>NC_064913.1:8495848-9745848 GCF_929443795.1 Astur gentilis
GGAGAATATTTATAGCCTTACCCCAGAAAACTCTATGTGTGTTTTCTCATGCATTGTAGCAGCTCTGTGAAAGCAAAGATTGAATGTGCTTTTGGGTGATTATGGAATACTTGAATCTGGATCTTGATATTGTGATCCATCTTCGTGTAAGAAGCATAGGAGAAAGCTGGAAATCATGTCATTAGAGTTCTCAGCTTCAGTTTTGTGAGAGTTAGATTATGGGGAGTGCATTTGTACTCTTTCCTCCTGATTATACAAGCAGTTAAATACACAAATATCTGAGATCGATTGGCTCGCTCAGTGTAATTTGTGAGCTCTGGAATTGAATTTAAATGCCTTTAAGTTGCTGTTTATTTCCCATCTAGAATAGTTTGTTGTACATTGATATCGTAATCAATACTTAAGTATTTTGTCTGTGCAAGTTCTAAATAACTGAAATTAAAATACATTTGAGTTTCTTCTCCTTACATAGATATTGCATTGCAGTAACACCGTTTTGGTTAGAGTTCTTACTGTTTCTCCAGCATGTGAGAGGTAAATGGGGCTCTGCAGTTCCTGATTTCTTCAAGTGAAATTATGCAAGCAGCTATGAACTCTTCTTAATGTAAAGTTTTTCAAACAGTAAGCATACCCAGAAACACTCAGCAAAGTAAGCCAGAAACTTGTTGTCATGGTAATTTGGGGTGCTTTTCATTTCATTTTTAGCTATGAAAATGTTTACAAATTTCCCATAAATGTTAATCCTTCCACAGTCTAATTATTGGCGTAGTGTATTTCTGAGTCATTCATCTTCATGAACTGTAAAATGTACTGACATGCTTTTCTTTAACGGGGGGAACAAATGTTGGAAATAAGCAACTATATACTAACTCCTCTTTTCTAATTCAATTAACCTTCACATCTTCATTAAATCATCACATACTCTTACCGAGAACTGTTGAAACAGTAATTTTGTGCTTAACATGTTGTTGTGGTTTAACCCCAGGCAGCAACTAAGCACCACGCAGCTGCTCACTCACTCCCCCCCCCGCCCCCCCCCCCCCCCCCCCCCTCAGTGGGATGGGGGAGAAAATCAGGAGAAAAAATAGTAGAACTCGTGGGTTGAGATAAGAACAGTTTAATAGAACAGAAAAGAAGAAACTAATAATGATAATGGTAACACTAATAGAATGACAACAGTAGTAATAAAACGTTTGGAATATGCAAGTGATGCACAATGCAATTGCTCACCACTCACCGACCGATGCCCAGTTAGTTCCTGAGCGGCGATCCCCCTGCCCCCACTCCCCCCAGTTTGTATACTGGGCATGACGTCCCATGGTCTGGAATACCCCTTTGGCCAGTTGGGGTCAGCTGTCCTGGCTGTGTCCCCTCCCAACTCCTTGTGCCCCTCCAGCCTTCTCGCTGGCTGGGCAGGAGAAGCTGAAAAATCCTTGACTTTAGACTAAACATGACTTAGCAACAACTGAAAACTTCAGCGTTATCAACATTCTTTGCATACTGAACTCAAAACATAGCACTGTACCAGCTACTAGGAAGACAAGTAACTCTATCCCAGCTGAAATCAGGCCACGTGTAATTTGAGAAAGAAACTCTTTGATAATTCATGCCCTGTTTGCTTAGGATATAGGTCTTACAAGGTTTTCAGTATGTCTGGTGGCAATCCCTTGTGCTGCTTGGAGCTGCTAATAAAGTCTTTTCTTCACAAAAAAAAAATACCCTAAAGCATTTTGTTTTATGCACCTATTTTCCATTGTAGGCTCTGTTTTCAAAAATGTTTACATGGCTAAATCTCCAAAAAGTAAATGACTATGTTTTCAAAAAAATCATGCATGTTTACTGTTAGTTCAGTGATGTTTCCTGAGAGTTAGTCACCCAAGTATTAAGGTATAAATTCTGTTTTCTCTCCAGGCACCTACCCAGATACAGAACACTGTTCTTCCAATCCCATCGGGTGATTGTAATTCTCAATGGATAGGTTATAAATTCTCCAAAGAGCAGAACTTCTCATACCAAATGATACTTGAGCTCTGTTATTGTTAAGACCTTGATTCAGAAATTTTGTAGGACTGCGCCTCAGTTAACTTGAATGGAAAACTTAGTGTCCTCACATTTCTTTTTTTGTTTTTTTTAATATGTATTTTCATTATGCAAATCTGAAGTCTTTATCTGGGATATAGATATGTTCAGTCCACCTTCAAAATTATTTGAAGAAAAAAGGATGTGAGGTCGGCTAGGCCTGTCTCTCGGAGTGCAGATTTGTTTCATCCAGCGTTTCAGTGTTTTTCATCTACATCTCAGTAGGCAGATAACTTTTTTTTCTATGATTACTTTTCAGTATGAAAATAACAGTGCGATGGTTGTGCTTGTACTCAACCATGATGTTCCTTTACTGAATAATTCAAAAAATAGGTTTGCGAAACTAATTAATGGGAAGTCACAGGTTAGATTTGTACTACTAAGTTAAAGGAATCATTCTGCTTTGAGATGATGGGAGGCAGTAGTTTGTAAAGGTGCGGTCTCTTCGCTGAACTTGTGGAAGTGAAGATGATGTATCATGGATAGACCTATGCACTTGATTGTGATTCACATCTGATAGTAATATGGCAGGGGGTACTCCGCTGCCTGCATGAGTTCCTGGAGAGAGCAAGATTGGCTTTGCCTTGTAAATGTAGCCCTCAGTGTCAATCAAAAATAAAGTGCCATGAAATACAGAACTCACAGCAGTAGATTAGCATTTCAGAAATTAAACCATCTGTTTGAACTCAATTAAAAGAGAATCCGGCAAGGTTTTTCCTAATAGAGTATTCTAGTGCTGATTCTGGAAACAATGCAATGAATTTATTATGCAATTAGAACTGGTAAGGAAGTGTTTTTAATGCTCATTAAATAAACCCAGCAACAGTACATTCTCAGTAGGATGTTTTGCCATAAATAACTTCCTAATTTTCTTCCTAATCTATAGTTCTGATGTACTTCTCATTCCTAGAATGATTTTTAGTTGTGGGCTGGCGTATCCTACTAGATTTTTTCCCCACAAGTTCTGGAGGACGTACGTTTCTGCTTCACAAGATGGTTTTGATGCAACTGGTATTCTCCCCCATCCTCCCACACCTCTGGGTGTATGTAGGTGATTGGGTAGATGAAAAATGCCCTACAACAAGGCTGGTTTGGGCCTGAGAGCTGCCTGAGAAGAACTGTCTGTTTGCAGACTGCTAGGAAGGGGATGGGTGGCAGGTGTCTGGCTGAAGTAATTTTCTTGGAATTTGTCTTTAAGAGTAACTTCAGTACCAGTTTCAATGTATTTTTCCCGGGAAAGTTGCAGTCTATAGATGGGACGTCTGCTAATGAGAAGATGCCGGGAGCAGGGGATGGATAGCTTTTCATTTCCCCAAAAGAACAGACCCTTTTTGTTGAGGCATTCTGAAGCACTGTATATTGGTCAGCTCTGCACGCTGCATTTACTTGCTTCTCTTTACCATAGTTAGTTTTACTGGAGAGCAAATATACATTCAAGTGTACCTACCCTTCTGAAACATGTCTTCCATATAATGAACGGCTCTATTACTAAGCTGAGGCAGTTTTGCTAATTCCTCAGGTGCTCCAGTAAAGATTGTCTTCCTGTAACAGTAAGTAACTTTAATCTGGCATTATGGTTTGTAACCGTGCCAGTTGCCTCAGCATCTGGCTGCCTCAGACTCACTGAAAACAGTTACAGCGTGAAAGAAAATAGAAATCTTTTCCAATATAACAACAACAGTAAAAATGAAAATGCACAATAAAACCCTAAATTAAATCCCATATGAAGGCTTGCTGTGTGTCTCTTAGATTCCATGGGGTAAATGATTAATATATTTATGGTGGAGTTATTTGGTGGAGTTCATTGTAACTCAGTAGTCCTACTTCATTTCTTCACATTCTGACTGCATTTAAATACACTTGAAATTACCAGACTTAGTTTTTGTCATTTGTGAAAGATCAATACATGATCCTTCATTAATTCTGTTGGAAAAATTCTGTTCTGATAGCTGCATTGATGGAGTTTTTTGCTGATTAATTCACAAATTGGATGTTTTGCCCATAATAGAGGAAGAAAATGCTTTCTAAACAGAGATTGTGGAGATTGCACAGGAGGCAAGTCTTTTGATTTGGGGGCAGAAACAAGCTTTAACAAAAAGATTGCTGGTAGGTAGGACCCAAAGTTAATTTCTGTAAGACCCTGTGGTGTTCATATAGAATGGATGATACGTATAGTGAAAATGCTTAATGAGAAGGCAAATTAACCTGAGCCATTGACTATGGAACTGCACAGCGATTCTGGTGGCCCTGGATTACGGTTTGCTCGAGTCATGGAGGGCTTTTTTCTGGGGCAGTTTGGAGCAAGCATCTGGTTTCACTGAGTAATTTTTGACATTGAATTTCAGAGGCAGGAATTGGTGCTGGTCCTGCAAATATTAGTTATCCTCTTGTGACTTTAGAAGTTATTAATGAAACCTTTTTCAAAATGAAAATATTATTCACAGTGTTGCTTCATGTGTCCATTTCTTAAAAATCTAGTTTGAAGAATACAGAAAACTTCTGTTTGATAAACAGCAGTTATTGGCATATGCGGTATCAAGTGCAGCCTTTCAGAGTAGGTTGTGTAGATCTGCCATTGAACATGTTTTGCTGTTATTGATTAATTATTTACAAAGCACTGTAAACATACGTGTCGCTGATCAAATGTGGTAAATAAGGCTGCCCTAGCAGAAAGTAATTTTATTTTTTTACAAGTCACAACCTTGTAAAAGCCTAGTGAGCAATTAGTTCCCAGTGGTCTTACTATTAGCGATGAAAAGACCAAATTCTAGAAACTACAGCCTTAAAATCTTTAAGCTACCAGAATCAAAATTAAATCCTTGCGCTTACTCTGGAAGTTAATAATTTTAATATGTACTGTAGATTTAATTGCTAAATACTATATAGGGAACACCTGCAGGTTACTGGCTGCCAAAAAGTAAGACATGAATTCTTAGGAATTACATGCAGCACTGTAATTCAGCATTTTGCAAAGGACCAATAGTATGTGCCTCTTTTCTCAGCTGCTCTCATAATCCTGTGGGCAAAAACGCAGTCAAGGCAGAGTGTGGGCATAATCTTCTTGCACTACACAACAAGCATGGAAGTGATAGGAGCCAGATGAAAACAGGCAAAGGGGAAGAAAAAAAAGATTGATATGCAAATACCTTAAGGTTTTCCATGTAGAGATTTCAGAAAAGAAAATATTTATGAGCAAGATTTTTTTCAAGCATTTTCAGTTTTGTCTACTCTGTAATGAAAATGTAGTTTCTTGAACGATATATCACCTCAAGAGTTTTGTTACTTTTTTTCAAAGTGATGGAATTAGTTTTTATTTGCCTTGGTAACTTTTGCGCATGCTGAAGTTGCATTTTTTGACCAATTTGAAAATACCTTCAGACACTATTGATAAACTATGTTGTTATGGAAATTGTATCACTTCATGTGACAGACTTCAATTGTACTTTCCTGCCAGTGAAATGATTACCAATAGAGGAATAATTGATTCAGTTGTCTAGGGGAAGTTAGTCAAAAGAAAGCGTGTCAGTAGAGGGGTGGAACGAAGGCTAAAATTCAGCCTAAAACGTCCTGCAATGCCTCATAATCCCCTAGTGTTTTCTGTTTTCCTGCTTCTGTAATGCTTTAATATTACGCTTTTTTTGTGGGCTGTCTTAAGAGCGATTGTGTATGATACAAGCCTTGAACAAATTAGCAAGATTCTCATTCCTTGCGCTCAGAGCAAGTATGTCAAGTTGCATAATGGTTTACACAATGTGCCTGAAAGCTATACCTTACAACTGCAAATACCTAAATAGTTTTGGAAAACATACAGCAATATCAATATTAATCAAGTTCTCAAGCATTTCACTCAGCTGACTACACTTGTCAGCCAAAGGTGCAAAGCCTTGTTTGACACTTAACGTTCACCTGAACATCTTGAGTCAAAATACTGGAAATCTTGTGATTTTGAGATTCCCTTAATTAGAACTTCACTAAATTTTCAAGGCCAGAAATGAACGCTGCTTCCTTCTGAAATTTCAGTAGTTGGCTATTCTACTCAAAAATGGAAGCTCCAAGCAGTACTTCGTACGCCTGTGCCTAGCATCTTGAAAATCTAGACAACCTTCTCTGGGTACTGATGTACTTGATCAGCACCTGGGCAAAAATAGGTGGATGATGAGTTCATTCTCAGTGGGCATTTTTATTTTCCAATGACATTTTATTTGACTGAAAAAAATGAACTTTTTTTAATGCTAGTAATATATACTGTGAGTGCATTTGTGATCATAATCTCAGATGATCTGTAAATGAGAGTTTTTTCTGAAGATTAGCCAGTTTTGATTGTGTAAATACGGACAGCTATTCTAATCAGCCCTGCATGTTTGCTGCTGGGTGGCATATATTCATTTTTCTTTTAACACTCTACATTTCTTTTAATTAAAAGTGGAGTTTATATTTAGGCAGTAACACAAAGCCATTTATTTTTCTGGTTTCCAAGGTTTAAAAAGAAAGTGCATGCAAAAATACATTTACTCACAGATTGAATTTCATTTTAAAACACTCTTACTTTTTTCTTAAGAGGACAAAATTCTGTTACTGAAGGATTTTGAGCAATTTCTATTTGTCAGTGTGATAGTACAGTTGACATTTCTATTCAACAAGTTTCTCACTTGCTGGGAGTACACACTTCCTAATTAGCACACAGCATACTTGTGTTAGATAAGGTAAAGAAGTTGTTAAATGTTTTATACCATAATCGTATCTATGTATTAAAATTATCAAATTGCAGACATCAGAGCACAGTTGGATTTCTATAAACAAAAATTAAGTCATTTGAAGATCTTTTTTAATGAAATCCTAAAGTGCTAGGAAAATTGGATAAGATTATTATATCCTATCCTGATGACAACATTTGAGCTGGAAGGCAAAGAATTTTAATTAGAAACACTTTGAGGCCTGGAAAATGTTTATTATTTTTTTAAAATATAACCATAATATTAAATACTCATAACGTATGTTTCTGTTTAGCTTTTATTATGGTAATACAAGTATGTTATCTAAAAATGTCCATCACGGTTCCTATATAAACTGAGAGTGATTACTAGGAGTTTTTTTAAGCATAAATCAAAGCAATTGATGCATGGCCATTGGGGAAAAAAATCTAGATACACAGAAATTACAAATGTCAGTACATTTTTGTGGGACTTTTTCTGCTGTTGTATGATCTGCAGCCTTTACCAGTTGTAACACATGCTTTTGTTAACTTGCTGATATATAAAACAGTATACTCTGAATTTATATTAAGGCCAATGGTAGATAGCTTTCCAGCAGCAAGATGTAACATATATCTATATATGCTTCTTTGGTTTTGGATAACTATGTTTTTAAAACTCTGAGTCTGTGAAGGTTAAGACGAAAAAGATGTTGAGAAAAAAATCTCCACTGGCTGGAGAGCATTGATGCTAAAATGTCCCCTATTGATGTGATAATTTGAGAAACGGAGGTAGACTGCTTGATGCTTCCTTCCCATGCCAAGTCTAGAACTATTCCCTGACTCACAGCTGTGGGTTTCCTTAAGATGCCGATGTTAAATCTACAAGCAAACTGAATAATTTCACAGTATGCGTGTGGATGGAAACTCCCACATCTGCCACCCATAAATGTAAAAAAATGGTAAAAACCCCTTCCTTCACTTTTTAATTTCTGGTTTTAAATGTACATATCCTGTAGTTTGTCATTTTAGTCATGATAGCCTCCAGTGTTTGAAAGCACACAGGACTAGATGCATACAAACAATTTCCATGTATATTCTCCTTTCACCAGGCAGTTTAAAGTGTCATCTGCTTTGAATGTCCAGATGAGAGTGTCCAAATGTAAAATAATAACAAATTTTAAAAAGCAACACAAACCCAAAAATGTAGATGACCTAACACTTCTGTAGTATCATCAGTTGTTAAGGTGACCAGGTATTAACTCATGCTGGTTTTCTGCCTTATTACGTACTAACTTGATATATTATCCTAACCTGAGACTATTACATAAATGTTATCGAACAGAAACTATTTTTTTCCTATCTACTTTATTTTTTTATGTGTTTTCTTTTTTGATGTCTTTTTTTCTGGAGGGTATTTATCTTCCCTGGAAATTAATAATTTGTTAGCTTGGTGAACAAAATATGAATAGAGCACTAAAGGAAGTCTCTTTCTGTTTAGTGACATATAGATAAATAATAACTAAGTTTGTTCTCTATCAGCATTAACAACGTAGTACTCTTAAAGATGATGACTGAATCCAAGGATCCGCTCCACTCTAGAGCCTAGGCCTATCGTTAGTTAGATTTCTATAGCTATGTATGTTAGTCAGTCTTAAGGTAATTGATCGGAACGCAGGCTGCCTTTGCAGCAGAGACGTTTAGGTCTGCCTAATACAACCGTGGAAACTGTGCTCTTCGCAATGTTTATTCAAATTAGTACTTGCAGGAAGAATGTTTTTCTCTCCATTTCCCCTCTTCACTATTTAAGCTGAAAGCTGTTGTCGACACAAAAGCATACTTACTGAAATTGTTCATGAGCAGGCTTGCAATTTAAATAACGTACTTAACTGTCGTAGAGGAAAAGTTGCAGAGCATTCTTCCATTTTAAGAGTTTGTAAAGATGCTGATTTTTGTGTTTTCCAGCAGAACTGAATGCTTTGCTGTCTGGGCTGATGACACAGGAAATCCCTCTCAACTCAGAATTTTATGCTTTTTTATTCTGTCTGATCCATAATATTTTGCCATACATCCTGTCATCTTGTTCCAGAATGCTTTTTGCACCAAGTTATCTGTTCCTAGACAATTTACTCTTCTCATCTTAGCCAGCTTACTGGAGATCAGTGTCTTAGCTGTGATTCATGTGCTGTTCAGAACAAAATAACAGACATAGCATATGCAAACTGCAGTTCTTAAGAAGCCTTGTAGCAGAGCACCAGGTAGAAACATGAGTCTATGGGAGGAATAACTCGCACCTGGCTTATCTGGCGATTCTAGGTCGCTTCTGTAAAAAGGTCTACTTCCATGTGTCACTGCTGAATTTACAGTCTTGTCAATGTGTTGCACTGGAGAGTAAGATCCAGTTGGCAGCAACCATCTCACTGCGTGTCCCTCCCCACCTCTCCTGCCTTCTCTGCTCACCCCCGTGCTTTAAAGTAAGTAGTATGCTTACATCCTGGGGCAACTCCGGGGTCATGGTTTTACTCAAAACTTGTGAGGTCTGTCAAAAGCGAGTGACACCCCTCAAATGATTCTGTTGTCCACAGTTCTCTTTAGCGATAAAAAAGGAGCTGCTGACATTTTGATTGCTTCAGAAAATACTATGCTGTGCTACAGCAGTAACACCAGTAACTTAAGTTCAAGTGGAAATTCTTGCCATTGGTGTAGGAGGATAACAAAGGCATGACAGCACATTATCCCGTGGTCGCTGATAAGATGAAGCGGTCCACCGTGCTTTGCTCTCGCGCTTAGCCATTCTACAACTAATACTCTGCTGCTTCACTACTCAGTCATTGTACCTCCTATGTATCTTCAGTTATCAAAGTTATTCAAGTTACCTGAATTCTTCACCCATAATCTTCAGTTATCAAAGTTATTCAAGTTACCTGAATTCTTCACCCATATTTAACTAAAAGTGTTGGGATGAAATATTCACATGTGAATGACATTTTGTGTCCTTCTCTAGGTATGGACTTTACTCAACAGGAACCCTTAAGAGAACAAGTGTCCTTAATTGCACTGTTTTGAAACAAAACACTTAACCTCTGTGTTTCTGAAGGGTTGGCCATGGTGATTACAGTATTCATTAAACAGCCCTGGGGTTGTCTTGAAATATCTACAAGATCACGCACTGCAGTAATTCATTAAAAGCAAGACAAATATTGGCAACATCTATTCAGTGACCTTTTAAAATGGCTAAGTGAGAATTCGCTTGCACTTGTGATTCTAGTGGAGTAAAAATTGGCATATTTTCCTTATAAGTACCCCGTCAGGAACAAAATGCACTTTCTTCTCAGGATTTGCAGCCCTGGCCTCTGTGGTGTTGAGCAGAGGTAATTTGTTAGCAGAGCTTTGAGGAAAACAATTTCAGATTTCATTGCTTGTGTTTGGGCTGTTGTTTATTCGTACTTGTCTGCCATGCAAGTGGTGTTATTGAGCTAGGTTAAGGATTGTCCATTTGTTTCTCTCTCCGTAACTTCTTAGGCATATGGAATAGTAAACTTGTCGTCTTCTCTTTGGCATATGGCATTTGCTATATATGGAACCAGAGATGATGAACAAGGAACCAGTTCATCTTCTATGTCATTAAGATTCATTCCATTTGTGGGTCCAATACTGTACTTGGTTACACTACCGTAATCCTGAAATACTGCTCAGAATTATTTTGAATTAATTGGAGACTCCATAGTTCTCTGATTGTAGAGAGGACTTTAATTTACATTAAAAGTTTTGCATGCCCCAAGGCTCTCCTTTTATTTTGGTAGTATGGAGAAAGTTTGAAAGAATTGTCATCAGTGTAAACCAAAAACACCTTGGGTAACTAAATACATGCCTTTTGCTATTTTGTTATTCATTAACTACTCTGTTATTCCTCTCCACTCTTCCCCATTAGCACCTCCCCCCATCCGCCCCCAAAAAAACCACTGAGGAAACAAGCACACCATGATAAAAATGCTAATAAAGGGAATAATTCCCAATAGACCATAAAAGACAGCATTTATAACCCCGATAGAAATGCCAGTCAGCTTTTTTTGATGTAAAGCATCTGTCTCCAAAAGGAAATGAAGGCAGGCCTGTTTCTCCTTTCAAGTCTCTGAAGTAGTAGGTGGTGTCATTTGTTACACAGTGCTACAAGTCCCATGTTATTGCACTGGTAGCTGCCGACCGCCTTTGGTAACGTACTGAAAAGTTTTATCAGCTGTCTTTAATAAAAGACAATGTATGTGAAGAAAAGCTATAGCAAAACTCTGCTGCTCTCTTGTCCTCAGACCATCATTTATAGCTGCTAGAGAGCGATGGCACTGATGTATAATCTTGCAGTCACCCAAAATTCTTGCAACTCTTACAGTAAACCATACATATTGGGGTGGCTGATGATACCCTACAAAATTAAGGAGCAATCGTTCCAAAATCCCACGCATTTTCTTTATTTGAAACATGAAGGAGTTGGAATGAACTTTTTCAGCACTACCTGAAATGAGTTATCAGTTCACATTTTCCATGGATACGTTTGTTTAGAGCATTAATGGCCTAAAATTTGTTGGGTCTCCAGGAAATCAGGAATGATGTGTAGGAGGTGGAAAATTTCGAGTTCAGTTAAAAGGCTTGCAGTTTTTTCTTTTTCTAGATGTTTTTGTTGTTTGCTGTAATGCAATTATAAATTAAAGACGTGATGGCAGGGGAGTTTTCTTAGCTAGGCATATAGTCTTCTATATATGACGTTCTTCAGAGTACTTGATTAGTACCATACACATACCATATTTTCAGAGGGGGGGTGAAGGAAATAGAGAGGAATTCTGGAAGCCATATGAGACAACTGTGTTACTTCCCACACAATAAGTTAGTGGATGCTGTGGAATTAGCCCTGAGCACTTTTTAACGTGTGTCTTATTTAGTACGAGTTTTTCTAGGATTAAGGTTTTTTAATCCTTATCCATTGAAAACTTTGTCTACATGCAAACATATGCACATAGTTATATTTCAAGTGAGAAGACGGTTCTGTGTCAATAACTGTCCTCTTGAAAAAACTGATTCATAAGCTCTCATTAGACAAATAAGGAGCTCAATTAGTGGGAATGGACCGTCCTACTCATGATTTGAGAAAATGCGCTCGAACAATCTTAGGTCTAAAAATAAATGAATAAATAAAATGTGTGGATATTCAGACAGCCATCCACATACAGTGGAGCTGTTTTCTGATCATTCTTCAGTTACATCACTGTAATTAGCACCCGGAACATCTGTAATTAAGGAGTGTTTTATTTCATTGTAAAATAGTGTGCGAGACTGGCACTGCACAGGTGGAGCTATGATAACGTGACTGCCGATACGTGTTTTCCGTAGCAAAGATTACATTTCAAGGGCTTAGTTTTCCTTCTCTGTACAGAATATGACTGAAGAGGAAATTTTGGAGAGTATTTAACTGGGAAAGCTTCATAAAATCCAGCTGGGTTTTTTTTGTTTTGATTTTTAGTAGAACAAAGTAACTGACGTAGGGGTCATGGAAATAATCTGTCAGGGTAAAGCAAGAAAAATTAAATCTAAAAATAACATCTCCAGATTCCACTGCATTAGCATTATGGTGTTTACAATAGGAAGGGCTGAAATCACTTTG
Organism: Astur gentilis; assembly: GCF_929443795.1. Taxonomy (NCBI): domain Eukaryota; kingdom Metazoa; phylum Chordata; class Aves; order Accipitriformes; family Accipitridae; genus Astur; species Astur gentilis. The sequence continues at coordinate 8,508,271 of NC_064913.1, forward strand.
TTTTGCTTAATTTTGAAACTCTGGAAGCCAGTTGTTCTGAAAATTTGATGTTGATGAGTTTTTGTGATGCATGTGTTAATAGGTGAAAAGAAGCAGGAAGCAAGCTAAAAAAAGAAGAAATATTTGTAGGACATAAACCTAGAGAATGTTCTGAACAACATTTCCACCACAAAATTTAGGGTTTGGATACAAGAATTATAGGGGGTGGGGGTGAAGCTTGATTCAGAAGGATAAGAGTATTGGGTTTAACTTGCTAGTGGAGAGGTGTGGAACATGGGTAAGTCTTCCTCATCCTAATGACTTCCTATAACCACCTCAGTCTGGGACACCAACTCTAGTGCATATATTATCCTTCTATCTACCATACTTTCCTGACGTTATTGTCACTGAAGGGCTTCTAAAGCATACCAACACCCCCCCGACAGTCATCTGAAGCCGAGTTTCCATGTGGCTTCACATTTTGAGTATTGCATTTTGACCAGAACACTGGTGAGTGGTATCTTGAAACACTTATCCTCTGAGGCAAAACTACATGGCTTCGAAAGTGAGTGTTCCTGAAGCTCATTGGAACTGATAGTGACCTGAGGGGGAGAACCATAGTGAACTTTGTGTAGTATTTTGTCCCCTTTTTCTTTGAAATGCAAGGTACCGGTTTGGCAAATGCCTTTACTGTGCTCTCACTAGCATGTGAATACCTTAGGTACTTGCAGAAAAGTAAGTTAGACTGTTCTCTTCAGCTTCACAAATCTGCTTTTCTGCCCTTGTAATATTTAACTCCAGTAACCAGGCATGTTTAATTATCATGAACAACCTATTATTTCATAATGGAATAATCAAAAGATGAAAAAATAAAAACAAGAAACATTTTGTTTTAGCTAAAGATGGAAACATTGTTAGTAACGTAAGAAGCTTTTTAATGGATTTGTTATGAAGTTTTCACATCTTTGTTATTAAAATAGCATGTGTTTCCACCATTGTTAATTTTATTAAATCGTTCATTAAGAAATAATTGCCACAGCCTGAATCTAAATGGATGTCCTAGGACCCCTGAACATCCTTAGAATCTGAGAACAGATTGTATTTTCTACTAGTTATAATTAAGACAAAGAAAAAAGGGATGAATTCCAATGTGTTAACTATTCCCAATGATTATAAACTCTTTATTGGCAATGGGTTGAATTAAAATTAAATTCCTGTCTTTAATCCGCCCTTGGATTACTTTAATTTTCTCTTGGAAACTGTGCTATGCCGACGTTACCACATGTAAAGCTTTATGAGTTCTGTGTTTTCTCATTAAAGAGAGAAGTCTATGCCTGTAGACACCAGAGCTTGCCCTGTTTAAAGCACAAAGCATACAGCAGCTGCTCAGAAACTTTTTCTTGTTATCTCTATTTGCTTAAATTGCTAAATTGCTTCCATGAAAAGTCTGCAAACATAAGGGAATAATTTAAGTGGAAGAAGGTTGTCTGAAAAGAAAAATTGAAAATATTCCTAATATTTCTGCTTCCCTTTTTTTTTTTTTTTTTTTGGTACCAGTACCCAGCTGCCCTAATGAATCTTGGAGCCATTCTCCATCTGAATGGTAAACTGAAAGAGGCTGAAGAAAACTACCTCCTTGCTCTTCAACTTAAACCTGATGATGTCATCACTCAGTCCAATCTTCGCAAATTGTGGAATATCATGGAGAAACAAGGTTTGAAGACATCCAAAACATGATGATGAAAGCTCTGAACTTTTTTTTCCTTGAATGGATTAAAACCATGAACTAGAACTTCCACACAATTGTCTGATCAGAGAACTCATTGGACTTGACCGCAAGGATCAGAGGTCTTAATTGCTGCTAGGAGAAGCTATTCTGCTTTTTTGGCTTAAATTTTTTCGCTAGATACATAGAAAAAGGGAGACTTTGAGATATTCATGAAGGACTTGTTACCCCACAAAAATGTTTAAAACCATAGCACTTGAGAGAAGGTGTTCTGGCATATTTGATAGATCATTGCAAATCCCATATTGCTCACTTTTGGGTGGGTATTTGAAATGTATACTGTCATAGAAATACTAAGGGAAAATTGTACAGTATACACTAAGCCATATGGGAGTAAAAGTGGTAATAGTAGGTTAAAGTATTTTGCTGATACTGTAACTCATTAAAATGTATACTAAATCCAGTGTGTTTGCAGTTTGTCTTAATGCTGCTGTATCTCACTTTAGGACCACTTGCTTACCGATTTCACAGCTTATATGGCCAATTTTTTTCAAACCTGTCACTTGTGATTAGATGACAGTGTTCAAAATTGTTTACTGAGAATATGCATATTATTTCAGCTTGTTAAGTTTTAATGCGGTTTTCTTGAGATACACAGTCAAATGGCTGTGGGCTAGTCGGAAAGGAACTGCTCATATGCTACATCAGATGTGTATGTAGAGTGCTTAAAAAAGGAGAAAAGTCCAGAGGTGTGATTTAGCAATAGAAGCAAGACTGATGTTTGCCCTGATATCAAATGAGTGTGGTCAGACTGTCATCTTGAGAAAAAAAAAATTGGTATTATAGACAGTGTGCTTGACTCTCTTTACACTGCTGTCAGATAAGACCAACTTTAAACTGGACTCTGCATACAATATTTTTGCAATAACTCAGCCAAGTGAGATTTGAAAATACCAGTGCTTGGGTATGCTACAAATGAGACTTCATGAGCAACTCGGAGAAAAAAGGGATGTTACACATAGGTGAGGCTAGCAAATAACTGAAGGGACTGGATTAGATCATCCTTGAAACAGTGTAGATCAAGAGAAATCTGTAAAGGTGGTTGCCAGTTACTTTTCACAGTGGTGGTGTTTTAGAAAATATTACCTATTCAGATTCTAACCAAATACTAGCATTCTGTTTGTATTCTGACATGTGTGCTAGCAGCAGAGCTGTCAAATATCTAAATATGCTTTTGGTGAGGTTCAATTCATTTCTGTTTCAGAATGATTTGGCATAGTTACTGTTTTAATCTTCAGTTTTTAAATGTAAAAGTAATTTATTTTTAATTGCGATGTATTGAAGCTTTAGTCAGTCTTTTCCAGGCCATTTGTTAACTACTTTCTTTGGAATAAGTATTATTGCTTGTAAGAAAATTTACGATTTCATTTAATGACCTGTTGGTATCTGCTTCAGTGTTCTTTTCATAATGGTAGATATAATGTTAAAGTGGTAGAGCACCTTGAACTGAAGCTTCTTCAGGATCTTCTGTTAAAAACTCTTTATTACTGAGAAAGGGTTTGGGGTTTTTTTCTTTTGCTCTTTAACTGTTGAGCACCATTCCAACAAAAACTGTAGAGAAGAATACTTTGCTGTATTTATTTATTTATTACTTGACTGCAGCAACGTTACCTGCCATTAACACAGCAATCTGTAAGTGTTGCTATTTCTTTTATTTGGTTTTCCTTGCATTTTTGTGATTAGTGTGTGTACCTAACGGGAAAGGGGACGCTTGAGTTATACTCTGCCTTCTTGGTCATTCTCCCCTTAAACTTGGATTTTAAATCTGTATTGAAATAGGTTGGGGAGTAGCTGTTTCAAAGTCAGTATAGTAAAAAATTGTAGTAGTGTGTGTTTCCTTTTCTTTCCTCTTGCTGGCTAAAATACCGTTAAGTTGGTAAGTTTACAACTGGCGTACCAGTTGGCTACCAGAAGGGCCAGAGGGGCAAGATTGTTTGGTTTTGTGGAGTGTGTCAAGTTTTTTTCAAATAATGTTATGGCTGGAAAAGCAAAATTGGAGGGTCAAAAGTTGAATTTCTGCTTTAACATTGAAACCAGAGTTAGAATACAATGGTAGCTTGAACTTACTCTCCTGCTTTACTGACTTTCTGGAAAAAGTATAGAAATACATTAGATAGTAACTATAACTGAACTCAGTAAAAAACTGTGGTATCCTGCAGCTTTATTTGCTCAACAGCCATCAAACTTCGATGGCTTCTTGGTCGTAACCATTCACTATGTTATTTGTCTCCTTCAAGTTGTATTCATTCTTGTTTAGTGATTTTTATTCATTGCACAGAAGGGGGAGAGGGGGAGCACTCCTGTGATGCAGTGTCATGCTTGCATTGATAACTGGTTTTGTTTGTTTCTTAAAAAAAAAAACAACAAAAAACAAGAAAAGAAAGAAAAAAGGACTAGCGTAAATTTAACAAGAATGTCCCTGAATACATTTTTTTAATATAGGTCTGGGCTTGATAACTTTCTTCTTTTGGGAAAAATTAAAAACATTTAAAATACGTCTCTCTGCTCAGGGATTTATGGTGGATTATTGCAGACAGTGCTAAAAAAAAATAATAAAAGAGCACAAGTCAAGTTTACTAAATTAAAATTTTATTTTTTGAAAAACTGTTATTTGTATAAATTATCAGATTTGTAGGCTTTCCTTTTTGTAGAAATAATTGTTTATGTGCCAGATAAGAGAATTTCAATTTTGTTTTCAATAATAAAGCATTGATAACTAATACACTGTGCATTCCTTTATCTGTTACTGTAACAACACTTTTTTTTTAAACTTCTTCTAATTTAATGAGTTATATTGACTGGTTTACATTTGGGAGAACTATATAGCATAAGTAGAGTACAACCTACCACAGCTGGCTTTCTTCTATAGTGCAATAATACTTCAGCAGATATTTTCAAAAAGTTTCCCTGGAAGCATTTTTTAGTATTTCTACTCACTAAATCTAGCCAAAGGGGTATGGTAGTTATTGTATTTGATTGTTGTTTCTAAATTCTGGGGGAATAAATGCTGATGATAAGATGTATTTATAAATTATTTTGATATTGACATACAAAAACGATGCCTGTAAAAATGCTTCTAAAATGTATAATTGGCTACAAAAGCTGGAAAGAAATCTTCGCTGACATACATGGTCGTTTTAGTGTCTGACATCACCTTCCTCTCGTGCTGCAATGTCACACGACCAGTTTTAAATCTGCTGCCTTCCTGCGCAGAAGTGTTGTGAAGTGACATTATTCTTTGGCCTTTGGGTTTTCTCCTAATCTTCTACAGACAGAGCCTTCTTAGCTCAGCGGACCTAACGCTGATATCCTCACACCTTCCTAGGTCGGCTGCATTCAGGTCCTACCCATTGACACCTTTGCTCTACCGTTGAAGAACGTTGATGGGCACGAGCAGACCACTCGAGAGGATTTGGGGCACTCGCTTCCAAATGCAGCTGTCACGCCTTGTTTTTGTCAAAGGTCACGCCTCGCCTTCGGACGCGGTCATTCCTTGCCTAAGTAGGTTTTGATGAAATGGCAGATGGTGATGAGTATGCAAAGAATAATCTGACCTGTGTCACTCCTTTCTCATGGAGATAGAGCCTAAACATGGGCTCGAACTCCCACTCGGGCATCTTACCCCTGAACCCTTCTCTGCGAGAGCCTGCTCTGTCTGCCTTGTGTTGTGCTTCAATGTTTCTGTTCTTCCAAGCGTCACGCTTTTGGGGCAGCGGGTACCTGACCCATCTCCGTTCCCAAAGGAGGCTCACAGCAGCTCTGCGGTGCCTTTTTAGTCCTGCCGTCTCAAACAGGTCCACCTGAACTTGCTCTCTCTAGCTGCCACAGATGGCTGTATTCCTTCTGGGACTTGAACTAGTATAAAGGTAAGGCACGAAATTTTTCTGTGTAAATACACCAGCTCGCTTGGGTCTGGCTTGGGACTCTCTGTTGTCGGCATTCCCGTAGCAGCTTCGCCCCACCGGGGTGACTGCTGGTAGCGTGAGAGAGACCTTGCCTCCAGTTCGAGTGTGAGAACAGTCCCTGACAGCCGAATTACTGTGTTTATTTTGCTGCGTCCCTAAGGGTTGCAAAGGAGAGGTTTTAGTGAGAGAATCTGGAGGTTTCGAAATAAATTGTGTGAAATCTAAAGAGAAGCCCTTATAACCGCTTACCTCTTCGAAACTTCTATTTCTGGCCCTTTCAAATAAAATGGAGCCCCCGCGCAGATGTTAGATATGCTCCCTCAGTCGGACTGACCCTGCAGTTTGAAAGATCCCTGCCTCGCTTCACACAGGTACTGAACGTTTAATCTCTCTGAGATTCAGTAGTGTGACATTGGAAGAATGTGTTTTAAGGAATATAACATGTCCGATGTTATACAGGGGGTGGGGAGGGAGGTGTCAGGGAGGAGACGCAGACGTTTTTCTGGAAATGAGGAAGAATGTTAAGAGGGACAGACTTTTTTCCAACAACAAAGAAGGAAGCCCAAGTTGAAGTTACGCTAGAATCAACTATGGGAAAGGGTATGCGTTGGTAAATACAATACAATAAAATAAAATTTAAAAAGCAATACAGTCTTGGAAAAAGCTCTAAGTTCTGTTGGTATAATAATAAATCAAACCCAAATATTACCGACCAGAAATGCTGGACTCGGAAGACGGTATAATGGAGTTCAGGACATAACAATATATTCCCCATGAAAGACTGAATGAGTGCCTCAAGTTACACCACTTGATTAGAAAACCTTTATGGATGCATTTGTGTTCAGATTTCAAACTGATGTTTCTCCCTTCCCCCTATATTCTTTATTTTATCATATTTACCCTCTCGTTGTCCACTGGCTCTTTGGTGGTGCCACAGTTCTAGAGTCAGACAGCGCTGAAAGTTACATATGAGGAAGCATTTCAGAAGGGCAGAAACATCAGAGTGGACCTTCTAGAAAGGTGTAAGATAAAATGGATTAAATCATGCATGGTTGCTGTATACTTATTTATTTTGAATATAGTTTCAGTGACAAAGCTTAATTACATTTACTTACTGAAATTATTCAGCTTACAGATATTTCTGTGCAAGGTTGGAAGATTAAATTGTTGCTTATATTTACAAATTTGTGTCAGTTTGTGTGCATTTGAGCACAAATTTATATTTAAAAAAAACTTAAGATTTCCCTTTGAAGAAACAGGTATGGGAGCCATGTGCGGTGAGAATGGTTGGGGGGGTTTTTGGTATTTGATAGAACGTGTGCATAAGCCTATCTTTCCTTGCGTTACCAGTCCCTTAGCTGCTGACATTCTCTTTTTACATGGATGTTTTTGTTTTTCTGAAACACTGAACCTGATTGTATGAAGCAGTGTTCCTGCAGAGTTTGAACAGTTTAAGCCACAGGTTCTGTTTTGAGCTAAGCAGAAATGGAGCTTGGCTTTGATGGCTAAAATTGAGTTCGGTTTTGATTTCAGGAATGATTTAACCCAGGTGAACAGATTTTTCAACCCAATAATACCGTGGTTTGCTATACCAAGTAATCCCAGAAGGTAGAGATTATTTGAGAGGCTTCATTTTGTTTCTTCTCTAGATTTTTTTCCTGTCAGCAAAGCATTTTTTGTCCTTTTCTGGAGAAACATATTTTATTTTGTCTCTAATTTTCTTGAAAACAGATGTTCCTGCATACCCAGTATTTTTCTTTATTACAATGAGAATTAAATTTACATAGAATTGATTGATTTATTATCTTGTCATGTTTGTTGCAACCACAACCAGAAGTTTCTCTAAAGTACATGAGTGTATAATACAGTGTATTGTTCTTTATATTAAATCAATTCCCTCTTCTGGTTTCTATCCGATATGCAAAGCCAATCATTGCAACAGAGTCACTTTTGCACACCCACAGTTTCTGGAATCCGGCATTGTTCTTCCTATTGTGGCAGTGAATATTTTTATATGACAAGATGTAGGATGCTAGAAAATATGTCTTATTCCTGCTGTAGAATATGATCTTTTCTTTCTTCTCAACCATCATCATTTCGTAGCATTTTTTGTCCTTTGCTACTTCTTAAGGAAAGAAAGTCTTTAACAATTGATTATTTAAAAAAAAACAAACAACAACATACTGTTAATAACAAGAGAGCTCTATGAATGACACTTATGCCTTGGAATTCATGGAGCCTGGTGGCTCTGCCACAAAAAAAATCTTTATTTTAATTACTGTTCCTCCCTCTGAAATGCAGTTTCTCTATCAAGTTTCAGTGGCAATTAATCTTCTAGCTATATAACTGTAAATTTGTTTGTGTTTCTGGATATTTGGGGTGTGTGTGTGTGTGGTTTTGTTTTTATGGAATAAGTCTCCTGATTGTTCTCATTAGTTGAAAGGGTCTTTAGGGTATTCTTGCACAGAACAATTGTTTCCCCTTTCTCTTCTCCTTAGTTTTATGAATGATTTAGAGACTAGAAGGAGGAACTGCTTTCCCTGAAGCTAAAGGCAGATTACAGTTTTGGGTGAGAACTGAGCTTCTACACCAGTTTTGTGCCTTATAGCCAAAGATGTTAAAAATAAATAAAACTTGTTTTGCTTTTTTCACAAAGACTGTAAACTGTGGACCATTTAGGTCTACACCAAGTCTCTCATGAATGTAAGTTTTAAGTCTTGATGGAAAGATTCAGGAATTAAAAATATTGTCCACTTTTTCTAACTGTATCAGCTTGTCTAATAAGAGAGCACCTTTCCATCTGGATCTCTTCTGCCTTTGCTGCCCGTCATTGTTCAATCTAAGTACAAATGGGTCAAACAAAGATGTGTCAAAGCAAGTTCTTCAGATGGGTCAATCTTTTCTGCCTGCAATGTTATGACCAAAATACCACCAAAAAATTTCTTCCTGATTTTCAAAAATGAGAAGTTAAAAAACCCAAATGAAACTACTTAAGTGAAAAGATAAAAAGTGGTATAAACTATTCTAAATTCCTTGCAAGTGCGGTTTGCAAGCTTATCTCATGAGATTATGATTGACTTCCAATTGGCTTCAACATTCTAAGAATAACTTGATATCAAGTTGACAGGTTTTGCACTTTATCATGCTAAGACGTGCTTTATACACGTGTACAGATGTATGTCCCATTGGCACCATCACAGCTGTTGTGCCAGTCTTCCTTGTCAGCGCTGCGCATATTTACCCAACTGATTTTGAGTAAGTTATTTACTATAAGGTTTATTCTGATCGATATGAAAAATGTTCTCTATTTGGCATGGGAAAAAGAAAAAGAGGTCAAGCTATGCAAAATGAGATGTGTACTGTTCAGGATTTTTGTGGTCTCTCAGTAGCGATATATAAATGTCAATTAGAAGTGAGCATATAAACGTAGATTTTTGTTTAACTCAGTGAAGCTCATGATTTTGAAAAGAGAAGGAATCCTAGTCACTGCAAATAGAGTTGTTATTATTTAGATTTACAGACAGCTTTTTATATTGATCAGTGTAATATTTGTTAAAGTTCTAGTGTGTTTTGCTGTTTACATACCTTGTTTTTTCATCATACTTTGACTTATAGTGCATTTTTAAATCTACTGTTTATAAACTGAGGTATATTTGAAATAGTTTTTCAAATTTAATTGAGAAATTACTAATAAAAGGTGTCATCAAACAGATCATCTTTTTAATATTTCTTTTATTTTGAGGGAAGTTTAGGAATAAGGACGAGGAAGGAGAAATCTTGTGGTTGTATTTAGTTACTTTTTTAGCTTTTTTGTTCTCATATAAACATGTAATTAGCTGTACAAGTCCCACAGTGATCTACAGAAAACTGATGCATGCACCTGGGCCCAGGTAACTCCAAGTGAAGCTATGGAAACATATCTCACGTTTCCCTGGAAGGGGCACAAGAATATGAAGCAGGATCTTCATGCTACGCTTATGCCAGCTGCAGCTCGTCAGGATGTTCACCATAATTTTGCTAATCCTGAAATCAGGTGAGTCCATCTGAGTCTCAAGATCGAGTCTATTTCTGAAAGTAACGCATAAGCTAAATGAAGGTCATACCTGGAACACCTAGAATAGAACGTGCGAAGTCTCGGAAAGGAGTACTGGCAGGAATTACACAAAAAGTGGGGGTTTTTCTGCATCTTTTGAACTGGTCCAGCTTTCTGGTGTACAAAGATAACCTTCCCATGGCTGGTATGCACGGGGTCTCTGATTGCCTTGGCTGATAGCTTGTTGCATGTGTGTGAAGATTTAATCTTTCATAGGCACGGTATGCTTGGAAAGGGTACGCAGGGACTGGAAAAGCATGATTTCTACTGTAAATACCTTTAGAAGCTGGACAAGAGTTAATTAACCATACGGAGAAGCTGAGCTGGAGGAAGCAGGCTGGACCTTCATACTTCCCCAGTGACTGGTCAGTGAGACAAGAGGGAGAAGCAAATGCAAGTTGGCAACCATGCATGGATTTCATCCAGCTTATTTACAAAATACAATATGAAAAAGACCACCTGTCTCGATCATGTGAATTGTTTGCTTTGCAGAGGTGGAAGCCCAGTGACCCCGTTAGTCCTGAGGGACACCAAATGCAAAATGATAGCAAAACTGGCCCACAGCATCCTAAAAGCATTTATAAACAAAGTGTGCAAATTTAACAGGCCTCTTGTTTTGTATCAAGTGTTATTAACTTGCAAAGCTATGCAGTAGAGCAGACACCTACCTGAACCTACTGTCCTCATTTTCGAGAGCGTTCAAAGGCATGTTTCCTGGGGTTTTTTTTTTTCACCTTCAAAATTAAAAAGTAGCCACAACAACTTACTAACAGCTAAACAAAAAGCAGGGGGAGAAATCTCCATTTCAGTACTAGCCCTAAGGGGAAAAAAAAAAATCTCTGAAAGCAAGTCTATGGAATTTGATGTGAGAACAGAAGCCATTTTAATTCAAGTTCTGATGAGATAACTGCAGAGAAGAACACATTTGAAGGCAAAACAAGGGGAAGAGTAGCCCTTTAATAAATTATACAGGATTTTTTCTTGTTCCCCCTTTTTTTTTTTTTTTTTTAGCATGATTCCTGGGGACAAGTCTTACTACTTCAGGAGAAAAAAAGGCAGACAGGCAATGTAGGAAGCTGCACTGCAACTGATCGCTTTGTCCATTTTTATTTCTTATTGTAAAAATACCAACTGATATTTGGGCTCTCAGAAGTTTGGGTTGAATGGGACTACATGACATTTTTTGGCAAATGCTGAATTGTCACATCCATCTTGACTGTTTCCTGCTTAGAATCTCTGGAAGTGACAAGATGAAGAGATCATCTCTTGAACTTCCCTAACCCTAGTCTTCCCATCACCTCGCTCCTACCTTTGGCTCTTGTCCCTGCTTGCCCTGCTATATTCATCGGAGGCAGCGCTGTCCTGAGAGCAGTGATTTGTTTCTTCTAGTTGGCTGTAAAGTACTCTAATGGGACTGTATAAATAAAAGTAATTCGTTTTTCTGCTGCATTCAGGGGACCATAAGTAAGAATAACAGGGTACACAAATCTAACTTTTATATAAATCACTTATTTGCAGGGTTAATAGATTTTTAATATGCACCTCTCTTTTTGCCTCTTAAATGGCGAGAAAAGGCAGTAATACTTAAAAGGTAAAAGTGCCTCAAACATTTCAGATCAGAGCTGTAGAAATGATAGATCAACTTATACTGAATAAGCAGCATCACTTGGTGTTGGATTTCTACTTTTAATTCAACATTGGGGATGATATAACCACACTCCGTACCTCTTAAGAGGAATTGTGCAGGTTCCAACCACCTGTTAAATGAAACATTGATGATTACGATGAACAAGTAGAGCAGACCTGCTGCAAGGGGGACGATAACTCCGTGCATATAGCTAAGCCCTAGGAGCCTGCTTGATTCACGGAGCTGGATGCCCAATTAGAAGAACTGAAGGGGTTTTTAGTGCAGTCTCACTCACTGCAAAGTTCAATGGCGACGATTTGCTCCGATCCCTCTATATTAGATACAGTATATCCTGTATCTGAAATATGGAAATGCTGGAAAAGGTCCAGATGATAGTTATGTCTTTTAAATAAATGCTTTAATATGTTGGTACTTTTCTGGCAGTAATTTCCCCGGCCAGCCGTTTCTGTCTCGGTGGTACTTTGAAAACCAGGGGAGGGCAATACATCAGACTCTCTTGAAGAGAGAAGTTTTGATTACTAACAAAATCCAGACAGAGCAAGACATAGCACTTTATGTGACAAACCTGGAAAAAAATAAACAAACATGCTACTTCAAACAGGAAACTTTTCAAGGGTCCTTCTGCTTGAGGGCTGTTCGCAGCCGACAGATCTTGTTGCCTTACAGTTTCTGCTGGTTTTCAGACAATGTGCCCCTTTTTTTCCACCTACTTGGCTTGTAAGGAAGAAATCCTGTCCCAGCTGAAGATGATAACAGTTTTGTCATTGACTTGAGTGGCTAAAATTTCACTGTAGAAAACTGTTTGGGACAAAGACTTGCTTACATGGGTATGTTGGTTCCTCTGATGATTTTTCTGATCTCCTAACACAATAAAAATTATTCTTACACATACTCTGTTCAGGAACTTTTACATGAGAAACCCCTCAAGTACACTATATTTTTCTGTCAAAGCCTACTGCCTCACTCAGGGAACGTGAAGCTGGGTTATTAAGACCATCAAGACAGAAGCTGCTTTAAAGCACCGCTGCTGGAGCAGAGCAAGTGCTGGTCTCTAACGGGGAGTTGTTTTACTGTGCAAGGTCACATTATCTAATTTTAACAGGGATGCCTTACAACAGGAATTTTTTTTTTCTTTTATGCTTAGGAAAATATAATTTATTGGAAGAGATATTCCCTCCAAATGCCTGGAGAGCTCCTGTTATTATGCCAACTAGAGTATCCAACTAATTCATGTTTGAGTTTGTCGAGTGCACAATTATAATTATTTCAATGCTGCACTGAATGAATGTTAAAGCCTGATAAGAAGGCGATCTCTCTGTCGTTCCTATGTATAACCCCTCCTCCCAATCTGCAAAAAGCATTATTTCTGGTCGTTTTCAGTATGACCTCTCTTATGATGGACTTCAACTGCACTTCACAGTCCACTAAGCAATGTTGTTTGAAAATTGATTAAAAACTGTAATTATTGTAGCAGGAACATAATCATGATTGATAGGACAAAGCCAAGTAATCAAGCGGTAGGGGGAGGAATCTGAGCTTAAAATTTATTTTTGCTCTAGCAAAATATAATTGAAATAAAAAGCTGTAATTTCTGAAAGTCAGGTGAGTTTTTTTACTGGTATTTTAAACAGAAAAAAAAGGGAGAAAAATAAAAATACAACCAGCACCCCTAATAAATCCCAAGCCTCTTGAATTTCTATGTGTTTCTGTTACCTTGAGCTCATATTAAAAAGGGCAGATTCTAGTTGGTATAAACCAAAGAATCTATGTATGCAGTCTCATGAGCATAAGGGTAAAATGTACGCTTAGTCTTTGTTATTGTTTTTCTTTTGTAAAGTCCAGTTATAATACCTCTTGTATGTTAATAATTAGTTTTCTCTGTCACAGACTTGATGAACAACTTTTTCCTCTGACGTGCTAATACTTTTAGGACTTGCATGATGTTAACCTTTAATGAAAATATTGTGCCTCAATTTATTTACCAAAGAAAATCCAAAAATAACTTCAGTAATGCGTATCTTTTTCTGTCCTAATTTCACTTTGTTTTCAGTGATGGGATTCTGACAGTTATGTTCGTCTCTACTTTCAATGTCACAGCTGCGATTTATTGCATACTAATTTGATTTTTCTAAAACCATCATGTCCCTCCCTGATTTTTCTAACAACAGCCTCACCTCCCTCCTCTTGAATAGGTTCAGGGTTGTTTGCTAAGCACTTTTTGCCACAGTGCTAACCATTCAGCTGGCAGATTCCACTTTTACAGGCTGAAACAAAGCAAACAATTTGTTAGCTCAGTTGAAAGGTTCAGCTGAGGAATGACTGAAGCATGAAACTCGCTTTTTTTTTAGATTAGTGAGTCATGTTGCTTATTAGGTAGGGGTTTTTAAAAATATAAAATGCAATCTTTTAATTTTACCTAATCTTCATTTTTAATATTGCTTATATATTGATGAAATCTACCTTTTCAAAGAAGTGTTGGGAGGGTTAATCGTCGCTTTTCATGTAGATTACCTCTCGGCTTCTCACGGGCTTAATTTAGACCTGACTCTCGCAGTCCCACAGCTTTTCCTTCCTTCGGTGCAGGTCCGTGCAATGGCAGGAGTGGGCTTTTATGCAGCTTAAAGCATCAGGGCTTAACGTTCTTGTGGCAGTCTAAAGGATTAAGCATGTATACCTGAAATGTAAAAGCTTCCCACTCCAAATCTCAAACCCATTAGTGATGGCAGCACTTTTGATTACAAACTTGCTTGCTAGACTTAGAATGGACATTTTGGTGCCTGAAGCTCTCAGAAGGCCTTATCTGTCAGGACCACCTTACAGGGAAAACAAGATCTGGATTTTTTTGAAATTCTCCTTGAAAAAAATAGCAAACACAAAACCGACAAAACCCCACAAACTTTGCAGTTAATTGCAATATGCTTTCAAACTGTTGCGGTGATTACAGGATATTTGTCAGCTGAGGCTCAGTCACTGTCAGTAGTCACTGCAAACACGGGCTAATTTAATTTAATTAAGCAAGAATGCAAGAACCTTAATTTAAGGCTAGTCACCTCACATTTGATGTGACTAAACATTTTTTCATGGATGCTTGCTGTATGTCAGCTGGCCTACAGTAACGTGTAATATTATCCACAGTGAAAGCAAGAATCTACTTGTTGGTGAAGTACAAGTTAACATGAGTAGAAGTATTACAGCCCGACCCTAGACTGACCTAGAATTGTATTTGAGAAGGCTAACAAAACAAATTGGTAAGTTCATTTTTTCTAAGCCACATCTATAATTGTACGAGACGATGTGTTTCGTGCTTAGAGCCCACAAATGATGACAATTATTCCATCTGAGAAGCCAGAACGATTGGATCTATTGATAGGCCCTTCGTGGTCCTCAATGTAATTGATCGCAGTACTCACTCCAGAATGTGTAATCTTGTGCTGGTTCTGGCTGGGATAGGGATAATTTTCTCCACAGTAGCCGGTACGGGGCTGTGTTTGGCTTTGTGCTGGAAGCAGTGCTGATAACCCAGGGATGTTTTCGTTCCTGCTGAGCCGTGCTCACACAGCGTCGAGGGCTTTTCTGCTTCTCCCCCCACCGGCGAGCGGGGCACGAGGAGTCGGGAGGGGACAGAGCCGGGACAGCTGACCCCAGCTGACCCCAGGGATATTCCAGCCCATTCCAGGGACGTCCCGGGGGAAGACGAAGGAAGGGGGGACGTTGGGAGTGATGGCGTTTGTCTGCCCAAGTGACCGCTTTGCGTGCTGGAGCCCCGCTGTCCTGGAGATGGCCGAACGCCGGCCTGCCCGTGGGGAGGGGTGGACGGATTCCTTGCTTTGATTTGCTTCTGCACGCGGCTTTTGCCTTCCCAGTTCACCTGTCTTTATCTCAACCCAGGAGTTTTCTCACTTTTACCCTTCCAATTCTCTCCCCCATCCCACCGGGGGGAGGTAGCGAGCGGCTGCGTGGGGCTGAGTTGCTGGCTGGGGTTGAACCACAACAAATCTCTAATCTTTAAAAATATAATATTTAGGAGAGAAACGCTAAAAATATTTTTGCATAAAGCAGAGGACTAGGAAACCCAAATTTTAATATGAACTTCCCCATTTTAGCTGAACTTAATGAAATCCAGTGAGACCAAATAGGACATAGAGAAGTTCAACTGGGAAAATCGAGAGGGTAGCAGGACACTAACTGAAATACACAGATCATTTGAAGCTGGTCAAAGAAGAGCTAGTGGTGCCTAATGCAATCCATCATTAGTAGGAGGGCGAGGATACTTCAAGGACAGAGAATGTCCCATGACAATATATTAAAGAAACGTGAGAAGAATGACCCCTTTACTGTATCTGTTTTTCAGCCCAGTGCTGTAATAAGGATTAGATGTATAAGATTTTTGAAAGCTACCTATCTATTACAGGAAAGAATAACCCTCACGCCCATTGCATCCTATTAAAATACCCACATATTACACTTCCATAACTAGAAAAATTATAGGGCCCCACTAAAAGCTCGGGCACATTGCTGTAATTCCAAAGACATTCCACCGAAGCAAAATGGAGTTGAATAAGCATAAGTCAAAAAAGAATTGATTCCTAAGACCCCAGAGTTTTTCTTGTTATTTATGATGTCATTTATTCTTCACTTTGAAAAAAAATAATTATGAAGAGCAATAATGAATTTTTTATTACAGCAAACTTGAAAAGGAAAGCGTGCTGAAGAACGAGTATTAGTAAGTAGGCTATGGGTTGATTTCCTAATAAGACCTTCGGAAAAAACATACAAAGTTGATGACATCTGTTGTTCACTGCAGATGAACTGGTGATGACAAACACATGCCAAATTATTTGGATAGCTACCAGATCTGTGTTTGATGCTGTATTTGCTAATCCTTGTTTCATAATTCCTGCATAGAGATGAAAAAGGAAATTACTAGCTTTACCTTCTTACAGTAGGTTAGAGGCACTGATTTTACTAGTCTCTGCATCTTGCAACACTCCTAGGTTGCAGGAGAGGGTTCCTGCTTTCCTATGTTTGGACTCAAGATACGTTTGGCTGGAGCTGGACATTCAGACTACAGAGCTGGAGTGCTCACTATTTTTGGTGCTAGCTAAATGCAGTCTGGAGCTGGAGCTTTATCACAAAACCACATCTGTCAAAATTAACCCTAAGGGAAAGTGCCTGTTTCACAGTGAGAGCAGATCTGATTTCACCCACAGGTCTACTCCTCTTGTGTGGTTTAATGGTACCTGACTTCAACTCTCTGTAAACAGAGCAACACACAGTTCAGAGGAGTCTCATTGGCTTTAATTCTTGTTTACAGTTGTGTTTGTACTTAGGACTTTCCACAGAATCGATACAGACTAAGGGTAATGCACGACTGTTATTTCTGCACTGAGAACGGATTTCTTTTCAACTTACAGGGTTGTGTCCCAGTGATAGCTCTAGCACCGATGCTCACCAGCCTCGCTTCTGTCTCCAGTTTGGAGGACACCAAGCGGGGCATTTTCAATGGTGAGAGAGCTGAGATGAAGCCCTGCTGTCCCCATGACAAAGTGTGCAACATCTCCCTGTCTCCTAATACAGATAGGACTTGTTTTCGAAAGAGTGAAATATTCTAGATTTTTCCTGATCCCAGTTGTCCAAGATTGTCTAGGTGGGTTTTGGCACATTTGAGATACTGACGCTTCATTTTTTAATGTTTAATTTAGTCTTTAACATTACCAGAAAATTTTGTCGTGCTCTCTGTTTAGTGTATTATTACACTGTTCTTGCTCACTTGATAGATTTTTTTTCCAAATGCTCTTGACTTTGACTGAATTATTCAATTGGTTGAGAGGCAATCCATTTCTAAAATATTACATTTTGGAAATACTCTCCATTTAAAATTGCTCAATAAATATGTTTCTTTAGGAAGTTTATATTCTTTCTATTACTGTAAAGTACCAAGATTACTAATCATTATGCTGTTCCATTTCATTAAAGTTAATTGATTTCAAACATTTGAGAAAACGATTTACTCCTACTACTACTTCAGAAGCCTCTAACAGCAGAGTCTGAATCATGATTTTGATAAAGTAGATGTTGTTTTATCTTTGTGGTTAACCTGTCTTTGAGCTTCCACGTTTAACAGGTTGATTACATCTTTCATTGTTGCTACCTTGTTTTTAAAGTGATAGACAAAGTTGAAAGAATTGCATTTCCCCAGAACAAGTGAACTTACCTAAACAAAGACTGTCAAATGGTGACAGAAATGTAAAGTGAGAGAAGGAGAGAGGGGAAAAAAATATCTGATGCACAAGCACATAAAACAAACAAGAACACAAACTGCAGAAAACAAAATGGGTTACATAAAGCTGGGTAGAACAACAGCTTTATCAACTGTCACGCATGCAGTTTAGCAACTGCTTTCTTGTCTCATTAATAGTTTTGCATAAGCAAACATATTTAAATATTCAAGTGGATGTTTTCTTGGACATACCTGAATCACATACTTATTGTGATCGGTAAGATGAGGAATAGCGGTCTAAACGGAAACAGCGGTTAAGGAAGAACAGCATAAACTAGTTGGGTTTGGAAGGAATTTGCTGAAAATACAAGCATATGGATGAAGTTTGCCTTCTCTTTTAGTGAGATGAGGCTTACGTGATGCCTCTCTAGCTCTGTCCTACCAACTCGTGACCTTTTTTTGACCAAATTCTACCAAAAGCGACATACATATAGCTGTCCTGTTAGTAGCCTGAAAATCAGCAACTGGATACAGGAAAGAGACTCTGTTATTGTGCTTTCCCCCACCCTCCCACTCCCCTAGTCCTTTTGGGAGAGAAATGTTGAAAGCAAATCTGTACTGGAGAGTAAGAACCTCAATGTGGGAAAACAGGAGCTTACACCTTTTCAGACATCAGGGGATCTGACCATTAGACACAACCCATAGGAAACCAAGTCTCATTAGTTCTGCAGCCCACAGGACTGTTTTTCTCATGTAAAGAAGCTCAGCTGTGCAAGCAATTTTTTTTCCTGAGGCTTTCAATCTGGGTGCATAGGTTTGGGGTATATGACATACATAAGGTATTTTGGACGTGATTACCAGCAGTGAAGGAAAATTCCATGGAGTTAAATTGTTGTGCATTTGATATTTCTAAAACTCTCGTTCCTTGTACGACAAGCTGGGAAAATACTGGCAGTCTGCTCATGCTGTGTGTGTTCCATAGATTTCAATGTCACATTAGAAGCTCTGATGTAAAGAGAGATTTAAAACACCACTCACTATTTTATTAATACTGGTGTCTTCCTTAATAATTTTTCCTTAGCTATCAGAATATTTTAAGGTCCCATCACTCCTGCAACATACAGAAGGGTCATAGAATGATAATTTTCCCATGGCAGAAATGCCTTTGAAGCAAAACAAAGTGGAATTTAACACTTCAGAGCAACTCTCAAAGGCAGCTTACAATAGTCAGTGAGAAATAGTACTAAACCCAGTTGCATCTGCCAGAGGAATGTAGGCCAGGAAGGTGCAATTATCTGGCTAGAAATTTTAAAAGATAATGAGGTTAGCACCCTATTCTTGCACAGAGATCCACAAAGTTTTTAGAAACCACAGCTGAGAAGACCCTTTGTCTTATTTCTTCTTGCAAAGAGACAGTCCCCGAGAAGTTTTCTGATTGATAGCATTGTGTTCGAGGTGCTGTGTGGTATTTACTTGCTCAATATTATCCACTTCCTAGTTTAATACAAGATTCCTGGAGATGAAGGGAGGTCATGAGATCAGTGTAAAGCACTGGAACAAAAATCTTCCAATAAATGAAACTGTGTTTTGAAGCTGACATCAAGGAACAAAATGTCAAAAGCAGTGAACTAGGAACTGGCCACCCAGTGATACAGTATCTTGACATTGTATCTTTCATCTTGATGTATCACAAACTATTTAAAATCATAACAAATGGGGATCTCCTTGTTTTATTCAGATGCTTGGGAGGTGCAAAAGTATAGACCCAGTGGGAGCATGCACCCTTGCTATTTAATATTATGTTTATTACATCTAGTTTTAAGCATTGGCAATACTACTCTGTTATTTGTGATTATTTTTTTTTATATGACATTATTCACAATAGTATCTGAGTATGTTCCAGTAGTTCATAAACTGTAGGCTGAAAAACTGACCTTGAGTTCATTTTCATTTTCTTCCCAGGGGAGAAGAGAGTACGAATGTACGTGAACGACTTAAATTTATAGTTAAAGTCTGCCTTGTAGTTATTGTTCTAATAGTTTTTTTAATATTGTTATTAACAAAGATATCCTGTTGTGTGCTTATGCTGGATATCTTTGGCATGAAAAGATGTAAAAAAGCATCTTATACTCAGGGTGGAAGCCAGTGAGGGCTCTGGACCTTAGTTCATAAGGGATTCTGTTAAAGAGTTTCAGACCAGCCTGTGGAAAAATGGTATCTATTGGTCGGGCAAGATTTATCCTTACTGTTAAGTGGTCTGGTGTGCCAGAAAAGAAAAGCTGTATACAGTGATTTTTATCAAGGGGTTTATGTAAACATTATATATGCTAGCCATAGCATCTGAAAACTTGCGAATATCATAGAATCCTGGAATGGTTTGGATTGGAAGGGACTTTTAAAGATCATCTAGTTCCACCCACCCCTGCCACGGGCAGGGACACCTTCCACCAGACCAGGTTGCTCCAAGCCCCATCCAGCCTGGCCTTGAACACTGCCAGGGATGGGGCAGCCACAACCTCTCTGGGCAACCTCTTCCAGTGTGGAATGATTGCTGGAGGTGACTCATTGATATGTCCCCCCTCCTCTTAAGGGAAGGTAAACTGCCAGGGAGGAATGCGGTGGATATACACAAAATCTGTTCTGTAATAATTCCCTGAGCAACGTAACCTGTAACCTTAGATGTTGATGTTAGCAACACCGGCCGAGCTTGGTGTGGTGCCTCTGAGAAACAACACGGAGGGTGGAGCGGAGCGGAGGCACTGCAGCCAGGCTCGGTGATACCACCACAGGGATGGGGAACTGGAACTACTGGAACAAGGATGGAAGGTCCCTGCATTGAATCCGCTGAAGCAAGGAGGTGAAACAATGGGGTTCTGTCAACCTACTGCCCTACTTCTCATTTATATCATAAGTAAGTGCCCCATTCTGGAGTACTGATATGGAACTTTGCTCATTATAATACCAAAACACACCTCCATCTCAAAACCTACAGATCTTCAAGGTGTGGCCACCCCTCACTGAGCTTGTGCACTGAATTTTCTCTAGCATATACCTTTAAAAGTAAAGCGAGGAGATTTTACACCAATCTTAATAAAGGTATGTATGACTGGAGTCACTCAAGCTCCACCTAAAAATAAGAAAATATAAAAGGGTTTAAGAGAGGAGGAATGCTGGGAAGACACCATCAGAGACAAGTCGGGAGGACATCGCTGACTTCTGGGATCAGTCGATGGGCTGAACCTCTTTCCCCCCCCATAGGGACACCTATTGGGTAAGATTCAAACCCTTGGTTATACTGAGTGCTTCTCTAGGAAATATAGAGTTTTTCCATGATTTAGTGTGCTTGTAGTTGACTGTATTATTATTTGCTCGTGCTTTGCAGACAGTGTATTTATCACCAGCAACCCAAAAGAACTTGTATTCCTGTTGCTTTAGAAAACTGTACTATTCATTAAAATCTAGCCATGATAGTTCATTGTATGCAACCAAACTGCTTAAGTCTGGCCATTCTAGTTCATTGAACGTGACTAAATTGAAAGTATAGTGAGCTATTTGTGCATCCGTAATCGTGATAGTTCAGTATATTGAACATGACCGGACTTATAGTGCTGAATTGGGCATCACTCAGAATCTAAGCCCAGCTGCCCCCAGCCCCTCTGATATCCAAGGACCAGCTGGAATGCAAGGGGGGCTATTTTCTGCCAAACTTCGTTACGCTTTAACGCAACATCCAGTGCCTCACCACCCTTGCAGTGAAGAACTTCTTTCTCACATCTAATCTAAATCTAATCTCTTTCAGTTTAAAGCCATTACCCCTTGTCCTATCACTACAGGCTCTTTTAAAAAGACCCTCTCTGGCTTTCTTGCAGCCCCCTTTACGTACAGGAAGGCTGCACTAAGGGTATTGGCTGCGTTGACCTGAAACTTGACTCTGTCCACTGAAAAGAGTGTAGAAAGCCAAGGACAGCTTTGAAATGTTTTTGCTAGTCTATATAGTTCTTAGAAGACGGTGCATGCTTAGTATTAGTAAACATTTCCATAAGGGATGGTGATTCCACAACAGAAGAACAAAGGAACATTACGTTGCTGTTCAGATGTGGCACGACAGTGGCATGTGGCAATGACCCTTTTTGATAAAATAAAGATCATTGACTTTTCCTGCAGTTTGGGAACTGGAAAAAAAGCACTGCTTTTATTAGGTAGCTTGTCTCGATCATGGGTCTGTTTGTGATCTGCTCAGTTCTGACTACTGCTGCCAGATCAAACCTGAGCTATGATGGTCTGTGTGTATAGTGAGTTAAAAAATGTAGTTAATTCCATTTGTCAGTGAAATTCAGTAAGATGAGCCAGACTGTAGTAAACCTAATATTGAGTCTTTATCAGGCGCTGGTATTTTTTTTTGCGCGTGTGTGCTATGTACTCAAATTCAGCTTATGGTCTGATTACTTAGCAGAGCCTTTCCAACAAGAAAAGAGACAGAAGCCCTGCTGACCACCAGCACTTAGCTTTTGGGGCCTTAGGAGAGCATGCATAAATACTCTTAATGGCTTTAGTGTGTTTTCATTGGGGAGCATCAAAACCAGCCTAAGCAGGATGAGTCAGAGAAAGCAGCCGAGGCTTTGTCTGCGCAGACAGTCCTGCGTTTGATCCGCTTGCACACTGAGCTGTCTGAATGGGAGCCAGCTCTGGCCTGGAAGCCATAAAGAGATGTTAATACAATGCCGTGCTGGAGCTCATAAGCCTTACCAGTGCTAGGGCTACTTTTGTTTCAATAACCTCTCTATAACTGTTTTTTTAATGAAGTTGCTCCAATGGTTTCTTCCAACTACTATATAAAATATTGTATTTTAACAGGACCACAAATCACTGATTCTCAAAGAGAGAAAGCGTGAAATGTCTTATATGCTGCTGGACCCTCAAAGTGATCAGTAGCTATTATTATTTGGAACGTTTTATCAGCTTCTGGTTCTACAGGTGAAAAAAACATAAAACTTAACACAAGACCCTGGTCTGGTAGGAGCATATAAAAGTGAGATAAACCTAGCAACCATGACAGTTGTTCTAGTAAACAGCTAGTGATAATAGATAGGTTTCTCTTTCAAGTATCTGGAGGGATCGTAGCACTGTATGACATGGCTGCAGGCTCTAATTTAGTGCTCTGGGTTAATAGCAGGCATAACTCAGAGCAGCCACCGGGTGTCCAGAAATTCTGTACCCTGCCACAGCAATTCCTCTGCGTACCCTGCGCCAAGGGTAGGGATGGCAGCGAGGAGGAGACTGAGCATAGAAGCCTGAGGTTTCTTTAGGAGGAGGCAATGTTAAGTTAGGGGGGGAAAAAAAAAAAAAATCACATAAAAAGGCAGGGAGGATGACAGAGTGAGTGTGATAAAAACAGAGAGGAAAAAAAGATGTGAACTAAAAGAATAAAATGATATTGTCATAACACCCACAGGCCTCCCTTCTGGAAAGGACAGGGAGTAATTGTCAGGAGCTAAACTCGGTGTGCTGCACACTCAGTCTCAAACTATCATTAATAATCTTGAGAAATGAGTCTGGAGGCTAGAAATGAAACTGGCAGTATTTCAGAGGCAGAGTCGACGTCGACTGTCATCCCATTGAGAGACAGACCCTGTTAGGGCCTGTTAACGTTGCACTCCTGTCAGAGTGACATATAACGTTACATGTTAAACAAGTGGCAGACGAGACAGCGTGAAGGCAAATTGTTCAGCAGATGGCACAGCCTAGTTTACTTACCATCTGAAGTTAGAAAATAGAGCAAATGCCATTTTTTGCATTCATTCTCTCATTCTTTCCAAATACTAGTCTGGGTACTGCTCAGCAACTTTGTTGTCGTTGTTGAAACAAGAGGAACTTCACAGTATTATTGTAATATATTCCGAGTAGAACGCTAATTGTGTGTGTATACACATACGTACGTGTTGAGCTGAAATTGCAGCAGGGTTGGATATACGTTTCTGAGCCACAGTGATTGAATACTTTGAGAGTATTACCTCTCCAGATATCTGTCTTGAGCTGCGAACCACCTGCGTCTCCTTTCTTTTTAAAGCCTCACAGTTTGCAGACACACTAGACTTGCACGATCCGCCCAGATTTTTAATGCTTGAAGGAGAAAAATTTTCTCTGGGAGCTGGGAAAAGAACAGCTGAGCAGCATGATAACTGTTTTCTCTCTCGCAGAGTTCAATTCCCATCCTTCCGAAGTGAATTGTGGTATTCTCATTGACCGTGGTGGTGATGGGCTGTGCTCTTACAAACCAATCAACTGACCTCTTAGGGGGGGAAAAAAAAAAAAAAGAGTCATCAGCCAACAGTTTGGGACAGTCTGAATGGAGTAACAATTTGAATGTAAACAGGCCTTCATATTCATCACCGTCTAGATACTCCTGGTTCAGTTTCCCAGTTACACTGGTTTTCTACCTATCGGCCAAGAAAGAGACAGTGAAAGACAGACTATTGCTATGCAAAGTGACAGGCAAGGGAAAACGCCATCATTTGTAACTCAGTAAGGGTAGTATGTTTGATGGTCTTCACACACAGACAAGATACAGTGTCTTCTCGAAGGAGTTTACAGACTAACTAGAAGAGACAACAGTGTTTAAATACCTCTCGGTCATTCAGAAGAAATCCCAGTCTGAAATCCCAGTCGGTGGTTTGAGAAGACTTACTAAGGCCAAGTGGAACCAGTAGCAAATTCCAGGCCTGTAAAGTATTTTATGTTCTGTACAAGGAGAAGAAAAAAGGAAAACCTCCTCACCTTCACTGGTAGAGCAAAGTCACACTGGGTAACCAAAAAGTATCCTGCCATACATTATTTGCTCGGGGGAAGCCTATGAATTTATGGGCTTATCCTTCAGCAGGATCCAACTCCATGTGTTACAAGATCAAAAAAATAATAATAATAAAAAAAATTTTAAACCTGAGAGTACTTGATTAGTGTTCAGTAGCTAAGTTATGCCCATCCAGAAGTTCATTGATAATGTTCTTTGATGTTTTTTTAGAAGACTTAGTAATACACATATCAAAATCACGATTAAACAAGCACAGGCATAAAAATCAGTTCTCTAATATGCCTTAGTTTAGTGCTTCCTTGAAGGGCCATGTAATATTGACTTTGTCATTGAAACTTTATATAGTTGACCACAAAATAAAATTATTTCTTATCGCACATGGAAACGTAGCTGTTGAGAGATAAGCATTATGTCTTCCCTTCTTTTATGTCCAAGATACAGGAGGTCCCTTTTCCTGTGATATAGTGAATATTTTATGATTTATCTTGCATTTCTAGCTTATTACCAACAGTGTCTCTTGAAAAAAAAATAAATTCTGAAAGCAATGAGAATTGTTTGAATTAATGTCATTTTTATAACTTTGCCTGTTTGTTTGGCAGATGGCTTCTGTTTGCCAGTCTGATCTGTCGCATACTCCATCTGGCAGGTCCATTGTAATTCAGGTGTAAGTTTCTGTTTGTTACCTAAAATAGGTACTAAGTTTGTATAAAAATCTGAGGCTATTTTCTTAGCATCAGCTGGCAGTTTATGGAGTTGGAAAATTCTGATCTCTTTGTTATTTTTTTGTGATTTTGAGACTATGTGTGTGCATGTGTATGTGTGTAGGAAGAAAACACAGTTGTGAAAATGCTTTTGTGATAGAAATGGACTTGGTTTTGGAAACACCTTTTGAAAATTTTTTTCTTAAAACTTGGGAACCTTCTTTGGTATCATTCATGGGTCATAAAGCATAGGTATGAAATAATACATTTAATATTTTCAGGAATTTAGTATACCATTAAAATCATAGGTTGATTTTCAGTGGTGACATAATGCTTTTAATGCACAATAAATCTACTTAACAATGCTGTTATGCATTTCAGTTATTCTCAGCAGTCCACAAACTCCTACGGTATTTCGTGTGCAGAAATTCAATTTGAAACATGATGATTTCTCTGTTTTGTTCCCTGGTGATAGTAATCAGAAATGTAACTGAACGTAGATACATTTCAGAGATTTTAAAGATACTGGGCCAACTATTGCTCTCATCTTAACAAATTACTTAATATAGATACTTACGTTAAAGTCTGTGGACCCCTCAATCTGTAGGTGTTATAAATTCTGTATCAATGGAAACAAAATTTCCATTTCCCTTCACCACCAAGAAAATTCCCACAAGTATGTTTTAATGAAAACTTGTAACACAACTACGTTCTACTTACGGCTGCTGATAGAAGTGTCATTTCTATCTATTCCTCTACTAGTTTTGACCTTGGTTCGTTATAACTTGGTACATT
This sequence comes from Astur gentilis, assembly GCF_929443795.1. Lineage (NCBI taxonomy): Eukaryota > Metazoa > Chordata > Aves > Accipitriformes > Accipitridae > Astur > Astur gentilis. Next base: position 8,534,206 of record NC_064913.1, read on the forward strand.
CCAACTCATGAAACGGTTTATTTGGCTCTGCAACATGCCTGTTAATAATCAACTGCTGTTTTGCTGTTACTATGTTTCTGGATAACGTGAAATGTATGAAAAGAAAGACAAATGGCAGTTATAATTATTTTATAGTTTACAGGAAACAGCCTGAAATTGTTACGGTTATATTTACATGGGAATATTTTGGAGAAGGATATTCACAAAGGATGATATAAAACTCTCTAGACTCTTGCTACAATTTAATTGGGAAAGATAGACTTGATGTAGCTCTTCTAAATGACCCTCTGCCTTTCTTTAATTGAATATAGAGGGAGAGATTAGCCTTATTAAGTTAATGTTAGCCTTTATGAACAACCTTCACAGAGATTAATAGGGATGAAAGAGAAATAGAGCACTAATAAAAGTGTAAGCCTCTTCAGAAAAGGTCTTAAGTAGGTCTTGTTTTTCTAAACTGCTACGAAAACCTTTACATCCAGCAAGGCCAATTCAATTGCAGATGCTCAGTTTCCCCAAATGAGGTCATATAGAATGTAATAGGGACGATACGATCTCTGGGGGGTTTAAATCATTCTGTGTGGTTTTCCATTAATTAAGTAGGACAATTAATATAATCATGTGAAGTTAAATTTCACTTCAGCTCCAATTTCCTTACCATGTTCTGTCCTTTCCAAAACCCACCACTGCTCTTTTGGCTATTTGACAGTAGCTATTTGGATATTGTCACACTGAATACTGAGACTACCGGACAGCAGTAGTGGACTACTGGTAGCAGACCTTTGAAATGGAGAGATCGAAATATGACTGTTCTCAGGAATCTATCTAAGAGTTTAACAGGAGAAAACCACCACGTGGCTGATGTGGAGCCACTAACTATGTGAAAAACTTTGGTGAATGGCAGAAACAGAGTGAAAAGGTGCCCAACCCCTTGCCCTGAATTTTGGTGGCAAAATCCTTTGAAAATGTGAGAATACACCTATCAATAAAACTAAGTCCAAATACTCAGACAGATGATAATGAAGGCAAACAATGTTAATAACTGCTTTCAGATAAGGGATCAAGGAAAGCAATCAGAAGGAAAGATTAGTTGTTTTATCTCAAGATTATCTACAATCAGTTGTTGATAGAATCACAAAGGGTGTTTCAAAGCTGTGCTTTAATTAAGAGATAATCCAGAATTATCACATTTAATTATGTTGTAAAGGTCATTATGTCTTCAGTCTTTTTCAGAAATATAACCACAGTGAAGTGAGTTATTAGAATAGAAGAAAAAGAACATGTTACTTCAATGGGTAAAACGACATTGAGCGAGGAATGCTAACATATGTGAACAGCTGATGTTCTTCACTAGATAGACCGTTTACAAACTAAGTTGTCACATTCTTGAAGAGACAAAAGTACAAGTAATTAAACTGGATGATTCTGGAGTAATTTACGTAATCCAGTGTTTAAGAATGGTCGTTACTGCAGAATCAGTCTGATCTTCAATAATCTGTTGACTAGGCAATTAGTCATCTTACCTCACACGTGTGATTGATAGCTACTTTTAAGCAGGACTCATTTCCATTACTACTTCTTTCCCCTCTCCCCTTTTTCCCCTGGTAGTTAATTTAAAGATTTTCAAATAAAGTAATCAGAACATCTTGTAAACCAATTATGATGAGATTTGTGCTTTTCTTTTTCTTCCCAAATGTTGGCTTTCGACATCTCTTGGAAAGTCCCAAAGCAGTTCTAATGTTTATTTGCCTGTTCTCTTCTTGATGTCATCAAGCAACATATTTTTCTACTGAATATTAAAAAGCAACATTAATCATCCAACAGTAAGGGGAAGAGATTCAGCTGGTATAAACAGGCTCCATTGACTTCAATAGAGCTATGACAATTTATGACATAAGAAGATCATGCAGTAAATAGCCTATTAAATCTAAATTAAATGTATAGTTAATTGCACATGGCATATGATTTATAGCACAGTTTGTTCTAGGAATTTCTTGACATGATATCATTACTATTTGGCAAAAGATCTGAAATTTGTTTTTGGAAATTTGGCTCCATTTTAACCATAGCCAGTGGATGTCTAAATAGAGTAAGTGGTAGTAGCAAATCTGTTAGTTTTGTTGCTTAATCTGTGTTAAATATAAAGTATTTATTGTACTATTATTTTAATGCTAGATAATAATGAAGTACAATTTATTAAAAAGTGCTTTTAAATTTCTTCTTGATTTATATTTAGTTGAATGAACTGCTAATGCTCTGTTCACCTTGATGAACCCATTCAGTACTGGAAGCCTGATTCCTCAGAAAATCAAGGCCAGCAGTAAGCAGAAACAACAATTGCTTTAACTCTAATTTACTTGTGCAATTACTGAATCGCATTGCAACATATTCTGGACATTCACATAGTTTGTTATTTTAACTGGATGCCAATTTTCATTTTGCATCAGAATAACCATCTTAAATAGACACCAAAAAAACCGGGACAGAAACATCTAGCTTTCTAAAATCAGGCCTCTGGTACCAGGCTCTAAAATCCAGGCATGAGAAGCAAATTGCTATTTGCAAAGCAAGAAACAACAGCCAGATTGTTTCTTCTTCACTTACTGTGCACAGTGTGTGTTGGCACTACATTGCAGTAGCTCAGAAATCTCAAACTGTCAGGAAAAACAAACCATGCCCTACAGACAGAGTAGAAGGGCGAAGAAAAAGCACAAAAAGGAAACCAGGAATTCATCTTCATTTAACAAAAGCATGCTATATTTGGCAACAGTGTGGTGGAATCTACTTCTCATTGATGAGTTGTGCATTCCCAGTTTGCCCTTTTTATGCTGTTATTCTCTCTTGTTTCAGCTTACAGCACTAAGCTTGATTTAATGGGCAGTGAAACAAAAAGGGAGGCACATCATTCACACTGATGCTCCTTAATTGCATTCTAATCTGTTTGTTTTAAAGATTCTCTTTCATATTAGGAAATGAAAAGGTATTCTGATTACCCAACAATCCAGCATTGTTTCTTATTTGCATGTCTTTTCTGCGTATTTTTAGGACAGTTCGGTTTTACAGAATGTCGTCTGTCTTTGCTCTTAATTTTAATGACTTACCATTTCTTCATTAGGCTACTTTGGTTTTCATTAAATTTCCAGCAAAATTAGTATTCTCCTGAATATCACTACTTTGGAGGTCTGACTCATGTAACGCTGTAACTGACGGGCTTGCACCTCAGCATTAGTCCATCACTTTATAAGGCCAGGCCAGTTTTTCATTGCTGTGGGTTTTTCCTTGTGAATTTTGTGTTCTGGATAAACTGCTTTTTTTTCCCCCCTCTGCTCTTTATGTCTACATATGACCTTACGTTTTGCAGCTATACCTAGATCTAGTACAGACCAAACTGCGATGGATCAACACAATAGATTGCAGAACTCCATTTCATGTGCCCAGCCTCCATAAAGAACCCACAGGAAGAGTCAAGTTCTTCAGCATGTCATCCGAAACACTCAGGGTGGCGGTTGGGAAGCCACCAATTACCTGAAAAGTGACGCGGGGGAGTGCAGAGACCAACCTACACCTGAATGAGCACGCCTTCCACAGGGCTATGGGGAAGTTCTTTCCTTTTCTCATTGTTGAGCCGCAGCCTGAAGTTTGGTCCTGTGTCCTTTCTTGCAAAGAGCTACATGGTGCTCGTGCTTTTCGGGTAAGAGAAGATGAGAACGCAATGCCGGTGCCAAGCCTTTCAAATTGATTCCTTTCTTGGGAGACAATTGTGTGGGCAGGGGCGATACTGGGCACCGCTCAACTGCAGGCTCTTAAGCAACATCAGATCCAAAATGAAGTTGCCGAGGAAGTCTTGTTTTGTTTTATTTTTTTTTTTTTTTTGAGCAGGAATCTGGACCCTTTCTTAAAATTTCATCTGTTTTTTTCTTAAGACTAATTTCCACATTTTAAGTCAGGAACATGGATGATAAAGGACCTTCCAAAGCCAACAAAGTAACTTTTCCTATTGTGTATTCAAGACATACAGCCTGTCAACAGCTCTAACGCTTTTTTCCCTGGTGGGGCTCCCTCCCTGCCCCCAGCACGGGTTGTTGCCGCATCCAGACTGCTCTCCGGCACGGCCCCGGCGGTGCCAGGCTCCATGCCGGCGGTCTGCCCCCACGGGGGCTCAGCACAGCCGGGAACTGATACTTGGAGATTGAGGGGCTTTAAAGTTCAGGTGAGGGTGGATCCCATCATCTCCTATCCCTGCTGAGAACTATCCCTGAAACTTATTTAAGGACAAGTATGAATTTCTTCCAAAACAGTGCTGTAGGCCCAGGCAAATGTAATATTTTCCAGAGGAGTACTGACAGAGGTTTTAAATAAGCACACAAGAGAAGCACATGTATAAGCTGAGAGTTTAAACAACAGCGGTTGGATTTCTGTCTGCTAAACCATTTCCTTGGTCTGCTCTTCTGGCCAGTCAGCACAGTCCCACGATCGATCAGAAAATCTGTGTTACGTGCGGTTTCTGTATACGATCGCTTTTGTAAGTATAACACAGTCTCTATGAAGTCATTGGCTGTTTCAGACTCTGCAAAAGCTGAGGGAAAAAACGAGCACGGACGAACAAATATTACCATCTAACTCAAATTTTTAGTCCAGCTTTTTCATGTATACTTAATTACGTTTTCCATCCGCCCTCTCTATGATCCATTAGTACTTAATTTAAACCTTTTTTTTTTTTTTTCCACAGGATGAAACCAGTTTTGCTTTGAGGCGAATCCCTCCCATCACCTCCAGCTGGCTCCTTTTCTCTTCCTTTCTCTCCCCAACTTGCTTTCAGGACAGCCACCTACTTAACCCCTTGTTTATCGATTTTATTTGTAGGTTTGGAGCACCGGGATCGGTGGGGGTTCCCGCAGGGTGGTGGGACAAACCCTGGCTGGTAAGACCCTGCCCTGCTCACCCCCAACCATGGAACGGGAGGGCTCAGCCTGGAAGGGGCAGCCCTTGGCTCTGCTGCTGCCGTGGGGTCCCCGAGCCCCGGCGGTGAGACCTCCAGGAGCAGGGGATGCTCTCACGGCCCTTACGGTAGAGCAGGAATCAACTGCTCAACCTTGCAGACCAAAAATCTTGCAACCCAGTTGCCCGGCTCGTTAAGTCTTGAATCTTCTCACTTGTGGCGTCATTGAAATGAATTATTTTCTAGACTGTCATCAGAGCAACACAGCTTCTGGGTTTTCTAAATTAGTGTTTCACAGTATGCATACATGATTGATGAGAGCAAATGCAAGTAATGGCGCTGAAGTTTTACAGCAAGTTTCTAAATGAACCACTCGATCATTCTGATCTGGATCGAGATCTGGAAAATGACAAAGGGGCAACAAAAACCATCAGGAGTATGAAATGGATTCTGCATGTGGAACAACAAAGTTAGCAGTCATCAATCTGGAAAAGACCTGCTTGATGGAGGGAAGGGGAACTAATACAGATTTATAGACTCCTTAGTGGCATGCAGAGGCTCAACTGATATTTCATTCTCTTTACCACGGGATGGAAGGCAAATGAAATAAAACTGATGACAATGGGTTCAAAACAAGAGGATTTTTACCAAGTATAATGTGGATGCTTAAAGTCTACTTGGTGCTCAAGGAAGGACTGGCCAAGTTCAAAAGAAAATATGTTGAGAGTCACTGTGTGCACAGGAACTTCATCTGGATCAGTGTACTGACTTGAAAATGGCTGGCATTTGTGAGTGTTACAGGGGAATACTGTTTTCATTTGCTCTTACAGTCGTCTCTGGATAATCTTGCATGACTATTGTTGAGAGCAGGGTACTGGCCTAGGCAGCACTGCAGTTTAACCTGGCACTCTATTCTTACTTTACTTTCTCTGTCTTTTTTATTTCAAGGATAAACATTACATAGACATTACAGAGCTGTAGAATACAGAAAAACTCCTGAACGTTGGTTCACCATAAATTAATTTAAAAAAATAGACTCTTCCCTTAATAACTCCTGAGTATTTGATATGTTCTTGAGAATTTACAGTTTGGAATGATGAATACAGTCAACAAAGAAAATGTAACTACTCTGCCTTCTTATAAACTCCCAAATTGAGGAGGCCAGTCTGACTGGAGCACATGATTTCAGATGGCTTATACGTTTTACAGTTCACAGTAATGAGATTAAATGAGAAATAACTACAGTGTCAGGAGCAACCTGGAGTTTGAATAATGGTGGTGCCGAAGCAGAAAAAAAGCACCTGTCTGGTACAAAAAAAAAAAAAAAAAAAAAAAAAAGTCTGGCCCATGGAATGACAGCATTGCTAGAATTTAATGGAGAAGAGAGGTTTTGTGATAGTTCTGTGTAACAGCATATCCTTCTTTCCTCTTTTATTCTTGAAATATATCTGAGTTTCCTCCTGTTGTTCATTGTTGTCTCTCTGCAGGAATGTGATGGAGTGCCACAACAGTCTCCCTCTTGTTACCCCCCTGAACTAGATACAGAATTTACATACGAGATATGATGGTCTATTTGCTGTATGTGCTTTTAATCTATTGTTGTTTGACTGTGTAGTAAACAATACTGCATGGTTGTTCCCCCCTGCTCTAACTATATCGGTATATTTGTAATTGTTTTCCTTTAAATTGTTTCTATGTACTTCTCACAATAACTTCTCATCCTGAAGAATAACTACAAAGATTTAGAAAAAAATGCAACTATCTGTCATAAATGCAACTAAGCTACAAATTAATAAAAGCTCAGATAAAAGGCAATTGTAGTTTTAGTACTGTACTCTGCTTTCTTAGATATTAATTGTGCATTTTAATGAAAGTAAAATGAGTGAAACAGTTAAGCTAATCGCTGAAAGAGACAACCCTTTCCCAAGAATCTTTGGTCTAAAACTTTAAAATAACTAAATTAAAACACATTAACTTAAATTAAATTCTACCGGGTGCCTAATATGATTATGGTTCACACTTAGGAACTAACACTCTGTGTATCACATGTGAATAAAGACAGCATTTGCCTTATGTGTATATATATACACACACATATAAACTTGTAGTTTCAGCCCTGCTTTCACCAGAGATGTTGGACATTACTCACTAATGAATGCTGAAAATGGCACTGTCAGAGGGGCTGGCTGAGGTTTTTCCCAGAATGGAGGTAAGCAGAACTGGTAGTTAACGAGCTGACCTTGTTGATTCCTACAGCTTCTGAAGGGATGTTCGCCGAACGAGCAATCATTCAGTGAACAGGCATTTTAAGGAGCAAGGCTAGCACAGATTAGCCCCAGATGGGCCCTTTATACTTACTTCCACATCTGTAACTCAACTGCAGGCCAGAAAAAGCATTGCATAAATCCAATTATTGTTTGAGGTGTACAATGAGATGAAACAATTCAGACACTTAGGAAGTATTAATTCTTGCAGTCTAAAAGAAGGAGGACCAATTACCTTCTTGTGCTTGTCAGAAGGCTGTGAGGAACGAGAGGTTCTAGCCAGGAATAAGGACTTTTTAAGGTGCTGTGGTGTTAATCACTGAAGTGAGCGTAAGCCAGGGTACTGCTCTGTGATTACTGGTTTTATCTCCACAGGCTAAGTGTTAGGGCAAATGTCAGCATTTGTACGTCTAACTGACAATGTGTAAATGTAATTGGTACTTACAATTATTGCAAGTGCAGAATTGTGCACATAAAACTAGAGTTCTTCTAAAATACCTAGTTCAGCAAGAAATTTGTTATATGAAATAAAATAAAAAACTCCTAGCACACCTCAGATCTTATCATAGAAGGCACCAGTCAAGAGTTGCTAGCAGGTATTTTAGTGGAGTAATGCTTGACTATCAATGTCAGGCCCTAAACAGTGCAGTGGAAGATGGTCCCAGTTTAAGAAAATTCGTCAGCTTTGTCACATTTAAGATGAATGCTTGTTTCTTTCAACAGGAAGAAGAACTATCCATATTTTTCCTTCAAATGGCTAGATTCTTTTAATACCTTCAACAATTTTGCATAATATTTTCTGACAAAAATTATAAATCCAACAGCTATTGTGTTTACCCGTGAGCAGGTAGTCTGTTAGATTTGTGAATGACTAAGTAGATGTTGGTTGAAGGAAAAAACTTCGAGGTTTTATGCTTAATCTGATGAATAATAATGGTAAGAAACCAAACACCCCCACCAAAAAAAAAAAACCCAACAATGTTTCATTTTGTCAATTTAAAAATCAATTATTTGGGGGTTTGCTTCAGAATCAATTTTCACTACAGAATGGTATTTCAAGAGTAAATGACCCTCTGTTTGCTTTAAAACTAACAGTGAAAAGGAAAAGCTAGCAAACTTCCAGACCCAAATGAGTTACTTCTTAGGTAAAATACAGAGTCTTGCTAAATCCAAACCGATACGTTGTTTGTTTACAGCCCCGAGGCTTCCCCATGGGGCACTAAGGCAGATGTTCTCAGACTGGGGCTGCCACCAGCGGAGGGTTCTGACCCCACAGGTGGTCACTGCTCCTCACTGGTCCTACAGTACAGTTTGGGACAGGGCTTAGGGCTGAAAACAGCAAATAATGGATGTTGAAGGGAGTCACCTTTCTGAGAGAAGCTGGTCAGGAATATCTGAGCAAATGCTTTCTCTCAAAAAATGATAATTTGTCCAGACTAATATTTTTACTGGAACTGTATGTTTGAAGAAAACCCCAAATCTGTCTGGAGTTTCTTGTCAAGGAAAATTCCTGAATAGTCCAGTAGTCAGGCAGGATATGGGAGACTTAGATTAAAATCCTTGCTTTAGTCCTATTCTTCGTAGTCCAAAGAAGATTTAATTATTTATGGAAAGCGGGACAGTTAAAACAAATGAATTAGGGTTGCTGAATTAAGACCGAGAACCAGAGCCTGAATTTTGTACAAGGCAGTCTACTGGCTATTTATAGGTCGGGTAAAAAAGGGGTTTAGTGCAGATCAGGAATTTCTGAAATCTTTCCTTGCCTTTATAAGAAGCAAATCCAATTCTGTTTTTTATCTGGCCGAGGTCCAGGTCTAAGTGGAACTATGCTGGACTAAACATCTAACTCAGAGCTTTCAGTGTGGTATTACTAGAATGACACATTTTTACTGTGTCCAAAACCATGGGATGTAGCAGGGCAGAAAGGAGAACTTTGTCAGGAAAGAGCGTATCATCAGTCATTTCTTTCAAAATTACTTGGCTTCAGAGGTCACAAAATACTGTGGATGAGAAAGAGTTAAAAATACTTTTCTAAACTTTCAGTTGGGCAAGGAATACATCTGTTAGTGCAGCCAGATGGTATTTCTTTTTTCCAATACTATTGTAACTTATTTCAGCTTCAATCAATACTTCTCTGGGAAAATAAATGATCTATTTCCACTATGGAAAGTTTATTTGCGCAGAGCAGAAAATAACATTTGTTTGTACTTTGAAGGCCCCTGTAGGGATTCTAAAGATATAATTCATAGATTGTATTTATTATACTTTCTTCTACCTGAAAAAAAAAAAAGCAAATGGGAGAGACACAGAGTGGGAAGGGGGAGGGAGAGAGATGGAGGCAGGGAGAAAGAAACAGAGAGAAACAAGGAGACGTAGAGCTTAATATATTGAAATGTGTGGAAAAAATACAGAAAAGGACATTAAAAATATCAACAATCAGCACAATTTTGGGTTAGTCTTAGAAGATTTAGCGATAGCAGGAGGATGAGAAGATAAATGACCCAGGAAAATCATGGGAGAGAAAGCGTTGGATTCAGCAGCTGCAGCTTTATAAGCCCTGTAAGTCAGTCCTTCTTTTACAGCCCTGGGGTTGTAATGGTGAAGTTTGCAATAATAATAGGAAAATCATTTTTGGTTTATTTTTAGAAGAAATAACTTGCAAAATGAGGGTTAAATATATTTAGAGAAGACGGCACTACAAACCCTGCTAGGCGAGCCAAAAGTGAGCAGGAGCAGTAAAAACAATCCCACATGTGCATATCACACACCAGGAGAAGGGAAGGGGGTACGTTCTTCCATGCCACTGAGCCGACAGTGGTCATGTTCAGCTGCACACTGATCATCTTTCCTGGCTGATCTTACAAGCTTGCCACAAAAGTGCTGAGTAAATAACTGCAACTTTAGATTTTCACTCAGCATAGAAAGCAGGCAGGCGTTTGATTGGAATTCTTCAGTCAATCCTCTCTGCTATGATAAATGAGCTACGAGTAAAGTCAAAGCACTGAAACACATCGTTGTTTGTGAGAATTTACCAGCTAAAAGGAAAATTTTGATTCAGTGGAAAGCAACCCAGTGTGAAGCAGCCTGCACAGACAACACAGCCATTACCCCCTCTGCTTTGACTTGATAGTCTTGGCCAAGGCAAAAATTTGAGGCATGAAGAGACAACGTTTTTTCTTTACTAATATGAGATAATACTCTTTTACAGCATTTTGTGTTGATAATTTCTTGTCTGCTTGTTAATTTATCACATTGCATCGGCCTGAGGAATACTGGTCAGGACACTGACTGCTTTAATTTGTGTAATATGCGCTGCTTTATTTGTATTGCAAGAATTAGTGTTAACATAGTCAATATCATGACACCAGAAGTGACACTAGTACTCTTCAATTTCCTTTACTGTAAGGCTTCTAGGGTTACATTTACCTGGGCCAAATAAATGCTGCTTCATCACATCACATCTGACATACTTTTTATTTATTCACCTTAACATTATTGCTTCTACGCTGGGCACAAGGAATTGCTATTCCATGCAAACTCTTGAAAAGCCCATGGAGACCAGTATGTTATGGTCACTCATACCTTGGGCACACCCCCTGCCTCTGTCTTTCTGCTATCATTTTTCTTGTCCTTTAACTGAATTGAACTAATATACTGCACATAATAATGTCTGGATTTTATTTGCAGGGAGGAGAGGTTATGTCTGTTGTTCACGTTCAGAGTTCACATGACAGAAAGAGTCTGATTGACAGAGATTTGTTTGTGGGTTTGTGTGCCATTGAAAGTATCCGAAGCTTGATAATAGGAGAGTGAATATTTCTAGAAACTCAGGTGAAAATTTAAATTCTGATATGCATTCATCACCTATTTCCTATTGTTTTGAAACCAGAACAGGTGCAGAAGGTGCAGTATATGCTCATATGCACAAAGATATATATTTCTGTCAATCAAAGCAATGGTGTGATAACCATCTACTGTCAGTTCGGTCTAGTGAATCTGACGCTTGGGAAGTTTTAACATCAGTGTTCAGGTTTTTCTCATTACTGATGTGAAATGTAACAGATTATATTGATCTGCCACAATTCGTCATATAGAATCTGCTTTTTCTAAGTGCTTTTAGGTGTTAGAAGGTAAGCAATATCAGGAGCTTTAGGGCTTTCTTCTAATTGGGCAGAAAAATTGATCTGAAGACAACGAGACCCAAGCCCTTTTCCCATGAATGAAATGGGGAATTTTTGTACTGTTTAATGTTGGTGGTTAGACAAAGAAATCATTCTCCGTGGAGTTTGTGGAAGGGTAAAAGTCTGCTATAGGTTTCCCCATTACTCCAAGTAGCGAGATGACCACCTTTTTTCTATTTACTATATAGGGATCTCAGTTTCTTCTCTTTGCTACGTGATATGTGCTTCAAACGAGATACTTTTGTTTTGGAAAACAGACAAGTGAAAGAATTTCCTTTGTGAGCAAATCAAAGACTGTTGAGCAACTAGTGTGCTGCTTCGGTGAAACACTCTGTTTTTCAGGTCTTATATCAGTTATCGGAACTTCACTGTCACTGTTGTGGCTCTTCTACAGAGCACAAGTTAATGCTCATTTCTTAGCACTCCTTTGCTTCTTCTACCACACCAGAAAGGACTGGTTCCTGTTCCAGACCAATATAAAGGAATGCATTAAATGGACATCAGGATCCTATCTTTGCTCTACCAGCTGCTGGGCTTGGTTGCAGCCAAGTCGTCCTTCTCAGGCAATTTCAACCATTTTGAAGACCAGATTATGCTGAGATCCTTCTCTATTTATATGAAGCAACCTATATTTCCTTGATTATTTTTGTGTGTATTTACTTGGTTAAATTTGTTTGAAACCCTGATGATCTCTTATTTGACACATCACACAAAACTCCAGTTTCATTATTTTCCAAGCAGAGATGTTTTCAGTGTTTTATGTGAAATAGAAGATGTCATTTGCCTTTCTACCTTTTTGTTTGTTCATTGATTCACCAGGTTTATCAGAGGTGTGAACAAGCAGCTTGCTTGTGCCTCACACTGCATTTCTGGTGAACGCGTATTTCGTTTTTGTTTAGCAAACTATCAGATGTGGTGTTGATCTTCATAATCTATGGTGTTTTCTCAGGAAATGAGAGTTAATACAGTCATGCTATTTGCTTTGCCTATTTAGGAAGGTGATTAATGAGTGTGACATTTACCCTGATTGTTATGCTCTTTAAAGATCTTCTTAATAATGAACTTCATTTTTGAAGACACCAGCTGGAACTAGCAGTATTAGGGAGCAAATTAAGTAGACTCCAATCTTCCTGAGAGATTTCTAAACCAGAGAGTCCTGTCACTATTGATATTATCAAGGCCCCAAAGAAGTTACAAACATGCTTTGAAGCACACTATCTCCCTGAGCGCTGAGAGGTATATTACTGTTTTTGAGTTCATTGAAGATGCTAATGCTCTGCCTCAAATTAAAGTAAAATTATTCGAAACTTTCTAGGAAGCCATTGCTGGAGAAGCTTCAACACTTGAAATGTGGCTGAAGTTAGCCAAGATAGGAATTTCTGGAGGCAAACAGACTCATCTACCCGACAAAGATGCCTACTGTATCACCCTTTAAAAACAGCATGCACTACCTAGAAAGAGTCTTCTCCAGAGGAATTTGGCAGTAGAAACTGTGATGTTGCTCTTGAGCCACTTTGTCATTCAACAAAACTGGAAGCTGGATTATGGCAGACTTACCATTATTTATACTGTTGGTTAATACTACAATGTTTAAGGGCAATTCTAGGAAGTCAAAATAGTCTTTTTCAGAAAACGTACCTTGACGTGTTCAGGCTTGAGAAGCTTCACTTTTGAAAAATAGTTATGTCCTGGTTTCCATTTAGTAGAGGCATTACAAAAGCTGAGAGAGAACTCGGTGTTCCTCCTGCACATCCTTCCTTGATGACCAACTTACATGTGGAAGTGACGTTAAGTTTGATGCAACCTCTAAATCCCTGTTTTGGCAATATGGTAAATCTAGCTTTGGGACAACTAACACAGGATCAAACATGCACAATTCAGAATGCTAATGTAGGATAAACTCCTTCTTCTGGAACTAATTATTTTTCAAATTTTCTGATGAATCAGCTTTTATGTCAGACTGGTATTGTCTGGCTGTTCCACTCTATTCTGGATGAGATACTGGCCAGAATATCCTCTGGTTAGTTCTACGAAAAGACGACCTGGTATCAAAGCTTAATTTGTACTTCTGGGTGCACAAGTCTAGTATAAGCAGTTTTGAAAATACAGATCCAGCCAGGACACATCTAGGGTATAATGCTCTTCACACACTATGATAGTAACACCTAATTATTTCTCTGATCTAAGCTTAAGTAAATCTTAAAAAAAAAAAAAACAACAAGAAAATCATACTATGCTAATAGTAATGGTTAGGTATTAGGTCATTTCAGGTGTCCCTATAGTTGGCCACTAGTAGCAAAGTTTCTTTACTAATTCTTCAGGTTGACAACAGGCTGATATGTTCAAAATGCCCTCACGAAGTTTTCATCGCAAGTTCACAATAGTGCTCTTAAGTTGAAATTTTTTAAAGAAGAAAGGATGACAGTTGAAGGAGTCGTTCCTTCCTTCCTCCCATGTGTATCAGATCAGGAAAAACTCCACTGACATCAGTTTAGTCAACTGTCGGGTGGAAACAAGAAACATCAGACTGTAACAGAATATGTGCTCCTGCTGCTGAGCCGTGACTGGAGGTGCTGGGTTACTTAACTTGGTGCTGGAGATTCATTTCATATTGCTGGAGCACTGCAAAGGAGATTGGTGGGGGCATCTATGAAATCCCTTAACTATTCCACTGAAAAATCCCCTCAAATATCCATAGCAGTTTTAGAATCTCAAACTTTTTCTTCAGTCTGATTCCAGGTTAATAAATGTGGGTTCCCAAAAATGATAGATGCATGCAAGCGACTTCGAAGAGATGTATTACCTAGTTCACAAAAACAAAGTTAAAATGAGGTTCCCTAAAGCAAATAGACATGCAAAAAAAGAGTGCCAACAGGAAGGATAAAAGCTTGAATTTTTGGAATTTATTGAATTTCTAATAATTGAAGTTAGGCAGCTTCCAAACGGTTCTTGTGTATCGCTAAAGGCATGGGAAGTCTTTCAAACTATGTAGCTGGTACAGAGCAGGGAGCTGCCAGTGATTTGTTGCTGCTGCTGCTATTTACCAGAAAAGTCTGCAGTCCCCTTGAATATACTTTACTGACTGCAACTAAAATAATAAGGCATTTTATGCATAAAAGATCTATTTTCCAAGTGATTTAGATGTTAAAAAGTTACTGTGTATTTTACGCTGTACATTAGCCATGATGTTGGGAGTTTTTGTAGCCTCTTTTTTTTTCTCTGAAAACCAGCAAATGGAGTCCATAACTACCCATGCTTTGATGATTGCTTCTTCCAAAATGTGTTTCTTATGACACCGTAATTTTGGATTTTCTTCTTATGCATTCCTTATTTTCCTTGTCCATCATCTTCACTTCCTTATCTTCCTCATCTGCCCATGTACTCTCCTCCACCTCAGGCTGCTTTTGAGGGGTTTGGAGACAGTGAAAAAACCTACTGTATAAGAATTTTCAGTGTTAATATTTCAACTGTTTTCATTACTTTAAATAAACAAAAAAGAAATATTAACTCAGATTGTTAAAATACACTAAAATATTTGTCAAGAGCAGATGATATAGTTTTTCCCATTTTGTTTCTATTATCTTTTCCTATTAACAGGCAGTAAAACTGACAGACTGAATTTTAGCTGTAAACCAATAAATGACTATATATGAATGTAGATCTTATTTTCCAAGCATTTAGTACACATGAATGAGCATTTGCAATTGTCCTGAATATGACAGCACAGAAATCTTTATTCTGTTTACCCTGTATGTCTCATCACAGAAATAAAAAGGAAGATGAGACAAGGAAAAACATAGAAATAAGGGGATTATAACTTTGGAGTAACTGTGGGAATTCCCATCACAGGGATAAATATCAGCTTCACTTGTTTTAACTTGCAAGAGTAATAGTTTTCAATGTAGTTAAAAAACATGGATTAGTAACTAAAACAGCTAAAAGAAATGTAGTGTAGGCTCTAGACATGCATAAAAGAAACAGTCAGTGCAAATGGATATAACAGAACTGCTTTTTAATACAGTGGCTTTTTCTGTTTTGGTTTGGTTTTTTTTCTCAGCAGAGGATCTTTTTCCTTGTTCTATCTTCTCTTTAGCTGGTTTTGAGACAGAAGGATATAAAAGAGTATAAAAATGTTGTACAGCTGTAAAGTGACCAAATACATTTGGGTAGAGGGAAGCTGCACAGATTATTAGCTTTCAGATGCAAGAGCCGAAGTGGCCAAGGAATGTTTATCGTTCTATAAAAGAAGATGACTTATTCCAGTGTAAACACTCTACACCCACTTACCATTAAAAAGAGCTGCCGCTTTCAAGTTTTTCCTGGAATGTCATGTAGATGTATTAGGGACACTTCTATTTTTGATGACTTAATTTCCCAGCTGGAAAATAATTTTATCAGTTTGTATGGTCCAAAAAACGTTTCCCTGATCAGGGTCAGTGGAGTTTGTATAATAAGTAGTACAATGGAGACGCTATCTAAGCTTATTAAACTGCTTAAACTGATAGACTATGTCTTCCCATGTAATATGTTGGTTTGCTATAGCTATTTATATTTTCCAGATACCATTGTGGAGAAGCTGTTTCTTAACTGAGAACTTTGTCACTAGCTCAAATCTATGTCAGTGCTGCCACCCACCTCACAGTGCCAAGTGTCTGGTAAAGGCAGGCATGCAAAAGCGTTTGGGTTTTTCCTAAGCATAAAAATCAGATCCTTTATGGGAAACAAACAAACAAAACTAAACCACAAACCCAAACAATTTTAGGTGAATTTTAAGCGGATAGACCTATTGCTTTTTTTTTCAAAAGGAAAGCAACCAGGGCCATGATGTCTGTGAACATCAACAACTTTTCATCCTTGCTAAGCTGCTTTCAGAAGTATTCAGGAGTAAGATTTTCAGGTGCTTCTTATTTACAAACAGTTGTCTAATCATCTGTGGAGGTCTCCTCAATGACGAAGTCTCTTGTAAATGTTGCCATGAAATGGTAAGATTTAGAGTAAAATCTGTGCCTATTGAGGATGTAAAATACTTCTACATCTCATTCTTGATGCTAAATGCAAATATATGAAGATTCTTGGATTTCCAGCAAAAAATAGATTTAATTAGATCCGAGAAAAGTCTTTCTCAGCATTCACGTGTGTCTGAATGACAAAAATATTCCTTCTAGAGTTTTAGAAAATAGTAGTTTTCAAGTGGAAGTAATATGGCTTAAACCTGGATTTTTTGTTTTGTTTTGTTTTGTTCCTTATTGGTTGTGTCCAGTATAGGTAAGACCAATCATTAGATGAAAAGTCTTTTCCAAAGTGAACCCTCTAGGTATGTAAGGGGTTGATATTGGAAGGAGGTCTTGGTGGGACGTTATGGGTTTCCTAACCAGCATGAAAAAACAAAAAAGGAAAGGATAGGATGGTGAGCAGTGGAGCTAATCAATCAAGCCTGTTCAGCTGAATTTGGCTGAAAATTACATGGCAGTTCCCACCTGGGGATGGACAGATAAACAGCTGAGCAGACAGACACTGTGTGTTTTCAGAAGACTTGCTTTAAAAGGAACTGACCTTAAAAAAAACCCACACAAAACCAAAAGCTACTATACATAATGAAAGAAACAGGGCTGGTACCTCCATTGGCATCTACAATTTTCAGGAATACTTAGCATTTTTCAAATTATCCCCAACATTGGACTTCCAGATGTGTATATTTTATTTTCATTACACCACTAGTACCCAATAGTTTTTCTGTGGGTGTTTTTTTTTTTTTTCCTGTCCTGGCTTTCCTTACTACATCAGATGCAAGTGAGGGTGAGCAATGTGCAGTTCTTGTGAGCAGGCAGGAGTATGTCCCGGGGAAGTGGATTCTTGTAAACCGCGGTGACCTGCCTGCTCAAAAGAATGGATTTGGCAGAGGGCGGACGGACGCTTCCCAATGCGCATGCAAAATGTTTAGATCTAATTGTACAGGCACTTCAAAAGTGCGCTCTTAAAAATGGTGCCGTTTTATTTGTTTATGAGCAAAGTGAACATTTATAGCTAAAGATTTTAGGTGGGCTTGGGTTTCTCCTTCTTGTAATTACCATTTGAATACAGAAGGGTTATTAGTTTCTCTGATTTCTGCCATGTAAGCACTGGCTGTGGTCTGACAAATATAACCTCGTAACGGTTTGATATTGAAATCAGGGGATTTAGTCTCTGGAATCAGCAATTTATATTCTGTGTGGCTGCTACAGTAGCTGCTGCATTTAAATTATTTATGCAAAGAAAGAGTGCTGTTGTGTTCTTTATTACAAATCACACTGACCGCATGCTCAACAAGGGTAGAGTTTTCCCTCTGAAATTCTGCTCCGTTTTCAAGAGTGTATCTTTATCTTGTCACCCGTTGCGTACTGTGATGAAGACGAATTGAGATCACACAGCGCTGCACCTTTCATTGACTCTGGAAACAGTATCAGCTTTGTGCAGAGATAGGAGAATCTACCAGCAGCGGAGAATTCCCCTTCAGTCAGTCATTAGTAATTCTTGTAGACCATAGAACCAAATCCTTCAGGGAATGAAACCAAGTTCAGAGCATGATGTGTGCCTGGCAATACAAATCTGCTTTTAAGAGGAAGAGAAGTTCAGAAGAGAAATCCTTGTAGTTTCCCGTGAAAAGAGAAAAAAAATAACACTGACAGCTCTTTAAGAACAAGTTGAATAGAAGAAATGCTTGTGGAAGTAAGCAAATAACAAACAGACTCTCAATTTTCCAGTATGGTTACTCAGTTTGGCATGCTAAATTCTTCAAGCAGAGAAAATTCACTGCCATCTGTAGATCAGTCACTCCCACAGTTTCGTACATATCCACTTACAATTGTATTTATTTCTAAAAGCCTTAAATGCAATTCTTCCTGGATAAATGGCATCAACCGTGTATAAATAAGAACAGAATTTCTCCCACGAAAGTACAGCTTCTTTATACGTTTTCCCACACCCTGTGCTCTAGGCTGATCAGTTAGTA
The DNA here is from genome assembly GCF_929443795.1 of Astur gentilis. NCBI lineage: Eukaryota > Metazoa > Chordata > Aves > Accipitriformes > Accipitridae > Astur > Astur gentilis. The sequence continues at coordinate 8,552,575 of NC_064913.1, forward strand.
ATGATTTGCATTATTTTGTTCTTTTTTCTTAGCTCAAATCTAAGTAAAATGTTGACAGCCATGATTGGTTTGATTTTTCATGTGTGGTCTGATGTAAAATTGGCTTTTAAACTTTTCTAATTTGAAAATAGCCTTTAAATTTGCACAGGTCGATGGCCGGCTGTCACCTCTTTTGTACAGTGTCTTTAGAAATGTTTCCTCCCTCTTTATTCAGAAAAATGTACCATCTTTAAAAAAATTCCTTAAGTTCTTGCTTTCCTTCTGTGGGATCTATTCCAGGATAGGAGCATCGTAAGAATACATGTTCCTGGCCAAGCCTATGTTGCCGAATCTCTGTGCTCTGGTCTAGTCCTCTCCAGCTGCGTCCCACTCCAAAGAGTGTGTAAGCCCTGAGTGAGCACAGACAAATATCTGCTCTGCTGTAACTGCCACCTGTTTGGTACCCGATGCTCTGCTACTGCTCCTGATAGCACAGATCTAGTTACACTGATCACGTACTTGAGCCGCGTAAATCTCTTTCCTCAATAATTTTTGTCTCCATTTTATTTCCCTTATCTTATCAAAGTTTTGTCTAAATGACTGGAAATCCCAAGCTGTAACAGTCTCTGTTGGTGAGGCTGTATTACCAGCCTCTGGATCAAAACCAAAAACAAACAAACAAAAAAAAAGCAGGGTGGACAGAGAGAAGAATTTGAGTGCTCAGCAGTAACTGTGATCAGAGAGGCCACAAAAATCTGACAAGACTAATAACAGGGAACTTGACCTACCCGCTTGGACCATGTACAAATGTACGGTGTTTGTAAAAACTATTTCTTGACACTTTAAGTGGCTGCTGCTTAGAACAGATAGTTGCAGAGAATGGCAACAAAGGCTATTCTTGCTTAGTCTGAAGTAACTCACCAGAAAGCTCATTCACGTCACAGCAGTAACTGAACACCATAATAAAGTCCAACACCTAAAGGACAGCAAGTGACACAAGCAGAAAATATGTTATGAAAGGCGATTTCAGTTAAAGGAGGCGTTTAGTAAAAAACAACCCACCCAAACCCCATGCGTAAATCAAGTACAGTTTTTAGAAGTTGCTCCAATTTTGTAAAGAAAAATAACAACCGTTTATGGAGACAAGTAAACAGCGCGTGTCACGGCTCGTGGCAGCAGTCACGGCAAGGTTGTGCTTTGTCCAAGCTGAGGAGTGAGGCTCATCGGCTCAGACGTAGCGTGTCACCAGTGCAGTTGCACCCTTCCTAGAAGTGACCCAGTATCTCAGCGTGACGCTGGGCTCTGCCGCGTCGCCGTACCAGTCTGCGCAGGCTGAGCTCGCGGGCTTTTGCCTCACGCACGATTTTAGCCTAGTTTAGAGAGGCCGTGAAATGACATGCGTAGTCCTGAGTGTGGAGGGGAGAAATTAAAAGGTGAGGATTACTACCTCCAAGACTAGGTAGATAAGATGGGACGTGACAAAGTGCACAGTTGTTCGATTTTACTGCCATTTGAGGACGACAGCCAAGTGCCAACAACTAGGTTGAGATCTAATGAGGAGAATGAATCCTGAGATTATTTGACAATGTTTCTGATGTCTTCTTTTGCAGTGCTCTGTAAAAGCAAAGAGGTATAATATGGTCCTGGATATCTTGTACAGCCATTTCTATATTCCTGTACCAATATTCTCTCTAATTAGGTAAGCGTCTGGGTGGCATGGTAACGGTATTACTGGATGTAGGCCACTTACTGCTGGGCCTTTGGTGCAGAGGATTTGCCAGGTCAGAAGGGAAAGGAACCCAAAATGTTCTGGGCTCTTAAGCCAGGAGAATGTCCCAAAGGGACAATTCTGGCCGGTGCAAGAAAGAATAGAGCAAATCAGATGCAATTTAAGAGGAAAACAGTGTCCTGAAATAGTCAAGAGGCAAGAAAAAATTTTGTTTTTGTTTTTTTGTCCGCTCTTTACCGGAATTTTGGAGACCTCGCCAAGAAAAACGGAAATGTTGCCAAGATGCGATGGAGCCAAAGAGGAAGCTAAAGTTTAGGCAGATCTCTTGTGACACTTTTATATTCTCAGCCTTAGGGAAAAGCCTGGCCGGTGGAAGCCAAAAGGAGAGCTGCCATTGATTTCCTCAGGGAAAGGCTTGCATACCTTGTCCTGCTCTAAACAAGTTTGATAAATATGCATGCCAAACTGTGTCCTTGGGCACAGGGACAAAACTACTCTTAGCATGACTTGAATTCACGCCTTCAGAGGTGAAAGGTTAGACCACTAATAGCTGGTGCCAAAGAGTACCTTCAACCTCTCAGTTCCCCAAGGAAACAAGATATAATTATATAATCGGTGACTCCATTCGCATGTTTTAATATTACCTACCATTCATGTAACAACGCAATTTCAAACCATCTCCATCTTCTCTGCAAGAATGAGCTGCAAAATATTCATTCCTACAGTATGGGCGATTGGCTTGCAGTTTGTGCAGATAGGGAAGTTAATGTTTGTTTGTGTGTATTTACTGCTGCTCCACAATTGACAGAGACACTTCATTATATTTTCACATCCAGTCTCTTTTCAGAAAGGAGAAATAAGCCTTAATGAGGCTTCTTTTCTCAAGGCCAGATTTTTGACTCCTTATTCACCCATCAAATCACTTAATTATATGAGCAATCTCAATGAACACAAAAGGATTTTATTATGCAAATTACCTTTGTTATTCACTGTTTTAAAGAATTTGAGGTTTAGCAGCTGGAGTTCTGCATGGTGCCAGCAAAACTGCTGTAGTGTCTGCTGTGATGGAGTTGTTGATCTTGCTCAAGTACACTGAATAATTTTCATCTGAAGAAAGAGGGCACCCACATCTATATTTAATTGTAACTAAAAGGAGGAGAACATTTTTAATGCCAGTGGGGTTTAAGAAATTTGTGATAATTTTCTGAATTTTGGATGAAGGATTTGCTCGGTTATGAAAAGAAAATGGATATTAAAATGTTAATCCTACTGAGAGATTAGTATGTAATAATGTTTTTTTCTAATAATGTTATTTGTTTAAAGTAAATCTCTTCGTGTATTCTAATGTTCATTGACCTAAGTTAACCTCCAGTTGTATAAGTGTGTTTTTATTTATTTAATATACTACCGCAGCCTGCTATGTGAAAGTATTTGCAATACGCTTTTTAATCATTTATGAATACTCTTTGTGTGTAGATAAGGTTGACAAAAAGGAGATACAAAATGTTGTTTTAAAGGAACAAGTACAGATGGGAAGTTATTCACCCTACAGCATGATTATGGCATAATTATTAATTTTTTTAAGTAGTAGCTACATAGGTTAACAGCCATTAATGGTTTGTTGTCTCAGAAATGTATATGGCTGGGATTGCCTATCCAAATCAGAATCTTTATACTTTGTTGAATTTTCTGCCTATAAGCAACAATTAATTAAAATAGAAAACCCTTTTTAGCTACAAATCACCAATAAATAAATTTGATAGAATTTATTTTGATATAACCATATGAACATTTTCTACACATAGCAAATCTTTTAAATTCAACCACAGGATTTTGTTGTTTGTTTCAGCACTTGTGGAAGAAGGGAGAGAAGTGGGATAGCTGATCACAAGCGTGTGTGCAAGAGTGTCTGGAAGTCTAATTCAAGTCGTGTCAATGACTTTATTTTCCCTTGGCATTTTGCTTCAAATTCACCATCTGTGCAAAGGTGATAATACTTCCTGTATCTTATGGGAGCTGTGAAACTTCATCAGAGCTTGATAACACAAGAAATTAGCTATTCCTGAATAATTCCATGTGAGAACACATTTGCAAAGTTAATTATGTTGAAACCAAAATGCATTTCAAAGTGGAATAGCGATTGCATTTAAAAAACACTCTTCCTTAATCCAAATAAATTTTTAACAGGGCCAACACATTCATTCATTAAGGTTATTTTAAAGTGTTAAAAATCAAATTCAGGAGATCACAGAAGCATATTTTATTCTCGTCTGTTCAAAATAGCACATATGAAATCTTTTACGAATGCCTAGCTGATGCCCACAGGATCTTTGAAAAGTAGTGTACATGAATATCGTCTAAAGTAGCAGTGTTCTGCTGAAGCAAGACATGTATTTGGCAGGTATTATTATTCAATTTCTAACAAAGAAGCTTTATGACAACTTTAAAAGAAATTTTGTCACATTAATGAAGATTCCTGTGACATTATCTTAGTAATTTTAAAACAATTCTCTAGGACCATTATGATGTGGTTTTGATGGAGCTTTTGACGGGAAAACAACTTCTTGTCAAGTCTGTGGAGATAGTCTTGAGAAAAAATGCGAATGTTACCAGCAGTTATACTGCAATAAAGTCAATGACATTATAAGCGGTTTATATGCATTGCAATGCTGATAAAACTTAAAAAAGCAAAGCTCTTCCCCAGAGAAGCTGTTGAAGTCTCTGTTAATTCAAGGTGCTACCACCTTGGCATTACCACACCCGTGGTACTGCACGGGCCTGCGTGAGAAGGTTACTTAACCAGCCAATAACGCATTGCCAGCAAAGTATTTATTAAATCAATGGGAGCTAAGCTTGCAGCTGAATAAAAATATTTTCCTCATACTACATTTCCTCAACATACATTCCATCATTCCATCTACTTCCTATTTGAAAATAAGATTGACCCAATGATATGCAGAAGCAACTCATCACACGTACAACAAATCTGAACTCTTCAACAAACTTTTATTTCCAGGTTTCTATTGTTGCCATAAGACAACGCAGATTTAGAGGGTCCTTGACCATGGGAGGCTTCTCTGTATGGAAGTTACTGTGGATTTAACTGGTATGGATTTAAAGCTCAACAGCTATTCTGAAGTAGTTACTCATAAAGACTGAAATTAAAGCTTTTGTCCAGTTAATCTTATGGAGATGTGTAAGAAAATGGAGTTTTAATCCTGAATAGTTGCATGCAGGGACCTATTTAAATTTTACCTGAGTGAGAAGTGGCGGGTGAAAGATTAACAATCATCTTGATAGTTCGTGGTGGCTTTCCTGCAAGGGGATCGCTACCAATTCAAAATTCCTGACTTCCCCGTGTCTCCTCACTGGCACAAAATTTTGTTTCACACCCTCCCACAGTAAATACCTATCTAACGCTGGCTGGAGGCGACTGGGACAGACTTCCAGCCCCACGGTGGGGTCTCCTGCCATGGCAATTAGAGCATGTGTGGAAAAATGGTGAGTACTTACGTTTCCCCCTGAAGCAAGCAGCTGGAGGGTGTTCTCAGATCCTGTGAAAATGCAAGGCTGTTTGAAAGTCAGTAGTATTTGTGGCCTGAACCCACTCAGGGGTTTGTGAAAACCTGCCAGCTTCCCTCTGCGCCAGTGTTGTCCTGGTTTCGGCTGGGATATAGAGTTAATTTTCTTTCTAGTAGCTGGTATAGTGCTGTGTTTTGGGTTCAGGATGAGAAGAATGTTGGTGACACACTGACATTTTCAGTTGTTGCTAAGTCGTGTTTAGACTCAGTCAAGGGTTTTTCAGCTTCTCCTGCCCAGCCAGCAAGAAGGCTGGAGGGGCACAAGGAGTCGGGAGGGGACACAGCCAGGGCAGCTGACCCCAACTGGCCAGAGGGGTATTCCATACCGTGTGACGTCATGCCCAGTATACAAACTGGGGGGAGTTGGCCTGAGGGGATCGCTGCTCGGGAACTAACTGGGCATTGGTCGGCGAGTGGTGAGCAATTGCATCGTGCATCACTTGTTTTGTACATTCCAATCCTCTTATTATTACTGTCAGTTTATTATTGTTATTATTGTCGTTATTAGTTTCTTCCTTTCTATGTTATTAAACTGTTCGGACCGCACGCCCAGAGTGGCCGGCACAGTGAGGAGCACGGCTTGTCTTGGCTGTGCAGCGCCCTGGCCGCACTCCCCGCCGCAGTGCACAGCTCCTGTGCAAGAAATTGGCAGTTTGAACAGGGCAAAAGAAAAAGCTGCCCAGTTTGTGAGTTGCAGGTATTGCGGCAGGCAACCTGAGATGGAGACAAAATGAATAGATCCGACGCAAAGCGAGACACTTCTCAGAGCCGCGATTGCCTGCAGCCCGTTTCCCATGTTACTGGAAGGGAAGGGAAAGCCCGACACCTTGAGCCTGTGCACCTTGCGTCCTAGTATCTAATTTCTTCCCTAGGCACCAAGCAGACAAAATAGGACCCTTATGTTTTTTTCTCAGGTGTATTCTTTTCAGTCCCTTCCCTTCTATGGGGTCCTACCTTACTGGATTTTTATATCTGGATTTTTTTTTTAATTCCCTGGGAGAAATAGTGTTGGCAACTTTAATTCTAGATGAACAGTTGGGTGAGAATAGGGATTTAGTGAACAATAACCTCTGTAAGGATGGTTCAGGAGGCTTTAGAGGATTTTGAACCAAATGGAAGGTTTGGTGGGTGACAGATGAGTTAGGCATTCACAGCAACTTTGATTAGAGGATTCAGTGGCATGACAGATGGAATTTGAAGGAAACAAATAAGAAATTAGACCTGACTGCTTGAGCATGTTCTTTGAAACAGAAGGCTCAGGATTACACTTAATTTTAGGTGGCTCATATAAGGCTGTGGATAACCCTAGGTCTGGAATGAGAAACTTCAAGAAGAAATGGGAAAGGAGACAAGGATTATTTCGTGGACTCCTGATAGAGAAAAGTGGGGAGTCGTGGCAGGGTGAGGCGTTTTCAGCCCTGGAATTAGTGGTAGGATGGGTGTTTGGAGGGGCGAGGGCACGGTGATCTCTGTCATGGCAGGGGTCCGGTGGTGCTTTGAAGGCACAGTAATGTCAGAGGAGATTTTCTAGAGTCATTCGAAACCACTCAGGGGTAAGGAGTCATCCATGGGGAGAAAACAGACACAGTCTTGGATCATTTGCAAGAACTAAGAAACCAGGAACAGTGGATGGGAGAGGAGGCTCCTGGGAAAAAATCAGGGGATAGGAGATCGAGGACAATCCCCATGCTTTCACAACAGGCGATGGTCCTAAAAACCTTCAGATTCCCTCTCTCCTTCCCTACTAGCCTTTTCTTTAGACTACGGCTAGAAAGAATTAGCAAGGAGATTAAAATCTGGGATGAAATTTTTAATTGTGGGAAGACAGAGAAAGTTCAGGGTTAAGAGCTTCTGCAGGAGGGTGCTGGGATTTGGAGGGCTTCTGCTTTGCCCTTCCCTGACCAGGAATCCATACAGCACTTAGTGTGTGTGTGGACAGAGGAATTGGGACTGTTGCCCTTTCCCCTTCCTCTCTCTGCTTTCTGCAACACGGCAGCCTCAAACTGTTCTGCAGAAAACTTGTTCCCCTTGCAGGCTCTAATTTATAGCTTGAAAAGTAATCAGATGAAATACAAACCAAACATCCTCCAACATCCGTCTGTTTCTCTAGGTCAATATTTAAACAAGGAAAGCCTTGAAACTTCACAGTTCTGCTTTGATCTGTAATTTGTATGCCTTAGACTTCATGTCTCTTGGACTCCGAGGGCTCAGAGGTCGGACTGGACTCAGTGGACCTCCTGCTGCTCAATCTGTACACTGAAATGCTGCCTCAGAGGAATTTACTGCATTTGCTAGTGCCGGTTGGAGATTAGGTGTTCAGCAATTCAGCGCGTGGGCTGTGCTGTAAATGTGTTCAGCATCCTTTGTTCTACACTTTAGAGACATGAGATGAGCAAGAGTTAAGTGCGCAGCGCTTCGTTGCTAGTATTTTTATTGGACTCCACCTTGACAGTTTAAATACCAACACACAGACCGCAGAAGCGATTCTCCCTCTGCCCCACAACCACCCACACGCATCTATTACCTCGACTACTACAACATTAGAGGGGCAGAATTCCAGGCAGAGGCCCTGACTGTGGAACCACTGAAGTTGCACAAATCGAGCAATTGCTTGATAGCATCGACAGAGTTGGTACTTGCAAAAACACATCATGAAAGTTAAAGTGCAATCTTATCTTTTACCACAAGCACTTTGATAGTTCTTGCTGTTGTGCAGAAGGACTTTTTTTAAGGCACTTAGTACTTTAGTAAAATGTTTGGACAATGACCTTCCAGAAACTGAAGTGTAGAATGCATTTTGTTTATACAGTAACCTGATTAGTATTCTTTGGACACCATCCATCCCACTGGATCTTATTGCAGAGCTGCTGACAGGATGTGTTCCTCTGATCAGGCAGGTCTAAAGTGAGTTGTTGTTTTTTTTTTTTTTTTGCTTTGAAAGGAATAACTTGTTTTGGAAACTATTTTGCTTTGAATGAAGTGAATCAACAGTAGATGAAAAGGGTAATTTATTGTTAGGGGAGCAGCAGGATAGTGATCCTGCTCGGAATTTAGGGGTGTATATTAGACACTTTTAATTTTATGTGGGTTTGCAAAATGCCTTTTTTTCTTTCTCTCTTTTAAATATGACTGTTAGGGCAGAAACCATAAATTCCCCTTCAACAAAAGGCTTCTATTTTCTATAGGCATATAAAAAAGGACATCACAGAATAGAGTCCTTGAGCATCAGTTGTACAAAACATACTTAGATCAAATAAATAGAATATTTCCAGATTCTACAACAAGTGATGGTGGAATTTTAATAGATTATATTCTTCACTGTGCGTCAATATTAATTAAATTAATGTTCTGCATAATGACGATGTTGGAGTTGAATTTTTTGGCAGAAGAATATAATCAAGATAAGATATTCATTACCTGTAGTGATTAAAAATAGTGTCTTAATGATATTTTCAAGAGGAAGAGGGATAGCTCCATCGTTCTATCCAACTTCCAGCTCTGCTAATTGCATTGTGCTTATCTAAATGCCAGCTATATATTCACACGAATACGTAGATTGACTGTTAGCGACTGATATGTTCCATCTTCCATATTTTCAGGTATTGCCAAATTGATGTTTAAATGCTGAAGTACGTTCTTGGGCCAAGTCCACCTCATTCTGTTATTCAGGAAATGGCACCTGGCTTCACCCCCGCAGAAAGTATTTCTATGGCTAACAAGAGACAGAGCAAGGTAAGAGTTAGTTACTCCTCCACCACACACGTTAAATCACAGCAGGTACATGAGGTAACTTGTAGCAGCAGAAGAAAACAAAACCAAACCACTCTCAACCTAGGAAATTTGTCTAAGGAAAAAGAGTCCTAAATAAGCAGCTGTGAGAACTGTAAGATATAAAAGTTAAGAAGTATCTAAAATAAAATCATTCCTCTAACCTTAATTCCTTCCTCTAAACAACTGCTTTTAGTTCTTTGATACATTTGGTGTGAAGAGTGAGAAATAAAGCAGCAAAAGTCCGGAAGGTAAAAAAGCTTCTGTCAATTCTGGATATTGGAAAGGTTGTTTGCATTTTCCAGAGTGTTCAGAAATACACACACCAGTAAAATTGGTGGGTGTTTTCTCGTCACACAACCTGTTTTCAGCAAAGCAGTCACGTCTTTATAGCTACGTGTATTGGACAGATTTTTCTAGTAATTTCCCTTTGTATGTATAGGTTGGGGCTCTGTGCTCTCACTTCCTAAATTTTTAAAGCAGATTCTTCCTACTTCAATATATAAGTTTAATATTACTTTATATCTATGCTTGTAATAAAAAGTTAAACAATTTTCCTATCTAAGTAAAGAAGTAACCATGCTGACTTCAACTACTGTATCAGTAGGAGAAAAAAAACTAGGTTGATGGATTCACAGTTGCCTGGATATCACCTCTGTAATGGTGTTTCATAATGAGAAACTTTGAACAGATAGCTTAAACTAGCTAGATGGCTTCTATGACATTGTCTCTTTCAAAAATAATAACAAAATGGTTTAAAGCTACTGCTGTGACCTGGACACCTTTGCAAAAAGTTTCAGTATTCACGATATTTTGCACAGACCTTTCCACTTTTCTCTGTGTACGCTAGAGAAAACACCAAAGCAAAACTACAGGAGCTTCCAGGGAATACTTCAAATGCACAACATCACCCAGGGGAAATATCTAGCTGTGTGCACCTTTGAAAAAAAATCCCACTTGCTCCTGTTCATTCTTAGTGCATGAAGATGATTTTCCAGTAATTAAACATAAACCAAAACCAAGAAGTATACTGGTATTGAGAAAATGTGAGTAGACTATTTTAACTCCCTAAAGATCTCCAGAAAATTTTTAAGCCGTAAATAATTGTAAGCGGAAATGAGGCTGATGTGGCTTCCAGGCATTATTTTCTGAAACGATTAATTAAAAAAAAAAATAATCTGCATTTCCTGGAGAACATGCCTTTGTTATTATCAAGCATAACATTAACACTACCTGGTCAAGAGGATAAAAATGAAAACAGATCAAGTGTAACACCTTGCAATATCATTTTTTCAAGAGGTGAGTTAACGTTGTTTTTAAAGAAAAACACACTGTGTAGTTGTTAAATAATTTTGTCAGGTTTTGTGTTCTTTTGTATTAAACCTTGTATTGCCTTTGGGTGACTTTTAATAATCACTAAACAGGCCAGACAATTTATGAAAGAACCGTACACGCACGCACGTACGTGCACTATCAACACTGTAATTGCCCAAGCCAAATTCTAATTAGTTCATTGATTTTATTTTAACACCTGGCTATCAACTTCTTCCTTTTGCAAGCCCTGGCATTTCCTTCTGTTATGTTCCATGAGGAAAAAACAAAACCACAGAGCAGGTTCTTCCCGTGCATCTCACTGCCTTACTTTTGTGAAGCCCTGGCAAACAGAATAAATTCCAGCTCAAGGTTTCTGACATTCTGTGTCGTATCCAAAACTGAAACCCCTTCTCTAGTGCAAATGCTGCAACAATATCAAGAAGGGATTTTTACTCGTCCAAAAGAAGAAAATCTCTCAACACCTGAGAGACCGTGACACCCGTGTTCTTTGCCCATCTCCAAATCTCCACAGACCTTAATACCTTAAAATCTTATCAAAATTTTAAGTGATCTGAAATGCCTGACTCTTTTTCCCAAAGTCTGCTGGTTTTAAATAACTAAAGCTGAAAGTTGGGGTGTGTTTCTGGTGGGCTTCGTGACCAGAGAAGTTGAAGGGCCTGGATAAACTAATTGAAAAAAAAGAGCAAAAAAAGTCACAGGATAAGGCCGTTTTCACTGCAGTTCAGTCTTCCACTGGTTCTGGACTGGGGACTAATCTATTTCTTCTAACTGGTGAGCTGCTGTTTGATAATAGTTCATCCCTAAAGCATTGGTTTAACACAGGGGACGGAATTAAAATGTGTATAAATAACACTCCTCACTGCCTTCTTGCCCCAGTGCTGGTCCATGCAGTGGGTAAAAATACTTATAAATTCTGGTCCCTACATCCCAAAGTGTATTTTGTCCAGGCAGTAAGTGACAGTGCTTGGAAATGGCACAGTTTTACACTACTGGAATCAAAGAAGAAACAACTGTCTTGCAGAATCGTCCCTTTTTAATGGCTTCATATTTTAAAATTGTATATATATATTATATAGTCTGTATTTAAGAAAAAAAGTGCCATTAATTTGCAATGGGGAAAGAAACAGGAAAGAAAAGAAGGACCTAACATTAGGATCTGGACAGCAATAAATGGGCTGTTTGTTACTTGATCCCACATGAAAGAAAAATTCAAACTCATTTTGTTAAAGGCATGTCTGTGTAGACATAATTGCCATTTCTGACAGGTTTTTCTTAGCTCTGTTTTCCCAGGTAAAACATCAGTAGATCAGGTTCTAAGACTTTTGTCCTAATGAACCAAAATTGAAAAACAACCCAAGACTTCACGTTAAATCTAAATAATGAAATTCAGCTTTCTTCTATATTGCCAGTTCAGTATAACAACCTATAGTTTCTCTAGATATATTCCTTTTCATAAAAACTCTCACCTACTCAGCTTTTTCTGCATGAACTTACTCACCACTACCAAAAGTACCCCTCCGTGTCTGGCAGTCTGCAGCCCAGACGTATTTTAAAGGTACGGACACGTGGCTGCATGCGACTGAATTAGAGCCACTGAACAAATGGGACGCTCTGCCTGTCCTCCACCACACCTCCGGCACGCCTCGACGCTGAGCTAACGCTAGTTATCTCGCAACCAGGGCGGGCGAAAAGCGTGCCTACCCGGGCAGTTATGTCAGCTCAGCTGTTAGCTCGCAAATTGTTGGGTCAGGGTAAGAGGGTAACACCTAGTCCTGAGTCCATGTACTTAGTCAGGAAAATCTGGAAGAGAAGCTGCTTTTACAAATGGAAAATAAACCCAGGCTAACATTTTAAACATCTTAAATCCAAAATAGGGTCTCCTGACGTACGGATAAGGGAAACGGATTGCTCATTTGCCTGCCAATCAGAGAACCGTAGGCTTTTTTATGCCATGCTCCCATCCACATTCACACCTTCTTTTTCTAATCTAAATGGAGAAGGAACGTGCAGATTTCAGCGGTATTGCTTGTCTTACCTCTGGCTTCCACAAGCAGCTGTATTTACTAAATACTTCGAGAATAATAACAACCTTTGCCACAACGTTTGAGGCTCTGTTGTGAAGATCGAGTTCTAGCAAATGAAACCCTGCAGTAAAGCCTTCCACTGCCTGAGATGTCCTCTGTGGATCTCAGCTTGTTACTCAGCAGGTTTGCTTTGCTGACAGTGATTTAAAGCCAGGCACTACAGCGTATTAAAATATAAACATGTTGATGGGATAAATACAAATCAAATGTGAAAGCATAGCTGGCACCTCTGAGTATAAAACATTACGTTGCTGCTAAACTGGCTATAGATATTAGAATAAAACTTGTCTGACAGTGAAAAAGTCCTGAGGCAATGTAGCTAGCACCATGGCAAAGGGAGAATGAAACCATCTTTCTGTTACAAATGGTTATTGATCACCGAGGCAAAATTTCTGTAAACAAAATACATTGACTGTGTCAGCCTCTCCTGCCTTATCTTTTACAAGCAGGCCACTGACATCTCGCAGGAACATGTGGTTTGGTGCTTGAAAGCTACAGAAGACTTCAAAGGAAATGCTGGAAAAGAGTCTTGGGAAACAGTATTAGAAAAAATCTGAAAAAAAAATATCAAAGCGTCCATTTTCAAGAGCAGTAAGACATATACTGTGTAGCTTTTCACTTAAGTTTTGATGATTGAGCTGTTCTATTTTGAATTTAGGCAGGATGCTATGTGGAGTACCCTTGAACAAAGAAACAACTTTTAGCTTTAAGCCTGGCTTAACGGTATGACTTTGCTGTCTCGGGAAGATGGTGAATATCTTATTGCCTACTTGGTGCCTTGCCCTAAAATACCACCCTTTTTTATAGCATTTAATTATTATTTTATTAGATTTCTTGCTATGGTTTTGTAGGGCGTTAGAGTCAGAACTAGGCGTAAATATGAGTCCAGCTTGCATGTAAATATGGTGCAGAGAAAGAGTGAATTAATACAGATTAAAAGAGGGAATAGCTATGAGAAAGGGGGTGGGGTGGGTGTGGGGAGAGGGTGAGTGAGACAGAGAGGGACAGAGATTGCTTTAGGGGACCAGAACCAGCAGGGATCCAGGTCAGGAGAAAGAGCAACTTGTTGGGACCAGGGAAGGACCTTCTGTCCTGAAGGGGATAAAATAAAAGGAAACAAACTCCCTGAAAGGCAAATTCAACCCCCTAAACTAAGGATGTGGCTTTACCATGTTTATTTTGAAATGTTCAGTTTTTAACAGGCCTCTGAAAGTCACACAGAGTTAAACCACGTTTCGTCGTCAGACATACCACTGGAATTTTTGTGGCTAATTAGCAGGTGATACTACCAGAGGGAAAGTTCGAGAGATCTTTTTTTACCCTGAGCAAGCCAGAGCTGTTGACATAAGGTATCTTTCATACTTTTTTAGCAGATACTTTAAAAAATATCTTCATTGTTAGTATATGTTATTCAACAAATAATTTAAAGCACATTCATATTGTATTTACTTTAAATAAATAAAAATCACAATATAGTTCTAAGATCAATCATAAAATAAAGTTAAATGCTTTCTATTTCCTAATTTTAATATATTCATCACCTGAACTGAAAAAAAATTGAGTTTCCTACAGCTCATTAGCTATTGCTTCATCCATAATTTTCAAACTATAAACCAATCTGTTTTCCGTGTTGTTCATGAACACTATTGTAAAGAAGCTTACAGGTTAAATCAATCATTAAGGAAAGAAGGAAGTTTGAGTAGCATTTAAATAACAGTTGCCAAATTTTCTTCTTTGGAAATATCTTTCAATGATTTAAATTATAAAATTCTAATCACTTGATCATATTCACCAAAATGACTAACATTATATGAGTTAATAATTTTCAGGGAAAACTTCTTACCTCTTCTTTTATTTCTTCCTTTTCTCTTGTATTATGCAAAGAATGCACAAAGCTTCTGGCTAGTGCTCTAGGGTGTTTTACACAAATTTTCTATTGGAATTAATGTGAGGTTTTCCAAATGAAGGAATTCACTACAAGGTTGAACATGTGGCTTAAATGGTCTAGGCGCCCAGTTGCTACCAACTGGTGTTTTCCAAAGACTGAGTTTGATTGGCTCCAAAACCACCTTCAATTTTTTTGTTCAGGTCTGTCAAGAATATCTCAAATTCAAATAAATGTATCAGACAATGATATGATATATTTGTACTTGCCTAGGCAGCTTTTCCAGTTGTGCCTCTCTAGTACAATAAGAAATTACTACCAGCTGATGCCTGTTTACCTACACTGACCAAGGGGCGAGTTTGAAATATAATTGCTCCATGTCAGCATACAAATGCTCATTCCATCATAACTGGCACCGAGAGGCATTTTAGCCAACTCATGACAAAGGTTATGGGCAGGAAAAAACAAAAATTAAATTGTATTATTTCAATTTTGTTACTGTTTTCCTTTGGGTTAAAGTTGAAGACATAGGCATGGTAGCAGTGAATAAAACTGCTACTGTTTCTATTTATTCTGCAGTCATTTCTGTGAATAAATCCAAATCTAGAGCTCTAGGTCTGCAGTTTGACATATTTGGGAAGTGTTGGAATTGAGCATGTATGTAAAAGGTTACACTGGATTAAAAGGCTGTCTTTGTATTTCATCTCAACAGGAGTACTTGTATCTTTGTTAGCACTGGTAATTTTTTGCTGAAAAGGAAGGACTCCTTCAGAGACTAGGCTAATATAGCTTATTTTAAATAAATTATTCTCCAGTAACATGAAGACAAGACATCAAGCCATGCAAGGAGATGGAAAGATGTTTTATCAAAGGTTGATCATATTTGACAAAACTAATAAATTTTTTGACATCTCATTTGCTAAGCAAAAGAAATGTCATATATTAACCAGTACTGATTTCACTTGTAGACTTCTTAGTTAAACCGCACTTCAGAAGAATTGTATAGAAAAGGGTGAACAAGGTAATGGGGAGAAGGCATTGGAAAAGCAGCAGCCTGCATGCACACACTACTTTGGAAAGCTTTGCAAAGTCTGTTCTTGGGACTGACTGGATTCAAAATTTCACAAAAGACTTTGCCACAAAAAGCAGAAAAGTGACAATAAAACAAAGATAAAAGACATAATAAGTCCCTTATGCAATTCCATAAAGAAGAACTGGGTAACCTAGTGGACTGGAATAATTTAAAGAGTATGACATTTGATAAAATAGAGTGCATGGTCATGCATATAAAGAATATGTGTATTTTAATCTATGGAAGGTTTGCTGTGAGCTATCTACGTGATGCAGCTCTGAAAACAGAGAGTAGACATTGCAAAGAAAGACCTTTCCACTAGAGAACGTACTGCAAGATGTTTGATTCAGCTGAGAGTGCTAATGTGAGCAGTTCTACTCCCCCGTGTTCTAGAAGAAATTTAGGCTCTTGCAACTATGGAAAAAGGCTATTGGCTGATTACTAATTTGAAGAGCTAATTTTATGAGAGGAGGCTAGAACAGCTTTTCTTAATTATGGTAGTAAAATGAAAGCTTAGAAAATATTTTTTCTCTCTGTAAAAAGCTCATGAAGTTAAACACTAGGGAGTAAAAAGATGTCTATTTTAGCTGAAAAGCAGTGTTTGGCATGTGAACAAAGGTTAGCATGGTCAGGAATAAGTCTAGGGTGGAAATTAGTAGAAAGGTTTTTAACCATCAGATGAATGAGGTTTGGACCAAATTACTACCATGTAGCAATGGGAGCCAAAAATGCCTAAATAATTTTAAGGTGGAGCCTGAAGATACATAAAAAGAACTGCATTATGTGATTTACTTGAAAAGGAAGAAAGTGTATTTGATATAGTGGGTGGCTCCTTCAGGTTCTTGTTATCAACATCTGTGAGGAGCTTAGTGTTTCTAGAGCTGTGCATCCAAAACAACTACTCCACATCAAATTGCTTATGACTTCAGTAACCAAACGCTGCCTTTCCAGGCAATAAATGACAGCATGTTTTCCTGAAGCTGACAGGCAGTCAGCATGTTTTACAGCTTTTCTAGGTCCACAGTCAAAACTCAGCAAGAAAACCACTCACCGTATGTGGTACCTTCTTTGCAAGTCATCAGCTTCTAGGTTAGAGCCATATTTGCATCTGTAGTGTCTGTCAAATTGCACCTTGATAATTTTATGTTCATCGTTTAATGGATACTTCTTCAAAGTCAAGGCTTTGCTTGGGAAAGAATATGAAAATAGCACAGGAACTGTATTTGTATGTACAGATTATACATTTCAATTTTACGCTTTGAGAAACAGCATAGTTTTCATGGACAAACATAAGTTTCTGCATATGCAATACTAGGGAGGTTATCAAATAGAAATATGTGACTTTTTTTTCTTATCTTCACACCCTGTTAAAGATGTAACTTCTGTATAGATTTCTTTACTAAACTGACCTACATTATAATACTTGAGAGGATTAGAGGATTTTTAATTATACACATTATCCAAAAGGAGGTGTATGCATACAGTACTGCCTTTTGGGGCAAAGGAAGTTTTGCCCAAGGTGAAAATCTCTTGATCTTTAAGAGAGTAGAATATTTACGTTAGATGACATGCTTCATTAACTATCAGCCATAGAATTTAGTTGACCTCTTTGGGTGCATCTGTAACAAGCAGAAGATCAAAAGACTTTTAAATTCCTTCATCTTCACCTTTTTGAATACAGCACCAAGCAAGCAGTTCTTTAGTGATGCTATTTAATAAATATTTCAAGGTCTCTTAAACCAGCTATTCTAGCTGATTCCATAGAGTGAATTTCATAGTTCTCAAAAGCAGTCTATATTTCTCTCACGAAGAACTGTGCCATAACACTTCAACGCTCCACCTTAATTCACTTTTTCATTTCAACTATTTGAATGTAAGACATTTATAGTATCTCTCCCTCTTAACTCCAGGCTCAAAGAAATTGAAACAATCAAGCAAATAAAACAAAAAAAAAGAGAAAAAACATTAGCAAGGCATTAGTGAAACTAACATTTAGGTTATACATTACAATCAGATCGAAATTACTGTGATAGACCTTTTAAAAAGTATAATCTAGCTGTACTAAAACAAACACTCAGGAAGTGTAAAGGAAGGTATTGACAGATTCATGGTCAACACTAATGTTATCAGTTCTCTAATCAGATTGCAGCTACTGTGGACCCCATCAAATTGCATAATTACCTTCCCAGGGTCAAGGGTCTTCAAAATCCATTTGTTATAAACACATTACGGTGTCATAAGCACACTTATTTGTTCCTGAGTGTTGTATTTATGCCAGGCTGTGTACAAGGGCGTTACGCATATTTATTGTCTTAGAACAGGATGATTAGTGGGGTGGGATGTGAAAACAAGATGCATTTCCCTGTTTGTGCTAAAGCTAAAAGCAGATTGAATTCACTGAATTTCAGTAGATGACATATAAATCAGTATTTTCTGACAAAATAATATAAGGTGAGTCTTCTAATAGAAATGATTTCATGGTCTTGAGTCATAAAAATCCCTCTGAAAATGTGTAATATTAATTAACATCCAGCAATAATCCATTATTTTGTTTATCAGAAAACTATAAACAGGGCAAAAAACAAAGTAAAGCTTAATGTCACCTAACTGCATAATACATTAGCAAAAACGTGAAACTATATTTCCAGTATATAGTAAGTTACAAGGAGCATGCATCTTTATATGCTGACTTGTGCTTGTGAATTGACGTTTGATTGATGAAAGAGTACAGAAAATGCTAGAAAGATATTCAGTTATTAGGGTTTAATTTCTGCTAAAGCGTTTAGCATTATGGATCAAGGCTTGAACAAAGGTACCATCTGATCACATGAAATAGCTAATCTCTGAAAGCCAGTGTATACTGAAGGCATAGTCAAAGAACATGCTAGACCATCAGGGAAAGCCTCCCCAGAAATTTGTGCTAAATACTTTGGTCTTAATTTATTATGAAGAACCTGAGCTCGCTGGCTCTTTAAATTTCCTTGTCCATAACGGTGGTGAAATGATCTGTTGCATATGGGTGATACTGGAACACAAATAATGTGGAAAGTTGCCTCAGAATGTTTAGGGAAATGTCCTTGTTGGTCTTCCTCCGCTGTGCTGTTTTATTATCATTGTGAGTTTTTTGCTTCTACCCCAATTTAGCCTTCCTTAAAAAAGGAAAGTCTGCATGTTCTTAATGCCAGTTGAATTATTTCAGTAAGGAAGTTAGAGCCCAGATGTGAAAATGTAGGGGAAAAAACCTGATAGTCCCCCACAGAAAATAGGAATTATAGCTGTTTTCTTTTCTATGAGACACTTTCTCTTAGGTCCCAGTTTGGCAGAATACTTATCCCATGCGTTATTTTAAGCAAAGCAGTAGTTCTAATTGACTTCAATGGGACTACTCCTGTGCTAAGGAATCACATGGGTTCAAATATCTTACTGGATCAGACTTTTAAGTTTTGGAATTTTCACTGGCTGGATGGGGACTTGCTATTGGGTCATTGTTTTTACTACCACGGCAATAAAATTTGAAACCTTTCTGAATAGACTGAGATGGGGAGTTCCAGACTAAAAATGGAAATGTGTGAGATTCAGTTATTGTTCATGCATTTTCCTCACACTCACAGCTGAAGTCTAGCAAGTAGTTATGCAGGCATTTACCCTAGACACACTTTTAACTGTGTATAGGCATTTATATGGATGGTCCCAAGTCATCACCATTTGAAATCTATAAGCTAAGAATGAAAACTTTCTAGGGAAAGAAAAAAGCGTCTGGAAACTCTGGACACATTTTGGTGATGTGGTATATTTTGAAGGGTCAGTAACTTTCTTAGCATAGATTCCATTAGACGCTTGCAGTGGCAATGGGTGCTGGACTTCCTTTGCCTCTCTGTTATGGCTCATACATAAAGCAGAACTACATATGAGCACATTAGTGAGGATCAATTGAGCATTTGTTACTAACTGTGCATGTATTCCAGCTTGAACTATAACATGTTAGCTTAAACCTCTTTCCTTGAGGTTCTTTTGACATATTTGACATTGTGTTGGGCTGTAGAGTTAGCCACTCGTGTTCAGTTGAGGCAGAATAAATCCCAAAGCTGTAATAAAGCAATCATGTGCAAGAGCCCTTTGTTTAAAATAGGAATTTGGTACTCTTCCTAATGAAATTTATGGGTTATGAAGTTCAAGTAGGATATAAAGGGACAACAGTGCTTGTTTTTTATCAGTCTAATAGCTTAGGTGGGGCTGAAAACATGTGCCCATATCTGTCTGAAAAGCATCTTCACAATGACCTCTTTTGGCAAGACTTTTTAATGGCAGGCAGTCCTTTTGGTTGTCTGTTTCAAAGAACCAGCCCCGCATGGTAGAGAAAGTTCTTAAAGTAGCTGGTATTAGGAGAAGACATCATCTGCTGGCTGCGCTTTGAGCAAGAGTACTTGGACTGCACAATCTCCAGAGGTCCCTTCCGACCTCCACAGTTCCCTGAATCCCTGAGTCAAAACTTACATTTCAGTCACCTTGAAGGTGGAGGCATGGATCATCTTCAGGCATTGATCTCTCCTTTCCAGAAGACAAGGGTTGCCTTTTCTGGATGAGGAGGACAAAAGGGACTGTCGTGAACTGTGTTTTCTCTTACTGGTTTTATTTAGCACAGCGTGTGTTCACTGATGCACAGCAGGGAAGACACTGCCCATCTAACTCTGCCGGCAGCAAAACACAGGCATACGCTAACGATCTCAATATCCAGGTCGGCATACAGCAGTCACAAATAGTAACTGAATAGTACTTAATCCATCACATTCAGGCTAAAGAACCAGATTTAATAGAGTAGTTAGTTTTTATAAGCACTTGAAATAGCAGTTGGTTAGTAAAACCCTATAAAACTGAGGGTTTATAGTAATACAATATATATGTATCTATTACACAGCTAATCATGTCTGAATTTGTTTTTAACAATCAGTTATTATTTACTGATTGTGGTGCCCAATAACTGCCTAGTTAAATTCATAACTGGAAACCTTAATTTGAGGTGGCACTATAAGTTTCTCATTCAAAGTGTCTCTCAATCAAAAGCCTAGCATAACCAAAAAAATGAAATAAAAAGTGCAATAGATACAAGATGTATATTTAAAAACAAATAAAGCCACTGAAGCACATTTATTGAATGAGATTTTTCAGTTTCATTCTAGTGATTATTCTCAGTGAGGCAAGCAGAAAGCATTTCTTACCATTTAAGCAGAAGCCACAACTCACAGGCTGTCTGTTCTTTGAATTTGTTTCTACATATATGGAAAAGAGAGAAATGGCATTGCAAAGAATGATTGGGTAATGCACTCAAACAAAACATCATGACTGCCGTATCCCTTCCTACCAGCTTCCTCTCCCAACAGCTTTATGATATTTGATGGTGTGCAGTATTGGGAGCAGAAGGAGACCTAGGGTTTCCACATAAAGTTTTTTTCTAAACGGGCTAAGTCAACTGGATGCATCTCAGCTGTATATACATGCAGTTGTTGAAGGGGGTGCAGGAATAGTGTTGTCTTGCAGTACCTGCACCTTTGCTTTCAGTTCTTTTCAGTGGGAAAAATGACTAGTTGGTAAGCGCTAGTAGGACTGGTTTGCTGTGCGATGCCAGAGAGCAGGGTCCTTCTGAATCCTGTGTGGAAGGGAGGAGCAGAGGGCTCCTGCGGTCTCCTGAATGAAATTGAAAGCTTCACATATTTTAGATAGTGAACACAGATTATAATATAGCCCAATTGCCTTAAGTGGCTAATATGAAATATGTTTGGCCTTGTTAAGGACTTAGAATCCAAGAATTGAATGAAGTACTTAAAACACGGCAGGACTGGACGCTAATTTAGATTGTATTTTTGGCTGCAATGTAAATCTAGCAGTTTAGATACAATTCAGGAACTGATTTCAGCTGCAGAAAGTTTGGAGAGCTGAGACATAAATGACCTTGCCTGGCTATTTATCTTGGTTCTTTCACAGAACATCATGTTTCCAGTGTATAAAAATCTTTTCACTGTGAGAGTATTGTTTGATTAATAGAGCTGTAGTGGAGGGAAACAGTCACTTTATGAATGAAAAGAAACACACAGCTTGACTGCCCAAATACATGTCCAAACGTATATCCAGTCACCCAAATACTGAGCTTGAATTCTATACACTAATGTGTATATAACAAATGTGTTATATGTCATGTTGTATTTGAATCCAATTGTTCCATTAAGAACTTTGAAGATAAAATAATTGTTAAAATGAGCTCTTTTCGATGTTTTTGCCCATCGTTTTAAATGCAAGAGCTAATAGAATTTTCTCATTACAAGGGACGTGATTAATACTCTGTGAGTTGACTTTATGTTTTATTTTTCACATCTCTCTCCAGACTTAGGAGCCTAACATGAGTTCAGTTCAATTTTCTTGTTTTCAACTTAAAATAAATTTACTTGTACTTCAGTGCTTCATCTGGAGGCCCTATGTTTCTGGAAGACTTGCTTTTGGACATTAAAATACTCAAGAAAAAACAAACTGGTAGAACACTTGTGAAGTTAAACTGTATTTGGAAAAAAGAAATTCTGTTCTACCGTCAGACTTGTCATTAAAATGCACCTATGTCTGAGTCGACACTGCTCCAGAGATCTGTTTTATACAACAAATTGTAGCAGTTCGTATGTTAATCAGACCTCGAGTGGTCTAAATACTTTTTCTGAGGACTTAAACGTATACTGCTCTCATCTGTAAGTATATTTTCTTTTTTCTTATGTGCATATCTGATATACAAGGAATTTTCCCAAGTGACAAGAGAACATCTTAAGACTAATACCTAAAGAAGTGTAGGTAGAAGAAAGTATTCCAACATTGGTATGATTGTAAATGCCTAAAGAAGAAGGAAAAATAAAACTCGATAATACCACAAAGCAAAGGAAATAGCATAGAGGTTGCAAATGATATCTCAGACTGAATTAATTCTTGGGGTGGAGGGAATGAAAACTGGGTTTCTTGTCCTTCTGGGAACTGGGAGAGAGAGATAGAAAGGTTGAAAATCATTCCATTCTAGAATTAAGACTAAAAGTTGACATTCCAAAAATCAATGCAAAATAATATAAAATACATAATACATATAATAACATAACAAAACATAACATAACATAATATACAATGTTTTCATTTTGAACTGTACTGCAACTCTTTTTTATATATTAGCGTGCACTAACGTATGTCATACATGAAGATAAAGGAAGGCCATAAACCTTCTACTTCAGTGCTTAAAATTAGACTTAGGTAGAGCAGAGGCACCTAAATCAAAGAAAACAATCCAGGACATTATGCTGTGACAGCTGTCTGGTCCTAAAAACACCTATAATAAGACACTGAGTACCACCTGCCTATGGGTTATCTGCTCATATATATACAGGAGAGTCCAGACCACTGGAGGTGCCTTTTAGGCTTACAGCTGATTCCACTAGAAAACTTGATATGTAGGCGAAATGCTGGAATTCCTCATTTAAAAGGCTTGCTATAACTATCTTTAAGTGGCTAATAAAGCAATGTGAAACCTGTCTCCCCCTGGTTCTTTCAGAGCAGCTTTGCATTTTTATTGTCAAAACAAGATGTTGCTGGCCATTTCTCTTTGTTCTGGACTGAAAGGTAACTCTCCTAGAGCAACAGTGAACCAACGCATTATTATGAATACTATAGCTATAATAGATAATGTATAACTGACTGCCAATCTTAATACTCTTTTTGTTATTAACTGAAGTATGTCATCTGTATTCTATTTCTACTTTTGGCAGAAACTGTGCTCAGGTAGTTCTCAAAAGATATTTCCTTATCAAGTAATCATTTTCTGAATATTAATTATGTAAAAAACCCTGCAGAACACTAGACAAGTTATGTGGCAAGTTTAATAACCACTTTAAAACCTAATCTCTACTTAATTGTTGTAAGTATAGGTCTGCCAATCAAGATACGAAAATATGCATAGCTGCTAGCAAAGCCACTGTGGGAAATTTAACTTGATGTTTGCACAATATGAAATGAAATCTGAGGAGATACTGTGAAGGGTAGGGAAAATCATAGACAAAAAAATTTAAATTTCCCTATTTGAAATATGATTTTAAAGCTAATGTCTATTTTCATAACCTCACACCAATGAGGAAAGGAAATGCAGGGAAAATACAGGGAGTGTTTGTAAGTAGATACTCCACGTCCTGCGCTTCTCTTTGTGGCTGTCAGTGCAGCAGGGTCGTAGACCGAGCCCTGGGAAGTTCTGCTAAAGATGTGGGGTTTACTTATGTAGTGGATCCTGTGATGAACTTCTAATTCATTCACCTTGACTGCACTTCTTTTCTTAGAGGAGGCTTTTCAAGGTAGGTAACGTTTGCCTGAAATCTGGAAAGCTTGGTTTGAAGACAGCCAATGAAAGTAGGCGGCAGAAACTGAGTTCATGAGCATCTGTGTGGATACCTCTTAAGAATACCTATATTCTTCTAGGACTTAATGAAAAGCATGTGCCCTTCAAAGGAAAATCATGATTCCTGTAACGTGGAAATATCATCTTCTTTATCTACCCTTCCTGCACTATGTTACTGTATTTTTACTTTTCCTTAAAAAATTACCAGACTTCTAGGGAACATATAGACCAAATGTTCTTGTTATTCTTTTCCAGCACCCAGCCACGTTTGAACTACATTTCAGTTTACATTTGACATGAAAGTATTGAGGAATGCGAGAATGAGATCTTTTGAGAAATTTTACAGAAGTCGTCCGTATTTTAGAAGTAAATCATACCCCAAACCTTAGAAATAAACACTTACAAAATTAGGAATTGAAGATACGGAAAGCTGAATTGTATTATGAATAGGAGATGGGTTCACCTTTATTTCTATATCTGACATGCTGATAAATGCCACACAGAAGCTGCTAGTATCTGTTATTATCACTAATTTTCAGGTTTGTTCCTGTATCACTCTACCTTTTGGGGGCAGGCACATCTTTTGACAATTTGTTATTTGTCTGAGGTAAGATTTAAGAATATATTTACAGTCTGCACAGGACTCTGAACCATTTTAGTGTTAATTCTAAGGAAGAATAAGACTAAAATCTCTCATAACTAATACTTTCACGCTTATGGAAGGTGATACAGGGATAGATCTGCTCTGACTGTAAGTTTTCCCAGAGTGAGCTGCTTCCATCGCTGCTTCTCTTTAGGCAGGAGCCTGCATTTGACTGTAGTGACTGATACATTGAGTGTGGCATCCTTCACTGGCGCAACTGAGCTAGGATTAAAAAGTCCTCTGAATTTTCAAATTTACCGTTTAGCCATTATTGTATCTAAAAAGCAGTGATGCATTTGAAGCAAGCAACTCGTCTTTCTCATGATAAGGCCAACCAAATATTGTATTTTTGACTTAAAGAAAACATTATTCCAAAATTAATTGTGAAAGGGCCCAAACCAGTTTTGTGACCGAATATTTACCTGATATGCTAACGTGAACTGTTAACAGCTGGAATTTTGTATCGTTAAAACATGCAAAGGAAAAAAGCCACTTGTGTATAAAAAAACCAGACTTTCTATGTAAGTAACTCAAAGGCAGAGTATAATTGAACTGATTTAATAAATGAGATTACTTTAGCTTATTGCTTCGCCAAAAATGGATGTATAAAAGTATTTTTTACCATCTATTGGCAAAACATTGGTAGGTACCTCCACTGCAGTGGTATCTTAGACCAATAAGGACTTTAGTGACATCTAATTACCTAAGGACAAAACATAACTCCCTAAGCAAATGATTTTGCACTTCTCAACATCAAAGCGTCTAGACGCATTCTTTTTGACTGTGTTGCAGTTGTCACTCATATGCCTAGAAACATTTTAGTTTTCACGGCACAAGAGATGTTCTGAGATCTTCAAAAGACGAAAAGATCCAGTGTATTCTTTAGTTCACATTTCTAAGGCGGTGCAATCCAGGAGACATTCGGGGAGCGTGCTGAACACAAGCTCTTCGCTGTTTTCTCTTGGAGTGACAGCAGTTGGTGATGCTGTCGCTGTGTAAGAGCCTGGTGTTTAGGGACCTCTATCAGAGGGTAAATCATGAAGGCTGGATATTTCCACCCGTTTCTCCCACCTTGATCTACCATCAAGGAGCTCATCCTGACCACTAGGCTTTAGTGTATTCTCTGATGATAATGTTCTTCATCCCTTCCACTGAAAAAGGGCCGGTAAAGTTTATATCTTGTTGGGAAGGGGATGCAGTGGAAGACGAGCCATACCTGGCTCTGCAGTCGCAGCACTATCAGCTGAGGAGCGGAGCGTTATCTTCAGGTTTTTGCTCCTTTTCTCTTTAGTACAAAATACAAAAGCCAGAATTTAGAGCATGAGAACAGGTTTCTGAGTTCCTAGACAAACACTTTAATGTTCTGTGCCACGAAGTCTGACTTTCTCTCAATCTTTACATCCACTGATGAATCCTTCATCTCCTACCTCCCTATTTTTTTCTGCAGGGCGGTACAGCTTCAGCAAGGCCCTCCCTGACACCACTGCAGCATCTGTGGGGCGTTAGATATGTCCTTAAGTTAACCTGCTGGTGATTCACGATGCATCTTCAATTCTGAGACACGCTCCTCTGTCCATGGAGCGCCTACTGCTTTCCAGCAGTGAAAGAGTCCATCACATTTAGACGGTGGACTGGGCCTAGAAAATACGTAATTTCAGATTTCAGAATGATTACTGCTGTATGACAGTTTCCCCCATTCCTTCATCCCTACATGGAAATGAGCATAAAAACAGGCAAGAAATACAATTTTGATATAATTGACGGCATGATCTCAATAAAGAGTTCAAGAAAAGGGACCAGATTTAGACATGGAATCCCAAAGTTACTAATTTTCCTTTCTTACTCAAGAAATATGTTCTGTCACCTTGAAAATACTGCTATCCTTGCTTTTTTAACAGCGATAGCACATGACTTTTTTTTGGTCTTTCCTTTTTAAAATAATATTTTCAATTGTCATTTAAATGACTTTTAATAAATTCTGAAATTTAATTTGAATTAAATTTAATACAGACTTATTGTTAGTCTAAAGAAATCCTCAGTGTTTTGGTAGAAAAGGTGATTTGTAAGAAATCAAAATTATGCACATTAACCAGGCAAACAGGTTTAATGTGTTGAACTTTCACAGGCCCCATACATATGCACTACAGTATACAGCTGAGATTATGGCATGTTCAGTACTATCATGAATGAGTTGTATGCAGCTGATAAATGATCTGCAATAATCCTTTTCAGTTCTTCATTATGTGTTACTGCTCCTGATACCACTTCCAATGATAAACTTTGACAACCTCCTCATTTGATCTCTTTTTTTAAATGTAATCATTTTCTCTTAGAATTTGACCTTGAAAGAGCCTTTTAGCTCGACTCAGCAAAGCATTTCTTCACCAGCCTCAAGGAAAGCAGTTGCACTGACTATTCTTTTGCTTCACCTAAACACATTAAATGTTTTTTTTTTTTTTAATTTATAACACTTTTGAACAATTATAAGTCTATCTCATAGTTAAACAGTTAGATGATATTTATATCAGAAATATTTCCATAAAACATGATGTGTTGAAGCTTAGCACAACATTACCAAAATGAATGTATTTTAGAGTACTTGGTACAATACATTTATTAAAACTAAATCAGACCATGCTGTTTAATTTAAATTATGCATAGATTTTCCTTTCCACTGTTCAGCTACAGACCTGTAGTTCATCAGAATTTTTTTTCCAGCTTGTTTTCTACCCTCCAATATTTAACGTGATCCTTTCATTTTCAGCTGTGCTTTTTAATAGCATGTGAATACTTGTATCAGAATATACATGCTTGAATTAATGCATATACACATATTTCCTTAAAAATAACATCATTTTTTCACTTGTTGTTAGTCATATTGTCCTAAATAGTTCTTGAGAGTATTGATTCTTATGCCAACTTTTTTTCCAAAAGTTAGCTGATTTCAATATTTGAACACTATTATTTTTCCTGGTAAAAAAGTGTCTAATTACTATTTTTCCAAGATAATAAGTGTTTTTTATTATTATTGAAAATGCTTTGCCATTATTATCTTTATTTCACAAAACCAGAATATGCTACAGAGGATTTTAGTGTGTATGTTTCATCATCTTATTTATCAAAATAACTTGAGTATTAGAACAATAAAGCGGTAATACTTCTGAGATTCCTCTGAGGTTTTAAACTGTTAGTGCTGCAGAACCAGTGCTGTGAGCTGATGCCAACATATGTTCCTGGAAACATTTATAGTAATATAGCTTCAGCAGAGACAGTAATGGTATAAACAGGGCAAAGGAAATACCAGAAATGCAGCAGATGCTATTGATTATATGCCTTGGAGAATATTCCACTTATGTAGTTTAAGTCCTGTCAATGTAAATCAAAAGGAGGTGATGTTGTCAGTAAGATATATCACAGTCAAAATAATGTGCAGTGACAGCAGTCTCACCATGCTGATGGAGCAGATCATGATTTTGGAAATGGAGAAGACATCCATAGCACGGCTGAGGTATTATAAACCAGAGGAAAATAATCTGATTTAAACATCTGAATCATTGTGAGCTGTGATCAAATTTATGCTGAAAGATCATACGGCTGATAGGGCCATATCAACTTTATGTTAAGCTGATAGGGCTGCTTTACTTTGAGCTGACTAGTGTGTTTGAACTTGATCTAAGTCTTATTCCTGCCCTAAAGGTTTGCAGCTTTCATTATTTCTCAGGCTTGTAAATCTGGAAGCCATAGCACTATTTTTTAGGAACTGGAATGAATACCCAGCAAAGGTAAGCATTAAAGTCTTGATTTAGAAGACAATGCTCAGTGTCCCTCTGAAGGTTATTTATGGCACAGATCTAAAGACAAGGTTTTCTTGGTTTTGTGAACTCAGATCTACAAAGAGTTACATTATTAGTTTTAAACACACCGGTAAAATATTACCTGTTTTTAAAAGCTTTCTCACTGTTCATTGTGGATAAATCTAGGAATAAATGTTAATATCGTGTTGTATGAAATTCTGCGCTAAGAATGGGAGCTAAGTCTGAAGGAAGCATTTGCCTTTAGTAATATGGAAATTTGAGCACTACCTGCAAAAATTCCCTTGAGAGTACATTAGCTGTACAAGTTTGTATAAAAATAGGACTAGTAGAAATTATTAGCCTTTTCTATAGGTAAAGCATATTTAATTTACATTCGCGTCTCTGTTTCTTTGAAATTATGTATTATATGGACATTTATACCAAAATTTTTTTTTCTTTGAATAAATAACAAGAAAATTAAATTATTTGTAATTTGTCAAACAACGCTGCTACATAATGTGCTGCAAAACAGATTTATTTTTAACTCTTCTAGTGGATTTTGAGAAGGCTGAATTCTCATTTGTTGCCTTTTTTTTTTCTTTTAAATTAACAAACAGTGTCTCAAAAACAGCAGCAAGGGACAGATCACATTCTGATGTTGTGTAGTTACATAAAAGCTCTGCTGCTTGTCAGCTAACTCTGAAAACTCAAAGACTAGTAAGAGAATCTGCTTGTGGCCAGATATCAGTGGAGATATCAGTGGGTGTACAATCTTCTTTATCACTTGGTGGAAAATACCGTGCCTCCCTAGGTTTTGAGTGGGCTGTGTAGTTTCAAGTAGCTGACGTGACATTAATGTGTAGATCAGTAATTAATAGATAATTTTAATAACTCATCTACAGTGAGTTATTCAGAGAGTTTCCTTTAGGTAACCTCAACGCTTTTAAAAGGTTGTGCTGAATGGAATGTAAAAGATCATGAACAAAACAGAAAATGCCATTTTTTTTTAAATCATAAGAAGAAAGTGCACCTTCTGATTCAGAAGGAAATCTTCCTTGGAAAAAGAGGCAAAAAGAGGTATTGGGAGGTGCATAGCTTTCCCATCTGAGTGTGCATATTTTGCGAACCTGGGGCCAAATTCTTATGTCAATTATATCACAATGAGCTACTACCTATTGAGCAGCTTTACAGACTCTGCCACATCATTTCATTTCCCCTTAACAGGCTTGTAGGATACTTGCAACACTTCTTGTAGGATACACAATACTTTGATTCATACACATTTTTCAGGATTTTTACTCAGTCATCCCTCCTTCTTTTCCCATGAAATTGTTTGCACTGTGTGCAGAGTGCGGAAGGAACATCCTAATAATATCATACGTTTGGTACCAGGAATGGAATTAATACAGATTCACATAATTTACAACGGGGAGAGCCAGTTCTGTTTTCAGAGGTTTTCTGTAGTGATTTAATTTCAATATGGAAACTAACCTTGCTTTAAAAAAACCTCTTGACTTTATTATTGAATCATGAGACTGAGCTCCAAAGATTTACAAGTCTTTCGGTTAACCCATGTCCAAATGATCCTTCACACCTTGATTTTATTCCCCTGGCCCACCTTGGAATGCAATTCCCAGGTATGTTCTCATCATGGAATGCTTCATTGGGTTTCAGGGTGAAGTCATACTGCAGGTGTTGATTTACATGGAGTTGCTTCAGGTTACTTCAGCATTTGCAAAGTAACCATATGCGACAATTTTATGCTGTATAACAAATTCAGCATGGTGGCTGTTTTTCATGTCAGTACTAGACATGGCCCCAGTTACGTAGCTAGCAGAGTTCCCTCTATTACTGCATGTTTTTCATTAATGGATAGCTGACACATATTAATTTCTTGCTTAACAGTGACACTGACCAGAAAGGGCTGCAGCAATCGATTTATCCATTCCACTTCTGCTGAACTCAGCAAATAAGATACTCAGGTTTTCCTGCTGCTGCCAGTCATTTCTATCTAGTAACTTTCTGGACACATTATTCTCTCCACAGAGGAAATGCCATTGCTGTTCATATTTAGAAATATAAGATTTAAATCTAACGTTTTTTTCTGACCTTCCCCAAATTCCAGGTTATGAAAGCAGTGTTTTAGAATGAAGGGCTTTTTTGATATGAATTAGACTGTTAGCCTGTAGTGATAACCAAACTCAAACCAAAAGTAGTCATTCTCTTCCTAAATCTTAGAATGATGCTTTCTTTTAAGAATATATAATCTCATATTTATCATTGACTTACCATGGACTAATTTTTTCCACTCTCTCATTGTTAAACCCTACCATGCTACCTAAGGATTTATCTACTTTTATGACATACACTAGATGAGGACAGTGTTTTAGGTATGAAATCTGCCTGTTGTTCTCACACGCCTACTGAGGAAACTAGAGGACATGAACTGGGTTTCCTTTTGATGACATTATGCTGGAAGATGTGTTCCAGGTGTGCACTATTTCAGCAGGTAATTTTCTTCAATTATGGGACCCGCCCAAATCCCACAAAGTAAAATCCCTGAAATATTTACAAACCTCATTATTAAATATTTCCATGTACAGATCTCTTCCTATCGAGCTGCTTCTTGTTAATTTTAGTATAATCTAATCTTCTGATCCTTCAGGGGATGATAGAGTGGGTGGATGGATGGACAGATATGAACTCTGCTTTTAGCAATAAATGATCAGCTTGGGTCTTGAAGAAAAAAGTTCACTAGCCTTTCTACACCATTATCTCTTTGCTAATTATGGTAAATTTGGGAACCAATATTCGTATAAAGTCAGCGGGAGTCCATTTTTCTTACACAAGAACAAAATTTGCCATTTTTCCATCTCTAAGTTGGGGCTCATCTTTTCCAATCTTAAAAATCTCTGGGAATTGATCAAACAAGTTTCTAATGTGCTTTGGAATATAGACTTCAGTTTTAGGCTCTGTTTTTTGAAGTACGTGGCACTGTAGCTTATGCATTCCATGTGAATTTGTAGCATTCAAAGGTGGCTGTGAGCCATTCAGAGAGTTTTTGATCCTGGGATCAGTCTGTAGTGATCCAGCTTCTTTGCAGAAGTTACAACCAGCCTGATCCCAGAGCTGGTGGGATACACATCCCTTCTCCATGACCCTGAGTGACAAAATATGAGCTGGAATCATGTGCAGTGACGCTGTGTTGGAGTCATGGTGCTACGACTGGCTCCGTGACCTTGCGGGTAGCTAGCTATGTGTTGATGCAGCCGTGAAATACGGCCTAACAAGAAACATCAGTATCTTTCTGAAAAGCAAAGGCTTTTGGTAAGAGCTACATGTCTGTTTGCTAATAAGGACATGCAATTAAATAACAGATATTCCAGATTCTTATGCATAATTGATCTGCCTACCTGGACAGCTTTTGAATTATGATATGAAATTGCAGTGCTTAAGGTTATTTGTACTACTAGCAATATTACAGAATTGCAGCAGAAAATACGGGTAGGTTCATCAGATATAGAAAACTATCAATACAGGTTGGCAAAAAAAGGCTTAGTTATGATTTGCAGTAGCACACCTGCTCTTTGTTAATTGCAAAATGTGCAGAAAGACAGCTACATATTGCATTTGAATCTTGATAAACGGAAAGAACTGGAAAAGAAATTAAAAACCTGTAGATATCTATTAAAAATATTAAATACATATTTGAATGCATCAAGGTCTGAAAAGATGATTCATAATGTCTGCTAGTTCTAACACTTCTCTTTTCTTGGCCCTAAGTTTTCTTCAAGTAGTATGTCCAAATCAAGGGAGAATTTGATCTTCTGAATTACAGTAAATATTATTCTTTTCTTCCTAGAAGCCAAACAGAATTTTGTGGTAAGGGTATTTAACACAGATTTTTAAATACCTTCATAGGAATTTTCTTCCAAGACCTTTTAAAACTGATAGTGTGTTTCTTCCTCCTATTACAAATAAAATATTCTTTGGTTACTTAAGTTTAAACTATATAAATTACAAAACATTAAAGACATGAAATTAATCCCCAAATGCTGTTAGAGTATTTAAACTGTAAAAATTCAAATAAAAAGAGTTATTATTGATGCTACCTTTTCCTAATATTAGTAAAAACATGATGTAAGTGCTCATATTAGTGTTGAGAGCTAAAAATTACCGTAATTTCTTGAACCACTATGATACCCTCATCTATCCATCCAAATGCTTGTAAAAGATTCAAGACTGACAGAAACTGTCTTCTATACACAGAGCAAAGTGCTGTTAATGTGTCCCACATGGAAAATATTTAATCTTTTTCTGACCTGAAAAGATCATGTTCAGGATTTTGAAAGGTTACTATTTACTTTGGTTCTCCTTCACGAGAGTTCTTTGAGCAGTTGGAGTTTCAAGACGTGCTGGAAACCAAGCTACTGAAAAACAACTCAGTTAAGAGTCTCAGAACTGGATATTCCAAGAAAAGTGATACATATACATGGATTCTTGCCCCTGTGAATTTGTTCTCAGCCAAATAGTAGAACTAACAGAGGTGAAGCATTATCCTGTTATCAGTCTTCTAAGCCAAACAAATTAGGATGTTTTTCAAAAGTTGAGTCCACCAGCTTCATGTTATACGCTGAAGACTGTCATTGCATGGAAGATATATCAGCTGCTGGCTCTGGCAAGATTAAATAAATAATAGCTCTGCAAGGCTCAACTCTTTAAATTATAAGTGCTTCTGGAAAGGACAATTCCTGGCATCTCATGAGTGACAAAGAGAATTAAAGATCCAAGTAAAAGCCTTGTGAAGGAAATTAAAATATTTTATTATGTGTTGAAAAGTTTGAATTGCACATTATGAGGGACTACCTTTTGCTGAAAAGTTAAAGACCAGTTTGGTAATCTCTCTCAGAACAAATCTTAACTCTTACCATCACTATTTATAATGGCTGTAAGAGACCTGGGTTAAGAATTTCTGGTCCACCATTAAAGGGCTAAGGCAAAGCTTCATTGTAAAATGTTGTAAGCAGAGTACTGAATCTATGGCATCATGAAATGCAACCTGAAATGCTTTAAGACATTCAGTTGTGTTATTTATTTTTTCATATTTTCACAGTTCTTAACAGCAGTCATGACGTCAGAGTAAGGTGTTTCCTGGCGGGTATGGCAGAGTGAGAAACTCGTATCTTCCACATGGCTGCTAACTGCTAGAAACGCCTCACGTCTCTACCATCACTGTTTCACGTCCCAATTAATAAGGGAAAATAAGTGAATAAGGAATTGGGTTTCCTACTCTTAACATGTGAAGATTTAGAACTGGAACTACCAGAAATGTTGAAAAAATCCAAGGAAGTATGAGAAGGTTAGGAGCTGTGGGCTCCAGACAAGGGAAGTGCTGAAGTTCATTACAGGCCTGATCCTCATTCTGAGGTCTGGTGGGACTTACCATTCACAAAAAAATAAAAAAAAATATCTTTAATTAAGTGATGAGTGGAAAAGCATTCCAGTCTTCTAAAGAAACAGAGTAAGTGGATAGGCTGCCGATACTACATAATCATGAGAGCTGTCTATTATAAAAGACTAAGGAGTCTATTTCTCTAGACATATACAAGACAAAAATGTGGGATCTGTGGGACTACATTCAAGAACAAATTTTCTGGGTTTGTTAAAGTTTTATCCTAAATTTTGGACCACAGGAGAATTTATAATATAAAATATAAAATAAGCTGTTAGTCATTCCTATGTTCATTTTCATGCACATTTGTAAAACAAATACTTGGAGCAATTTTGAGTAGCTGTATTATGGTTTGGGAAACTAGAAATTAATGTAGGTAATTATCGAATCTGATTTCTGTAATATGTAAAAGCAAATGTGTTATGAACATGCTGTCTGCATTGGAAGTATTTATGAAACTGACCAAATAAGGATGTTTCTTCAGGGTTGTGACACCACAAGGGAGTTCCATAAAAATTTGATAGCTTATTGGAAATAAGGATTTACCACTGGCTTACATTTTATTGCACGCTTTCCGGGAACGCGTATGGAATTCCAGATGCGTATGTAGAAGGTGTGAGATGTTTTGAAAACTGTACTGATTTACATGAAATTCAGTGCAATGTTTGATATTTGAAAAAATACATTTTCAAGACTACATTAAGTATTTAATGAAACAGGCAACAACTGAAAAGAAGAACTGAAATTTATTAGCTCTGCAGTATTTCTGCCTGATTCTTCTGTGTTTTACTTTAAGAAACTGATTAGCTAATAAGTTACTTTTATTCCCCCCCCCTCCCCCCCCCCCCCCCCCCCCCAAGAAAAGAGGCTTAGCCAGAAATGCTTTATAGACATAAAAAACAAGTTGTCTGACTGTAGTCTCAATAATGATAATTTTTTTCCTCCTTACTGTTTGGGCCACAACCCTTATTCCCACACATGTCTTTGACTTATTATCAGATTCCATCTCTGTGTGCTTCTCCACTCCTGTAATTGAACAATCTATTTACAATCCTGACCTTTATTCCACTTCTTGGATACAACTGTTACTTGAATTTCTTATCCTATAATTAGAAAGCATATACCTATATTAAAACAACAACAGCAAAATAGATGACTCCATTTACTTGTTGGCTGATGCATTCTGGCTGGGTTGCTCTAGAACCAAATTACTGGTTGTCTCTGCTTTGTGCTTTGTGTAAAGCTGATGGGAAGCTTTTAGGTGAGTTATTCAAAACTTTCTCTTCTTAGATCTGACTTTGAGTTTCTTTTAAATTTGCTCTACTTCAGCTAGTTATACCGAAATTTCTTATTCCATTTGTCTGGTAAGGATGAATTTCAGAGAAAAAAAAAGAGAATGTGGGCTAGTTTTTTATGTTTTTATTGCAGAATAAGTGGAAACTAAAAAAAAAAACCAACACACCGAAACTCAGCATCAGGATCATAAGAGACTGGCAGTGATGCAGTACCATTTCAACGAACACTCAGCTCAGCTGTCCAGTTGATTTCTTAGACCCTGAAGCCCAGGCAAAACTGCAAGTCAGTGCTTTTCAGCACAACACTGTGAATCAAACAGAACAGAACAGAACAGACTATTTCAGTTGGAAGGGGCCTACAAGGATCATCTATTCCTGACCAGTTCAGGGCTGAACAATTTAAAGCATGTTCTTAAGGGCATTGTCCAAATGTCTCTTAAACACCGACAGGCTTGGGGCACCGACCCCCTCTCTAGGAAGCCTGTTCCAGGGTTTGACCACCCTCTCAGTAAAGAAAAGCTTCCTAGTGCCCAGCCTAAACCTCGCCTGGCGCAGGTTTGAACCCTTCCCATGTGTCCCACCCCTGGACCCCAGGGAGAAGAGCTCAGCACCTCCCTCCCCACGTCCCCTCCTCGGGAAGCTGCAGAGAGCAATGAGGTCGCCCTCAGCCTCCTTTTCTCCAAACTAGACAAACCCAAAGCCCTCAGCCGCTCCTCACAGGACATGCCTTCCAGCCCTGTTGCCTTCCTCCAGATGCATTCAAGGACCTGAACATCCTTCTTAAATCCTGGGACCCAGAACTGCACACAGTACTCGGGGTGAGACCGCACCAACGCTGAATACAGCGGGATGATCCCCTCTTTTGACCAGCTGGTCATGCTGTGTTTGATGCCCCCCAGGATGGGGTTTGCCCTCTCGGCTGCCAGGGCATGCTGCTGAACACCTCCAAGGATTAAAATGGTTCTTTCTTAATCATCTGAAAATTATGATAGACTTTCTTAACTTTAAGACAGTGTGGACATAATCACTTCCAAGGTCCTTTTTCCGAAAGCATATGTTAATGAAGGTATTTTTTACAAATGACAAAAAAAAAAAAAAAAAAAAAAAAAAAAAGACGAAAATGATGAATATAATAAATGTCTGGATGTTTTGAGAAATTGAGAAATTAGAATAAACAACATGTTTTTATAACTAATCTTATGTTAAAGTTGGATGATGTGACTGAAAGATCAAAGCTCAAATACTCGGTTTCCCTCTCCTACAGAAAGTTTGGTATTAAGGATTGAAACCAAACCCATCTGTAGTTCTTAACAAAACTAGGCATTAAAAAATTAGTAAATAAGGGCTAGATAATCTCAGAGAGGCTTTTAAAAATTTTTTTTTACTTCCTTAAATGCAATCTTTATGAATAACTTGTAATTGAAATCTCATAAAGCTTCAGGATGTAATCCAGTCTGAAAGACTAACTGAAAAAGTTCTGAGACATTATCAGCCTGATGGAAGATAAACATAACAAGTTCCATTTTTTACTGAAGTAATTCTTGCAGCTAGGCTAAGGTAAACAACAATAAGGACATGGTAAAATAGCATCTTTTGCTTATTGACTGAGGCTTGATCCTCATGCTGCCTTTCATGTTGTACAGTCATATCTAGGCAACGTATGCCAAGTGTAAAACACATATGGAAAATTGGTTTTCAAGACATTTTTACACCCTAGAACATTAGAATTGGTGAGTATTTGTGTGATTTATGTATAAAATTAAGAAAAACCTTTTCCTTCGGAATTCACGGGAGATCAGTAAGGTGTTTCTAGTATCTTTGACTTTGAAGTCAGAACAAACTGGTTTGGGCTTTGCATGGACACAGTTTAACATAGAGTTCAAGTGGACCTTGTTTTTGTCACAAGCCATCCTCTGGTTCTTTGTTGCTTCCAAGAAGAGAGCCGTTCTCCACTAGGGGATCTTTGGGTGTTAGCATTTCACAGGCACTCCTGTTTGTTCTCTTGGACTCTCCAAATGAGGCCTGTGGCCAGTTTATACTGTTGGGAAAACCCTTCACTATCTGAACATTGCAAACGTTTGATATTTTTCTGCTACTGCCTCAGTTTCCCTCAGCTCTGCATTGGTATATTTTTATGTGTTAAAACACATGTGAGTGGTCCTGTGAGTGGAACACCTTTCCCATTAGGTGATGCTGAGAGAGATGGGACTGTTCTGCATGGAGAGGAGAAGGCTCAGGGGGTCTCATGAATGTCTGTAAATACCTGAGGGAGTGACTGAAGAAGAGGAAGCCAGACTCTTAGCGGTGCCCACTGACAGAACAAGAGGCAATGGGCACAAACTGGCACACAGGAGGTTCCATACGAACATAGCAAATAACTTATTTCCCATGAGGGCAGTCAAACAGGTTGTCCAGGGAGCTTGTGAAGTCTCCATCCACGGAGTTATTCAAAACTCAACTGACCGGGGCCCTGAGCAACCTGCTCTAGCTCAGGGCTTGGACTTGATCTGTCATTCTGTGATTCTGTTGAGAAATTTTGAGGGCTACCTTTTAACAATAAAGACTCTCTGGTTCCTAAATGAAATCACATTATTGAATTTTCATTACAGCTACATGGTAAAGCTTGTTCTCCCATGTTAGGCTGAGGTTAGGGCTGATAGAAAGAAAGAAGGAGGCTAAGGATGCAATTGGAGTAGGACTAAAAGGAGGCTGCCAAAAGAAAATGTGGGATTCGGGGGAACTTTGCTGTGAGAAGTTTTAAAATAAGTAAGGGGGGCAGGGGACCTTGTGTAAGGCTCAGGCTTCATTTAAGGCTAGAGTTAGGTTGAGGGAAAAAGGAAAACCAAAGCTGTGGATGGAGTGGGGCTGGAAAGGCGCTGTCAAAGGAAAGAATAGATGGAAAGAGAATTTTGCTGTCAGCAAAGTTTCATTTGGGCAATGGCTGCGAGGTCTTGCATAAGGCTTGACCTTCAGTTATGTTTTGAATTACATTCGTGATTTCTCATATATATTCTATAATTTCTTTCTAAAGAAGAGTTGTTTAAATAGTCCTGCAAATGCCTGAAATTCCTGTTGCTTCAAATAGGTTAGTGGCTAGTATTCACATGAAAATACAATGCCAGTCTTTTTTTTCCTAAATAAACACTGAGATACATACTAATTTCTCATGTTTCAAAATATAAGTCCAAACCATAATTATTTACCCCATACGGGTTTTTCATGGGGGCTTGTACTATTTCCTAAAAGGTAGTATATCTTTTAGTGAAGTAAAAATCCCATGACTTGCTTTCTTGGTAGGGGTCTCTGAAGTGCCAAATGGAGTATACCGGACTTGCGGTCAAATTTTCACTAGCTGTTTTTGTACTATTGTATCATCTCAAGCATGTTAGCTTGAAACAGTTACTGAAAATAAGTGCTGTGAATACTAGTTTTTTAAACTAAATTCAGATATTGTTATAATATCTGAATAAAGGCTAAGCAAATTACACAAAGGGTCAACAGGGATCAGAGGGACAATGACAAACAGATTACTAGGGGATGTTTAGGAGACAGTTTGAAGGCAGGGAAAAAGAGGGATCAGGCAAGACTGGGATGGGACAAGTGTGGGAAAATGGAAAGATAATAGAAGTGCATGGCCACATGTAAGCAGGTGCTGGCTGGTCAGTACATGTGTCTGAGTCCTGGGCTTCATCACCACGGTATGTTCTATATTCTTATTAAATCCTATTTTTAACTGTCTTGCGTATGTGTGTGTGTATCTCGGGAACTGTGCTCAGCCTTCCTACTGCCTGGCCCTGGGGATGGGGAACTGCAACAGCCTCACATCCACAGGGTTGGGACAGAAGAAACCCCACAGGTCCTGTAGTCAACCAAATTCACCTACCTTGGGTAAGTTAAATTATATGAAGTTCCCCATATACCATCTGTTATAGGTAAATAACATAGTGTGCTCATTGTTTTTTCAGTCTTGATGACCATTCACTTGATGTTGCTAACTTTAATCTTAGTATTTTTCAACTGAGTTTCTGAATTACAAGGAAAAAACACCAAAGGCATGCATTTCCATCTTAATGATGGTTCTCAGGTAACTTACAATCACTGTTAACTCCAGCATGTGTGTAGCAAATATTTCACTCCACTGTGTTTTGATTTGTCTCTTTTAATGGATGTGCCATTCAGGGATATTCTGTTCCCTACGGCAACAATATGCAGATCTGGACTTAAAGCAGTTTTGGGGGTATGACACAGAATCGAAACAGAAACACAGATCTGGGACAAAGTTTCTGTTCTAGAAATTACTATTAAATAAACGTTGAGATTAAGAAAATAAAAATAAAGTCCCAGACAGGAGTTAGTTTATACTTTAGTGAAATTTGAGATTGCTGCCTTCTTAAGTATTATGATGTAGAAGAAATAGTAATTAGGCTAGGATTATTTGCAGATATATTTCTAAAGCTAAGAAAAATACACAAAAGAAATGGGTTAACTTTATATTCTCTGAATTCTCTCTTTCATTCTCATGCCTGACTTCTTCACCTACCCCCAGGTGGAATTCCATAAATGTCTTGCTTCATATGTGAGCATTGGGACTGTAGAACAGTGTAAATCAATGGCTGATACTTGTGAGATTCATCTGGATTTAGTTATGTAGACCTATTCCTTTTCATAAACGTGATGCACAGTTATTTGTAACAAAAACTGTCTTCTTAAAATAAAAGTAACTTCTGTACAGCAGTAGGGACAATATTTTCAGAGGAAGAATTTTTGTAGGAGTAGTTACATGTACTGAGCATCGGCCTCAAAATCCAGAATTTCATGTCTCACTTGAATCAGGTCATGCCTTGGCCATTTCATCCAAGTAACTTTGGTATTGTCTGGCAAAGTATGTAAATCTCGCCAGATGTTTTTTGTTTGTCTTTATGCCTTAACTATTCCTCATTAGAGTTAACATGATCATCATTTGGTATGATTTGTTAATGGCTCTTGTCAGCAGATGGGTATTTATATTAAACCATCTTTCCCCTGCCCCCTGCTTTATTTCTTTCTCATCCATTACAGATTAATGCCACTGAGTCAAAGCACTACAACTCTCCAGAATATGTCTCTGCAAAGAACTAGTAAGTTATTATGATTTGATCCCAAATATATCACAAACATATATGAGAACATAGAAGTCTGGCATCTTGGCTTTGTATAAATAGGCATAACTCTCTTGAAATCCATGACATTATGGTTATTTATACTTGCTGCAGATCTGTTATAAATAGTCAAACTGTAATCAAATTTATCCTTATATATATTCATTGCTACTTGCATTAGTTTTTTCTTTGGGTTTTCCTAAACATAATGAAAAAAAAAAAAAAGAATTAGAGTTTGATGATATAAAAAAGCAAGCCCACAGTTCCTGGCCACAAACTCTTGCCAGTGATTAAATCGGCCTAGATCTGCACTGAAGCAGTCAATCAGCGTCCTGGCTGTGCTTTGTCAATACTCTGTTCTCACTGGGCAGAATGTTTGCCAAAGTAGTCAAATACTGATCAGGAACATGTTTGTTAATTAGAAAGAAAGAACAAATTGGAATTCACTTCATGACATAGGGGGGGTGTGTGTGTGTATATGAAATATATATATAAAAGTTTTTCCATATTTTAATGTATTTTCCATTTCAAATGAAACCTAACAACAGAATCCTGTCAAGAATCTTCAAAGTATGAAATGGGGCTCAGAATAAGTGGGTCTTCTAAGAAGTGCCACTACATGGATGAGTTCCTTAGATTGGCAGTATAAAATAGGTGCCTACCTTAATATTGATACGTCAAGAAGGATGAGACACTCGATTACCCCAAACTTAAAGAGAAGAGGCAAAATGACATTTTTAAAATTTAGTTTCTCCAGAACTGAAGAATATTATTCCTACAGTGAACTGAAGGCCTTTCTCATATGCCCCTATTCAAAGCTACAATAATTTTTTAGGAGCATCTATAGGTGTGTAAATGCCCATGGAGTAGATGAGTCAGGGGAATTGTATTGTGGAGTAACTTTCTGAAAGACCTTGATTGTCCTCCACAGGATACGTATCTGCTAGCAATAGCTACGGGTAAATTCCACTTAGGCAATTCAGAATTTAAACTCTTTTTGTAACTTAGACTAAAGCAATATACAATCTCACAAATATCTACTAGCCGCTGACATTCTCAAAGCAAAGAAACTTCCATTGAAGTTTAGGATAACACTTTGTACAAAGGGAACATTTAAATAAAAATTAGAAAGTCTCTTTCAGAACTGTTAAAAGATGTGTTCTTATTTTCTTAGCTTTCAATTTTATTCCCACAGTGAATGTATCTCCCACTTGGGGCTGAAGAAGCTTTGCATAAAGAAAAGATATTTGATCTTTTTACTTAGCCTGTATTCAGTCCCAAAAGAATCCATTTAGCTGACTTGCTGGGGCTGAATGGAGGCTGGGGTCTTCAATGCACACAGAGAACCATACAGGTCCAAATTGTCTATCCTAATTTCAGGCTCAGTACCTTCTTGTTCTCAGTAGGAGACTAATTCATTTCTAAGAGACCATATGCCTTTACAATAATGTTACAAAATGTTTAGTTTAGGCATCCACATTCAGTTTTCTTATCCTGCTTTAATTCTGCTTGTTTTGAGGGTCCAGAGGGCAAAATAGAGAAGATAGTAATATCAGGAGAAGTAATATACATAATAGTATGCTTGGGATAGACTGGTGATAATGTAGAATTGTAGAATAATTTAGGTTGGAAAAGACTCTTAATATCATCGAGTTCAACCGTTGACCTAACACTGCCAAGTCCACCACTAAACCATGTCCCTACAGGCCACGTCTACATGTCTTTGAAATACCTCCAGGGATGGTGACTCAGCCACTTCCCTGGGCAGCCTGGTCCAATGCTTGACAGCCCTTTCAGTGGGGAATTTTTTCCTAACTTCCAATCTAAACCTCTCCTGCTGCAACTTGAGGCCATTTCTCCTTGTTCCGTCACTTGTTACTTGGGAGAAGAGACCGACCCCCACCTGGCTCCAACCTCCTTTCAGGCAGTTGTAGAGAGCGATCAGGTCTCCCCTCGGCCTCCTTTTCTCCAGGTTAAACAACCCCAGTTCCTTCAGCTGCTCCTCATCAGACTTGTGCTCCAGGCCCCTCACCGGCTCCGTTGCCCTTCTCTGGACACGTTCCAGCCCCTCAGTGTCCTTCTTGTCATGAGGGGCCCAAAACTGAACACAGGATTCGAAGTGCGGCCTCACTACTGCCGAGTACGGGGGGACCATCGCTGCCCTGCTCCTGCTGGCCACACTAGTTCTGATGCAGACCAGGATGCCGTTGGCCTTCTTGGCCACCTGGGCACACTGCTGGCTCATACTCAGCCGGCTGTTGACCAACACCCCCAGGTCCTTTTCCTCCAGGCAGCTTTCCAGCCACTCTTCCCCAAGCCTGTAGCATTTCATGGGGTTGTTGTGACCCAGGTGCAGGACCCGGCACTTAAGTGTAGCTGCAGTCTCTTCTGAAACTCTTCTTAAGAAAGATTTCAAGAGAAGCTTTTCCTCAGCACAGTATCTACGCTGTGTCGTAACATAAATTTTTGCACAGCTCCACTTCCCTCTGGTCTATGCAAATGCTCTTGGGCTGGATCGTGGGCTCTGAAAGAAGTCTGTATTATCTGCTACCTATGACATGTGTTTTAGTGCCAT
The DNA here is from genome assembly GCF_929443795.1 of Astur gentilis. Taxonomy (NCBI): domain Eukaryota; kingdom Metazoa; phylum Chordata; class Aves; order Accipitriformes; family Accipitridae; genus Astur; species Astur gentilis. The sequence goes on from NC_064913.1 coordinate 8,595,309, forward strand.
TTCACATTATACCAGCCGAGACTCTGGCTAACATAGGAAGAACATTTACTGAAACAACATAAATCTGTACTAATTTTCTGTCTTATCTCACTTCCCCTGAACCTCTAAGTTAAAAACTGCTAATAGCTTTCTTTTTAATGAGAGCTTGCTGGGGAAAAAGCTATTTTACATCTGGATCTAGAGTTGTCATGGTTACACAGTTGGCAGATGGTATCTGTTTTTTATCTGTTTAGGGTTTTTTTTCTTGAACACACTTCCAAAATTTAGAAAAGAAATCATTAATTTACATGATTTGATGAAGAGAGTTTAGGGAAAACCAGAAAGGACTTTTTCAAATGATAAATATCATTTGAGGTTTGTTTTGCATCTTCTGTAATTGCCATTTAACATTATAAGTAATTAGGCCACGTTTTAGCAAAATCACATTATTTAAATTTATTTTCTCCAGAGCTGAAGGATTTTATTCTCACAGTGAGCTGAAGGACTTAGTTGGGAACACTCAGTAGCAACTGCTCCTATTAATACTTGCAGGGAGGAGTGTAGTGAATGCAGATGCCACATGTTCTTCAAGAGGCAACCTTAAAATCATATTTGCTTTTCAGGGCATTTTAATCTTGTAGAAGCAAGACAGTTGCTATAAACTGATGTAAGAAATATTCACCGTGGAGGTATTTCTGGAAGTACTTAACAACTACACAAGTTTAAACTAGTAATGTTCACAGATGTAAAACTGATCTTGAATACTGATCATGGTAGCAACCTTCTAACTTACTACATTGCTCAGGGAAAACACTGCTTATAGCTGTATTTCTTATTTATTTGCTTTCTGAACCGCACAGTTATGCACTCCAGTGAACATCATTGCAAGCTTCCTTTGAAGAGTGAAGAACCTGGTCATTCTGTGTGTGTTATGAAACTTGGATGAGTCAGTGATCCTTAGGAATCCTGGGCTGCCTGGTTCAGATTACCGGGTTGCCAAGTATTCTTGCTATTACCCCAGAAAAAAGCAGAACGTTAAAAAATCAGACCACCATTAACCACCACTGTTATGGCAGAGAGACATATCTTCAGGTGAAAAAAAGGGAAGACAGCTTTTTTGCTCTTTTTTACTCTTCATGGTCGTTGTTTGGAAATGGGTTTCCACACCAAGCTGAGGACATATTTTCTCTTTCTTCTTGCTGCTGTTTTTATTTGCTGATCTTTTAATCTGGGGACCCGAGACGATGCAAAATGATGAATCTCAATGAGCGTGGACTACATAACTTGGCAAAATGGTTGTCATGGTTTAACCCCAGCCAGCAGCTAAGCACCATGCAGCTGCTCACTCACCTCCCCCCCACCCAGTGGGATGGGGGACAAAATCAGAAAAAAAGTAAAACTTGTGGGTGGAGATGAGAACAGTTCAATAACACAGAAAGGAAGAAACTAATAATGATAATAATAACAATAATAAAATGGCAATAATGATGATAAAAGGACTACCATATACAAAATGAGTAATGCAATTACTCACCACTCGCCAACCGACGCCCAGTTAGTTCCCGAGCAATGATCCCCTCCCCAACCCCACTCCCCCCAGTTTATATACTGGGCATGACGTCACACGGTATGGAATACCCCTCTGGCCAGTTGGGGTCAGCTGCCCTGGCTGTGTCCCCTCCCGACTCCTTGTGCCCCTCCAGCCTTCTTGCTGGCTGGGCATGAGAAGCTGAAAAATCCTTGACTGAGTCTAAACACGACTTACCAGCAACAGAAAATGTAGTGTGTTATCAACATTCTTCTACTAAATCCAAGCCATAACACTATACCAGCTACTAGAAAGAAAATTAACTCTATTCCAGCCGAAACCAGGACAATGGTACAGGACCACACTGACATGGACAGAGGAAAAAATGATCTCTATTTAATATGTTCTAATGGGAATCCTTTAGACTGTCTTAAAGATCAAATCCAGTTATTGGTACCCTCCTGACTTTTTCACAAGCAAGCATTTTCTCCTACTAACTGCTTTTAGAAAAGGCACAGTCTTAATCAATAGTCTACACGTGTAAACAGATGTGGTTGGGAGAGAGTGCTGATCTTAATTTTGTAGGAAGAAGCCACAATTTGGTCCTATGACAAAGTACCACACATTGCCCTAGCATGTTGTGACAGGGGAGGTGAAAACCTCACTAGCTTCCTTTAAAATCCCATGCTTAGGTGGCACCACAATTTTAATATTGGATTTCTTGAACTTGTTTTAGCAGAAGGACATACTTCTGAGAGCTCTCACAGCTAAGTGGTATGCAATTCCAAACTTTTTCTTATGCATGGTCACTAAAATTTCTGTATGTTTTTGCATACATTTGCTGTTCTGTGCTGTCCATTTCTACCCAGACACTTTGGAATCTTTTGACCTCAGAATCTGCGGCATATTTGTAAAAAGAATTGTTCAAATCCCTCATCTAACAAGGGCAGAAGTTCTAAAGAGAAAGAAAACATACGCAAATTATAAGAAAAATAAATTCACAATAAATGTTTTTGCCACATTTACATACAAAATTCCTTAAGGGTTCATTGCCATGGTAAAATATAGAAAAAATATCCTACGGAGAAATGTGAACGCCTTGACATGAGGTTTTTGTATTGTAATTAGCCCAAGAATATTATAATTATTAAATAATTTAAAAAGTTGTATATAATCTATGTTTAATATATACAACAATATTTTGTACATGTATGTATTTATCCATCAAAGACAACCGCTTGGAAAATTAGACACATGAGTACATTTTCCAGATATTTATATTAGTTATAAGTCAAGACTGAAATAACTTCTCCTTGAATTGTCATGTGGCGTGTTTAGAATGTAAATTAAAACCAGCCAATTGTGTCTTTCCCTTAGGTTCACAAGAAGGTTAGAAAAGAAACTGTGTCTAAACAGACATGGGGTAAGACCGTTAAACCAGATGGCTCTGTTAGTGACCACGGAAAAAATTTGTTACTGGCAAGACATTAATGTGCAGACATTTGCAGCGCTTGAGCAAAGTTGTCCATTACATTATTCCGAGGCAGGCCTTTTCTGAATTACACATTACGTGTATTTTTAGTTGGAAATGGCAAGGGGTTGCCTACGTTTATTTGGGGTAGGAACCTCCAGATACTTTCTCCATGTACTTGGAGGAAGAAAATTACTCTGCTTCCATTAGCACTGTCTGGTAGAGAGTATGGTCTGCCTCCTCCAGATTTGCCTCTTAGATTCAGGCAGATACTGGTCACTTTGGCCACTGGCTAGTGCTCAGATTAACAGGGGTTTGACACGACGAAGATCAATGTTGGTCTTGGTGGAACAGAGCAAGGAGTCACGGGGAGAGCCTTGTATTACTGCAAGGGGTCTATGGGAAAGTGGAAAGAGAGAAAATACAAAAAAACCATCCATCTCTTTCTAGTAGCTGTTTTATTCTGCTATTCGAAGGCATCTTTTATTCTGTTCTGTTAATTTAATTTCATTTTGCATATTTACAGACATTATCAGGAAATGCTTTGAAAAGGCACCCGAAGTCCTGAAGAACAGAACCAGTTTATATCCTGGGCTCCTGGGATGAATTAGAAGCCGGGGCAGTGGAGCAGTTCCTTGTCATATTAGGGCTCAGCAAAAATTCAGAAAACCCTAGGGAGAATGAAAGAAATAAAACCATCGGAATAGTGTTGAGAATAACAGAGCGGGGCGGGGGGGGAACCAGCCAAAACCCAAAACAAACCAAAAAAAGGAAATGCTTTTGAGGTCCTTTGACAGGCATGAAATTGGTAAGTGGAAACTGCTTCCTTCTCTGAAAGCCTGTAATGAGAGTAAGGTACTTCAGAGGGACTTTTTCTTTGCCTAGTAACTGTGACACAATGTTTCCTTGTGAGTATGAAAAGCAAAATTAAGATTAATGGAGAAATGTAAAAGTTGTTCCCAGCATGGTTAGAATGCAATCCTCAGGGACTGCTTCTCTCTGCAGGGATGGCAGACGCTCTTAAATGACTGAAAGAAATGCTTCACCTTCTCCCACTGCACATATGTAATGGGAGAAACTACTAGAGAAGAATTTCATTCATTCACCCATCCATTTATTCATGCGCCTATCTGTCAATCTGTCTATCTGTACATACCATGTATATACCAAGTGTGTACAGAATTATGTACTTATCAATCTATCTGTAGTCAGTCTGTGCATACAGGATATATACATAAACACATAAACACATATACACACACAAGTAATTAAATAGATCATTTACTGTATCCAGTGCCTTGAATTTGCAAACACTTTCAATCGTTTTATTAAAACTTCATTTAAAATGCTTTAAAAATTACACACAGATGATGGATCAACACTAGCAAACTGAAATTTAACTATCCGTGAGTGAACTATCATCTAGCAGTTTCAGAGAAATGAGATTAAAAACTCTTTACTACAGAGATTTATACATAATTTCAGATATCTATTTTACCAGAGTATTAAAGCCAGATTGTAAAGCTGTTTAAGTAACTATTTCTTACTTGTGAGAATATGGGACCTATGCTAATTTCCTTGTACAGAGACCGTGATGAAAGTTCCAAACTATATGTGCATGTGTAAGAGAGAGTACATAGTGTAGGTGGCAACCATTAAAGTTGGGTTAGAAATATTATATTACCTCATTATAATACAGTTTAGAATTCAAAATAAGACATAGTCTGGAAATCCCTGTGAAAGTTTTCACTTAAGTCATCAACTGTCATAAAAAAAAAAAAAAATCTGCAGTTGTTTCTTTTTCTCTTTCTTTCTGTTCTCCTTTACACATGCAAGACCTAAGCATCTTGAGTCTCTTCCTGCATTTATCTCAACTTCCTACCCAACCGCAGAGACAGGCTAGAGAAAGCTCTCAGGAAGGTAAGGCAGGTAAAAAGAGGATGAAGGTGAATAGCTGGTAAAGAATAGGGACTGTTTAATATTACATTTTAAGCTTCTTGTATCTCCATTAAGAAATTACCTTACAAAATTCAAAGAAAAAACCCAAACTTTCTCATAACTTATGCAGCAACAGCTTAATTTTCTGGTTTCTGGGCTGCAAATAAGGCTTGGACATTTTAAGGTCTTACCCTATCATCAGGTCCAAAAGAATGAACTCCTGCACTTACACTTTAACATTGATGGTACATTGCTTGGGTCAAGTTTGTTGCAGGACCAGGGCCCGGTCTTCAATATATGAGACTTTCCCTGTTAATATTTTTTATTCTTGATATGTGACCATATTGTAGACAGTGCAATGTGTTTAGAGTTCTTAAGTCTCTATCTTTCAGCTTAAAATGACAGGACCACTAACAAAACTGAATTTTAAACATAACATTGTCCTTATTATTTCTCAAAATCACTACTTGATTAGAAATTCTATTTGGGACAAAATTCTTCCATGAGACATGCTATGTGGATCTAAATGCTGAGGAAAAATAGCTTCTCATCTCAACTTTAGTTCAGGGTTCACCATTCTCAGAGAAGTTATTAGTCGCTGTATTTGCATCAAAACTACTGCACATAAAGCTCAGAATGTGCAGTGGCTGGTGAAACCACGCATCGCATTTTAAAACTCATCTGTAAAAAATCCATCTAAGGCAAGCACTTTGTCAGATGCCAGAGCATTTTTTTAATTACATTTTTCCAATTCATGAAAAAAAATTTCTCCTATCATCCAAAAATGCTGTTTAACAGTTATCTGAGAAAACCATGATCCAAAATAAGAAGAAAGAATAGCCATTGGCCTGAAATAATTTTCACCAACTTGATCTTATAAATCACATAATAAATAGAATATATATTTTACTGTCCTTGAAGAATCCAGCCTTCATTGCCAAAAATATCAAGTCTGAGTTTTTCTGTCCTTTACTGGTCTTGCATCACAAAACCAATCTGAGCAAACCGATCTCCAGAGCTCAGAGAACTATTAGCAGGTGCTTTTTTTTCTTAAATTAAATTATTTCAGTTTGATTGCTTTTGATCACTGCCACTGAGTGATATTACACAGGGGCAGATATTGCAAGAACAAGGCAAGTCCCGGGGTATCAAATTCTGCTTTCTCTCCCTCTGCTCTTGTGAGGATATACCCATTTAGAAATATGAGATATTCATAAGCAACACTAGCAACCCGTTATGGAGAATTTAATTTCTCACTATAAAATTATTCTCAAGAATGCATAAGAAATTCATTAACTGAAAATTACCTATTCACTGCATTTCATTTGAAATTTCATAGAGGTCTCTGTGTTAGGGATTTGATCTGCCTTTGTTATCAATGGAAAATGCAGTGTTCTTCAGAAGGTAATTCTTGGCTCCAAAGCGAAAGAGGATTTTGAAGAAATTTTTTAAAAAGTAGAATCTATTAGCAAGTTTCTAATATTTTCATCCTAAACAATTCCTTTGTTTCCTGGTTTCCTTATCAGTGTAGGGTGTCCCTCTTTTATCCAAATTAAACCATATCAAACCTTATGTATTTCTTCAGTTTTGGCGTGGATATGACTGTGATTAGGTCTGTAACACCCACAGAAAGAAAGAATGATCTTAATATTCTTCAGGGTGCTGTTGTATCAAGATCTACTGTGGATTATGATCCTTTCGATATACGACGCCAGCACTATTGAGTTGATGAAGTCGCATTAACCGGTATGTGTGGACTGGGGAGTGCTGTGTCCTTCTACATCTGGTGCATATTAGATTAGATACACTATGTTTGGGGAATTTTATCTGAAACGGGTTTAAGAATGGGTCAACGTACTGTTAACATATACATCTCTCTGACATTTAAACAATTCCTTAATCTTTTAGGGTTTCTTTCCTTGATCTTTGTAGGTTTTTTTCTTCCCTATCTGTGGTTGTTTCATCCATGTGATTAGATGGTATTTGTTATCAAATGCAGATGATGCATGAGCTGAGGAAAGATACAGGTCAGACACTATGTGGGGCAAACACAGTTCCGTGGTAAGAAAAAAGTATTCCCCAATAGTGGCATAGCTGGCTAGACTAGTTAGTAACAGAATGATTATTTTCAATTGCACTTCACCTTTCTTGCCCCTATGATGCAAAAATGGTTTTCAGTTTTGCAGTTATAGCAATCAAAGATAACTTCTTTAATAACTGAGATCATCTTAGCAAGTTGAAAGACATCCTAAGCCCAGGAGGAATATGTATTTTACGGGACTGCAGAAAAGAGCTCTTACAATATTCTTAATTTGTGTGCTTGAAGAGGGAATGATCTGGGAAGGGAGGCAAGTTGCTCCAAACCTAGAACAGTATCACAGAAATTAAAAGGAGACTTTCTGGGCTGCTGATGTGGAAAATGGGAGGTTACTTTAGGGAGGATTTCCTTTTGACATATGGGAGTGTAGGACTGGAGAGGGTTCTCCTCAGCACAGCCCCAACCAACAGCCATGTCGGGCAATCCCATTCGTACATTTAACAAGCGCTACCTTTAAGCTGCTGACCTTTGTCACGCCTAGCCTTTTCCTAGTGGAAAACGTCTTCATATAGATGAAGTGATCCTACACTCCTAAGACAGAAGCAGCCCATGGTTCCATTTTCCATTCTGTTTGCTGCTCTTAAGACAGATGTTGAGAGGATCACAAAGCAGGATGTGCTTCCCTGTTATGACAGGTTGAGCTTATTAAAAGAATAACGGGCAAGAAAGTGAAATATTTGAGTATATTCTTGATACAAGGGTCACTTGAGCTTGGAAATGAACACATGGTAGTCATACATGTAAGGTTAGTTTAGCTAAAACAATCCACTCAAAGAGCAGCTGGTTAGGACAGCCTTTCTGTGGAAATTACAAAGCCTAACACTACTTCACTGAAAAACCCACAAACAAAAAACTCCCCACAAAATCCTAAGGTAGCTGTTTGAGAAAAAGTTTACAGTTGGTCAAATTTGAGAGCCTCAAATTGGAAAGCCTCTTAAAATATCAGCAAAACAATCTCAATTATTTCTGAAAAGTGAGCGCTAGACAAACCAATAGTGTTAAAGAAAAAGCAGCCTCTGACAGAACTACATTTCTGAGTGTTTCTCTGTTCTCTGGTCCTATGAAAAAGAATTTCAGTTCTGCAAAATAAAAATGAATACATTTGTCCAAAGAATATAGTGATATGTTCTTCAGTTCAGTAAAAAGAGGAGCAAACATACTCTAGAAGTTCATAAATGTGCATAATTTTAGTACATTAATTTTTGCATAAGTGATTGTAGTTGTTACAAAAGTAGACTACACTAATGATGAAAATTGTTATAATGGGTTTGAAACAGTGATAGTTCACAACATAATCCTTGCTAAGAGCAAGCTGTTTTGATATTGTGTTCGGAACCCTTGTATTAAGATGACCTAATATCTTCTAATTAATAATGTGTATTACCAGCCTTAGTTTTATCATGGTATACAAGCTGCAATCATAATCAGAGGGAATTCTGATGTCTAAAGTGATTGCAGAGGAATTGCAGAGATAGAAATTCTTAAAGTTATGTGGATGTTGTTTGCATCCCAAAGAGTGTAAAATACAAACTCGAAGAAATGATTATTTTTTTTGGGTAGGAATCAACAAATAAAGTCAAATTGATCAATAACTAATTAAAAGTTTGGGGTTTTTGTTTTTTTTTTTTAATGTTATTTTAAATTAATTGTAAAGTATGTTTTTTGCTAAACTCAAAGAGCAGAGGAGTCTCTAAAAAGGAAATAAGAAAAACAGGGATTCAGATTCACTTGAAGTGCCGCACAGAGGAACCTTTTTTATTTCACCTGTCAGAGCAACCCAAGGGAGTGCTTACTGAGGATGATTGTTTGTTTAAGTGACGGGGATCTTCTATTGTCCAGCTTACAAATGTTGTTAAATAAATTCTTTACATAAATATTACCATACCATGACAAATTATTTCATGGTTGTCTTTTCCAACTAAAGGAATTCTGGCCTTGACTTCCAACATGGTACAGGTGGGGGAAGGGATGACGGGATGCACTCATCCAAGTTTTTATTTTTCCATCTCCATCTGCATTGAGTGCTTTCGTACTTATATTTGGGGACCTGAACTAGAACTGATAATAGCATTTTCTCTTTTCATATCAGCTTGGGTGTTTTCCAGTTCTGAATGTTTAGATGATGGTAGGTGGCTAAACTGGGTATTTGAGTGCCTAACTATTGATCCCTTATGTGAATTTTTTATCTTTCTTAACAGCCAAAATCATATGTAGCATGGTTCTAATCTGAAGACATGGATCATTAGGTATCAGAATTAAAAAACCTCAAACCAACAACAAAAAAGCCCCGAACACCAGACTTCATGTTTTCTTCTGCCGAGTCATTCTCTGAAGATTTGCAGTTTTTTATTTCATATTATCATGTCTTTATGCAACACTCACCAAACACTTACAATTTTCTATAGCACAGCTTGGCCACAGATGGAATTGCTTCCAGTACAGCTCCTATCATACAGACCAGTCTATCTGTGCCTAAGTTCTTTATTTTTTTTAGCTTGTATATCTCTTAGAAAGAAAAAAATAGTCCATTTCCTGATACTACCTAATTTCTCTCTTCCTCAGTTCCTGTATTATTTATTATTCAGATCTGTTACTGTATTATTTAACAGTATGAAGTGCCTTTGAATACAATTTTAATGATAGGTGAACTACTAAATAAAGTTCTAATGTTTATCAGAATTAGTGTCTCCTATTTTTATGAACAAAGGCTCTAAATGACAACTTTCTACATTAAAATATTAAAGTCATTAAAGCCACTTTATTTAATCTATGGGAACATTTTGCTTAATGCTTTTCAGTTCCTCATACTTTGTCCGTGTCACTGAATTGAGGTCAGGGAAAATACAAATCTTTCCTCACTCATAGGATATCTGTTCCTGATTTCATGCTGCCAATGGAATTTGCTCTTGGTCTCACATGTTCCTAGTAGATACTACCATTTGTGTCTTTGAATTATTTCTTTAATTTTCTTTTTTTTTTTCTTTACTGACCAGCTTTTTTTTTTTTTTTTAATATTTCTAGTAGGTTGTGCTTATATTAAAGAAAAGCAGTTTGGTCAGTAAGTATATAAAATGTGCCACAATTACGGGCAGTATTAAGAAGAATAATGATGACATATTTGTATTAACAGGTACCTCTGTCAATAGACCCATAAGTTCTGAACAACAATAGCTAAGACACAGTTTAATTAAAAAAGACAATATATCCCAATAGATCAAAACACTTGAGTAATAAAAATGAAACTGCAATAAGCAAACACAGAAAGTCTCATAAATAAAAGATTCCATTAACCACCCAGAGGTCGAACAGTGAGAATACTACTTCAGGTTTGGACTGATAAGCTCCCACAAAGATTCATGTACAGAGAGCACTATTCTAGCACCTCTGCTGACATGGTTTCAGCTCGCAGGCTTCAGCTGGAGTTGCTCTTGTGGGCCTTAACATAGACCAAAGGGGAACATATATACAAAATTTTAAGTTGCAACAATATTTGAAACTTCCTTTCTGGGCTGAACCTTAGTCTCGTGCAGAGGAGATTGGAAGAGTTTCTGACACCAGAGTTTTTCTTTACAAAGGAAGGAGTATGAGGGCATTGGCACTTCTCAGAATAAATTGTTAAAGAAAGTGATTTTAGAAGAAGTTGATAAAATGTATTGTAGCAAATGTTCAGGTCTAGCGGGTATCTATCTAAAAGTTTCATCAACGGCTATTAAAAATTTTTAGTAGATAAACCAGTAGTTCGGAAAATCTCTAAACTACAGGTGGAAGCTGGGAAGGCGTCCTGAAAAAGTATGTAGAGAGTGTAATTGTTGTCTATATATCCTGACCTAAACTCCTTCCTACGGTATCCCTTAAGAGTTCCTCTGAAAGGACAGACAGAGGTCTATATGGATCTGTGATCTTATCCAGTACACCTGTGCTTCAGCAATGTAATTTTTTCATATCTTTACTTATCCTTCCATAACTGTATCTATAAATTATAAATTATCAGACTTTTTTTTTTTTTTTAATTAGGATGGCTGATTTGTAATATTCTTGAATCTCATGTACTTGATAATTAGATCCTGAATTCATCAGTAGGTTATTAAATCAAGCTGCTTGAAATTTATGTGCTCTCTTCCTCTGTCTGCGCTTCACCCTCTACATTTTCCGTGCCTTGCTGCACAGTATCTTAGCTCAAACAAGAGACCTGGGAAGAGTGTCATGCCCTACCTAGCCTTGTGTGTAGTCTGTCGGTTTAGATACTTTCTTTAAAGGCTGATGCAGTAGGTAAAAAGACCACAAAACCCAACAAAATCTCATTACGTATTCTAACTACTCAAAAGACATTTACAATGCCAAGAACTTCTGAAACTAAAGGGGATGGCTTTCAAAATGTCATTTTCCACTGCATTATTAATATGTTATATTCAGTCTCCACAATGAGAAGAAAGTGAGCTTCTATGATGAATTAAATGAGGTATGTGTGGTACAGATGCAGTCTCATGCTCTTATCTGGTATGTGACATATTACATGAAGCACGAGATGGATAAATTGTGAATCACCGTAGTCTAAGGCAGTATAAATACAAAAACTGTGCTTTCAATGGAATAACTTTTCAAAAGGTGTATGAAGGAGAGGCAGGAGGATTATGTTTGAATACAGTGGCAGAGAAGATACAGACTGACAGAACTCAGAAAGGCAAAGCTAGATTCCTGAATTAGCCCACTCCCTCAACGTCAAAGGATAAGCCTTATTCTTGGTAGTATTTGGGATCACATTTTAGTGGTATATTTGCTTTTCAACTAGTCACTTTCTTATTTTCCTATTACAAGAATTAAACCTTTCCTTTGATGCAATAAAAAAAAAAAAAGAAGAATATTTTCTTTAAGTATAATTGCTTCTTAAAGTGAACTCTGGTGATCATAAATCTGTAATGGATTTATTTCCTTGGATATAATATATTCAGAAAAGAAAGAAGGCTAACCTTCTGGATTCCTTTAACTTGGAATGCTTTTGCTTGTAAAAGAGATTAAGTTATTCTGAAGGGATGTATTGTCATATGGTAGGATAAGGGGTAAAGTCTTTAATGAGTTAGCACCTCCCTGATGAAGGAATAAGCCCTGGGGTGATAACCCGTAACTTGATGTAATCGCCTATTGTCACAGCCATCAACATGTTTTGAAGAAATGTTTTCCTGTTCAGTACTGTTCATGTTTTTAGAGATATGCACAATACATCAAAGGGTTTAGGATCTCCAAGGCACTTACATGCAAGAGCACCTAATTGTTAAATCTCCAACAGGTTTGGTCGTGAGACAGACACAGAGTTACTCCGCTCAACCAAGACAGGAGCAGGTCTTGATAGACCCAGCCACAAAATTTCAGTTTCTTAAGTATGTTTAATTTTGACATGGTATTGTGAAATGCATCCTTAGGCTTTTGTTACTAAATTAATTCTAAAACATATTTTGGATGTTTACATTTCCTGTCCACACACATTTTCATTTGGTCCATGGTGCCATAGGAGAAGCAGTGAGCATGATGCTTTTTTGATGTGCTTTTTGGTATAATGCCAAATTCTGGCTCTGCTTGGACCTCCTCTTTGAGCTCTATGAGTGGTTTTGAAGTGGGGAATCTGTGGGCCTGAAGGCATCATTTTGATCTCTTTACATACAAGCAAATATAGGTGAGTCCTTTCTTGGAAATCAGTCTGAAAATTATTAGTAGAACCAAGAATATTATTGATGAATCTTCATTCTTGAGTGTTAACCTGTATCACACTGACATTTAAACATGATACAAGTCTGATGACATATCAAAACCACTTGGCATTAGCTGCTGAAATTTTTGAGTCAGCTGTAGACGTTTCAAAGAAGAAAATGACAGAGGAGTTTATTAAAAATCAAGATGGATTTGATAGATAAGGATTATTGTTTGGCCTTTTCATTACGTTCCTCAAAGTTCGCTTTGAAGCAACCGTTTCCTTTCTGTCTGCCAGACATATCCTATGAAATGAAAGTAAGTATGACAAGTGAGAAACATCACACAGTCCTGCCACAGGTCTTGGAGACTGCTATCCTGAAGTTTCTTTCTTTTAGTTCTTTCTTTTAACCTTCAAAGGTTTATAGAGCAGTCCTAAACACTTTAGATGGAAATAGGATGGCTACTATACATTTAATTGTTGCCATTTCTCGTGGATCACCTCAGGGTTATCCAAGTCTTATGCTGCCTCGAGTCGTAAAATAAAGATTTCTCTTCTTTTACACATGGATCACAAATGTGACCACCAGAAAAACAGATACAATACCTTACATATGTATTGGATCTTTCACCCGAGATGCTGTTACACTCTGAAGTAATCTGGCAATGGCATACTTGGATCACTAACCCACCATTTTTCACAGTGTTGAAAAAGCTTATCTATTTTCTATTCCCTCATATATTTGTAATTTGTATAGGTAATTAGTTGAATCTGTTTCCAAGTCCCCCAGTTAATTCTTGTAAACGAACTCCTTTATTAGCAGCTGAATGTAATTTTGCACATTTTTTTTTCATGTAGCTGAATCATTTGCTCGTCAGCTGTCAAACATGGGTGGTATGTCCAGAGAAACATCTTTCTTACCGTGACAACTTAGACTACCTGTGCAATGCCAGATGTGTACAGCACGTAATATGCTTCCAGGTTAGTAGCGATTCAGGATGAAAGTGCTAGCTTATTGCAAATAGTTATTAAAAACAACAGAAAAAATTTAAAAGTTTCCTAATTATTATAGTTTACAAAGTGGTTATACATTACAATTACTTTTTCTTTTTTGGAACCTCTGAAAAGGCAACTAGCATTTTCTAAGTGTCTTGGAGGTCAAAGGAGCTGTACAATTTTAGTATGAGCTGGATTCCATTGAATAATGTCTTGAGTTCACTAATGAAAGATTATGAACGTTATTATTTCTAAGTGTAACCACATGTTTGAAATGGGTACTTAGTGTGTTTTTAATATGAAGATCTCCTATAGTTTTGCAATATCTCAAGCATAAAAACATCTAGAGGCATCGTTTGAAAGGGGATTTGAAAACTTCTGGTACTGAAGCAATGACACAACAGTAACTGTTCTCATTTTGCCACCCCCCCCCCCCCCCCCCCCTCTGATTTCAAAGTCTCTGCCATTCCTGTGCATGGTGAAAATGTCAGTGGCATGGGCAAATACATCAGGATTTTTCATTTCATGTTCATTTTTTTTGGAAGGTGTTGCAGCATATGTCTATTCCCACCATACTGCTAAAACTGGTTAAAATATGGATACAAGTTAGGAAAAGACCATAATTCAAGTATCTGAATTAAAATATTTTCAAATTTTGGACTGATCCTCAAAGTAACTTTGCAGTCTATGAAATGAATAACACTTAGACATTGCTATTAAAATAAGATCAGAACCATATTGGCTTTTGATTTTTCTTGACTTCTCACTTATGTGATAAGAAGGAGGTCTGGCAGGTGAGTTCTTCTGTCTGGGTGCATTAAATGCCTTCCAAAAAAATTTACAAAATTTATTGTTTACACTTCCATTTTAAAGTCTATACTTTAAAAAAATTTCAGAACTATTTCAACATGCAGTTGGACACTTTGTTACCTTCACAGAAATATTAATTTGTAAAGGAGACCTTCTGAATCCTTGTAAACCTAAGGCAGAGCACTGGGAAAATGTGAGAAAACATTATTGAATCTCATGCTGCCAGTAAAAGTTTTTCCTTCGAATATTATTATTTTGTTATGAACATTTCTGCTAAGTTTCCATAGTACTGGATGCCCTATTCAACTTAGGTGCTTTGATTCACATCTGGTTGTAAGAACATGCAATCACTTTCTGACCAAAATTGATTATGACTTGATCTAACCACTCATCCAAGTGGAAGAGAGCTAAGTAAGACTAAGTCTACACGGACACCTGAATTCTCCCTTGAACTCTCTGAAGTCCCTTAATTTGACTTACATCCATGTACAAAGTCTCCAGCTCATATAGAAATTGAATTCCATAGTTGAAAATCTGCCATATAGATGTACTAATTAGCCACAACCCTAGTCAAGAGCCAAAGTGCTCCCTTTTCATACTGTGTGCATGTGAAAGTCAGTATCGGAATCCAAACTTTTGGACAAAACTACATATTCTGCCAGCTCTTACTTTCCTCACCACCTTTGTAAAGCATCCAGGGAAAGGCTGCATCCTTCAGAGTGTAGTCACAGGGTCTTTAGGCTGAGGAAGGGAGGTAGTGCTGTTACTCTGCTGCTCTCACCACAGTTCCCTACTTACCTCCCACTATCCCCTCCCTTCTGTTGGTAGAAGCATTTGTAAAGCTACATAACAGACCACATCTGGGGAAATAACCTGAATTAAAACTATCTTGATGAATAAAAAATAAGAATTAAAAAAAGCATTCAGAATGCTAGCTGATCTTTGTGCTAGCACGCAGAGGCCAGGAGGGAGAATTACATAGGTTGTTTGACCTTAATGCTGACTTATGCCAATTTAAAGAGATGGGAAAGCCATGTTTTAAATGTAGTTTCTTTAAGTGGTAAGAAAATTAAAGGTGTCGTTACACCACCTATTCATTTCCTGTTTAATAGATGAGACGACACTCCTGACTCGAGACCATGATGCATAACAACAAGGTCAGAAATTAGTGTAAGTACTATGAAACCACCTGCCATGTGGACAGGCCTAACATAAGAAAAAAACCTCAAACCACTTTACTTTTAACCCTAATTGATTCAAGCTGCAGCTCTGCATCATGAAGCAGCACAAATGAGCTGATGAACTACGGCAAGGGTAATAACCACTTATACTGAATCTGCTGCCCAGAGAGAGAGTGGGTGAAGCAGTCCAAGCCCTTGGACACACAAAAAAGAAAGATTTGTAAAGATTTGTAAAGATATTCTTCAGATCAGACTTTTCAGTTTCAAGCAAAATGTTAATTTCAAAATAGTAGGCATTATTCATCTCCACTGGCAGCTGTATGTTTCTGTGAGTAACAGTCCAAATCTCAAGCTCCAGTGCCTTTAGGCTTTCTCCTCAGGTAGTGCAGCATACGCATTGCCTTTCTCTTAGGGGTTTTCACCTATTATTGATAAATTCAAATATCAGAAAGCACAGCTCTGTTGTCATCTGCAAATAGAAATTACAGATCTTGTTGAAATAGGTTGAGTCAGGATGTCTGCAGCAGGTACCCTGAGCTAATCTTCTTGTTCCGTGGCAAACCTTGTAGCTGGGTCTGAAGACATCTTGATGGGTCTGTAAGAAGGTGCGTATGAACCTTGCTTGCCAAAGGAAAGCAGCTGTAATGTCACCAATATTTCCAAAGGCTATATTTGTGGGTCACTTCACTGAAGACCGATTTTAACATTTAAGATGTCCCCAGCAGCCACTCCACAGCTGTGCTAATATCAAAGTTGGAAGGCTTGAATTAAGTTGTCATCACTACCACTTCTTCTGAGAGTTGATTTAGCCAAGTACAGCATCCACGCTATTATACCTTCAGGAATATTTTACCACAGCCTAATGAAACACATCATTGCTCTAAGAATATATCATCTTTGCAGGGGTGGAAGTTAGGTACAGAAGAGCCTGGCCACGTTATTACCAACATATGTATGTCAATGTAATGGTTTATTTGGATCCACCTTGAAAACATTATCCTGCACAAGAAAGTATAAAGATGCTGAGGAAACAGTAGTGCTGGACTTACCTGGAGATGTTTGGTGGATCACATATTGCTGTATGACTTTAACAGCTTGATTCTGTTACTCAGATCCCTTTTAGGGCCTAACCCAAAGCCCACTGAAGCCTCTAGAAATAGGTGTTATTAATCAAAAGCATACTGTGGATCAAGTCGTTACTTGAAATTTGTGCAAGATTCAGGATTTTACTCATATGAAACACTTAGTTGATTGGCATGCATTTTTACCCTACTTTTCATATAACTTACACAGCAAGTAACGCAAAATGTAGTAAAAAGCCTACTACATTTCAGTTTTCAGATGGTCATGATGTTGTGGGTAAACATCACCCAGATAAATTACTGCTAAATTCTTCCTTCGTAGCTCAGTTCAAAAAAAAAAATAAATGCGTCACTGGCAGGAGAGAACGGCAATTGTCAGTTTTCTTTCTTGATTGATTTTGCCAGGTTGCGTTATACTGTCCTCTTTATCTATTATTTACATACCATATATTGTCTGGCATATTTAACTATACAGTCACAAATCACAACACATTTGTATATACAAGACAGTATGAAAATGCAAAAGAACTACTTATAAGCAACCAACCTGGAATCAGCACATGAAGGCTGCACACGTTATCTCTGAAACCTACCACTATAATAAGTTGTAATAAAATAATTTCTCAACAACAGGCAAAATAATCTATCTTGGTCACCAAAAAAAAAAAAAAAAAAAAAAAAAAAAAAAGGAAAAGTAAATAAAATAGAATTGCATATTGTTGTACCTCCTCTAATCTCAAAATAAATCTCTTGGAGGTTCACAGAAGAGAAAAAATGTTACATAGGAGCAGACTAAGTAATTTGGCAGAACGTTCAAGCATCACCAATCGTATCTTAGTGAATGAATGAGAAACTCCCTGGTGTGTTACTGCATGACATATGGATAGTATAGTGCCTTATGGCTAGCCAAAAGGCACAGTAACAAATTTCAAGTATGCCACATGGACTTTGCCTCTTAGAAATTCTTGTTGGAGAAGGCTGAAATGCTTATAATTTTTCTGCAGAAATTACAGGCTTAAGTCAAATTTTTACCATATTTTCTTGATTGTTTCTACAATAACAAAAATCTTTTGAAGAAAATTTCAAAATAATTGATTCTATTTTCTTCAATATCTTTTCAATTTAAAGCAACCTTTAACTGTAAATTTCCTTCCAGCTTTATATATATATGTAAAATGTTGTGGTTTTTTAGTCTCACAGTTTTCAACTTAGTTTTTCTGCAATGAAAGTGAGACACCAGTTATAGATACAGATGTAATTCATAGCATGTAGGTGATCTATAATTGGTAAAAACCAATTTGAAACTTAATTTGTAAGAGTGTGGGCAAGTATGTGCTCCATTTTGCATCCTTGAAATATAAGGGGGAGGTGAGTTGAAGGAAGTGTGATGGTTCTGTTTTCTGTTTTCCCATTTCCATATGTAAATGGTATCTGAAGCCTGAAAATATGAAATAAGGAACTGCAAATACGTGGCTCCCTGGAAAGTTTCTATTGTTAATAGGAAAAGCCGTCTAGGAACTGGTTTATAATCAGACCTCAGATATGGACAGGCCATTGTCATCTTTCTTGACATTTGAACGGTACAGTATTTGTTCCATCCACCTCTTTCCCCCTTTTCTAAATTAATTTCCTCTCATCAATTCCTGTAAGACTGAAACATAATCCAAATACTGCTTCACAACACCTATTTTTTTTTCCAAGTTTGGATTTTTCTAAGTAGACAGAAAGTACTAAAGACTATGGAATTTTTCACATTTATTGAAAAAAAGTCAAAATAATCAGAAGTTATGAAGGAATAGCTCAACCATGACAAGGCTGTCTGAATTATAAACTTATAATATTTGTATCACCTACTGTTTCACTTGTTTCTGTTCAACAGTTATTGAGACCTGCCAAAAAGTCTAACAGCTTCAGAGCTTGGCTGGTATGAGATGTCTGCTGTCATTGTTGAAAATAAGGGTTTCTAATTCTTTTTTTTTTTTATTATTATTATTTTTTTTTTTTATTAAGAAAGTGACTTACAGTATATGTCAAATGTTTTCTTTTTGTAGCCATTTACTGGTTTTCAATATTACTCATGCCTTTTAAAACAAATGTTGCAGGAAAAGGTTTAAGATAGGTAGCTGAGCAATGTTCATTGTATTGCAGTAAGTTTTTATGTTTTACTTTTTAGTACAAACAACAAGTTAGAGGTGATTTACTTGTTTGAAAAGGAAAGTCTTTCCAGCAGTGTAGGAGGAATATTTCCTACACAGTTCCTTGCTTTTTCATTGTTTAATTTTAATATTACTGCAACAAATTGAGCCGAATATGTTGATATGTAAAGAAAAATGAATGTTCTCCAGAGTTTCAGGTTTGTTTTGAGCATATATACCCTGGAGGCTTTTCTTGGTCTCAGAGGGCTTTAGTGAATCAGAGTGAATACAACAGGATCTAGGAAGAAATGTGTTTAATGAACTGCATCACAAAAAGAAAAACAGAAGATAAAATGCTATAATGTAATGTCCACAAAACCACTGGCATAAAATGCATGATAGAGATTACCCCTAATATATTGGAACTTTTCCCCTAGTAACTGAAGCAATATTTGTGGAGCTTGCCATGGGACTCTATTAATCTGGAGAGAAGCCGCAAACGTAAAGCAATTTGAAGCATGTTAAAGGAGAGGTGCTATCCGCTGTATCCTAAGAATCTAATTTTCGGCATGCAGGTGAGTGTTTTGCATGACTATACACATGCGTGCTTGATATATGCACTACTACGTAGGTGTGCCTAAATCATAGGTGGGTGCATACCTGTAGCAATGCATGAGTTCCTCCAAGCATGTGAGAACACCTTGAGGAGTTACACATAGTAGTTCCCCTGTAATTTGAGCTTGCACACAGTCTCCTACGCTGAGAGGGACTTTGCAGTTAGGCTCCTGAATTCATATGCTAGGACGTTCATAGCCTGTGGACTTGAATGCTGTTACTTTTTGTTAGGCGTGTAGGCATGTGGGTTGAATTTTTGCAGTATCAAGGGGCCTTTTGTTTTCCCCCTCACAGAATCCCAGGATAGTTGAGGTTGGAAGGGATCTCTGGATGTGATCTGGTCCAACCTCCTGCTTACGTAGTCACCTAGAGCCAGTTGCCCAGGACCATGGCCAGGTGGCTTTTGAATATCTGCAAGGGAGGAGACTCCACAACCGCTCTGGGCAACCTGTGCCAGTGCTCAGCCACCCTCACAGTTAAAAAAGTTTTTTCTGATGTTCAGAGGGAACCATCTGCGTTTCAGTTTGCACCCCTTGCCTCTTGTCCTGTCACTGAGCACGACTGAAAACAGCCTGGCTCTGTCTTCTTTACACCTTCCTTTCAGATATTTGTTCACATTAAAGAGATTGCCCCCTGAGCCTTCTTTTTTCTAGGCTGAACAGTCAGCAGCCTTTCCTCATAAGGGAGATGCTTCAGTCCCTTAATCATCTTTGTGCACCTTCTGTGGACTCTTTCCAATGTCTGTCTTGCACTGAGGAACCCAGAACTGGACACAGTACGCTTTAGATGGAGTCTCACCAGTTCTAGAGTAGAGGGGAAGGATCGTGTCCCTTGACCTGCTGGTAACACTCCTCCTAGTGCAGCTGAGGACATCACTAGCCACCTTTGCCACAAGAGCACATTGCCGGCTCACGCTCAACTTAGGGGCCACCAGGACCCCTAGGTCCTTTCCAGCAAAGCTGCTTTCCAGCTGGGTGGTCCCCAGCACATAGTTGTGCATGGGGCTGTTCCTCCCCAGGTGCAGAACTTCGCAGTTCCTCTTATTGAGCTTCATGATGTTCCTGCCAGCCCATTTCTCCAGGGATGTTCCTGCCAGCCCATTTCTCCAGGCTGTCACGGTCCCTCTGGATGGCAGCACAACCCTCTGGGATATCAGCCACTCCTTCCAGTTTTGTATCATCAGCAAACTCACCGAGGATACAGTGTGCCCCATCAGCCAGACCATTAATGATGGTGTTACACAGGATTGGACCCAGTATCGACGCCTGGGTTGTACCTCTAGCCACTAGCCCTCAGCTAGACCTCGTGCCACGGATCACCACCCTCTGGGCCCAGCCATTCGGACGGTTTTCAATCCGCCTCACTGTCCGTTCATCCAGTCCATACATCAACAGTTTGTCTATGAGGATCTTGTGGGACGCAGTATGAAATCCTTACTGAAGTGAAGGTAGACAATACCCACTGCTCTCCCCTCACCTGCCAAGCCACTTATTTCAGCATAGAAGGTTATCAAGTTGGTTAAGAGTGACTTTGTGGATCCATGCTGACTACTCCCGATCGCTTTCTTGTCCTTCATGTGCCTAGAAATGGTTTCCAGGATTAGTTGTTCCATCACCTTCCCAGGGATTGAGGTGAGGCCGACTGGTCTGTAGTTCCCTAGGTCCTTCTTCCTGCCCTGTTTTGAAGGTAGGAGCGACCATTGCCTTCAACTTGTTTGAAGAGCAACTTGCTTCAAAAGGGAAGAAAGAATGGAGGGCTACGAGTGATAACAATGTCTATCAGCTGCTCGAGCAAGACAGCCGAGCAGGGGTGAACAGATGCTTAAACTTAGTCATCTGGTGCCGTTTTAGAAGTGCTAGGGTCTCATGCCTGATATTTAGCAGTTTCTTCAAAGGATCTGTCTCTCTTGTGGGTCATATGTCATATAAGCTTGTCCCGTGCAATTATTCCAGGGTCAAAAATGGTACAAAATCCCTACAGTTAGGCATTTGAAACACTCTCCAGGTGTCTACCAAGTTATTATCTTTCTGAGCTTCCCAGAAGATGTGAAGTTTTGCTGCTTTACAGACTGGACTACATGCACAGCTCGTAAAAAATGAATATATGACATACTGTTCTGTTTTTTCTTCTATGAAACTGCTTTTCTATGTCAGTCACCTAGGAGTTTTTTTCTCTGAATGATATGAAATGTTTATATTATTATCAGAAGATTCACAAATCTCTACAGTTTCTAAGAAGTACTGTACGTTAAGTATTCTACCTTCAAGGCATATTTTCACTTTTCCAACATTGTAATGTGTTACAAAATATATATATTAATTCCAGTGGTATTTCATTTGGATCATCCCACCTGTTTTAAGTCTCACCTTGCCCATTATATTATTTGAATTTCTCCAGCAATTTTGTATTGCCAGTTTTGCTGACTAATAAATATGTTAATTTCCCATGAGTCGTCATGCTCTTGCTATTACAGATAGGAATTTCATACACAATGCATGATGTTATTAAAATCTTCACACTGATAGCTCTTCACTGATGTTCGCTATATATTAGGCTTAAAATGGTAATATCCATTCTAGGCTTTAAAAATTTAAATGGCCTTAATAATTGTATTGTGTGTTGAATTTATAGTGGGTTTTTTTCAATTTAGAAAATTGCTTAGTCAAAAAATTTTAAATCAGCATGTAGAAAAGAAGAAACATAGCTTAATTCAAGCTACCATTCTGCAAGTATGTCAGATTCATCTGAAGTTTCTTTATGTGGTTTCTTAGCTTTTACTTGGTACCTCTCTTGTGCTTGTATAAAAAGCAGGGTGGAGAATCAGCATCAGGAATGTTAAATGGAGAAAATCAGTAATGCCAAAGTGACCATCAATTTGTAATCAACAAATTAGAGCTCGGCACATAGTGAAAGTGACAGAGCGAAGCAGGCAGTGCTGAAATGCGCACATCAAGGTTATGTTCTGACAGCTCTGACAAGTGGCACCAGCCAGGACGCCCATCGATCAGATATTCTCGGCAGAAGCTGCAAACACTGAATTCATTTTGTGAAGTGATCACTATCCGCTAGCCAGCAGAATGAAATTGTCTCATTTGGTTTTTAGACATCACCTTACCTGATCTTTGAACCTAAAGCTGCTTTTGTTGTTAATAACATCTGTTATTGTGCTCCGCTAACGCCCAAATGTAGCGGACCGCTTTGTAGTGAATGCTCTGAAATACCCCACTGGAGAAGACCCCTGCCCAAAATAGCCTGCAACCTAATTTGAAATGAATTCAATCAGTGCATATGATAAATGAAGGAGGAAGAGATATGCTGAATCTTACTATGAAGTAATACATTATTCAAAGCAGGTGAAAGGTAAAAGAAAAGTCACTTTAATCTATAAACTTGTTGTGAATAATGGTTATTGAAAGAAAATGTGTAATGGGGTCAGAAAAGTTATGCAAGTTAAGCTCATAATGAACTGAAAAGAAAGCTGCTGATTAGAAGCTTTCAGGGAGCTTGGTGAGGTTGCAGAAGTCACTGTAAACTTAGTGTAAATGTTTTTTAAGATGAGAAACAATGCCTACATAATGAACCATCTGTGACTTGATTTGATACCTTTGTGGACATTGCTTCTCTGGAGAGCATTTTGTTCAGACTTTGCTTTTGCACTTCTTCCTGAAGTGCTTCTGCATAGGCATTAAATTGTCTTGGAAGCTGAGGAGCTGTAGTTCAATGGCTGGGTCTATGCGATGTAAGAATTGCAATGCTCTGACACTGGGTATTTTTGAAGGTAATCACTATGTTTTCATTTCTGCTTTTTTTTTTTTTTTTGACATCCAGCATAGCTCAGCTCTGACCAGATAAACCAAGTAGAACATTTTAAACCATAATGATATAGAGCGTGTACCCCACCTTCACCACTGGCTGTTGATTTGGCATTATTACAATGCTGTTTTGTTATTACAACACGGGGTGGGATCTACCTGGAGATATAAATTTCTTGGTTGTCCTCAATCTGCTTTAGTCTGCCAGAACAAATTAAGTTTAAAGCAGCAGCCAGACTGAATGTAAAGATCAATGTCTCAGCAATATAACAAGTTTCCCAAAATCTATGGTGGCTACTTGAAAATTTTTATTTGCAGTTCACAGAAAGAAATGAAAGGCCTGATGAATATGACTTCCTGCCTTTCATTTTCCTGAAATCACTGTCCTACCTTTAGATGGCAAGATGTGCTGTAGTGATAGCCAGGTAGACCTGGTAGCCACACAACAGCTCAAGTATTTGGGCGTACGCAGAAGTTAATGTGTGTCTTTGGCAGGATTAGCACCCGGTAGAATATCTAACTGGAGATCTGAGGATGCTGATGCAGTTACACAATAGTTGCATTTTTCTTCTATTTCAGTGCCACAGTCGGGATCCAACAAATATGGTTCTCATCTGTTAGTGTGTTCAGACAGGAAGCAATTTCATTATGGCTTGGGTTTTTTTTAAGGTTTATATGAGCAGAATAGATTCTCATTTAGCCATAGAGATACCAAAATAACTGGCCATGTTTTTTACCCATATATATATTTATCATAAATTGCTAATAAATAGAAAGGATAGACTAATTTATTTATTTTTTTTAATTCTACAGATTATGCAGAAGAATCCACTCTTTGTAGAATATACTGGGCTTGTAAACATCCATTATTCCTGGAACAAGGCCTCTTTCTCCATCTCTAAGTCATATGCGGATGATGTTGTAAGACTTCATATGCTCATCCATGATTTCTTGGCATCCTTACTGCTTTCACCAAGCTGTGTTGTATCTAGAAATCCTGGAATTATCCACTTCTGAGTGTTACAGCTGAGTCTTAATAAGTTTACGCATCCAGGATGTGCCGAATCTATTGCAAATGCATATCATTAGTTGAAATCCTGAACTGACGTTTAGAAAATCCAGAGTTCTTCAAGAACAGTAGAGCCATCAGAATGGATCTGTTTCAGAAGATTAAATGGATGGAGCATTGCAGGGACCACAGTGCTGTTAAATTGTTATTCTTGACTAATCAAGGAAGAGGAAGAATGAGGGCGGTTAAAGTGAATATGTAGAAAGGGCTGATGCTGCTCTGCTGTTACCAGTCAGTAGGAGCCTTGAAATCCTGACAATCTGAAGTACCAAACATGAGTGAAGCAGCTCTTCTATGCTCCTCCACTTCACACTAAGCAATACTGGAGAATTTCCTTTCTTGTTTGACATTGGTATACAGAACCTCTGTGGAACAGAGACAGTTTTTTCTTCCTGAAAGTCACCAGCTAAACAGAGCTCTTATGTATCCACTCTCATGACAGGTGAACTGCAGCAAACTAACCCTCAAAATAAGTGGATGCTCCTACCCTCCTGCAAACTGAAGCTCATGTTGCGGTACACCATGGTTACGTGGAGATCTGTGTCTGGGATGATGATATTGGAAGCAGTTTTTTGGTCTGGGGGGGTTTGGCTCTGCCACTGGTAAGCTGGGTATCTTTAAACAAGACACTTGATTTTTCTGAAGCTTCCTCGTCCATATGAGGCCTCTTTAAAATACTTTGAATTATGCTAGCAAAAAGTCATATTCATATGAATGTGTGTGTGGGTATAAACTAATTAAAAAAGCTAGATAATAGTAATGACAAAAATAATTTATGCATGGCCTGCAAGTATTGGGGATATTATTTAACTGTATATAGAACCATTCCTGTGTTTTGTATGAAAAAATTAACTTCCTCTTATTGTGCTATGCAAATTGCTTTGACTATTTTTAGCAAATTGATATAGCCATAATCCTTTTGCTATGTTTGGTCTCCCAAAGACACTTAGGTGCCTTAAGTTTGGTTTCTGACACCAGATGTGAGGTAACAACATAACAGGAATATGTACATAGGCATGTGTATATAAGTACATATATTAATATGAAGAATAATGGCATTTTTAAAGATATTTCTGTAGGTCCTGCACCTCCCGCTAACATGAAATGAAAAAGTAATCCAGAATTACTTCTTGTCGATTCCTCCAAACTCTCTTCTTCCTACTCTCCATCTTTAAATTTCCTGTAAAATTTAGTTCTATTTAGAGCATTTCAGTTCTCCTCAGGCTAGGCTGTATTCCTAACTCTTCAGTAAATAACTTCTTAGGAGCGGATAGCAGCTGGAAGAGCAGTTAGGAGTTGTCTTAATCACCAAAACCCCATCTCTTCCAGCTTTGATGCCTGTGGGTAATGGGGAACTCTTTTATTTGCATTAAATTTGCATGACTTCCTACTGCCTTCTGCAAGCCCTTTCCTCTTGCAACCTCTGCTTCTGCTTTCCTCCCAAATTTCACGTAGGTTGCCAAAGTACTACCCTAAGATTTTGACTGTATTAACTATATTCTTCTTACTTATGAGTCCAGCCATACCTGGATACTGCAGAGAAATGTAAAACATCAGAATATTATTAATGATGGAGAAACAGCAGTGTAAAGTTTTTTGTAAGCTGAGTTAAGAGCAAAATGGAAACTAACAGCCTACAAAATATAGCTGCAGAATATTAATGAATTTTCCTACGGAAAGATCTGAGACGTGTTTCCTTCATCTACACAGTCCTTCCTTCTCACTGCTTGTAGAAAGGCTAAGGGAGGGCACAGAGAACGCTATTCAGGCTGATAGGATACACAGGAAGTAAGAGAGTTGTTAATACCCCATTGTTTTACCACAAGTTGAAAAATCAGTCTGGTAATTGGTTCAAGAACTCATTTTACAAACACCGAGACAGACAGACAGCCGCAGAGGTAAGCCAGTCCATAGTCAGAGCTTGGCAGGGCATCACGGTACAGGAATTGGCACATTGAGTGTTTGGCTTGGCTAAGTCATGCGCCCCTAGATGAAGGGGGAAGGATTTCTTCTCCCCCCCCGGCCCAGAATGTCTTACATGCTATTGTTCCTTTCAAGACTCGTGTGTACTAAGGACACGCTCATCGTCATTTTTCAAATACCCTGTTGGTAAATGAGCTTTGCAGTATGGCCCATATCCCACTCTTCTGATGCTTATTTCCTAGCTAAATTGTTTTGTTCTGCACAACCTATTGTTTCCTTCTTTTCATTTCTCTTCAAAACAAATAATACTGCATTTAGAAAAGTGGCGTTTTTGAACTGAAAAACAATTAACCTCATATGCGCTCGAGGGCTTACAGGATAGCATACATCCTGGTGTACGTCTACAGATGGCTCTCATTTGTATTCGCATACAGCATACTGGATTTGGACATCCTGTGCTCTCTGTTACTGGCTCAGTAAAATTAAATAACTTGTCTTTTGTGCTGGCACTGGTTACAGCAGTTACGATGGTCAGTGTGTTGAAAAGATTCATGAGAAAAGAGCAGAATAACTAAATTTACCAAAAATGAACGGGCAAAGATTGGAGCTAGATTGTCCTGGATTTCCTCTCTAGAGCAAAAGAAGGGACTAAGACGTCTTCTTGCACGTGTGTGTGATCTGTACGCAGAGACAGCCACAACGAATTCCGGATGATTGCTCAGAATTAATGCCACCTCCACATACAAAAGCTGTGAAGATGCTCCAAAAGCTAACACCACCTCACTGTCGCGCAGGAAAAGACTGTGCATTGCACCCCTTCAGAAGGTGGCAACGCTGCCATTCTAATAAACCCCTATTCAGGTTTCTGCTGTAGCGTAGTCCCCTCTTTGTCATTACACAGTGCAAGGCAAGGCTAGAAGTGACAACCGTGAACACTGGCATGCTTCAGAGAGGGGGAGTGAAGCATGAAAGACAATCAAAATAACTCTTTCATTTAGGGTGGAACAATTTTTATATAGCACTGAGTTTACTTGGTGGAAAATGCTGTAACTGGAGACTGAAATCAGGCATAGATTAGGCATCTGTATTTGTATGTGTGTTTTAAATCAGTAGGAACAGTAGAAGAGTTTTTCTAAAGAAAACTTTTTTGTTTACATTAAAATATTTCATTTTGTAGGTATAGAAGCATTTAAGCAACATTCAAAAATTGAAATACTTGATATTTTGGTTGACATCTTACGTATTTCGGTCTTACATGCGTAAATTTAGAAAAGAAGACAAGAGGTTTAAAGATCCCTAGAATAATCCAAGGACACCCTGAAAAGAAATTTTCACTGGTTTTTTTGTATTAGTTTTGTCAACACCTGGAAAATGGCTATTTCAGTCTTTGCCCCCTTCCCCCCTTTCCGCAGATTTCTTGGTTTCAGTAAAAAAAACCCAGTCCACTTTTACTACTAATAGCTTTGCTGAATTGATAACAGGACTCAGATATCAGCAGCATTAGAAAGGATAAATCTACTACATTAATACAGCAAAATCTCTTTCCTCAGCAAACTGCCAAACACTTCATTCATTTTTATGGAACACTATTCAGGGCAGAAGTTTATCTTCACCCTTTTTGACTCAAACACAGTGGGAAATTATTACTGCCAGGTCCATCTAAACAGACCACCTAATGACACCGGTCGCTAGTTCACAGCGAGGGCAGTAACGCCGAGTTCCTCAGCAGTCCCGGGCTGAGCTGTACCTCAGCTTTTCCTTCCTGCTGATTTCATCCTATGCCTGTTAGAATTTTATTTTCTGCAATCATGCAAATGCATCCTCTTTTTTAAAAAAACATAGCAAATAATATCTGTTTACAGTGCCATCGAGCTGTTAGGAGTATGCAATTAGTTACGATTCACATCAAACTAAAAAAATGCTCAGGTATTTGCAGTACAAGATAAACTAGCTGCTCCATATGTGTGAAAAAGTCCTAGGAGTTCACAAAGGTCATACATCTTTTAAATTTGTCAAAGTTACACCATGATAAATAAACTTTTTTTATAGAGGAAATAGTGCTGTGCTGGATGCCTCTTTTGACAACAATTCTACACAGTAAAATATGTATTGGGAATACTTCCCTAGAGAAATCTTTGTACAATTATTCTGAAGTAAATGCAGAATGTGATTTTTTCCCATCTCTGTTTTCACCATAGTTGTTCTTCCCAGTGATAGACCGTTGCTCACCTCTCTCCATATCAGAAGTCTACTGGTTTCCATTCCTTAGGTAGTCTCACAAAGATCACAAACCTCCAGCCTCTGCCATCCATTAGAGACCCAGGAAAAGCTTTTATTCCTCTTCTCCACAGCCCCAACTTGCCACTGGTTGAATATATATCCTTCAGATGTATCCGTCTGTCAGGGAAATCTCTTCTAGCTTAGACCAGACACTAAAATGAGACTCCCTACCTCTTCCCTCCACATCAACATGAAGGCAAAACTGCAATTAAGGCTTGTTAGGTCCTGCCTTTCAAGCATTTGTGATTAAGTTTGGAACAAACAGACCTATTTTCTATTCACCCAGCGATTGCATACAGCAGTCAGAGAAAAAGGGTTCAACCTATTAGATCAATTGCCTGCAGCTTGTCACCTGCTCAGAGTTTAAATGAGCACAGCTGTCTCAAAAGCATCCTAAGGAAATTCTCTTTGTGTCTTTTTCTGATAAGCCAGTATTTTTCCCCATTTTTTCCCTCATGGTTGGGCACTTGAATGATTCCTTTTGTTCCGTCTTTTACTCTGATCTTAGCAAAATCAGTCTGCAGTCTTTCTGGAAACATGTAGGTCAGACCACTGAGGAACAGGACTCGATATTCTCATTGAGCTGTTGGTTTCCTACTCGCCCTCCCTAACACGTTCTATCGTACTTTAGTTTATGCAGTCAGACAAACTATTATGCAGCGGATAAATTGAGGCATGCACAGAACACCACACACAAGATGCTCGGTCTCCCCCATCATCCCATCTTCATTTTTTCCCTGTGCGCATTCTCAGCACATCCCCCCCCAAAACAAAGCCTTCCTCAGTTAGGTTCAGCAAGACCTCTGTAAAACTCCATGAGGCATTCCTTCATCCTCTTGCACTTTGGAGGCTGTTCTGGTACACTGGTGTTACTAAAAGAGGAATTTTTAAAAAGTTGTGAGCTTTTATTTAAACACAAAAGTGTTCTCCAAATTGTGCATTATTTAAGTCCTTTGAAAATCCCTTTGTTTATCCACAGACTGCTGGGTATTTCTCAGCATTTTGTTTGTGTGTTTTGTTGTAAAATTAATGGTAATGTTTATTTACAAAATATATATTCATGCTGTTTATTGAACTTTCTATCACAAAACAAAGATTTGTTTTAATTTTTTATAAACTAATTTTCAGGTTTTGTTCCTATACAATAAAGCCTCCTTCTAGTATTCTCCTAAACCAAATGGATTATAAAGTAATAGCTTCTTGCATGTTCCTCCTTGCAACTTAATACAAAATGCAAAATGAAATATATTAAATGAATCCCACTTTAATTTAAATCACATCTCTGTAGATTTGTGGTGTCCTTTCTTTTATTTTTTCTGTGGTTGGTCAATTGATGAAGAGCCTTTCTCAGTGTATGTGATGTCTTCTGCTCACGTCCTTTGAGTCAGACTAAAATGTAAGTGGAAGCGCTCTGGTTAATAGCAATATACTCCCCGTCTGAGTTAGGTGCAAACTCAGAGACACCTTTGAGGACAGAAGTAATGCTTAAAAAAACTTGAGACATTTGTCTCTTTCTGAGCATCTGATACCAAAAATGAATGTAGCAGCCTTAAAACCCGTCAGAGTTTTTCTGATCTGAGAGCAGGCACGTGCAGATCCTTCCTGTGATCAGGCCCTTATCCGAACCAACTACACCTCAGCCTAGAGGTGACTGGAAGCTGCCCCTGTGTACAGCTCTCCAGCCTTCGGCTGAAATTGCACCTTCATTTGTACTTTTCTGCCGGAGTTCTTTGCTTACTTTCTTGTACCTAACATGGTCCAATACTACGTGGAAGATGTGATGCCCTCCAATTTTATGTAACGATGGTGTGTTTCCTCAAAAGTGAATTGATTTCCACCTTTGTAAAAGTGACTCATTAGAAAGTGTTTCAGTTCCAAAGGCAACACGATTGTGCTTTGTGAAACAAGACCTTTTGGTTTTTTACCATTACTGGTACTGTTTTATTCCTTCCTTTACACTCAGTGGACTAATGGAATTCACCTGTGTCATATTTTGTTCCAAAATTCTAAGTTTTCATTCAATAAAAATTGGGTTCTAGCACTTCCCTTTGATATGCAAACCTTCAAAACACCATCTAATTTTAAGGAATTATATTTCCTCAGAATCTTCAATAATCTAAACCAATAGTTTTGATAAGTGTGAACAATCTTCATGGGATTTACTTATCAATGTTAATCTTTGCCTTAAGAACAAGCAGCTAGGTATGATTAATGCCTGATGTTTTTGTGTAACAAGTGTATGATGTAATATTGCCTCGTCAGTACCAAAATACATAACTAGATGGAAGCTGTAAAGATATACTGTTATTGCTGCAATGTATTTTATTAGAAAGATAAGTAATAGAAGAACTAGTGTATTAGTGTATTGCTAGTCTTTAACTAGATTTAAAAAAGCTCATTAAAAAATTATCCAACATTTTTATGGTGCCACTAATATTAAAAAAAAGCATTGACACTACACTTCCCATAGGTGTCTGACTTCTTGCTTCAGTCTACAGAATTTCTGAAGGTAGTGTAGCAGCAGAATGTGAAAGCTACAGCTGACTGTCAAAATTATAGTTCATAGTTGGCTTTTGCCCCTTGTTTTATTTTTTATTTAAAGCAAAGAACCTAACACTATAAAAATCTGTCCTAGGGACAGATATTTGATGATTCGTTTCCTTATGCTATGGTCTTCATAGGAGTTTTGCTTGCACTGTAGTTCCCTTTTGCATCTTTTCAGATGAAATTATATTTAAATGTGCATCAGCTCCAGAAATCCTGATTCAATTTTGGTCATAAAACTACATTTCATGGTCTCTTTTTCTTCCTGTAGAGTAACAGTAACATTACAGCAAATTATCTACCTTCTTTATTTGTGGGAGACTTGGGATCTCTGTCTCATAAAGAACACGGATGGGGGAATGCTGACTTTACATCATGTTTTTTTCTCTGTGAAAGGGCTGGATTGATGTTAGCATCACTCCTGCTGGGACCTTTGCAGGTTTAATTACCATAATAGTTGAAGTGGATCTGCTTATAAAAAATCCTGTCCGTATCAGTACTTCCAACCAGGCAAATGGATGTACTTTTCCTTAAGGGACTACCTCAGGCATTTTGAACAACTTTAAAGTGCAGATTTTGCTCACATTATATAATGTCTGAATTCAATGGAACTTAATGGGTGTAAGTGACCCCTGACTTTGACCTTTAAGTCCTCTTGGACACTATGGCTCTTTGCAATGCCTGTGTTTTTATGATAAAGATACTGCGGTTCCTACTATTTCCTTCAGTAAGGTTTCTACATGTAAATAGAACATTTTAAAGAAAAGTAAACTGTAGATTTATGGTGCTTATTATCTGAGAAACTTCTGTATTGATTTATAATTGATTGGTTTTGATTGATAAGACGGAAAATAGTTTTTAATCTTACTTTGCATATTTAAGAAAACAAACACAGACCACAGATGTATTTATTGTAATTTCTTAGAAGGTGCATATTTTTACCTCAAATGCTACAAAATGTTGGGAAATCATAACAAGTTTCTGGCACAATCTCATCCTTGTGATAGAAAGCATATTTTCATACAAATAGCATGTTCCTTGGATACACTTTTTTTAGTGTTTCTAGTTGAAGTAGACTTCTTTGTGGTTGGATGCAGCTTTCCCAAGCAAACAAATCATAAAAATGTTAATTAGTACTTTGAGATTCTTTTTTTGAATTCTGTCAATTGTGTGATAAGGCCATGTCCCAAATGGAAAGACAGGCAGGCAGACGCAGGGGCTTGCATTCTTTTCATAACTGATCAGAGATGCTCCGTCTTGCCTAAAATGGTGGGGACGTGGAGGGCTACAAAGATTTATAATGTGTCAATAGCCCTTTCATGTACCTACAATAAGCTTTTCATTCTGTTTCTGTTTCCAGACTAATCAGGTTAAAGCCCATTTTATACCTTTTGCTTCGATGTATATCAGGTATGTACTAGGTTGTTCCTGCCTACAAAGGTAAGAGTCCTTCAGAAAATGCTCCATGCTCTGAGGCAGTGATTGCTTTCAATCTCTTCTGCTCATAGGACACAAACCCCAAAAGTTCTTTGTATCCAAACTTGAATTCTCATCATGCTTTGGAAATATATGTCCCCTTTGCTGAAATATCGCTTGACACGGAAGTGAATCTGTAGCTGAAAAATAAAATAATAATAGCAGACAGAGAAACCTTATACAAGTGCCTGAGCAAAGGAAGGAGTGTGAGGAGGAGGAGGAGGATGTTTAGAAATCTACCTGTAGAAATAACATAACCATATGTTTGTTTGGGTATTGGAAATGGCATATATAAATGGTGAAGTTAAAGGAATGAACAGCAGGTCTGGACAAACGAGGAACTGCAAATGGCCTACAAAATAGCAGAGGAGAAACCTAGGGTGGTCCTTCTGCCCATCACCTCTGAGAGTGACTTGGTGCTGGTCTGGATCCTCCTGATGGACCACTACCGAGCTGTCCGGGGAGAAGAACCACCATGACGGTTAAAAGTTGTATCTCCTTTCTTTCTTCTTTGTCCCTCTGCCAACAGGTGCCACAGGGTCATGTTTTCTTCCCCACCTAAAACATGGAGGTGTGGACATTATGGTTTTTTTCAGCTATATTACTGTGGAGAGAGTGACCTGCAGAAGGAGTAGCAGACAGCGATAACTTTTAAAACTAGTAGACAGAGATTAGCTTGAGTTTATCATTTAGCACCCAGAGTTCAGAGAGGAGAGAAGAAACAGTGCTAACCCCTACAGTCTTCTCATTACTTTTGATATCCAGCTCTATATTATTTAGAGAAAGCTATATATGACTTGGTGAACATATGTGAATTAATAAATAATGACTTTAAAAGACAGCCTCCTTTTCTAAAAAAAAAAAAAAAAAAAAAGCATCGTTAAAGAAACAAATGCCTTTTGAAGCAGGTGGCTTATTTTTAACAATTTGCATTGGCAGTATGAGGCAAAGAAATCCCTATGTTCTAAACCAGGCTGAACAAAACCAATCCTAATTGCATGTGTTCGACAAGTAGATGTAGTTTCTACTAAAATAACAATAATGCACATGAACGTGATATCTCAAACTGAAAGAGAAATAAGCAGAAACCTGCACAGAGCATTCAGAAAAAAAGCTTTACAAGCAGTCTGGTAACCTACTTGCCAGATTACCTGCTTTTATATGAATAAAAAGTAAACTGGACGTGAAATGTAAAGACAGGACTTTGGAGACACAGTTCATGTCTTTAAATAACGGTGCAGCATACTGCCAACGGTTGTTCAGGACTGGCTCGCGTACAATTCTCAAGTATGGATATATTAAGTAATCAGTCACAAGGACCTGTGTGACTAATATAAAATATGGGAACACAAACCTGACCTGTAATGAAATGTGATGAAGTGGGGATTTCTTGGAACTTCATTTTGCCCCTGGATAGATCAGTAGAAGACAGGAAATTAGATGTCTCTGAAATAAAAAAGAAAACCAACTTGATGATCATAACCACAGAAATCCCTGTCATATCTACTCTGCGCATATTAAAGGGACTTCTGACAAAAAAAAAAAAGAAAAAAAAGGTTTTTTCTAATAGGTTTTCTAAATATTAACCTGCAGAACAGAGTTAGAGGGAACACTGACTAGGAAACACCAAAGACCAAGTAATTACTAGAAGTGTCCTGGGGCCTTTGCCCATGACTATGACAGATCACCTCAGATTTCTAGTGTTAAACCTAACAGACACCTAACAGACTTCTTTTCTTTATTTTGATAAATTACCTCTTGAGCTGTCAAGCGTGTTTTTGATTATGTCCTTAATTTCAGTTTCTGCTAAATATGCAAATATGTCTACACTTCCAGAGGAGTTGAAACTTATGTCTCAACATGGTGGTTCTGACCTTTGATTTGTTACTAAAAGTAATATGAATAATCCCTTATTAATTAAGCCTTTTGACTTTGAAATTGAGGAATCTAATGGGTTTTTAAGCTACTGCTTCTCGCCTTACAAAAGCAGGCAGAATAGTGTTTGCTTTCTACTTCTGGAAACTGAGTTTGTTTCCAGGCAAGGACACCTAAATGAAATTACAACTCTTCTCTTAGAATTTCTTTGTCTAATGTTTAAAAGACAAACCAAACTGAAACAAATCTGAAGCTGTAGGGAAGAGCTTTCATAGGGAAGGAGGGGAAATAGGCTGGAAAAATTGGCTCATGGTAGTGGGAGCTTCTGGAATATGGTAGCTACCTCTTTCCAGCAGAAGAGTTACTGCACTTTGTCACACCTATGTTTAGGTGAACAGTACTTTTACAGTGATTTAGGATCCAAAAAGTAAAAGCAATTTATAATTACTTTTCATTCACTTCAATCTACAGAAAAATAATGACCAGAGTAAATACCAGATAAGAATCTCCCCCCACCCCTAATCCCTCTGGATTTTATTAAAATAAATGTTAGTTTAATGAATTTATTTTGAGCATTACTCACTTTTACAGAAAGACACTGGTTTCAGCACTTTTCAGTAGGTGTCCAGTCTGACATTTCTGTACAGCGTCTCCCAGGAATAATAAAATCTCTTCCATGCCTGCAGGGTCCATTATCTACCTTACTTTTCCCCCAATTTGGAATCATTACTTTGAGTGACTCACAAGGTCTTAATAACACTGAAAGTTAAGAGAGCCTGTATTAAAATGTAGTGACCCTCGACTTCTCCGCTTGGCTAAGTGACAGGAATAATAGCTGGTTACATGGAAAGCATTATTACCAATTTGCATCTCCTGCTAGCTCAGATTTGATTTCAGAAAGCCTGAAGTGCTTAGGGCCAAACCCTTCCTTGGCTCACATCCTCTTCTGACGTGGTACTTCGCCTGAAGGCGAAGACTAGTCCCCTTCACATCAGAACCAAACGCAGTGGGTCTTTACAGCAAACGCTGAGCAGCTTCCTAGGTCCTCAGCAGGGAAAGACACCTGATGGATGCAGGATGGCACCAGAGCAGGTGCTGGGTGGCAGCAGGGGTGCTGGCCAGGCAGCAAATACCACAGCGAGATGGTGGGTGCCTCCTGCAGACAGCAGCACTGAGGGATAGATGCGGCTTGCTGGTATGCAGTGGGCTGGCACGGACGCAATCTCGTCGGGCAACGCTAACACAGTTCCCTGCATCCCGGAATTTGGGGGTCTGTTTGTGCCAGGTGTCCTTGAAACAGGGGTGAGAATAATTTCCCGTCTCCTTAACACATCTCGTGCATCAGAGAGAACAGAAGCGCTAGATTTAGATGGATAGAGATCCACTGGAGTTATCTCTATTAACAGATTAACGATTCTCCTGATGATGTTAAGAAGGCTTAATACAATATACACGTATTGTGCTGCTTTTAAATTCTAATAAACACAGTATTAACGTGATTTTGATTGCCAGTTTTCTCTGAGATAAGCAGTTTATTCAAATTCATTGCAGGTTTAACTTTGTGGAGACTCCTTAAATTAGAAGCATTTACTTTGCTTATAATGAAAATTAACTACATTCTAAAATACCTTGATATTGTGGAAAGTAGGTTTCTGAGACCAGAGAAAAGGGGTGCATACAAAGGAGATTTTTCTCAGGTACATCATTAGTATAGAGTTGTTCTGCAAGATACAGTGTATAGTAATAACCAACCTCCAGAGCTTTACCTTATTTAAATTGGTCACCTACTAAAGGGCTTGGGCTGGCTTTGCGGAGCGTATTAGGTGAATAACACAGTATTGTTTTATGGCAAATGCATTTTTTAGCTGCTATGGGGTATATTGCATATAACTCTTTGGTGCTGGCTTATGGGCCTTGACAACACACATCAGGCTGTTTAAACCATTAGAGTGTTATTTTTCTTCCCCTGAGGAATCATAAAGGGAAGCCCTGCTAACCTGTCGGCTCCCCTCTGCCCTCCTTTCCCACTTTGTTCTACGAAACCTTAAATATGTAGATGAATTCCTGGAGCTTGGCTGGTTTCAGAGCAGCCTGGGGACTGATTCGGTTGAGCTGCCCAAAGCCCATAAATTCAGGACAATTGGATGGAAACAGGAGGCCAAGTTCAAGGGTAGAAAGCTGGGTGAAAAAGCCTGATGATTTGAGTATCTGAGGCTTCCAGGAGGAACGTTTTCCCCCTCAGTCATAAAAAATAAGGGGAGGCATGATGCCTCAATGTTATGGCCACTGAAACAAAAGGAGAAAAGGGTAACTCAAGTTTGGGAATATATCGCGGATTAAATTGCGTATTGTTGCGGTGGAGGCTGAGTTTTTGGGATCCTGCCAGGGGATAGGACAATGTTTTTGCATCACCGTAATGTTTCTCATAACTGTAAGGGTAAGCCCTATCCTCACGTTAAGACTAGGAAGACTGAAGAAAACTGTGGATAATGGTGGCTTCAGAAGGCAGCGAGACAAAGAAGGAAAAACCAAAGCCACATAAAATGAAGTAAGATTCAGGGCTTTCCTGGAAAATAGTAGAAACACCAGTAAACATACAGATTCAAACGTATTGGAGAAAGAAATCCTTGAGAAAATAAAAATGTCCCCAAATCCCCAAACCCATTACTTGTACTATAAAAACAGCACAAAAAATATGGACTATTGCTGCTTTTATAAGTTATGAGTTTGAGTTTATTGGCAAATTTTATCTGAGGAGATGACATTGGACGCTTTAATTTTCTCTGCATTTTCAGTCTATTATCACTATTGAAGCATATAAGAACTTCAATTAAAGGCTCATTGTACTGGCCGTCAGATGAACAAGACACAGAAAAGACAACTGCTCTCCGGAGACCTCTCTTTAATCTCATTCACTTCAGATTACTTTTCACTCTGTCTGGAGTAGGTTAAAATAGAAAAAAGACCTAAACACCTTGAACAATTTTATAATTTTTAAAGTTGTGACTTGTTCCTCAGGGTTTAAATTAGAGGGTTATAAATTTTTCTTGACATCATTTAAAAAATAATATGGAAGATGGTTATTTTACGCCGACTTCTTTGATTTTCCTTTAGGCTACTGAGAGCGGTACTCTAAATGCTTTCTAAATTGTTTTTCCCTTTTGTGTTCTTTTTTTTGGGTTTTTTCCCCTTCCTTTTTTACATGTGCTGCTCTGTAACTTTTAATAAATATTATCAGCTTCTGAAAGATTCCTGAGAGACAGTTAAATGTAATTTTTTGCCAACTTTTCCTAAGGAAGGGCAAAATAATAAAATTCAGTGATTCCAGATGTCTGCGATTTTTCAGATACAAGAAGTCCTCATTTCCTCATGAGACGGACTTGGACCAGTGCTCTGCAAAGGGCAACCTCCTGTTCAGAGAGACTTTCTCCTACTGTTTGAAAGGTCTGATTTGCCTGATGAATGAAACTGGGAATTGCAGTTGTTGCCTGGGATCGTATGTCTGGTGGGTAGCCTAGTTATCCTTGAATGCTGAAGGCAAGAGGCATGTTGAACTTTCCTCGGCACTGTGAGAAGTGTCAAGTTTGAGTTTCAGAGACAGTATTCATAAATTCAGCAGCCTATGTTGCTGAAGAGATGAGTAATTTTGTGACTTTATGTGGATGATTTTGAAGTATGTTATCAAGTGAATGTTCATTAAATAAATTTAAAAGGAGCTTAGATGTAAGGGAAAGATCAATCAATTTTTTGCAGTTCTACTTGAGGACTTCAAATGCAATTCTGATTTCAAAGCAGCTGAACCGATGTTTTCAAAAGTTTCCGTCGTTCCTCAGCATGGAAACCTTTAGGACATTTAGGAAGCAATAAAATTCTCTAAAAATATCGAAATTGGAAGGAGAACTGCTGTTGAAGACAATTTGATTATATAATTTTATTTTTTCTTATTTAATTAACAATGTATACACAACTGAGATGATTACTTCTCCAGTGCTTTTGCTCAGTTTTTGTATACACACTGAATCTTACTTTCTTGTTTCATATACGCAAATCCGTACTCAAACACACATGTCTGACAAAACTGGTTTAAACAAAATCATTCCCTTACATAAACATTACTACCACTACTAAAGCTAGATGTTCTCAGGTTCTGAAATGTAGAATTTCCCTTTCTTACCTAGCATGTCCAATTTATCATTTTTACATATTTCTGTAATTCTGGCAATCAGCTGGAATTTGAAATGTACTGTGCATTTTTCTGCCAAATTATTCTGACTCCAGAGCTTTGTATGAACTTGGGATAAACATTCAATTTTAGGGGTTTAATCAAGCTAAGCCTGGCCTTCCAACCTTTTGATGAATATTTCATAGCTATGAGTTATTCTGCTGTGTAGTAAGAAACATTACTTTTTACAATAAGATGCCAACAGGTTGTTACTGCTGAACAGTGACAATAAATACTGGTCAATATACTGATAGTATCACTAAAATTTCCAGGGTGTTTTATTTAGCTTTTGCTATCAAAGGTGTTGATTGAAATCAATACTTCCATATCCATTTGTATAGGCAAATGAGTTGTGCTAATTAATGACACATTTTCATTGATGATTTTTTTTACTACATAGTTTTATAACTATGTAGATGGAGAGTCTTAGGAATGAAAGAAGTGAGAAATGCTTGGGGAAAAAAAAGAAAGTCATGTTTGCCATCATCGTGTTCCCAGAAGGATGATCTTTGTGGATTTCCTCACTGAGGACAAAATGAAGTGCCTCTCAGTGTCTAAAGTGTATCCCCCTCCTAAGAGTTTGGCTGCTGATGCTCAAGACCAGGTTTGCTCTGGTGCAGCCGTGCAACCTTGGATCCGACCGCTGGGAAGCCCCAGAGGTAGTGAGGAGAGATGAGCTGAGCCCCCGCCTTGCTCGGATGACGATTTAGACCCTTGGTCCCTGCCTGAGCTCCGTCACGGCCGTGCCTGTGCCTTTCATCGCCCTGGCCGGACCCATCCTTCCCCATCTGGCTCCTCTCTTGCCGCTAAGAGTGCACGTCTTGAAAGCAGCCAGGCCTTCCTATGGGAAGTTTATAATTAGTAGGGGGTTTTATATTCTGAGGGTGTATAAGGACTCTGGTTTGGGTCTGGATTTGTGTCAATACCGTAGCAGACAGATAACATTACAGAGTTTTGGGAAAAGCTAATGAACCTGGCACTCAGTTTTCTTTGTTGTACCCAAATTGGAGCCCAATATTGCCTACATCCTCCACCAATTTTTTACATTAAATTTTAACGGCCTAGGTTGCTCAGAAGTAAGGTACTTTAAGTGAGATTCTTGGTAGTACAGAAAGAACATGTTCTGGCCTTCTGTGAAGGCTGTAGGCTGGTACCCCCCAAAAGCATTCCCGGAAGGGGTTCCCACACAGTTGCCATGTGAGAAAGTACGGGTATGTTGATGGCATTCCCCACCAATTTGTTGCATTAAAGTTACAAAGCTAAGAGAAACCCTAGCCCTCAGGCCTTGTACAGCTAGTACAAAACCTGTGGCCTGTTGCTAGCAATGACAATAGTGAATCTACTGGGTTACAGGACTTTATAGCCTTAAATCTAAGCAAACAGTCTGCATTCATATCCAAGTATCTAAGGAAAGCAGCTATATCTACAGGGAAACTTCTTTCATTCAGGCTTACTCATCTTCTGCCTACACTTCTCAAGAGGAAATCTGCTGGTGGTGCCACACAGTGAGGTAATTTCTTTCTGACCGTTTAGGTACCTCTAGCGGGTTGTGGAGATCCAGGCTATTTGCTAGCCGTCTGTGAAAGGCTGCGGGAAGACGGAAAAATTATTTATGTGCTGTTTTCAGGCCAGCTGATTCCTCTATCATCCAACAGAAATGATGAGGATCATGTCCATGAGAAGGTGGGACTCCAGTGCCTGAGAAGGAGCCATGATGTGTCAGCTTGGCTGCTTCTTCCTGGCGAAGGCGGTG
Organism: Astur gentilis; assembly: GCF_929443795.1. Taxonomy (NCBI): domain Eukaryota; kingdom Metazoa; phylum Chordata; class Aves; order Accipitriformes; family Accipitridae; genus Astur; species Astur gentilis. Next base: position 8,635,779 of record NC_064913.1, read on the forward strand.
AGTTCTTACTTCCCTTTTCTGCAGAGGAGGAGATGGTGATAGGGTTTATGCTGTACTGAAGGCAGAAATGAAATCCTTTTGTTAAGACACTTCTCACTGTCGTTTTCATATTCTTCTTGATTTCCCATTTCAGAGCACAGCTAGGCTTGGGCTAAAAAGGGGAAGAAAAAGAACAAAAAAACCTGCAGGAGAAATTCTTATAAGACAGCCCTTTTCACTTTTGCACTTACTTTCTGTGAAATACCATTTGATTTTGTTTTGAAAAATGAATGTCAAAGGCCAGAAGCTCAATTCATAAATCTCATAAACATTTCAGCAAATGCATCCAAGTTGGCAATACTGGAACTTTTCTGAGACTTTTTTATAAGTCAAAAGAGCAAAAAAACCCCAAACCCAACAGAAACCCCCAACCCTCTGATATTTTTACCGACCACAGTTGCCAATAACCTTTGTCTGCTTTTCTCCTTCTTTTCTATTTCAGTCCAAATTCTCAAGAAAAAAAGCTGTGGTCATTGGGTTGATGATGGGGCTGTGGAGATGGGAGCATTCCAATAAGTCACAGATTATCATGTAGACAGCTGTGAAGCTGTCACTGCAGCATTACTGCTCCCCACATGTTGATATGTCGGGAATTTGGCCCACCAATCACTGAAGTTGCTGGTAATGCTACACCTTGGAACTATTCTAACTCATGTGCTTTTTGCGATGAAACAACTCTCTGTATTAACTTCTTGAATCTTATTACCACCTTTCCAGAGTAAGCATGTCAATTTTTCTAGCTATTGTGCCTACAAGGTCATAAAACCAGAGGAGAAGAGGTGCAGTCGTTTCAGCTAACACATAATAACACACAACTGCAATAACTAAGTTTCCCTTCTGACTATGCCAGTGGTGACCGGTTGTGGTGGAATAACCCATTTGCAGCACCAGAATCCTCACAAATGGTAATCAGATGTTTGAAGTGACTCAGTGAAGAAATATATCATGGAAGAGGGAAGAATGGGGAAAGTGAAGAAGCCTAGCAGCTGTGACTAAAGTATAATCTTGAATTCTGGCAGGCAAGTTATATGCTGTGTTCAGAATTTCAAGCCTGTCTGGCAGACATGATGGTCTCAGGAGCTGCAGAATGGTGAGGTGCTACGTGGAAATCCTGGCGTCAGCGGGAAAACCTTCATGCTCTTGCTCTTTCAGGGATCTCACAGACTGGAGGCTAAGAGTAGATTAAGCCCAGGATGTTAAAACCTAATTCCTCATAGATTTATGCATGTGAAACAGCGGTTTATCCTTTAATAGCCTTTTTGAATGTGGTAAAGTTATTCAGTTTTGCAGATGATTGTTTTAATAAAGCTAATGTGCGGGAGAGGGGATGGATCTGATCTTGCTTGCTAGCCAATGCAGATCAGTCAGTAAGGGGTAAATAAACTAAAGCAGAATGAAAAATGAGAGATAAATTAATAAGAAAGTATATTTCTCTTTTCAATGGTTGCTGTCTTGGATCATGCCTGTTGGTAAATTTTTTGCTTTTCTTAAGTCTTCTCTCTCTATTTCCATGGCTTTCTGTTTTTTCATTATATGTACAAGGAATGGATGTTGGGTAGAATAATTGAAGCAAACTACATGAAAACCAATTGTCACCTATCTTGGGGCTATTAAAGAATTCCTTTTAACTCAAGGGTAGTTCCTCCCTTGTTTCATTCACTAAGTGTTGACAGAAGAGCAATAATCTTGAGGCAAATGGAATATTTCAACAAGCAAATATCACAAGAGCCACAGAAACCCTCCAAACATGTACTGTTTAGCGATACATACATCTTCAAATGAATATCCTTCATAGCAAACAAAGCAGAATCTGCGTCTAGTGACATCTGAGAAATTGTCCACCAGCCTGTGTTGTTAGGAATCAATTCTGGAGATATCAAGCTGGGAAACATAGAAAGGAAACATAGAAGAGAAGGACCTCACCATAATTATTCCCCACTTAATGCCACCTCCCTCTCTTCTTTTTTCCCTTCTGTCCTTCATCCTTCATTCCTTCTCAGTGAAACAGCTGTGGATGTTTCCCATATCAGAAATGATTAATGATCTTTTCTCTATTTAAATCATTGTTCTAGTCTGCAGCAGAGTTTCAGCTGTTAGGTTGCCAGATTAGTTGCGATTAAAACAACAACATTTGCGCTCTCATTGAAACTGGATGCAAAGTCTTTATTGGCAACCTGTGATTTCTCTTCTAAAAGTGCTTAGATGTAAAATACACTGGGCCAAATTCAATACGTATTACATTTAATACAGATCAAGTCTGGCAACCCAAAATCAAGCAGAGGAGAAGCTCTTTGGGGCTGCAATGTACCGAAAGCTCAGTTATCAGGGGTAAAGATTTCAACAGCTAAGGCCCAAATGGTCACACATCTCTAAAATGCCTATGGTGACCAGGGCATGCAGGGCTTTGTTGCTGTTGTGAAGGGTGTTTCCAGATCCATTCCTCTAAAAACATTCCCCCCTCCACCCTCCATCCTCAGGCACTATTTCTGCGGGCACAGAACAGATTCTTACTCTTTAGCATCAGTCCGTCGTACAAGTGTTTATATATAGCTTAACCTCATAAACCACTGCGACCTGATCAGCTTTTGAGACCTTGCCCCAAATGCTGTTGACAGTGCTGTGGGTTGGAGATGAAACTGCAAATACAGCAGGATTCCTGTTCACCCCAGCCTCCTATAGGGGCTTGGCAAAGGTATGTGGGGCTTTAACTGTGCCCTCGCAGCAAATAAAGAGATACTCTTTGTAGAGGCTGCCCACGTTGTTCAGGTGGTCACTTGTCTTCTGCGGAAAAAGTAATGGAGTGAATGGAAGCTTTCTGACCGGACCACCTTGTCTTATGCATGGATTTCAAAATAGATGTCATAACATTTTAAAAATAACATCTGACTATTCCAAGAAATGGTATGCAAGATGTACAGAAATATATAAAGATACTGAACTTGGCATGAGATTTTGCTGAAATACTTCAGCTGAAAATAGACTTTGCAATATACAGACGTGATATATATGCTTTTTCAGCTAAAGAGGGTAGATGCTGGCTATGCTAGTGGCTTTGCTTTGTGGGATGTGTAAGGAAATCCACGATTTCAATCTCCCAGTTGCACAGATAAGTGGAAAGTTTTAAGTAAGACAAATAAAATGAAACCATTTCATTCCATTCTAGATACCACATTAAAGTACAGTAGCTTCAAATAATGGGTTCATAAAAAAACACTGGCTGTCTCTCGTGCAGTTCAAACATCTCATTACTGTGGGGTTATAAATCTGCAGACAGTGGAGGTTCCTTTTGTGGAGCAGTCTTTCAGCTGAAATGGTTATGAACAGATCAATACATTTGTTATAAATAATCTCTTTTAGAACTTGGGCAAATATGACTTAGCAGTTTTGACAGAAATGGAGCCAAGTGGTGCTTTATAGATTTCAACAATCTTGCAGCTGGTTCAATGAGGTGAAATCTGTAACTGACCTGTTGACTAGTGAGAGCAATAACAGAAGGAAATGAAAGAAAATGGTACAGTGTAGCTTGGACTTTTAGCTGATTTTTGTATAAGAAAGATGTGGTGGAAGCAATATTCAGGTAACGTTTTGTTATCTGGTAGCTTTTCTTACAAAAAAGCTACAATGAAACTACAAAAAACTTCTTTTCTGCCATCATTGTGCCAGAACTACTGTGTACTAGTGGTTAGATTCGTTCCATCTTTGACCTTTAAAATGCGGCTTCCTTCCCAAATGCCTTAAAGGAGACTAAAGAAATTGAGTACCTTTTCTGAAGAAATAGAAATTCAATAGCTTATCTGGCACAGGGCTGAGTTCCTGCACCCCTCACTGAAGTCAGAAGGAGCCAAGGATACAAACATTTTACAGCAATTAATGGCTTATGCACCATTGTCAGAGAGATGCTTAACTGTGGAGAGCTCGAATGTTCGCTATTATTATTTCAAGTTTCCTTGTTGTCTAGCAGGAGCTCCTGTCTTAAATGAGCTTCTCTCCATCACCACACAGGGCACAGGAGGTATCACGTATGCAAGACAGAAATTCAAAAACCCAAGGTGTTCAATGAAGAAAATGATCTAGATAGAATGAGAATAAAGGAAAAAAAACCCCACGAAACTTAGGTGTTCTGACAAACACGAGAGAGAAACAGTATGCAGAGAAGTAAGCCACATCATAATAGTCAATAAAATAGATCTCTTGTTTTGCCTGTAGGTAATCCTGATTCAAAACCATGTTATTGCCTGTTTACACCTATTTCCTACCGCCCTGAATTGATAAATCACCAAAGTTTCAGATATTTTTGTGAAAGTCTCTCAACCTCTTCTGTTGGCACTCTTTTTAGAGCTGCACAAGTAATTAAATAGTGTTTAGGCCAAAAGGAGTGAATCTGTAGCTCAGAGCTCTGAACATAGGATGCTGTAATCTGAGACTCAAATCCTTCTTGCAGTCCATCCGAAATTATTTCTGCAGGTTGGGACAGTTCCAGTAGAGAAATCCACCTGAGAGCAGCCAACAAGATGAGCTGAAGAAGATCTGCATCCAGGTATCACCTCCAAGTCAGGGCTGGTGCAGACATCAGGCTGCGGTCAGCAGCCAGCAGATGTTTCCACACAAGTCTCCCACATTTCACTCGGGTAGGTTAACTGGAGTATTCTTGGAGGCATCCACCCCTCTCTGCCGATTTGGAAAAGGATTCACCATCTTTCAATAATTGCCCGCTGTTTCATTTGGCTGTGTTTCTTCCAGAAGTCTGGCCTGTCGGTGCCTCGAACCTCCTTACAAACAGACGCTCTGCATGCCAGGACCGATCCGATGTCACATCCCTGGCGAGCGACACATCTGGTTAGCTCTCGGACCTGCCGTTATTAGCAGACATCTGTTCCGGTTCTGGTAGCCGACCTGTAGGATGAAGTCCTGTGATACAACCAGTGGGAGGTACTGAGACCGACCCCCCCGGTCCGCAGAATGGAGGCTGTGGTGGAGTGGAAGGTGACTTAAGCACCTGTGCCGTTTTCCGCATAAAGGAATGGAGACAATGCATTTGCTGAAAATGCGGTAGCTCTCAGGCTAAAATGTGTAACGTTCCTGAGAAAGTGTAACATTATTTAATACGGAAAACCTGAAAAAAAACCCTAGGTTGCACAAGCTTGCAATTCCTACCGACCCCTCTCCAATGCGAGGAAGAAAGCAACGCACGTCGAACTGTCCTGCAGATACCAGAGACTAAGGCACACACCGAGCCGTAGGTAATGGTTCATTTCCGAATTCCACCGTCTTCAGGAGAAGCCTGCCTAAAGGAAGGCTGAGTGAAAGCTGAGGAAGAGGGTCAGAGCTTGGCTTGGGGTGATGTTTCTCTCTCATAAAACCAGTGTAAGAATCAGTGGTTCACTGAGTTATCGGTATAGCTCGTGTTCTGCTGTGCTGTGAGAGGAAATTTAATTCGGACCAAATGTTACAAAATAAAGAAAGTTATGATTATTTAGGCCTAAATTTTATTGATTTTGGGTGGATGTTTTGGGTAGTATACAAATTTCTTTTAGGCTGTGCTAATGAAGGCTGGGATATGATCCCTTATGAATACAGAGTTTCGCGTTGAAAGTTTTTGTTCTGGAATTAGTACAAATTATTTTCTGTGAAGATTTTGTAAATGAGACCCTTTAGTTCAATAGGTTTAGAGACCTGTGCTACTGCATTTACTGAATTTTGTGAATTATATTAATATGATACTATTAAGATGCTATGAAAACAACTGTTGCCAAAATTACCGAGCACCTAAAATTTCAGTGTAAAAAAATATGCCTCCTCCTTTCTGCACAGTAATAATCTCTTGTTTTGTCACCGATCCATATTTTGATTGGCAGTGAAATACAAAAGTGCCGTTTGCTGCATACTAGGAGAAACCTTTTGTCAGAAAGTCAGCCCTAATACTGCAAGCTCATTTACAAAAGTACAACCTTAAAGATGGACTTCTAAATCTAACTGGCCCCCTTACAAAAGTCAGTGAAAGGGAGAAATTATGCAAGGACAAAACTAATGGGGTTATTTTGTAGATTTGGTCTTAGATTTGGACTTAAATTTCCATGGTGTTTTGTATTGTATGAACAGATATAATGCACATGCCCAAAACTCTGAGGTATCTGTTAATTTTCTTCTCAGGATTTTCAATTAAGGTAATTTTTTTTCATTTTGAGTTTAGGGACAGCTACAAATGATATCAGATGGAATTTTGCTTGAGTAATAGCTTCAACACCCCCATTGCAGACAGACTGTTTCGGTTCTTCTGTGGTGTCTTTCAGAGGAAAAGTTGGAGGAAATGGTCATATGAATTTACTAATGATAAAATTATTAGTTTTATAATAAAACCACCTTTATTCACTGAAATACAGAAAAATATTATATTTTGCTACATACTCTACAGATGTGCGGGAGCATGTTCCTGTAATTTAAAAATAAGATTTAATTTTGCTCTTAAAATGTATCAGACGAGCATGACGGTTTTTAGGTGAATTATTTTATTTTCTCTGGCTAATTGCTTCATGTTTCCATTAAAGCACTAAGCACACTTGCAAAATTCGAGGCTAGGGAGTCTAGGCCTTTTTCTTATATATAGATAGTTTTTAAATAAGATAGAATTCCTGCTCTGTTAGAAATATACCCGCTATTACATAAACTGCTTAAATCAGTGAAGATAAGAATATTATTTCATTATTTATAAGTATGCATATAGTGCTCTGTAGTTATGAATAAGGACTGAATTCTGGATTGTTCCACACAAGACAGTAAAAAGAAAGAAAACCTCTTCTGAGCAAGGGTGGCCCTGATCTGTGATCCGGGTATATGGCATAAGGAACACTGCATGGTTTTCTGCCTTTTGGAACAAAGATTAGGGACTGTGAGTACTGTTCCTTTATAGATGATTCAGTGTCCAGTTGAACGGAGCTAGCACATCAGCAAAAGTCATTTACTAAAGGTAAGTATTACTATTGTGTGTCAGATGCTTTACTAGAAACTAGCTTACATGGAGAGGGACTAACTTCCGTACAATGAAAATGATTGATTCTCTCTTCTGATTTCTCAGGTTCCTCTGAGGAAAAGAACTGTTCGCATTAATGATCACTTGTTTTCTGAGGCTGTTTTAGAAGGCTGGCAACTTAAGCTAGGAGACTGTGAAAGAATTATCATTATTAAAGGGAACTCAGATATAAAAAAAAAGGGTATGTTTAAAATCAATTGACACAATTATTAACCAGCACAGAAATTCCTTTAGTTTTAAGATTCATAGGGCAGGAGACCTATTTTACCATAAAAATTGTCAATGTGAAATGTTTATGTGTTGTTGTCCTCAACATGCATATGACCTATAGTGTAAATGTTTATGTCTCACATCCATAAAGTGGCAGTACACAGAGATTATCCATTGTGTCCAATAAAATATTGACCTGTGTTTTCTCCCTCTCTCCCAATGCAGTTTTCTATTCGCTAACCGAAAAAGTACAATCTCCACCAGACAGCCTTCTGGATCTGGGGAAACAAAATAAATACCACTTCGCTCCTTCCCTGTGGCCTTGATGAACCAAAAAATGGGAAATATATGCGATATATGTGATTCAGAACTTTTGAACATACTGAAATTCCACCCGCTCCTAGAAAATTAAATTTATCTCTTGAAATATGCCACATTACAGCATCAAGTGAGAGGAGCAAATGCGATTGTCTCTAATAAACAAGTGATTGCCTTATTAACCCTGGGTTTAAAAGTGCACGTGTGCAGGGCAACTCATTACTACCAAGATATGTGCGGAGCAAGCGAAGGAAGCGTTATTATCCCGAGGGTCACTGAGAATAGCAGCAAATAGGATTATTGCTCAGAGCAGGATGAACAGAAGGCTAGATGAATGTAATTTCAATGAGAATTGATTTGTGGAGAATTGATTTAATGACATTTAAAAGGGCACCCACTGTCTTAATCTCTGGCTATCCTGTGTTCTTACTGTAATACAAGGCTAAGCCTTTGTCTTTTGTTTTCTTCCCTGAGTGCAATGTATTAAGGCACCTGGGGATATCAGGACCATGTGAGAACCATAGCCAAGTCTTCCCCGGCAGGACACTTTGAGGCTGCTGTGACTGCCTTCAAATCAAGTTTTCCTGCATCTACTAGAGCCCTTTGTCGGGGCAGAAGGCACATCCTTGGAGGCGACGTGCCTGAGAGCTGACAGCCCACGGCCCAGCTACTGGCACCTGGGACTGTTAACACCCCCGGAGTTCATGAAGCCCTTGACTCTAAAGTTTGGCTTGTATGGCTTAACTTTTCAGAAGCAAATATTAAATACTAAACACAAAGCAAGAGCTGGTGATTCCAGTTACTTTTTATTACTATTATATATAGATAGACAGATCCAGAGACAAACCAGTCTAGGCAAAATACACTTTTTTTTTCTCACTACATTGCAGTTTGATCTATGCCCTTTGAATCTCTGGAGTCTTTCAGTTCACGTCTTCTACATACCGTAGAGCCCTCTTTCCATGTTCGCTGTCAGCATTCGCCCTTACACGGTGGCTAATTCTCTTGGCTGCCCCTGCTCCCTCTGGGAGCAAGCTGTTTGTGGTCTGCCTCTGTGGCTCTAGGACTCTTCCTCTTAATTCATCAAAGTTACAAATATTTTGTTCTGTATCTACAATTCTGTATTTTCCACCACTTAATCCCTATTCTTTAAACGAATCATTGCCCAAGGTATTTTTATCAAATAAGTTGCTATTGACATACCTTTTTCTTGTCCTGGAAAGAATGTGATATGTTTTATTTCAGCATCTGCTGTAAATGGAGCCTTCAGCTTAGCTAAAAATCTGACTCGTAGTGTGTGTTTGACCAAGAAAGTATGATTGGCAGCTGGGGAAATGTAACAGTACTCTGTAGGTAAGTAACGCAATTTCCTTACAGCTCATTTTTAACATCTTTGCTGGTAGACTATGTTATACATGCTACTGAACTATCTGATCACCCTCAGAATGTGGGCACAGTCTGAAAACCTGCAAATGAAAGAAGAGATGTTCTGTCTTCTTTCTTTCTGTGGACAGGGCCGACACAATGAGCAATCCTGGAAGTGCTCCGTGATTAACTATGCTGCGTACTAAAGTTAATGGATTTTACGAGCATGACAACTTCATATTTATTTGAGTGAGCACATTCAACGAACAAGTTAATTCTTAACTCATTTGTCAGCTATCTAATTTCTGGCAATCTCCTGAGCAAGCTATTTTAGTGGATTTAATACATTTGTAAAATGAATCAATCATAGATTGGGCATAGAAATTTGAATACATTTATAATGACATGTGGACATTAAAGATGGCCTGTGCACTGATTCTGTGGTAATGCCTGCTAAATCTATAGAGCTTGTTAATGTTTGACAAGTTACTTTATGTTCTTATGGTTTAGTGTTTAATGATGATTAATCCCATAGCAAAAGAGTAGTCTCAGCTTTTGACGTTTATTGCGGAACATGTGGAAAATAAAATGTGTCAATTAAGTAAAATGCTCACATCCTAAAACACACTTTATTTTACCCATAAGCAAAGTATTAAAATTATACTATAACCAGAGGAAGAAGATTTGCAGAATTTACAATCAGTCAGCGCTTTACTTTTTTACTTTACTTTTTTTCTTTACTTTTATTTTGGACTAGTATTAGTCTAGAGCAATTTGAAGCATCTTAAAAATTGAAAGGCAATTCCTTTAAGAAAATGATTTTCACGGTAGCTTATAGAGTGTTTGGTTTGGGTGGTAAAGTTAGATAAGGCAAGGCAGCTTATACTTTCTAAGACTGGGCTCAGATCAGCCAGATACTGAAAGACCACCCCTGAGTAATATTAAAGGCAGGTGACACCTGAGCCTGGGAATGTTTCCTTAGGAAGAAGCATGAAGGAGAATCCACAGGGCTAGGATGGGAGTTGAAAATGCAGGGTATTACACTCTGCACTTGATCTAACATCTCCCTATAGACTGCGTGGCACTCAGTCAGAAAAAAAAAAGAAGGGTTCAGATTCTTTTCTTTATGTGTGTGGCAAAAAAACTTTCTCTATGCTTTGAAAAAGGTAGTAGGATTCCCCTTCGTGTAAAGAGAAATCCCTTTTCGGCTAAAGTAGGCCGTGATTATTTGTTTATGTCTGAGATTTGATTGCACTTGTGGATCCTGAAAATAGAAAGAAACAACTGATGTGAACAAATGCAGTCTGGAGCAGAATCTAATCAAGGGAAAATCAGTCACTGACTGTAGGGTATTTACTTATGATTCTAACTGCTGTGCCTTATTTTAAGTGCTACCTCTGTTGAGTAAAAAATAAAAAAATAAAAGGAAAGGATTATAAATTTCAAACTGGAGTACTGTGTGGTTAGACAGTGTGGCCCAAATTCTCTACTTTCTTATACCATTTAAATGAAATGCGATTTACATCTGTAAAAACAGAAGAGGAATCACTTTCCCTGTGCATTTTGAAGAATCTCCTTTAGCCATACGGTTTATTTTTGAAGCTTAAGAAATTTTCTGACTCAAACATTTGCCCTTAATAGGAGTTTCTCACAGGGTGAACTAAAATGCTCTATTTATTTTAATGAGTCTTTTCTCATAATTGAATAAATCCTTCAGAATATGAAAGTATTTAACTATTCAATATGGTAAGTATTAAAGACACATTGTCATTTTCCATTGTTTTGTTTTCATGCAAGAAAATTGACCTAGTACATGGATCTGTTAATCACTTACTTCTTTGGGCAGTAAGTGAATGCCCTGCTGTAATGATATGGAAGCTGTCTTGCAATTTAATTTAGTTTATCTGAGTTGATCGTATTTTAGTTTTTTTCCATTTTAGTTGTACATCATCTTTTGACCAAGGACCAGCTTCTAACCTTGTTCATTGCCCTTTTGCACTGCAAGAGTTGTACGAAGAGGCTGCAAAGAAACAAATAAAAAAGAAAGCAGTGATTATCTTGGCACAAGGAAATCTTGAGTTGCTCCGAGTCCACGTGGATGAATGAGCGCCAACTTGTCCAGTTGACTTCACTGTCTGTGTGGGCTAGACATGGAGGGCCTGTGAATGGAACATCTTGCAATGAGATGCTGTCTTGCCCTCATAACTTATTAGTAATAACATTTTTTTTCCATTTGAATATATTCAGAATGAAATTTGCATCCAGAAAAAGAAATTACACAATACCATTTAAAAAGTTGTTTTCCTGATGTGTATTCCTCAGTTTAGAATTGGAAAATGACTTGTAATTTTGCAAACAAATCAGTTCTCCTGAGATGAAAAACTGGTAGGGATACACCAATTAAGGTTTCAAGTTTGAAAGTGTTTAAGTCCATTAGCAATGCCCCAAAACCATTGTAAATTGCCCCTGCATTTGTAATTGCTGAAATAGTACGTAGGCAGTCCTTACAGCAGTGATAATGATACAGGTTGGCAAAACATCAACAGCTATCGTCTTCATGCTGTGGGATAGCCTGACCTCATATATTTTGAGCTGGAGTGATGACTGAGTATTCTTAGAAGAGTCAGGTAAATCAGTCCCTGGCTTGTTTCAGCATCTGCACAATACTCTAAAAACAAATAGCAGCTGTTTCACTGACATTATAGGGAAGAGAAATCTTTGTGTGCCTTATGGCTGATGTCTTCATTTCTGCTCCCAGTGGATGTATAAGTACAACATCTTATCTGACATAAATTCAATTATGGGTAGGTCTGCCACAGAAGAATAACTCCTGAGTGTATACTAATTGACTGAACAGGAACTGAAGCATATAATGGGGCTTTTCCACTCCCCAACCTGAGGTACACTAAGGGAATGCCACATAGGAGAAAGGAAACTTTTAGAATTAAAGAGCTCAAATACCTATGGATATCCCACAAAATATTAGATGGCTTTAATTTTTTGTTATGGAATAACTATAAGGATTATATACATGCAAGGAAAAAGTGATATTGACAGGACTTTTAAAACCAATCATTTATTTGTGTGGATAGTAGACTTTTCATATCAACATGATCAATCCAGTGAAGGAGATTGAATTTCTCATCATCTTGACGCTGCAAAATTCTAAATCTGCTGTATACACAAAATGTCAGTTCTCATTAGTCTGATGTTGCTTCCAAATTAGTACTTTGTGTGTCTCTACTCTCAGACAAGAGGCTGTTTGGGAATTATTAAAGGTAGCAAATAGTGTGGCCTTTTATTAAAGAACCACAACCCAAAGAACTTGGACAATCCCTTTTTTTTCCCCTTAAAAGGAAAAAGAAGAAATACTTCTATATACCATTTTTCTATAAAGTAGATAAAACTGAAGCTTCACTAAAACTGTTCTTAATGTTGATGCTTGCACTGAAGTTGAGTAGGATGCAAATATTCATCTTTTTAATACTTGATCCAAGTCTAAAATATGAAAAAATCGTGTTTTGTAACAGTGAGACTTCACGTTAAATCCATATACCAGTACTCCTCCAGCAACAATTCCAAGTCAGGCAATGCTGACAGGATGCTTGCAGAAGGCAGATATTGCAGGAGCTCTCTGTGTCATGGTCATGGCTTTTGGACACCGCTAGAATGAAAATTGACTAGCGCAGAAGATGGAGATTAATTTAGACACAAATTAACTTTTGCATTCAAATACCTTTATATTCAAGACAAAGGACAAGGCATTGCTGTCATTAATTTCTATGACTATGTATATATATATATGGTATAAAGTTCTCACATATAGAGAATTTGTGTGGGATCTAGAGTGCCATTTCTTTCTTTGATATGAATTCCTTAATAATATGGTCATATGCACAACACTGAAATTTTTATTGTCCAAAATTCCACAACAGGGCTAGAATTTATAAAGACAGGTTTTGCAATCTTCTTGTGACAAAGAGGACTGAGTGAAAAGGATCTATTGCAAACACATCCACCTTCAGTGGAAAATGAATATGGAAAGCCTATTAATATAGACTTCAGTTCCCATAAGCTACTCTGCAGTTTAATGTGGGTTGTCAGCCCGAAGCATCATGAAAGGCAATGAATACCTGGGGGAAATAGGCAGACAGGACTGGGCCACTAGAGCAGTGAGCGCTTGCAAAAACTCACCCTTGCAGACCTGTTCTTCTCTTAAATTAGATTTCTTTTTCCTGCCACTCCCTCCAATAACTTTTAAAGCAGGAGGTACCTAGCAGCTTTCTCTGAGCTTTAACTTTTTTTCTCAGCAGAGGCAATAACAATATATTTCAGAGGAACTACCTGCCTCATTTTTTTCTTCAGCCTTCATGCTAGCAATCTGTTTCCACTGCTCCTCCCCCATATACTTACTTTTATTTATTTCTACATGTTATCCAGAGCTTCCTGACACCCTGATTCATGTTTCATTCTCACTCTCTCTGTCACCAGCTGCTTTGTATAAGAGTCTCTTCTATGTCCTGAGAATTTGGACTGGTTCACTTAAACCACTGCAGAAAATAACCCCTTTTTTCTCTTTCAGGAAAAAAAAAAAGAACTTTTTTTTTTTAAAAAGCAAAATTAGCAGATAAATAGAAGATCTTTTATTTTACCTAATAGGTAAGACTGCCATCAAAATACTTTTGTTTCTCAAAAAAAAATGTACATAGTTCAATTGAAGGTGTAGAATTGAATTCAGAAGTGATACACATGGTAAAAGTGAGGAGCAATGCAGACAGCATGTTTTGTAGTCAACTGCATTATATTTACTCAGAAGATGAGATAGCAAAAATAATGGAAACAATCCACACAGTCAAATAGTTCTTCAATATAATCTCCCTTCTTTGAGTCAGCATGAGGCAGCGGGTGTCTCATTTGTGTTTCCCACAAACTATGGTTCTTAGGTGGCTTGATTCTGCTGGCTCAGGAGCACAATGTCTTTCTAAATACATGGAGCCAGGCAGACCTGTAATTAACAGAGCTAAACTGCCTCTAGCTGAACTAGCCAACACAGAGCCTCTACTTTTTGCATGTTTTATCTATGAACTTGCCAGTGCACCCACAACCAACAGAGAGTTACTTTAGACTTGTGTCTACTACCTTACTCTCTCCCTCAGACCTCCTGCACTTAAATCAAAGTTAACTCACATAATAAAGAGCTGGGAGAAAGCATAATTTATGGAAGGAGATGCTTTAGCTTACCCAACTCCTTTCAACTACTTTGTATGAGAGTTATATTGTGTTACATTGCCTTTCACATTACGAAGAGCAGAGTATGAAATACTGAGGGAATTCAAGTGAATATTATGCGATCAATCTTACAGCACCTTACATATCACTTCTGAATTTGGCTCACAGGCCCGCGCACTGAGAAAGGACAACAAGACATCCACAACAGCCAGCAAATGAAACAAGAGTTTAACATCAGGGGAAAATATTAAGGCAGACAGTGTTGTAATGTGAGTAAGTATAGAACAATAACTTGATAGGAAACAGAAAAATAGCCTCAGACTTAAGTGAGAAAGCAGTTATGTAAATATGACATGCAGCTAAGGTTGATCTTTAATCCTTAACTTTAAGGTAAGGGCATATTAAATTATCACTGCTAGAAATGACTTGTTTGGGGAAATTATATTTACAGCACTCAGTTCTCTTTCTCCAAAGCCGGAGCAGATGGAGGTGTTCCTGGCAAAGCTCCCCCAAAGCCGGACGATACTTGAGGGAGGCTGCGCTCGCCCAGCAAACGTGACGCCCACCTACTTGTACCAGGACTAGATTTAGGGGGTCCACACTCTTCAGATGGTTGTCAGGCTGATCGGTTCACGTGGCTGTTTGGAATACTCCAAAATTACCTGATATGAATACCTAGAGTTATCAATTCCACTCACCATTACTGCTTGAGGCATTAAGTGTGTATGAACGGGAACATGTATGTTGAAAAAAACATGCCACCTCACTAACATTCAGTGGTCTTCAGAGAGTCATGTGAATCTAATGCAATAGTTATCCCTAAATAGTTCAGCTGCATACATCAGTAAACAGAAATGCAATTTATAATGGTAAACCAGCTTAATTAATAAAATATTTTTGTACTCAATTTTATTCTACAAAAAATTTCATACAAAGTGCTGTCTAAAGTGTGTTTTTTTTTTAAAAAAAAATTACAATAGATTAAATAGACAATTTAGCTATGTTGATGTGACTGAGAGAGTCTTTCTGAAAATCTAATCACCATCTAACTAAAACCACGTTGCAGTGTTTTGAGTGCAAACAGTGCAAAAAGTGACTTGGAAAGCATGCATCCTACATAATCATTTATATGTCAAGGTTTCCATACCTATGTGGAGTGCTCAAATCTAAAGGTTAAGGGAAAAGATGAATTACCAGGAAATTTAATAAGTGTACTACAAATATTCATTCTGGGTTAATGGTACTAGGCTTGACTTCTAGGAAAGCCAAAGAAACAGACTTTCAGGAAACATATCATTTGACTTCTCTTGCTAAGTTTATCAAATTAATGAATGCAGGTTACTAAGAAATGTAAACCAGTGTAATAAAATAATGGAGCTCACTGCCAAAAGTTTCTTGCAAGTTACTGCTGGAATACGTAACTGTAAGAAACTGTGGTAGCTCTTCTCTACTAATGCTTTTAAAAATCTGACAATTACACTGCAGATAGTTGCCAGCCCAAATTGTCATTGTAAATTAGAGATGGAATCTAAGAGGCAGTTGGACAGCAGCTTACTAAGAGGGCTCACAAGTACTGAATTTGCTTTGTGTTGTTTTTTTTTTTTATTATGGCTTGTTTCATATAGCAAATGAATCAGTTTGGGTTGCCTTGATTTATCTAAAAATGTAAGTAATGTGTTTTTTTCTATTTTTCCTATTGTACTTCTGCTGTTAAAACTCTTTAGTGTTCCTGGTAGCTTATTTTTTTCCCGCTCATACTCCCCAAAATTCTGTTTGCTATGTTTTCTGGTTATGCCTGAAATATCAACTTTGGAAGTAGGATGTCTAAAAAAGAAGCTTCACAAGTACTTCTAATTGCTGGACAATGTAGTGACTCACAAATGTTATTTAACTCTCAGGGAATTAATTGAGTGTGGTCAGTTCAGGGTTAATGAGGGAGACCATGTTTAAATTAATTTTATTATTGTGTCTTCTCTTTTAAAAAAGTCATAATTCACTTTTTCACCTATTTCTACTCAAACTTTTTTGTTCTTTACTGGTTTGATTCTTTGGTAACTATTCAGAAGCCCAACACTCATCCTCCAAACCCATAATACGCATGGAAATCATTACAATAAAAGATGATGCATTTTTTAAAAAAAGAGCATCTGAAGTAACCAAAATTTTGAGTAGAGAAATTTAAATGACTAATCAAGCGAACTAAAATAAACGTTTTGAAATTCTAAGTACTTCATTCCACCTGCAGGTAAGTTATGAATAAGGTGAACCAGGAAACTCATGAGAGGAAGAGACAGAAAGGAGAGAGAGATGCCAGTTTTGAGAACTTAGTTTCCAAAGTTTAGGATGGTTTATGGTCATATCTATGTATATAGGTATATCATTAGCAACTAATTTGGTGGGGGTGGATCATCTGATGCAAGCAGCAGTGAGACAGACAGACCTTACACCGAGACATCCAGAGGAGGCCGAAAAAAGCTTTGATCCCAAATGGAATCTCTCCACCCACTGACTGTCTCTACGTGTGCTGCTTCAAGCTGTTCAAAAAAGAACCAGGTTTTGGTGTGGACCCTCGCGAACCCATCAGAGGTGCGAGCACAGTTGGTGTGCATCTGTATTAGAGCTTCTGGTTGATCTTTCTCTGGTAGGAATCCAGCTCATGAGTACAAAAACTACTCTGTGAACTTGAGCAACCTATAGTAAGAGTGGATGATTTGCCTCAGAACTGCATTACTGCACCGAGTCAAAATGCTAAAGTAGATGCAGTCGGTGTGGAGTATGTGACAACTATAGTTTGTCAGAGGATTGGTACCTTGTCCAGGCTGCAGTGGATGGATTATTGAGTGAATGGAAAAGGAACGTCCCTTGACTTGTTTTGATACACTTTGCTGAAATTTGAATCCATACTTTTGCTCTGCAGCATGGATTTGTTAAACATTTAAGACACACTGTGCAACAGAAAGCAGTTGCACCTCAATGATTCATATCTGGACTAGTTTTAAAGGTGCAACCAAACAAAAGCTCTTTTAAGAAAAGGTGGCAACAGGGAAACTTATCCATAAACATAATTTTTACATACATGTCTGTATCGATATACAATATGTATCGCTATGATACTTTTTTGCTAAGTAATTTAAGCATGTTACATACATTAGCTAAATAACTTCACAGGAAAATCCTAAATAACAGCTACTGAAAAGATACCATTCCGATAATTAACCATACCATGGTGCGGTTGTCTCAGTCTAGCACCCAGCTGAAGGCTAGATATTAATATTAGCATCAGCATCAAATCTACATAGAAACTCTGCTGGCAATCTGGTTAGAGTTTCTGGAGACTGAAAGGCAGGGAAATTGAACTAGCCGCTCCTTTTTAGATGCCATTTATTCAGTTTGTAACGCAATATAAGAATTGTTCTCATTGCTGCCACAGCCTGCATGGTAATTATTCTGAGTCAAATACCTTTTGCCTGTTCCTGCAAGTGGGTTTGTGGTCATCGCTGCAGCAGCAGGACTTGGCCCTCTGCAGACAGGACATGAAAGAAAACAAAAGATTTCTGATTATTGTTTTGGTGAATAGCAGCAGATGAGCTGGGAGATACAATACAGCTATTGTGCTCCTGAGCAGAGCAACAAAAAACCAGACTGCAGTATGTGTGTGTGCCAATCTGAACATACTGACTTCTCTTGCAAATCCATCACAGAGAAAAAGTCAGAACATTTATTCTGAAATGCTTCAGAATATCATTAATAAATTTCTTCAAAATGGAGGTGTAATAATAATATGTAATATTAATACAAATTATAAATTAACCTGCAAACGAAATGCTTTTATTTCTTTTAGACACCCATGGTAGAGGACCAGATGCCAGTGTTTATCTGTGGCTTGCAGTGCCATTGGACAATTACGCTCTTTGGATTTTAGTAATGCTCAGTGTACTCCCAAGGGATCAACGGTGAAACTCTCACTGATTTCAAAGGAGGAGATTAAGACTGACTACGCACTTCTGAGTATTCATTCAGGCTTCCTTTGAATTCAGTTCTCAGATTCAAGAACTGCAGACATGTGGCCTTAATATTTCATATATAAATCACTTCAGGGTGATATACAAAGTAACGAAAAATAACAGAGAAATGTCAGTCAATTGCACCTATTTACTTCCATCCATGATAAAAAAAATAAGAAGGTTTTCAATGTTAAAACAGTTAATTTTAAAATGTAGAGGAAAGCAAATGTTTACACAGGGAATTACTGTGTGGAGCTCTTTAAAGCATGATAGGAATTAGGTATACAGCCTAGTAAATTTAAAAAGCATATTCCAGCATCACATAAATGAGAAAAGCATTCTCCTTGTACTTCTAGGATAAAATTTTAAGGGCCGTCAATCAAGTTTCAGAACAAAACTTGTTCAATAATTAGGTCAGGAAGAAACGTTTCCTTTGGTTTCCTCTGGAAGTGTAACATTTCTAATGGGGACCATACTAAATGATTCAAAAGCAATTTTAAAACTTTATGGTGAGGCCACTTTTTCCAACATCTAGGAAAAGATAGGCTGAAAAAACATAAATTAGTAGTTTGTAATGGTTCGTGGTGGTTTATTTTCTTTTGTTCGAAGCATGGAGCGGATGATAGACAGTTGGATAGAATATTTTATGAAAGGATAAAACAACAGCAATCAGACAATGAAGCTGGAATATGCACGTGTAAATAGGCTTTCATTTTTTTATTTAACAGCTTGGAGAAACTTAGTTTTCTGCATTGATCACTGGCTATTTATTCACTGTATATCATGTCCAAACATGTGAGAGAAAGCTTAAACATTGAGCTTGTTTGAATTTGAAATATTGGTTGTGATATATGAGTGTGAATTTGTTTTTGAACACCTCTTTGCAGCTGTAGAGCTAACCTACTGACTGCACCACATTTGGTAGCATTCCAGAAATCCATGAATAAAATTCCAAGACTGTCTGTCTCATCTTTCCCAGGGGTCAAGATGGTTGCTATATTTCATTTTTTTGTCTTCTGTTATGTGTATGGGACTTCTAAAGGCCTTTTTAAAGTTACCTCTTCCTATTTTTAATATAAACCCCTCTATCTAAATTCTTTTTTCTTCGGAGCACTTATTTTACCTCACAACTTCCTGCTGCTGTCTTATTTGTATAATGTTGACAATCACTGATTTATTCTGAGTTTCAAGTACTGTAGCAAGTTAATTGAGTTTCCTTTTCTGCTCAGAAGCTGCAGATGGCTTTGTGAACATTTTTTTTTTTTTTTCCAAGCCATATAACATTTTAACTCCTTGTAATTCTTACTGAGGTGGGGAAGAGAGAGAGAGAGAGAGAGAGAATGAATTTTCTCATGTATCTTCAAATAGCAGTTTTGTCTCTTGTGATGACCGCTTCTATTTTGGGACATTTTATTTTTATAAAGTTTAGGTAAAATCTTCCAAAGTACATGACTTAAGAACTAAGTCCACCATTACTTTTCCAGTATCAGCCTTTCTTTTTTTTTCTTAATAATTCATTCGGGATAAGATCACCTGAATAATTTTCTTCTGGATGACTGAGCTAGGAAATTTTTAGGATGTAATACTTAATTTGTTTACTGGCAAAAAGTTTAATAGCAGCAAGTGAAAGACCATTTGATAGAGTTAAGAGACAGAAAGTTTATGCCGGTATCTGATTCTACCCTTCTGCATGAATTTAAAATACTGGTTATTTTAATCAAATTCAATGAGTGTTCTGCATATCGAGTTACTTGCATGCATAGTTAGTGCACAGCAACAAAGCTATGACAGTGATTTCTCTATAATGGTAGTGTAGGTCAACAAGACAACTTAACCATTTTAAGCTGGCAAATGGCAATGTAAGTGAAGAGTAGATATAATAGTTTAAATACAGTAAACCAACATATATACGAGTTCAACCTTTGGCAAATCTCTCATTAACATAAATTCCTCCCGTCTCACCAGCTTTTTGTTTTCAATATTTGGTGTGGAATAGGCTATTTGAAAGGGAATTACTGACTGGATGCTCACACCAGAGCCAGTTTCAATACACCTGAGGTTGTATTTATGCAATAATTCATCTGTTACAGGGGTAAAATACCTGTATGTGAATCTCTTCCTGATTTATATTTGTTTTGTTTGTGTAAACCAAGTTCAATAAAGTGGTTTTCTAAATGAAGTTTCTTCATTCTGATTATACTGCATTACATTTACAGCTGCCCTCAGCCAGACTTCAGGCTTCATTATATGAGACA
Source organism: Astur gentilis (assembly GCF_929443795.1). Classification (NCBI taxonomy): domain Eukaryota; kingdom Metazoa; phylum Chordata; class Aves; order Accipitriformes; family Accipitridae; genus Astur; species Astur gentilis. Next base: position 8,656,226 of record NC_064913.1, read on the forward strand.
TCTATGATTTTACGACATGAGGAAAAACAAATTCATGGATAGAAAATCAGACTTTCAGAGGGCTCAGAGCTGGTAGGATATTTGAAGTGATGAGTTCAAGACCTCCTGAAGCAGAAACCTAGCAGGTTTTTTGGAGTAGCTGGCAGATGGAACGACACATGATGGTAATGAAGGTATTCAAAAGAAATCCGAGGAACAGAATTGATTCCTTAAGACTGTAAATTTCAACTTAATATTATAGACAATATTATTGAAGTTTTTTTGGGCAACCCCCAAACTAGTTTTTTTGAAACTTAATTTATTTTCCACATGCTTTATACTATCACTTATCTATCTGAAACCATTTAGACCCCAGTTTGAAACTGATTAGCCTTAAATCAATACAGACACATACATGTTATTTCGGTACTAATAAAACCCCATATTTGCACTAAAATTTTTCTTGCATGAATGTGGTTTTCAGGTTATAACTTTCCTTAGCTCTTCAGGATAGCTAAAAGGCTTTTTTAATTAATTCAATCTGGTCATTTTCCTCCTCTGAGGAACAGCAGATGTCAAGATGTGTTGCCATTGGAGAAGAATATGGTGATGTATCTTTGGAGTTTATCTTATCTTGGTTCCACACATTCACCAGTACTGGAACAGAGACCATCGCAAATAGTACATAAATAAATAAAAATTACTTGTCTGTTGAAATTAAGAATGATTCCAACTTTCTTGTTTCAGAAGAAAAAAAAAGTACAAACTTAAAAAAAAAATGCCATCCCCAAACTTGTTTCCACTGTTAAAAAAAAGAAAAGTTTTTAATGAGAAATTTTGATCAGCAACTGTAGAAAATATGCTATTTGAAACAGTGGTTTTCAAAACAAATGTTTATCCTCAAAATTTATTGCATTTTATACAGTGACTCTTCTTAAAGAACTATCATATTTATTCCTCATTTCATTCATGCTGATAGGACTATAGCATCAAATTTTAGATTACTGATGTGAAAGAAATAGAGGATGCCTCTGCATGAAAACATTCAAATAAGATAATAAATCTTATTGCCTAGAATACTAAACTTAGGCCCTTTGACAGTCCAATCATTATAATGTTACTTTAGGAGTATTCCAAATTACTTTACAAATCCAACTGATATGAATGTATTTAAAAGATATTGCATTTAGGTTTTGGCTTTAACAGAAACATATGTACAGCAGCAACACCATGTATGGGCAAAACAGATGAGGATATTGGTGCACTAATCTAGCTAAACTAATTTATACAACTAAAAGCAATGTTATAGTTACGTTGAACAGTTTATGTGCACAACTACAGCCCTTAAGACAGCTCTCTAGCACTATTCCAGGAAAGGTGTTTTCATCGCTATGGTACTTAAACATGCTAATTATGGATTCCAAAGAGTTTAAAACCAACCCTTCCTTCAGGTATGTGTGACTCTTCCATAGATTATTTTATTACAATTAGATTGTGATATCTTATTCAGGAATGAATGAGGTGTATACACTGCAGGTCAAAAGTGATCAAAGACAAATTTAGAACAATCTAGAACAAATGTGTTCTAAAAAATATTTAAGAGCTTAACCCTAGTAATTGATTCCAATGGAAGTGTGGAACTAAAATACTAAAACCCATATATCTTATTAGACACCTGTCTTCATCTTTATGCACCAAAATGTCTATTAAAATCCATCATTTGGCTCATGACTTTCTAACAGCTTCCTCTCTAGAACAAAAGTAGCACAAATACACAAGCAAGATCACAGGCTAAAAATCCTTGCTGAAGGACAGTTTACTTGCTTAAGTGTAATAGTTTAACTGTCTAACTACAGCGTATGGATAGTCAAGTATTTTCTTGCATGTGAAGCTGCTCCTCCTTCATGTAAATGTACCTATTGTGCAAATTTTATTCTGAAGATCAGCAGCTGGTCTTTTTGAGCAATGTAGCTATAAGTCTATTGACTGTCAGGGTATACTGCCATTAAGTGTCAGACTTCTATCGTTCTGACCAAACAGATATATGCTTCTTAAGAGGATATTCTCTACCAAATATAGTCACAAAAAATGTAGGATTTCTAAAAGTATTTTCCTCTACATTAACTTTGAGGAAATATTAAAAAAGAGGAACATGATGCAGTCTCTTCTGGAGCACCAGCTAGGGCAAGATTAAGCAGATTTCGGTTAGTTACCGAAGATTACACATGCATAAAAACATTGATGGCAATAGGATGCCACAGGTGTCATTGAAAAGATAATCAGAAGACAATGAAACTACACATTTGTAACAGAGGTATAATTTGGTCTGCAGAGTCTTTATTACTCTATTAAAGGAAAGAAGCAGGTTGGCTTTCAGGTTGAGTTTGTGTGGTTGGCATTTAGGGTTTTTTTTGCATTCATTGCTAGCAGTTTTAATATCGGAATCACTGAAGCATAATGAGCAGAGAATTAAATAATCACTTTCAAGGTAGGGTTGGATTTTAAAGAAACCTACCCTGTGGCTTAGGGAAATTACAGTAAATTTTGTCCCACAAAAACACAGTTTGGGTAAAATAGCTGCAAGTTTAAAAGAGGAAGGGAAATCTTGTGCATTATAGGAAAGAACTGCTTTCTTATAAATCAGTCATTTATGAAGGAAATAATATCACTACCTCAGCTTTGAATTCAGTTTCCTGATGTCTCTGCCTCATAGTGCAACTTTCACCGTACTACTGAGTGTGTTCCCCAGTCCTTCTCATCTCCTGCTGCAAGAGAAATTTCAAATGTCTGGGATGGGACAGGAGAAAATAGATGGCTTTCTTATGGATATTTGTTTGCACCTGTTTAAGGAAACACTTCTGTAACTTAAATATTTATGAAGTGGTATGCTGAATTAGACCCTGGGCTCATCCAGTCCAGTATCTGTTTTCTGACTACACAGAGTACTGGAGACAGTGACTTAATTCCAGTGCTTAGTGATTAATGTTAATGGATGAAATTTGATCTTTTTTAAAAGTCTCATTTTTCATAAGTCTGAGTATGATGTCCTTTCTGGCCAGCAGAGAATTTAATTAAGTGACAGGAATATGAGCATCAACAGAAATATTTGTTTTGAAGCTACTTTTCTTAATCCAGGGAGAATGAAAGTCTCAGCCTGCTGATTTTTTTTCCCCTGTTGCAAACTGAAATTTCAGTGACACAATCTTCTGTGGCTTATATTAATCAAATAATAGATTACAACAGCCACAGCAAAGGTGTCAAGGGAATAAATCCAGATTTGCCTTCTTGATGTTGATGCAGTGATTTCTGACCAACTCTTTACCCTCTCAGTACTACAACCACAGGTAAAATTGTAGCTAGAATTCTTGTAGTAATAATTGTCTTCTCTGTGCATTATTTTCTGTAGTGAATGTCTTTTCTTCTTGCATGTAACATAAAGACCTCAATTTACAAAGGCTAAATGCCAAGTTGGTACTACTAAAACAGAATTAATTCTCTGCTATACAGTGCTTTGCTGCTGCGATGGAGATTTGCCTTTTGGTGCTGGGGTGAAGGCAGCTATCACAAAGACATAGTGCAGAGGAAAATTCAGAAAGTGTTTGCTTTTCTGTTGCATCTGAACATTATTTCCTTTAAGAAAAAATACAGTTTGATTTGGAAGTTACCATTTAAAATGAAACCTGGCCTTAATTTTTTTCTTTTTTTCTCTCTTTTTAAAAATGTTTCCTGTTTCTTTTTCCTTTTCCTCACAGTTTTGGTTGGGATAGAGTTAATTTTCTTCCTAATAGCTGGTACAGTGTGTTTTGGATTTAGTGTGAGATTAATGCTGATAACAAGCGGATGTTTTAGTTGTTGCTAAGTAGAGCTTATCCTAAATTCGGGATTTTTCAGTTTCCCGTGCTCTGCCAGCAAGCAGGTGTACAAGAAGCTGGGAGGGAGCACGGCCAGGACAGCTGACCCCAACGAGCCAAAGGGATATTCCAGACCATGGAATGTCATCCTCACTATGTGAACTGGGGGGAGTTGGCTGGGAGGGGCGGATCGCCGCTCGGGCATCGGTCAGCGGGTGGTGAGCGATTGCATCGTGCGTCACTGGTCTTTCTAAGGGTTTATTTCGGTCTTTTTTTTTGGTTATATTCCCTTTCATTACAATTATGATGATGATTATATTTTATTATTATTATTAATGTTATTCTTATATTTTATTTTACTTTAGTTATTAAACCATTCTTATCTCAACCCATGAGTTTTACCTCTTTTTTTTGATTCTCCTCCCCATCCCACTGGGAGTGGGGAAGTGTGAGCAAGCAGCTGAGCGGTATTTAGTTCCTGGCTGGGGTTAAACCACAACACTTTCCTTTTCCCTTTCCCTTTCCCTTTCCCTTTCCCTTTCCCTTTCCCTTTCCCTTTCCCTTTCCCTTTCCCTTTCCCTTTCCCTTTCCCTCTTCTTCTTCCTTTCTTGTTTGCTTTTTTTTTTAATTTTCTATTTTCTATTTTATTTCCCCTTCTTCCTTTCCCTTTTTGCTTTTCACTTTTCCTCCCACAGAATAAGACTATCATCTTCTGCACGGTGGATTTCTAGGTGATGACTGGGAAGCTCCTAGGTATTGCCATATTAGAAATAAGAACATCAACATTCGTGGAACGATGAGCAGATTATATCCGATTAATGCTCACTCTCAGAAGGTCTGCCTTCTCAGTGGTACACTTCCTCAAGGAACTTGATTTAGTCAAATTGTGCAAAAGCGTTGGTGCGAGGCAAGGGGAGGCAGCACGGAGAGCGGTGTGCCAGGGCTGGGAGCAGTGGGATCCAGGGGTAGGGGTGTGCCTTCCAGTGTGCCCCAGCAGGTTACAGAGCCCCCAGCTCTACTGCCATGCTGTAGCCTCTGGCTCCACTCTATGACCCCGTATGCCAGACGCATTCGATCAGCACATCGAGTAACATCTGAGTCAGCGGTGTCAGTGACTCGCTGTGGTAGCTGTAGGTCAGCCAAAGATCTGCAAGTATTGTAAAGTATGTGAAGCCACAAGGAATGGAAACAAGACCATAGGACTCTGCTGCAAAAGCATGAGATGTATCTCATACTACCTAACAGCTTTTCATGAATCTCAGATGTGGTTGCCGTTTCTCCACTCAGTGGAGTATAGATTATTCCCTTCATGCACAAATCTGAAGCAGGATGAGTAGGAAAGAGTGATTGCACTTTGAAGGTTTTAGAAGATGAGGAGTATTCCCAGTCTACAAAGAGCGGTTGCAACTTCGAGAGTTTCCTCTGACTCAGCAGAACAGCAAACTACACCCAATGCAAACTACAATGTAAATACTAACAAATGACTGGCCTAGTAGATGAAGGGAAAGCAGTGGATATTGTCTATCTTCACTTCTGTAAGGCTTTCGACACTGTCTTCCAAAAATTTCTCATAGACAAGCTGTTGATGTATGGACTGGATGAACGGACAGTGAGGCGGATTGAAAACCGTCCGAATGGCTGGGCCCAGAGGGTGGTGATCAGTGGCACGAGGTCTAGCTGAGGGCTAGTAGCTAGCAGTGTAACTCAGGGGTCACTACTCGGTCCAGTCTTGTTCAATGTCTTCATTAATGATCTGGATGATGGGGCAGAGTATATCCTGATGACACAAAACTGGGAGGACTGGCTGAGACACCAGAGGGTCATGCTTGCAATCCAGAGGGACCTCGTCAGGAACTTCATGAAGTTCAACAAGGAGAAGTACAAAGTTCTGCACCTGGGAAGGAATAACCCCATGCCCAAATATACGCTGGGGGCCGACTGTCTGGAAAGCACCATTGCAGAAAAGGCCCTGGGGGTTGTGGTGGGCACCAGGTTGAACATGAGCCAACACTGTGCCTTTGCGTCAAGGCTAATGGTACCCTGGGCTGCAGTAGGCAAAGCATTGCCAGCAGGTCTCGACCTGCTGGTGTGGCCACACCTGGAGTACTGCGCCCAGGTCTGGGCTCCTTAGTAGGACAGACATAGACATATGGGAGAGTCCAACGAAGGGGCACAAAGATGATTGAGGGACTGGAGCATGTCTCCTATGAGAAAAGGCTGAGAGCGCTGGAACTCTTTAGCGCAGTTCAGGGGGGGATTTTATCAGTGGATATAAATACCTGAAGGGAGGGTACAAAGAAGATGGAGCCAGGCTCTTTTCAGCTGTGCCCAGGGACAGGGCCAAGAGGCATTTGAGTTCTTAACAAACTCAGTATCTAACAACTATGTAACAAGGCGAGGGATGGTCTTCTCAGGTTCATCGTGCTTACCATTGTTCACCTTAGCAATATTTCCTCCAAGAATTATTTGTGTTCTTCTTGACTTTTTCTGATATATGGTTTATTTATATTTTGCCTTCCTATGCATTTCTCCTTTATAGTTTACAAAGGCCAGAGCACATGAGAACTTGTCTTAAAATTTGCTGTCTGTACTTACGTCTGTATGAATCAGGAAAAAAGAAAAATCCTTCCAGTTCAATCAATCAAACTTGCTTTTAAGAATAAATAGCTAAATAGAACAGTAAGAGTAGAAGGACGGAAAAATCTTGGAAGGATCACTGCAAGGTCGTCTCACCCACTCTTTTGATACAACACAGGATTCCTTATGTTTATATAATTTCTAGTGCATATTTACCTAATCCCTTTTTAAAACTCCCAGTGACATGTACATTAGAGTCGCTCAGCCAACTATTCTCCTGTTTTACTTTTCTTACTTTTAGAAAACATTTTTTAATGTTCAATCTTTTTTGATGCAATTAGACCTATCGTTTCTGTTCATACATGATAAACACAGAAAACATCACTCCTATGGTCTTTGAAGCCATATTCGTTTAACTGTAAACCTTCCTTCTTTAGGAAAAATATGTCTTTTTAATTATTTTGTGGGGGACAATATTTGTTCTTTTTTAGTGTCATTGGTGGTCGTGTCCCCTCCCCTCCCCTCCCTCCCCGGACTGCATTTCAGCATATAAAATCTTAAAAGTCACGGTCCAAAACTGGATGAAATACTCCAGTTGAGGACCTACCTTGGGGGATGGGGAAAAATTTCATGACTTTTCCAGGACAAGTTCCTCTTTCTGTCTATTAGAACACATAGCTGAATTGCAGTCATTAACATTATTTTGATTTACCCCACCTAAATTCTGGTCGCTTAATCAATACAAATGATTTAAAACATTTCCAAAGGTAGCTTAACAATGCAGCCACATGTCTTGACCATGTGTTTCTTTCAGTTGTGTCATTTGTGAATCTTAATTTATACACTAATGTGTCTAATTGTAGTGGCAGGGCAATTTCCCGATTGCCATTGCATGCAACAGGCAGAAACATTATTTATGAGCAATCTGTAATCTTTACCCATTATATTAACACTGTTAGTCATTAACTAAAAGTAGGTTAGAAACCTTCAGAACTACTCTGATTATGTCACAATATGATGTTCTTTAATAAAATGGTGGGGGGGAATCTGGTGTGTATGTTTAATTTGTGTAAATAAATCATTAAAATACTCTATTAAAAGATCAAGTCAGCATTCTGATGGCATTACATGCCACTATTTGCTGCCATCTTTAGCTGAAAAAAAAGAACCTTTTAAAATAGCGTATCTATTGGCTGCTTTAAAGAAAATTTGATCAAATACCAGAAAGAACAACCTGTTCATGGCTGGGCTAAGGGGTAGCTGGTCTAATCAGTTTCTTCCATGTCCCTTTTTTAATAAAACTGTTCTCACGTTCAAGCTTTCCAATTATTATCAATGTTCCTTATAATACATCCTAATCACCAGAAAGACCCATACACATTTCCAGTCAATCATCCAATAGCTAGTGACGTAAGGGTATATCCTGAAAAGTGCCATATTCTCCAAGAGTGTCAATAATATCATTGGTGATATGGATAGTTTTTTGGTGCTTGCTAATTTTTAGAAATTTAGACATGCATTTCATGAGAAAAACATGCTAGTTCCTAACAGCTAAACTGGTAGGCTAGAGTTAGAAAGAGCTGGTGGATGAGAGGAATCGGAATCCTTGGCAGTCAGCTTGGTAGCCGGCTGGCTACATTTATTTTATATTTGGTTGCTTACGTTTGGACAGAAAATACAAAGTTTTTGTTCTCAAATTCCTTTCTGTTTAGATGTTGGTTTCAAGGAGAATGAAAACAAATTTTGCTACTTTGAAATTCTGCATGAAGCTGAATTACCAGTCTCACTTGATCCTTAGTGTTCTCCACTTTGCCTAAATCTTACTTCAACTTTCAGGGTCATGGCCTGTTGTTGATAAAGTTACCTTTAATGTTACATTTGGTTAATTTTCATAATATGTACATTAAATTCCTCCTGAAGACGAGTTTTGCCTTTGATAAAAATGCAGATGATCTGTGACTTTAAAAAAGAAGCCTAATGAAATTAGGTTCATGATTTCTAATGACTCTGTGGGGACTTTTGGGGCCTTTTTTTTGGTTGTTGAAAATTTCAGGCTTTACAAGTTTTACAAATATTAGGACATGTTCCATGCTGACTTACACTCTGCAAAATTCTACCGAAGGAGAAATTTTTACAGAGTGGAGATTACTAGAGGTGGAATTTGAACCAAGGTCAGTTTCTAATGCACTCCTATTTTTATTTCTGTAAGGAATAGCCCTTATTTAGAGGATTAAATCATAATATTGATATGCACTAAGAATTTAATCTAAGTGACGGTTGCTGAAATTGGAATGCTGGCTTTACTATTTACACTGTTTTCTATCCAGTTGACCAGAAGTCTGCCTTCTCCTCTCCTCCTCCCCTTATTTCTACAGACTTACTGAAGTGATTTCCTTCGCGAAGTGATGACGATCAATCAGCTTTATTATATGTTTAGGCAGCTTTGATGACATGGATTCACATCTCGGTCCCTACTTAAACCTAAAAACTTAGCTCCACTGCTTTCAGGGACACGAGTCCTCTATTGCAGGAGGAGCCTTGATAACCAGCAGTAAATGCTGAGAGGCTGAGCGCGGAATCAGTTCCACAGCGGTGGCTCTTCGTTAGAGGAAGGACGCGTGTAACAGCACACCAGGGAAGTTACATTTGTGTTGTATCATTCTTTAAGACACCGTTTTGTTCCATCTTTTCATCACAGCCTAACCCAGTGGCCATCTATCAAAGTATTGAAATTTAAAACTTTCATCTGAGGAAGTTTGAATGACTGGGACATGTGGTCTTGACAAGGTCAGGGACGGATTTCAGTGAGATTAGTGCATTGTGGATGTCTGCGGTGTAACTGATCGGTAACACAAGGATAAGGGTCTCTTACATTGTATTCCTTCTGTCTTCTACAAAAGATGAGATGTTCGAATTGTATTTTCAGTTGCGAAACCAGAACTAGGATTAACATGTATGAAAAGTAGATAGGATTTGACTGCTTGACATAGATGGGATAAAAGGTTAATTTCTTTTTTTAACTTTTTTTTTTTTTTTTTTAAACTTCTTTCACTTGATATCTATTTCTGTGTGGATATCCAATATTCTGAGTTAGGAATGCGTATCAGCAAAAGCATGTAAGGCATAAAAAAAGAGTAGATGCTTCATAAAATAATTGGGAAATCTCAGTTCCAACTTTATTGTGGTGTACATCTTGCCGGACTGTGCTGTCGTGGGCCAGGTATTGCTTGTGCTTCTAAAATCAATATTTCATTGGGATGAGTACACATTGAATTGTGATTATGAGTTGATTTGCTGGTTGTTTTTATCTCCTGTTACCAGTGCAGCAGACCCTACTTATTATAGTAGCTAGGTGAATGAAGTAATACACGAGTCTGAGATAGGATTGCAGATAAACAGAGGTTTATTGAAAGCAAAGGAGATAATTCTGGTCACAGTGTTGAGTGGATGTAGATATTCCAGAAAATGTGGCTGCCCTGTTTGTAACATTCATTACTATTTGTGCCATCGCTTTCGTAGTGACTCTGTTAAACTAGTTTTCTAACGAGTTCTGAGACTGTACTTACACTGTGTCTGAAACCCAGGCCTCAGTCACTGGCTTTTATATCGCAAGGCTGTAACTTCAGTGTTACCTCCATACCAAGCGTTAGGTTGCAGCCAAGCTAACGCGTCTACCAGTGCCTTTGCTGTGCTGATCCTAACCCAAACAGAGGAAAAGAAAGGAGCCTGGGAGCTCAATGGAGTTCTCTCCTTTCTATTTCTGCTCCTGATAACATCATTGTTGCGTGACTGATGTCACTGCATCATCTCATAAGCCTCAAGAGTTATCCGCCTCCCTTCCATTCCTAGTAAGGGAATAATTACTTATCCGGTTATTTCCTGCCAAAAATTCATCCTTGTGAATGCTCTCTATTTGCGTAATTTATATTACCTATTCCCTAGCTTTGATCCTTTTGACATCTTCTGGCTCATTGATTTTGGAATTACCATTTTTTTTTCCAGTCTTCATTACCATTTTCTTCATCTCAAACAGTTCATCTCTGGAACACTAATACTTACTCTCTTAAAATAACTACAATATCATTTTTCTTAACAGTCACATTATTTTTCTGGGCACCTTAACCTGTGTAAAATCTTGGGCAGAGGAAACATCTGGTATCAAATCAAAGCATTCCTATTGTTTTTGAAGGTATTATACTGAATTTATATATCAGATTATCACCTTGTCTCCTCCATAATGTAGCTACTTCTTGTTCATATCTTGGAAGATCTTATGTAGCATACGTACTTCTGCGTATAGCAACCTCCTTCTTTTTTGTATGAAATATTCAAGCACTGACCCTACTCTAAAACCAGGAGAGTTTTAATACTAGTGATACAAGTAAGATTTGGTCCATAATCTTGCAATGGATTTTCTCTCTCCCATGAACTAATTACAGGTGATTGTGGTTTGAAAGAGAAGACAGAAGATATGAGTGATTTCAGGAGAGTACAGGGCTGATTTTTTTAAATTTCTACGACATGCGTTTTCGTAAAGAGAGATTCCTTTAACTAACTGTAAGGTAGATAGTGTCTGAAGAGGATCCCTTTCTTCAAGTGAGTTGCCTGGTACTTTTCTGATTGCAATGCTATTTATCTTAAAACCAACAAACTAATGAATTGATCTGATCCATAGAGTCAAACATCCTCATTTTTTATGTTATCAGTATGTGTGTAGGTATATAGGTAGATGGATATAGATATGCAGATGTACATATAAAATTTCTTTATAATCTGCATTGGTTTTGCAAAATGTTTCCTGCACAGAAATTTTCTACATCTTTCATGTTTCCTTTATGTTCCCTTGAATTATGTTTGTCTTCACATAGAAATTATATTTTCTGGAAGCTGTAGAACCACATGCATAAGGGGGAAAATTGAAATTTTCCACTACCTAGGAAGCAAAGAAAAATTAAACTCTCCAACTTTATTCAAAATGTTAAATTGTCAGAAACTTCCATTTCCTACTGACTAAACAGTGAAATTAATGATTTCTTTTGTTGTTGTTTTTGGGTGGTCATTGAAGTCAGAACCATGCTCCTTGAGTAATGGCTGCTGCTCAATGCTTAAACAAATTTGTTTCTTTTGAAGCAATGAAATATGTCTTCAGGGTCTTTCTGTATGGAACCTTTGAACACTGCTTATCTATGTATTCAAATTATTATATGCATGTTAAAATCAATATATGTCTTTAAAAGTGTTCATATTTCAAGGAAGACATTAGTATAGTCTTTTGTATCTGTAACCGTGGTGGGTTGACCTTGTTTGGCTGCTAGGTGTCCACCAAGCCAGTCTATCATTCCCCCTTCTCAACAGGACAGGGGGAGAAAACATGACAAAAGAACCCTGTGGCTTGAGATAAGGACGGGGAGATCACTTACCAATTGCCATCATGGGCTAAACAGACTCAGCTTAGGGAAATTAATTTAATTTATTGCTAATTAATCGGAGGAGGTTAATGAGAAACAAAACCTAAATCTTAAAACACCTTCCCTGCACCCCTCCCTTCTTCCAAGGCTCAACTTCACTCCCAGCTCTTCTATCTCCTCCCCTAGAGTGGCAAAGGGGGATGAGAATGGGGGTTGTGGTCAGTTCATAACGCTTTGTCCTTGCCACTCCTTCCTCCTCACGCTCTTCCCCTTCTCCAGCGTGGGGTCCCTTCCATGGGATACACTTCTTCATTAACTTCTCCAACACGGGGCCCTCCGCGGGCTGCGGTTCTTCACAAACTGCTCCAGCGTGGGTCCCTTCCCCGGGCTGCAGTCCTGCAGGCACAGACTGCTCCAGCGTGGGGGGCCACAAGTCCTGCCAGGAGCCTGCTCCTGTCTGGGCTCTCCAGAGGGTCAGAGACTCCTTCAGGCCACATCCCCCTGCTCCGGCGTGGGGTCCTTCCCGGGCTGCAGGTGGAGATCTGCTCCCCCGGGGACCTCCCTGGGCTGCAGGGGCACAGCCTGCCTCACCATGGTCTTCATCACCACGGGCTGCAGGGGAATCTCTGCTCCGGCGCCTGGAGCATCTCCTCCCCTCCTTCTGCACTGACCTGCGGGTCTGCAGGGCTGTTGTTTCTCTCACATTTTCTCACTCCTCTTTCCCAGATGCTGTTGTGCGGCTTTTTTTACCCATTTTGTATATGTCAGCACAGAGGCACCGCCGTCATCAGTGACGGGCCCAGGTTTGGCCAGCGGCGGGTCCATCCTGGAGCTGGCTGGAACTGGCTCTGTCCGACACGGGGGCAGCTCCCGGTGTCTTCGCACAGAAGCCACCCCTGCAGCCCCCTCTGCTACCAAAACCTTGCCACATAAAGCCAATACTGCAACCACTGAAAGAAAACATCCCTTTGCTGACTTTCTTTATGATGGTGCATAACAGAGGTCTAATAATTCTGTACTGGTAGCATATAAAGGACTGCGATCTAGCTTCTATTTCAATTGCTCTCGTATGTCTGAGAATTAGGTTTGACACTCTGTCCATCAGAAATGCAATCTTTATGTAATTTCTAATTGCTAGCATCAATTTCCACATTTTAATCAATTTTACAATGTGTTCCAATTGTACTAGAGGCGGATCCAGGGATCCAGTAAAGCCGAAGTGCAAAGCCTACAGCTGTGAAGTGAAGAACACTGTGAAAAAGGTTTTACAATGTTCTTTGTCCTTTACTTTGCACTAAATGACTCATAAATACTGTGGCTGCGAAGTCCTGTGGATGGCAAAAATACACATGCAGAAAAGTTACAAAATAATAGTTAGGACTATGGTTTTCATTAAATAAAAAATAAAAGGTACCATAAACTGAAAGTTTCTATTGTGAACAATGAAGGTCACATAGGGGGTTTTTTTTAGAACACAGCTGGACTGATATATAGAAGGTTGCTTTAATTATAAAGAAGCAGACTCTTCACATTAAATGGTGTATGACCAAACAAGCTGCCTTCATTTGACTTCCCAGACAGCTGGAGTTGAATTCAGAGGCAGCTAATTGCCTTGGGGACCTTTCACTGGCAAGTAGCCCATTGGTACTCTTGAGGGGTGGAGAGGCTTCACATAGAAAGCTTAAAAGCATCTGGGCTGCTGTTGTGCAGAATGCTACTGCTGACAGATTTACCATCTGTCTTTGAGAAAGACAACGGTTTGGGGAGCCCAGATACCACCATTCTTCAGTAGAAAGCCCTTTGTCAATCAAAACCTCCTCATTAGAGTAGTAGTAATTCCAGCAGAACTGGAATGACTATAGATAAGTGCACTAAGTAAAAAAGAAATATCAGGACACCAGTTTACTTTTACTTGTGTATGGCTAGATGAAAAATTCTGTAACATTAGGAAACAGCAAACTGTAAACACATTTGTATTATCCATCAGCTAAGATGTCTCTGCGCAAATAGTTTTACAGATGTACCAACAGTAACCATGTCCATATCCCCACAAGAAAGAGTTGTGTTGTAATAGCACAGAATAATGAATTCATAATATACAGTATGCTATGTTAGATAATTCAGATATGCATTTTTGTAAATTGTCTTTGACTTTAAAATGTAAATGCTTTCATTCTTATGTTTGTAGCCAATAGAATGGATTGTATCTATCTTGCAAGAGAACCTCAAAGCTCAATCCATAGTAAAAAGAAAAGGATGTGCAGTCATTGCTGTACACTATCATGTGTACTTGCCTATACATAAAATTATGGCTATGTCTTTCACCTAGTGCAATTTTAAAAGGACTAATCAAAGTTAGGAACAAAATATAGATGTTTTCTAAAAATATTTTCAGCACACAAATGCACATATGTAAATACAGATCTAATTTAATACTTACAGGTCTGAGTGACATGCATTCTTCTCAGAAGTTCATGAAACTGTTAGGAATTATGAAGAATGGAATTACAGATTCTATAAATAATACTCTTTCTTAAGCCTGCAAGTGAGTCTATACGTTTCCATAAGACTTTAGTGCCTTCCTGAAAGACGTGAAAAAGAAGTTATGCCCAGTTGCTCTCACTGTACTGCGGTGGTTGACCAGTAAGTGTGTACTGGGTGTTTAAAGGGAGTAAGTATTTCCTTTGTGACCCATGTTCTTGAAAGCCAAGTTTCAGTTTAATGTGAACACAGAAGAATGCTGAAGACATTATGTAGTTATCATACATATGTATTTAAACACACATATATATTTTTTTATATATATATATAGTATGTATATAAGTGTATGTATATTGTTTATCACAAACATAGGAAGCTGGATACAGGTAGCAGTTATAAAACATTTTTTTTTTTTTCCAGGTGAGAAATTCTGTTTTCTTACCCCAAGTACTTTACCGCAAATCTAGAGGGAGAGATCAGGAATATATGCCAGGATTTTCCTTCAAGCTCCATGGCTGCAAAACACTAAAAAACAGCTTCTCCCTCCACATAGATGCAGTATAGAAATAACACATTGCCAAATGTAGGAAAGGATGCAGTTTAGTAATGAGGCCTCAAAACTCTACCCAGAATGTTGATATGGTACCACTATGAAGCAAAAATTACAGATTTATTACACTAGTCTAGTGATTACAGCTCTCCCCTCAAAATAGGAGTCCTGGTTTCCAGTTGCTGTTTCTGGGGTTGTTTCTGTATTTTAATGCAGAATGCTTGCCCTCTAAGTTTATGGTTAGAGCATACATCTAGGAGATAGAAAATATCAAATGGAATGTTCCAATGCTGAGGAAGGCCCTGAGTTTAAGTGCTATAATGAAATACCAGCTTTACCACTGGCCATGTTTTAAAAGACAAGGGAAATTTGACTGCTCTTCTGCCAGGGAAGCAGCTTAGTTTTTAGTTCAAGGGAAAGGTTCAGGACTTCAAATTCCAGCCTAGAATATATATCCTAATGCAAAGTTTAGAAAGACCTGAGTTATTCAGATTAAACACTGTATCATCATTAAAGGGAGCTAAGTGTTGGCTTATTTTTCATGCTGAGATACTTTCAGCACAGAGCTAGATCATGTACTTCTATACTCTGTTGCAGTCTATCAATGTCAAAAAGAGGTGTGAGAGTCAAACGATGTGCTCTATCATTTCCTATTCTCCACTTTAAGCATATCCCTGGGTCAGCATGCTGACTGCTATGAATCCTTTTCTTGAATGGATAATTTCCTCCAGGCACGGCATGGAAAGTTTAGTCGGAGGTTTGAGTTCCACTCTGGTGGCCTCATGCCAAAACCCTTTTACTGGGCTAGCTCTTAAGCTCTCTCTCTCTTAGCGTTCCATTACTGAAATGGCAATCACAATATTTCCCCACTTCAGAGAGGGTAAATATTAATCGTAATCTCCTAGTTTCCACATCTATGGAGATCAAATAAGTAGATATATGAAAGTTCTCTTGCATAACAAATTAAAAAGGGAATATATTCATATTTTGGGGAGGATCTTAGCCACAGTATTTTACTCATGTAGAGGCTAGATGTTCCATTTTAACTCACGTGTGTTGGTCTAGTTAAACCACTGTAAATCTCTGTGAGCATATGGAAATTAGTTGCCTATTGACTTATGACAAGTGTATTCATGAAAATGCTTTCTTTAGCTTTCTTTATTCAGTTAAATAACAAAGCAAAAAGCAATTAAATCAATGGTGTATTTTTGTACAGCTGAGGTATAATTTGGAAGTATGTGGACGGGACTTCTTGTAAAATGGAAATGACAACATTTATACCAGGGATGTGGGAGTCCGCCTCTGATCATATACAGAAGATTTACCTATGTATAATTGAGGGCATAAAGTGAAGAAAATGAGACTAAACAGGTAAAACCGAAAGCATCGTTTGGCTTCCAGATGGTGAGAAGGACATTTTCAGGTACCCACAGACTAATGAGTAGGACTGGCAATTAGAAAAAATGTCTCTCGTAAACCAAACTCATTAAAAGACTCAGTCAGCGTAAGTTAATAAAGGTAAAACCCCTCACTTTGCCGTTTTGGTCTGTAAAGTAGAATCACATTTAAAGTATTCTAGCAACTCATTGTGATATGAGCTGTGGCTATACCACGGCTGTTAAATATTTCCTCTGGGAACATCTTCCACTTCTCAAGTACATCTTACAGAAAACCATGGGAATCATAGCAACATCACGTTTTCTGTATATTTTACAGGCTGTAAGACTTCTATGCAGGTTTTTTTCAGAAGGTTGTCAATATATTGGTTGAAAAGAGTATTTCTAAAGATCACTGAGATCCTAAATGGAGACCTGTGATTCAGTGCACATCTGGCGTTCCTTCTGCAAACCTTAAGAAATGTATTAAACTTTTTCTTACTACATTTTTATATAATACAGCTTTTTTCCCTCTGAAGATAATAGCCCAGATCCTGAAGGTGCATGGTACAGATATAGTGTATTTCAGGGAATGGGAGAGACATGGGGATTTGCAAAGAACCATTTATAGCCTTTGATGTGTCGTTAATGCTAGCTGCCAATGGCACAAAGTCATGATTCCAGAATTCAAACATCACGGAACATAACCAGGCCATAAATCTGATTGTCTAGGTCCAGCTCTAACATCGGATCCAAGAAGAGAGGGTAAACCAGCTCTTAAATCATGTATCTTCTAAAGTTTCCTCAAGGTAGGCAAAATAATCTCAGTTACTTCTTCATGATTCTGTTGGTTTGTCTACAGTAATTATGGGCAAACCGTGATTTTTCTCCTGTTTCTTCCTGCTACCAAGATAGTGTCTGCATTCCTTCACGGTTCTTTTGTATACAAGGGAGTGACAAGGCAGGAACTCCTTTTCTCTGGGTTTTTTCTTCTAGCAAATTGTCTTTTGTCAGCAAATTCTTTCATATCCAAGTAGGGAAGGATATTGTCACACCACTTACGTTGCCCCCATCTATCTTAACTATCGGTATGATATTTAGTCTACTCCCCCACTGACCCATTGCTGTATTGTCTTGACATTATTTAATTTATTTTGTATTAAGGGCAGTTGAAGCAAACAGAATAACAATGGCTACACAGTAATGTTACTTTAGAGCTCCAGCTCCTACTCAACCCAAATTTTCCTGATTGTCACATTGCTTCATGCTGGCTTGCATTGTGGTCAAAGTTCAAAGTAAGCCAAAAAAGAAGGAAACTTCTTGAGAGAGTGATTACTGAATCAGCTCCAGACCCCCCCTACAATCAGTATGGACACTACTGACTGGACCCTCATTATGTGATAGGTAACTACAAGTCCACACTTGGCCACAACCAATAAAAATGATATAGATGTAGGCACATACACTGGTTGCTGCAATCCATCATCCACAATGAGATGTATGTAAGAATTTGAAGACAATTTAGTCTCCAATGTACCTATCAGCTGCTGTTTAACCTCAAAGGGAGTCTAAAGTGAGTAGACATACAGCTTTCTGGTTTGGGGCATGCTCAGTAGAGTTTCAGCCTCAACAGCTCTGAGCAGATTGATATTTCACTTGTCTCCCGCTAAGACTAAACATTACTCTTTCACACTTGCATACCCAACGAATCATGTTTGTCACAAAGCACAGAGGATAACTATCCTTTATTAGGAACAGTTCAGTGGTTAGTCAACAGGTATGGTGATATGGTAATCTGCATTTTGTGTTCTTCCCTGAATAATAGTACAGTGGAGGAATATGCCTCAAGTTGTTTTTTAGAATAAGACTCAGGATGCGAGCAGGGAAAATGCCTGTGCTTGAATATCTTCTTCAAAGACATGAAAGAGTGTTAAAACAATTCTAAGCATTTGGATCTAAGACTTTCTTCCAAGAAGTGGACTTTCTATGTTCAAGCCACTGCTGCAGTAGTCTCTACTGCATCATACCATAGAACTCCTTGAGGAAGAGAATGAAACTTGAGGTTGTACTGCTTCAGGCAAAAAGCTTAAAGTTTTTGCTACAAGCTTATGGAAAGGCCAAAAGACTAATTAGTTAGCCTAGTTAAAAAGTAATAGTTGTGAGGAATGATGGAACCCTCTCACAAGACCATCTATTGGTAGAGCACTCTGCTGGAAAGGCAGGTTTGGGTTACTTCAAATTTAAAGCTAGCAGTCCTGGGTGCTCTGATTATCCCATTTGGTACTATTACATCTTTCCATGTTTTGAAAACAGAAAGCTCTTGGGCTCCAAAATTCACAAGAAGGTTCAGGATTATGAATCTTTAATGCAACCCCTTTCTCAAAGTGTGTTCTGCATGCGCATTGGGTGCTGCAGTATAGAACTATCCTTAATGACTTGTTCAAAACCATAGGGGAAATCCGGTGAAACAGGCAACAGCGATCCTCAGCCCTCTTGAAAATTTTTTGGACTGCACATACAAAAGTAATTAATTCTCATAAATGTTGGCCAAAATTTTTATCACTGAGACAATGCAGTGTTTATTTGAATGCTGTTAAAATTATAGATCAAATTGCATCTTTAAAATATGTATGTATAATCTGTGCTCTCAGACAGCACTTAAACTGCAGGATAATTCCTATGGAAAGTGAAGTAAGAAGTAAATAGAGAAATGATTAGATTTCTCTTTTCATTCAGTTTTCTGTTTTTTCAAATGACAACTGTGATATCGACAGTGAAACCTGTTTTACCCAGACATTTTGTTCTCTCATCAGGGACTGCTCTCTGAGTGATGTACATGCACTTAACTTCCATTAGTACTAATAAGAAATCAGTGAGCACATGAAGAAGGGAGTATGTCTTTGCAGTATGTAATGTACCCTTCGATAGCTACTTAGTCCAAAATATATTTGAAAATAATGTGAGAGACAAACATGTGGAATAAAGTGGAAAACCTAGAGGTAAAGCATTAATTTTTACATGACAAAAGCTCAGCTGAAGTCATGAAAGAATACTGGAGATGATTATGACATATTAGATTCGGATAACATACAAATATTAAACATTCTTAGCTACATTTTGAGGATGTTAACAAAGCATGTATTTCAAATTAAATGTTTGATTTTATCTGCAACTTGCCTGTATTCAATTTAAATTTACTGGAGAGAAGAAGAAAAAAATGAACAGCTCTTTTTAATATTTAATCCTATTAACAATTAGCATTTAAAAGAGCATTGTGAACACTACCCTCAAAAATTGTGAAGTGTATGGATACAATTCATGGAAGACAGGAGGTCTAGAAGCTGAAGACATGCTGCTTTGTAAGCCCATTATAACTTTGTAAAGAAGTAATAAGAAATGTCTGTATTCTCCCTGTTTTTAAGCAACGCATTAAAATCGATGTTCTCATCATCTGAAGTCTTCATGTGACTGTTTAAGGATTGGAACCCTGCTCTTCTGCATATTTTGTGAACATTTTAGTCTATCTACTTCTAAGGCCTGCAATTTGATCGGAAGTCTTCTGTGTCCATCTGAAGCAGTAACTGAACCTCATATTGCATGAGACATAAACTCTGACTCTGAGTATAAGGTTGTGTGGGACATGGTTGTTGTGAGATTTCTGCTGAAGGTCCTCATCTGCGGTCATATACTCACGAAGTATGGATGTGGCAGCAGCCTTCAGGAAGTGTGAAAAGGAGAATCCAGGGAACTACGGGCTGGACAATCTCACCCTAGTCACTGAGAACTCCTCAGAGTCTTTTGCAGCCACATGAAGTACGAGAAGCTGATTGGGAACAGCCAGCATCAATTTACCAAGGGCAAATCATGCCTAACTAACATTACTGTCTTGCCTGATGAGATGACTGGCTGCAAGGCTAAAGAAAGAGCAGCAACTGTTGTGTACCTTGACTTTAGCAAGGACTTTGACATAATATTGTTACGGGCAAATTAGTAAGGTACAGACAAAAGTGGACAATAATTTGGCTGGAAAATTGGCTGGAGCATTGAGCTCAGAGGGTTGTGATCTGCGATACAAAGTCCAACCAGTGGCTGGTTACAGGTGGTGTCCTTCAGTGATGGCTGCTGGGCAATAACATTTTACGCTTTTATTAATGACCTCGATGGCAGGATAGAGTGGGACCGGCAAGTTCATTGTCTCTAACAAACTGTGAGGACAGATGAGTGCTGTGGAGGATAAGGCTGTTATTCAGAGAAACCTTGACAGACCAGAGAAATGGCCTCGCAGAGACATCATAAAGTTTAACAAAGACAAATGCAACGTCTGCATCTAGTAAGGAATAAGGCCATATGCAACTGTATTGGCTGGGAGCCAACTGAATGGAAAGCAGTTTTGCAGAAAAGGATCTGAGGGTTCTGCTACACAAGAATTTGAACGTGATTCAGCAGTCTGCCCTCACTGCAAAAAAGACCAACCACCTCTTGGGCTGTATTAGCAGGAGTGTTGCCAGGAGGTCTGGGGAAGTGATCCTGCCTCTCTACTTGACATCTGTTGTGAGATCATATCTGGAGTAGCGGCCTGTTCTGGGCTCCCTCTACAAGAAACACATGGGCATACAGGACGCAAGCTCTTTAAAGAGCCACCAGAATGATCAGGGAGATGGAGCTTATTACATGTGTGGGGAGACAAGGGAGAAAGCCTTTCCCCATGAGAATGGTGAAGCACTGGAAGAGGTTGCCGGAGAGGTCGTGGAGCCATTCAAAACTTGCCTGGACACGGCCCTGAGTAATCTGCTTTTATTGGCCCTCTTTTGAGCATGTGGTTGCCCTAGCTGTCCATGCATGTCCGTTCCAGCCAGCGTGATTCAATGATCCAAAGGATAGCTCACGGTGGACATGACCAATGGAGAAAAATGATGGAATTTCTGAACCCAGTATCCAGAACAAGAAATGTAACAGTCTTCAGTCTGGTACTTATTCCTCACATACTCTTTCACCTTCTTATTAGGGTTTGCAAACAGCCAGAACAGTGTAATATTGCACTGATTGAAATAGGCCAGGTCAATTTCTTATGCAGACCATAAATAAAACAAGTTTCGTATGTAGGCCATAAATAAAACAATAGTAGCAACAGCTCATCAGAAAGGGAAAAACTGTTACAATACTTTCCTTAGATTATTAGGATTGAGCATAACTTCAGAGGAAGAAAAGCAATACTATTTTGGGAAAAAAAAAAAGAAAAAAGAAAAAAAAAAAAGTAATGTGTAGATCCTGCCTTTTCTATTCTATGAAAAGATTTTCATGAGTAATTTCATGTCCTGGTGAAAGATCGTGACATAATGCCACGGTCAGCTTTTTTTCATTTTTGACCATTTCTTCAACTTGCTGGAAAGCAAATGAATTGCAGAAACTCTTGCTAACAGAAGAAACCTACAAAGGCCACAGGTGCTTCTTACTTAATTATTGTTATCGTTACATTATGGGGCGCTTGAAGCAGAACAAATGCGCACAGCTTGTTAGTTGCAAGTTCTTTTTCTGTTTTGGAGAAACCACACAAAAAGGTGCAGCAGTTGTGTTATTGCCACCTAAATTCAGAAGAAGGTCAGAATGACAGAACACAATTTGAAACTATCACATGTGGATACACTTGCTGTAATCTCCCTTCTCAAAAACATACCTGAAAGCCCTAGCATAGACGTGACCATTTGAAAGAGAGCCCGTTCGTAACACAGCAGTTTCGTGCGTGATCTCTAAACTATGTATATAAACCCGGGCAATTCTTTTTAGATTTTTATGTCCAATACTTCCTAATGTGAAGTTACGGTTTTAGTGACTTTCATAAATAATGCTGTGTGATAAAGTATTGGCTGTATCATTCACACCTCCTTCACAAACCCAGCCCGGATGCAGGCCAGCTGTTGGTAATTGGATCTTGCATGTTATTACACTTGTATCTTTGGTATCACTCAGTCTTCTTTTTGCATTCCATTGCTGAATTTCCTTTGTGCTGTGGCTTTTTCTCTGCATGTTATTTGTGTATTTAAAATGAACCATGCAAAGAAATATTTCCATAACCATGGTGACACTGTAATATTATGCACACTTACAAAGTACAAAGGTAACTCTACCAGACTGGTATTTTCTGTGATCAATTGCTGGAAATTTAATATCTCTTTTTTTTTTTTTTTTTTTTTTTTAATAAGAGAGAGACTGGAATGTGCTGAGTATTTCCAGATCTGCTTACGCTGGAGTTGCTACTATAAATTAATCCAATACTTCTTCAACAGAAGTGATGACCTGTGTGTTGCTGTGCCTGTATTGCCTACTATTACTAGTTTTTCATTAATCTTGGGATATGATGTTGATTTTTCTTTTGTTTAAGGGCCCATGGTTCTGGAGTCATGTGAATACATAAGAATTTAAGTCAGTAAACTTTAGCACCCTTAGTTCTGTCATCTTGGGTATTTTTATACCTTTTTCTAGTAGTATACAAATGTTTAAGATATTTATTATTTTTTCTGATGATATTTGATAATCTTCATTTTCAGCTGGGAAGCTGGGGTACATAAAAGGTAGGGCCCAAATCCAGAAAGACGTTTACATAACCTACACCCACTGTCATTGATGGCTCTTAGTTTCTTGTATTTTTGACCAAATTGAGCCTATACAACGTAAGGTTTAAAAAGAAGCTTTTCATATAGCAAAGACATTTAGTTTTACCTTCAAGATCCTCCACTACTGTCTTTACTGTTTGTGAGGAAAAAAAAGTGTCCCTAGAGACTCCCAAAATGGAAATGAAAAGATTCCACACTAGTTGCCTGAAAAAAGTTAAAGTCAGTCTTGTGATTTTGAGAATCTGAGTAGGTTTAGGTTGTGAAAAGGACAGTAGCTGTGAGCAAGTATTTAGGCATTGGCTGCTGCTGCTAATTGTGGGGCCAGATGTGCAAAGGCAGAAAGATTCAGGCTGTAAGCCTACAGCTGTTCTCTGCTGCATGTTTGCTAAAAAGCCTTGTGTGTTCCCCCCCTCCCCGATCTCTTCTGCTTCTCTGCATGACTCCAGAGAAAAGCTGAAAACTGGTAAAAGGTAGTCTTAATATGCAGAATGCTTACCTGTAACAGATGCAGCATAGTTACCACAGTAAAACAGATGTGACTAAAAATTCAACTGTTGTATTAAAACCCCTTTTGAAAGCCTGCTTCTGTGTGCTTGCCAAAAATTTACTGCTAAGAGACTATACTAGATAATTATTTAAACTATCATAGCTTACTTTCTTCTCTATCTTGACTAAATAGATACTTGAATCTCTAGAGCACAGGGTTCCTATTCTATCTCTTAAGTTCAGTAGAAACTCTCTGAACAGCCAATATTTTAGTGTTTCAGTATGCTGAATATTGTCATTAAACCTCAATAATTTCCTGAGGTAGCATACCTTTTTGTTGGTAAACAAAGTATTCTACTGTTCTCCTGTTCTACCCATGGCTTCAAGGAAAATAATACATACATAATCTTTAAAGATCCTTGAAGATCTTTGGCTATACCATGCCGTAGTTGACTTGTGAAACAGACAGCTTGTGCAACCCAACAGTCTTAGCCGATACATAATTTTGATAATAAAAACACAGCTTAATCAAGTCATGCAACTTTGTCAGAGTAGAAACCACAGTGTTAATTCTAGCTAATTGTGAATGCAATTGTTTTCAGTGTAGAAAAATAAAATGTTCTATATTTTGAAAGAGCTAATAATGATTGTCTGACTATGTCCACTCACTTCCATCTCAAAAAGAAGGCTTAACAGCAACACATCTCTGGGAAAGGATTTATGAGCCTGAATAAACTCCTAGCCAGTAAACCTGCTCTACAATCAAGAGAACAATATTGTTTTCAGGAAATGGGTAAGAGTGAGAGCAGCAGGAGCTGGGGTTATGTTTCGTCCAAATCAAAGTGGACAATCACTGACTAAATATTGCATAAAGATACACTCATTCTGTCTCTCAGAGCACTTGACTATTACCTCAATTGAAAGGTTATTATGTAAATTAAAGGCAAGCAGAAGGGAGGCATGATTGAAACCAGATTTACTAATATGTTGTATTCTGTAATCGATTTGATCAACATCAGACTTCCTACTTATGTGAAACCAAAGGCAATGCTTCTAAGAGAAGAACTGCGCTGTGACCGATATAGAGAATATTCAGTGACTTCCTCAGAAAATAATGTATCTTCAAAATGTTTTCATTTACTATTCTCTTAAAACATTCTTGTTACTGTAGGAAACATATTCATGGTAACACTGACAAGAACTGCACCACTAAAGTAATGAGGACCTCCAGTCAGAGGTGTCTTTGCTTGGTAACACTTACTAGAAACGTTTAATTATTTATATCTGTATACTAATATTTTCCATAAGGTAGGTTTTGAAAACTAGAAGTTTTACTACTTTCAAACTAATTCAGCTCTTCAAATTCTCTTACCCATAATATATATAATCTTATTATGCTCTGGTGTTCAGTAGTGTTAGATATTGAATCAAATTTACACAACCATAAATGGGGTTTGGATTGTGTTAACTGTTTCTGAGTATGTTCAAATAAGGCATTCTTCAGATTTACGGTTCAGGTAGCTTTTTAACTGATGAACTTTCTACTAACTGAACGCTCGTACATACAAAATTCAGAGTTTAGCCCTGTTAATCATTTTACAAGACTTCTGAATTAGATCAGTAGCATTGGCTCTATTTTATATCTTGGAAAACTGTGGTAAAGAAGAGTTGGACTGGTCATGGCAAGTGTAGATTTAGATTTCAAGAGCAGAAAATCTTCAACCCCTGGCTACCAGAAGTATTACACAGATTTGAAGTAGAACACGTCTAAGAGGAACAATGTTCATGGATGTAGCAGGTTTTTGTCTGCCTCTTAGACAGACTGACTGACACAGTCCTGCACAGAACTACAGTTTCATTTTTCTCCATCTTGGCTTTCGGTCTTTGAGGTGTCACGCTCCCTATCCATTGCCATAATAATTTGTACACTGAAAATTATACTGAATGAAGGAGGCATGAAGGCCACTTTTGGAGTTTTTGATCAATCAACTACTGAACACATAGGTGTCTCAGATCTCTTGTTACTCCAACTTCCATCTCCCTATTAATTCTTCTCCACTTCACAGCTTTTGTGATATTGCTGTCACCTGGTCAGTATCTCTAAAACTTCCACTTCAAAATTTAAAATGTTAGCAGATGTTCAGAGGAAGTGTACAAAGTCTATATTAAGGATACAGAATAGCTTTCACACCCACCATAATCATGTCTCCTACTCATGTGGTGAACATATGTAGTTTGTTGCCTCAGGATTTAAACTTAGGCTTGCCTTTTTTTTTTCTTCTCAGGAACATTCTGTATCTGTCCTTCATTTTCACTCCAGTTTTCTTCCCATGCTGTTTATATAAGTAGCATTTTTTTTAAAAAAAACCCAAACCATATATTAGCTACTTCTTAACTTTGGTAAATATATGGAAAAATGTAGCAGTGGAGAGAGCCACCATCAGTTCAAACCTCAGTATGGTCACAGATTGGGTGTCTGAAAAACCTTTGAGATTATTTACTAAGTAAGTAGTTCATAATTTGATAGTTTCTTTAATGAATTAATGTCTCACCATGGAAAAAGCAATAATAACAACAATCAACTAAATAAAAAATTAAAATCACAAAATAAGAAGTAGATTCAAAGGCCAAGATGATCACAAAAGTTTCTGCACCCTGCATGCTTTTTTGTTTTTATGGCCTCAGTAGTTCCTCTGACTAAACTTAACAGTGCCATTTAATCAAAATGGATAGCTTTAGTTGTATTTTTAAAGGACAGTGATCAGCAGTGAAATGGTGAGCAAATTTAGCTAATTAGGCCTCGCATTTAACACTCCATGGAGATGAATGGGATCATTTCACAGTTATCTTCAAGCTAGTGTTTGTGTATGTTTGGCATAAAAGTGCATCATTCTCCATTGCCAGGGTTATCTAACAACACAGAAAACTTTGTTTCAGAATCAGACCTTTGGTGGAGTTCTCTTTAGAAACACACAAAGGAAGAAACTAATTCCTTGGAATTAAAGAATTTTTCACACTAACAAATTTCCATTGTTCTTGCACATGGGTATTTCGGTTTTGCCCATGTCTAATTAACAGCCATTGTGAGTTTCTTTCTTTCTTTTTTTTTCCTATTGTATGGATGTGATTATTTTAATTTTCCTTTCCTATATATTAATAGTTGTCGATATCTTGGCAGGCCCCATAGAATTTAAGTTAACAATCCAATATTCTTACTGGATTTGATGGGTCATGGTCATTAACATGTGAATATTTGTGAACAATAAAGAATTTTAAATGTTATTACTGTTTATAGGACAAGTACAAAAGGAAATATTTCAATGAGACTTCTAAACAACTGATTATATAGTCATTAAATTATGTGCTATAATAATGAATTCTTATGCAGATAACAGAGAATGGATTGGTTCTTTCAAGATAGCAGAGCTCAGTATTATATCTAGTTATCTTTTTCCTAGTTTTATATTTAAGCCAAGTATAGTGGTTTGCATATGTGACTAAGCATCCTGGGAAAACTTTAGCCTGCTTAACTGAACTGTCTACAGTCTAAGTATCTACATTTAAGGTAGTCAGGTTTTTATTTTTAGGGGCTGATTCATCTCACCTATCTGGCCTAAAATAGATCAGATGCATCAAATTTTCAGAAATTATTTCTCTTTATTTACTCTATTACTAGGCCAGATTCAGACATCTGCTGGGTGAGAAAAACTGTGACAGTAATAATCTATCAGTAGTTTATATGAGAAAGTCCAAGCTGGTTTTGAAAAAAAAGAAAAAACCCCTATACCTACAGACTGATAAACTGGGATGAATGACATGGCACATATGATATACCATGCAATAATACTGCAAAAGGATTTAAGGAATAGGAGCCTTAAAAGACAAATCTGTTTGCTGACATAAATGCTTTTTGTAGCAAACAGAGGCACATACTTGCTCATAAATTGAACTGGAACTGCATGTAAAAGGGGAAATCCTTTTCAATGGACTGGGTCAGGAGATCAAACTAGATTCTTTCAGGAGTTTAGAAAAACAAAAGTAAATGAGGCTACTGTTGCATACATCTCTGAGACACTTGGCACATAAGTACTTCTCTTAACTGAGACTTTTAAGTCTAAAATTTCACAAGATTAAAATTTATCCTACTCCATTCAACTTTTATTTCAAAGCATAAATGGAAATTATGTGAAGCTATTGGCTCTAATGAGAACAGTATATTAGCAGCTGATTCTGCTTTCATTAGTGAGAACAGACAGTATCATCAGTCCAATTTTCCAAAAGACTAAGGAAAATCAATCATTTATTATATCCAAGATCAATAGAGTCACCTTTCTTTCTCTAGGCGGACTGGATTATTTGGCTAATCCCTGGTATGTGTTTCTGCTTCTTCATCTTCGAAGCACCGAACCTGCAAAGCCATATGCAATATTTAACTTGATATATGGAGTACTTCCAGTGTCTTTTTTTCCCTTTTTCTTTCCTTTTTAAGTAAGTACTTGGATTCTCTCTGCTTACTGTGCAGACAGAGTATCTATGTCTATTTCCAATAAAATGCACTTTCTACCTGTCTCTGAAATTTCAAATCATTCTTCAGTGGGTTTACGTCATTGTTATTTGCCATTGGCTCTCAATAGCCATGGGTCTGTTGAGATCAACGTGATGTTAGTCAATCTGTTCTTAGAAAACAGTTAAATAGGTGTGCCGATGAGATAAATAGTGAGGCAGTCAAGAGAAGAATGTTGAAGCAATAGTTTTCTGAGCAAATGTCCTTTCTGGAGCTGTGTGCCCTAACTATGAAACTCAACAGGCTTACATTTGTAACCTGTTAAGTTAATACACAGGAAGCCACTAAGCCATAAATAAGTTACTGACACCCCCTCCCCCTCACCTTGATTTTATAGATTAAAATTAATTTGGCAGAAATAAATTAATAAGTATGATTGACCGAGTTCAATATTTTGTTACACCTGTGGCATCATTTTGTATAAATACAGTAATCCACTGTACAAATTCTTTCCACTGATCGTTCTTGTATCATCTTCTAAAAGGCCTAATTATCCTTTTTTAATAATAACATTACCATGTCATAGATTTTAGATCACAGAGCTTTGCCTGAAAGACCAATCAACCTTAAGTACCCGAAACAATTGAATCATGGTGCAGAGATTAGTGTCATTAACTCTTATTTCTGTAGCTAGGAAAACCAGGTAGAAGTTCAGGAGCTTTTGTTCTCATTAAATGGTATGCTCTGTTTGCTATGCAATTCCTCTTTCTTTTAGAAAGCAGGGAAAGAGGAATGGTGACTGTTTTATGAGCTTACATGTGCCTGTACCTAATCATATTTGGCATGTGCACCTCTTCATTTAGTTAGTGTGATAATAAAAGAAGATGAATTTTGATCTATTCATAGGTTAACAAATAATTTTAAGACACAATGAATTGGATAGATAAGCCAAACTCTTCTGTGAATGTAAAACTTTTATTAAGATGAACTTGGTTAGAAAGTTATTCAATACTGCATACATGTATATACAGGTAATAAAGAAGTACGTTGGGGCTGGAATACAAAGTTCGTAATTTGAGCAGCAGCACTGTCCTGGGACAGTCCTGCTAACTTCAGAGTAATTTCACAGAGAAGAAAACACCTTTATGTTCATGAACTGATGTCTTGGACTTCCCCTTAAAGACAACAAAAAGCTAATTTTCAGCTTGAACATGGGAGATGTTAAATAATATAATACAGATATCTGCAATATGAATATATTGGCTCGCGTTACTGTGAAGCCATCAGCTCAATGAATGTTGAAGTACATCTTCACAAAATAATTTTATTACTCTTAAAAATAATTTTTTAACACAATAGCTAATAAATAATATCTGTAGACTTTTTAAGAAACTCAAATTTAGTAGTTTTAAAAGATGTTCCATTGAAAATCCAGCAGATCTGAAATATGCTGGAACTGCAGATGATTTGTATTTGATTCCCTCTGTAGGGAGATCGCATTTCAGAAAGAAAATTTCTTTTCAGTCCTAGGGCACAACCATAATTTTATTGTAATTAAAAACAACGTTATCCTAGCCAAACCATTATTCAGTTGATACACTGGTAGACCATAGTCTTTGCAGTGGCTATAGCTAATAACTAGACTGTGACTTTGTACAAATACTGTGCCAATGGCACATAGAAGGAGAAAACGGCGTATGATTTTTTTTTTGCAGTGCCCCAGACGCAGATTGTAACTCAGCCACAATCTACCTTCTGCCATCACCTCTGGGTAGGATAGGCTGTAATACAACAGGTCTATACTTCATGCAATTATATGGCCAGGTGCCACTGTGTTAGTGCAGTTACATTCTTGGGTAAAGAAATAATATCAAGGCCCAGCCTACTCTCTTCACACCATTATAGAAAGGGGAAGTAATGGCTCTGCAGAGGTTGCTTTCCCACCTCATAAATGAAGGATGCTTTCCCACTGGTAATGCAGAAAAACCTGTGTAACAGGCAAAAAGGAAGGTTGCTGAGGTAACATTAAGTAGAGCCGAGCAAAAATTGAAATTACTGTTCCATGGGGAAATTCAGCTATTTCAACGCTTGGTTTTTGTACCTAATTGAGTTGAAAAATTGGAACTTGTCAAAGAACAGTATACTGTAAAAGCTGCTTTGGTTGTGAGGTGGTGACATTTCATTTGGAGTTCATACAGCATTAAACTGCGGTTCTCTATTGTTCTATATTGCTATATACATCTCTCACAATGTATCTGCAGCTATATGTTCCCCATAAAGCACCATACACCTCCGTCCAGTATAAGATTGCAGTGGATCATAGGGTGCTTGACCAGTAGGTAAATAATTGAATTTTGATGTTAAAAGTTGTCTGCCAGTATCAGTAATACATGTTCTATTAATGAATAAATGCAATGCACACAAACCCTTTGCAGAAAGGTATTATTAGTATGCATTTGAACAAAACTTGATTACAAGTATAAGGTAGTAAATCTTCAACTCTAAAAAGTCTCAAGACATGATCCAACAAAAATCTTTATCTACTTCTGCTGCTTCCTTCCTCTATTTGGACTTCATAATCGCTATTAAATGTTGTAATATAAAATCTACACTGTGCCCTTGTTTCTTTACAATCAGGTGGAAAGAAACCACAATCTAGTCCTGCCAGACAGTGGTGCAATGAGTAACGCTACCATCAAAAAATATCACCACGCTTACAACCACTGTAGCTGTGCTGTACAGAGCACTGAAGAGTTGTGTAGTAATAGGATATCTGAGCTGTCTGTGAGTAAAAGATATCCAGTCAATTTTTTAGCCTGCTAAAAATATTACTAGAAAAAAAACATATGGCACAGCAAAACCACAAGGGAAATTATACATTTTTTTTAAGTTATTCCCACTAGAAAAATAGCAAGACCTTCTGTTTATCATTATATTTATGAGGTAACTTCAATGAAATCATAAAAGTATTATCTTATGAACTGCAGAAGCTTTCATTTATTTTTCTGCCAAATCACTAAAGGGACTCTTTCAGGTGTATTGCAAAAATGGAGTCGATTTCCTACAATGAAATTGGGTCAAAAGGAATGAGATGGTTGGGTGACATAGGGCTTCCTTTGTAGTGGGGAAAAAAAGATTGTTATATAGATAATTGCCCGCATTTTCATTGAAACTTTTATGTGGGACGTGTCATGTCTTTAATGTGCTCAATTCAAATTTCCCTTGTTATATGGCACATAATGATAAAGCATATGGACGGACTTTAGATTTACTTTAATGTCCCTATGTATATGAAAATAACAGCTAGATATTGCAGATGACACAGTTCATACAAATATCAGTAGCAATTTTACTGCCTTCCTTTCCTGTCTGTTTCTCCCGCCAAAACAAGCACCTAATTTCTGAAAGCCTTCCTGGGAACTATTTCTTTATTAAAAAAAAAAAGAAGAAAAAAGAAAGAAAAAAAAGGTGACATCCACAAAGCAGTATATGGAGTTTTGGAAAGTTAAATGAAAACATTAGGGTGTCATTTTAAAATAATCTGAATAATTTAAGGATATAAAACACCCTCACAGTCTTCGTTTTTATATTTGTGACTCATTTTTATTTGAAATAGTTGATGAGTTACTGCATTTAGATGGCTGTGTTTTTCAGATGAGAGGGTCCTGCTCTGAAGTTTGTCAATGAGGATTCCAGATGAATTAAGTATCTGTTGGTAAAGTGTAATTTCCTACTCAGAATGACTTTCCCACAGAAACAGTCAAACAGTCTTCTAAGTACACTCACTAAGGAGAGCTAAAGACTTACGTTATAATTATCTTATCTGTATACATGGGAAGCTGAGTAAGGAAAGTGATTTCTTTACTTCCTAGACAAGTAAGCCTTCCCTAAAATATTTTTGCAGAATGTTTTTTGCACTTAGCATTGAACTCAGTTTTTAAAAAAAAAAAAAAAAAAAAGTTCTGTGGATTAGGTGCAGACCACATTTTGTGGTTTTATGCCACTTTGCAGGGGCCGAAGACTACAAACTGGGGATACAGGTAGAATTAGAATGGGAATAGAAGTAGAATAAATGGGAATAAATAGAGCCAGGGAGCTAAGTTTTGTGTTGGACAATGAAGAATTGCAACATCTCTTTTATAGGAATGCATGAGACTCTTAAGTAGACTTCAGTGGAAAAAAGTAAAGTAGAAATACTGGAAATTGTGAAGTACACAATTCCTAAGGACTGGAACAGTTTTGGAAGAGCAGAATTCTAAATGTGAATGTTTAAAGCAGACCTCACCAGATCAATGTTACGTCTAAAACGCCGACTGCCTCTCATGAAAAGCTGTGCATTCCATCCACAGATCTGCTACATTTCAATACATTTACACTTTTGAAGAAACAGCTAAATGATGATCCACACATCAATCCCTGAAAGCATCTAAAGAAAAATGAAACCGTAGGATGAAATTCTTTCTTTCATATTCTGCACTTTCCTCTATTGCCCGTAGGAACGTTATGTAGTTAATAAAAGAAAAATAATTACTAAGCTTAATCTTCCTTTAAGTTTTGCATGGGCAGTAGCGGCTGTCCTGAATGACTGCCTCTCTCAACTTTGCTGAGGATGCCTGCCTACCAAAGAAAAGAGTTTGAGAATTCAAATGTAACTGTATCTTCACAAGTTTCTCTGGTAACTACCAATCAACGTCTCATAAAAATGAGTCAGGAATATCTTCACGTTTCTTCATGAGGCCTTTGGTTAAAAGAAAAAAAAAAGGTTGCAGATTTTATTCAACTGTTTTGTTAATTTATCAAATTCATATTAGATAGATCAAAAATATATTTGTCACTGTATTCCTCCACTGTTTCCTTGGAAGTCTGAATGTCTGACTATGTGACAAACTTTTTGATGATTAAACTTAGGCTATATGAAACTGAAACTGAATTAATTCAATGCATATTTATGTTTATCTATATATCTCCGTGTGTCAGTGGGGTTCAAAAAAGCCTCAGAAACAGCCACATTAAAAAAAGGCTATGAAACCATAAACAGAGAGCATGCAAACATATCCTGGAAAAAGAATGTGCATTAATTACTGCATTGCATCTATAATAGCATTACCTCTTGTTTAATTGCTACTTCACAGAGAATTCTGTCAGTTTTTCCATGCAGGACCAATTAGATGTTATTAGTGTTGACAGCATTTATTTGTTAGACCATATCTGGAATGGTTAAATCCTCCCCTACGATAGAATCCTTGGTAATAATTCTCATTTTTGAAGCTTTAAAGGGGCCTCTCTATATATCCAAATCCAAAGCTTATAATATAATATTTTCTTTAAGACTTAAGGATCTTATGACTCTTCTCTTCATTTTGCCTTCTGAGAACCAGAAAAATTCTGGTTGTAAATATATGTAATGTTCTACAGTTATGTGGGCAATGGTAGCAAAATCTTAATGAAAGTTACAGGAACAGTAATCCTTTATTGTTTTCTTGCATTCAGAATCAAATGCCAAAGTAGTAGATATTTTTCCCATCATAAAGCTGGAAAATAAAATATCGATTCAGTGACTCAAAATGCCTTCCAAACCAATATCAAGTTACATGAATAATTAATAATGAAAAATTAAAACAGCTATTTTTTTTCCAATACTGAGAGAATTATAAAATAGCTTTGTGAGACAGGCTTCAAGATTAGGTGTCAAATGAATAGTACCAGACATAACAGAGAGCTGTTCTATAGTTATTCCTGCATTTTATAATACAAACATGGAAATAATCCCTATAGCTATTGAATTTTGGACAAAATTCAAGAATATTAGGGCGATTTGAAAAGAGAAAAGAAAAGTAACAGTAGGACAGAGTATATTTGGAAGGTTTTCTATAAGCTGCCAAAGAACATCTCATTTGTCTTGTGATACAACATGTAATAACGAGCAATATTTGTGTGGTGAATTGCTTCATTACAAGTAAGAGTGAAATACTAACGTCTCACTTTCTGTTAAGTCTATCTGTAAGGCTAGGTTAGTGTGTGCATAAAAATGACGGAGAAGACAACGGTATGGAAAGCCTGGACTAGCATTTTAGGCACCATACAAAGGTGTAACTGTATTTGGAATACTTGGAGTTCACATACGCTATAAACTCTCCTTTTAACACCCCCATCTGTTGCCTCCAAATAGGTAGTCGTTTATTGCTTTATTATACGATGAATAAATGAGCATCACTCCATCTCCTTCCTATTGGCTCTGCAACTGTGAGTTGAATCCAACATTCCTATTATCCATTCTTTCATGCCCAATTGCTTTTGAGGGTAAGTAAATGGGTCATTTCTTTCATTCCAATGTGTGCGGACTCACAGTCTGTGTAGAAGCAACGTAAAAAGAAGATTCTTTCTATCCAGCACATTACTACTAGAAAGGAGCGCTAATTTATAGTCAGGCAGGTTCCTTTAAAACACCAGGCCGCAGTACTTGTACTGCTCAGACATTCTGGAGCAATGGGCTTTGGGGTGGCCCAGGCTCTGCAGAAGCACAATACGCTTATAGAAACTGTTTCCACATGTGACACTATGCACATGGCTTTGCTCTGCTGCTTATAGAGGATAACAAACAGATGGTTCTTCATGCTTTTAATTAATAATTTGGATGTTCTGTGATTTTATTTCTTTCTAATACGTACGAGAACCAAATCTCTCAGTTTTGCCTTATCAGATAAACATTGACAAATAGTCACCCTTCTGCCTTCAGATTTTTGTGGTTTGTGGGTTTGTTTTGTTTTGGTTTTTTCTTCTTTAACTTATGGAACACAAAAAGGCAGCTTTTCCCTATTTTCTACTTCTGTAGCAAACCTCAACGTGTCCTGTAGGAATACTGTCTGTTAATTATTGCTAATTATAAATTTTGGCTCATAATGTGTATGTTGCAAAACTTTGCATTCCATTGCAATTCATGTGTGTTTATCAAACACTACAGCAAGGCTATGTAAATAGATTTGAATAAATTTCCAACAGAAACTGATATCAGCTGATATTAGTGATGTGTGGAACATAATTTTTGCTCATAAAAAGTTTTAAAAATATGAATTATTTTAATTATTCTAGGTTGCAAATGTTGACTGTTTAAGGAGAATCCCTATGGGATCACTTGGACTGAGAAATTTAAGAGGACAGAAATTATGAAACATAAGTACACTGAGAAGCTGACATATCCAAATCATTTTAAAAAACAGTGAAAATTAAGGTAATTTTTTTGTTGAATCTAATTCTTTTCTTGTTCTTGTATTTGTTCTTGAAGGAGTCACTATAGGTCCTTATCTGTTTGCCTTTATGTCTTTTCTGCAGTAAATAGATCTAATATTTTTGCTTTCATAAGAACCTGTTTTCAAATTTGTATTTGTCTTTTTTCCTCTCACCTCTTTAAATATTTCAGATTTTCCCTTCTGAGGAGTCTGAATGTTTCTGTTTTCCTTGCTTGCTCTGTTTCAAAACACGCTCTTGTCCATTCCATCATTTTTCTTAGAGTTATTAGAGCTCACATATTTCTTTTATCTTTTTTTTTTTCCCCTTTTCTTTCCTGTTCTTTGTTTTGAGGTGGTGCTTTGGTTTGGTTTGGGCCCCCCCCCCCCCCCCCTTTGTTTTGTTTTGTTTGGGTTCAGACTGATAATGTAATGTACTAGACATTACTCCAGATTCAGTTACCAGCCTGTCCATACATAATACTGTCTGTCCAAAGGTGAGTATCAAATAAGTTTAAAACCTCAGCTGCTCCACATAACTTTTCACTACAGTAAGCTCATTTTTTACATATCTACCAGCCACTATCCTGGGAGGGATCTTGAAGTATAGACCCTTCCCTTCCGTTCCTTTCCTTTCCCTTTCCTTCCCTTCCATTCCCTTCCCGAAGAAAAGCGATATTTTGGATAATTACCAATGCTGAAGTATGTGGAAATTATTATGGAATTACATGTTACTTTACATTCTTACTAAAACTAAAGGAGTTCACCACGAACCCTGCAAATATAGTGAATACCAAAGGATTTAATAATTGATAAACTTTTGTTATCCACCGGTGATAATTTTTAAGTGGTAAAAAAACATTCATTCCTTTATTATTCACTGAGAAGCATCATGCTGAATTTAAGTTATCATGGACGTAGATAGAATAGGTAATCCCATGTCAGTGTCTTTGTAAAGTTGTTAGACTTGTATTACTTACTATTCTTGCCAACTTCCTTTTTCCTTTCTTTTGATTAAAATAAATTGAGCTGATGTTAAGTCTGGAGAAATTTGTAAGTGTGTATGTATATGTGTGGGTGTGGGAATACACGGGAATTTGGAAAAGCAAGGGGTTCAGGATGGAGTCTGCCTGTGCTTGCACACGCCTGTATGTGCGGTCTGGAGAGTGTGTATGCGTGAGGACGTCAATAAAGGAAGAGAATCTAAGTCAAGACTATCTGTGTGCAGGAGGTAAAAAAGGATGGAATATGAGGTAAAAAATAAGGACTACAGGATCTGATTTATAGCAATATGTTTTTATATCAATTCACAAGGACATTGTCCTTGAGAGATTCTTTAATCTTCCTAATTGCTTCCTCAACCAGTAATTATGCATTAGCAGACTGTGCTAAATTGTCTAGATCAGAAATGGTTTGAATGAAGGTGTAAATATTCCTGTTCTGCTTCAGCTGTATCCATCTGCTAGATAAAACAAAAGATCACTTCTATATATGTATGTGTGTATATGAAGAACACACATTGTTACCTTGTTACCTGACGTATTCTTCTAGAAAGTTAATAGTATGATGATCAGAAATGAATAATGCATGCTACTTTTGATTTATATCTTTCTATTACTTTTATGAAAAGAGTACTTGCTTTAATAAAACTACTAGAAATTATTAGAGGCAAACTGTAGTCCTAAATTTTGAAAGATATTTTTGTTAGCCTCAGAAATGTACAGCTTGCTTGAAAAATTAAACTATTCTTTAAGTAGCAAATAGATTCTAAAAATAAAATGAGATGTTGAAATGCCTGTAAAATAAAATGTTTTGAACAAATTTAATTTATTACTTATCTGAGTAATAATAAACATAAAAAGAATAATGACTTGGGTTATATCCACTTTTTTAAAAGAAAATTCAGTTACATAGAGCATTGCTTTTTATTTCACCTACATGTTAAAAATATTTTTTTCAGCTGAAATAATTTATATACATGGTTGCTTGTTTCTTTGAAGGATAGGTAAATTTAAACTTAAGTGGCATAATAGGATCTCAAAGCAACAGAGGAAGAGTCTTAAGTTAGTTTTAGAATGTAAAGCGACCATTTGAAAAGTTCACAATTTTATTTATTCTTACCATTTTACTTATTTATGGGTGTCTCTACAGAGCTTGTTAACATAGTATGAATAACCAATGCACTTCATTTTACTTCAGACATTCCTGTTGGAGACAATCTGAGGATTAATTAGGCAGGTCTAGTAACTCCATGAGATACTTTTTTTGAAAATGGGAAACAGATTCATGAATATTACAGAGGAAAGGAAGTTTTGATGTCTGAAGTCTTGATTGATGCACATGGAAAGGGCATTGCGGAGAATCTTGGATTGTTGCTGTATTTTCTATTTCTATTCCGCATTTACTAAAAATAAACTTTTGAGCAAATAAAATCCAAACCAGAATGAGAAAACGGTTGCCACTTAACATTTCAGTCATTGCTTTCTTATAAGCTTTTCCCTCTTTTCTTCCCTTTGGTCTGTTGTTAATAACAGGCTTTGATTCACCAGTGTGTTGTCCATTTCTTAGCTACACTGACAACCCAGTTTGCTGAATAGAATACCAAAAAGCATTGCAAGTTCCTATTTGACATTTTCAGTGTGAAATAAATAAACGTTGTGCTAAAGGCTATTGTTTTAAAATCACTTCACCTTCAGAAACCATTGAGTCTTGAAGGATGCTCAATCAAAAGCAAACATTTGCCATCTTTAGGATTTTGAAGATTTTTGGTGGCTTAACTTAAATAAATGTGCTATTCCATTTTTCTTCAAACTGTGCAGCATCAATATTGTCCTGCCAAAAATGCATGCACCTGTGAAATCTGTGAAATGAGTAGCATCACAGAATCCCAGAACAGCTAAGTGTGGAAGGAATACCTGGAGATCATCTAGTCCAACGCCCCTGCATACAGCATGTGCAACTACAGCGGGTTGCTCAGAGCTGTGTCTAGTTAGGTCTTAAATATTTCCAGTACGGAGACTCCACAACCTCTCTGGTCAATAGACTGGAGTTGCAATTGGTATTCATATCAGAGGATACTTTTACCACATGTCAGTAACTCTTAGAACTGATGAATCTACAAGTGTAAGCTTGTTCTTGTACTTCCACTTATAGGTACTGTGCCTAGGTAAAGACAAAAGTAAAGTAAAGGTTGTTTTAAAGCTCTTGACAGGGAGATCTGCCCTGGCCTAAAACTGGCTGAATCAGCTCTGCCTCCATCTAGAGCTCACTGCCCACTCCGTTTGCACTGTCAAGGGAAGGAGAGCTTTTCAGGAGAGGAAGAAACAGCAACATGACTAAAGAGTTTCTTCAAATGTTTACTACACTAGTAACAGTTGGGAGATACCAAATGTCTTTATAATCCTGTGTGAAGAAGTCAGAGATGTGACTACTGCTACTACTACAAGACTACTACTGTCTTGCAAAATGAAGAAAGAAAAAAGATAAAAGTTGCAGTATGAGAAGAGAAAATAAAAATTCTGTTTATCTTTCTTATGGCATATCAAATTTTGCCACAGGGAATGTTGGAAGCCTGGACTGACATTTCATCCTCCTGCAAATGGAATCTGTTGTTAAAAAAAAAATAAAAAATTAACAGCTATGGAGGGCTTAAAATTTGTATTTTTGGATAAATTTACGAGTCACTTGGTGTTCATCTTACATACTGTCCCATGATATTCTGTTCTTTTCAAAAGACAGTACTATACTGAGTCAGTATTATTTAATGATAAAAGCACATCGACTCTTTGTTATTTATCTAATCATGTATAACTCATGATTCTGCAGAAGTGAAATAGATATCTAGTGAGATGAAGTAATATCATGAGTATACTTCTAGCAGTTCTTGTTTCTCCTCAGAGTAGAAATACTCTATAACTGTGCTTTTTTTACGTCTGAAAATGCAAAAAGTTGGTACACAGAGTACCAACAATAT
This sequence comes from Astur gentilis, assembly GCF_929443795.1. Taxonomy (NCBI): domain Eukaryota; kingdom Metazoa; phylum Chordata; class Aves; order Accipitriformes; family Accipitridae; genus Astur; species Astur gentilis. Next base: position 8,695,245 of record NC_064913.1, read on the forward strand.
TTTTTAGTTATACTACCCTTATGTTTGATTTTTCCATAAATTATAAAATCCATGCTTATTTTGTCAATATGTTGACTTTTTTTTAGAACATGCCCTTTTATGGCAAAGAGGGTTAAACACAGAAGAGAGAAAAACAACTCTTACAAGAATACTGTTTTGCCACATCTGTTTTCATCTTAGAAGTAAAATGTTACTAAACTATTTTTGGAATTGATAGAAAGTGCAACATTTTCTTTAATAATTTACAGTAATATATTACTGTTTGACCATTAACTCAAGTATGAGATTTAACTATGTGTAACTGTTATTACAGTAGTTCGGTTTCAGATGTAAATAGAACCAAGTATATGAGTTCTACGTAATAATTGGCTGAAACAAGACACGTATAATCATAGGATATCCTGAGTTGGAAGGAATCCACGTGGATCATTGAGTCCAACTCCTGACTCCACACAGGGAAGCACAAAAGTTAAACCAGATATCAAGAGCATTGTCCAAACACTTCTTGAACACTGACAGGCTTGGGGTCATGACCACTTCCTTGGGGTTCTTGGTCCAGTGGTTGACCATTCTCTCTGTGAAGAACTTTTTCCTAATATCCAATCATTAACCTCCCCTGATGCAGCTTTAAGCCATTCCCTCATGCCCTGTCACTGGACATCAGAGAGAAGAGATCAGCATCTCCACCTCTGCTCCCCCTCATGAGGAAGCTGTAGACAGCAATGAGGTCATCCCTCAGCCTCCTCTAAGCTGAACAAACCTAGTATCCTCAGCCACTCCTCAGCTCCTCATGTCACACCCTCTAGTCCTTTCACCATCTTTGTTGCGCTCCTTTGGAGATATTCTAATGTTTCTATATCCTTCTCATGTTATGCATCCCAAAACTGCACCTAGTACTCACAGTGAGGCTGCACCAATGATAAGTATAGTGGAACAATCACTTCTTTCAATCTTCTCCATAATTATACTAGTCATCAAAGCAAGACTGGCAAGCCTGTAATTACCTTTGGGCCCCATAGACTTAAGTGCGTTCAGTTACAGCAGCAAATCCTGTACAAGTTCAAAGTCAACTGGGAACTGATGACTCTGCCAGTTGTGGTGCTCCAACCAAGGGCTCCAGAGGTCCCGAGGCCCGTCATTGGTGTTAAAGCCAGGCAAACAAAGCGTTCAATGTCTCTTCTTTATATTCCTCCCCGTTTGTGAGGTGATCAACCTCATCAAGTAATGGAATAATGTTTTCTTTAGTCCTCCTTTTGCTGCTGACATAATTTAAAAAGCCTTTTTTTGTTATCTACAATACTGATGAGCTTCAATTTCAGGCGAGCTTTGGCCATGTGAATTTTTTCCCTACAGTGGTGAGCAGCATCTCTGTAGTCCTCCTGTGTAGCCTGACTTTGCTTCCGAAGTCCATACACTTCCTTTTTCCAACTAATGTCCAGAAGGAGATAGTCATTCAGCCAAGCTGGCCTCTGCCCTTCTTGCTTGACACATTGGAATTGCCTGCTCCTGCACTATTAAAAGATGACTGTAAAAAAGTGACGAGCATTTATGGACCCTAATACCCTCAAGAGCAGATTCCCAGGGGACCTTCCTAACTAGTTCCCTGAGCAGCCTAAAGTCTGCTTTCCCAAAATCCAGTGTAGTAGCTCTGCTGACAGTTTTCTCATATCACCAAAGGATTTAAACTCAACCGTTTCATGACCACTGTGTCCAAGACAACCACCAATCATCACCCATGAGACCATCTCTATTTACAACCAACAGATCTAGGAGGGCACCTTTCCTAGTCATCTCCCTCAGTACCTGCATCAAAAAGTTATCTTCAGTGTGCTTCAAGAATTTCCTGGACATGTTGGTGTCTGCTATAGCATAGTTCCATTTAACATCTGGAAGTTGAAGTCAACCATAAAGACAAGGGCAACTGATCTAGAGATTTCCCTTAATTCCTTATAGAATAATTCATCAGTGTCATCATCCTGGCTGGGTGATCTATAGTAGACTTCCACAAAAACATCCGCCTTATTAGCTTTTGCCTTAATCCTTACCCAGAAGCTCTCAACCACGTCTTCTGCAAGTGCTGCACACTCCAGCCCCTCCATTACATATAGTGTTACTCCTCCGTCTCGCCTGCCCTGCTTCTCCTGAAGGGCCTATAACCTTCCATCACAGCACTCCAGTGCCAGGACTCTTCCCACCAAGTCTCACTTATGCCAATGATGTCATAGCCAAAGCTTCTCGTTCCTCTTGTTTATTCCTCATACTGTGTGCATGAGTGTACAAACATTTCAAATTCATTCCAGTGTACTCAGCACACCGTGAGGCAGAGTGAAAGCCTTCAATAGCACATTATCCCTCAAACATTGTCATGCCATCCATAGCTTATCACTAGTATGCCTAATTTTATCCCTTTCCCCCTTTGAACCTAGTTTAAAGCTCTTTAAATGTGTACTTTCACATTTACACTTGTAGTTTTTTGTTGATCGGCACAAAATGCAAAATATTGATCACCGATATTTTGATCTTTTCTTCCTTTTTGTACTTGCTTCTGGGGTTCTGAAGGGATTCAGTAGAATCCTTCACTTTTAGCAGCATGTATTAAAAACATTTAATATGATATTTGAAAGTATTATGTCTATAAATACAAAACATTAAAAATGATACAGTATTTTTTAAACAAAGAAGCTTATTAAAACCTAAAATTGAAGATAATAATTTTGTTTATCACCTGAAAGTTGAACTGTTCTCTTTTCTACCATCAAAACCCTAACTTCTTTGGTATTGACAGGGTTTTATCCACATCGCAAATTTCTCTTTTACATTCATATGTTAGAATGAAGTTAAGAAACTAATGCGTTTTTGCTGGAAAAGAGCCAGTTAAAGTGTTTACAAGACTAGAAGTTGAAGGGTCTCTGTGTAATGGGAAGGGATGACATTTCTGTCTCAGGAATACAATGATTTAATTCTTTGACCTACTGTTGGCAAGAGCTAGTGTATGGTGAACACTTTCGGGTCTGACACATTCATTAAAATAAAACAACCCCCAAACCCCTCTCTTGGCAAAAGCTAAAGAGAAAGTTGAATGTTTAACTTGAGTAAGATTCCCCTCCCCTCAGATGATCTATAATGTGACTCTGAAGGTTGACTTAACCAAATAAAAGGTAAGAAAAGGAGAATCTCTTTGCTTACCTTCCCTGTCTTACAGAGGCCATGCAAAATAAAAAGATAAGGAAAATATTTTGAAAGGGTTATAATGTAAACATGGGCAGCTGTTTTAGACATTGCCACATGTGCACAGTCAAAGACACATCAGAAAATCCATGCTGAAATTCATTTTTGTGGCCCTGGAAGAAAGGTCAGAAGGTTTAGACGTTAAAAGTAAGTTAACTCTTTGCTTATTTGACCATTAAACTGTCAGCATGAAGCCATGTTTTAAACTTATGATGGTCTGAAATCTTAGTGGTAAATGAAGTCCAAAGACCTATTAACCTGCCCAAGACGTGAACCAGAGGCTGGTTCAGCTTCACCGCTAACTGCACCAGGGCAAAGGAATGGATAGTAAGAGGTGGGAAAAACATCTGAATCTTATCTTTGCTTGGCAAAGTTATGCAGCATAAATAATTGTCAGTGTTAAACTTGAATTAATAATGTATCTTTACTGACATCACTATGAGGCTGGTTGTTTTCATATATTTAACTATCAAATGCTTGCAACTTCCTTTCTGTGGGTTCATACTTAAGGTAAGTTATGAAAGGGCATTTGAGTAGTTAGCTCAGTTCAGCCTATTTGTTTTTGAAAAGAATTTCAAATTTTCACTGTCAGTTCATATCACCATAACTATAGTTGCATGTGTTAATTAATGAAATTACAACTCTATTGATTAAAAATGTTACTGAAGACTTTGGGTTCGGGGTTTTTTTCCAACTTTTTATCAAGCATTGGAACAAATTATTTGCAGGTAATGAAGGCAGCAAAGAAACAAAGCAAAACACACTTGTAATACAGCTATCTTATATAGTGTTGTATCTGACTTTCTCAGTGGTATGTGTTAAGTTCTAGAATATCATTTGTTTGGTTTGCTATTTAAAAAGCTAGATATAACATAGCTATCAGAAACAAAGCACAACTGCATGTAGTATTTTCTTGCAGTTGCTTAGGTTATTAATCAGAAAGCCTCAGCAAGATTATAAACACCAAAATACAATAAACATCAAAACACAACCAAATAAAAAGCAAGTACAATGATCTATAATTATTCTCTGTGTGTAAAAAGATGGAAACGGGGGGTTTTTAATGCACGATACAATTATGATAAATAAACCAAGCTCACATTAAGAAAATCTGCATCATCTTTGTGTACAGGTGCTTCTGAAATCTCTTTTTAAAAACATAATTGCCATGATTAGTTCCTTTTGTCATTTCCTTACGTTCCTTTGCTCACAGCATAGGTAGGCTGTCAGCTTGTCCTGAAGCATGGTCTATACTGTGTAGTAAGTCTTTACTCTCATTAGTAGGACGACGACTCAGATGTCCCAACTGAGTCTCACATCACATTTGCACAGCACTGGACTGCCAGCCAGGTTGTACTTCTGGTTTGAACTGTATAATCTCGAGTCGCTTCATTGTCTTCAGGAGCTCAGCAGGGATGTCTATCAGGATGACAGAGAAAGGAATCTTATCCCTCATAATTATCCTAATCCTACTTTAGTCTATGACTATCTAGTATTTTCTAGGTTTGGGGTATTTTTTTGTATTCTTTCCTAACTGTTCTAAAGGACATTAAACTGACAGAAGTCACTACTTGACATGAAGAAATATAAAATGTTTTCTTTAGGAGATATCAGGAATTTTAAAAATGAGAGGCTCTATAAACAGCATAACTTACTTTTCAGTTAAAAATTCATTCTCCTGACTTGACAAAACCCAGAGGGGTTTATGGGGGTTGCGGGATGAGTATGAAAAATATCATTCTTAGCAGTCATGGTGACCCAGGATTCATTTTCATGTGACATGCACCACTTAAGTACTGAATGAAATCAACCCTCGGACTGAGGAAGCACCAAACTTCCCTCTCTCTCATAACAGGTATTTTTGATGTACAGCTGATTTCCTCCTCAGATGTTCTCTCTGTCAAACTCAGAAGCAGAACTGTGCTATAAAGCAACTCTACAAATTTCACCACCCTCAGAAACTTCCCAAGAAGAGGGACAAATTTAGCTTTGTCTTAATTAGCAGATTATGTATGTCTGAGTCTGTACGGTGGCACTGATGTCGGTCATCACAGACAGGCAAACTCTGTATCACAGAAGTCTTTTCCCTGCAAAACATGAAACTGCCTGCCAGGAATAGTTAGTCCCTGACCCATACTAAACCTCGAGCTGCGCCTGGGAAATGTTTGCATCAAAGCTTGGTACGGGCTAAAACTGCTGTAGGAGCTGTTTTAGCAATTTAATAGTGATGACAACCAATTTTCAGAGCCTGGAACATTCTCTGACACTGTTTGACTTATTAGTATTGACATCGCCTTCAGGATTGGTACCTATAGCACTTTAGTTTCCCATAGGCATTGGCTATATCTATGTTAATTAAAATCATGATCGTGAGAATAATAATAAAATGTTGGTCCTCACTCTGGGAGAAGCTAAGTACAAATAAACTCCCTGACTTCCCAAACCAGAGTGGTTATAACCTGGGTGCCCTTTGGGGATCATCACTGACACATACTAGCCTCCCAAATGTGCACAGACACAAGACAGCGACTGGGCACCAGTCTGTAACTGTTTGAGAGATTACTCAAGTAATTTAATATTGTGGCTGTTTGCTTACCAGCATAAGTATCTATATTAGTGAACTAGACAGGGCCAGGGAATAGTTCTGGACCATTCCTAATGACTGTTTGGATGTGGCCACTCTGTTTTGGAGGAGACGAGGGCCAAAGAACAGTCCTGGGCTCATTTTATTTGGTAGTGTAGCTGCGCCTGCAATGCCTAAAGCCTACATGGTAGTGTCTTTAGGTGGCTAAAGATCAGATTTTCTTTCAGAATAAGGCTCAGGTACACCCAGCTGTGGCCCGGCTCTCATCCTGCAGTTAACCTGCCGTAGCAGCAGCCGACCTTACAGAGGTAGGATCCTGCTTACAGGAGCAAGATCTTGCTCACTGGAGCTCCAACGGAGCCCCGCGTGCTGAAGCAGTTCTTCGTGAGTTTCAAGGTGTCTTTGTTTTCAGCTCCCAGTAAGTTCAGAATTTCCTGAAATTCATTGCCTCTTTCAGGTCAAAATATTAAAAAAAATTTTAAAACTTAGCTTCTCTAAACTCCCGGTTCAGGGGAAGCCAAAAATGGTGCCACTTAGCAAGATAGCTTGATGACAAGCATAAAGTCATAATTTAATCCTTCCTTCCTCATGAGGAAAATCAGGAAAATTAGTGAATTTTGTTTTGGAGTAGTACCGTAGTTATGCCATGCAGCATGAGTATTTTAGCTCTGGTTCACTCTTTGTTACCTTCCACCCTGGAACCTTTTCCATATTTAAACAAGGCATGTTAGGAGTACTTACACTGTCTACGTAAACATACCTAATACAATCAATAATTTCTGTAGACATATTAGCCTTTGTGGTTTGGTGATGACACTAATAACACCTTCTCTTCTCAGTTCAAAAATATGGCTTTCATTATTTTTAGCCACCTGAATTAATGTAACATTAAATAAATCTTAATTTATTAAATAACAAATTATTCATGTTTTTATTTCTCTGCTGTCATTTTTTTTCTCGCTTGCCTGGAGTGCTTCCTTACATGAAACACATACACCATAAACATCTCTTTCCCAGAGAGTGTTCAACAGTAAGTGCAAGCGCAGCAGTGGAATGTCAGTGATCTGTTTCTAAGTATTGCAAATGCAGTCTTTCTTCTTCAGCTGACAACAAATAGATGGGGAAAGGCTGTGAAAGAAATACCTAAAACAACCTAAATCTATGCAAACGTTCTTTACCTTTCAACTGTGTTAACCTTGCTTTACATTAATAGAATATCCAATAAACAAATAGAAATTACCATCAGTAAAAACCATATAATTTTAGAATATGACATGAATTAATAAATAAATAAATAAATACCACCTCAATTTCCTATCCTGAATATAGAATTAGGCATTTTTTATTCATTATAATTTACCACCATTGATTATTGCCATATGGAATAATGTTGTTACTGTACTAAAAGAACTTAAAGTGTTGCCAAATATACTCTATTGACCTCTACTTTACTTGAACCTAAAATTCAGTGATTTGATTTTGAGTTTCTTTTGATACTTGACTATGCTAAAATAAATTAAACATTTGATTTGAAAAATAAACTCTTTTGAAACTTTTTACATTTTTAAATAAACATCTAAAATGGACTAAAAGCTTTTAGAACATTCAGTCTTTCTGAAAATGTGACCCTAAAACTAACACAATAGATCTTTAGAAGACTGTTCTGCTTTCTCTACTGTTGATACAATACCTCAAGGCCCTGTTTGCACACTATTCTATATTTTCACTTAATCCAGATCTGTTTTATTTCAGACTGTAATCCTACAAAAAGGTAGCTCACAGCAACAAGGCTGTCACTGAGTCCTAAAGTAATTGCCATACAGCAAAAAGAAATGTTTACACGCTACACAGAGAGACTTTGTATAGGAAGGAGAAGAAAACTTTGTAATGTGCTTGATATCTATCAGTGTAAGAATTGTGAAAACACATAACATTTTAAAAAATTTCTTTGGTGAAATAAAATCTTACCCAAGGTATGCAAAAACATTAGAAACAGGTTGAATTTTCAATTGGAATGGTGGAATTTAGAAGCTTAATGTCTATTTTCTTTCAATGGGTTAAACACTTTTAAAAGACTATCCCAAAACACTTTTGTATCCTTTATAACTGTACTATGTTTTTCTTCTTTTCCTAGCAGGCTTTTGATAGTCTTAAAGGTTTGGGTTTACAAATCCTGGATATTGCATTTATGTTAATCTGCTTATTATTCTACTGCATTTTGGAAATTAAATGATAGGTTGTTTGTTGTTGTTTTGGGGTTTTTTTTGTTGTCGGGGTTTGTTGGTATTTTTTCCCCTAAAAAGTAAGAAAATACGGTCTTTTATTTATGCTGTATAGGTCATGATAGTCATGTTCAGCTCTGTTAAGCTATTTTTTAATCCTTCCTTTCAAGACAATTCTTACCCTTCTAGACAAAATTCTAATCTTCAGCATTATTTTTCTTTCTTTGTCATAACATACACCTCTGACTATCTTACAGTTCTTCAGTGAATTTTTTTTCTGGCATCATAGAAAGAGAAGGAAACAGGGGATTAGACAATGAAGCTAGGCAGAACAACTGGCCAGGACTCCCATAAACACCCCGAATGGTCATTCACTCTCTTGTAGCTGCTAGAAAGAAATTCTTTAAGCCAAAATTCTGTTATCAGATGTTTGCATAGAAATTCCATTGACTTTATGGGAGCTTTGAGCACAAACGAAAGTGAACTTGGCTCATTTAACACAATATTTAGAACACTTCTAATGAAAATTAGCTGCTGAATATGCAGCAAACTTTGCAAAGTTTAATATCTCATCCATATTGTGTATTGCTTTACTGCCAAATCTTATTCTTTAACTAGAATGAAACTACCAAAGTACCATCTGTAGATCTAAATATTTGGATACCTCTCAAGCACATTTTGGATTCAGTGTTGCCAACGGCAGTGATCATTTTGACAAAACTGGCACTTAACTAATAAGTGTACTGGAACTGGAGCGCAATTCCACAGATAAAGAGCAATACAGTTACAGTCAGACAGTTTTCATAAATTTTCTAAAACTGCATTCAACCACAGGTGCCAAAGTTTAAACCATCTTTTAACTATCTTGAAAGTTTTGCCAAGGATATTTATCAAATTCACAGAATAGACTGGCTTTGCTAGGGAAAAGTATTGCAATATTCATCTTAAGTACAAAGTTATTTGTTCTCCAGAGAGTCAAAGTTTGTTGGAAGAGATAAGATCTTTTATTGGAAAAGATAATATAGCAGAAAAAGGTAAGATTTCACTTTCTGAAGGCCTTCTTTAGATGTTCTGACTTCTTGTTTGCCCTTGTCTCTGTGTAACGTCAAATTACTTAAAAGTACCTTACAGTATTTACATATAGATTTTAGTTGGTTTTCTTTTAAACAAATTAGTATGTCATTCTTTTAAAGAGTATATTATAATCTAAGGTCAGAAGTGACACATGCTGCAAGTTTGAGCTCTGGCTCAAGAAATGGTCCCTTTCTTATCTTCTACATCTCTACAGTGTATAATCTGCTCTACAGACATTTCAATATGATCTAATTTGATAAGGCATGTATATCACACACATATCTTACACTGATTGGAGACAACATAATTTCTTCTATTGGCTCTAGACAAGTACTCTGTACAGTAAGTGATTTTTTTTCTGGTTATTTAGTTATATCTCACTGTCTTGCTAAATTGCTTTTGTGGGAAAAAGTATTTTCTTACTTTCTAGAAATAACAGTGCATAATATCATGCATAATGTAAAATTAAATGTTGAAAGGCATAAGCCAAGGAAACCATTTTGAAATATATGAGGGACAAGAAGGTGACTGGAAGCATTCAGCATGGATTATGAAGGGGAAATCATGTCTAATCAACCTGATTGCCTTCTATGATGAGATGACTGGCTCAGTGGATGAAGGAAGAGCAGTGGATGCTGTTACCTTGACTTTAGTAAGGTCTTTGACCTGGATCTCATAACTTCCTCATTGACAAAGAATTATGTACTAGACACCGAGGCATCATAGTGAGGTGCATTAAAGCCAGCTGAACTGAACATAAGAAAAATCTTTTTTATGGTGATGGTGATCACTGGAACAGGTTGGCCAGAGAGGTTGTGGAGTCTCCATACTGGAGATATTTAAAACCTGACTGGACACAGCTCCAACCAACCCATTCTAGTGGCTCCTGCTTTCACAGGGGAATTGGACTAGATGATCTCCAGGACCCTTCCAACTTCAGCCATTCTGTGATTCTGTGACTGTGCAAAGGACTTTTTTTTTCCATATGATGCCTACCTAGTCTTGAATATAGAAATTAGTATAGTCATTTTTATTTAGTTAGTCTTACTGACCTTGCTGTTTTGTTGTCAGCAGTAATACTTAAAGCAAAAACATTTGCTCTACTGCCTGGCTGAAGTGCTTCCAAAGGTTGTGTACCAGATGGTCAGGAGAGGCTGGTGGAGGTTTTCATCAGAGTATCACCACAGAGCAAAGAGACAATAAATTAGAGGCAACAATGTTTTCCACATTTGCCTAGGATTAGAAGAAAATCCCTGTTTCTGTGACTTTATACCGTTGTCATGTAATATATATAATGTGATATTGCTTCTGTTTCCAAACTGGTTGAGTGCACAAATTATTCTGGCATGAATACTTTGCATGTACTTTTAAAATTGCTTTCCCAAACATCCACGGTTCTGGAAATTGCTTTTCTGCAATTGTTGAGCTAGCAAATTTGATCACAAAACTGCTCAAAAAAAGTAAATACAAAAGTTTGTAAGTATATCTGAAATGCATTAGCTTTGAGTGAATTTTGGCATACAGCTCTCCATTCTTCATTCTGCTCTAATAATTTTGATAATTATATTGGATGGATGGATTTTCATAATTATATATTGTGCAAAATTACTTCCCTGTTTCATACTTGGTCCCTGAATATTTTTACTGAATCCTCTTGCAGATAAAACTATCTATGCAGGATATTTACTGACACAGATTCCAGAAGACATCAAAGTCTGACTTCAGGTTCTGACAGTTCTTACAATGGGACTTTCCAGCATATATTGGATAGTGGGTTTGGAGCTACACTGATTTAAATTAAAAAAAGACCCAAAAGAACACACAAATAAATAAATCTGTGTTGTCATAACTTAAACTTCGTGATACAGAATATTTTGGTAATGGCAGAGATTTTTCTTTTTCACTTAGTCTGAAAAATCTGTATGGCCTGAGTGTGTTTCATCACTAGACCTATGCTGATCAGCTGAGGCTTGCGCCCTGAAATGTTAGTTTCTTTGTGCTGTTTTCGACAAATGCAATGACAAGTGATTTTAAGTTTGACCTTGCAGATGTGGCAGTCTATTCTTCTGCTAAAATAAACAGAGGTGTACCCAAGCGAAAACTGAAAGATTACTCCCATTTGTAATGGCATTTGTAAATAAAGCCATCAGATTCACTGAGCTTCTCTTGTCCTGGAATTTGGGTAGACATCTGATGATATTGGAACACCTACCCCAATGAAAATCAAACTTTTCATTTGCATTTTGCAAATATACCAAAAAGCTATGCGGCTTGTAACGATGTCCCCAAATCAATGATATTCACTGTGCAATACTTCTGCAACTGTGAGAAGAGAAATACAAAGCAGGTTGTGCTTCTCATATTAATATTGCTTTTAAAAGGTGATATAGTGCTACGTTTTTCAAGGTTTTTTTAATTATATATTTTTCCCAAGTATATAGGAATTATCTTATCACCTGATTATTCAGTCAGCTCTGTAGAATAAAGCAGGTTCTCCTAAATGACTCCAATGAGGATAAACTTTAAAGTTGGGAGCCCACACATTGATTAGACTGCTAGAATTACGTTTACCAGATCTCTCATTTACTTCTGAATATGAACTACAGTTGCTAGGCGCTATGCCTGCTGAAGGAAATGCACTTGACCCATCTCCTATGCAAACTGTTTGTTTTCTGATATTGCCAATACAGAGAAATTACTTCATCTCAAAGTGATCTGACGATCCTCCTGATCATTCTAGAGAAGAAAAGGAGCAGCTATTTGTTGTATGAAAGCATGCAAAAATACTCTACATAAAGCATGAGTTCAGTTACTATCTTTTTCAAATTAACTCAATGAAGGAATGGTAAATATTCATTTTCTCCTTTCCCACTGACACCAAAATGTAAATACAGCTAATTATGGCCTTCTAAATGCAATTATTAATCAGTTTTATAGCAACATGTTATTTATACCCAGATGTATGCAAATGTTCAGGTTTGTTTCCCAGATGGGATTCATTAAGTTACAGCAATCACACAAGTTGAACAAAGCACAGATCTGTGCTCTGTTATCAATATACAAATACACAAACTTCCCAACAAAAAAACAACAAAACCAAACAAGCCAAGACAACACACACACATGTGCATATGAGCGTATAGACACATACACATACATGAAATACCCAGTCAACTTGTATTAAAATAATATCCAAGAGCTGGTATCGAACAGCCAGACCAATAATGCTCTAGGAGATTTCATGTATATTTTCTGTGAAAATATTGCTATATTCTAAGGAATTTGTGACAAGAGGAACTGCAAGAGCAAGACCATCACAGAGCACGTGTAATGCATGACTTAGGGCCTCCTCACTACCTGCCAAGGGGGTCTTCAGGGTCATTCTGCAATTTTCCTGCTGGGCCCTGGCTTCTTAGGGCATGGAAGAAGCCCCAGCTTTGCCTCGGTAAGAACTCCCCTGTTCTAATGCGGATCTTGTGAACACTGATTTCCGCAGTGAATCCTGAAGCTTTGGAGAAATCTGTTTTAACACATCTGTTCCTCTGGCTTTCCTTTTCCCCCTTTAATGACTGTTCTGCTTATCTCCAGGCAGATGTAATTCCGTTAGATTTTAGACTGTTCGGCACAAATTTGACCTACTGTACAAAATTATTTTTTAAAGGGTTCTGCGTTTTTTCCCCTCTACAAGACTCAATGTTTCTCAATATAGGTAATTGAATGGTAGTAACTAGACATCTTTTCTTTCATTAAGGTGTTAGACTTTTCAGATTAAAAGAAGTAAGTTGAAATTCTAGTGGATAGTGGGTCAAATTGTATTGTTTCAACTGAACAAAGTACATGTTCTATTGTTAAACCTGAAAATAGCTTTCCACTATAGCATATTATCCCTCAATTTTTTAAAGAAACCAAATTCTTCAAATATAAACCACAGTATTTCATTGTATCCTGTATTTTTTGTTATACCTCGTTGAAGCCTTTGACAAGCTCTTATTTGGGCAGAGCAATACCCAAGTGTATATGCCTTATCTACCAGTCATTTATCATAAGCCTTTTTACCAACATCCCTTATTGAGACTCTCAAGATGATAGTGACAGATCTCTAATGGAGTTTGTAAGGACTTTTTCTTTCCTTGATTTCACAGTTCTGTTTATGGTAATTTGAGGGATTACCTAAATTCTGTAAGTATTCTTTCAATTAAATGATAGACACTATTTTTATCTTAAGCCTTAATACCATAGAGTGTTTATAAAATTTAATTAAATATAGGAAAATCTTAATTCCTCCTGCAATCATAGCAAAGCTACTACCCTGCCAGACATGAATATTTACAAACTGTTAGGTTGTTGATACTTTATGACAGATTTCATAAATCACAGATGCTTTTATTATAGTGAGACTATTAACTGTCTTGAAATTTTTGTGTTATTTGGTGGATCATATAAAACAGCTGTTAGTTAAAACTGTAATTCCTTGATAATGATTAGCAAGTAAAGCTCATCTTCCAAAGCCCCCTTTATTGAAACAAGCGTGGAACCAAGGGACCTAACTGGAGGCTTCACAGCAAAGATTACAAGAGTTAGGTCCAGTTAAAAATAGTTATTTGGAAGTACAAAGCTGAAAGTCTGGGACCCGTCACTGAGAAGAAAACTCATAATCTTAAAGAAAACAAATTTACCTTTAAGGAAAACTTGAAATTTTTCAGTAAATTTCATTTTTGTGGGGGAGGTGGTGTCTTCAGACACCACCATAATTATTCCACCTCGTTCTTCATGGACTATTTAGAAAAGAATCCATGTTCCTACAAAATGTTTTAAGATAATGTTCTATATTAAAATAATGCACTTCCACCACACACTCAATCAAGAAAACCCTCTGTGCGGGTCAAAGGAATTATGGTTTATTCAACATGGAACTTCTCCAAACTCACCTAACATGTTTTATACCCATGAAACTAAAACACCTTAAACTTTTCATCTTCAAAAGATTTCCTTCAGGTTTATGCATGCAAGCCCACTGACGGGGGTAGTACAAAAGAAGATTAAGCGTAGAACTTGGTCTGACATTTTTATAATTTGTTTTATTTTAAAAAGATACATATGAATACACTCCTTTTAAATATTTTGCAACTTCTTTGACTCCAACCAGCGAAAAGCTACCTAATGGAACTTGTCACATTACACTCCAAAACCCCTTTAAAAAGTGCAGCCACTGTGGTAGGTCAGATACAGTTACTACCTCTTCTGGTAAGCTTCTATACCAAGCTTTCAATTTATTACCACATATAGGCTTCTAATTTCTATAGTATTACAGAACCAACTGTCCACAGTATTAAGCAGTTAGCTTAAGTTAACAGTACCTTGAAACCCCCTGCATAAAAATGTCAGTCTGTCAAAAATTTTGCATTATTGTGATGATTGAAATCTCACTTAGGATGAAATAAAGTGAAGTTGTCCAGCGGCTGCAGTTTTAAAGCTGTTACATTATACAAATATTTTAGGTGTTCAGCTCTTGTGCTCAACATAGCTGAGATGATTTATCCAAAAAGAAATGAAAACAGAGTTCATATGTAGCTTAAGGCAAAACACCCCATTGTCAGAAAAAAATAACCATAATATTTTTATTTGCTCTCTTCTGTAAGCAAGACACTTTCTGACACATTCACTCTATCAATAACTATAAATGAATTGATGGATATTTTGGTAAACAGTTCTTTAAATTTGCTTAGCTTCAAGGAATTATTTTTGTATTTCAAGTTTGTAGGAAATCGGTCTCTAACCATGTACTTCAAGTGCTAAAAAAACTTTTAAAATCCAATTGCCGACAAGGGATGACTAAGATCTTGTTGCCAGCTTTTAGCGCACAAAATGTTTTTGCACAAGAGAAGAAATGAGTCAAAGGTTAGGAAAACTTATTACCCTTCATAGAAACCCAACAGGATTTTTTACAACTTTTAATCAAAACCAAAATAATGGACCAGATATAAGTACAATAGAAGTGGTGAGACTGTACAAAAAGCTGGTGAGTAGTCTCCGCTGGGACTTCATTCCCTCGGATGAGTCTCAGCTACACAGGAATTCATAGTTCAGTACTCAAATTTATCATGTACTACTTTTCTTTTTTTTAAGTCATAACAAAGAAAACAAAAGAAACACTCCCTGAAAGATTTGGAAGCTAGTACAGAGCCACATAGTGAAAGACGAAATGAATAGAGCTTCGAATTTTGTCCAAACCAAACCTTGTAGTTGGCCACCCGAAACTGAGAATTTCAGACTGCCCTCCCATTGACAGCTCTGTAACTGTCTCCAGCTTCTTCACGTGTCCTAACAGCCTGCTGGCACCCGCGCAGTTACCACTCACTGGATATTTCTCAATACACTTGCTTTTACGTCCCGCGAGGCAACCCCTCACATTTCTTGTGCATTTGCGTTGTATCATGGTAGGATCTCTCTCTTGCTACGTGACCTCATGTGCCCGCCACTGCTCGTCAGAGACATCCCACAGAGAAGGTATGGCTCCGCACTCTAGGTGAAGGATGTGCGTGCTCATAGGTACCTGGTTCCCTGGGCCTGGCTGTGGGGCAGACTTCCTTTGTCGCCATTTACCGCTGGCATTTGTTGCCGTTTATCTCATGCGTTGAGAAAAATGAAATTGGAAAGGTCTATGCTTCAACAGATGTTGCCTATGAAACTGGCAGTTGGAGTCAATGAAAGGAATCAAGTAGTAAAAGAATGATGAAATCATTAAGAAACGGCCTCAAGAGACAGTTCCATTTTTCCTCTTTTCTAATGCTTTCTTGCGGTAAAAACAGTAACTGGGGCTAGGACTGTAATAGTTACAAAAAGGACAAAACCTACTGATTTATGCTTGTTTTGGGCCTGCTCCATCTCTCAGGGAACTCACTGGGAACTTCAATATTTTAGTGCTGTAAGAACACACCAATTCTTAAAAAAGTTCACATAGGCAGCCTGCTGAGGTTTGTTTTGGGATGCTTGTGCCTGGATAGAATAGCTATATTAAATTCTGCTTTGTAAAGTTACATCTTTCTGGGAAAAACATGAGTGTTGGCTAATCAGCTTCCAATTCTGAGCTCAGAAGAGTTTTGGAGCTTGAGGTGCAAGTCTTGTTTTTAATTTATTGACCTTAACTTTCAAGTATTTTTTTGCTCTAATGCAATTTATTTTTTCTCACATGCCATTTTTTATTCCTGCAACAGAGCTATTTTTAAACTCTTCAGTCATCATCATCTGTAACACTAGTTCCATTTCCTCAGAAATTGCTGACATCTGTTTAAACACTGATACTTCTGCATCTACATGGATATTTAACTCAAGCTTGTTATTGTGTCAAAGATACTAAGTCTTGAAAAGATACCAGCTTTAAGGCTTAATTATAACTTTTCAAGCACTGATGCATTAGCATGAGAAGGAAGCATTTGTCTCCATAACATTTCCACACAGGAAGGAGGGCTAAGCTCAGTGAGACTGCTAGAAAAACAGATGAGGCTGGCTAAGGTTCACAAGGTGCCTGCCACCCCAAAAAAAGGAATACGTGGACTGAGTAGACACAAAGCTTTACTTTATTTGTAAATCAGATCATTTTTGTGGGGCACTGCTGGGGACCTGGTTCAGAGCTCACCAGACTTAATGGGAATTAATCTATTTATTTTAACAGATCTTTGATTAGGCCTTTGGACAGCTGAAATATTAAAATTCCCAACAGTAGCCTTTGACAAAGGAAAGTGCCTTTTACCCCTCATGACTTAGGGACCACCTTCAGGCAATAAGAGATGCCTGAAGCTATTTCAGCAGTTACACATATAAGGAATTTGAATGTGTTACCTTTTAAAAAATTCTTTAAAAGACAGAATAAAGATAATAATTGTTGCCAAATAAATCCTCTCTTGAATAACTTACAGTAAAAGTGTGGGAATTCTATGTTTGTTTTATTTTTTCTGACCAGACTTGAATGATCCTCTTTTTAAAGCTGATATTTGCAGTTTCTGTGTCTCATGTTAGCATGATGATATTGTATTTCTAAATTCAAAAAGAAAATTTAAAAGGAAAGTGTCTCTATTAATTATCTTTGTGAGGTAGTTTCATTAGCAATTCATATAGTACAGATATGCACCGGTTTGTGATCTGATGAAAATTAAAAAAAACCCAACAAACAAGACAAAGACATGTAAAGTTTTACACATATGCTAAGTACAGGATCCACTAGTTTTAGGTTTCTTAACAAATCGTAAATCAAAGTTACTGCCTTTCAAGTTAGACATTGTAATTAATTGTGTAAGCACTACTTGTCTGTATCAATACACAACCAGTTCAGGTTAAGTCAATACTATAGGTAATCAGACTTAATCTCTCACTTAGCAGTGAATTGGTGTAGGAAGGTGCAAAAGATCATTTAGAGCATCTGCACTGTGAGATCTCTATCCAACAGCTGAACAGGGTCATCACTTATTGAACAGTTTTCAGTTTGATTCACAGAGCATGTCTGTAGAGTATTTTTTACAGTTTAAGTAATTTTCTGTCCATGTGACATAAAAGCCTCCCCATTAACACATATCCAAAACAAGACTGACAAGTACTTTTAGAAATGATTGACACATCACACTGTGATCACGTTTGGAGTCATATAACGTGTAGTCTAGCGACTAGTATGGTTAGCTTAAATTGCAATTTAGCAGAAGTCATTTTTACTCTGATCCTCTTATATAGCATGTCACTAGTTACTTGTCACCCAGTAACCAACCTTGTGAGGTCCCTACACCTTCTCCCAGTTTCTGTTCCTCATCCATCTCCTAATTTCTTCCTCCATTGAATTTCATTCACGTCTTACTCTGAGAATTTTACAATGTAGTTTCTTTGCAAAGAAACCGAAGTTGAAAATGTATGCAAAGAATTTAACTTGGAGAATGGGGCTGAATCGAAGTGAAACAAAAAGCATGAAACACTTGTGAAATTCTTAGCAAAATAAAATCAATCTCTTTTGCACTTATTCAAAGAGTACTCCTGAGCCACTACCATTCAACTCCAAAGTCCTTTTCAGTGTCTACTTTTTTAGCAGAAATCTTAATTTTGAACTTGAACCTACTTGACAGCAGCTCTTAATCAAGTAGGCAATTAGAGTTTTTCTCTGCAGACTATAATTGTTAATCAGAATTAAGACTCATTTGATGGATCACTTCACCCTGATATCATCCAGTCTTCAGTCTTCAGCATCATTACTTCTGTTTTGGTGCTACATTTAGAGACAAGGCATGCTAAAGTGAAAGCTGGGAGAAGATTTTAAGTGTCTTAGCATTATAGCACACATACATTCTTCCTCTTTTTTTTTCCTACATTTTTACTTGTTCTTTCTGCAAATTATTTATGCTCTTTGTGTTCATAACTGTTTCATCACTTACTGTGATTCTAAAGCCTGAATTTTCAGCCTCCTAGAAATTCTAAAGCATGAAAATTACTAGCTAGTTTATATTTTCCAAATTGCCAAAGAACTGGTATATAATCTTTAGAATATATTTATTTTTAAAGTGCTGGTTGGTGAAAACCTGATGTAAATTGGTTAATTAACTATCATACAGTCATTGCAATCAGGGACAGACCAGAGGACAAGCCAGCATGCTCCAACGGACTGAGATTAGTGGCACCATAAGGAAAATGCTGTGCCTTTGCTTTTGCTCCTTCTGCATGTACTTATTGTCCTGCATTTCCCAAGACATAAAGTTGTAACCTCTTTTTAACATCTAGGAAGCCCATGAAATCAAGTAATGTAGCATATTCGGATACAAATCAAGGTCTCAGTAATCTTTTAGGCCTTGATTTCCGGTGCCAGATTTATTTTTCCATCTAGTATAATTTAAAACAAGTAAATTGGAAGCAGAATCTAAAGCAATTGTCCGAGTATCCAGACATAAAAGCTAAAAGCTATTTTCTTTTAGATCTTCTTTCCATAGGATTCTCAACTGCCTTGTTGTAAAAGGCACCACTTGAGTTGCTGCAATTGGTATTACTCTATTGCTGATCCTGAAAGATCTTACTGCTTGGTCAGATAAAATTATTATCTCCATACCTAAGCAAGATCTGATGACTGACTCTGGAAAACACCCTTATCATGGTTTCAGTTTCTCTGCTGTGGAATTCACTTTTGTGTCAGCCAGAGGTCACAGAATTTTTTTCTCATCTTCTTTTTCACTGTTCTGTCCAAAACTGTTGTGTTTTCATACCTCTCATTGGCTTAAATTAGGGATCTACTGTGTGTCTTTTAAATGTCAACATTGTTTCTTGGTTTATTTTTTCCTTACCAGGAAAGAGGAACTACAGTGGTAGCAACATCGCAGGTAATAAGCTAGCTGGTGCTTGGGTACCTCTTCAGCATTTGTGAATGAAGTCTCCATTCAGCTGTCAAACATCATCATGTATTTACTCTCTACAAAACTAAATCTTGTCTATCTGTCTCTGGTATATCTAGTAATGTTTTATACTGTTTTGATATCTTAGGAAAGTCTGGACTTATTTTACTGAAGACAAGGCCTTAGATGTCTAAGGGTTATATCAATAAAGAAGTGAAATGTGACCAGTCATGTGTTCGTAAATATCATTACTAAGTTAATTTAACTTTTATGACTGTATCAATGGATTTCTTATTGCAAGCAATTTTTTGAAAAGAAGAAATAAGAGAAAATTTTTCCTTCTGTTGTTACTTTCTTGGGAATCACACATTCCTTCTATATTTTTCTCTGTTCATGTTTCTCTTTTATTTACTGCTTCTCTTTTATTTACTGCTACCTGTTCCTAAAAATCCCGTTGTTCTATGTTACCTGGTATTTTGTCCCTAAAGATTCCAAAGCTACTAGCCATGTTATTCTTCAAGTAATATTGAACTGAAAATGTCTAGAAAACAGATTTCCCTGGAACCTTCCAGCACTTTCTATTACAGGAGACAGAAATAACACAAACAAATTTATTTTTAAATTTTCAGTAATTTCTGGCATTTGGATTAGAACATTGCTGGGAGCACCTATCACATGCCCACACACACAAAAGGGAAGAGGACCTAATACTTTTTTTTTTTTTTTTTGAAAGTTTTGAAGAATTTCATACATCAAAGTTTGGTGTTTAATATTTATATCAAATTGTATTTGGTTTCATAAATTATAAAATTATTTCTAATCATAGATCTAAACCTGCAAAAGTAGGTTTTCGCCTGTTCAGTGTCACACTGTAGTAGATATACTTGAATAGATGCATTAATGGTAGCTGTCTGTAATTCCCCTCTATCTCCAGCTAATAAAAGTATTTCCAAAAATTCTGAGCATAAACATAGTTTTTGTTTTGTTTGAATGAATTCCTGGTCAATTTAGGCATTGCTAAAATACAAATCATGGTAATAATAACAATAGTAATATAAGTGTATTTCTGTACAACTACAGAATCTTGAATGTCTTTTCCAACCTAAATGATGATTCTAACTATAGTTAGATGAGATCTTCAACTCCCTAAGCTGTCTGGATGTAAACCAGGCTTGGATCAAAACTTCATAGCTGTGTTGTCACAAAAACAAGAGTTAATCAAAATTCCAACTAGAGAGCCCTGAAATAAAAGATGAAGTACAGCACTATGCTAATGCAGCTGTATGGGAAGAGATTAGTTTTATCTGTATACGTACGTGTAGTCACGCACTCAGTAATGGTGAATAAAGAATACATGTTCACATTAGTCTTTAGATTCTCAGCTAAGGTACATTCACCTACAGATAGGTTTATATTGCTAAGCCAGTTGCTGAGCAGTGCTAGATTTTGGCTCCGGGATTTGGAAATTGACCCTAGAAACTATGTTACACAGCTGTTTATGTCCTTCATTTTAGAAGGAGGCATTTCATTGCAGAACAAAAAGATCTCTTAATTTTGCAAACCGGATGTATTTCTATTTTTCATTTTCCCAATTATAATAACATTACTTAAAAAGGGTTTTTTTTCTTTGATTATCTACTTGATACAATTAATGCACCTATAAAAAGCACAGTGTATTTTTACTTTTTACTGTAGTACATTTTAGTGACAGCATTTTCTCATGGTAAAATTTACTTTAAAACCTTTCTATTTTCCCAGATGCATCCTGCTTTAAATCACAGAAAATTGCCCATAGTACTTGGAAGCACAGGTGGCTGGTAAACTATCAGTCTCTGGACATAATCACAAGCTATGAAGGAAAAATCTATTTTGCTTTGATTACTGTAATTCAGGTAGTTTTACTGTGTGGGCAAGAATTGTGAATCCATACACTCAGATAGGTTACTTAGCAGCAATCATCCTTCCTAGTAAATTTTCTTCAAGTTAATGCTTTGTGTCTGATACAGTGCAATAGAAGAAGACAGCAGGTGTAATGAATTTCTACAGTTAGGCCCACACATCTTTGGATCAGTCTCTAATTGAGTTTCTTGGAAAAGGAAAATAGCTTCCAAGTAACTGCCAGTTCAGGTTGTGAGATATCAAGAAACAAAACCAGGCTCATAACCCACATTCATGAAACCAATCTTCTTACAGTTTACAGTTTCTACCAAGAATTCCCAGTGGCTTGTGAGAGAGTATATTTGTAATAGCAAAATGATTTCTATTATAAATTGATCTTCCCAGCTTCACATGATCAAATTTTAATAATTATTAGGCTATAAATTAGCTATTTCAGTCTTTTTTAGGAATTCCTAAGCTACATCATTTCCCAAACATACTTGTTTTTCAAACCATTTCATTGTAGTTGTAGGTAACTTTTCACCATTTGATACAGTTTAAAATTTAAGTAAAAATATATTTTTTTATTTTTTTTTTTTTTTAAGACGGGCAGCTTTGACATCTTTGTTAAATGCATTTTGAGAAGATAAGACCACAATTCCCCTGTTCAGACACATGGAAAGCAAAGACAGACTAGCATTCAAATGGAACTACTTACTTACTCATCAGCCATATATAAAAAGCACCTACATCTTCCAAGCGCTGTCTTGGCTCAAGTCTGCTTAGTTTGTGAAATTTGAGAGATCACAGCGGGTGTTAATTGCAGGCCATTCTGGGATGTTTACCTTGTATTACTATACAGAATAAATGGAAGAAACATAACCATGCTAAAAATTTCCAGCCCAGTGAGCCAAAATTTCAGACCATTTACCTGAAGTTCTGTGGCTTTACAGCATATTAAGAGCCCTCTCTGAGGTTAGATTTACATGTAAAAGTTCTCATCTTTTATACAGCCATCACAGCTAATTTAAGAAAATTTAATGCTGTGAGCTCTTTTGAAGCAGTATCTTTTATATTCCTGAAATTATAACCCATGAAATTACTGTTTTTCTTTGTCCTGCGACTGCAGTGTTTTCAAGGCAAGTTAAATGTGTTACATGCTAAGTCATTTGTTATTGGTGTCATGTCACACCACAGGAAAAATAAACAAAGTATGTTTTTATAGGAGATTTATAATCTGCTTCCATTAACTAGAAGCTCTTTGTTTTAATTTTCATTTAATTTATTTGATTTCCTACATTTTAGCAAAATCTCATATTGTCCTTTCCTTAGAAATAACAAAGCAGCCCTTAAATATTCTGACACGTTCTCAATAGTGCTCAAGGTTATAATGTCTGCCCAGAAAACTTAAAGTTAAGTTCAGCATGGAAATAAGGAAGAACATAGCAATTTGAGCTTTACGCCTTTAAAGAGGGGATATACAGACTCTAAATAATTTCAGAAGTATTTGAATATTTCCACAGTCCCTCTTCCTCTCTTGAGAACATGTGCTGCAAAGACTTTCCCTTAAGGAATTCCTTACAGAGCAGCTCTGTTAAACACACTCCAGAGGAGACACTGGAAGACAGGATGACTGTTTTCTATATTCTTGAATATAGTGTGCCATTTAATTACAAAGTAATTCCTCTTCCCTTGCAGTGCTTTTATTTATGTCTTTAGCGCCTCAGAAAAACAGAAGATATGAGAGGCTCCAGTTCTGAAGCGATGCAGCTTTGCCCTGTGACCTTCCCTGCTATACCAGACCACTATCACTGATAAAGTGCTCTACAATACAGGTTTACAAACTGTTTGGCTTAAAATCATTCCTTTCTTCTGCTGTCAGTGAACTTAAGGACTCAGCTCATGAAAGATGTTCAGCAGATGCAGCTCCTGTGAAGTCAGCGCTCTATATTTTACAGGAATAAGATGTACCAGAGGACAGCAGCTTCCTTTTCCTGACTCTAACCTTGGCAGCCACAGAAAGCCTCCCATATTATGCTTAAATGCAGGATGGGTTACATTCCCATTGTTTTTCTTTGAGCTTCAGTGTTATGCTCTCCGTTTCTCCATGTACCACTAAAGCCACTTCACCTGGAAGCTGAGTAGGGGTAAAAATATTTCTGAACAAAATCGTACCGTGTTATCCTTATGTTACCTCTATATTTCTCATATAAAATGGGGGATATATCTTATTCAGGGCTTCAAAAGTGATGAAAAGCTTCTGGAGACACAGGAAGAATGAGAAACTAAAGGTTTCGGGAAGACTAGAGCTGTGATTTTCTGTGTACTGGTGAAGTCTATCCTACATGTCTGAGTTGGCCCTTTGGAAATCTACTGTCTTGAATAAGGACAACTTCTAAAAACATTGAATCTACCCTGACAGGAAATGTGGATTTCCTATATTTCTTTATATACAGCTTTATGGTTATCCTTAGGGTATCTACTTGATAAACTGTGCTCCTAAAAAAGATAAAGGCATATGTGTCTTGATTTGATCCTGGAGCCAGCAGGCTTTAACAGGCAAGACAGAACAGCAGGAAGTTTCTCTCCCCAGCACTGGAAGTGAATGGATTTGGTTGCTTAACAGATCATCTGGGGTCCATTTGGGATGCCCTGGGAATTACGCTCTTTTCTCTCCTCAGAGAGACTGATGGTGCTGAAAAAGCTATATAGGCCCAACACAAAACACGTCTTCCACTGGCAAAATTTTACATTTGTTTCATTTTGCATTTTTTTTTTTGAGAATATAGAGTTTCATCTGTATTTCATATACCCAAGAGTTATGTTGTACCTGAGTCCCAACAGGATTTTAGAATACCAATGATCTCTTTCCAGTCAAAAATTTAGCAGAATAGTATTTAAAGGCAAAGGTATTTTTAGCCTATCTGAAAAACAGTGTATTTCACAGACTCTCAAATAGAGTGACCCTTTCTTAAGCAATATGTGTTATATATGTTTGAAAGAATATTTACAAAACACCAGAAACTAACTTACTCTTTAAAGTAACTAAAAAGTTTACATAAAGAGAACAAAGGAGATCTTTAAGTGATCTTTATAAAAACATTTAATGAGTTTTAATGAAATCATACATGCTTCCCACTCCTCTGAATTGTCCAAAAACTTTCTAGTGATGCTACCCCTACCCCAGTTCCACTTGTACTACCTTTGGAGAGATAGTAAAATAAGTAAAGATTCAGTAACTAAAGATTCAGTAACCTATAGATTTTTTAACGTTATATTAGTTTCCTAACATACAAGATCTTAGGACATTAAAATTAGTTTGTCAGGAAGGTGTCTAGAAAGACTTCAACAACCTCTCCTGGATTTGATTTTGGCCCTCATTTTTCTCTTTTGATGCAAATGCTTCAGGTATAGGCTAGTCAAAGAATATAAGCTTTGTTAGGCTTCTAGAACAAACCAGAAGTAATAATCTATTTTTTATCTAAATAGCTATTGGATAAACACCAATAAGATTTTGATGTGGAGATAGTTATGTTGTTAGAAACTACATTGTTTGCTGCTGTGCAGAGATCCTGACTGGACATGTCTCTACGGGGAGAGACTTTTGTACAGATGGTGTTGGTAGCTTTGTTCTGGGGATCAGGAAGTCATGGTAGACAGAGTTTACTAGTTCTAGCTTCTATCAGTTCAGTAGATTTTGCATTGCACTATTTTTCATTTGTGAAATGTAAAACAGCAGGACAAGTTATTAAAACGTTCAATAAATGATAGAAATTAAAAGAGGGGAAAAACCAGGATGCTGCATGTAAGAGTGTTTGTGTGGGTCCAATTAACATTCCTGAACATAAAAGCGAAGTTAAAACATTAGGCAACATTAATACCTCCAATACCTCTTCCATATGCTGTTTCAGCTTTCAAACATTGGATGTGACAATCTGTTCAGACATAGCATACGGTTCCGTGTAAATATAGTGCTTGAAGCAAAGCTTGAAACTCACAACTTCTCTTTGAAGTGAACAATGTGTTCGTAAGTGAATCAGATACTTACACATTCTGTGAGAGTTTCTGAGCAACCCTCCATGTTTAGATCCAAAGTCAACATTCCCACAAAGCTTCATCATTCTATCAGAAAGGGAAACCACATGCACTTCAGTCATCTAGATTGCGTTATCACGTTCTGGGATCAAATCACTGAATGAACCTATCTGTATGACACTTCAGGAACATCTTGGCCTTGCTAAAGGTAATGGCAAACTTCAAACGCTGTCAATGTAGGACAGGTTTAATCTTCAATTTTATAAAGACTCGTTCACTGAATTTTATATTGTGAAATTTTAGGGCTTCATTTATTCCACCCCTCAGGATCCTCCTGATGGCTCACTCCAGATAAACACACACATACGTTGCAACATGAACAATATAGTATAATTATGCTTAAACAGAAATAAAACAAAATAGGAACAAACCAGAAAAAGCAGAGAAATGTGTCTCTGTTTTCTAACGGTCTTCCTACTCTTTTCTTTGTTATTCATTTTAAGGAATGAGGCCTTTGGGAAGGGTTTTTTTTCTCAATTTATGTACCACATCTAGTATTATATAGTCCAGGTATGTTGCCCATCAGGCACTCCTGAAATGAAACTAGTAATGACTAATGAGCTAAAATTTCTGTATATTTACAAAAATAGAAGGCATGCATACTAAAACAAAAGCAGTCTTTTTTCAGGCCCCAATAAAACTGTGAATTGTTCAGGATTTTGTATTTTGCTTTAGTTTTCCCACCATAGTAGGATAAAATGTCCAGGGATACAGATTAGTACACATGTGGAAGCACTGAAATATAATTTATTTTTAAGGCAACTACCTTAGTTTTTGTAATTCACTTAGGAATCTGTGTAAAGGTTTTGCATGCATTAAATTATTTTTTCACATTTCATTCAACCCACAGTGGGACAATCAGCTTCGGGTTTCAGCTATGATTCAGCCTTGATCACAGCACATTATTGTACCCACACAACCGTCATTTGCTTTTCTTTCTCCAGATAGAGATGATTGGGTTGCTTGCAGCTTTCTTAATTAAAAATCTGTTTATTTTGACTGGACTTAGGTTAAGAAGATTAAAGAATAGGGTGAATACACAATTTATGACTGAAATGGAAAGATATCTGGGAAGGAAAATAGAAGTGAAGCGTTAAGAATAGAGTTTAGTCTTCCCCTTCTGCAAATGTAGCCTGGTACAGCACAGGCCACATTTTCAGTAGAGACTTCATTGTTAGCTGTATCCACCCACCTTTCTATGTGCACAGCGTGATGACCATTTTCAAAGAATTATATGTGCACCTAGGCTGGCAAGAACATAACATGGATACCGAGAGACCAATTGTACACTTCAGCAGCAGATTTCGTAAAGCAGCTTCTGTATGCAACTTAGTTACAGAGTCAGCCCAACTTAATTTTACCAACAACTGACATTTTACAATCTCATCCTCCTGCTTTTATAAGAAGTTAGTTTAGATAGTAGTATATTAACATCAACATATCTGTTCCGTTCTGCAAATTGTACATGCTCTAGACAGCATGCCTGCTATGCAAATAGAGGAAATATACAGTTTGTAATTCCCTTCAAAAAAAGGGAAGGCATGTATGAATATGTATTTTATTTGGCATACCTTGTGTATCCACAGGAACAGAGGACAAAACATAGCAAATTACTCATGACTCTGAACATGTAAATGCATGGGATAGCAAGTATTGGCCCTCTCTGAAGCTGCATGGAAAGATTTCGTGAAGACAATGAAGAGGTGCTCCTGCTTGTTAAATGCTTGTTGTGCAGTTAGAGAACTTTATGTATAGGACGTGTGAATTCATACCTCTGTTCTGCTAGGAAATACTGAATCTCATGAAGCACTCAACAGAACTTATCGAATGTCCTACAGTAACTCAGTGATGGATTGTCTTCACCTGTTCTCTGTCTTTCCTGTTGGCATGGCTGTAGTGTATATGAACTCTTAAATACTTCTTATAGAGAAAAACAGTTTTGTGTGTTGGTCAGTTTATTCTTTTTGAATCTATTCTCAACTACAGCTAGGAAAAAGCAGAGTTGGACTTGGGATATAAAATTACTAGATAGTCAAGAAACGGACTGAAACTGCCTCAACTTTTCTGTCTGATGCTTACATCAAAATTTAAGAAAGTTGCTGTTGACGCTTGCTTTCCATGACTTTTTCTTTTTTTTTTCATTAAATATGTGGGAATTAAATTGAAATGGTTTTGGTGCTGAAGGAAAAAATGCCTCTACTTGATATGGAAAGTTGTTTGTTGGATATTTTTTTTTTTTTTTTTTTTTCCCTAGGAATAAATGCTATTTTGTCTGGATCAGATATAAATATGCCACTTCACATTTTTGGTTCACTTATAAAATTTTAAATGGTAAAGATTTGTATGACTTTATGTCAAGTACAGATTCCATCTTGATTAAGATGGGAAGACAGGCTGAATAACAAGATAGGCATTTCAAGTTTTGCCCTATTTTTGTAAAATAAATGGTGATCTAGAGAATAAGAGAGAATGGATATTTAAAAAAGGTACTACCTTGGATCAGAGGTCTCAGACAATCAACAGCTGTGAGTCAGGTGTTTAATAAAACAAGTGGTAAAAAAGCTGCTGATCTTGACTGGCAAGAACAGGATGGTCTTTTCAGTAGTGAGTGCCAGTTTTTGGACTTCCATCATTGACTGTGCTGTTATGACAACAGCTGCTACAGTATTGAGATACCTGGAAGAACCAGGGACACTGGGTGCACCATTTTTGTTTTGTTTTGTTGTTGTTTGTTTTTTTTTTTTAATGTGCACTGGTGGCTGCTAGCTTCTGTCTGTGAAAAGACAGACTTGATTTCTGGATTTTATGTGCCCTCTTTTTTTCTATCTCCCTTTGAATTTAAGTAATGAGACAGATGGAATTGTGTTGTGAATCACTAGTGGGATTGCATTGACCTACATGTACAGCATTAAACAGAAAGTGCTAGAAATGTTTGAAGACTTAAGCACACTTGATGTGCTATAAAGCTGGTGACATTATTTAAGAAAAAAAATCTGTATATTTTTAACTGAAGTAAAGAGATACAAATGTAATGTTGCAAGCTCTAAGTTAAATCTACATAGCAAAAACAAATAGTGTGGAAAGCTGTTGTGGTTTAAGCCCAGCTGGCAACAAAGCACCACGAAGCCACTCACTCATTCCCCCCCCAGTGGGATGAGGAGGAGAAAATAGAAAGCGACACTGGTGGGTCGAGAGAAGGGCAGGGAGGGATCACTCACCGATTATGGTGACGGCAAAAGACAGGCTCAACTTGGGGCAAAAAAACCAATGTAATTTACTACCAATCAAATCGAACCAGGATAATGAGAAGTAAGACCCGGCCGCAGCACACCTTCCCCCGCCCCGGCCCCCCTTCCCACCTCCACTCCCGCTTCTCGCTCCCTCCGGCGGCGCAGGGGGTCGGGGTCGGTTCCTCACAGCCCTCGTCTCTGCCGCTCCGTCCTCCTCAGGGGCGGCGCTCCTCACTCGGCCCCTGCCCCACCGTGGGGTCCCCCCCACGGGAGACAGTCCTCCACCAACCTCTCCAGCCTGGGTCCTTCCCGCGGGCTGCGGTTCCTCACAAACTCCCCTGGCGTGGGTCCTTTCCACGGGCCGATCTTCAGTCCCAGCCTGCTCCAGCGCCGGCTTTCCCACAGAGCGGCGGCCATCTTGGGGGGCATCCATCCCCCTGCTCTGGCGTGGGCTCCTCTCTCCCCAGGCTGCAGGTGGGCACCTGCTCCCCCGCTCCCCTCGGTGGGCTGGGGGGGACCCAGCCTGCCTCACCGTGGTCTTCCCCAGAAGCTGCAGCTGGATATCTGCTCCACCATGGACCTCCGTGGGCTGGGGGGACACAGCCTGCCGCCTCACCGCGGGCTGCGGGGGCATCCCCTCCTCCCCCGCCTTCCTCACTGACCTCGGTGTCTGCAGAGGGGTTTCTCTCACATCCCACTCCTCTCTCCGCTGCAGGTTTTCCAGCAGGTGGGTTTTCTCTTTTTGCCCCTTCTTAAGCTGCCGCCGTCGCTGAGGGGCTCGGCCTGGGCCAGCGGCGGGTCCGGCTGGAGCCGGGGAAACTTCCAGCAGCTTCTGACAGGAGCCGGCCCTGCGGACCCTCAGCCGATACCAAAACCCGCCACACAAACCCAAAACAAGAGTTTATCTGGAGAAAATAGATCATTGAAGGTGGTTTCTTTTCCCCTCAAATTATTCATAGCACAATTTTGTATTTATTTTTGTATTTTAGTATGTTTTCTCAGCACAGCAAATATTTATTGTGCTGTGAAGACTCAGGGTATTCTCCCTTTAAGAATTCTGCTGCCAACAACTGAAACATGCTGCAAGGCAGTTTAGATTTATAGAATTTATACTTTTAAGCTTTCCTGCAAAAGATGCCATCCCGTTCTTCACACTTACGTGGCAGCTTATTGCTGCTTCTTCCCAGCTTCCTTGCTTATGCTAGAAAAAGCTTTCACCATCTATGGCAGATGAATGGGTTCAGCATACTGCTGCCTTGTGTTTAAAATGCCCCCAAAATACCAGCAGCTCTTAGAAGCAGGACTGCAGGCAGCACTGTAGATAGAGTGGTTAAATTTCTGTAGCAAGACTGATGAGACAACATCAGAGCCCACAGGTGATATAACACATGCAGGCATTCTATGAATGTTTCTAAAACTCAGAAGAGTATTTGTGGAGACCCATGGGCTGCAACTAACCTTATTTGTGAGGGGCAAGAAAAAAAAGAAAAGTCAGAGATTGATACAACTGATTTTCAGTTGTTTACAGTTGGCAAATTATTTTGAGTTTTGGGGCTTCATAGTTGCTAAGTGCTCCAGATGATTCCATCAGTCAGAAACATCCTTCTCATCATATCGAAGTTTTACTTACTTAAAAATCTTCCATATGAGGAAATATAATATTATCCATGGGAAAAGAACCTACAATCCAAGTGAGCAGAAGGGCCTCTAGGACAATGATTGCCACGTATCTTCTGATTTTTGTTGATTTTAGCCAGTAAATGGATTATGATTAGTTGTACTCTGAAAGAAACATGTTAAGATAATGATGAATTTAACCTCCGCATCGTGCTTCATTTTTAAAACAATGTCAGTATAAAGACTTCTATCATGAGTTTGCTACTCGTGCTGGTGATGAATGAACTCATGTAACACTGCTGAAGGTGGTTCATCTCAGCTGTGAATGTATGTATATGTATATAATAACATCTGGGTAACCCACTGCTATGTTACACGCAGAATATTAAGCTAGATGGAAGTTGCTGAAAATTTTAAAAGCAAAGGAATGGATTTATTCACTTTATGAAAGACTGATGATGTGAAAGCTAATTCTTTTAAAAATATATTAGATGTTCTTTAATTCCTAGCAGGGGAAAAAACCCTACATTTTTCTAATCTTTCTGTTTCTTTCACATCTGGTTTCCCAAAGATTAACTACAAGAGACATTTGTTTTGACAAAATTTCAGCCTCTAGTATGAAAATTTCAAGTCTATAGGAATACTTCTTTTCTCTAAAAAACTTAAAAAACACTCTGATAGGACCAGGTCTAAAGACCTGTATATTCAGTTATTTAAAATCTGTCATGTACCATAACTATAGTTAAAGTTAAATGAGGACTTTAAAAATGATTTTAAATTGAAAACTCTTTATTTTAAATTATTTGCATCTAGCTGTCCTAATGATACCCTGCTATAAAGTGAAGTTTAAAGCTGCAGTTTTCAGAACTTTGAAGGGATGTACAAATGCAGTTCCCATAATTTTCTTTTTTTCTTGTGGATTTTACCATTTCACAGAATTGTGATAAAGAGAATAACAAATACATGGAG
Source organism: Astur gentilis (assembly GCF_929443795.1). Classification (NCBI taxonomy): domain Eukaryota; kingdom Metazoa; phylum Chordata; class Aves; order Accipitriformes; family Accipitridae; genus Astur; species Astur gentilis. The sequence goes on from NC_064913.1 coordinate 8,726,497, forward strand.
ATTACAAAGCAAGCGTACTTTATGAGATTATTTTTTAAAAAATACCTAAACTGCTGAGGCATTTCTTATTTTCTTCAACCTTGGCTACCTAAATGCCTTTAAAAATGTGTCTCCAAATCCCTTAGGCCGTTTTCAACATTTAATTTTCCATTTTTCCATTTCACATCACAATTCAGTCTTTTAAGAAATAACAAATATGTAAAGCAATCCCAACCCTAACAGAAAAAAAATAATAAAATTAACCTTCTAAAAGTCTTCAGAAAACCCTCTCCCCATACTTCAGAGAAATCACAGCTGTTTATAACCTTTCTGTAATCACAATGTCGTATTTTCATAATAGCAAAGTGGAGTTGTACCACAGATTCAATCTTTATTTTGAAAATCTGTGCATTATCTTGATATCCTATTCCAATTAATATAATTGGAATAATAGCTAGTATTCCCAGTGTAATAGTAGAAAACATTTCTTTATGAGTCTATAGCATATCTCAAATCAGTTTTCTGGACAGCTTTTGATATGGCTTTTAGGAATTCCTGTATCTGACTGCAAAAAAATTTGAACATGTAGCAGAAGTCAAATTATAGGCTATGTATCAAAAATGTCAATGGATAAATATGTTTTTGAAAGACCTGTTCTACAAAATTAAGATGCAGAGTTTTATGTTTACAGGAAGCATATGTTTATGTTTTCTTCTAGCACTGGAAGAAAAGTTTGGGAGATTCAGATAACAGCTCTTTATTCTCTTGTAATGCATGATTGAATCTTTTTTTTTGATGCCATGTTTCTTCTATGCCTGTTCACTCAGAAAATTTTGCTGCCTGCAACAATATATAAGTAAGAGAGGCTTTGTGGCTTACTGCCACAAATTCTTTTACTTTATCAAAATATTAGCATGGGCAAAATTAATGGTCCTTTATTTCAAACGCCAAGACAAACAGCCTTGTAATGGCAAGTATTTAAATTAAAAAAAAAAAATAAAATAAAATACACTTCTGTTGTAATTCTTTGAAGACAATTAAAACTTTATTTGGAAAAATACTACAGATTTTGACAACTGACTGTAACCAATTACTCCTACAATGTCACAAACTTCCATTTCATGGAAAAGTGTTCTGTAAAAGATGCTTCACTGATAAAACTTCAACTTCTCCGGATGTTTAGTCTACTTAATACAAGTTTGATTGTGTCTTAAAATGTAACCTATTCCACATCTATTTGGTAACCAAATAGGTATTGCTAATCACATAGTGAAACATTTAGCCAACTTTTCTTTACTTGGTTACTTTGTATTTTATTCAGAGGTTATCCTCCTGTAACAGGCATAACAGAAGGATATGTCTGAGTATCTTCCGTTCTTACCTCTCACAACATGGTGTGTTATTTTAAAGGAAAATGCATGGCAGTTTGTCTTAGTATGCTGGGCTATGAGTTATGGCAGTCAGAAAGCTGCTGAATACTCGATTGATCCACTTGTTTTATGGGCATTACCTCTGGCATCAGGAGAAAGGTTGGCTGATGGTAGTAACACCTTAAACCACTATCATTAATACAAGCTTGATAAGATGATTATAAGAAATACAATGCTCATCAGGCTTATAAAGTATAAGTCTGCTTATTCTTTTTCTTCTGGTATATCATTCATACTGATGATGCATTGACAATTTTTTTGAATCCTGAATACTTTTGCTTTCTATGGAACCTGGTTGTTCCTTTTTTCCAAACTCACATTTATGGTTTTGTTTTTTTTTTTTTTTTGTTTGTTTGGGTTTTTTTGTTTGTTTTGTTTTGGTTTTGTTTTTTTTTTTTTTTTATTTTATTTTGTTTGTTTGTTTTTGTTTGGTTTTGTTGTTGTTTTGTTTTTTGTTTTTTTGTGTTTTTTTTTTTTTTTTTAAATTTCTCTCTTGTGTCTATTATGCCTGAGATTTATCTTATCTAAAGTAAAATGTCTCAAAGCTGTAGGCAGAACTTTGAGCTAGTTTCTAGGTTCACATTTTAGACCAGAGGGAGATAATAGGCACTCTGAAAGGGGTGTATCCGAGTCATAGAAAACTATCTAGGTAGATATGACTGTGGACATATGGGTGACAAATGCCTTTGTGGGAGGCAGTTGAAAACTATGTCATATATCCAAAGTTATCTCAAATGGCATTAGACAAATATCTGGGCCAAAAGATTTGAGTCCAGACTCCCTAGCTTAATGGTTATGGAACATCAAGATGATTATGCAGTGTTCTCATGGGTCTGTCTCAGTATTTTACATCAACTATTCTCTTTTTAAAAACAAACAAACAAACAAAAAACCCCAAACCAACCACAAACAAACAAAACTAACTTAAACTTGCTTTATTTTGCATAGTGGAGTTCAGGGAGAATGAAAAGTTAGGTCTGAATTCTCTCAAAGAAGGGAGAGGAAAGAAATTTGGAATGCCATTTTTTAAACAAGTGCTCTAAACCATAGGAATGGATGACAAGGAACTGAAAAGAGAGGAGACAGCCCTCTGTAAACTTTTGTCCCAGAGAGAGAGAGATGCCTGCTTGTGTATCTAGCTGGTTTTTGCAAGCAAACACCACTTGCCTTGCCTGTCTCTGAGTACAACAGCTGCTGGTCAGCTCCAAATTATTATGTTGAGGAGAATTTTGAGCCTGTATGAGAGAATTCCTTCCTCTCCACTTTTTAAAAATACATATTTTCCAGTCCCTTTTATAATGTATTGTGTTTAGTTATTGTTAGAAGCAAAGAATGAACTAAATCTCAAGTTAGCAGAGAACATGATCTGTCTTAGTTGTCCTGATACAGTCACCATAACTACACAGCAAACCAGTAATCATCCTTAATAATGCACGTATTTAGATATTACTTTAGGATAGTTTCATGTATTATGCCATGTTGTGCTTTAACCCCAACCAACAACTAAACACCACGCAGGTGCTCACTCCCTTCCACACCCAGTGGGATGGGGGAGAGTATCAGAAAAAAGTAAAACTCATGGGTTGAGATAAAGAGAGTTTAATAATAATAATAACAGTAAATGACAAGAATAATAATAAAAGAATTGGAATGTACAAAACAAGTGATGCACAATGCAATTGCTCACCACTCACCGACCTATGCCCAGTTAGTTCCCAAGCAGCGATCCGCTCAGGCCAACTCCCCCCAGTTTATATACTGGGCATGATGTCACACGGTATGGAATACCCCTCTGGCCAGTTGGGGTCAGCTGTCCTGGCTGTGTCCCCTCCCAGCTCCTTGTGCCCCTCCAGCCTTCTTGCTGGCTGGGCATGAGAAGCTGAAAAATCCTTGACTGAGTCTAAACACTGCTTAGCAACAACTGAAAACGTCGGTCTGTTATCAACATTATTCTCATACTAACCCCAAAACATAGCACTATACCACTATACCAGAAAGAAAATTAACTCTATCCCTGCTGAAACCAGCATAATGCGTACGTATTTGGATCTAAATGGATAGGGATTAGAAAATGAATACATTTCCAAAATGTATTAGCAACCAATGCCAACCCTGTGTCTTAGTTTTCTTTGACATGTGGGTTTTTTCTGCTTGGACACATTGCCTGACAACTCTCCTTTTCCTTCCCCACCAGGAATTCAGCCATTTGGTTAGTTTTTTTTGAGTGCCAGGGCATGGCAGCAGAAGCAGAAAAAGCAGCTTTGATTGTGCTCACTGACCTGTGGCAATTTTATGATCCCAGATCATCTGCACAGCTCATGTGCTGTATCTGTCACATCAGGAATAATTGTTCATCTGCTGTAGGGTAAGTAAAAATACACAGGAGGCCTGACAGTAAAACATAATGCCCTCTGAATGTATAATAATGAGTTAGCAGTATTTTTGAAGTGTTTTGGATGTGTTGGATCATTATGAATGTACTACACAATGAGTGAGCTCATATTTCTATTCAAAAACAGAATTATTGGCACCTTAAAAATATTGACTGCCGAGTTTAAATTAATATTGTGTACATGTATGCACCAGGGCCACACGTAAAGCATATGATCTATGTTGTCCCTTAGTCCAGTTCCATGGACCTATATTCCAGGTTGTTACATAGTAACTGATTTACTGAGATTTGAGTTACTGCAGGTCTATGTATGCAAAGTTTTTTAAAATTGCCATTATTTGCTACACTGCATTTGCTTTCCTTTTTAAAATTGTATTTAAAGGAAGTTCTAGTTATCACTGATGATTGTGGTCAATAAGCCTTTTCAATATCTCCCTAAAAATTTGCTTTAATTTTCCATAATGCTTTCATATTTATGTCTCTCTAATGATCATATAAATTAAGCATAAAAATATTAATTTCCTTAAGAACTTTCTGCTAGCTTTGTGCTTTTTTTTCCCTTATTTTTAAAACTCAGCAAATATTTGTCGATAAATAATTTCAATATTTTTTTTTTTCCTAGAGGAAAAAATCACATTATATTGATCCCAGAAAAGAGGTGTTGCAGTCACCTTGTTCTATTCATATGATTGCTATTTTGAAGAAAATCTGGGTTTTTTTTAAACATAGATAAAAACAAAGAAGGAAAACCTTCCCAACTCAAACATGCCATTACAAATTTTAATTTTGCCTGGAGTTTTTACATTATGAGTACAGGAAAGATAATGTAAAAGGCAGAGGTAAACTGAAACTCTTTCTCTAAATGATGAGACAGGACAGTAGAAAAAGCATACAAGTGCACTTAGTTTACATGGATTTTACTTTTCCAATTCCAAAAAATGTTTCCATTCCAAAACCTAATTACTTGTTTGGGATTATTTTTTCCACCTATTTCAAAGATATATATTTACATTGTTTCATTTTACTAAGCCTAAAATATTCCTAATGTGGTGAACTTCAATACACTTTGAAGAAGTCATCCGTCAGATGGAAGTTTGTGACAGAACTGACTGTTCAATGCTGCTGGGTTTTCACCTTTTTTTTTTTTTTTTTTTTTTTTAGAAAATGAAGTTTCAAATCTGTAAATCTTTATGTGGAAAGTGCTTATTTTTAGCATGAATTTGGATGCCCAGCTCTGTTAATGCAACAAGAAACAGCATTAACATTCTTCTAGGATCTATCCTCTTTGCTGTGTGACTTTTATTGACTGTTTAGTTGCCACCTCTTGCAATTGCATTCTCAGGCTACTAGGTCTGGACACAAATTAGGTTTAAAACATAAGGTCTTCCTTCAGAAGTATGTATTTTACCAGGAATTTGGGGGGGTGGGGTGGGGAAGGAGTATGTTTATTTATAAACAATGAAACCTTTTGTTGCCTTAGTTTTTGAGTCTTCTTTGATGAAGAAGGCAACTACTTTGATGCATAAAGATAGACATAATTTTAAATGCTCTGCCATACAAGGGTGTTAATAATGATGCCTAATTTCTGGCATGACAGCCTGCCACTGCTAAAGTCCGTGCGTGTTTTGTCATGGGTCAGTGAAGTCAGGACTCGTGGCTCACCCCTTGGCCTAGCTTTCAGGGACTCACAAAGGAATATAATTACCTTCAGGACAGCAGGACAACGCCTTTCTAAAAAAAATCAGAAACTGGAGATGACAGTATTTGATTTTGTTCAAATGCCCCAGACCTTATTAGAGTAAGCTGGCAAAACTGGTTAAGTGTCCAAACACCTCCTCGCTGACCATTGAAAGTGGTGTATAGAACAGTGAGGCCCTGTTTTCCTCATCCTTTCATGGGTTGTCTAGCCAAACTTGGGAGTACAGCCATTTTGCCAGCCCAGAACAGCAGGATGCAGCCATGGTGTCTGGGGATGAGACTGCCGCTCCATCTGTCCTTCAAACCCTGAGGGCAGGAAAAGAAGAAAGGACAAAGATTTCTTTTCAAATGTTTTGCATAGATAGTTGACCTCTGAGTAGTCTGAAATCCCATTTAGTTTCTGGTGTTTTTCTCTCTCCTCTTCTGTTTAATTTATGGCCAAAGGCTTTAGACTTTGTTGAGTTCAAAATGTCATCTTCAATTTGTAGACTTCCGCAGGGTACCTCCTTTGACATAATTATATTTTTATATTGAAATGTTTTCAATAGAAATCCCATTTTTTAAGGATTTATTTAGCCAGATGCAATTGAATTTGCATTAGATTTTATCCTGGTACAAATTCTTGTTTACCTACTATTATTCATCTATGTTTCTGTATCTGCAAATCTGGAAGACATGTTTGTATAGCATTGAAAAGGGGTGTACATTTATGAAATACCCATGCAAAAAATATTTGAACGCTCATAGTTTTGATAATTGTTGTAGGTATTTCAGTAGATTTCTCCTCAAGCCTAAGCATATTACTTTGTACATGATTTTTTAACTGAATAAATGGGAATTATAAGGTTAAAAACTAGGAAGCCTGTAGGAAAAGTCACATAACCCCTTTCTGGAAAATGTGTTTTATTAATACAAGAGATGTTATAAAAATATGAGAGGAAATTAGAATAAATTCCACTTGATTTATATTTAGGCAACTACTACAGACAGAATGGACCCTTATTTTCTACTTCTTTTTTTCTTTTCATTTGAGAATAGGACATTTGGCTCAAATAATTTAATAAGCCTTCATGAGAAAATGTGAAAAACTGTCAGCTGAATCTTATCTTGATGAATTTTTCAGTTAATTTCCAGCAGATTTCCAATTATGTCCAGTAGCAGTACTCTGGTCTTATACATTTTGTTTGATCTTCACCTCTAATTGGATGAGAGTGAGGAATGTGAATTTATAAGTAAAGGTCTGTATTACAGCTTATGCTGAAAGGTAAGGAGCCTAAAAATGTGTCTTTAAGCACATATAAAACAGCCCCCAGGAGCTGAAATTAATATTAAGTGAAGTATAGATCTATGGATTCAGCAGGCCTCCTCACAACGTGTTTACTTATGTGGGTGCAGGCATCCAGTTCCTGTGTGTGTTTTCTGAGCTGGCTGGATTTGCATCTAGGAGCCCTTAGGCATGACTTTTAAAAAGACATAGGAACTTGGATAACTCAGCTATATGGTATCCAGAAATGTCTGGGGGTTTCTCCCGGCTGCTTGGAGGAAATAAGAACAGCCTGAGTCTTCCTGCATGAACATGAGAAGAATGAACATGCTCCATGAGGAATCATGAACACAGAGGAGAAAATTCATTCAGAAGCTACCTTGGACTTTCATCTTCTCTGTAGAAATCATTCTTTGTCAACTTCTTTCAGCATCTCATAAGTATAACCAGCTGGTCAAAAGAGGGGATCATCCCGCTGTATTCAGCGTTGGTGCGGTCTCACCTCAAGTACTGTGTGCAGTTCTGGGCCCCAGGATTTAAGAAGGATGTTCAGGTCCTTGAATGCGTCCAGAGGAGGGCAAGAAAGCTGGTGGCAGGGCTGGAAGGCATGTCCTGTGAGGAGCGGCTGAGGGCTTTGGGTTTGTCTAGTTTGGAGAAAAGGAGGCTGAGGGCGACCTCATTGCTCTCTGCAGCTTCCCGAGGAGGGGACGTGGGGAGGGAGGTGCTGAGCTCTTCTCCCTGGGGTCCAGGGGTGGGACACATGGGAAGGGTTCAAACCTGCGCCAGGCGAGGTTTAGGCTGGGCACTAGGAAGCTTTTCTTTACTGAGAGGGTGGTCAAACCCTGGAACAGGCTTCCTAGAGAGGGGGTCGGTGCCCCAAGCCTGTCGGTGTTTAAGAGACATTTGGACAATGCCCTTAATAACATGTTTTAAATTGTTCAGCCCTGAACTGGTCAGGCAGTTGGACTAGATGATCCTTGTAGGTCCCTTCCAACTGAAATAGTCTCATCTCGTCTTGTCTCTTCCCTTCTCTTCTAATTGAGCTACTGGGATTGTGGCACAATTTTCGCCTTCTGTTTATCTATTACTATTCCTTGACAAAACGACCATAGGCTATACAAACAATGCAAATGAGGTTAGTTTAAACTTGCTATAAAGTCATGTCCTCCACATGTTCCAACTGTAATTATGGATACAAACTTTAGAAGCCATCTCCGCTGGACTTTTTACAAACTTGACTGTGCTGCTCTGATTTTTTTTTCTAACTTTTTTTTTCTCCTCCTGTACAAGTAAAAAAAGATTGATTTAATTCAAATTAAAATCCCTCTGATAGATATATGAGTTTTTGTGTGAAAGTTGCAAGAATGTTAATGTTTGTTACGGGATATTGCTTTAAAAGTGATACATCCACTGCGTAACTGTCAGTAAGAGACATGCAAACTTTATCTTTTTTCATTTCACAGGGTCTGTGTCATATTTCTTCTTGTTTTAAGCGTGTTTCAAGAATCTTATATAAATATATAATTGTAATATCAATTTTAATTAAAACTGTAGAGTTTTATTTATTTTATACATAATAATCTGAGGTCTTAGTTCAGTGGGACTTAACCAAAATCAGGAATTCCAAAGGTGGGAATCAGTTCCATATTAGATATCTTAATTTAGATGCCTATGTGCATTACATCCCCACAAATGTTTCTAGTATCATTTAGGATGCCCTGAAGTATTTGAGATATCTGCATGGAGCTGGTAGATAGGACATAGGCTCTATGAGAAATCTGTGTTCTTTGGAAGAGACACCATCTCAGATTTCAGTAGGTTGTGGGCAGCTGACTGGAATCAGCAGTAACAACTTAAAAAGCTACACATCTGAGCAGCTATGAGGTTTCTAATCTACAGTGAACAGGATTACTCCCTTCACTCCACTGCCTGCATTTATTAGATTTCCAATGTCTCTGCTAGGAGTTCGGACACTCGAGTACATCCTAATAGATCTCCTCTCACAGCCACATAGTTTTAAGTATCTTCATCAGGAGTTGAATTTCACGACGGGGTTCAGGTTTCTAAGATGGGTCCTTAGTTTTATTTTATGTTCTGCAGTGACACCTTGCCTAAGTGTGGGAGCATGATAAATCTTGATTCATATTTTCCAGCCCCATTTGCCAGATCTCAGAGACCCAGGAACAACTTAGACAGGAATAGATGTCTACGTTTAGGTTACCGAATCATGCCACAGATATCTATAGTCTCAACTGTTAATGAAGTTTTGCTGTATAAGAAATCTGCTGAACCTGACACCAAAAGAATGCTGTTTGTTTGGCTTTCATGAAAAATTGTAGCTCGGTTCTTCACAAGTTCTTACTGATGTCCCAAGTTCTCAGCAGCAGTGGAACAAATAAAGTATTACACAGACTTGTTCACGCGTCTTGGTGTTCACCAACTGGTAGGCTGTGATACCTTAGTTTGTTTTTATATTGCAGGAGATTTCCAAGTGGTTTCCAGAGCTGCTTAGCTTCCAAGATCAAACAAGAACAGATGCATCATCCTGGTGTAAATCTGACTGAACTGATTCAAAAGGACAGTGATCTTCTTGGGAAACCCAGTTTTGTTTTTCTGTTAGCAATGCAAATTTCTCATGAGATTTGTGCAAGTTGAGGCTTCAGTGTAAACTTTTTCCACAGTACCATCAAAACTAGCTCAGTAAGAAACAGAAAAGGGTCAATCATTCAGTTATGGAAGAAAAAAGAGATGAGAGACAGTTGCTACACGATGGAAATGTTTCTTTTTTTTTTTTTCTTGTTTTTTACAGTTTTAATAGATTAATTTACTCCCAGATTTAAATACTCCCTTGATTTTCCTCCGTTCATATGCCTATGCATATCAGACTGTGCAAGAAGACATACACATTCCAAATAGTGAACTGGAAATGAAGAGATGGACTGCATAGAGAGTCTGCATGAATTAATTACCCAATGTGTGGGCAGACAAGGAGACGACAGCAGGTTAGAGCCAACAATTTTAAGAGTACCTTATGGACTTAATTACTGAAGTTCAAAAAGTCTTCAAAAGCCAATTAGAACTGCTATTTGTAATAGCTAAAGCAATTAATATGGAAATATAGCAAGAACGAGCCTTTTAGTTTGAGAACCCTGAGGAATTCTTTGTTACAGGTCTTTCAAATCACTTTCAGAAATTTGGAAAGAAAATTGAATGGGGATTTCCTGCTGTTGTGTAAGATAAACAGAACATTTTTCTGCATGGGTAACACATTGTAGTTGCAACACTCCGTAGCGAAATCTCACATCTGAGTGAAACAAAAAGTTACAGGAAAGGTATCATCAAAGACTACTAAGATTAGTTATTACCTAACAGCACATTTGAGAATCATTTACACTGGGAGATGATTATTGTCTTTTAATAACCTTGTTAAGGCACTATCAGACAAACAAGGGCTCCTAAAGTGGGAAAAATATAACAGAACATTTAATTTCATCTATCTGGAAACTAGATTTAGTAGAGGTGATGATGAAAGGATATGGTTTTGCTGTATCTAAGCAGTAATACAGAGTGTTTATTACTTTGTCTACAACAAGATCATTTAAAAAAAAAAAAAAGTCTGATAAAGAATTTCATTATTGTCTTTGTAACCTCAGATTTATTCCAGACTTGATGTCTGTTACACTATTGGATACTGTGGAAGCAGAAATAGAACACTATTAACAGAAATGCATGTAAGTTAATTTCAGAAAAGGGCAGAGGTGTCTCCATAGCTATTTCTGTCTTTCTTTTCAGATTAAAGTTAAAGATATTCTTTGAAGAACTCTGTGAAAGACCTTCCAGCACTCTAATCTAAAATGAAGACATAAGCATGCCATAGTATGTATTTTTTCAGGTATCTCTTTCAGTGAACCTATTGGAAGCATTATCTGAATAAAATACATCATCAGCCTCTGTCTAATCTATGGAAGCAAAGGAACATTCTAACTTTCGCTATAGTCAGCTAGTATTTTCCAGTATGATCCGCAGGTTTCATCATTTACTGCGGTCTACATGAGACTACAATGGCATGTGCATATATCCAAAGAAACACTTATGAGAAAACACCAAAAGGGATTAAAAAAGCCATCCTTCCCGACAAAATCCAAGATATCATCCACAGTTAATTGGATTCTGTGCATACCTTGGATTTCCGTTAACTTGAGTGTGTTTGGGTGGATGTCCTTGTTTTATCTAACTTAGTACAATACCTTTGGATAAAAGTGGTCCACATCATAGTAACATTTTTCTCTACTTGTCATACTACTTCTTGGAAAATCCCCTCTTTTAAGGTTTCAGCATGTTCCTAGTCATGGAGATGCAGTTTATACTTTAGACATTTGGCCTGTATGAAAAGTTTTTTGTCTTTGAATGATCTTCAGAGTGAGTCAGTGACTAGCACCAAAACAGAACTGTTGTAACAGGAAAGATAACCTATTTTCAGCACTGCAAAGCATATATGAAATATGCTTGTAAAATAAATATTAAAAGGTTTTCCGTAAATAGGACATATACATGTTTGCATGGTGTCAGATCATGTTTGAGAGCTCACAAAGAAAATTTGGATCTAAAACCTCATTTCCCTGGAAACAATGTGTGCTTCAAATGCAGGCAAACCCTATATTTAATCTTTCCCTAATTTTTCAGCATACAGCCCAATGTTCTGTTTACTATTTTTGTGAGAAAAAATATATTGAGGCAGAATCTGGGCTGGCCAATCAGCTGAAGATTTGGCCCATTTTTCTGTGTTTCATTGATTGCTTTAGCAATGTTTCTTTGTATTCCACTGACCACCTTTGTTCAACCATCACCATACAAAGCATACACGATTATATGAAACTCCCAAAATAATTAAAAAAAAAATAATAAAAAATCCTTTAGCTTCTCAAGTTCTTGATCTGTCCAGTTCAGTGTTCTTAGTTTTGAAGTGGAACTTCATGACAACTTTATTAGATCTGTTCCCTGATGGTGGAACAATCAAGTATTAATTGGACCTAAAGTACTAAGTGTGACCTGACAGTCTGTTGCTTAAGGTGCACACCTGGGATGAGAAATCCTTGCTGCACTGCACTATTTTTTCAACCTATGCTAAATACAGGGATTGGAAGTTCCAGCATAAATCACATTCTGCTGAGGATACTATTTTTCATGGGAGATGTGCTTTTGAATCCCCTGATCCTGAAGAAGGGAACCCACTGCAAGAGAAAGTACCTTGCCACTGAATTCGCAGGTGAAAACAAAGAATATTGCATTTCATTTGGAAGTTTCCTGTGAAGAGAAAGAACTGAGTCCCTGTTCAGTTTTTAAAAGAAAAAGCTTAGGAGCCTAACTAAAAAGGATTCAGTAGTTTCTATGCTATATGGAGGGAAGGTTTAAATTAGGTACAGATATCTTTCGTATTCCTCTCTCAGCATTTTGTATTAGTTTCCTTGTGATGTTTATCCAGTATGCTGGCACTAATGTATTCCATCTGTTCTAAATGCCTAACTCTCTTCATTTACCACATAGCTAGGTTAGTTGTCTTCCTCAGGGTTATGAATTCTTCCAACTGCCCATGTCCCATTGTCAATCTGTTTTCAATATGATCCCGTGTTTACTTCTCTAATATCGATAGGAACAGGAACAAGATCTCAGAACGTTCAAAAATACATTTATTTCTGAAAGTGAAATAAGATCTTTCCTCAGCTTTTCTATGCTGTCTCTGTACTAGCATTCAATGGTCCGACATATCTGCTGTAAATATAAACCAGACCCTGGACTGACTCAGGTTAAAAATAAATCTCAAAAAAGGGTTATTTTTTAGTAGGATTATTCTATTTGAATTCAATCTCCATGAACTGCTATAGTGGTGAGAAAGTGATGGCAAACTACAGTCCAGAGTAAGAATGGAGAGCCAAGGGGAAGGAAAGAGGTGGGAACTTTTCACCTGGCTTTGCAGCCAAAGTCAGTATTTGACAGAATTTCGGCATCAATCTCTTTTTCTCTGCAATGGGTGGGTGCTATAGAAAAAATGTCTATATAAAAGAAATTGGTTTTATGATCCTTGTCATTCACTGGCAATGATTTAACATACATCTACAGAAGATTTTGATGTAGTTAAATCTCCAAATTGTGCTGTGGTGCAGCAAGTCCAATTCGTATTAAGATCACTTGGTGCTTCTTTTATAAATATTTCAGATGTATACTGAAGCCCCTTTTGTCAGCTCTGAGGATTTACTTGATTCAGCTGGTAGCATGTGAAAATAAAGGACTGAGCTGTTGTGGACATTTGGGATTACACTTCCAATATCTTTTATAAACATGAAATCTTGTCATTCTGGCTAAATTCCAGGAGATGGTCAGGTAGTTTGCAAATCTAAAGCATATCTTTTTTAAAAAATACTTAACTCTGAAAATCTCATTGTATTGTTCTAAATTATTGCAGCAAATAATTGTCTGAAATCATTACATGCACATAATTAAACATAAAAATAACTAGCAAGGTGTCATGGTTTAACCCCAGCCAGCAACTAAGCACCACACATGACTCACCAGGACACAAGGTTTTTGAAAATCTGTATGTTCTGAAATTCTTATGTCTAAAGGAGCATCAATAACAAGCCATAAAATTCAAACAGGATACATATCCTCTTGATTTAGATTTCAAATGGGCATTTTGAGAGGGAAAAGTCTGGCTGCAGTTTAAGGGAAATACTGCACTGTAGTCCTCTATTGTACTGTTCTCAGCATAAGAACATCTGAACCATCCCATCTCATATCCTATCATTATACAGTTTATTTGACCTATATTTGGCTCAATATTAATTCCTGGCACTTCTGGTCTTGGTCATGCAATACAGTATGCTGTCAGAATATGGTAAGAGCTTACAACAAAAGTTGCACCTGGGCTTTGAAGAAATCTCAATAGTGGGTATTGTAACATAGTTTTATGTTTATAAACTGTAATTCAGTCTAATGTTTCTAGATGAGAGCAGCTAGAATATGCCAGACAAACTTTATTGAAGGAATGGAAACAGCTTAAGCTGATTGTTTTCCAGAACAATGTCACATTATAGGTTTTCCCACCATATTTTTTTATCTTAATTGCCAAATTAACCTTGTCTCCTTTGAACCATTTCTAATATTCTGTCTGAAGGCCATGATCTTCACTGATGAAATGGTGGAGCAAGTTAGTAATAATGCCTCCAGTGGGAGGATACAGCCAAAAAGTCACTTTGGAAATACACAGATTTTTTTCACATTTTGAAGCCAATGCAAAAACTTTTCGGCTCCCTGCATACCTCACAGTAAATGGCATTCTGAAGAAAGAAGTTTGCACCTGTATTTACAACAAAAGATTAAAAGTGAAAGTCTAGCCAGCTGCTGAAATGTATATACAGCAGGGATAAGCCAAATTTTATGAAGTTCATTATACCTATTTTACAGTGATTTTGTGTTATAATAATACTAAACCAAAAATCCCTTATCCCTTATTTCATTGATAGTCTTATAACAGCGAATATCCTGCACAACACTACCTGTAGAAAAATCCAATCATAAAATTTAGTGAGATGCAGCAAAGAAGATAATTTCTACACTATGTATTCATATATGCTATAAAATAATCCCCTTTATAGTAAATGAGTTCATGTTATCTCAGTTTTGTCGTATTTTGCAAATTTAATTACTTATAGTAGATCATATCCTGATCATAGCTTTATAAAGAAGATGGAAAAACTTGACACAAGTGTTTTTTTAAACAGTGTTGAGAACATTTACAAATGATTTAACACTTTTTTTGATAAAGAGTATCTTTCCTAAAGATTAAAAATATCTGTTTCATTATTTGCTTTCTGGAATGAAACAGAACAGTAACTGTGGGTATAAGAAATTATCAGACATGAAGAAAAGCTCTAATAAGGTATTCTGCAGTCTCCAAGCCACGAAAGAAATCTATATGAACTGTGATGGAGTCATTCATCAATGCAGTAAGCTCCCAGCCTCCTATCTTTAAATTAGCATGCATGTAATCAAAAACCAAAACAAAGCATGTGGACTACAGGGGTTGCTTCCTTCTATATTGTTTCTGTGACTTAGTGACCACTACCTCATATTTTGAAATCAATCAATTGTCCTCTTTCACAGGGCACTTAAATAAATTTGGAGTAATATGAAATGAGAAGATGGATTATTCTCTAACCCTCATGAGCAATCAGCTTAAGCCCTGAAGCCTGAAATGTGATTACTCACATCGTTGTTTAAGCTTGCATAGCAACAAATTTTAATAATGGCTGCAAAGCTATCCAGTCATTTGTTAAATCTAGCCACCTAGATGACCTCCTGTGGAAAGTTTTCTCTACACGTTGATTATACTTGAGTTAGGAAAGATTTCCTTTTATTTGTATTAAATGTACAGCTGTTTAATTTTATCACATGTCCCCTTCTTTCCTATGATATGCTCAAATTTGCTCTCATTAAAGTTAATGGAAGCTTTGCCTTTGAGACTACCATTTGGAAGGATTACACATTTATTTCCAGCTGCTTATGCTGAAATCACATCTAAAGCTGTCTAGTACAAAGGAAGTTCATTTCTCTGAGCTTGATTCACAGACTATTGAAATGATTGATTTTAGTAGGAGCTGGATTATATCCTTTTTCAGGGAATATTCAAGAAAGCTTCACATAAACATACTTATCTATCCTTTCCCTATCTCAGCTAAGAAAACATACTGGGGAGTTATGAATTTAAAATGACTGAAGAACATCAGCTTCAAAATTCAGATACTCAGATACAGCAAACGTGGTTTTCTCTTTTCTGAAAACAGACAAAAACAAAGAAAAGAGGGAAAAGTTATTGAATCAGTTCATGGATGTGAATGAGGTAAAAAATATAAAAAATTGTTAGGAGGTCATTTGATGCCCAAGTTCTCTGCTTCACAGAACAAATTGTAATGTTTTATGCTGCTTAGTATGCTCAGTAACTTCCACCATGTGAAGCCTATTTCTGTCCTTACTTGAAGAAAAGGAAATAGCCAGATCCTGTTAGTCACCAAACTAAAATCAAGCTGAGCATGACTGAGTACCTCCACAGCGCACCAGAGAGTGATGGGAGAAAAAATTATTAAATCATTCGGATCATTTCCTAATGAATGACATTTGTTTCAGGGACATGGGAAATAAAATTATTTTTCTAGTTAAAAAGGGCTGACATGAGCTAGTAAACCCAAAATCTAGACAGAGAGCTGGATAGAGACTGGACTTGTGAATGAGAATTCCCCCTGAATTTGGTAGGATCTTGCCAGTGTAAAGAAAGTATATTTTACAAAATAAGCCTTCTGTATTGGTGCTGAGTTTAAAATGATTCTTTATGGAGATTTGCAGAAATGCTGTTAAAGCAAGAGCTCGATTCTTACCACTTCAATCACTGCCTAAAAGTGACTGTCCCAGTGTCTACTCTTAGTCTGTGGCAATTGAACTCCAATGTGATTCAATTTAACTCTCTTTCACTAAAGAAACTTAATTTTCATTACCTTGACACTGCTGACTGCTAAGCTGTAAAGTCCTAGTAACCCCTTTACATCTCCAAGATGTAATTTTAAAAAATGACCTAACTGGTAAGAAAGGTACAGAACCAAAGTAATTGTTTTCTTTTTTTCTTCCTGTCTCTTGCTTATTTTCTTTCTTTGCATCAACATATTTGGTTCTCCATATTATTGAAATATAGCTACACCTGGACTAACAGTGGGCGATTGCTGCAGTTGATGCCAGGCTCTTGGGCCCTTGGCTGGGCAGATTAGATCCCTGTGAAACTTGCCCTGTGCTTGTTCACTGGACTGAAAGACAGTCACCTCCTGTGAGGGAAAACTGTTCCACCTCAACATGGGACTGGGACAAATCTGAGATATGTGCCCAGACCAAGGAACTCAAAATTAAGAAACCTATTGGATATAACAGCTTTCTTAAGAAGTCTTCAAGTGTCTAGACTTAAGTCAATGATAATGACAGTATCATGAGCTAATATTACTTACACAGGTTTGAAATATTTTGTCTAGTATTAAAATGGCAACATTTTATTATGGAAAATACCATGATTGGCTTTAATACTAGGGTTACTTTGGTAATAAGACCTTGATCTTTTAAAGATTTTATTGCTCAGAACAGGGTTCAGATTGTGAAAGCACATGGCATCTGTTTCTTGGTTATTTGAAGAGCTGGCCCACTGTGAGGTGCTAAAAATGTGAAACTCTTGTCCTGAGTGATCTTGAAAACTAAACTCTTACCCATGAAATGATTTGTGAAGGTTATTTTTTACCTCCCATGTGACAGACTATGGGTGTAGGTTACTGCATAAATAAACTTCTCTGAACTTTTTTTTCAGCCAAGCTAGGTAGACTAGGTAGTGATGAAGTCTGGTGGTTTTCACCCAATGGCTTAATCTGTGTCCTCTGTAGTAACTGGAATATTTCTAATACCTTAGATGTGTCTAATTAGATCTTTTTCATGAACTTCTGAGTACATAAAAATTATTATGGTGACAGACTGTACCACAAAGGTGACACGATTCTCATGCCCTAGTTTGAAGATGATACCTACAAAAGTGCCTGGGCCAAATTGTAAACCTCTGCTTATTTCATAAAATAAATCACTGTAAAAATAATTGTAAATAAACCTACATCCAGGCAAGAAATAATCTCAATTTAAATTCAATTGTATAGATAGGCCACATTAAATACTTAATTAACTAGGTAAAACTGCTTCATTTTCCTTCTCCTTTTTTAATTAATGAAACTACATTCAATACATTTTAATAAATAAGCTACCTAACTTAAAACCAAAATGTTTCAAATTAAGTTCCTCAGCTTGTGTAAGTTGTCCTAAACTTGTAGTTTCAATAGGGCTCTGACAATTTACATTAGCTGACCATGACCCTTAGGATGATCAAAAGTTCAATACATTCCTTTTCTATGTGATTAAAAGTTCACTGTTGTGTAACTACGTAAGATAATTCTGAGCTTAAAGAGGGCTGAAGAAATGAAATGAAGGCTTCTGATTGTTCTGGAAAATGTTTGATTTGAAGTTAATGATTCATTGTCAAAAACCTTTTTCTTTCATAAAATTTATTGTTCAGGCATTAACATGCCCAGGCTGACTAGGATGCTTGATGAAACCTGTGACAGTGCTTTGCATCCTGATTCTAGTAAAGAATCATTATAAATAGATTTCTAAACCTTGGTTTATCAAAGCAAGCGCTATGAGAGAAAACTTGAGTTTATGACAAACATGCTTTGGTTTTTATTTCAATATATTCTTACTAATATTTTTTTCTCCCAGACTCACACATGTACTTTTTCTTTCCGTTTACACAACGCATTTAATAAAAAACACAATAGACTAAAATCTTCACCTTTTTAAAGGGAGAAATGAATGATACTCTTTCACATACTGCCCTCAGAAGCAACTGAATGGGTAGCTCAGTATTTCAGTCCTGGAGGCTCTAACGGAGTCTGCTTTTATTAGAAGTTCTCATTCATCTTCTGTAACCTCTAGTCATGGTAATATGATTATATTATTTTCCAAGCGACAAACTAAAAGCAAACATGTTGACCTCCCATTTAGGTGCTGCATCTTGAGAGTTTTCCTCTATGAGTATCAAACTCTGGAAAATCGTATTGCAAGACCACATCAGCAAGTTTAGCCAGCCAAAGCCTAAAGTGCAGTGAGCTAATGGCATTGGTTCACCTATGGACTAGTTAGCTTTACTTGATTTCTGTTCCGATAATTAACCGCAGGCATTCAGAATTTGTCTCACAAAATGCAGTGAATCTGAATTACTGTGAAGTATCTTTGCTTTTTTTTTTTAAGAAACATTTAGAAGAAAGCAGTGATCAAAATAAAGATGGTTGATTGTATTTCTCACTTTCTCATTTTATTATTATTTTGTTTATATTTATTTATGTATGTATTTATGTATTATATCTATTTATATTATTAGGTCTTCAACATACAGTTAGTAGAATATGGAGTATTTCAGGAAGAACTTAATAAGTTTTCCATAGTTTAATTTAAGTTGTCAACCTAGTTCTACTGAAAATTATACTAATGTTATCTAGTTTAGAATGATTAACTGTAAAACAAAAGGATTGGGAAAATTCAGTTAAGTAGTTCTTACAAAATGT
The DNA here is from genome assembly GCF_929443795.1 of Astur gentilis. Taxonomy (NCBI): domain Eukaryota; kingdom Metazoa; phylum Chordata; class Aves; order Accipitriformes; family Accipitridae; genus Astur; species Astur gentilis. Next base: position 8,745,451 of record NC_064913.1, read on the forward strand.
TATCTATATTCTTACTTTCCCAAATCTATTAATTTTCCTTCCATATTATTGACAAACTGTCATAACATGAGGCAGGAGAGCCAGTGAGTATTCTGTTGAAAATTAATCACTTCTGGGAAGTCATGCTTGCTCAAAGACCATAGCATTAGTTTTAGCAAGCCCAAATTCAAAATTCAGCACCCATGGTATTTTCCAGTACATTTGACTAAATCCTTTATGTTTTGACACACTATCTTTCAAACCAAGGTCTGCATGTATATGAGAGTTTCAAAGCCGTCCCTTCAGGTTTTAGTTACCTATTCCAAAGGCTTAAAACCCCCGGGCACTGATTGAACAAATAGTCTTTAGTATTCTAATGATTTCTCACTGACTAAACAGATAAAGCTGAGTCTACCACCCTCCTGAATTTGGAAGCACACTTTATACTTTCATAACCTCATGGGTCCACAGCTCAATAAAACCCGAATATAAGATATTCTGGGACACACATTATTCAGGATAGCCTAAGCAGTACAGAAATTGAGAAGAGTAAATGGGCAAGTACATTCATAAATGTTGAAGTGCAATTTGACTCCTAAAAGTCCATGTAAGTGGCTTCATGGGTTTCCATACTTACTGTGTCTCAATGATTTCCAGATTTTTATGAAGATGGTGTAGACGGTATATAAAGTGAAGTCCTTCTACCTTCAGGTTTGTTTTACCTTGGATACTTCTAGAATGTTGCATAACAATATGATACACACTTAAAACTTTGGTAACAGATTCATAATCTGTATGAATTTGGATTTACAAGCAAAGACAGCTGAATGATAACAATAGTGGTTGGAAGCTTAATAAGAAAAGGTGAACAAAAATTGAAAAACACTGCTTCTTGCATCAAAATGCTGCCTCCAGAAAAATGAAAATCTGCAAAGAGCAAAGCCAGTGATTAAATATTTATAGAATGAATGCTGCTGAATCCTTTACAGTATTTCACAGAAAACACCAACCACACACTGAAAAATCAGTTTTACTGTGTTTTGTTAAGTGCCATGTGGTGTTAGGAAGATTATCAGTTTATTGTTAACCATCTTGAGAACTGTTGTGGTTTAACCCCAGCCAGCAACTAAGCAGCACACAGCCGCTTGCTCACTCCCCTCCAGTGGGATGGGGGAGAAAATCAGAAGAGTAAAAGTGAGAAAACTCGTGGGCTGAGATAAAGACAGTTTAATAGGCAAAGCAAAAGCTGTGCACACAAGCAAAGCAACACAAGGAATTCATTCACCACTTCCCATCACCAGGCAGGTGTTCAGCCATCTCCAGGAAAGCAGGGCTCCATCACGCTTTCCAAGACAAGAATACACTCTATGATTTTCAGGGGAAAGAACCCACATCTTGAATTAATAAAGCTGTTTAACCTAAGCTGATTTATTAATCAAATGATGACAATGTGATAAATTCCATCCTTGTAATTATTCATACTGGACTGACATAAATAAACAAAATTTAGACTTTTTTTGTTTCTAGTTGGAGATGGACAAATCCTTCTCACTTTATTTCATATCAGGAAAAGGAATTTTGTTTTCCAGTACAAGAGGTTTCAAATACAGTGTCAGAATGAGACAGATCAGAGCACATGAAGTATACTTACAGTATTCAGTCTACCCCGAGATCACAATAAGATCCAAATGCTCTGTTACTCTGATCCTGTTGAAATCAATTTAAAATCAAGAATCATAGAATCGTTTAGGTTGGAAAAGACCTTTAAGATCATGAAGTCCAACCATTAACCTAGTACTGCTAAGTCCACCACTAAACCATGTCCCTAAGTGTCACATCTACTTGTCTTTGAAATACCTCCAGGGATGGTGACTCAACCACTTCCCTGGGCAGCCTGGTCCAATGCCTGACAACCCTCTCAGTGAAGAATTTTTTCCTAATATCCAATCTAAACCTCCCATGGCACAACTTCAGGCCATTACTTCTTGTCCTATCTCCAGCCACCTGACAGAAGAGACCAGCACCCACCTCACTACAACCTCCTTTCAGGTTGTTGTAGAGAGCGATCAGGTCTCCCCTCAACCTCCTTTTCTCCAGGCTAAACCACCCCAGGTCCCTCAGCTGCTCCTCATCAGACTTGTGCTCCAGGCCCCTTACCGGCTCCGTTGCCCTTCTCTGGACACGTTCCAGCACCTCAGTGTCCTTCTTGTCATGAGGGGCCCAAAACTGAACACAGGACTCGAGGTGTGGCCTCACCTGTGCCAAGTACAGGGGAACGATCACTGCCCTGCTCCTGCTGGCCACACTAGTTCTGATGCAGGCCAGGATGCCGTTGGCCTTCTTGGCCACCTGGGCACACTGCTGGCTCATACTCAGCCGGCTGTTGACCAACGTCCCCAGGTCCTTTTCTGCCAGGCAGCTTTCCAGCCACTCTTCCCCAAGCCTGTAGCATTTCATGGGGTTGTTGTGACCCAGGTGCAAGGACCCAGCACTGAGCCTTGTTGAACCTCATACAGCTGGCCTCAGCCCATTGATCCAGCCTGTCCAGATCCCTCTGTAGAGCCTTCCTACCCTCAAGCAGATGAACCCTCCTGCCCAAATTGGTGGCATCTGCAAACTGACTGAGGGTGCACTTGATCTCCTTGTCCATATCCTTGATAAAGATAACAGAATGGGCCCCAATTCTGAGCCCTGGGGAACACCACTTGTGACCAGCCACCAACTGGATTTAACTCCATTCACCGCCACTCTTTCGGCTCAGCCATCCAGCCAGTTTTTTACCCAGCGAACAGTATGCCCATCTAAGCCATGAGCAGCCAGTTTCTCCAGGAAAATGGTGTGGGAAATGGTGTCAAAGACTTTACTAAAGCCTAGGTAGACAACATCCACAGCCTTTCCCTCATCCACTAAGTGGATCACCTTGTCATAGAAGGAGACCAGGTTAGACAAGCAGGACCTGCTTTTCATAAACCCATGCTGACTTGTCCTGATCACCTGGTTGTCCTGTACATGCTGTGTGATGGCACTCAAGGTGATCTGCTCCATAACCTTCCCTGGCACCGAGGTCAGACTGACAGCCCTGTAGTTCTCTGGATCCTCCTTCCAGCCCTTCTTGTAGATGGGTGTCAGGATTGCTAACCTCCAGTCAACTGGGGCCTCCCCAGTTAGCCAGGACTGCTGATAAATGATTGAAAGTGGCTTGGCAAGCACTTCTGCCAGCTCCCTCAGTACCCTTGGGTGGATCCCATCCGGCCTCATAGACTTGTGTGTCTAAGTGGTGTAGCAGGTCGCTAACCATTTCCCCATATCTTATTAATATGTCTATAGATCTGAAGCAAGGAAAATTATAGGCAATCTCCAGACAGCAAGCTTTGGCCCAAAATGACACCCTTCCATAGATGACATTCCCAACATACTTGAAATCAGTTCTTGCAAGCAGGCTTCCCTCGAACAAAAGGAAGTGCAATGTCCTGCACTTTGGGAGGAACAATCCCAGGCACCAGTACATCTGGAAAGCAAGTTGGCAGAAAAGGACCTGAGGGTCCTGGTGGACACCAAGCTGAACATAAGCCAACAATGTGTCCTTGTGGCAAAAAAGGCTAACAGTGTCCAGCATCGCCAGCAGGTCAAGGGAGGGAATCCTTCCCATCTATTCAGCACTGGTGAGGCCGCACCTGGAGCACTGTGTCCAGTTCTGGGTTCCCCAGTAGAAGAGACATAAAGAGCTACTAGAAAGAGTCCAACGAACTGATGATTAAGAGACTGGAGCATCTATGAGGAAAGGCTGAGAGAGATGGCACTGTTTAGCTTAGGGAAGAGAAGGCTCGGGGAGGATCTTATCAATGTGTATAAATACCTGATGGAAGGTGCAAAGAGGATGGAGACAGGCTCTTTTCAGTGGTGCCCAGTGACAGGACGAGAGGCATTGAGGACTATCTGAAACATGGGAGGTTCCCTCTGAACATCAGGAAAAACTTTTTTCATATGAGGGTGACTGAGCACTGGCAAGGCTGCCCAGAGCGGTTGTGGAGTCTTCATCCTTGGAGATATTCAAAAGCTGTCTGGACAGAGTCTTGGGCAACTGGCCCTAGGTGGCCTTGCTTGAGCAGGGGGGTTGGGAAAGATGACCTCCAGAGGTCCTTTCCAACCTCAACCAGTCTGTGATTCTTTAAGACCAGACTTTTACCTTAGCTTTTTATGGTAATTTCCAAAAGGACTTACCTAAAAAGCCTTTAATACCTAATCAGGTATAAACTGCAAATTTTCTCTCAGTTCATGTTTAATGTAGTTCAAATAATATGCTTTCCTCTTATATGATTTATCATTTACAGATTAATTATAGAAGTCACTAGGAGTAAGGTTTACCAGGAACAATGCTATTACTCATTTAAATTATCCTCATGGAAAATACAAAATGACAGTTTAGCCCTTAAGAAGCCATTCAGAAGTAGTTGCTTCCATTAAGTTTATGAGAGTCACAGATAAAAGCTTGCTATGCAGTATCCAACTGTGTACTTTCCATCAAATACAGCAGCTGCTGTATCTTTTATTCTTGTATTTTAGTTTGCTATAGTAAGTTTCTCAGACATCTTCTAGCCTAGTGCAAGGATCTTCCCCCAGACCTGGTTATAATTGCTGCCAGTTTGAAAAAAGGTAATGCTTTATTTTAAGCACCTAGCTGTAACAAAGAAAAAATTTATTTGCTTAAATGAGATGTTGTGAAAATAACAGCTTAATTATTTCCAGCTTTTCACATTTGGAAACTATAAAAATGAACACTCATCTGTTTTAAATATATAAGCCTTAAATATTAAGCAGCAGAAGAAATTCTTACAACAACCAAACTTTTGTTATGTTCTGGCTTTTCCAAAATTCCAGACATAAAGTATCTTATTTTCTCATATTATTGTTGAAATGGATTTGAAGTTCCATTTCTTTTTCCTCTCTCTCCTGATATTTTCCACTTTCAGTCTGTGAACCATTTGTATATTGTTAGCAATGCAGCAAGAGCCCTCGGCGTTAGTCCAGTATTTTTGATATACAGGAAGACAAGAGCAGTTGGCAAAGAATAGCTCTTAAGACTAAATTGTTTGAGACTATGCTGTTCAAGCCTTTTTTGTATATGACGGAAATCCATCATTTTAATTGCACCTGTTTGCTTCCAGGATAGTATTGCATGGTTTCTTATCATGAAATCCTTCTGATTTCACACTTTTTTCATTTACAAACTAAGGAAGCAGGAAGAACATAGAAAAGCAAATTCTAGGGGTGCTATCTAAGAATAGAAGGGGATTATTTAGGCAAGGGGTTTTTTTTCTTGGTTTTCTTTTTCCGGTCCTCCCACCATCAATTTATTTAATGCATCTTTTAGCTGAATCCACTGATTACCACTGGCTAATTAATATAACTATTCAATTAGGGTATTTCATTATTCCGTATGTGAGAATGTACATTGTCTGCTTTTCAAAGATTGTAGCCACACTCCCCTCATTTGATTAAAAAAAGAATCTTCATCCTCTAAAGGGACTGAACAATGTCTTTATTCCCATGAATATAAAGTTTTGATACTGTCTTGTATAATAAAGCGTTAATGTTAATGCCCCATTTCTTTATGATGTTGCTTATCTTTCCATTTCAGAAGAACCATGAATCATTCATATTGCATTTATCACCAATATGAAAGCCTGTTTTACAATCAAGGGGAAGAATAACTCAATTTTAACTTTAAAAAGAAATTTAGATCCTGGTCAGCGCAAAGCAATTCCCTGAAAGACTGTAATTCCATGGTTACTGAATGTGAATTGACCTTGTTGGTGGCTTTTGCAGCAATGTTCGGAGGATTTATCTACCAATGAAATACGCTGATGCATGTGTGTTTGTCTTTTCAGTCAAGGCAGTTATTATCATCACACTATTTTTCACATTTAGCTAATTGAATAAGGATTTAGAAGACTGAGAAGTGTTTATACAGTGCTGCCCTATCCTGTGGTTCTTAAAACAGTTTCACATATCTTTCAAAGTATGTCTGACCAACAATAGACCAATGTTAGGTCAGAAAAACAGTAAGATGGGACTCTGACCGTATATACGTTGAACTAAATGAGCAGATGCTTTATCGTATCGCTTGGACTTAGAATTTATTGTGTTTTTGAAAGGTACTCCATTTCTTACACGGTAAGTACATAGTGGGTCTTTGCCAAGTGCAGTAGCAAAGGGGAAGAGTCAAGATTTCATGGGAATCCAATGGGACTCATGAAAATATATTCTATTGAAATCTAGAGAAGTCTCAAGTATTACGCCCAGCAGCACAGCAGGTTCATTGAATAAGCACAGTGATTCATATCATTGAAGGGTATGGCCTTTGGGCAGGAAATATTTGCATTGAACATGAAACATTTCGTGAATTGCACAATGACCACAGACTTGCAAAAAAACGTGAAGGTTGGCCCATATATTGGAGAAAAACAGAAATATTATATTTGTTCATGGAATTCAGCTTGAACATTCAATGATTCCTACCAGTGAGATCTTTGCACCACAAATTTAGTATGTAAGACAGGAAGATGAACAGATTGTCAATCACACTTGGATTACTACAACTCACACTGTATTCTCATATTCATGCCTGAGGTATGAAACAGAAATTGAACAGAAATTTACGAATTGAACAATTTCCTCTTCTTTGCTTTGGTTTTATTTGTTTATTCATTTTGGCTCCCTGTGTATTGCATGCCAATATCTTGTTTGTTATTTTTTATTTTTGTAAACGGTCCATGATACCTCTTTCATTCTCGAATCCTATTAAGACATTGGATTTGTCACTCTTCACAACAAAATTTGTCTAAAGTCTTCATTAAATAGCTCTCTTCTCATAAATTCAGTTGCTGTACAGTGTCAAAAGAGATGAAAACTACTAGTGACACATTTCCCTTTCTTTACAAAGACAATGTAATGCTTGGAGACATACTTCTTGTTTTCTTAATTTTCTCCTGGATTCGCTCTAGCTGGCGATTGAAATGGTCTGGTTTTCACTTGAAGCCATTTTATCTTATTATACTTACAAGTGGACTGAGAAGTCTCTGTTAACAACATTCTTTTTCCATTTAAATACTTACACACTATGATTAGATCTCTTCTTACTGTTGTTAGGATAAACAGATTTAGCTCCTCAGGTCTTTCACTGTAATGCACATTTTCCAGTCTTTTAATCAATCTCACGCTACTGCTTTGAACTCTCTGCAACCAATCAACATCTTTCTAGACCTCCAAAAAGTGGAAAAAGCTTTGCAATTGCAGTTGCATGATTGCCAAATACAAAGGTAATGTATCCTTTCTAATTGATAGTCCTCTCTTTAAACATCCAAGGATTTTCTTAGCCCTTTCGGCTATAGATCTGTAGTGAGAGCTCATGTTTGGCTCATTACCTAACATGACCTTTCTAATCCCTGCCAGAACCCTTGCCTCCCTGGGTAGATTTCTTGCTTTACAGCTCATCATATTAAGAGAGGAGTTGTATATTTGTGCCCATGTTATCAAGCTGTCTGAATTACTCTGTTGGGTTCCTTGGTTTGGGTTCTTTTTCCCCTCTCTTCCCCTTTACTTGCTTCTTTTGAAATCCATTTGTCATCTATTAACTTTAGCAGCAAGAACATATCAGGTTTTCCTCCAGTGAAGGAATTAAACAACAGAGTATATAAAGGGATCCCTTTAGGACCCACAGGGAGTACACCTGTTTCAAGATGATTCCCTATTAACAATTAATTTCTGAAACATATCAGCCAGTTTTTAATCCTTTTAATATACACAATAATGGTTTTGTATCAAATGACATAATTATGGGAAAAGCAGAGGATATGAGTTATATAGGGAGGAGAATGTGAATGTATTGGTCTTTTTTTTTCTTTTTTTCTTTTTTTTTTTTTTTTTTTTTTTTTTTTTTGCCAAACATAGAGCATTTGTTACTCTTTATCAATTAGTGAAAGAAGCACCTGGAAAAAATGACCCAAAGTCACACCATGTGTGGCAGACAGATTTCTTCTCCTAGTTCATTTGTGGCTTAAAGATTTGTGATAGCAGTTTTACATGACCCAGGGTGAACCTCCATTAACTGATTTCCTGGAGGAGTAATTAAAAGGAAATGATTTGCTTTTCTGGTCTCTGCTTGGAGTTTACCTTAAGTCTCAAAGGTGAAATGAATAAAAGTGGAGGAAAAATTCACAAAGCTAAAAATAACACAAAATCACTCATTTTCTTTAGTATTTGGTGTGTATGTAATTTTATGTGATGGAATTAGGCAGTACTATAGTTAAACTCATTCAAACCCCATTGGAATATTTGTCAAAGAGCACAAAACATTTTCTAAGCCTAGAATGTCTTTTTTTGTTGGTTTTTTTTTTTTTTTTTTTCATATCTTGACCTTCCAAGTTAACATGAAGAGTGCCATTGTATCAAATACTACTATGACATTAAAGATTGCCTCTTTTTACGGCACCTTCACTCAAACAGAACTTATTCTTGTTTCCAGAAACAGTTCAATTGCATTGCTGTTCTGTAGATTTTTGACTAGATTCGGGGAAATTATCTTTATTTGCTTTCATTTAGCTGGTGCACCTCACTTGCTACATCTGCTTCTATGTGAGGAGAATTGTACTCTGTTTAGTATATGTGCATGTACGTGTGTGTTTCCCTTCTCCCATATTCTGAGCTCTGACTGCGGTCTATTATCTGGAGGGAAACTTTAGAAGCTGTATCGTAGTTCAGGAAGCAGGAACTGGCTTTTGATAAAAGGCTTCCTTTTTCTCCTCCACAATACATCTGGGGCCTTTCAGCGTTGATTACTGTAATATCAGCTTAATGCAGCATTGACATACAACTGAGAACTGTAACAACACTTTAATGCTAGAAAGAAAAAATTACTAGCAGAAGGGATATTAATTAGCAAAAGGTGGCCTGCTTTGGTTAATCGCTAGTCCAAAAGTCCCCTCAGCTTGTCACTCTGTATCAAATTTTTGGAGGTTTGCTTAGAAAATAGTTTAAAAGCCAGAAAAGCAGCTTGCCAGAAAGACGTGCTGCTGCTGCAGACCAGTTTTTGCCTGAAACTCCAGATGGATCGTATGGGCACAAATTCCACAGGATGGAAGAGATCTTTCATATTTATTTTTCCACACAAACATGAATATACTTACAAGAGAAGGTTCAAACTGCTGATTTTAATCACTTGTTTTGAGCAAGAAAATTTTTTATTCACTAATAATAGATATAGTCCCTTAGAGTAAATTAAAAGTGGGAAAGTATGATGTTTAGAAAAGAGAGAAAGAAAAAAGAAAATGTATTTTTTGCCTTAAATTCTCACAGTGTTTTTGTATTCTCACTTTTTGCTGAAAAGCTAGAAATATGGGGTTTTTTTCTTTGTACATATCCCCATCTATTTGGCAAAATCAAAGAAAATGTTCCTGTTACTATTAAAACAAATTTTTATCAGTAAAAACATTCTTATAAAATTAAGCTAATCTGGAATTCTTGCAAACAATTTGTGATCAATTTATCAGCCACCTTCTTGCTGTTCGAGACTATGCAATTTAACTTCTTTCTGCAACATATGCAAATCTGTGGAGATTTCTGTGTATCACCCTCATCCATAAAAATAATATGCTAAATCATACAAGTCAGTTGCCAGCCCCTGGAATTAGGGAACTAATATGTTTGATTTTTACCTGTAGTTGGATACATAAGCATAAAGATGTTTTGGAACCTGGAAAAAAAAATCATGCCTGAATTAATCACCAAATACGTCCAGGTTACTACATAACAGATAAAGAGTTTGTTTATGTTAAAACTAATTTGAAGTATATAAAGTTAAAGGTTAACAAAAGGAATAAGGGATTCAATGTAAGACGCAGCAGACTCAGGCTTAATATCACAAATACTACTTAATATGTAGAAATGGACTGGAGAATAAGCCAAAGAAGATGGATGGAGCTTTTTCTTTGTTAGAAAATATACATTGTAGAACAATATTGAATTGGCAGCAGATTTAAGAATGAGTTGTATCAACTTCAACCCCATGCCTACTTCAAAGGCACTACACATGTATAATGTTAAGTGCGTGTTAAAATGCTTTGTTGAATCAGGTCAGACTGTTCAGTCCGTGCAGGCTTAAGTCTTGCCTCATTAAAAGGGACATGACTATAGTTAATTACTAAAGGACTACTGGATGTCAACAGGAGGAATATTTTTCTGCCATGTTTGTCCCTTTAGTATGGACAGGGAGTAGAGAAAGAGCTTTCTAACTCCCTTGAATTGCCAAAGAGTGATTAGTTAATAATGATATTAACTCACCTCTCACTCTTTAGGCAGTATTTCCAAACTGGTGAAGCTTGTTGGAAAATTAGACTTTCTGTTTTAAGAACAAATATGTATGCTTTAAAATTTTGCTTTTTTATAAATCAAACCAAATACATTGAAACTCCTTGTAAACCAGAATTTCTGTCAGAGAAGGAAAAAAAGGACTTTGGAAACAGTGTTGGCAATATACACTGTAATAACCTAATTCCAGCCTGAAGAACGCATACCTGTTGGTTTTACTTTCCTCTCTGTTGGCTGTGGTGAATCTGACAGGAGTCTACATTGAGTTGCTTCCAGAGTTCACAGTAGGTGGATCAAGGAAGCACTGTAACACAGATTTCCTCCATTTTTCTGAGGCAGCTCTCTGCCAGGTTTACCCCAAACCCGTGAACTCACAAACTCATCAGAAAAGAGGAAAGGTCACTGTAAACTCCAAAGTCATGCGTGTTGTCATGTGGTGCTAAGACTCATTGCAAGGGCAAAAATTTTGTATGACTATACAGAAATTTGTTAGGAACTTTCATAATAAACTGAGATTCTCTGTAGGCATACTGATGATTTTTCTTTCAAAATTTTAAGTTTGGACAATTAAACTGAAAAGTTCGTACCCCGAGATTACAAACACCTACACTTTATAATGTATTTAACAATGAAAAAAGTAGTCTATATCAATATTAATGTGACAAATTAAAAGATCAGTTATATCTGTGAGCTGTAAATCACACATTTACAAGATACATTGAGCAATTAGGTGGAAGATTGTTATCAATACTGTCTTCCCTCTCTTCTTCCCTTCCCCACCCCACTCCTTGTATTAACACTGCAAATTGAGTAAACACACCAAAAGAAGTCAAAAGCATTCTGCTTGTGTTTGGATATACCAGTCTGGCAAGGTCAAACTGAAATGACATCAGAACACTTATGGTAGTTACTGAAAAGCACCCCAAAACCCCCAAACGCTGTCATCTGAGGTTGTACAGGAATGGGAAGATTGCACATATATATATATATACACACACATATATATGTACACTGGAATGATTTTGGATCTTCGTGTGTCCTTGTTTACTATAACTGACATGATATCACGGTAAGGTAAATAGCTGCACTGCTGCTTAGTCTGCTGACTGCAAACTTTGTGGGCCTGGTTTTCTCTTCCCAAGTATTATAGACTGTTACTTCAAAGTTGACTGCAGTGAGACGGCAAAATGCTGAAATATGGTGAGGTAGCACTTTCAAACCACTTTGCAGTCATTTTATAAAACTTTTAGTGATGAGCAGTGGCAAAAGAACCATTTTATTCAGTTTAGCAGATATTTCCAAGGTTTGCTATTTAGATAGTCTTTGATAGCACTTTAACTCCTTGCTCATTTCAAAGTCTATAAGCTTCCTCCCCTTAAGATTTTATTCCCCCTTGCTGTTTCCAATGTATTTCCTGCAAAACCGATTTCTGAAAAGCTGCAATGATAAGCAAAGAGTAACACAACCAAAAGACTTAGGAAAAACTGCTACATGTCTGTCCATCATAATTTTTCTTGCTTTTTCTTTTCTTTTTTCTTTTTTCTTAAGAAATAATTGCAGATAAAAATAAATGGTTTAAAGAAATTCCAGGTCATAAAATAATTTTGTACTTTTCTTTCAAATGATCCTATTTCAAAGTCTATGTCTGCATTTCAGAACTGGTGGACATACAGACTATGCTATAAGAAATACAGCTAATTTGCACATGTGTGTCCGTACACAGCAATTCCAAGTACTGTTTGAAAACAGTCTGAGATGAGGTGCAAGATTATTCTTATGTCTGTGGATACTGCCTCTATCAAGCTAGTCTGCAAGATGCTACCTGTTAAAGCAAAGCAAAAAGTACATTTTTTGTGCAAATAAATATAAAAATTTCAAAGTTAAAAACTCTGCACTACATTTTTCATTGTTATTGCAGGATTATTGTATGGCTGACAAAGCATATGGAAGTAGACTGTTTTTCCTTCCCAAGATTAAATGCTACCTTAATTGGCAGGTCTTATTGGATGCAGAGTTCTTACTCGTTTAAGGTCTTTCTTTTAACTTGTTTTAATCAATTTTTAGAGCCACGTGAACTGGTTCTGATTTTCAGATATTTGGGAACATATGCAATAACATGCTTCATTTACTTCAGCTTCTGTTTCTCCCTTTGTAAGAATCAATGGAGAGTTATACCTGCTACAGAAGGAAAGACTGGATGTGTTAGGGAAAGGGGCAGTTAACCTGTTTGTTGGAACTTTCTGCGTCTGGCTGAGCAAAACAAGTAAGTAACACACTAGAAGAGTCTTTCATGCCATAAAGTTTTTAAACTGCGAATCCTGTTTCCTTTCTTCTTTTATAGTACAATCTTCAAAGGAATAGTTTATTTTGATTGTCATTGATGTGCCTTATGCCAAGAAACTAATTACTCAAAGAATAGGAGGTAGTAAACACAAAAGGAAATTTCACAGAAGTCACGTGAACTTTGAAAATGCAAGCGGCATTATATTTCTTCCCCTGAGTTTGGGTGCCTGTGTGCATAAAAATCCAAGCTTTTCTTATCTCAGACTTCAGTTCATGTCTCTGAGGCATAATTTGTGGTTTACACTCAGTCTCTAAAGGATTTTATTTCACATCTGCAGTCGAGAAAAAACAGAATTTAACTGAACTGCTAGTAATCCCTAGAGAAAGTGATCATTCTATATTAGGTCAAGATTATCAGAGAGGTATTCATTAAAGTCCCAGATGAGCAAAGCATTTAAGCTTATACTTAAGTGCATCACTGTTCTGCAAAGCACTCACCGTGGCATTTAGACATATGTCTAAAGTTAAAAGCTTAAGCACTTTATTGAATGTGTGGTGCCTACTAAATCGATGGCTACATTGTCTGAAATGGTTTTCTCCTCAAATATTTGTGAAAGGTAATGCCAGTCTTTCTAGTTCATTATCCCACCATCGTGTGGACTGCAAAATTACTAATGCAGTAATCCTTTATTCTCAGGAGGGCTCTTTCTTTCTTCATCAGCTGCAAAATAAAAATACAGCCAGGCTTTAAGACCTCTGTCTTGTTCTTATCTTTCCCTGGAATAGAATTCCTATCTTATTTCTATCTGTCTCTCAGAGTTCCTGAACTTATCTGATACTGAAATGGAATGGGCTGACTAAAACCCTTCAGAATACAGACTACTCCTTCAAAATATCTAAATAAAGTCCAGCTCAGCAATAGTAATTTTCTGACCATTCTGTCAAAACCATAAAAATATCATTTAAAATGAACCAAATTAAAGAACCATTGTGATAACTCTCTACCATATATTTTATTTAAATTAAATTTATACATGCCACTGCATTTGTACTAGTATAGTTCATGGAAATAGCTTCATTAGACTCCTGCTTCTATTAAGTAATATATTATCAAAGCCAACAGAATGTGTAACTGTTGCAATTTCAGGTCTGTGAATTGTAAGGATTTATGTGATAAAAAATTTTTTTCAATCTTGACATCATTTTTCCTGAATTAGCATTCATAGTCTTTAACCTCTATGTCCTTCCATAAATTGTTTGTGGTCATATTTTAAGGATATTGGTCCATAAAAAATTGCTATATCAAGGTTCTCTGATTTCTCTGTGAAGCTTTTATGTAGAAGTAAAAGAACGTAGGAAGCTTAGTAACCTATTTGCGATAAAGATACGTCTAGTTGAGGGGTTAGATGTGATCCATGTAGTTACACATGACAGATATAATATGGATAGGGGGAACAGAAATTCAATGTCAATGCAAGTTTTGCATATTATGGGAAAAATTCAATGGAGTGGCACCTTTAAGCAGTCTAAACTTGGCACAAGAACATTACTTTCAATAAGCCATTTCTGAATAAAAGCCTTAGAAGAGAAAAATATCCCAAGTCTGCCATATATCTTCCTTTACGCTCTTTCCTGCTCTTCCCGGCACTGCTCGATGACTGTAACAACCACTTCCAGGCCCGCCCTTCTTCACTCTTACCAGTAGAAAGACACTCGCACGTTTGGCATCAGCTTAAGCGTGAGGGAGTTCCTCAGAGCAAGGTGGCTACAGCTAAAGCATTTGTACAGCTGTAAAACATTGTACTTGCAGAACATCTGCACCATCTGAAATTATGTGAATTTATGCCAAATTCATGAAGCTGGCTGGAACTTACTTAAAAGAAACCAAATAGTTTTCTTATGACATTTTCTAAATTACAAAGTTTTATCTCTAATTGTTTTGGAGACAAACACTTTCTCTGTTTTCACACACTTACCAGGCAGCAAGATGATTTATTCTGAATTTAGGGAAACATCTCATTAGACCTGAAAAGTACACTTGAGGAAAGGAGGATAAATTTTGTCCTACTGCAAAGAAACAACCCTTCAGCCTATAACCAACCTTGATATGAGCAAAAAAAGGTCCTTTTTAAAACTGTTTTTCCTTCGTGATGAAACAAATCATCAGCTACTCGCACATCTCTAGTCTTATCTCCGTTGAGAGACTTATTGGTAGTGGGCTTTGTACGAGATGAGGCTTGGGATTTAGGTGATGTTGATCTTCCTTCTAAAGTAACGTTTTTCCTGATAAGTTCCCACCTGTTTCTGCAATTTCAAAGTTTTGGAAGGGCTGGCGGGTTGAATTGGGTGTACGTGCCCAGGTGCTGGCCGTGGGGGGTTGCAGGGGTGGCAACTGTGAGGAGAGGCCGGGGCTGCCCCGTGCTGGGTACAGCTGGATCCAGCCACCTCCAGAGCTCCCACCACGGGCACAGCTGAGCCCATCGGCCAGGGTGGTGATGCCTCTGGGAAAATGGATTTAGGAAAGAGCAATTACACCAGAAAGGAGCAAGAAAACATTGTGAGAAACAGCCTTGCAAACACCAAGGTCAGAGAGGGGGAGGAGGTGCTCCGGGTGCCGGAGCAGAGATTCCCCTGCAGCCCGTGGTGATGAAGACCACGGCGAGGCAGGCTGTCCCCCTGCAGCCCATAAAGGACCACGTTGGAGCAGATCTCCACGGGCAGCTCGTGGAGGACCTGATGTTGGAGCAGGTGGATGTACCCTGAGGGAAGCTGCAGCCTGTGGAGAGCCCGCACAGGAGCAGGCCCCTGGCAGGAGCTGCAGCCTGTGGAGATGAGCCCACGTGGGAAGCAGGGGAAAATGTGAGGAGAAAGAGGAGGCAGAGAGGAGCTGTTACGTGCTGACCATAATCCCTGTTCCTCCTCCCCCTGTGATGCTCTGGTTACGGGGGGAGGTAGAATATCTGTGAGTGAAGGAGTGAAGCTGAGTCTGGGGAAAAAGGGGTGGGGGCGGTAGAAAGGTTTTAATTTTGTCTTTGTTTCTCCCCATCCAAATCTATTTTAACTGTCAAGAAATTAATAAACTTCTGCAATTTGAGTCTGGTTTGCCTGTAACAGTAATATATAAGTGCTCTATCTCCCTGTCTTTATCTTGATTCATGAGCATTTTCATTCTATTTTCTTCCCCTGTCCTGTTGAGGAGGGGGACTGGGAGAGCAGCTGGGTGGGTGTCTGGCTTCAGTGCAAGATCAGCCCACCACACAGGTGAAGTTTGTTGTGACGTTTCTACATTACGTTTAAGACAAAGAAACAAATTTTTGTGTCTTTCTTGGCCATCCCACTCACCACTATTTTTCTCTTTTTGGTTGTCCCCTGTGGAGAGTCAATTATAGGAACCATAACTAAGCCCTACACGGAGTATTCCAAAAGGCAACTACTGTCTGGATCTTTTCCCTAGTGTCATTAATTTATTATTAACCATTGCATTTAATGCTCTGATTATTTAGATAAAACGGAGTTAAGATTAAATTCAGTGGGATATATTTATCCTTGCAGTGGTTATTTCTGTCTTGTTCCCAGAGGAACAAAAATCTGTTAAAGAAATCTACTCTATCTGAGGTATAGTTTTATAAGATGCAGTGATTATTTAATTCAGCCATCATAACCGATTAAGTTTATATCAAATCACACAATTAGCAATAAACCACTAAGGTTTAAGGCAAAATATTTAAAATTGATGACAACTGTAATTGTTTAATAACTACAAAGACCTAATTATGCTGCTATTATGCTGCTAAAACAATTACAATCAGGTACCAATCCTAATATCTGTACCAGATGCTCTTAAGCCTTGCTTTCCTTTGGGTATAAAGCTGAACTAGGTGAATACTTGAAAACCAAGGAACAATCTCTTGTGACGATAGTGTTTCCTGGACACAAAGTTTGTTTTAGAGAACAGCATTGCTCAAAATACAACGGGTGAGAAAATTAATCATGAAAAACTCATGACAGAGTTTAATCATGACAGGTTAAACTAATCAGACAAGTCTGTAACACTAAATCAAAACCAGATGTGATAGATGGCATCTTTTTGGGTGATATAATTTTATTTGTTCCCTAATTACCTCTTCTAACTATGTTTTATACTGTTGAAAGTCTGGGGGTAGTAGACAGAAATGTGTTGCGCAGAGCCAATCTGAGTTTTTTTAGGAGGGCAGTGACTGCACTTTCCCAAAGTGGGCTGAGTACCTGGACCTGGGAGAAGAGTCCAGGGAAAAAGGGGGTAAGAATGGGGTCATGGGGGGCAGGAAGATGGCAGCAGCACCTGAGAGGCCCCGCAGAAGAGCATGGCTCAAACATGCAGCCAAGATTCAAGGCAATGAAAAGAAAGACACTTTTTCTAGGTATGCAAGGAGAAGTACCGTATTCCAGGAAGCCATTAGAAAGGGGCTGAAGAGACCAAGACTGGAGGAAAGAACATGGCTTAGCTACAAAGACATCCAACAGACACAGGTGCATCCTGCAAAAATTCTTAAAAGTGTGATGTTTAGGGTGTATTCACAGTAAAGACTTTCTGAGATTGATCACAGATCTTCAAATAGTATGAAAATTCCAAAACTTCAGAGTTAGAGTTGACTTGCAGTTCCTTCACATCATGTCAAGCAAATAATGTCAAATAATCAACTTCATGCAGGAAGAGTAGGTAATGATATTGCTTGTATTTTATGGAAGATGTCATAATTATTATTTCTTAAACATTAAGAAGGAAATAATATCATCCACACGCTTGCTGACCTTCTGTGAGTTACTGGATGAAAGCAAATAATAGAAAAGGTTTTACTGACATAAAGCATTACTGAGCTTCATCTGTAAATCTACCCATCTGCTTGACACTACTTCTGACTTCTTTTCTGACTTCTTTATATTTGTCTTTATTCTCTTTATGAAAAAAAAAAAAAAAAAAAGTAAAAAAGAACCCAAGATACGTTATGGAGTAATTTACCAACACAGCACAATGTGATTCAGCCATTAAACCACCTTCTCTTCCTCTACGTACTTCTGTTGGCCTCCTCACTTGCAGTGAAAGGCATTTGCAAATCTTTGTGTATTCCTGGGAAGCATCCAAGCAATTTCTTGATTCAGGCTGCTGGCCAATATTCTCCCTGAGTTCAGCAAACAAAAACAAACAAAAAAGTGCAAGTGTGGTGAAAGGTCTAGTGAGAATATCACGAGTTATGAGTTTTAGGCTGCATTTATCACTTTTTTTTTTCATTTCTTTTGATCGTGCACTTAAGAAAACTGATTAGTTTATTCTTTATAAAGCTTCCCTTGGAGTATTCTGCCAGCCATTTCTTATATCTCTGAATTTCCTTCAACTGTTTTTTTTTTTTTTTTTTTTACTTAGATAACATGTGTAGTCCTTAGAAAGAAAGAATGCGCTTCTGATGCAGAAATTGGGAAAGGGAGCTGGATTTTGTTCTTGGCTCTCCTATGATACCAGGTAAGTTACTTAAGGTGAGATTCAAGAAAACACTTAAACACATAAAGCACAATGTCAGCACATATTCTTAGAAGAGAAACCCAGAAATTGTCTCTAGCCCACTTAGACACCTTAGGTATCATAAATACCTAGATTTACATTAAGTGTCAGAAGTTGTTCAATGAGCATACCTAGAAGCATTCCTGCTTCATTTTTTTTGTGTGCTGTGTATTCAGGTGACAATTTTTTTTCCCCAAGGCATTCTGGAATTCAGAGACAAGGTTCCTCATTGTTACATACTCAAAGACTTATCTAAACCTCTTTTAAAACTAACGCTCAGTGATCACACAGAGCACAACTCAAACCAGTGAGCTCATGCTCCTTATTTTCCCATCAAATTACAGGTGAGAGCTCGCTCTCCTTCAGGAAGGGAGAAACCTGGGACCTGGCCTTCTGCAGTCTCCAGGAACTGCAATCACACCCCCCACTTCACAGGGTGGCCTAGATGCCACAGGGGGGGTTAGCCTCCATGAAAACCTCCTTCCCACCTGCCTACTGAGGCTAGGGCACTGGAGAGTCAGAACGTCGCCAGAGAGAAACCTCAGAGAAAGCATGGGACAAATATGGGGGTAACATGCTAAAATAAAAGCAGTCCTGTGATTTGGATTTATAGTTCAGAGCTGTTCCGTGTTAGGTCAACAGTCATTTTTTTAACTCAGTCTCTTCATTTTCGGAATGGAGGTAACTTTTCCATATCTGTTTAAAGTATTGAACTCGTTGATGTGTTTCAAATACTTTTATTAATTGAAAAATTATGTAGTTTAGAAAATAAAATGTCTTTGAAGCTTATTGAGTTTTTGAAAACTTGTACTATTCATAATATTTTTATGACACTTTTATTTACTTTTGTTTTCTTTCAAATTGTCAGACCATTATGTGGTCTCTGTTTTTCATTTATATGGGACTTTTTAAAATTAAAAACATCCATGATGGTTTCAGGTGGGTTTAGGTTTTCTTTTTTCATTATTTTTGGTGTTTTTTTTGTTTTGTTTTGGTTTGGTTTGGTTTTGTCAGATCCTTGAAATGGAAACAACTTTGACATCTGGAGATTTTTGTCATAGAAAAACTAGCCAGTTCTAAACGTATATTGTGTTCCTCTAACATCAGTCATTTTTCATTCTGACCTTCCTGATCATACCTTGTGGCAATAATTTATATTAATTGGTTCTCTGACATTTCTTGTGTCTAAGATACAGTCACCTATGATTACAAAATGCTTTTATCCCACTTATATATATGTTCATGTGTACACCTTTGACTCAGTGTCATGTCATTTTTGAATTTTGGAGTAGTATCTCGCTGACATTGACAACTAGATGTAAATTTTGCTCTCTGTGATTCAAAACAGGATAGCAAAGTTATCTCTGCAGTCTGTCTTGAATGTAGGCAGAAAGTGTGGCATGGTTAGGCTGTTATAACTATCAGAATAAGT
Source organism: Astur gentilis (assembly GCF_929443795.1). NCBI lineage: Eukaryota > Metazoa > Chordata > Aves > Accipitriformes > Accipitridae > Astur > Astur gentilis. The sequence goes on from NC_064913.1 coordinate 8,765,046, forward strand.
TTAGTCTGATGGCTCATGGACAGCACTGGTCTGTGAGTGAAGTCTGAATATATTGAGAAAGGGTGATACGAACAACAGAAGGAAGATCTTTACAGCCATCTTTTCAGAAAGAGGCACATTGATCTTCCTGTTGCCAGTTAGATTATGTACTGAATAGCAATATGTACGAGTGAATAATTCTTCAGTGAATGAGGCCTCCGAACAACAGAGGATTTAAAGTAAAAGATTAACAGGGTTATCAGTTGTTGTACCAATTACCAGGAGAGTAAGAGATAACCCACTTATCAGCAGTTCACTGTGAACTTATTGAGAAAACCGGCATTGTTACGCTACAGGATTATGTGATCAGAAGGATATTGGTTTGCATTAGTCGTGTAGTGCAATTCATTTTAGATTAATACCAGCTTCATTCCAATCACCTTTATGAAGGATATGGTACGTCCCTAGAGAAAAAGACAGATTTATTAAGCTAATAAAATATGTTTGCTATACAAGTGTCTATTTACTTTAGGATTAACATAACACAGTGGTAGCTATTTGTCCCTCTTCTGAATGGTGAGAGGTGAGATTTTAGATTAAAAAATGAGATAATCTGAAGGCTAAGTGTTCCCCAGTAGGCTAAGTCTTTTTCTACTCTGCTGTAAACTATGCCTTGTTGCCACAGCCTTGCAGTAGTTGGCTGCATAACGAGCTAATGCAGAGTTAAACTGGAAGAAAAGTATTCACTTTTCCCAGTTTTCTGCAAGGTTAGACTACTGCTGTATGGTTGGTATCACTGAGGAGTGAAACGGGTGCGAAAAAGGCAGGTGAAGTGGCTGGTCAGATGCAGAACTCTGCGTTACCTTGCTGGGTACCCATCCTGGGGAGTATGAAGCTTCATTCTGCTTGTAGGGTAGCGATTCTGAAATTACTTGTTCTTGGTTCTGGTAGTCTAATAAAACGCTACATTTTACTTTATTAAGAATGAGCTTTTACATTGAGAGCTTTTACAAGTAAATGAAAGGCTCACACATTGCTTTGGTGGTACAACAAATCTGGCTATAGGGCTCACTGCATTAGATGAAAACCACTACAGGCACAAGGCACAAAGTACTGTTTCAGTATAAACTCGTTTTATTTGTTCAAGGCGGTTCAAATAATTTTGTCAGTTAACTTTATATAAGAAAGCTTTACTCTGGATAAAGTACTATTTGACCAGGCCCCTCTCTACCAGGTTATTTGTTGTCTGTTCTCCCACAGCCAGCCAAAAAAACCCGTGTAAGCTCCCTAGTGTGTACTCTGGCTAATTTGGCAGATGTGATCTTGTGCTTTACTGCCTCCTTATCAGGTTGCCTGTTAGTGGTTCCTATTATATTGGACAGTGTAATGTGGACTCATAAAATCTTCCAGTTTAGTTTTATCCAAGAGAAATACAGTCTGTACGCTCCCAGGTTTCTTTACAATGTGAACCCAGAATTCAGGGACCTGAAGAGCTAAGAAAACCATCAGTTATCAGAAGAGTTGAGATGAACAATACTGGCTTTTGTTGTGTCAGACTATAATTCAATATGAAGACTGTTATTTGTTACTATGACAAACTTTGGTGTACACAAGCTTTTATGTACTCTTCAAAGGCACACGGACATATTAAACCAATTACACTTGTGACCATCTGGAGAATCTCCACAGATTTTCAAAAAGTTTTTTCAGATTTACATTAGAGTATTTAAGAACACTTTTTTGCCCTTTAGTCCTTGCCTCAAGGAGCCCATAACCAAATTCACACAAATGTGATAGATGAGGCAAAGAAAGAGAGAGAGAAAATAAGGAAAATTTCTCTAGCTGATCTCCATGAAAGATCTATGCCTCATGGAAGGATTTGAAAGGAGGATTTTAGCAGATGAAGAAGTAGAAAACTGTTCCAAAAAATAAAGATATATACTTTTCCATTCAAAATTGTGTAATTGGTTTTAGTATATTGGACTCAGACTTTGGTTTCTCCTTTTTGTATTACTTTTGATGATGAGACAAAATGTAGGAGAAGCAAAGTTTCAAGAAAGAGGAAATTTCTCTTGCTGATATTGCTTGACAAACTTGTAGGCATGTTTATCATGTACCAAAGGTAATGCTTAAATTCCCATACCTGTTGGGCCACTAGCTTTGAACATGGCCCTAAATGTTAGTATTTTGGCTTAAGTGGTGAATGATCCAACTATCTTCCCTGCAGGATGAAATTGGCTCCAACTCCAATCTCAAATACAGCTAAAAGGAAACATGTGACCAAGAGGACAATATTCCCAAAGATCTGTCCTTTAAAAACCAAATAAAAATCAATGGATCTAACTGAAGAAATTATAGTTCCCTACAGTTTCCCTTAAGTGTCATTACCTTCACTATAACGCTGCCACTAGGAAATGTAAATACTTCTTTCCCAAATGTCCTGTTAGACTGACTACCTGTTAGCTCAGTAGGGCAATGGAATGCCAGAATGATATTTTATAATCAAAGAGACAGTGTGTGAGACATATAACAAGGCATCTGTATGGTATAATTAATCTCATCCTATTGAAAACAGCTGAAACTGGTCAATGGCACTGTGCCCTTCGACTGTAGATGTCTCCTTGATGAGGAAAGAGCTTGGATATTCTGATCAGAATTTGGGTAACTACAATATATACAGGCATCTAAAATTACATGTAATAATCTCACTTTAACTATCATATTCCAGGCCAGGTTTTCACCATTTGATGTGGGGACAAGAATTTGGTACTTCTAGCCAAATTCACATAAATGTTCAGACAGGACAAGACAAACAGTGCATATCCAAACTTAATTTCTGACATTTTATGCTATAAAGAACTCTCAATCAGCTGCATTGTAACAAGGCCATATATTCAAGTTAAAAATCTCAACATGTGCAGTAGTTTCAGGTGCATAGCACCTAGATCTGTTATGCTCTCTCTTCTGACAGCCATATATTCAAGTTAAAAATCTCAACATGTGCAGTAGTTTCAGGTGCATAGCACCTAGATCCGTTACGCTCTCTCTTCTGACAGTCATTGGATAGACTCATCTTTCTGGGTGAATGAACTGTTAGACATTCCTTGTACATATCAGGCAGCTAGGAGAAGCAAAAAGAAAAGAAATGACCCTAGTGTTGAAGTGAAGCTCTGGCAGAGCTGCTGAAGTTTGCAGTTCATCATGACACAGTAAAATTGGAGGGACGAGTTTTCCATACTGATGAGGCAGCAAGAACATTGTGCTGTATATCTGTCAGTAGGCATCAAGCAGCTGGTTGTTAGACATGCTGATCATGAGAACAAGAAGTTGAGCCGACTATAAAACATGGAGGAGAAGTTATCTTTCTTCCCTTTGATTAACGAACAGGAAATAGACAATGCTTGGTAGCCATCTGATACCTCCCAACCCTCCTAGAGACATAGGAAGAACATAGAAATATTTCCCTATCAGTCTACCCAGGGTCAGCGACTCAGAGAACCTTGGTCCATAAAAATCATTTTATTGACATAGCTGCTCTCCCACTTCTGTGTTAGTTTAGCGATGTTAACAGTCCCTGTGCTGGCATCCCAAATCTCTTCTGATAGTTCAACACTTTTCCTCTGCATTCAGGAAAGAAAGGAGCTTCTTCAAGCCTCTTTATTCTATTGGATGCTTGCTCAATCCACCCCTTATGTGAGCTCAGGAAACAGCTGAACTATTTCTTCTGGCAGGCAGAGCAAGCTTTCTGAGACTGAGACCTGCAACCCCCAACTTCTGCAAATAGCAAGCATTGAGCTGTTCATGTGGGCAAGCAGTCAGGATTCCTCTCTTATTCTAGGTAATGGAAAAAATGAATAAAAGATAGAACTGCAATAAAAAGGTAGGAAAAAGCCAAAGGAGACAAATTATAATAACGCAGAGCCTAAATTAACTATAAAAGTTTTACAAGAGCAATAGCTGCCCCTCACCCCTTTAAGAATGAAAGGCATAGAGTTTCAGCATGAATTCTTTTCACATTGGAGTTTAAGATTACAGTATAAACCATCCTCTCATAAAACATATATTTAGTAGATCTATGCTGGAATACTTCTGGTGAATAGGTAATAAGGGAGGGATTGTACAAATGCTTAAACAGGGCACTTAGAGCTTGCCCTGAGACTTTCAAGAAATAAATCATCACAATTATATATTTATCTATGCAGATATCCAATCTAAATTCTGAAACTAAATTGATGGAGCACAAACATCTTTCATATTGAAAATTATAAGAAGCTAGAAATTATTTCATGTCCAATTTACATCAAGGATTATGATATAGAAGCTCATTGTACTTCAGTATGATTTCATTATATTTTCTGATAAAATAAGTGCGTAGTAATCTGCTCTTGATGAACCAGTAACACTTTATTTTCACCAAAACCGTCAATGAAAATATCATCTCATTACAGAGATTATCTCTTTATACATGAATTTGTTACGTGACTGGCAGATTTGGCATCGGAATAGTCTTCTGTTGACTTTAAATTTCTGAGCGCCATACTCAGAGCTGGCTCTGGAGTAAACTTTCTGTGTACCTAGGGCATTGTCTTGTAAGCGTGAGTCCCATCACTCTGTATAATTGTTCCAGCTGTCTTTGTATGATAACATTATGTAGAAAAGAGAATTTATCACCTTCCCTAGTGACTTCTGCTATAGCCTGCTTAAAATATCTACCTAGTTTCAACTTGGTCTCAGTAAATACTGCTTAGAAAGTAGCAGTGCTCACACAGCAACACGGCCTTTTCTGCTTCTCGTGGTCCACCGCCAGCGAGCAGGCTGGGGATGCACAAGAAGTCGGGAGGGGACAGAGCCGGGACAGCTGACCCCAGCTGACCCCAGGGATATTCCAGCCCACGGGACGTCCCGGGGGAAGACGAAGGAAGGGGGGACGTTGGGAGTGATGGCGTTTGTCTGCCCAAGTGACCGCTTTGCGTGCTGGAGCCCCGCTGTCCTGGAGATGGCCGAACGCCTGCCTGCCCGTGGGGAGGGGTGGGCGGATTCCTTGGTTTGTTTTGTTTGCACATGGGGCTTTGCTTTACCTATTAAGCTGTCTTTCAGAGTTTTCTCACTTTCGATTCTTCTTATGATTCTCTTCCCCATCCCACTGGAGGAGGACTGGGGGCGGGAGAGTGAGTGGCTCTGTGGGGCTCAGCTGCTGGCCAGGGTTGAACCACAACATCTAGGCATAAGCTCAGGTGTTATTTATCTATTTTTATAGCAAAATTGTAAAAAATGTAATAGAACAGTTCTGTATGAACAAAAGCAAGAGGATCTGGAAACATAAATTCACAATAATTCTGTGGTTACTGTGAAGAATATTTAGTCCATGTGTTATCAGTATCGCCAGACCTGTGAAACTCTAATGTATCATTTTTTCTATGTATTGTAAACTAATCAAAACGATCATCTGTTCTGAAATCCATAGTAATTTTAAAATATCAATATTAATGCAAAATTAGCAGCTATGTTCTCAAAATGCCTTCTGTTCTGTGACTGTGCTAAGTTTTGTGTTTACTGTTGCAACAGTGCCAAACTTATTCACCAAATTTTCACTCTAGACACCAGATTTGCAGCCTGCAAAATCTCTTTCTCTGGTTTATAGCTGCTCTCACTAACCTACTCATTTCCTTAACTTTCTATTTGATAACTTAATTTGCATTTTCAAAGAGAAAAAAAAGAATCATAGGAAGATGTTTGGATGCTTTCACTATTTTTTTTTCTTCCACAAGAAGGGAGAGAGATGGGCACTGAAGTTTCAGCCTTAGAGTTAGATTCTGCATGCCAATTCTGCTTGTAAAATATACATGGCTTTTTTTTTTTTTTTTTTAAATACCCCTATAGCTTAACAGGGATTTGTGCTGCTCCTCATGGTTATTGTCAGTTACAGATTGATGAAGAAAGCTAAGAAAGCTTAATCTACCTGCCCATTTGTTCTTAATTCCTACTCCTTTGCTGTAAACTCACACACTGAAACCAAAAGCACTCTGTGTTCTGTGCCTCAGCAGCTTCCCAGCTCCCTGGAGCTACAAGCCAAGCTCAGACAATTGGTTTCCCAAATGAGTCAAAGAAGTACTTCTGCCTAGTTTGTAACTGAGCAGTTTTAAACATAAGGCTGAATGTTCAGGCTGAATTTCATATGTTAAGACCACCAGGGACATGATGAGAAGGTAGCCACGGTGGAGAATGAAGTTTGTTGTTTTACAAGTAGTCCATTAAATGGCTGAATCAGATAATACAGTTTCAACAGAGAGCAACTCCTGAAACAGGAGGGAAACTGCAGTAGTGTTCAACAGACTGCCCTTAAGAGTGCTGCTATGGCACATTGCGAGAGCATCCCCTCGTCACATGAACTCTTCTAAACAACCATGCCCTGACAGTAATATCTGAAAGCCTTCAACATAAAATCAACATGTTCCTTTTGAACCTATGAATTAACTAGTGTCTCCTTTTTCAGTCTCATAACTCTGTTTGGGTTTTGTTTCAATATACAATCTTAGCAGAGCTTTCCCAAAGCTGTGGGCATTCAGATCTGAGTTTTTCATTTGATCCCGAATCTATTTAAAAGTCTATTAAAATGTTCATTCTGAAGTTCAGTGACTAGGGGTCGTTCCTGCAAGGTGGTGAATACTCTGGCTCTGATTCACCAAAACACTTAAGCTTGTACATGATTTTAAGCACGAGTAGTACCTTTGAAGTACTAGAGAAATTAAGATATGCATTTAGGTGGTTTATTGGGTAATATGCATAATACTCAGATACTGTAGAATCAAGCTCTATACTATATATATATATACACACACACAAGTAAGAACATACATACACATAGGACATACATACATATATGACATTTAAAAAGTCAGTACTGATTTGATTTCATTTTACTGGTAAGACTTTCTTGGTATAATTCTATTGAGTGCAAAAATTACTGCTATGCATACACTAGAGTAGGTGTATTTATAATAAAGTCCAGAAATTGTTAAAATAGTCTGCTAGCAATTGTTCACTTCTCACGCAATAACTCTAGCTAAATCTAAACAAAATGAATACTATATTTGAGAGCCTGAATTCAATAAATTTCCCATGTCTGGATATAGGAAATGAAGTGAAATGACGTTTCTATCAAATCAAGACAATGTGTTGTATAAAGCAATCCTGAAAAACAAGTCAAACCTACTGCAAGAGAATGTGCACTATACTGGTATCATACTAGGCTGCAGTTTACGTTTTGGCAATGACACATTGAGGTTTTCCAAGTATATCAAACACTACATTGCAATATTTGTCTAAATTATTTTAGCTACATATGTTTTCTAGCTCCTGCAAGGCCAGCTTCGCAGCCTAAATGCAATATTATTCAGCTTTTGTAATGTCACTTATGCCGTTCACTGTTGTCCCCTGCTTAAATGCTTTACTTCATAAATGTGTATTATTTAAAAAAAAAAATAAGTGAAACAAAGACATTGTCACCTTTCAAGGAGTTTGATATCTCATTTTATTTAACTAAATTTAATTTTCTATCTTCAACAGTCTTCTCTTTTGTTTATTCTTCTTGTTGTTGACTTATAATTAATTAAATACCCAGATTGACTTATGTTTTAAAAAATCTACACATTCTTTTCAAATGACTATGAACCCATCTAACATTTGACAGTGATTTACACTTTCTCCCTGGTAATATCTATTCCTATATCAAACATTTCCAGACCAAGCAAATCTGGATTTTATGTGAGATTTATATGATTTTCAGTTAGCTGAATTATTTGTTTTCAAATTATCTGACAAATTTAATCTGTTGCGTTCTTCTGAATTATTCATGACCCAGTCATAATTTCTGTAAGCATAACATAATGTCCATCAAATAATTTGTCCAAATAAACACTAGCTTTTTTATTATTGAACTGACTGTTCAAAGCCACTTTCATCTTAGTCCAATGGCTGGCTCTGGAAAACAGGGAGAGTGTCAGTCCCTGAGCACCTAGACCCAGTGCTGGCAGAGTGTCACTTCTTGGTGGTCCTACTGGTCCTGAGGCATGGCACGGGGTGCCGAGAAACTCAGGTAGCCTCTGAGCCTAGGATGCTCTGTTAGGGGTCTTGGGCAGAGCATGAATCCACCTAGACACAGCAAAGCTCACTGCTGATGCACACTGCTCTGTGATGGAAATTCCTCTATTTTCCACAGGGTGCAAACAGAGAAAGAATCAGGCGTACGCAGAGGTCGGCAAGCATGAGCAAGAGTCATCTCAAACCCCGCTTAAAAAACCAGCTGAGAAGAGTAGATCTGTGCACTCCAAAAATGAGGTGACTATCTATCAAGATGCTCAGTCCTAAATCACCGTCAGGGTCCCGGGGGCACTAATAAGCCATCGTGGTCCTGAGGAGCCTTGCCTGAGCCCTCCGTCCAACCTGCGCTAAGCTTTAACCGTACGTGTCTCCAGTCCCTTTCCCGAACGACCTGGGTTTCCACCATTCACCTCAGACCTGACTTGTCACCTCCCTTTTGCCCGATGCTCACCAGACATTCGGAAGGACTCATCGCTGCTGCCAGCTGGCTCCGCTCGCCTGAAGCCCATGCGGTGGGACTGTGTTTGGGGTGGCCACGGCCCACCTGCTCTGTGGCCACCCTCAGTTTGCCATCCGCGGCCCCTGCCGCTGCCTGACGGCCACCGCCGCACCTCTGCCCTCACGTAAGGCAGGGCGACAAAAGGTAGCGGGGAAGTTGCGTGTCCGTCTGCCCAGGGGCTTCTCTGAGCAGCACCGGAGTGAATGCTTTTGGTCTGACCATTGAACCTCTGCGCTTCGGAATAGTAAGTCTTAAATTTGTAATGGTGGATACTGCACCCTCCTGGAATCGCAGGGAATTTTTAGACTCTGCAAGGAGAAACTGGGCTTTGCATTTCTCTGTTTCACACCAAGTATGTAAAATATTTGAATAGGATCTGGAGTTCAGATATTCCCCTTTTTTTCTGTGATTAATCTGCTGGGACTTTAGGTATTTGTATACATTGATGTAGTGTTCATATGGGTGGTTACAGAGAAGACAGAACCAACCTTTTCTCTGAGGTGCAGAACAAAAGGACAAGTTGCAGGAAAGGAAATTCCCACTAGAGATAAAGAAGAATCCTTCACGGCTGGGCTGGGGGGAAAGCATTAGGTCAGGTTTCTCAAAGACGCTGTATGATCTCCATCTCTGAAGATCATCAAAACCTGACTGGGCAACGTCCTGAACTAACCTAATATAACTTTGTCCTGGTTTTGGCTGGGGTAGAGTTAATTTTCTTCTTAGGAGCTGGTACAGTGTGTTTTGGATTTAGTGTGAGAATAATGCTGATAACACGCGCACGTTTTAGTTGTTGCTAAGTAGAGCTTATCCTAAGTTCGGGATTTTTCAGTTTCCCGTGCTCTGCCAGCAAGCAGGTGTACAAGAAGCTGGGAGGGAGCACGGCCAGGACAGCTGACCCCAACGAGCCAAAGGGATATTCCAGACCATGGAATGTCATCCTCACTATGTGAACTGGGGGGAGTTGGCTGGGAGGGGCGGATCGCCGCTCGGGCATGGGTCAGCGGGTGGTGAGCGATTGCATCATAACGTCACTGGTCTTTCTTGGGGTTTACTTATCGCTTTTTTTTTTTGTTTTTGTTATATTCCCTTTCATTACTTTTTTATTATATTTTATTATCATTATTGTTATTATTATATTTTATTTTAAATTAGTTATTAAACCATTCTTATCTCAAGAATTATTTCCTGAAGGACATAACACAAATCCCTTTATGCATCTTTTTAACTACAGAAAATTGAAGGACAGTACAGAGATAACAGCTATCGTTACACAATTTTTTAGAGTAAGGCTGAGTTTAAAATTAATCTGTTCTGTTTGCACAGTCTGGTCTCCTTTTTCCACATATGGAATTTTCTTTCTGTGCAAATGCTGAACTAGGAGTTGTTCAGAGTTTACTTCCCCCCATAGCTGATCCCTGACAGCTTAAACTTATGGACTGGAAGGAACAGATAGCAAAGTCTACATTTAAGCCCTATGATATTCTGGCCAGAGATATAGAAAATCTCTCCTAGAGAATGCTAAAAACTGAGATTCAAACAAATGCTAAAGGGCAGAGACAAACATCCCACAGTTAGTGAGATGAGCCATTTATTACTAATTAAATCTATTTGTTTCATTAAAGCCTTACTATGTTATGTATGTGTCATGGGGAAATTTGAGTAGGGTGGCCACAAGAGGAGAACCGCACCACCCTCTGACATATAATCTAAAATTTATTTATTGAACAGGATGTTTATGTCAGGTGGATAGTGATTTCTGTTCTACAGCGTGCAATTACTACGCAGGCACACCGATCAAAGCTCCTCTGGTCCGGTTAAAGGTGGGGTGCTCCGCAGACCGAAGGTAAGAGGACATTCAAGCTGAGCACGGGACGAGTTGGGTCCTGCCTGGCAGCCTGGGCCCCACAGGTAGCAGTTCCACTTTGGACTCAGACTTCTGCACTGTGTCCAGCAGTTGTTTGTATATGTGTTTCCCTCCCTAAGGAGCTTCTGTTTTAGCTACTTACTGCTTTCTGAATTATGCCACGGGTATAAACTGTCAATGGCTGCAGCAATTATGTAGCGTGGTGGTAAATTTCTTTTGCTTTCTTTACATTTAAGGCCAATTAGTGGTTGTCACTGGGACTTTTACCACCCTTTGGTCTTCTGCTACCAATGTACTACAAATGTGTGAAGTCAGTAACAGGTACAAAAGTTTGTCTATTCTTTGTTTTCAACTCAAGCCAGATTAACCTGGTGAGTAAGAGGTGGGCAGATGTCATCAAGGTCTCTTTTATCTCTTTAGGCTTCACCCCATAAAGCTTGTTTCTACAGTGAGCATGCACACAAATATCTAACTGACAGAGAAGTGAGTTGTAAGCATCAAATGTTACAAGCCTTTATTTTGGGTTAGGGAACAGGAAGAAAATACTTTGTTCTTTAACACCACTGAATGGTTGGGACTTTATAACACCTACAGAGAACTATTAATGGAGTCCTGATTACTGAAGATTGCAATCTTAAACAATAAACAGCAGACCAATTAGTATGCAGAGATAAGAATGATTATTTGGGTCTCTCTGTTGTTATTTTTTAACTGAGCAGTAGCCAAAGCTAACTCCAATCCTGTCTCAAGCTGCAGATGTTTTTTTTTTTTTCTGTTTCTGAATTCTCTCAAGCATTTGTTAGCCTCTAACCCAAAAGGCAGTTTTCTTCCAGGGACTATCCTAGATCTGAGCTTACTTGCTTTCTTTTTCTGCACCCAAGAAAATGCACTGAAGATTGCCTCTGCAAGCTCTTTAACCTATAAATAGCAGGGGGTTTTAAACATTGGAGTTTTGCCTTGCTCAGAAGATCAGGTTGTAAGGCTGTTGGTGATGGGAGGGTGCTGTGGGTTAACCCCTGTAAGCAGCTGAGCACCACACAGCCACTCGCTAACTCCCCTGCAGTGGGATGGGGGAGAGAACTGAATGAGTAAAAGTGAGAAAACTCAAGCATTCAAAGACAGGTTAATAGGTAAAGCAATAGCTGCGTGTGCAAAGAAAGCAAGATAAGGATTGCATTCACTGCTTCCCATTGGCAAGCAGGTGTTTAGCCATGTCCAGGAAAGCAGGGCTCCATCGTGCATAAAGACAGATGCCATAACTCTGAACATCCTCTCTTTCCTCCCTCCTTCTTCCCCACAGCTTTTATTGCTGAGCATGACATCATATAGTATGGACTCTCCCCTTGCTCAGCTGGGGTCAGCTGTGCGGGGTCTGTCCCCTCCAGACTCCTTGTGCCCCCCCAGCCTGCTTGCTGCTGGGGTGCAGGGAGAAGAGAAAAGCCCTCGACGCTGTGTGAGCACGGCTCAGCAATAACGAAAACATCCCTGGGTTATCAGCACTGCTTCCAGCACAAAGCCAAACACAGCCCCATACCGGCTACTGTGAAGAAAATTAACTCTATCCCAGCCAAAACTAGTACTATTACTGCACAGGTGACTTTTCCAACAATTATTTTCTCTCCTACATCTCTTCCTAGAGGGGCTGTCTCTGTGATTTCTGTAAATGGTGTACATTACAGCCTGAAGAAATTGCTAACTTCATTGTCTGTGGTTGTTTCAGTGTATCTAAAAATGGCATTGAACATGTGCTTAAATACAATGACTTTGGAAGAAACAGTAAATTTTTATTTTTTTAAGAGCCCTTGAATGGGTTTGGGAGGGGCATTTTTTGGTTATTCTTTTTTTGGGGTGGGGCTTTCTTTCACATTTCACTTTAGAGAGATTTCCACAATAAAATACTTCACTGTTAGAAGATAAAAGAGCCAAGAACCTAGTTTAGTACACAATACTGAATCCATTTATCTCAGGGGAAATTTTTCACTGGCCTTAAAAGGAACAGTAGCAAGACCTCAAATATTAGAAAGACTTTATAGTTTAGGCAGACTTCTGTGGTATGGTAAGATGCATTAGACAGTTAAAATACTGGTTCTAATTATCTCTGAAGCTATAAATGTCTTTAATTTGTTTCCTTGCCATTGTACAGAAGACTCATTTAAAAGGACAGTATTTGAAATCCATGAGATGATCTGACCTAACTTTTTGAAAGTAGTGTGAGTCAGAGTTAAAAGCAACCACTCATCACAGTCTCTGTTTTCTTCAATATCCACAAGGAAGAGCTTTGTGAAAATATTTGACATAATTTAGAGTATACTTATGTTCCATGAGTGCAACTGTCTGTGAATAAGTCTAGTCTTTTAGTTCTAAGGAAATATTCTTTGCAAATAGTGCTTTCATTCTGAAATGTGACAAGACAGAGTGCATTTTAAAACTTTTCAGAGATTACAAAAAGGTGGGAGAACTTTTGAGGAAGAGGTTTGGGTTTTTTGTTGATTTTTTTTTTTCTTCATATATTATAACCAAGCATGAGAACTGATTTGGCTCCAGTTATTTCTTTTCCTAGCCCCCGCTCCCCCATGTTTGTAACAAGAAAAACCATTGTCTGTAACTGTTGCCTCAGAATGGAAAATCATCTGGACAAAGTTCTTTGGTTTTTATTTAGCAAGTGATGTGGTGGTATACTAGAGCACAACCATCCTATAAAACAGTCTGTGCTGCTATGTGTGAATGCGATTAGCTAGTTTTAAGCTCAGTCACCTGTGATTTTGCAAACTTTTCCAGTGTTGATGAAGACTTATATACACTTTGTAAGCAAACAGACAAGAACAAATATTTTTCTGTGTGAGGTAAAGTGAAGTAGGAGGTTGTGGTGCTGATGTGCTGGGGGTAGAGAAAAAAAGAGAGGACTGGAGTGCTGCTTTTTTGACCCCTTCTTGTTATGCAGTGTAACGCTGAAATTCCCGTCTACAGACCTGTTTTCTTTGAAATCCTTTGCCTGTCTAGAATAGCAAGAATGAGAATAACCTAATTTAAAAGTATAACATAAGCTTACATCATCATCTCCACAGAGAACTAGGTATATTCACCTCTCTATCTATTGATTAAAAGGAGATCATACCAACCTGCTTATACTACATGTCAGGCTTATGACCTGTTGGTGTGATGAATTCCACCCTAAATAGGTAGCTGACTGAGGTGGGAGCTGCACACTCTGAAGCCAGAATTTCCAAGTGGACAGGCGTGGTCTTCAGTTCCCAGGGAAACAAGGTGTTCTGCTATAGCAATAATCTAGAGATACCTGGTTCAATTCTCCATGTGTTAGCTTAGTGGCAGCCAAGATACACAGTCTTCGCAATGAACATTCAAGTGCGTATCTGACATTTAAGCCCCTGGTCTTTGGCATGCTATTGTAACTATTCAACCAATTGGGTTTCTTCCTTCCTCACGGGGATGAAGAATATATGGAAAAGATTTGTATGAAGCAAAAGACATCGGAAGACATAGCACAATAAAAAAGGAGAAGACAGAAACAGTGACAGTGAAATGGAGATCGAAAATGGAAGAGGGAAAAATATGCCAGAAAGAAAGTAGTAAGAGAAAGCTGATTGCTCTTAGAAATCTGCTGAATAAATACAAATCGGACAATAAAATACATGACTAACATACAGAGATGAGACTAAACTATTCACACAAAGTTCACTGTGATGCAGGTATTCACACTCCCCAATGGAGTTCACACCACTCCTATCTGAGCCTGGAAAAACTTTATTTCAGCTGAAATAATAATTATACAACAGGTTTTGGAATAAATATATCAGATCCTATTGAATGACCACTCTTTCCCTGAGGAGGATCCCCTTGGGCAAGAATATAGTACTATAACCTTGAAAATGCTTACTTCATCTCTTCATGATTTTGTTGACTGTCCAAAAGATATTGTGCAGTCCACTTGCACCTGCCAGCACAGCCCTGGGGGTGGCAAGGTGGACTGTCAGAAGGCCTATTCTGCACAGCTTCAGACCGCAATGAAACAAGGTTCAACTTCCTCAAAATGCTGTGGCGATCTTTTCCTTATTGACTGAGCTTTGACTCCTTCACCTTATTGTTCCTAAATATCCTTTGTTCCTGAGGGAGGAGTGCTGCTGAGATGGTTCTTGTTAACTCATTTTCATGTCTCAAAGTTTTCAAAGTTCTATCCTGGAACAGTTTCACAGGCTGTGTTCATTGCCACATACAAAGCATGACATATATTGGAAAAGAGTTTTAATTAAAATCTAGTTTAATGTTTCCATTTAATTTAAGTAGCAGCTGGCATTATTTGTTACACTGACAGTGTGACAAAAAGAGGTCAGAAAAAGAAAACTGGTTGCTATTCCTTCTTTTTTATTTGCCAGTTGAACTACTGAAAGCATTAACGTTTTAAATCTCTAAGTGTCTGGCTATTAAGTAAGAAGTAATAAGAAGTAAACTGTGAATAAAGTTGGTTTTCCACCATTGACATGGCCATTAATGCCAATATTACAAGATAAGATTCTCATTAAAATGGCGGTAACAAAAACATAGGTTCTATGTGCTGAGATTTATGTATCTGGCAGAAAATTTCACAGCATCCATTAGGACTGCTGCTTGAGAAAAGTGACTGCAATTTCCACTGGCATCTCTCTCAATTTCTACATAACTAATAAAAAACTAGGGACACTGCTGAGCACAGCTTGACTTGATCTAGTTGCCATCCTTGATCGGGTTGCCTTATTACAATTTAAAAATAACCTTGGCTTTTTCAGAAAAAAAAAAAAAAATATTCAAACTCTGTTTGAGTTCCTTATATGTATGCCTACTAAATACTAAATGTATTGCTTCCATACCAATGTGCTCATAGGGCTAATCACACTGGGAGTGGATTCATCTCATTTAGTTGCTGGCAACTACTTCATGGACACCTACACCTGACCTGCCTCCATGGGAGTGTCAAGAATGGAGTATCTGAGTCCACTGCAGTGGCAGATAGGACAATACAACCAAAACTGAGTGTGATGAGTCTTGGTATAGGTTATGGATTGACGAGTAACAGGAGAAAACAACCTGAAACTGCTGAAAAGCTGTATCATGGTATCCTCATGGACTGATTTCATTGGCAGCCTGTGCTTATAACCTCCCTCCTAACCCCTTAAGAGAGACTGGGGCGAAGCGTTGTTACATGGACATGCAACACCCAGCATCACGTAGAGGGGGAAGGTACATGTAGTGTACCAGCTACGTGTTCGTACCCAGTCACAAGCCGGAGCATGACTCCCAGACTGGTCCGAGCCGGTGTCATGTTTTCCGTAGGCTTGACTGTGCCAACCCACTGGTAACTGTGGTCTCAATTTGATCTGCGTGAGTCTTGGTGTAAAGCTTGTCATGATGCAGCCTATCCCTTACTTGGTCTGCTTAATAAGTTGCCCTTGGCAGTGCCTCATTACCTGGTGTTCTCTTTCTCCTTGTGACACCTATTATAGATGTTTAATTTAAGATAAAATAAATGGCTCCCTAAAGAGGCTTAGCTACACGGTGATAGTGAAAAGATAGCAAAGTGGGTACTTCAGTTGCAGATATCAATATTTTAGGTATTTAAGGTTTGTTAAATTAATTCTACCTACCAGTGCCTATTCTCCACATATATCCATTGTGCGAACAGCAGTGTAATTAATGAGGCATGGACTTGACAGGCTTCCCCCCCACATCCCCCATTATATTCATTAATACAGTAGAAATTTATCCCCTTCAAAACAGCTGTATTCTTGACCAGAATCATGATGACTACTCCCTACTGCAAGCAAAAACTACAGCTTCTGAAATCTATATGGATTTGCCCTATTCTTATCCACTTCCCTGTTTTGTGTCCCTTGAACTCTTGGCATGGGTATCAGATCCCCAGAGAGCGATCTCTAGTATGGAAATTGTTGTACTCTGGCTAACAGCCATTGCAAATTAACCAGAGAACACAGTTCAGGGTAGTCTTTCCAAGGTGGCCTGTCATCTATTACCTCCTTCCATTGAAATAAATTATTCCTGACAAAACCGTCAAACAGCAATCCCTCCTTGCAAATGCCCAAACAAAAAAAATGTGTAAGCAAAGAAGCTGATTCCTACTGGGTCTTAAAATACCCCTTTGCTCCATTTATTAGTCTACTCAGACTGTACAAGCACTTTACCCTTAACAGAGAAACCAGCCTTTTCAGATGTTTTGCGGTTGTGTGGCGGGTTTTGGTATCGGCTGAGGGTCCGCAGGGCCGGCTCCTGTCAGAAGCTGCTGGAAGCTTCCCCGGCTCCAGCCGGACCCGCTGCTGGCCCAGGCCGAGCCCCTCAGCGACGGTGGCAGTGCCTCGGGGAGAATGGAGTTAAGAGGGGGAACCCCCAGTGAGTGAGGGGATTGGAATGTGAGAGGAAGCCCTCTGTGGGTACGGACGTCCATGAGGAAGACAGGGAGGAGAAGTGCCAGAGGAGGGGATGCCCCCGCAGCCCGCGGTGAGGCGGCAGGCTGTGTCCCCCCAGCCCACGGAGGGGAGTGGGGGAGCAGAAGCCCACTCGGCGTCTGTGGAGAAGCCCACGCCAGAGCAGGGGGATGGATGCCCCCCAAGATGGCCGCTGCTCTGTGGGAAAGCCGGCGCTGGAGCAGGCTGGGACTGAAGGACTGCAGCCCATGGAAGGGACACACGCTGGAGCAGGCTGTGAGGAACCACAGCCCGTGGAAGGACTTACGATGGAGAAGTTCGTGGAGAACCATCTCCCATGGGAGGGACCCCACGGTGGGGCAGGGGCCGAGTGAGGAGCGCCGCCCCTGAGGAGGACGGAGCGGCAGAGACGAGGGCTGTGAGGAACCGACCCCGACCTCCATTCCCCGTCCCCACGCACCGCTGCAGGGAGAGGGAAGCGGGAGTGGAGTTGAGGTGGGAAGGAGGGAGGGCTGGGGGGAAGGTGTTCTAAAGTTTGGGTTTACTTCTCATTATCCTGGTTCGATTTGATTGGTAGTAAATTACATTGGTTTTTTTGCCCCAAGTTGAGCCTGTCTTTTGCCGTCACCATAATCGGTGAGTGATCCCTCCCTGCCCTTGTGTCGACCCACCAGCGTTTCTTTCTATTTTCTCCTCCTCATCCCACCGAGGAGGGGGCGGGGGGGAGAGGAATGATCAAGTGGCTTCGTGGTGCTTTGTTGCTGGCTGGGTTTAAACCATGACGTCAGATTGCAAGCATAATAATGTTTGACTGA
Organism: Astur gentilis; assembly: GCF_929443795.1. Taxonomy (NCBI): domain Eukaryota; kingdom Metazoa; phylum Chordata; class Aves; order Accipitriformes; family Accipitridae; genus Astur; species Astur gentilis. The sequence continues at coordinate 8,782,734 of NC_064913.1, forward strand.
AATACTAAACCTAAAGAAAAAAGATTTTAAATGAATTTGGAAAAGGTTTTTTGGTTGGTTGGGTTTTTTTTGCTTTGCTTGTTGTGGGGCTTGGGGTTTTCTTTAATGAAATACCATAATTTCCGATTCTGTTTTGTTTTTTAATTTGGAACACAATTTTGGTAAGAGATTACCAGTGAATGAATAGTGTGGGAAAAATAAAACCAAAACAAATGTTTTAGTTTGTGATGAAAAAGACATTCATCGTGTTCTGAAAAAGCTTTCAACACTTTTTTGCTACAACATTGAGTCATGGGCTGAAGGAAGAACACTCCTGTTATTATGTGTTTAGGTTACCCCTTGATGCCATGTTGTGTGCAGCACTGCTGAGCTGTATGGTACAGAGCTCAGGAAGAAGATGCAGCTAGGAAATAGGGATCTCTCCAGAGGACATAGAGATTATGGGATATGTTTGGCAACATTTTTTTTCCAGGGAAGGCGAGGAGCAGCTGTGTTTACAGCAGTGTACTTTTAGGCACAACCAGAAAGTCTGGGACATGGGTCAAATGATTAAGCCTAGGGTATAGTGTGTCAGGTTTATTTCAGTGCAGTTCTGATCAGTCCTTAAGCTCCACTGTTGCCAGCTCAGCCAGCACTAGGATGTGTGTGTATCTGGAAGGGATCTGCACAACAAAATAGGTGGCACCTTTTCACTATCTCCAAGTTCAGAAATGATAGGGAGTCGAAGAAACTCTGCTGGTAGTTCTTCAAAGATGAACACACAGATGTCTATGAAACACTGATTTTGCCATCCAGAAAAAGGTCATGCCTGTGTAAAAATAGCTCTTAAATAAAAAAGGGGTAGTTTTCAAATCCACTTCTCTCCCCATTTTCCATTCCTTTCATCAAATAGCTCTGTCTCAATAAACTTTTCTTGACAATGAAATTTATGGGAGGTTTTTTTGTAAAAAATAGTAATTATTTAAAAATGTAAACCAAACACTTGGCTTTTACAGAAGTGGAAGCAATGTTTTCTGTCATTTGACATTAGCTGTCTCACAGCTGAAGACCACATACAGAGACTGCTATGATCCTTCTAGGATCAATATAAACATCTTCATCTGAGCACCCTTTATTGTCTTTTATAAGCCTTTTTGAGGCACCTGTAGAGCTCACATCTATTTTGGATGTCTAAATTGAATTAATAATCTGATCTAACATATCTGCTTCAAAAAAATAAAACCCCTAAGCAAACAAAAAACCCTATTTAAGATTATGTAGGTTCCCTTTATGTGGACCACCCTCCCAAGCTCCTTTTCCACTTGTTTTCAATATTTAGCATGTAGAAAATTACATACTTACTGTTCCTGCACCAAAAATTAATATCTACAAAAAGCTGCAAGGTTTTTGTAAAAACAGAAGACTGCATATCCCATTGTATACTTAGGTACAGTAATAGCTTATAGACCAAGGACAATAATATTTTGGTTTTCCTGACACAGCCTCCATTTGTTTTCCTTTTTTCTTTTTTTTTTTTTTTTTTGGGGGGGGGTGGGTGGGTTGGGAGATGCAACTGTAAGGAAAGCATTTGGCCAAAGCAACAACTTTTTAGCTTTAACTGACTACAGTGTTACGCTAGTAAACATGAAATAAAAAGTGCTTTCTTTAAAATAACATTTAGATTCTATTACTAAATTCATGCTGCTTTCCCCCATATATCATTATTAACTGGTGAATGTGTTTATATCAGTTCAGCCAAATGAAACAGGTAAAATATGAATGTTACATGTCCATCCTGGATTTTACTGTGTTTTAAGATATTTGATTTTGAAAAGTGAGAAAAAAGATCTTTTTTCTATATATGTTTTTCCACATTTTTTTCTGTATGATCCCTGTATAGTTACCCCCTTTGTTTGTTTGTTAAATCCAAGTTTTTCCTGTGTACATGTAACTCAAGGATATTGGATGCTTAGAGAAATTGTGACAATGTTGTGGAGATAAGTGTTAACAAAAGAAAAACAATCTCTAAAAAGACCCCAATCTTCATTTTAAAAGCAAGAAGTAGACATTCTGTCTAGCATCTGCAAGAAATCTTATTGTAAAGAGTCCTGAAATGGGCGCATGCATCAGAGTCAGACTCTCAAGACCACCTAGCTGCTGTGTGCTCCTGAGACAACTGAAGAACAGTAAGAATCCCCTACAGAGAAAGAAGATACATCAGAAGTGCTACAAAATATATGCAACATGACTGACTACTGATTAGATTTAAACTGTGAGGTAGGTGAGGCTACAGATAAAAGGGGGAAAAAGGAATATATGGCATAGTTACAGCTGGGGTTATACTGCCGTTTCAGCCTATTTACTGAAATGGAATGAAGTGATGGAAGAAATTAAGTTTTAATCGGGATTTCTTTATCTTTTCAAAATGAAAGCAGTCATTTGGAAGATTAAGATTAACTGAAATTCCTTTTGTTGTATAATATGTATTTCAGTCATATGGTCTATCTAAACAAATATTTCGGAATGATACTTACTGAATTGCCTTCTAGGAGAGGATCAGTTACGTCAAGCTGCTTGTTGAAGTTTAAATTCAAATTCCACTTGGATGAGAAGATATCATTTGGATCAGTTTAAAGTTTTTATAGCAGCTGAAAAGATTGAAAAAGAAATCATCAAAGAGGATGCTAATTGTAATCAAATTAAATGACTGGATGGATTAGAATTAGGATGCAGAAGTCTGGGAAAATGTCTGCTCTGATGGATCCTGCTGGTGACATGTTTTATTTCTGTGTATTAACCAAGCATCTCTTGAGTACTTTTTCATCCTGATTGATAGTGTGAGATTCTTGCCAGTTGTTAGGGAGTAGTTTAACTTGAGAATAAGACAAATTAGTTATACAAAATCATGTGTGTGTAAATTCCAGAATATATATGAAATCACCCAGCTCACCACTACTGAGATCAATGAAAAAAAAAAATTTTTTTTTTTGGGGGGGGCTAGTCTGATGAGGTAGCTAGCTATGAGTTTGAAGTGTAGTCTGGATATTGTCATGCAAATAAGCACTTCAAACAATTCTTCTCAATATATATTGCAAACCAGAACTGTGGAATTAATTAGTCTGTTCTTCATGGTAGATTTTTCCATAAAAATTTTGAATGTTCATATAAGGAAGTTTTTCTTTCTTCAATTTACTCTTCTATTAAATTTTTGAATACATCCAAGGGAATGTTATACTAAACGAAATGAACAGATGCAAAGGAAAGTTAACTCAAACCAAACTAGAAAACTGTTTCTAGGCTGTTCCAGAGGCAAACAGATGCTCACGCACAAGGAGTTCAGTAAATGTCAAAAAGAACAACAAAAAGATTCTTTTCAAGTGTGGACACCAAATAACCATCTTTCTTCCTTTTAGGGGTGTTGTTCATTGTTCATTGTTGTACATTGGGGTCAATGTAACAAACTTGAGGTAACATTTAAATATATTTACAAATGTAAGAAGTTTATGAATATAAACACATTATATACACTATAGAGCATATATAAACAATCTTCCTGTTAAAATCTCCTATGACTATGATAGCAACACAAGGTTATGGCAGGTAATATTTATTCTGACAATATATTTGTCTCTTTTTCCAAACATAATCAAGAAGTGAAGATGCTCTTAGTAATTTGAAACATCAGTCACGGGGGATGCTTCATTTCTCAGTCCAAACCTACATTTGCAAAATGCAGCGATTCGATTCTCTTATGTCAATCTTATAAACTGAAATTTTTCTTCAATACTTCTGATATTAGATGTACAATTTCACTGAACAATGAACCCTATGCATTTTTCATAAATCAATCCTCTCATTAAAAAAATTTACATGAACCGTATTTGTTTACTGGGTTTTTGTAAAGTGAGTTCAAAACTGCCACTCAGGGTAAGCCTGAACACATAAGATTGCCCATGAGTCTATCTTACCTTATACAAGCTTCTGTGAGTTTTGTTGCATCTTAAAAAAAAATATAATAATAATAATAAAAAAAATTCATATCACACGTCTGATAAAAATAAAGAAAAAAAATTTGAAAAATTACAAATTGCTATTCATCTGTAGTCCTTCACAAAGAGAAATTGATCAGACTGCATTGCTAGTAGCTCAAAAGTAATTTTTCAAATACCAGTTTTTTACTCTGGTTTGGAACCTCATATCATAGGCATGAAATTGAAATACTTAGTTCCTTATCAAACTTTATACATGCATGGCAAATGTTGCCTGATTTATTCTTGTAAATTTTTTCTCATAATCATTGGCCTGCCAGCATTTGTCTTTAAATAAACAAACAAACATGTCTTTCAAAAGGAGAGAAAAGCAAAAAAAAGTATTAAGAATTACATAAACTTTGTTGACAGTCATGAGAAAAGATTCGGGAAACAGCTATTTGTTCTATCAACCTTGAATAACTCTTTAATTTTATGACAATCTCCTCTCAGCGTAATGTTCATGGTAATCTTTTCGCCACAAATGGCTGAGAGAGGAAGAGAAGTTAAAAATAATTCTTCATATTTGAGAAAAAAGATTCCCAGAAATATCTCTGAAAGACTTAATTGCTTTTGCAAATCTCCATAGCTGGGACGCCAGCAGACTTTTCTGATATGGTTATAGCTATCAGGACAAGAAGGTCAGAATCCATCCAGGTACTGCCCTCTCTCCCTATCTGTATTTATTTTTTATCCTCACCTTACAATAAGGTTATAAATAATTTGGGGACAGGTAATGAATTGTCTTCTGTGTTTGCTTAATGATTATTACAATAGTATTCTTGCCTTCAGGTTGCCACATACTATCAAAAAATAAACAATAAATCAGAATAACGGAAAGGGATGTATACTAATGATGTTAAATATAGAAGGAATTATACAACACTGTCTAGGTGGCCAGATGACTACCATGGCCTCCACCTCCTCTCCATTCTTACCTTTTACTCACTGTAGACTTGCACAGAGCACTGGAGACTCAGTCACAGAATAAAGCAATCTGAAGTACTATGCTTTTGATGGTTTAAAGAAGTAGGTTGTGTTTTTGTGAGACCCCACAAAAAGATGTAATTATGTTTTCATCTATTTTCCAGGTTACAAGAAGATGGGTGGTTGGTTTCACCCCCACATCCTCTGAGCTCTGTTCATAGTGCTTTTTGTCCTATTTGTAATTCCACCACAGATTAAGATTCCACCTTTAAGCACACTACGTACGTATTTGTAAGAAAAGCACTTCTGCATATGCAGCTGAGATCAGCAGAAAGGATCTAGGTAGGTTTCTTTCTTTATAAATGAGGTAGCTGCTATGTCTTCCTCTGAGAAGAGGCCCGAACTCTGGCACCTTCTTCCTTCCCACCACAAAAGGCTTTCCAGAGACCAAATTTTCAGGGAACACTGAACTCACTGTAAGTTCTGGGAGAGAAGACAGAATGGATTTGGGGCAGTTTTGATTAAACCGTATGTCATATATGTTTTTATTGTGTTATTGTGCATTTTCATGCAAAGGTGAGGCACTGAAGCACTGGGATTGACAACTACTTTAAATTTATTTGAATAAATCAATATAAGACTAAATTTTCCTTTGCTTATTGATTTTCTTCTGGATCTCTTAGGGAAAATTGTTTTATTAGGAGACTAGCTGAAGTAAAGGAAAATAAATATACTATCTCAAGAAAATTTAATTTCTCATAGATTCCTTTGGAGACTATTGTGCTATAAAGATTTATGAAAAACTCTGTCCATATGTATGACACACCCTAGCTATGGTGATATAGTTAACAAATAATACGATATGCTTGATTATGGAGGCCCGCCAGCTCTCAGTGTAGGTTACAGTTATGGATCTGTTTTGACCATTACGCAGCAAATGCTAACATCTGGAAACTTGAAGTTCAAAGGTTATTTTTCTCATAAAGCTGAACCAGTATGATTCATAAAAACCTGATGTTGACCTTCAATTTAACAAAGTCCTGCTGCTAATACTGTATTGTAAAATACAGGGTGTCTACTTCCTTGACTTGGTTTGATTTTGATTTTATTGAACTATTTAATCAACTAACATAGAAAGGGGCATTTGAAAATAACCCATCCTTGTGATTATAATGCAGAAACTTGTACAGATAGATTACTAGTGTTTAACACACCTGCATATGTTAACCTTTATCGTAAAAAAGCAAAATCTTTTATGATTGCTAAGAAGCTCCTGACTTGTTACATATTGCCTGTGGATTTTTTTTCCCTTTGTTGTCATCGTCTCATTCATCATGCTCCTCCATCACATTATACCACTTACAGTTCTATTCTTCCTGGGTTTATAGTGCCTGAAAGAAGACACCATAAAAAACTACATTAGCATAAATTAATCTCATGTTCTAGGTCATGCCTTCAGGCTATGGGGGTGTGCAGTAGATTAAATAATTTCCTTAATGCTTCTGCACAGCTGGATTCCCTTTCTGCCCCTTTTGTAGCTCTGGACTATGTCTGCGTGCTCATATTACCGCTGTTCTGACAAACAGTGGTGGGCATCGCACAGGTACCTCTACTCAATTCTCCAGGCAGTCGCTAAGATCTGTATAGTATTTCCCATCCACATACAGGGGACTGTACGCTACCTGGGATGTGGTACAGCCTAGCAGCTATTGCTAGAACTACATATACTGTCAGGTAATCTGGGAATGCCTAGGTTAAAATACAGACTGTCTGATGATAATTTTCCTCCTTTCCCCATCCTTCTTGTATTCAGCAGTAAATACTTGCTTGAAGTCTAACTGTATTTGTACCACTCCTCTCCTTTCTTCTGTTTGTGGCCTTCTTAAATTAAGAACCTGAGCAAGCAGATCTTCTCACTATTTAACAATGGGAATAGAAAATTAAGTAAAATATCCATAATTACAGGGCTAAGCTAGAAAACTATTCCTTATACTGTGTCTGGTTTGGGAAGCAATAATGAGCTTCAGGATGACCAGCTGGCAATGACCAATAAGCTTGGTTTCTTATTTCCACATGCTTTCTTGCCTGTAGATTGTAAATAACCAGGAAATCCTATATTCAAGTGGGAATTCTGTGGAAATGAGAACTATCATATACTCCATTTAATCCTCATTTTAATGAGGCATACATATAATTGAGTTGACATTAGAACGTTACATTTGCCGCATGGAGAAATGATCGATAGCTTGGTCATGCTAAACTTGCCTCCCTACCAAAACCAATTTAAATAAGAGGAAATAAAAACAGAGAGAGTTCACTAGCTAATATCTGTATTTATTTCTTTTGAGTAGCAAGAGAGTTTCCCATAAGTACTTTCAAAGGAAAAATATTTTGGAAAGCCAAAGTGGTAAATACAAATCTACATGAGAAATGAAAACTGTTACTTTTTTAGGATCTGAACTTGAAATTCCATTCAAAGAGCTGAACAGCATTAAAAAAACCCAACAACGAGTAAAAAGTGCTTGTTATACTGAAAGGTAGAATGACATTCTTTAACCCATCTTTGACTTCTGTTTTACACTGTTGAATGACAAATCCTTTGGAAAGAAGAATTTAGACCGTAGTGCTGACTTAATCTTCATTACATCTCTGTTATAATAGAAAGACAATCTCATTTAGTAGGTTTGACAGTATGTTTTTCAGTATGTTTTGAAACCTTTTTCTTTTGACATATACTTTCCCTAGCTGAAAAGATGTGCTATGATTAATGAACAACTGTATATCTTTTTTTAACACGTACTAGGTGTCTGTCACTTAACATTTGTCAGTCTTCCATCATTACCTGTGAATAAGTGTTCCTAATTAATGATAGCAGGAGGTGTGGGGACTACAAAGGGGTAAGCTGTATCTGGGCCACTGTTGGCTTCATTTGTTATGAAGCTAAATGTTTAAGGTGTTTAAGATCTGGAACTTGATATTCTCTCATGATATCTTCTGATGGTAATCCTTTATGGCCTGACCTTAGAGACTGTCATAGCTAAACATACAGGAATACTGCAAGACATCCATAGACATGTTAATTGTCTTGAGTTTTTAACATTGGAAAGTTACATAGCAATAAACAAACCTTTGTGGTTTATTTTCCTTCTTGTAAATCTATTCTTTCCCAGGCCAGCTGTGATTTCAATAGTCACTAACTAGCCATTTTTTTGTTTGTTTTAGAAATAAACCTAGGTAGAGTCCTGTAATTCAGGGGCTTTTAAGTACATTAAATGAACTGCTTCTAGAAGCTGAAGGTAACTAAGAAAAGCAAGCTTATTCTAAGTAGGCTTAAATTGGCAGTACTAAGGTCTGAAAGTGTCCTTGAAAATTGTGTATGTGGGAGTCTGCAGATTGGAAAAGACTGAAAATATAGTCTTTAACCTTACACTAAGGGAAGAAATACAACAAAAGCTGTTCTTATGAAGAAAAAGAGAGGAATGAAAATTATGGCCCAGAACTTGCTTGGTTTATTTTTAACTGAACTCCTTTTTACCTCAGTTTGCAACATGTTGATATTTGATGCTGTATAAAAGTTTTGGTTCTGTGCAAGAAAAAATGGGTCTCTAGTGCCAAAACCATATTATATGTAAACTGTTTCCATTGTTAAGCAGACCTTGCTATGTGGATCTGCTGCATACATTCATACCTTGATGTAAGCATGTGTTAGTCACAGATACTGGATATTTTTTTTTTTTACATTTTTGAAATATTTTCATTATGAATGAAGTAAAGCCCACTTCATTTGTTATACCTCTGCAATCAAAATACATTCCATACTTTCCAAGCCTGAATTTTATGATTTTAAACAACTGGCTTCTCTTTTACTTATTTTTCCTCAACATTTCTCTCTCTCACTCTTTTTATTCTCTCTTGCTATTTGGGTGAGCATGGAGGAGAAATTGGAAGTTAAGTTCCTTGGTTTTTTTCTTTTCCTCAGGCAGAAGAATCAACTTTATGTTTGAATTGGTTGCACTGTATGACTAAAATCATGCAACCTTTTAATTTCATTTTTTGGAGTCTTTGTTTCCTGGAAATTTATTTACTAATATAGAACATACAACTTTTGAAGCACAAACTATAATGAATGGAAGTCAAAGAAATGAATGGAAGTCAAAGAAATGAAAGCTAATGATTTGTGGTTTCCAAGGGGTAAGAAAAATCTCTGCAGCAAGAAATACTTACAGACATGGTTGGAACATACAGCCAATACAAAAAAAAACTTAAGAGTTTGATGCTGCTCATTTCAATTCCTTAGCATCAAAAGGGAAAATCCTGTCCTCATTTATTCTGCTGAAGTTGATCTTTAGACATCTGACTAGAAGCAGGATTTAATCTATTATTCTGGTGATAAACCAGTAACACCTAAAAACCAAGCTAAATAATTATGTTGTTTTCCTAAATAACATAGTTTTAATAGCAGTAATTAATTATAAACCTTGCTTTTATATCTCATATTATTAAGGATTACATGAGGTAGAGAATGGTTGAAGAAGACTTGAATAATCTTTGAACATAAAATTGTATTTAACAACAAAATCAACCATCATCTTCTATGGTAAAAAGTTAAAGATATCCTGATTTCAAAAGTTAATAACTGTTTTTACGTCCACCAAATCTATGTTTATCACATCTAATACTCGGACCCTGATATCAGACAGGGATACCTTGACATAACTGTGTACTAAGTTACATGTGTTCCTTTTCATTATTGCCTCTGATGGGACAAAGAAACATTTTTTTCTGAGAAACATTTTTATATTGATTCCCATGCTTTCGAAGAGCCTCACACTACTTTTTGCAAAGTCACTTAAGTATTGTCTTTTCAATCTTTCTACAAAACTAAACATTTATGTTCTAACCTGTGTTGCCTATGATGCCTATGTTTCTTGATGATCATTGTCAAATGCTGCCAGTGTGCCTACACCACGGGATTAGTATTACTCTGCTGCAGTATTGTCAATCACTTGTCCTTGGCCCAACCCACTCATCTGCTTAGTTTCTAGAGTGTTTCCCACATTGACCTTTTAATCTATTTCAAGATCTTGAAAATACCATGATGATGCAAATGACGATGCTAATAAATAAGTTCACTATGAGTTATTGAAGTTGGTCTGTTCTTCAAATAAAAGCATTTAAGGCAGAAGTATAATGAATTCTATTCTCTAACTTTAGATGTGACATGAAAACTCTATTTTTTCTCAATTAAAGCATGTCCTAGGATATCTGTTTAAAAAGGAAATTTACCTACACTTGTAAGTGGCTTTTTTTGGTTAAAGAATGTATCTTCACTCTCTGTCATCAGATCTTTGATATTTACATTAATAATTACATTAATTTTTTGTTATGGGAATATTTAAGATTTGAAAAATTAATATATATATATTTAGTATAATTTAGCTTAGGTTTGTGGGGTTTTTTTCTTCCTCCACCCCTTCAAGGGAAAACAATCTTCTGTGACCATGAGTTGTCTGAGTGTGCACCTGCAAGATGTTTAAGCCACCTGCCAGTTTCAAGGAAATTTGATGAAAAGCTGAAGTATCAGAGATGATTGGGTCTCTACAATCTTTTTGAAAATCAGTGCTAAGTAAAAACAAGTGAAAAGCTAAATTCAGTCTTCAGGAATTCTGCTTGGCAGCATTTGGAGAGGCAATCAGCAACTGAGTTTGGCCAGCGTGCACAAAGCTCCAAATATCTGCAGCATACAGTGTTTCCTGTCTATAGTCAGATCCTTGGAGGGATTGTAGTAGTCACTGTGATTAGAGCTCGTAAGCAAGAAAAATACTCACAGACACCCCAATTTCCATTGGTCACAAAATATTGTCATTCCTTTAGGACACAGAATGTCACTGGTTCAGGCTTAGGAAGCAGGGTCGTGAAACATTTCCCAGAAGCGACTTTACAATGACCACCATGGTTTTTTGCAGTCATTTGTGCTAGAGAAGTGCATTAAAATGTAATATATTATCCATCTTCATTGATTTTAAATTTCAGTTATCTTCTCTGGTTTTCTACCAATAGTACACAGAAGCTTGCAAGTGCCTAAAATTTTACTGTCATAAATCAGTTTTACATGAGGATGATTATCAATGTTTTCCAAATATCCTATGTTAAACCACAGATTTTGAAGTATTTTACATCATTAACAACAGTTAAGAAAATAAATCATGTCGTTGACACAGACATCCCATTCCTGTGAAATAGAAATTAAATGATTTATTTAAAACCACTATCTATTTTTTCAAGTCCTCTATGGCCTTATTTATCGCATTCAGCTCAGAATCACGAGAAATGCTAAACTGTTCACAATGACAATTCAAAGGAACTGCTAATTAATATTCTAACTTCTGTGATTCTTTTTGCTGCCTTGCCTTCACCTGGGGAAATGTGACCCCATACTTTATAAGTTAGACCCAGAAGATTTCTGTAAATTTCTTATAACTACTCTCACAATAAGCTTTTCACAAGTGTGAATGTTTTCAAGAAAGCCTGTATAATTTGCTTCCCCAAGCTTGCAAAGTCACTCAGAACCATAAAGCTTGCAATCAAGAACAAATAGAAAATGCTGCCACTAAGCCACCAAGCTATCAATCTGCTAGTAAAATCTATGAGCTGCAAGCATGACAGGAAAGTCTGGTGAAACTAGTAAGGCAAAGTTAAGAAGAAAAGCATTGCTTCACAGCTCCTGGTATGAGGAAACAGAGGGCATGAGTAAGCAGGCAAATGAGGAATAATATGGATAAAGGAATGTTATGATTAGAAAGACTTTTTTTAGGTACATATATACACATGCTAATTTATTTTTCTGTAGCTTAAAAATACTGTCTTGATGCTACACAGACAGTGCAAACTCCCACAGAAAGTGGAAATATCAGAAAGAAGAAGCTGTTTTTTCAGGGTATGAGATTAATGTACAATATTTAATATACTGCCATTCTAGATATTGTGATGGATTGATTAAATTTGTTGAACTAGAAATATGGGAGTCATCACGTACAATGCAAAATGGCTTTGAAAATCCCCTAGGATTTTGTGAACTACTACTAACTGCGTTTCAGGGAACTGATTGATGATTCTGTAAGTAAAAAATGAGTTAATTGGTTTAGACTCTATGAGGAGACAACACTAGGATCCTAAACATCACATTTTCAAAGTTCAGGTTCTTTGCACATTTAGTATTTCTGCAATATTTGAGCTTATTATTAGTTTAACTCAATAGGAAAAAAAAAAGCAAAAAAAAAAGCATAGTGAAGTTGTCCACAGTTGTCCAGTCATTCGTGAGTGGTAGGAGAAATGTCTATGTAGTTCTTTCCTCTTTTTTCTTATTAAAGTAAAATATATGCAAGACTGTTCATTAGAACCAGTGTTTCATAAAACTTTAAATGAAGTTCAGCCTGAATTTGACAAAATCCTATAATTCCAATGAAGTTAATGAAATTATACTGGGTTTGTATGAATGACCTGACTTTGGGTGTTATCTTCTCTTTCTTTCCTTATTTTAATATTATCTTGAATTCACTGTTAAATCAATCAAATTTTGCCCATATTAAAGTTGTCTAGCTTTCTACAGCTTCAACTGAAGCTTGCCTAAAGTATTAAAGCTTGAGTTTTCCTTTTAGATTAATATTTTAACAATGCATTTTTTCCAGCACATTAGCTGCTACTGGAAATCCAAGCTACTATGTCATTACTTGCACTTTATAAAAAAAACCCAACCATTTTAGAAATTTCTTATGTAATAACATAGTGCAAAACTTTCCACATGTATTTTGCAAAGAGCTTTTAAAATCTCCCTGAACAAAACACAAAGAAGATAACACATCAATAATAACAATAAATATTTTCTTGACAGTTGGTTTTACATAAACAATAAACCACAGAACAAGAATATAGTATTATGGAGTGCCTGCATTTCACAGAAAGCGCACACTATGTGATGTTACCTGCCAATGTAATGAGATTTACAATGAAAAATATGAATTGAACTTTGTAAGCCAATTCACCAAGAGAGTAGTGAATGCAAAAACTACATAAAAATGCTATTAAGAACATGACAACAGATATAAAGAAGTCTGCCACTCTGACTTGGTTTGAGCTAGCTGGACCTAGATAGTGCTTCTTGTTTCCAAATATGTTGCTTTGTATCAGCAGTGTAGAAGACTAACTTAAAAATTCTCAGACTGGGTTGGTCAATGCTTTCCTCATTCAGACTTGGACTATGTGTAAAAATAAATATGTAATGTTTAGGAAAAAGTGGAACCTGTTGTACCTGTTCATGATTTGGTCTTATTACAATGCAGAAACCACAGTGTATTGAGGATTGAAATGAACATTTGCCTTGCTGTGATAGCAGGCCAAACCTACCCACACCGCCTCTAAATTTCAATTATCCTAATCTGTAGAAAGCAGAGAACTACAGACGTGTTTGCAAGCAAACTCCTGTAAGATAAATCATTCCTTCTATGCAGACAAAATTTTAATACTATTTAGTGTATGGCTCAATGACATTTGTTTGCCATTAATGAAATACTAGTATTAAAATACTAGGCAAACATTTGAATGTTATTCCTATGGATCCATGGATTCTGGCTGTTTGTAGTCTCTCACTGTAATTATTACTGGTTCCCATTATAATGATGAATAATATGATTTTAATTTCTAATGGCATCTTATAATAGCTATGTTGAATTTCCTGTACTATATTTTTGCTCAGATCTTTTATTCCTTTTGAAATTTCTATACTAACGAACGGACAGCAAAAATTACATCAGTTCAAATCCTGAATGTTCCAAGTCCTTCAATATAATGAGTGTTTCAGTTTTGACCCTGCGTATGAACCACAGATTCTTGCAGGACCTTTACAAGGAATCATTATAGTTACAGTACCTGTGATGCAGTGTGAATTTTATGGACATTCTAGAGTGTTTTCTGTGACATTAAATGGTTTATTTTGAATTAAAGCTAAGTTATTGCCATCTTTGATGGGTGCTCTCAGACCATCTCGGTAATATGCTGGAGATTTGTTATTCAGGTTTGGGGTATTCTGAATTGGATCTTTTGGTTTTAGCAATCGATTTTCTCTTCCATCTAAAAGAGTGCCTTGATAACCATACACATCCTGCTCAACTTCTTGGAAGACTTTATTACTTTATATTACTTTGTAATTCCATTGCATCTTCAGGAATTTGCAGAGAGAAATAGAAATGCCCCAAATTAGTTCCAGTCGTTTTCCCTTCCTTCCTTGGATTAAATGAGTCAGCATAACTAACAACTTTCAAAAGAATTCTTGTTTTACTGTTCAACAAAATCCATTTCTACTTTTGACCATTATTCAACACCATTTGAAACTCACTGAGAAAAGAACAGAAACATGTTCTGAGTTACCCAGATGGCAGAGCTCTTTTTAATGAGTCACAGATACATCACCTGTAACTGCTCACTGCAGATCAATACCCAAATAAAGAGGGCCTGATCATAGCCAGAATTCATAGGAATCAGATCCTGGTAAGAAATGAAGAACACTACCTCGCCTTTATATTAGTCATTATTGAAAGAGTGTGCCACTGAATCTAGCAGTCCTAGGTCCCTTTCACTCTTTCATGGATACTGGATATTAAATGAATGCACCAGTTTTCATGGAAGTGTGGAATTCCCTCACACTATAAATCAAGGAACGCATTTAACTTGATTTTGTAGAGCAACATGTCTTTTTCAATTACTGTTTGTATACCTGTAGTATAGACAAGGCTCCAAATATAGATGATTGTCTCTTTGGTGAGGCACTTAGTACTTACATACATGCAATCACTTGCCTCATTTTTAAAGAATAAACACACCATTGTGGAGATGCAATACAAGAAGAATCCTTTTTCTAAAAAGTACATCAAACACTGAAAGTAAAAGCTGTTCCAAAGAGCAACTGAACACCTACTTTTGGTTTGTCTTGGTTTAAGCCCAGGTGGCCGCTCGCTCACTCCTCCCCGCCACCCTGGGTGAGATGAGGAGGAGAAAATAGAAAGCAACGCTGGTGGGTCAAGAGAAGGGTGGGGAGGGATCACTCATCAATTATGGTGACGGCAAAAGACAGACTCAACCTGGGGGAAAAAAAATACAACAAATCAATGTGATTTACTACCAATCAAATCGAAACAGGATAATGAGAAGTAAGACCCGGCCGCAGCACACCTTCCCCCCCCGGCCCCCCTTCCCGCCTCCACTCCCGCTTCTCGCTCCCTCCGGCGGCGCAGGGAGTCGGGGTCGGTTCCTCACAGCCCTCGTCTCTGCCGCTCCGTCCTCCTCAGGGGCAGCGCTCCTCACTCGGCCCCTGCCCCACCGTGGGGTCCCCCCCACGGGAGACAGTCCTCCACCAACCTCTCCAGCCTGGGTCCTTCCCGCAGGCTGCGGTTCCTCACAAACTCCCCTGGCGTGGGTCCTTTCCACGGGCCGATCTTCAGTCCCAGCCTGCTCCAGCGCCGGCTTTCCCACAGAGCGGCGGCCATCTTGGGGGGCATCCATCCCCCTGCTCTGGCGTGGGCTCCTCTCTCCCCGGGCTGCAGGTGGGCATCTGCTTCCCCGCTCCCCTCGGTGGGCTGGGGGGGACCCAGCCTGCCTCACCGTGGTCTTGCCCAGAGGCTGCAGCTGGATATCTGCTCCACCATGGACCTCCGTGGGCTGGGGGGACACAGCCTGCCGCCTCACCGCGGGCTGCGGGGGCATCCCCTCCTCCCCCGCCTTCCTCACTGACCTCGGTGTCTGCAGAGGGGTTTCTCTCACATCCCACTCCTCTCTCCGCTGCAGGTTTTCCAGCAGGTGGGTTTTCTCTTTTTGCCCCTTCTTAAGCTGCCGCCGTCGCTGAGGGGCTCGGCCTGGGCCAGCGGCGGGTCCGGCTGGAGCCGGGGAAGCTTCCAGCAGCTTCTGACAGGAGCCGGCCCTGCCGACCCTCAGCCGATACCAAACCCTGCCACACAAACCCAAAACACGTTTAAGGTCTAACCACCTCTAGAATGAACTTTCATCATGTATTATAAGACAATTTGCATTACACTAATCATCTGACCAAAATGCTTTGACTTTTTTCCTTACTGTCATTGTGGTAGCATGCCTTGGACCTACTATATACCAAATTTATCTAAAAATGTCTGTAGGAAGAGGTTACTCTGCAGACAAGTCTTCATGATCTATACAGCCTATTTTACGCTAATTGCTTGTTGAATTAATAGTCTGCTTCTATCATACACATATTTTTACTTAACTCTTTAATAAAAATCACAAACACAAATCAAAGTAAGGTAACAAAGAACAAAAATTGGGATTTAAGTGAAACTTAGAGAAATGAGAGGGTACTATAACTTTGCTGAAAGTTTACTTGCCAGATAAATTCCAGCCTTTGATAATTTGATTTTTTTTTTTATTTTTTTTTTTAATGGAAGGATGACAGTTCCTTAAGTGCAGTGGTATTACTGGTGCAGCTGTAATGAGGAAGAACAAATGATCCAGTCTTGCGGCAGCTGTGCACTTCAGATAATATACTACAGAGGTGGATGAATTAGCTCAGAACCATCAGTCTAGAGAGAAAAATATGTGCTCACTCAGGGGACACTTATGTCATAAGCTTTCATAAAACAGGAAAGAGTCTAGACAGATAGTTACACGAAAGGCTTTCTTCGGAAAATTTACACAAAAGGTATTATTAGGAACTGAAGGCATCTGATACTTCTCATGCTAATCTGGTTCATACCATGCTATTAACTGTAGTAACGTACTATATGTTTCGCACACAGTGTATTATCCCTTTGCTATGCAAAGAATTTTGAGGCTGTGTCACAATCACCCAGGAAATTCATACCCTCCAGTGTTATATGAAATGTAAAAACTTATAACAGTAGCTACTTTTTTTCTACATTTGCATTTTCAAAGCAATACAGGTGATAACATTAACAAGCCTGCAGTTTGCAGTTCTTAAGACTCTAGACGAAAGAGAGATTAAATCTCCTACATGGTAAAACTAATCAAACAAAACCAAGGAACAGCAGGGCTGCCACCTTCATTTTCTGTAAAGAGCCTACCTGCAAAAGTTGCGTCATATTCATTCCTCAAGGGAAGTCCTTGAAATTCTAGTACATTTTATCTCTTGATTGGTCAGACAAGGTATAAACACACCCCATAGGCAAATGCAGTTCATCTACTCTGACATTGCTTCCAGGGGGATCTTAAAGCATGGCTTCAGTCATGGATAAAACTGAAGTTAACCTGTCATGGATGGACTACATGGATTAACTGCAGCTGCCATGGATTAACTGCAGCTGGAGCTGGTGAGTATTTATTCTGACGATGTAGTTGCTTATGAAAACTGCTGATTCATGAAAACATGGCTTTTCACAAGGTTAGGTTAGGTTAGGGTTAATAATGTTCCTGTGGAGTTTCTCTCAGTATGGAGATAGAATGTCCCATTTAATAGCAGACTGCAAGGAGGAATGCAGAATATATTAGTGCATCCTGTTCTTGGATGTCTAAGCTTGTGCTTTTTCTGTTTCTGGTTGGAGGTTTGGGTTTGTTCCTATCTCACATCCTAGCTGAGGAAACTTGAGCTGTGGCTATATTCTGGGGCAGGTTTTAAACCTCTTCTTTTGCTAAGTGCATTCATTTTTGCATAAAGAATTCAACTAATTTAACCAGAATTACTTCTGTATTATCTCTTGCTTAAGTCACTCACATAAGAGAAGGACTTGACTTCAGTTTTACTAGTCTGAGACATAAATTTAATACTCTCCATTTAATACTGATTCCTACTAAAAATTTAAATAAATAAATTATAGCTTAGCCATTAGGTAGTTGAGAACTTAAAGGTTAATGGCAGCATGAGGTAATTTACTGTGACCCAGTCTGCATTACATCTGTATCTGTTACTTTTCCCAGTCATCAACATTTGGTGCTTTGCACAACTGTCATAAAAAAAGTATAGTTCTAATAATTTTACAGGTTTTACCAGAAATGTATGATACAGGCTGTCAAAGCTATTTGGAGTTCAGTATGCAGAGTTCATTGAGAAGAATTTCTTATCCTACCGGCTTAGCAAAAGAAACCAATACATTAATTATGTTTGAAATTTCACATTCAAATGATTGAAAATTTTCTGATAGAACATAGTCAGAAAATACAGATTCAGTAGCATGTTTTCAAAACCTATTTGTTTGAACAAATTTTTACAGTCTAATGTCCTACTGCTTCTACTGATGATTCTTGGGTTCTCAGTGTCTATAGGTGTTAGACAACTTTTGTGATGTTTTTTTGTGATTCAATGGAGTATGGATTGCTGTGATTCAGTGTTGTCTGGTTGTCAAGTTTAGTCCACCTGAATTAAAATTAATGACTTTGGGAACTCTGTTCTTGTTGAGAAGTAGCTGCATCTACTGGTCAGGTGTCTAAAAGCCTAGCAATACTAATACTTCTCTAAGATGGATCATTGTTTCATGGAAATTGTGTTTTCAGTACTTAGCTGTCCTTTTCTATCCATGGATGCAAGATGTTTATGCTATTCTACTGAGGCACCTTATTGTTTGGCAGAGTGGGAATAGATTAATTTTGAAGTATCTCAAAGTAAATATCCTAAAATCAGTTCAGTAAATTGAAATATTTTGTTTCAGATATCTTTGCTATTTTCTTTTTGGCTTTTTTCTTGCTAGAAGGTCAAAATTTTTCACAGAACATTTCAACTTTGTAGAAAAATCCCAAGTAATTCTGGTATTATAAAAAACATGAACAAGTTGCACCATCAAAAGATCTAAACTTTCACTGGGTTTTATTTGTTTGTTTGTTTCTGTTGGTTTCTTTGGAAAAGAGAGTTATTTTCAGGACAACGTTATAGTGGTGTCAATCTTGCAATCTTGGGTTTGTACACAGAAGCAGCCTTGGGGCAGTGAGGTGTGTGGCAGTCACTAAAGAATATTTTTTTTTACTTTGTATCATAGAATCCACTCACAGGGACTTATTATTGTTGGAAAATGCACTAACCTTATCACTTTATATGCCTGTAGTTGAAGTGATGAGTATGGACACTTCACCCCTCATAAGATATGCATACTTATCAGATATGTCTATACCATAAAGTACAATAATAAGTAGAACTCACCAAGTTACCTCTCAGTGAGCCAGATGGCAGCTCCATAGCGGCATTAGCACAGCATTATGTTTGGGCTCTTTCTGTTGTGCACTGAAGTAAATAAATCCAGGTGGACCACTGTATTACTGGTACTCTATTCCTGAAACCTGTTCAGACTAAATATGGATACCTTTATCTAGTCTTGCATAGAGACAGATAGGTGTACGGATCACTAGTTATTGATAAACTTGGAAATACCAAAAATAATTTGTTAAACTATATGTTTAATTGGGGAGCTAGGATATCTTTGTTATGATAATATTTGTAGAGCCTGACACTTTGAAGCAGGATACAGGTAGCTAAAAATGTCACAGACCATCTTCACTAGAAGTTAACAAGAGAGTTACCTAAAGAAAAATGCTACTGGCTGTAAGGGCTACAGTTAAGTTCACTGATGAACATCTGGGGCTGATCTTGGTCTGAAAGATGGAGAGAAAACAGGGGTAGCAGAGTTAAGACAGGACTTTCTTAAGGACAAGGTGTTAGCAAAGACAGTCATTAGGGAACACAAGTTGTCTTAATTTACCATGGCAGGATAAGAAGATTTCAAGGAAGACAGACAAACCTTTGTTTTAAAATCACAGTAAATTACCTTGCTCTAGCTTCAAAATAAATGGTACTTTGGCATTAAGCAGGATTTCTGATCACAGCCCATAAGCATTCATATGAAGAAACACTTATGTCCAGTCTCAATGAAGGCTGAGGATAAATGAAATTCTGGTGGAGGCAGAATTTGGTAACAAGAACCTACTCAAAGCATGGGATAAATATGAGGTCTTAATACAAGAATGTCAAAGGAATAAGTCTTGTCCTGAAAGAGTATCCATAGAGATACAATAAAGAAATCAGAAATATGAAATATATGCTAAGTGTATTATGTTTATTTTTTTTATGCACTGGCTTATTTTAGATATGTACCGGTATATACAGTTCTACTTAATTTATTGGTTAAAATAATATTACCTGACAGGTTAAAAATAATTTTAATCCAAACTATGCATTATCTGTCTCAGATAAACTTGTATTTGACTCAAAGCCTTGGAAATGCAAACCTGACAAATACTTAATTATGTGAAATGTATGAAGATTGGACATAGCAAGAAGTGAGTGAGAATGGATTGAATATTTAATGAATAAATTGGCTTTGTACCAATTGCTAGCAGTGCAATTTGCAGTGATCATAATAAATGAATGTTTGCTAAGATATTAAAACTACTAGAGTACGTGGTTTCCTAGGAAAAATAATGCATTAAACCTGAGTTGTATCTTACACAGGTTTTGTTGTTTGTTTGGGTTTGTTTTCTGTTTGGGTTTTTTTTGGCTGGGGGGGGGGGGGGGGGGGGGAGGCAGGGAGGCATTTAGCTTTTCTTCCCTGCAGCACTTTGGATCAGCCTTCTGTTAAAGTTGGAATTTGGTTGCAGTATAGATTGAAATTTAATTTCAACTCATATAATTTTCATGTAACAAAGGTTGATTGCTCAAATTGCCCAGTAAGCAGAGGGAAGTAAAACATCTGTTATTTGTTTGAATTAATATGCATTTATTAGATAACACTGCCTGTATGCTATCTTTTTCTGAATCCAATCTTATTTGTAGTTCTGGGACGAACACTGTAAGGGGGGACTAACTAGGGGATATTGTGGTACACCAAATAAAATACTTAAGAAATATAGCTATATTTTGTAAATAAAACATTGTGGAGTTTAGCTGTGAATAGAGACCAATGTAGTTTCTGAAAATAACATTTATATTTGCACTCAGTTTGACACATTCACTAGACAACAGACCTGAGAGTCAGGCTGACGCAATGCAATTCAGCATATAAACTTCTTTTCAATCTGTTTGCAAGAATGTGTTTAAAGACTGATGTTTCATATGAGTGAAAAATTTACATGAAGTGTGGTTAATTAGTATCTTTTTATTCCTGTGTTCTGACAGTATTAAAATATAGCTTATAGCATGTGTGAACAAAATTGAAGAACCTTCCAAAACATGTTTAAATTTAAAAATCTAAGCTTTACTGCAGTCAAATCCTATGATGTTTTTCTTGTTTCCTGACACTTGGATTGATGTTTAACTGAGTTATCCACCTTTAAGGGAAACTCAGTCTCATTTCTCCTTAAGAAAGTTACTGTTAAAATCAAATCTAAAAAGCTAATGAATGGGAGCATGGACTGTGATTGTGCTTTCTTTGATGTAAGGTGTAAAAAAAAAAAAAGAATATTCTTTTGCTGATGATACTCAAACAGAAAAGAACCAAGCTAAAATGCGGAAGTGGTGAGATGATTCTGGGATTGGTCTAATCAAAGGACTAAGAGAAGAAGATAACAAAACTGATACCAGTTATGCCTTCCAGCTATGCTTCCTTCCTGACTCAAAACTAAAACTAGCATATAACAACTCAGTCAAAATTGAATAAACCTAAAAATACCCAGAGATTAAAGTATCAAAGAAATAACAATGCAAACAGCCACTACAGTGCACTCCGTCTTCAAATCCCTTATGAGTTTACGAGAGTGTTTATAGAAACAGCATGCCACCTATGTTCGTACATGGCCATAAACAATTTGTACTTGGGTCAGGCACCATGTCTCCAAAAAGCTCCCTCTCTATTAATATTAAAAGAAGAGACAGCTGTGACTGTTCAGTCTAAACTACCACGGAAAACAGAAACAGCACTATATAGGAAGAGACAGCTGAGTGAATAACTCGCTGTAAATTATGTATATGATCAAGTTAGTCCTTTATTTTCCTTGCGGCCCCTCCATAAATAAATTGTGATTTCCTCCCATTTATTTTTCATTAGATTTTACCCTGTAAATATCATTAAAAAGTCTTATTCAATGTATTTACACCCATTATTGCAAATGAAATCAAGTGTTGCTTCTATATTCTCCTCATGACTCAAAGAAATTGTATTCCTTTTATTCTTGCTTCCTCCATTTCAGGAATCACAATTGGTGGACGATACAGCTCTCTATACAAGTCTCTCAATCTGCACTTCCCAAAAAAGAAAGTCGGGTGGAAATACATATCCTTTTTTAGTGAACTTAAGCTTACTGACTATAGGCTTGTTTTTCTTAGTTACTCAGGGAAGAAATCCACCAACCACCCAGAGACCCATGTATCATATAGAATGCAAGTTACTGTTATTTTCCCCTTACTGTCTATGTTTGGTTGTCCTGCATGGCTGGCTTTCATATTTATCCAGTTTCCCTTTTCCTCCCTAGTGAGAAGATAAATATTTTAAATCAAGAGGCCTTGAAACTCTTGGTACCAAGTGTTCTTAAATTGCTGGCTAAGAATACATATGGCAGGTCATGCTCATTTTTCTACATTCTGGTGACTCCAAATACTGCTGGAGAAATATATGGCTTATTCTTAAGAAGCAGGATGGCTTGGGCTGATATAAGTCCCAGCCAATAAATGGAAAATGTGATAAAATATTCAGGTAATAAAGTTACAGTATAGCACCATAAAGAAAACAGTCCACACTGGGTTTTGTTTGTTTGTTTGTTTGGGTTTTTTTTGTGTGGGTTTTTTTCCGGGGGGTGGCAGAAACAGCTTTTTTAAAATGAGAAATAAGATTTGTCAAAGAGGCCTGATTTCTTAGGTTACATGTTTTAGTGATTAGAGGTAAATATCTATATGTATTATTTTTGCGCACTGTTGAGAGATTAGCTTTACTATTGCATTACATTAAAAGGATCAACACTCCTTAATCATCAGTAAGACATGCCCTCAGCTGATTAAGGATGTCTTGCTGTTGATCTCAGACACGCTTGTTGATAAAGCATTTTCGTTGTCTCCATGGAGAATGGTACTAGCCCAAAAGGGTGAGAAAAAAACATTAAAATGGACAGAACAGTATCAGGCATCTATACGCAATGGCGTCGGTGGAAGACAAATGTGGTAGGTAGGGATGTACAGATGGAGACAAGGCAACAATACAGTGAGGGTAGTCCAACCCCCTAAAAGTATCTGAATTTTAAAAAAACTTTTCAGATGGGAAATAAGAAATGCAGGCCAGACCAAAAGGCTGTGGACTAGAGCCTGGAAAATTAGGACTTGAAGGTTTTAAAGATTCAATAGCTGATCTTGAGCTCCTAATGTAATGTTATGAAAAAAAAATAAAATTGTGAACTTTAACTGTATCAACAGGAATACTTCTAATAAGAGGAGGAGTAGGTGACTTTTGCCTCTGCTTATGGTACAGGGAAACTAATTTTGAAACATCACTATATTTTGAGCTGTCTTTGAGAAAGAGGGTTGACGGTCTTTAAGGAAGTTATTCTCTAGTCCTCAAATAACAGGTTCAACATAAAAGGTTCGATCATCCTGTTTGCTGAAGAGAGATCAAGAATTGACTTTGTGAGCCTTTTCATCTTTTGGAGAAAGTTACATGAAAATCAAGAGGTAGAAAGTAAAGGTAAATAAGGAATGGATATAAGCGCAAATAAATATGAGCAGAACAGATATGCAATATTGGATGCAAAACAACGGGAATTAAGGGGAAGATTTCCAGTAATTTCAATGGCTTCTGAAACTGTTCCTTAGAGACATAAATAGATAACTACATATCTCGAATATACCTATGTTGTATTTTCATTATTTGAACCTGAGTGATTTTTGGTCCAAATTGGAAAATCTTGTTCAGAATCAACAAGTACTTTGCTTTGCATTATTCAGAGAGCTGTGAGGGAATAGAGGTGTTCACTGGGTAACAGTGAAGAATATAATTAGTTCAACAGTTACTCTGAGGTTTAATGATGCTTATAAATTAATAAACAATGTCAACATCATGTGCCACACTTTAAATAATTGATTGCTTAATAGCATTTTGAAGGGAATTCAGTTCCCGTAGAGATGAGCATGAGAGCAAAGAGAATCTTTGATTATATTTTAGTGTTGACAAGTAACAGTGAGGGACAGACCTCCAAAGAATTACATGTTCATTTCAACTCAGAGGTGTATGAAATCCTTGGCTAAAGCAAATAAAAAAGCCGTTTTGAAAATTCCATTTTATCTGTTACATTATTCCATCCTTTTTACTTTCAAAAATTGTTGGCCTTTGCTAAACATAAGACTAGATATTTTTAATAAAAATCTTTACTTCACATGGTTCAACTATATTTTCTCTACTTTGTTTATTCCAATGTTTTGTTTCAAGAAAAAAGTAGGTGTACAGAAAGGAAAAAGAGACAAGAGGAACAGGCTGTAAAATTTTTAACTATAGGAGATACTGATTTTGGTCTTATTTCTTAAGTAGTACTGAGTTTTGTTTGCTTGTTTAAAGTCATGTCACTCAATTTAAGACACTTCTGTGAGAAATATTTCAGTTAATTCAATGTAAAACAGTCATCAGACTGTACAGAAAGCATTCATTTAGCACATCTTTTTTCTCTCATTTTTCTTCTTTTCATATGCCACAATTCCTCTAATACATTAACTTTCCATATCAGACAAAACACCTTACTCCTGGAAATTCTCTTCTTAGGAGAGCTTTCATATCCTCATAATTCAATGCTATTCTTCATGGAAGAGTGGGACATTATGAACCTGCATTTATTAAATTGTGCTATAGACATCTGGAATATCATTAAAATGAAACTCCACAAAAGAGGTCTATTTTCTGAAAGGGTATATAATTTTATAATGTAATGCAAGTCAGAGAAAAAAAGGAAACAAAAACAAAACTAAAAACCATACAGTTTCTGATTTTTTCCATCAAGTAATATTAATTAAATAAGTCTGAAAAGCAGTGAT
Organism: Astur gentilis; assembly: GCF_929443795.1. NCBI lineage: Eukaryota > Metazoa > Chordata > Aves > Accipitriformes > Accipitridae > Astur > Astur gentilis. The sequence continues at coordinate 8,807,631 of NC_064913.1, forward strand.
AAAAATCCTGAAATGATATTATTTTCTAAAACTTTTCAGCTATTACATTTTCTACGCAATTTGTGAAAGCATTTTCCCTGCATCAGTTGAGGCAAATCCTTCATCCCCATATGTAGAGGGTCTTCTCTCAGGAGACATTCAGACAGAAGCTTAGAGGGTATAAATGTTCATAGAAGTATGCTCTGAATAATCTTTCAGTACAATATCCTTAATCTGCACTTTACTCTTAGTTCATTAAATTGACTATATTGGTGGCAACACATTATGCCATGATGCTCAGAGATCTGTATATGAAATCAGTCATGAGCTTTCCTGTTCCAAAATAGAGTACAAGCCAAACAGAACTTGGAAATGACCCTAGGGTACCAGTGGAAGGAGAGTGGAGGAGGAAAAAGTTTCATGTGTCATCTCTAGTAGTGGTCCCTGAGGAAACTGTCTCTTAGGTCTGTAGTGAGGGGAAATAGCCTTTACCAACAGCACTGGATGTTTGGACAGGATGACTTTGGGGAGATCTACAGGCTTTGAATAGCCATAAAGAATTGCTGTTCTCATTAGAAATAGATGTGAAAATCCAGAAATGACTCATTGCTACATAACACCAGGATACAGAAAGTAAGGTTTTCCTTAAAATTTTTAGAAATAACAGAATTTTATGCACAGATTCTGGACTCCAATCTGAAGTAGAATTTTTCTGCATGTCATTTACAGCTTTAAGGTTCTAGTTGTTTATTTTCCCCCCTTCCCATGAAATTTCTTTCATGATTTTGTAATGAACTTTGGCATACAATGCGAATAGAACTATTGTGAATTTGTTGCTTGTTGAAGATTGGGTGTTTATTTTTCATCAAGGGTTTTTCCTGTCTTCTCAGAGCTGTAGTTTGTAAAGTAGAAGTGGAAATAAATAGAAATAAAATGGAAGCTATTCAAACCGAAAACTGTAGATAGTGAAAGAAATAGCTGTAAAGTCATTAAGCAGTTGATAGAACCCAGGTTTGCATGACTTCTTTTGAAAATCATTATTTATCTAGAAAATAAGTCAAATATTCAGGCAACATTGGCAAGCCTTTCATGATGAGTTGGAGAGTTTTTATCTACCTTACTTTTTGTATGAAATGGGAAATGCAGTATATTTGAAGATGTAAGATCAAAACCAACATATGCCTGAAAGGAAAAGTGTTATATTTTCACTGATCATTAGTAAGGCCCCTGAATATCCTAATTCAAAACTATTTACAAAGTAACCAAGTGTTGCTAAGAAATGCTCATTATTTTGCTAAGTGATTCATATAACCGTAACTTGTATGTGCTTGGAAAAAAAACCACAACAAAAAACCACAACCAAACTGAATTGTATTTTAAAGTTTCAAAATAGTATTTTCAGTACCCCTACTTCAAGGACTAGTTTCCAGGAAGAGAGGGAGAGAATGCATTTTTATGTGAACTAGATGCCTGATGCATTCCTGAAATATAAATTTGTATTCACTTCTCAGCTAGTAATTATTTAATTATTCATTCCTTTACAATGAATAAAACCAAGACTATATCACCCATGATGTATTCAGCTGGAGAATACAATTTTTCAAAAGAGATGTCTGAAGCTAGGTTTCCAAATATATTTTTAGACACTGACATATGGGTTTTGATACTTAGAAGTACCAAGAATTCAGCAACCTCCTGCAAGAATTTATGGGAGCTGTTTGAAGCTCAGTATTTTGGAAAATCTGGCTTACAAATTGGATGTTTAAATTTAGTTCTGGAGCTTGCTTTAAGTCAGTGATTAAAAAAAAAAAAAAAAAGAAAAAAGTGTTGACTGATATGTTACCTTGCATAGATATGTATTTCATCCCCCATTTCCCCAAACGAATTTTTCTCAGGTTTTTAGTTCTTTTTCCCAATATTGTTGTAAAAAGAATCTTTATTGTTACCCTTATAGACTGAAAGTATTTGAAAGGAAAGCAAAAAAATACAGCAAGCTTCCAAATTGAGAATCTCCATTCATTTGAAAAGGAATTTCGGATGCCAGAGTTTGCAGTCATATTCCATCTTACCATCATACTACATATCATTAGCTTCATCTTGTAAGAACTAACAAGAACTAACTACTTCCAGAACGTGTTGAGGACTTTTTGCCTTTGTGATGTCAATAAGACATAGCATATGGAGGACAGTTTTTCAAACATATCTTAAGCATGAAAAGATGTATCTAGGTATTCAATAGAAGTTTGGTGCTTTACTTCAAATTTTAAGATTTTGGCTTGATTGCTTCCCTGAAAAGTCAAAAGTGTGCCTAAATTGTATGCACAATTTATGCTGGAGTGCCTCCTAATACACCAGGACACTGGACCACTGCCCATAAAGATTTATTAATTGTTATTCAACTTCATTTTTTGAAAACAACCTACCATTGGAGTGTTATGTTTCCGAAGAAAATATTGAGGAAAAATGGCAAGAAATTACACTGAACAGTGCACTGGAAAATTAGAAGTGGCAAGCAAACACCTTCATATACTGATCTTTGAAATGCAGAAGCCAGTAATACAACGTCTCAAAGCTGCTGAACCTAAACTGACTGGAAGGCAGTCTCATTCTCAGCAAGATATTGCCATCTACCTGTGGGATTGATAACACTGATTGATTTCTGGTACCTTAATATCTTCAAGAGTTAGCTTACTGTTGATTGGCAACATGAAAGCAGCAGTTCTAGAGAAACCTAACGCTGCCTGAACTGGCATCAGTACTGAGCCTGCTGGGGCTGACTCTGTGAGGACTGGTTGCACCTTTCTCCTTCAAATAATTTCAAACCCAAGTCTTTTAACACAGTTATATTAGGCCTGTGCTAATGGGAAAAACCCTCAGGAACATCAAAGAAGAAGGAATATGTCTTTATTGTAGCAGGACTTTTTTTTGCATGTCACAGACTGAGACCTTTCTCATAACTCGGACATCTTCATAGCCATAAAGGTGAGGAAACAACCTTTCATATCTGAATTCAAATCTTCCTTCTGTCCCTGTGTATTCAGTCTAAAAGCATAACTTTATGATCGGTGGTTCTTGTTAAACATGACGAACAATGAGTTCAAATGGGACTCCTATGCCAGGGCTGTGGTACATTATTGTCAGCTGTGCTACATTTGCACAAAGATTTCTTAATGCATGAGAGGGCTCCGCTTTAGTTTCAGCATGGTTTATGAAGCAAATCTCCTGACCATCTCCATTTACTGTGCTTTGATTTGCACTTGTAAGCACATTGATTTCTTCTCCTTCCAAGGCAAATAAGAACATGTGATCCAATAAGCATGCTTAAGAATGTGGACAGGCAGTCCATAGGGATCAAGCAGAGATAGCTTTGTGACTGATTTTGTTCCTAAAAAGCTCTTAGCACTGACTATTTCCCTCTATATACATGCTGCAAAGGTCCTGCATGGACAGGTGGTCTCTTCTGGAGACGATCTAAAAGAAGCAGTTTGAGTAAGCCCTTCTGAGATGGCTCTCACCAAGCTTTCCTTGACCTCTGATGGGGAACCATTCTTATTACCTGCGTTTCTCTTTCCATTAGCTCTCTGAGATACAAGTGTGTGTGTGAGAGCATGCTTTGTTTCTTTCAACCACAGATCAGAAAAGACAGCTACCTCCATCTTAATAATGTATTTAATTTAAATTTCATGGAAAAAATAAGCAACCTCAAATTTAATGAATTATCTCTGGTAAATGTGAATAATTTCGGTAGTGTTTTAAGCTCCTTTGCACAGTTATAAGTGTTGATTTTTGTCACTCATACATTCTCCATTGCCATAATACAATGAGCTGTACTAAAAGGGGAAATGTTTATGTTCTTTTATTTTTCAAATCATTTTGGTAAAGGAACAAAGCCATAAACACTAAATGAATTGCTTGTGTGTGTGAGTGTGTTTGTATGCTTGCATGTGTGTGTGGTTTATCTAGTATTATAAAATCCCTGCTGTGAAAACTTGATCCCACATAAACAGTGAAAATTCTTGGAAACTATTGCATCTCAGGAAATAATAAAGCTAAAGGGTTAGGTTGTAATTCATGTTTTTAATATCTATTACTTAAACAGATATAGGCCGGTCGGTTCAGTACAAAGCAGACATTTTCTGATTTTAAATAGAAGGTACCATCCACAGAAAGGTAGTTAATAAATACAAAGTGAAGATAAAACCTCATTTGTCTGTCTCAGTGCCTGTGTTCATATAGACTGTTATTTTAGACAAAATCCTTGATGTTTTTCTGTTACACAGCTCTTAACACGTTATCAGTAAAAAACTGTGCACAGCCAAACAAAAAAATCCACAAAAAAAAGAATAAAATATTTATGAATGACAAATCTGAAGAAAATTTCATAAACTTATACTCTGCAGTCAGAGTATCCTCTGAGAAAACTAGGTAACTACTATTGGAAAAAAACTCAACAACTGAGAGCATTACAATAATGCTGAAAAATATGTAAGTTCAAGAGCTGGGTGTGTTTAGGTGCTGAATAAGAAGGCTGAGATACAGTATAATGGCTTTTAATAAATGTGCCTGGAGGGTACCTGTAGTAGGTACAAAGTTCATATGGACTGTTCATAGTAGGACTGAGTCCATAGGGATTGTTAGTTATTCACTTAAGTGAAATCCTTGTCATTTTTCCATGTTTTGCAGAATTTAACGTTTTGCCAGTCTGAAAAACATCACCCAGGAATAAAATTCAGTGACACTTTTTAGCAATACCGCTTATTAAATCCTGAATGGTGGGGGGAAAAACCCAACAAAACCCAGTCCTTGATTCCTGCTGGTTGGTGCCAATCAATGCAACACAGGGAGGAAAAAAACCCAGATCGTCCAATTCTTAAAAAGAGCATCCCAAAGCTGATTTTGGGGGGGGAGAATGCTCTTCTTCTGTCCTTTCTGCATGCACCAGTGCCCTCAAAGTATGTTTTACAAGAGGACAGTGTGCTGCCATGTATATCCCTGGTCCTTAAATAAATAACATCAATTACCATAGCATTTTTCACTGAATGTGTGTGCCAATGACTGCTTGGCACTAAATATATTTGTACTGAATTGCAATAATTTGTTCTTTTCAAAATCCAAATCCTCTTAGCTCCAGGATGGATTCCATCTACCACAGAATCCAAGTAAAAGTTAGCAATTGTCATTTAACTTTGGAAATGAATGGAAATGCAAATATGTGAAGGGTCTTAAAGCAGAACAATAATGAAGCAAAGTAACAACTAGGTTTCTGAACATTTGTTCATGGGAACCACCTGGAGTTTCACCAGATTTTAAGAACAGCCTTGATAAATACAACATGGCAAATCATTTCTTTGTCTTTTTCAGTGCTGTTGGGGACAAAAAGGAGATTTCTGCACAAAGACAGAGAAAGTAACTCAGTAGGTAAATGTCAGTCATTGTAGTCACAGAGCATATACAAAAGCAATCTTAGGTAAGCAAGCCAAGTACTCCAGAGGAGCCAGACAAAGCAGGAAACATGACACAGAAATCGCCCCTGTCTCCTTAGCAGGATGGACAAAAAAATTGCACACAAAAAGGGTGGTAACAGCAAAAATGTTTGCTGTTTGGTTTATTCATTTTATATAAATAAAGTCTTTTTCAAAATATAAGGGAATACCAGAATATTCAGGGGGAAGATAAGGGAGTCCTAACACAAAATAACTGGACCAAAAGTATGATTGGGGAAGATTACTCTCCACTGTGCAACCCCAAGAAGAAAGACACTTTCAAATAGGTCATGAAAGAATATCAAAAAATTCCCTAATTATTTTTTTTTTAAACTAATGGAGCCTCATATATTCTTATATTAATAGTAATAGATTTACTGAATAAGGGTATGCTTCACTGTTAACCTGATTTATCAGATCTCCAGCTATCAATAAGGAATTCACAAGGAGCTACTGCTGCTGTAGTGAAAAAAAAGAAAAAAATAGTTTGGATATGATGACTGAGCACAGTAAGATCTAACTTTTTTTTTCCCACATGACAGGAATGAAATACAGCCTGCACAGGTTTGTGAGGAGGCATGGTGTTGTGTCTCTCTCAGGGAGACATTAAATTCTGTAAGTATATTGGAAAACACAGAAGATTTCGTCACTCCTTCAGTTCCTCAGGAAATTAATTGGCCAATTTCCAAATGCTTATTCATGTATTTAGAACTATGTTGCAATGGGCTGTTGTTTTGGCACACTGGCTTAGCTCATACGCATTGATTTGGGATCAGGTGACACTGTTGATTTAGCTCCTTTCTGAGAATCACCTGTTTTGCAATTTTTTTAATAAGGTACAAGAGACATTTAGTGACTATTGGGTGTTAAAGCAGGGTGCCAGTTACATACCTGGAGTTTAAGATCTAATTTTTAAATATTGTAAACCTGAAAACAATAAATGTAGAATAATGTAGATCAATTTTTTGAAACCAATTTTCCTTCAATATAGAGGAGAGAGTTTTTGATTCTTGACAGTTTAAGATACAAGTTGCAATAATGGCGGTCGTCATTTGTTAATTTTTCTTACAAAAATGGAAACTATTATCTTGGATATATTATTGTTATTACACAGAAGGGAATTGTTTATATTTTGATGTGCAGACTTCTTCCAGAATAAAATACCCTGTGCAGAGGGACCGAGAGAAATTTTCTCAAAAAAATGAGGTTCTTGACACGCATATGTAACATTCTGCATGCTATTGATCTGCTATTCCATTTGAAGTATTTTCATTGCCTTTATTTACATATAATCAATTTCCATATGTTTCTGACTTGAATTCTTTCCTTGAACAGTTTGCATTTTGACTCTCTGACTTTTTTCCATCAAATTATCTGTGAAAAAGTTGGAAATTGTGAAATTCATATTTTCATGCTTAAAAAATGATGACCTTCTATATATCTTTAGTGCAATCCATTTTACAATCTATGTAAAGTCCTCAATTTTTTAATTGAAAATTAGCAGGGAGGTTCTTAATGCAGAACAGGGTGTTACTGAAGATAATAAGATTTTGATCTGGTTAGGAAATTACAGACAGAACATTTTTCATCAGAAAAGACAGATTTGCCAAAACTGAAACTTGTCAAAACTGTTAGGTTTTTTGACAAGAAGAGTTCCCTAAATCAAAATGGCAGAGATGGGCAAATTGCATAAAATTTCAGCATAGATTTAATGGCCACAACACTCATAGGTAATGTAGGAGACTCAGATTCAAATCTGTTTTGTGCCTGGTTCAGATCAGGGACTTAAAAAGAATTTCCTTCTCGGCTATTATTTTTCTATAATTTCCTTTTCTTTCCTATGTTAAAATTGAATTGACATTATAACATATGTATGAATGAAAACACGGGTGTGCCCTGAAATGAAGTTTTGTGGTATTATCCCCAGATTATTGAGTTAAAGTTTTTTGTTGGATCAGTGAATACTAGAGAGCTAGTAAGAGTTTTCTGATGGCAGTGAAATAAGATTTCAGATGAAACGTTTAATTTCACAGAGACAAAGTAGGGAGATGAGTACTTGAAATGTTATTTTCATTTAATACATCCACGTGTTTAATATATGAATAAGCAGACTACTGAGGTTGAAAACACAGGCTTTTCAGAACAAGTTAATGCTTGCTGATGATCCTAAGTAATGCCCAGTCAAGTCTACAGAATAATTTTCATTGATCTCAATAGACTTTTGGATCAGTTCCACTCTCAGCATTGCTTTTCACAACTTAAAAAAAAAAAAAAAAAAAACAGTGTGAGGGTGAGCAGGGCTTTGGAAATACTAGATGATGTTTTAAATTTTCAAAAACAAAATCTCTGAAGCTTCTTAAGAAGGGTGAAGCAAAATCCAAGGAGTTGTAATGATTAGCAATTAATTACCTTAAGGTATTCAATAATTTTCAACAATTATTTACCTTTCCAGAATCATTTGTAGCATGAACAAATAGCATTAATCATGTGTGACTAATCTAGTGGCCTTCTATGATGGAGTAACTGTATCAGTGGACAAGGGAACAGCTATGGATGTCATCTATCTGGACTTTCATAAAGCCTTTGACATAGTCCCCCACAACATTCCTGCCACTAAATTGGAGAGATATGGGTTTGATGGATGGACTGTTAGATGGATAAGGAACTGGCTGGATGGCCACGTCTAAAGACTTGTAGTCAATGGCTCAATGTCCGAGTGGAAACCATTGATGAGTGATGTCCCACAAGGGTCTGCACTGGGACCAAGAGTATTTAATATCTTCAGTAACTTCACCAATGACATAGACAGTGGGATCGAGTGCGCTTTCAGTGAGTTTACGGATGACGCCAAGCTGAGTGGTGCAGTTGATTCACTAGAGGGAAGGGATTCCATCCAAAGGGACCGTGACAGGCTTGAGGAATGGGCCTGTGCAAACCTCATGAAGTTCAACAAGGCCAAGTGCAAGGTCCTGCACAGGGGTTGGGACAATCCCCAGTATCAATACAGGCTGGGGTTTGAATGGATTGAAAGCAGCCCTGTGGAGAAGGATTTGGGGATACTGGTGATAAACTGGATATGAGCTGGCAATGTGCATTTGCAGCCCAGGAAGTCAACTGTATCCCGGGCTTCATAAAAAGAAACATGGGTGGCGGGTCCAGGGAGGTGATTCTGCCCCTCTACTCTGCTCTGGTGAGACCCCGCCTGGAGTACTGCATCCAGCTCTGTGGTCCCTAGACAAGAAAGACATGAACCTGTTAGAGTGAGTCCAGAGGAGGGCCACAAAAATCATCAGAGGACTGGAACAGCTCTCCTATGAAGAAAAGATGAGAGAGTTGGTGTTGTTCAGCCTGGAGAAGAGAAGGCTCTGGGGAGACCTTTTTATGGCCTTTCAATATATAAAAGGGGCTTATAAGAAAGATGGAGAGACACTTTTTACCAATGCCTGCAGTGACAGGACAAGGGTTAATGGCTTTAAACTGATAGCTTTAAACTGAAAAGGGGTAGATTTAGATTAGATGTGAGGAAGAAGTTCTTTGCTGTGAGGGTGGTGAGACACTGGAAGAGGTTGCCCAGAGAGGCTGTGGGTGCCCCATCCCTGGAAGCATTCAAGGACAGGTTGGATGGGGCTTGGAGCAACCTGGTCTAGTAGATGTCCCTGCCCATGGCAGGGGTGTTGAACTAGGCGATCTTTACAGGTCTATTCCAACCCAAACCACTCTATGATTCTGTGATAAGAACTGTATTTCTCCCCTTGTGGTTGCAGTACACATATTGCACCTTTGGACTGTCGAATATCAGCAGTCCTAGTTTGTAGGCAAAGCTGGTTGCACTCCTCTATTGCTCACACAGTACAGATTTCTCAGTTGTATGGCAGGGCCTGTTTCAAAACTGGTGGAAGTCAGCAGAATCAGTTCATGTTGGATCACGCACTGGGTGATAAGGCCCCTTAATGTTCATCTGGCACTGACACTGCCTCTCTGAATTTCAATAATTCTCTTTCCATTTTGTGTATTAAAGAAGAGAGTGCAAGCAAATTGCATCAAGGAGCAGGTGAAGGAATGAAATTTGACAGACTAGAATAATCTTGTTACTTTATGGATAACACTAAAATTGCAATACAGATCCTGAACCACAGCTGTTTTAATAAGTCATTTCTGATTGCATCCACAGGAAGCCAAACAGCAAGCAACCGCTCTGCCAGTCTCCAGTTTCAAATTTTCTTTATTACTGTACTTAGAAATTTACAGTAACAGCCAAAATTTGCCAAAACCTCTGGAAGCACTCCCACCCCAGCTGTTTCTATGGGAAAGAAACTTCAGGCTTTAGTCTAATCATCAGGATTTGATTTTCTATTTGCATCATTTGCCATTTTGCCAGAAACATGTATTACAAAGGTATCCAAAGTCCTACTTATTGAATGGTGCCTGTAGTTTGAAAAGAGGGAAAATGGAGGAGTTTATTTACTGCACCCTAGTTCTACACAATGCATAGAAAGTCATATAAACCCTACTGCACATCTTATGATGGGCTGCTGTTTAAAAAAATGGATGTCAACTAAAGTTACTAAATGGAGTTTTGGCAAACAGAACTGCAGTAGCATGCCAGAAACCTCTTTGCCTAGCCTTTGTGTAGGCTGGTGATGTCTGTTCCTATGAGCACAGGCAGCTTGGTGCTTGCTCACTCCAAGAAACAAATTCTCTGAAATGGAGCAGGCAGAAGCAAGGGCATTTCTATCTATTACCTGTACACCAATCTTCCAGAATGGAGCAGACTTTCTATCTTCAGATATGAAGAAAAACAGTAGCTTTATTTAATGCATACTGTGTAGTTTTGGGGAAATCTGATGACCTTAGACTTAAGAAGAAGAACAGACTATTTCTTCATGTTTTTAACAGCTGAGGGCAAAATCTGAGTTCCAGTGCAATATGTTTGCATGTGTGACTGCATACACTCATATAAGATGAAGGAACATGTTTATTCAATGGTTTTAAATCCCAGAAAAACTTTTATAATAATGAGCTAAAAGAATAGTGTTGTTGGGTAATACAAACCTTTTTACAATTTCTTTTTTACTATGCACTTCATGAGGTGGCAGGTTTATGTTTCCTCATCTAATGCCTCATTCTTTTAAGACTTCTGAACATCACAGGATGTTGCTACTTTTCTGTAAAGCCTCATATTATGTACGGTTTCTGCTTCCCTGTCTGTTTCTGAAGCATGACATTCACTGTTGTGCCAACATAAGATCTTGCATACTACATTAGATTTGCAGAAATCTCATTTTGGGTTTCACAAAACATGACTAAGGCTCCTAAATACCAGGAGAATATCTGCAATATCACAACACTTTTTAGGTGGGCTTCTTTCTATTTCTTTTCTGATTTTTTTTTTTTTTTTTTTTTCATAAAGGTTCTCCACAGACTTTTTTTTTTTTTTTTCTCTCTGTAATGAAAGCTTGGATTGTCTTATGATCAGTATCTCTTGTGATTTCTCATGATCTTGATCTCAGGTCTTAACTAACCTATACAATTTGATAAGATTTACAGTAAAATAATGAGATTTAGCAACTCTGAAGGTCATCTAGTTCAGCCTCCCATTATAAGTGGGATTGTTGCCAACATCAGGTCAGGTCAGCAATGACTGTGTCTAGCCAAGCATTGAAAATCTCCAAGGACAGAGGTCCCTTGACCTCCCTAGACAACAAGTTCCAATGCCGTGTTATGCTGGTAACTGTGCTACCCAGTTACTGCATTTTTCCACTTTTTCAAAGGCATAATTCATGGGAACTTCATCTTGTTATGTTGTTTGGTGCTACTGCAAAGAGTATAGTTCTGTTGGCTTTGTAGCTGCCCTTCAGATGACCATAGGCATTTGGTAGATTTGCCCTCTGTCCTTTCTTTTCTGGATTGAGCAACCCCTGTTCCCTCTTACTCCCTTCACAGCACATGTGCTCTGCATCCCTGGTCATAATGGCAGCCCTCTGCTGAAGTTCTCCAGTTTCTTCATATCCCTCTGGAACTGGGTGGAAGGCAAAATTGTATGCAATATTCTGGGGGTAACCTCATCAATGCCAAATACAGAGTGACAGGAGCCTTCCTTTATCTTTTAGCCATATTCCTCTTAACGTAGACCAATATATTGTTTGGCTTCCATGCAATGACAGTGCACTGTTCCACCTGGAGTCCACTATAGTCTTTAAGCTCTTATCAGCAGTGCTACTACTTGGCTGTCAGTTTCTAGCCTGTACAAATGTGCAGGATTTTCCATCATAGTTTCTGACTTTGAACTTTGCCTTACCAAAGATCAGGAGGTTTCTGTTGGCCCCAGTCCTCGAATTTTTCAAACTCCCTCTGGACCGAAACTCTGTACCAACAACTTCCCTTAGTTTAGAGTCATCTACAAATTTGCCTGTGGGTACACTCTGTGCCATCACCCAAGTGGCTGATGAAGATGTTGAATACATGTGGGGCACAGAATTGGCTTCTGGGACCCTCTGATTGATGCTTGCTGTCAAGCAAAATCAAGTAAATAATGACTACTATATATGTGTGGTGGTCCAGTCAATTTTCAATCCATCCAGTAGTTCATATTTCCAAAGTGTGGTCTGTGTTTTCTCAATTTCCAAATGGGAAAGCTGTTAAACATGGTGTCAAAAGCTTTACTAACAACAAGGTAGACTATATCCACCAGTCTCTCCTCATCCATATAATCACTTGTTTTATGGCAGAAAGTTTTTGTGTTGGTCAAGCCCTTTGTAAATCTGTGCCAAGTACTCCAGATACACTTAACCTTCATGTGCTTGGAACACAACCTAAGAGTAAATGTTTTGTGATTCTTCTAGGGGCTGAGGTGATGCTGATCAGTTTGTTCCTTGGAAACACATGGGCTACTTAGGCCTTTCTAAAGGCAAGATGGGCATAGCATTAACTATTTTCCAGTTTTTACTAGTCGGGCACCTCCCCTCATCACCATATTTTTTTGCAGATGACAGCTGAATTAAGAAATCACAGCAGCTAGCACTTTCAGCCCTCCTGGGTGAATCCCATCTTGTTCCAGGGGTTTGAATGTATCCAGCTTGCCTGAGTCTGTTGTGTCCCTGCTGTTTATTGCCCCATGCCTTCCTATCTCTTCCCAGGTCACTCTTCTGTAAAAACAGATTGTTAATAATCTCAGAATCCTGAATAGCTACTACTTTCCTATTTCCCTCTGTGAACCCCTCATGGCTTTTGAGACTCTTGAATCAGAAAATGTCAGGCAAATGTCTCTAAAGAGAGTACTTAATTGGAACCAAATATATCAGACCTGCTACCACCTGCTACTGTCACATTTTCTGCTAGTCTCACTCAAAAAGGGAAACTGTAGATCTCCATTGTGGGATAAGCAAGAGACAGAGGCAGAGGAAGGTGCCAAAATGCCTTCCCTTAGAATAACAGCAGTTTTTCATCCAAGGAATTTGCTAGTGGTGCACAGGGGAATGGTATATCTGAATATACAACAAAAGTAGGTCAGCAGTTGTTTTGATATGAGAGACCTCTCTTATCTTCAGAAAGTATGTACATTTGGACTAGTTTTGGTTTAAAATAAATATATTTATTTCAAGCTTGGTATCTATGAAATTTGACAGAAGGAAGAAAAAACCCCTGCAGAGGCTTGAACCTGCATCAGTGATTAGAAAAACATGGATAGTAAAGAGAAATAGGATTGGTCTTTTTCAAAGATGTGACTGTTGTCTTTAGCAAAATTTCTAATAGGCGTGACACATTTAAATACGTCAGATATTTACCGTAAGCAGACAGTCAATGAGTGTTCTGGTTTTCTACTATAGATATGTGTATTAGCACATGGAAGGCACTTTCTATTACTTATTTCAAGAGGGAAAAATATTTGCTGACTCAATGCACTGAATTGTATGGAACAGTGTGTATTGTCAGCATTAGTGATGGTTTTGCATAAATACTGAAAATCAGAAAATAACATTTCCATTTCTTGTAATATTTAAAATTACCATTAGAGCTGTTAATTTTAATTCAGAAAATAAATCAGATACAGTTTTCAAGAAAAAAAAAATGTTCATTACTAAATTCTCCTTACTGTTGTGTCAGGCATCTTTCTGTCTTTGGTAACTTCAGTTAGCCTCATTGAAGCACATGTTAAAGAAAAAAATTATTGTAAAACGTGAATTCAGTAAATGGGAGATACTGCCAATGGAAACAGAAAGCAGCACAATTATAACACTGTGGAAAATTAGAAGTTAACAAATCAGTGGCTGTTCTCTGATCCTCACATTAAAATTGGATGTTTTACTAACAAATTGAGTTACTCTCTCCACCCAAATCTCCTTCCCCCTCCTTGCCACTCACCCCATGTACAGGAAACAGAAGTTAATTTAACTCTGTTGTTAGGAGGTGGAGCTCATTTATAAATTAGACTGGGTGGTAATTTGGCTTCGGCCTAGAGAATATGTATCAGAAAAGTGTATTATTTGCTGGATTTTGTTTTCTATAACTCAGCATAAATACTGAGCTTTCATTTTAAACACTGAAAATTTGCTAGAAATAAGTTGAAAGGCAACGTAGAAGTTATAAATTACAGCCAGCTGAGTAATTTACATAATTACTTTAGCTACTTCTGAAAGAACATGATTTCCTCCCACTTACTGGAGGTTGGTTATAAAAGAAATTTTTATTATATTTATTATTTCATTGTAAATTTTGAACATGATATTTAAAACACAGTAATTCAGTTTCAGACCACTCTGTTAACAAATGATTGCTAAGATCATAAGAGACATTAGATATTCAAACTGTTCAAGTCCTGTGAAGAAAAAAATCACTAAGTAACATGATTTGCTAAAAAGTAGATAGATGCAGAAACACAGATGTTTCCTTTAAAGTTTTTACTCACTTTCTAATTTAAAATTTCTCACTGCAGTTATAAAGTCTATGAATAACCCTATTAAGAAACAATTGAAAATCTTACAAAACTGGAGAACTCCAGGAGTCCGGTCTTAGACAAAGAAAGACCTGTAAAGTTGGTAACTGTAGTCCTCCAGAAGTCAGTGGCAAATTTTCCATTGTCTTCAATAGGGCCATGGTTTTACCATTGTATTTTTTACACAGTACAATATTTGCAATAACGTGAAGTAGAGGCAGCTGCACATTTTGCATTGTTATTGATTCCTGACCAGTTGATACTATTACTAGGAGACCTTGCAGTAGTCATTGTGGCACTGAATCTTTTACAGAGTGAAGAGGGTTGATGAGAGGTATCAGGTAAACAGCATCACAAAATTTTATAAACTGCTACAGGTTTTCCTTTCTAGGTCACATAGGCCTTGCCCAAGGCAATGTTGATGGAAGAAAATAGGCTTCTGTAAGATTTATTGGCTGGGTACAGAGTTTAAATGTAATGTGTCAGAGTGCTGTGAAGTAATTTTGTGTGCATGCCTGGTTGTAGTTGTGAAGGATGCAGTCAGACTCTTGTCTGGCTCACTTAATTGCCTCTGCGTCAAGAGTCTAAGGGATTTGGGATTCTTCCTATCCCAAACATTATCTCATTCCACATAAATTATAACCTTTCTGGTGTGAGCCATCAAGTGTGCAAGCTTAATATTCACTTTCTAGGAGTATCAGTGCAACTGTTTATCCAGCTCTAGAAATAATTCAGCTCAGATTTTAATGGTATGGGTTTGAGGTAGATAGAAAATGCTTTTTGGTTTCTTGGGAAACAAGGCTATTTCAGTTCAAGGATGAATGTTAATACAATAAATTCATTACTGTGCTTCCTAGTTGAAATAGTAATTTTTTAGAGGATTAAAAAGGATTTAGCATATTGCATGGCATGTAGCTGTATAAATTTAATGCCAGGAACTGAATCACAGGGTTGTGCGATGTAACCCTTGTGTGTTAGCAATGAAGTGAGATTAGTTTAAATATAATGATTCAAACTGAGGACATATCTATTTTATGTCACATTCATGTACATTGTAAGCAGTAGTGCAGTGGCTTGTTTGTCACAAAGGTACTTTATTATAAGTAACCTAAGATGAGGTATACATGAAATCAGATTTGCTTTACTTCAAATCAGTGCTTTCATGTGCTTTCAAAAGTGCTTTTAAAATGTCTTAGTCAGAGGTTCTTTCTGCAGTAGAAAAGTTATGCACTTTGGACTGCAGTAGAGGAATGTTGATGAAATGATAAATTAGCAAGCATGATTTTGCAGTCAGTATAGACCAAGGAGAGTTTGTATTGACACAAAACTTATAAGAATACAGACATACTAGGTCACACCAAAGATTTATCTAGTCCAGTATTCCATCTTAGAAAAAAACAATAGTGGATACATTCGGTGTAATCCCCTAGTGATACTTCTCCAGATAAATCCTTCCAGAAATCTGCAGTTGTAGTATTTTCTGAGCTATAGACCATATCTTTGTGTTCAACTGTACTTGGTGGAATTTTCTTCCATGAATATTCCTAACCCTTTTTAAATGTCTGTTTTGGCATTTACAATATACTATGGAAAAGACTTCCGTAGTTTCATCATGTATTGCACTTCCTTTTGTTTATTTTAAATCTGCTATTTAATAATACTCAGCCTAATTTACATTCACAGAAGATTATGAGCATCAAGCCATCCAATCCAAATTACTTCATAGTCAAGAACAATAAATAGCACCTGCGTGATTTTTCTTTCCAGTAACATCTGGAAATATACAATCTTGTATAGTAAGCGCTAATTTCTGACAAGATAAAATGATATTCTGTATTGCTGAAAATTGTGACCCATGTCGTTGCCATTTTTGAACATTCCATTGAAACTCTGAGAAAAGTAAGGGGGGAAATCTGTCCTTTAAAATCTCAAACCAGCCAAAACCAAATATTTTGACAAAAAAGCAAATGTCCGTCATTTTTAATCATAACACATTCTAAATCTGGCTTGTAAGATATTTTGGTATTGCCATTGACATCAGAAACACCTGTTCAGAGCAAGAGAATGCCTTATGACCTCTTTGAGATGATAAGGAATTTGAGGAATGCACTAATAGGACTATGTTCAGATGATTGTAAAGTAAGAATTAAGTGGGCTCTCAAGCTTATTTCTCAGCAGATACCACCTGCTGTCAAGTATTATTTAATGTTTAAGAACTCATCAAAGGCCCCTCAACTAGAGTTCATTTCAAGGTGATAGTAGTTCCACCCTCTGTTAGGACTACAGCTTAGTTATCAAGAGCATCAAAGTATTCATCAGAAAAAGAACTCAAGTTATTCTCAGCCTGAGAGTGACTGAACGCAGAAATTTCATATTCTTCTTTAGAATCCTGAACACTACTCAGTGGCACGACTATGGTTGACTATACTCACCAAAAGGAGAGGCATCTTACTAAGCAGCTTTACTGTAGCTGAGAAAAACAGCTTCGTAAGGCTCGAACACATTAAAGAAAAGGGAATCAAACTTTGTAGTCAAGAATATTCCCCAAGAAAGAAGTCCTGAGATTCCATGTCTGCTGCTCATTCTATTTATACATATTATCCCAAGATTCTTAAATGGAAAAAAAATACGCAATTTTTGGAGGTGGGTGCAGAACATTTCTTCATCAGTGAACAACCATTTTTTCACAGGAAGGTCCTTCTTCTTGCTTGCCCTTTCTCTGTGGCAAAATAGAGGGTTTGTAGTTGCAAGAATCATAGAGCCCAAATTAATTACCAAAAATGATCTAAGCCAGGCTTGTAGAAGAGGAGCATATGAACAAGACATATTAATCAGCACTCAGCAGCTGGTGCAGGACAGGACATGCAGGATGCCCAGTCCCAAGTGGGACTGCTGGAGCTGGTGCTACAGTGTCAAAGGTGTATCAGAGAGTGTGGTTCCCAACAGAACCTGTAGTGACTCCCTCCACGACATGACTTTGATGAAGACACAACTCCTGAGGAAGGACAAGGTTGCCCAGGTACTAGGTTGCCAAGAGTGTCTGTGGTTTCTCCTGTTCCAGGGCTGACACCTGTGGGATGTGCACCCTATCAGAGACACCAGGGCTGTCAAGTGAAGGAGCTATGGGAGAAGGTGAGTAGATGGTGTAACACCAGGGAGGACAGGCAGGACATAGAAAGAATCTTTGCAGAGAGCTTGCAGGGGCAAAACCACCCAAATCCATATTACATGGAAGGACAGATGGCCTGAGGTTATTCTTAAATGACTGGATATAGATTCCCAAGACGATGGAGGCTGGACTTAAATGGAGCTTCAGAGGGAGAAAGTACATAAAGTACAAGGAAAAGTGGAAGAATGGGGTGGAACAGAGGAGGCTCTCAGGGACAGGATGATGTGGGAGGCTATCACGCTTCCCAAACAAAGCTATGTATCTGGGTGCCCATCACAAGTGCCTCTGCATGAACACATGCAGCATGGGAAACAAACAAGGAGAAATTAGAAGTCCTTGTGCACTCACAAACATATAATTTCACTGGGATCACACAGACATAGGGGCACGTTGGTAAGTATGGGGTTTTTGGGATTGGCAGGCCAGGAAGACAGGATGGAGCTTTGCACTCTGTGCAGAGGAGTGCTTGACAGTGTGGAGTTTTGCTCTGGGATGAGTGACAAGATAGTAAAAAACTCACAGGTTAAAGAATAGAAACCAACAAGAGGGAAAATGGTGAGTGTCCCCTACAGAGGAGCTCCACAAGAGGAGGTAAGAGATGAAGTCTTCCTTATGGGCTGTAGAGGAAGAAGCCTCATGGTTGAAGGCCCTAGTACTCATTGGAAATTTTATCTTGATATCTGCTTGACATGCAGGGCACAAACAAGGACACAGGAGTTTGGCAAGCCAGCTAGGGGACATGCTCTGCAGGACCTGCTATACAGAAACAAGGAAGAACTAGTCAGGGATGTGCAGATTGATGGAAGTCTCATCTATGTGATAGTAGAGTTTAACGTCCTGAGATACAGGGGTAAGGACTGGACAGAGTCCTGGACAACCTGCCCTAGCTGGCCCTGCTTCAGCAGGAGAGGTTAGACTTGACAATCTCAAGACAACCCTGCAAACCTCAAATAGACTGTGATTCTGTGAAGGTGAATAGCAGAATTACAACCCTGGTCTTCCAGACAGCTGACCTAGGCTTTTTCATGGAAATACTTGGCAGACTCCCCTAGGAGGTAGCCATGAAGAACAAAAGGGTCCAGCAGAGTTGGTTGATCCTCAAGGGCCATCTCTTCAGGGCACAAGAACGGTCTATCTTGATGCACAGGAAGACAAGCAAGCATGGCAAAAGGACAGCATGAATGAAGAGGAAACTCTGGACTGAAGCAATATAAAAATATTTTTTGGATGTACACAGTCAGTAGGACAGTGATAGGGCAATAGGACCCTAATAGGACAATAGAGTGCATCCAAGGCTTCTGAAGAGGCTGGCTTATGTTACTAGAGGTGTTCTTCATGGGACAGTAATGAACTGATGCTATTTAATGTCTTTCATTGACTGCTAGGATGACTAGATGAAAAGCACCTTCAGTAAATTTGTGGATGACACCAAACTGAGAGCAGTACTTGGTATGCTAGAGGAAAAGGTGACCATTCAAAGGAATTTCAATGTGCTGGAAAAAATGGACTAACAAGAGACCTCATGAAATTTAACAGTAATGGGGGTGGAATAACCCCCTGCAAGAGGACAGGCCTAACTGGCTTGAAAGAAGCTTTGAGGGAAAGGCCCTGAAAGTCCTGGTGGCTAGCAAGTTGATCATGAGTCAGCAGTGCGCTCTTGCGGTTATGATGGCAAACTGCATATTGAACAGCATTAGTAAGAATGTAGCCAGTAGGATGAGAGAAGTGATTATCCCCATCTATCTGGCACCTGAAACCACATTTTGAGTGCTGCATCGAAATTTAGGCTCCCCAGTACAAGACAGACATTCGCAAACTGGAGCGAACCCAATGGAGGGCTACCAACAAAGCTGGAGAATATGCCTTACAAGAAGACTCTCAGAAAATTTTTTTTCAGTCTGAGGAAGAAGGGTTAGTGAAGTCTTACTGCTGTCTTCAACTACCTAATGTGTTGTTATAAAGAAGATGAAGCCATACTCCTCTCAGAAGTACACAGTGAAAATATAAGACTAGGCAAGATCCTGAGCAATCTGATCAAACATTAAACTTAGTCCTGCTTCGAGCAAGGCCTTGGATCAGATGACCTGCAGGGATGCTTTCCAATCTACTTTATTCTGTGATTTTAAGTTATAGAAAACAGTATCTATTGAACAGATCTTAAGCTTCAATGATTTCTGTTACAGCAGTAAGGGCAGAAATGTTAACTTTTAAGAACACAAAATGTTTTAGGATCCTTTTCTTTCTTTATGCATGTTTTTGCTTCTAGACTTTTCCAGCTGTGATTTTATGTGTTCATCTAGAGGTTTTGGTTCTCTTAAACCATACTATACATAAAATTCTGAGAGTTAAATTTCTCTTTCATAAAGGAAATTGTGTTCCTTGGAGGGTCAGTTCTACTGAATATCACTAAACTCACATAAAATACATTTCTCTTCTGCAAGATGGAGCATTTTAAAGCTTCAGGTCTGCATGCATTGTCTAGCAGCACTGGGCACAGCTTACACCTCATAAAGCCATAACACTGTTATTTCAGTTTTTCCTATGCAGTATGTGTGAATGTGTTCTATTCCTTGGTAAAATTCTGTTTTTCCATTCTGCTCCATGGGACATGACTCTGGAACAAATATTAGTTTAAACCTATGATGTAAAGGAGAAAACGATAAAAACAGACCAGCAATAAGCTATAATAATCACTGTAATGTGTTTTATGCTTTCACAGTGCTTTTGGTTTATCAGCCAGTGCAGTTATGGGTAGATTAGTATCTGCTGTTTTCAGTGGCATACTCTAACTGAGGGTACTGCTCAGATGAAGAACATATACTGAAGAACAGACAGTTAACAGAATGAGAACCCACACATAAGAGTATCTCTGAATACCTATTGCCAATTAACCTAATAACCATTAACAAATTAATCAATATTCAGAATATTGGTTAAAATCAATACTTAAACCGAACTCTTTCTTTTTTCCAGTGAACATTAAAAGTGCATTAGCAATGTAGAACTAAGGGCATGCAATAAATATTCACTGTGATGACAGCATATATAATTATGTCAATCAAGACTTCAATTCTCAGGCATGTAATTACCTAAACATTACTTTTGAGCAATCTAAACTTGTGAAAGACAGTTATAGCAGGAGAGAAATCTTCATATCTTTCAGGTTGTGCAACTATCTCTGAGTGATGCTTCTACACACAGCCCTAGAACTTCCAGGTAATCATTGTTTTGCATGTTTGACATGGGAGAAAAGGCATTTGTTTGCTGCTTTCACATTTCTCTGTCCTTACATTTACATCCTGCTTCTGCCCTTTATGTTCATTTCCCTTCCCTGCTTCTCTTTTTTCCTGGCACCAGATTATCTGGCTCAAATAGAGGAGAGCATACAATAGAACATGTATTAATTCCATTAATCTTAATTCGAGTGAGGGTGTAAAATAAGTGGTTGATGTGCTAACAATCATTTAGTGTCCAGGTCATTACTACTAAATGAGTTTTAAAGACACAACTCAAAAGATCTACTTAAGCATTTAGGAGTTAAAATGAAGAAAATATGCATAATAATATATACTGTTGCCCTCTAAAAAAAAGTAATCTAATTTAAAATGGTTTATATAGTGTCCTCACAAAAGTGGAACCAGGATTTTACTATATGCTTCTGCAAGCCTAACATATGCAAATGTTAATATATTTGGGTCTTGACAAAGGGTAATAGCTATGCTTATATAATATAAATTTCACCTTGATTCAGAAAATACTTTAATGAGATACATTTCACATAGCACACAGTGACCATATTCTCAAATATAAATAGCATCACTGAACAGTAAAAATGAGTTTGGTACTTAGTAGACAGGAACGCAATACTCATTAGGGATTCTGCCAGATGTATCTGTGATCACTTCATTGTGCATTGTTTGGAAAAGAAATCTTCTCATAAGACTATCTGAATTTATTCATCCAGGAAATTTGATTTCAGAGCTTTTGTCAGAGCTGTTGTAATTATTGGAATGGACCCAATGCTGGTAGTTCCACAGCCTGGATGTACTTTAATTTTCATTATACTAAACTTTATAAGATTGTATTGACCAAAAATGTATTTTGCATGCATACTTCCAGTATTAGTGAATAAACAGCCCTTAGAGTCTTGCTACTTGTTGAAGCTTTCCATAAAAACAAAAACTAAGATGGGGACTTATGCTGGGGATAAGAAAAATGAAGTGAGAGAGATATGATAGAGGAGTACGAAACAGTGAAAGGGAGGAAAGGTCGGGGGGGGGGGGGGGTAGGGTGGGTGAAAGCAGCATTCAGCTAAACTGAAAAGTGATATAATTCTTTATAATATATAATTAACCTCTGGAATTCATTCCTACAGGAGGAATGGCACAGCCTATTAGAGATGTTGAGAATGTAGCTGACTTTAAATGAATTAGACATTTATGTGAGCCATGGGACCATCCACAAAATTAACCATAGGCTATTCTTTTCTTTTTATTATTATTGTGACAAAGACAGAGTTCCATTGACTCTGAGCATAAGCAGTCACCCAAGAGTAAGAGTTAAAAAAATGCATTTATTCTGAGGAAAGGTTATTCTTTTTCTTCAATTTTTCTTAGACTGTCTCCCAAAGTATGTGGAAGTGGCCACTTGCAGAGAGGGGATATTGGAATTTACAGACTCGCTGAATTTCTCTGCTTTGATAGCTTTTCTACTTACCTGACATATTTTCCATAAATCACCCAGGAATGACTTATCTTTGCATGACTGTGGTGAACACTGGTCACCTCAGTTGCTGTATTTGCAAAAACAGTCTTCACATCTAATAGGTAAAAAGAGCTCTGCAGAGCTAATAGTTCACATACCAATACTCTGGGGATGTGCTTAGATGTGAGTAGTTCCTTTAGGCTGAAAGTCATACTGTGAGGGTTAAAAGGGTAAGCTAGGGCTGGAAATAACTGTGTGAATTACTTCATGAATAGTCTCCTGGCATGACAGAATGAAAGATTCGCGGCTTTCTGCAACATATAGGAAACCAATTTGAATAATAGGCTACAAGTGGAACTGAACTCCGACAGGTGCATGCTTTGTTAGAGACTACCTTCTCTGGTTGTTTTATACAGCATAGTAGTAACAGAAAAATAAAAGAAAATGCTTAAGATTTAAGCATACAGATTTTAAGTGCTGTCATTGGAATTTTTTATTTATCAGCCTGAAAGTGAATGAAGAGAGATGGAAGCTGAGTAAGAATTTGAAGAGTCTGAAATTTAGAACAAAAGTGTGCCAGGTCAAATCTCATTTAATGATCATGGAAATGATTCAGCTAACTCCTGTTCCATGCTCCTTAGTGGCCAGAGGTGTCCCTGGCATCCTTGCAGCAGTGTGCAGTGCCTCTCCAGCCCACGGAACTACTGTAAGCAGACCACAGGGCAAGCGAACAGACTATGGCATGGAGCAGTGAAGAGGTGCTAGTCCCACTGTGTCAGGCTACAGGCTCAAACAAGCTTCCAGGCAGCACTCCACAGCTTCTGTCCACTGTTTGACATTCTGAGACGGTCCTCTTCCTCCCACCCCTTCCTACCACTGCTCTCTCCAACATCTGATCCACTGAGAGTGTGGGAAATACAAGACACAGGTATCTGCATAATCAGCTGCACTGTGTGACACAAGATGATGAAGACATTTTTAAATCGAAGGTACTGTGCCAGACAGTCAGTGATGGACTTCAGCTCTGGCAAATACTTTAACGGTGTACTAACTCGGGTTTTATTTCAGCAAATGAAGCCATTTCCTGAGTCCCTGCTCTGCCTTGGCAAATTGCTCTTGACTGAGCTTTCAGATAAGAGTATAATAAAATTCTCATAGTTTTCTAATTGCAA
Organism: Astur gentilis; assembly: GCF_929443795.1. Lineage (NCBI taxonomy): Eukaryota > Metazoa > Chordata > Aves > Accipitriformes > Accipitridae > Astur > Astur gentilis. Next base: position 8,831,070 of record NC_064913.1, read on the forward strand.
GATTGTTGGGAGATGGAAATTACTCTAAATTAGTCCCATTCATCTAAAATGAGACTTAAAGTACATACGTAAGAAAATAGTTGAATGGTGGAAAGGTCTGTCATCCTTTGATCACCTACGAGCAAGAGGAAAACTGACAGAAAACAGTACTTCGCTATAGCAGGAGGCTGAATCTTGCTTATTGTGAGATATATATAAGTACTGATTATATAATTACTATATAATATATAAATACTATATAATTATATGTAGTATAATTATATAGTGTATATATATAGTATATATATAATACTATATATATTATATATACACTATATAATATATAAACAGTACCCTGATTAATTGTTTTCTTTCTCTTTATGAGATCTTTTATACACATTTTCAAAAATACCCTATTAAAATAAGAGGAAACGTTTATTTTCCTGACTTATTTGGGCTTCCTGTTCATGCTGGTCCCATCCATGCCACAGTTGTATTGCCTAGAACTGTGAAAACATTTACTTCTGACACTCAGTCACTGAAGTTTGCCTTTTTTCATTAATTGAAAGGAAATAAAGATCACCACACATTCCATGTAATCAGAAGCAATGTAAAAAAGTTTCAAATGTTGTCTTTTCTCCTTTACTAGCCAATAAAACTATTGCATACAACTGTAGTAGCCAGGGATTTGTTTACTGGTTTCAGTGCTTTGGCATAGGCCTGAAGCAGATGGTCATAGAAATTATTCTTCCACTTGGTTACAAAGATCTAAAAATCAGCATCAGATACTTTTTTGAATAATATGGTTTGAAAATATCCTGTGCTACAGGTTGCTACAGTCACTCGGATCCATATGTTTGAGCTACAGCTCCCAATAAGCAGTAAACATTTTGTTTGTTGGTATCCACTCCATCCTCTGATAGTTGCAGGTAGCTGTTATCTCTGTCAGGCTATAATGTCCCATCTCTTGTTGCCTTCAAGCCTTATATTTTTTCTTTCAAACCAAGTTGCCACTTTACTGTGATTTAAGAAGCTTTTACATAATTAGCAAGAAGCCAATATTAAAGCCAGATTTAATCTCACCTACCCACACCATACATGTTTTTGTCGGAGTTAGCCATTTGACTTCTGTTTTTATCAATGGAAGGAATGTTACCATTAGCGTGAAATTGATTTCAGCTTAATACATAAATCTAAACCAGGTCAGATGAGTCACAATGCAGAAAAGCCTATTTTTCTCCACTAACTATAAAAGGATTCTAGATGGCTAATTCAGATGTAGGCTTTCAAAGTAAATTGAAAACAATCCCACTTTCATCTGCATTTAACTATATATTCACATATATATCCATACAGGCATTTGCAGGTTTGTTTTTGTTAGTGCAATCCAGTGCTGACCAAGATTTCATGTCTCTGCAGTCAGAAAATTACATTTCTTCATTATATTTACACAGTGAAAAGTAAATCTATTTTTGGAACATGTTTTTGCCAGTTCTGTTCTTGAGAAATTGTGACGGTTTAGTGGTGGGCTTAGCAGTGTTAGGTTTACTGTTGGACTCAATGATCTTAAGGGTCTTTTCCACCTAAATGATTCTCTGATTCTATGGCATTTATGATTTTAAAGGAATTGTTATGGAAAGTAAGAAAAATCATCACCTATCTCTTGTAAATAAATGACTAGGAATTTGGCAGCTGCCAAATTTAAACTCACATGTGTTGAAGTTTGAGGTAGTTAAGATAGGAGAAATGTAAGAAATTGCACTGGGCAAATGAGAAGGATGATGTTTTTTCTGGCTGAGAATGTAGTCTACAAGATGCTAGACTGATTATAGTCTAAGTGTATTCTTCATTTTGAGAATAGGTCTTCATTTATGTGGTGAACCTAGTTATTATCAGCAGCATTCTACTGATGAGTGGTCCAGTGAGACAACTCTTCTTTCCATTTACACGTGAGAAGGTTTATTCTGAAAGATCTTGTCATATGAAATTATATATTCTCTCTTACTAATCTATTCCAAATGATTTCTTTACACGTCCTGTGCTAAAGCCTTGTTTTTCTTATCAATAGAAGAAGAATATCAATGCATCCTTTCTTAAAACACTTTGATAGCTATTGTGCTATATGGGAATAGGACACTATAGCATAATGTGGGGATAATAAAGTTAGGGTTTAAAATTCTCAGCAGTATAAACTATCCATCTCATTCATACTGGTGCTTCTCAAGAAGAAATACTCTGTAGATGGAGAACAAATAGTACAGGACATCAAATCATTATGTCTAGCTCTTGATTACATGCTTATTCTAAGTGCTTTAAATAAGCTAATTACAAAGAGGAAAAATCTCTAAAAGAGCTCAAAGGTCTAGCTTGAGGTAATGTGCCAATCAGTGCTAGCTCTCTGAAAGACACTTAACGAACAGCATGTTCATCATATAGGCACTTCTCTTACATTACATTAGTTGATATGCAAATGAATTCAACAATAAGAATAATAATAGGAACAATGAAACTAGAAAACTTTCTGCTCTTGCAAATCATTTTGGTATTGTCTTCTCTTGTTAGTCTCCAAAAAGCCTCATGACAACATCCATGAGGTATGATCACGGTCACCTTTGGAAAGATATAAGGGTCTGACTCCACCAGCAGCTCATTAGCAAATGACTAACTTGGACTACATTACCTACTGTCTCCTTGGTGGAAGCAGAATAGAAATGAACCAGTCCCATTTAGAAGCTCCTTCTTCATCACATTTCTTAATAAAAGGAACCTGATAAAACCTCATAAAACCCTCAAAAGAACTCATAAAAGACTGCCTGGTTTTGGTTGATAATCCTGTGACTTCTGCAAGCTAACCTGTTTCAGATGTGAAGACATAGGACTGAAGCTAGCAATCTTTCGGGGGATTAAAACACAGCTCTCTCCAACCACATGCTGCTAAGGATGTTGTCTGCTCTACTAGTGGCTACTCATCTCATCCTAGCCCTGCTTCATAAACTTCTGAATTTGCACCCTGCAGTGACCTCAATTCCATCTGGAACAACTGAAATGAATTCAGACTGGGGCTTCTTAATTTCCAATACCAGCAAAAAGGCAAGGAATAAACTGTTCCCCATAAGATAAGATTCCTTATTTTGTAGCAAGGGAGGTGTTAAAGAACTTTAAGAATAATTAAGCACTGGAGATCATGAAGTACCGTCACTGGAAATATTAAAGCAAGTTATAAAACTATCTGACAGGAATAACATAGATATAATCAATTTTGCCTTTGGATGGATTTGATAACTTCACGGTCTCTTCCAATACCACTTTCTATCATTCTGTGACTGGGGAGTAGCCAGACTTTGATATCTAAGAAGGTTTCAGTCTGAAATACTTTCTAACACAGGATCCCAATATCTTGCACTTTAACATAATGTGTACACTGACATTGTTGCATATACTCTTTCTTAATTTGTCAACCCTGGGCAAATCATCTCCAAAAATGAGTGAAATTAAACCTTATTTTTTCTCTTATTGCTGAAGAGATAGTATGATTATTAGTACTGAGATTTGCAAATAAAGCCTCTTGGATTTATAATTTCTAAAAAACTGAGGGTTTACACGTGTGCTGACATGATATATGTGAGTTTGCAAGAATTCATTGATGTCCATGGGTACTGATCATTTTAAAACTCATCCAGACCTAATGAAGTCTGTAACTTCTATGACCTAAATATGTTGTGTGACTGTAGCAACAGCTGTGTGACATTGATCTGTCCATTATGCCATTGCCACATCAACCTTTTCACACACAAAAGCTCCTGCACTGGTATTTGACTGTGAAGCTAATAGGAATCTCTCTACTGCCATCATTGTTCTGCATTTCTCAGCTTTGATATAATACTAATAAGCTCATTTATAAAGTTATTTTCTTCCTTTGTCCTTTCAAAACACTGAAGACATGACTAGCATGATAAATGATCACAAAATCAAAATTCTCAAACTTCAGGAAAAAGGAGAAGTCTGTGAGATAAACAGAATGACAATGATAAACCAGAAAATAGTGGGAGGAAGGACAGAGAGATGAAAGACCATGTAAACTGAAACAGAAACAGGATAAATTAGAATCTTTGTCTTAAGACAGTGAGAATCATAGAGCAGATCTTGCTCTTCCATTATGTTTTTCGTAATGTTGACTTTGTTGTTCACTTATTTTATAATGAAATTTTATTATACTGTATTGCAATGCTTCCATGAAGAACTGCTAATATATATAGTCAATGAATCAATATTCTCATTACTTTTATATACGTTGAAATATGACAAGAAGTCTCATTCTATAATATCTTCTGCAGTTTGGAAAACAGTAATAAAAGGGATTTTATATCTATTCACATGTAAGTAACTTTCCAAGGGATGGAGCTGACTGTAATCACAAGTTGTCACTGCTTCTCATAGACAGGTATTAGACATTGTGGATCAAGATGATACACCATACTGACTGTCATGATTGCCTTCATTCCTGTCATTGCCTTGAAGAACTTTCAGCAGTTTTAGTGACAACAGTGACAGGTAAATGCTTTCCCAAAGTTTTAATCTTTAAAATTTTGATTGTCAAAAAAACCCCAAACAACTGTTCTCCCCTAATGGAATATGAAAACAAAACAATGACTGAGTGGCCTCTTTTTCATTTTTTTTGATTGTTAGTATTGCTATTATTTCCATTACAATACTATCTAGAAACACAGATACATCAAAGACCTTGCTTATCAAGGTTCTGCACATTCTTGGGGGGCAGGGGGAGAATTTTCTTATGCTCTAGAGATCTTACTGTGTAAAGTCTTATCTTTTCCTCCATGGTAATGCTTTAATTTAAATGGATTTAGGTTCTGTGTCTGGACTCTGTCATACTGCTATGAAACTGAGTTATTGTGGTTTAGCTTATGCCTGAAAATCTGTATTTAAGAATTACATGGTTGTTATATCATTACAAACAACATTCTGTGTAGAAAGGGTCCAAATAAGGGGTGGGGAGCAGGGGGGAGGGGAGAAGAAGCAGGAGAATTAGGCAGGAGAGTTTGCCTGATTTGCCACAGATTACTTTTGCTGTATTTTGTCTGAAAAGGAAGTTTATGTCGGGTGAAGTGAGGCTGGTTGCAGTAGGGCTGGCATGGAGGGCTGTCTGGTGGCTGCTGGGGCCAGGGACCTCACAGGTCCTTCTGATATCAGCTGCAGCAGATCAAAGTATATATGAGATCAGGACATGAAGACTGTGGGTCCAATGTGGATCCCTTGCTTCTAGCAAAGGCACTACCTTCTCCCATTTCCTGCCCATCTACTCCTCTGGCACTTCAGTGAGGGAAGTTGCCATCACTTTTGACTCCTGTTTTCACTGTTGCCCAGTGATTAAGGAGTCAGCCTCGCAACAGTCTTGAGTCTACCTTGTGCCAAAAAATGAGTGTGAAGATAATGGATGTTTTAAGAATGCATTTTCTTATGATTTCTTTTGTCAACATATGTCTTAAATGTTGCTGGTTAATTGGCTGTATTCCCAGCCCTCATAAATATAACAAAAGTTTCATGTTATTTAGTATTTTCATAAAGCCACTGCAGCTGGAATTAAGAGATTGCAGGAGATCTTTATTTTAGAAGATAAGCTTCAAGTTTTAATGCTTGTTTATAAAACCTTGACAAAATGAAACAAGTAATCTGTAAGATCTCGGAAAGCAAAGGGCTTGTAAAAAGAAACACAAACTATTTTTTTTTTTTTTTTTTACTGTTCTATTTTTAAGCCAATCCTATGATTATCTGAGGTTTGACTCATGATTTTGGATGGCTGAAATTGGCAGTGATGTCAAAATAGAAATCTTTGCAGTTTCAAAAGTAATGTTCTGGTTTCCAAAGTGTTTTCCCAGACAGTCTGCTTTGATCTTTACTCAACATGTTTATTTGTTCATCTACTACAATGTAGTGTATAAACAGTAGTGAAATATGTCACAGATGTTTTCCCATTCCTTTATTTTGTGTACGGTCAGATTACTAGATTTTGGTTAGGAGTAATATTACCTATGTCCCTTTTCTTAATACATTGTCATTAGGGCTATGGGAGAATGGGAGAATTTCAAAAGATTGACAAGTTTTGTTGATGTGAATGCATTTGACATCTGCACTTTAGGTTGTCTAAAAGTTGTTGACACTTTTCATATGATCCCTTGGCCAACTGAACTTTATCTTTGAAATAATTATCCATCCAATTATCCATCCAATAAACCTTGCCTTGTTCTTGATGCTCCCCAATTTCCACACTTTGGTGAAAATATGTCCCAGTTTAATGAAAAACATCACACTACACTGGGTCACATAGACTTATATGGCATCTAAATGCAAGAGACCAATGAGATGAGACATCTTTCTCTTCTCTTTCCCCCGCTGTATCCGAGATGTCGAAAGAATTAAGGGAGAGGTAAGTGCAAAATGTAAGCACTTAAATGGGAAGGAGTGGCCTTATTATGTTCAGCTGGCAGTGATGGTTACCATGGTGGAGATAGTATAACTGTCTCAAGAAACTAGATATTTTACAGCAAAATAAAACAGATAAATTTAAATCACTTTCAGGAATGGTCTAGACATTAGGATATTCAGAGCATGCATGGAATTCATTGCTTAGATGGAGCTTGCTCATAGTCATGTGCAAAAGATCATATTTTAAGTCAGTCTGAGACAGTTAATAGCTGACCAAAGCACAGGACTTCTGCCTTACATTGACCTGTAATGCTTCCTTTTCTTGCAGCTTATCTTATTCTTTAACTACAGCAACAGACTGTCAATTGACCCTCACAGTGTAGTTACACCAGACCATGCCTGAGAACAGATGATTATTTCTAAATTCCTGTGAAATGTCTACATTGTTAATTAGAGTCAATTGACAGTCAATTTATTCTTTTTATGAAATCAGGAAAAACTGTTCTGTGCAGGGATCTGCAGGAAGATATATCTATCCATTAAGATTTTCAATACTTCATAGGCTTTAATTAATACAAATCTTATTTTGTTCAATAAAAATAGTGAAAATTACTTTAAAAAAAATCTTGAAAGCCTGTATACTTGAGCAAATAACAAACTGTTCAGCTCATTAACTGACTTCTCATGCATTTCCCGTAGTATATCATGGCCAACAGATATTTTTTGCCAACAGCTAGATAAAAGTTAGAAAGGACAGTTTACATTTAAACAGAACACTATTCACAGCTACATTTTTACAGAAAATGGGAAGGTAGAAATGGAGGACAGGAACACAGAACTGTTTAATCTCACTTGGCTTTCTGCAGCAAGGGATTGCATCAATTGAAAAGAACGTCTCTGTTTATACTTAATTTGATTGAACTATATGTGACATTAAGTAGTTTGCACTATATGGAACCTCATGTTTAATGATGTCACTTTCAAAAAAGGACCTTTCCACTGCTTTCTGGGAAAAAATAGCTATGAAATCTCTACTCTAAAATGGGGTTACGAAGTCAGAGAATCTTAGTTTTGCAAGTATAATTATCAGCAGATTATTAACATTAAAAATGTGATTTGATACACTATGAAGTCAGTAATATAATGTCAAACCTTGTTCTAATGAACACTGTTAGTTTTAAAGTGATAATGTATTAATAGGATATGTTGTATCTTCAGTATCATTCAAATTTTAACAAGCTAATGGCACCTTGTAGACAGTCATAAATGGCAAACAGTTTTCTTGTCTAGATTTTAATTCTGATTTTCACTGAAAACCAAAACTGCTTTTTAAAAATATACTACAAGTAACTTTTGCTGGTGGTAGGCTAAAAGGCTAAGACAAAAAGTAAGATGCATAGTATAAATTAAAAAATGTTCCAAGATTTGGAATTTTTACATTTCTTTATGTTATAAGGAAACGCTTCTGAGCAGAATAGCTTCAGCAGAACTAACCAGCAAGTAGACAAAATCTGTCCTGGTTGGTATATGCGTGTAGATTTCTATTTTTTAGATAATATTGGTAATATTCTGGAATTTTTTACTTTTTTTTTTCTTCTGAAATACCTTTTCTTTTCAGATGCAATCTCAAGAGAAAAACACGTTGCAGCATGTGGATATTCCTTCTCTTAAACTAACACACCGGTGGTTATCTTTGCCCAAGGTTTTCCTGTTGTAAATGCACTGAATTAGATCCTTATGTTCTGCAGGAATACAGTCTCTCTAGCAGTTTCAGTAACCAAAAGCTCATAGACCAGGGCACTGAGTACATATGTACTGGGTGCAGGTGCCCAGGCGCTGGCAGCGGGAGCTGCAGGGCGGCTTCTGAGGACGAGGCCGGGCCTGCCCCGTGTCGGACACAGCCGGTTCCAGCCGGCTCCAACCGACTGCCTCCAGGTCACGGCCGAGCCCCTCAGACAAGATGGCTGAGCTCCTTGGACAAAATGGCCGTGCCCCTCAGACAAGACGGCCGAGCCCCTCAGACAAGATGGCGGCACCTCTGGGAAAAGATACTGAAAAAAGGATGGAAGACACTGAGAAAAAGGAACAGCAAGGCAAGAAGCAAAGGAGGTGCTCCACAGCAGGGCTGGGTACACCCCGAAGGGATTGCTGCTCATGGAGGACCCTGATGTGAGCAGCTATAAAGGTGGCCTGGCGAGAAGGGGAAAATTACTGAGCATAAGAAAATGCCTGCTGAAAGTACTGACAGAGAAATTGGTTGCCGCCCTGGGAGCTGTGGGCCTGGGAACCAGGCCCTGGACCCAGGAACACCCTTGAAAAGTGCAGCTGGCATCTTCGAAGTATACCTGGGGTACCTAGAAACCAGAGACATCCTGAGATACCATTGATAAGTGCAAAAACACAGGACTGTAATGGCAACTTCTTGTCTGAGAAGGTGGAAAACAATCTGTGAAAATAAAATGGGTCTGAAAGAACAGAAAAGAGCATCACCTATTGACAGTTACAGGTGAAAAATAGGAATTAACAGCGTCGAAGTAGGCTGCTCAAAGTAGGACGTCCTACGCCCTCTTATGTCTCTGTGTTATAAAAAGGACTCAATTTTTATCCAAAATGGAGCGTCTCTTTCTGATAATTTCCTGTGCTGTTCATATTTTTCCTTTCCTATGCAGGTTGAATTCTGCATGACCGCTCTACGAGACCTTGGACTCTCATCGGGGACACCTGGCTAACTCCAGACCATGACATGGATCACCTCTGAAGTGAGAGTCTGCCTGTTATCTTATTGATCCCCCTTTGGGCCCATTTCTGGGGTCAGTTGGGCTTGTCCTCCCACCTCTGGGGTGAGTGGGTCCCCCTTTGGGATTGGTTTGTCCTCCCCTTTGGGACAGTTTGGCCCCTTCTGAAATCTAAGTCACTTGATATCGGTATTATATATCCATATAAGTAATCTATCATAAGCATATCTGCTGTTACATTGTTGGTAAGTTGCTTCACTAATAATAAGTCCATAGTAACCTGTAATAGTATATACCTACTTGGTTGTTGCTGTTAGTGGCTGTTGCTAGATGGTTGGTTGTTGCTCTCATTAATGGCTGCCATACTATTGATTGATACTATATTATTGCTGGTAGTAATTTATAACAGCTTGATTATATACATTCACTTTATTAATCATAGGTATACTCACTAGTGGTGATTTTTGTGGTATTTGTGGTAATCCATAATAAAGTAGAGCAATTTAGTGGATAAAGCCTCCATGTCCTTTTTTATTACAGAATCCTGTGAACCCAAAGTAGCAATCCCTACACGCCTGCAGGCCAGGTAACCCTTTAAGTCATGACAGACCCATACTGGAGCAAAGGAAATGGATAAGAAGGAGAAGATGGAAAAAAAAGGGTAAGAAACGAGGAGTGTCAGAAAGAAACGACTTTGTCATGACTCTGACCTCCTGCACCGCAGGTCACCCCACCAAAGGGACTGAGTAATTTGTGACAATAACAAAGGCAGAGAAGCCCAGGAAGGGGGAAGGAGAGGTGTCTGAAGTGAAGTTGAGCCTGGGAAAGGGAGAAGGAAAGACCTTTTCACAGTTTTTTAATGTTCGTCTTCCTTGTTTCCTAATACCCAAATCAGTAACTACATGTTTTAAGTCATTGCCCAAGTCAAGTCTGTTTTGCCTGTGACATCAGCAGTTGGCAAGTGATTTCCCTGTCTGTGTTGGTCCTGTCACTGGATACTGCTGAGAAGTGCCTGAATCCATCTTTTTATTCCCCCTACGCTGGTGTTTATCCACACAGGTAAGATCCACCTGAGGCTTCTTTTCTCTAGGCTGAACAGTCTCAGTTCTCTCAGCTTTTCCTCATAGGAGAGATGCTCCAGTCCCTTCAACATCTTTGTGACCTTTCATGGGCTTACTACCTCCAGTAAGTCCATGTCTCTGTTATACTGGGGAGCTCACCACTAGACCTACCACTTCAGATGTGGCTTCACCAGTGCTGAGTAGAGGGGAAAGATCACCTTCCTCAACCTGCTGGCAACACTATTCCTAGTGCTGCCCAGGATACCTTTAGTCTTCTTTGTCAGAAGGGCATATTGCTGGCTCATGGTCAGCTTGGTGTTCACCAGGATTTCTAGGTCCTTCTCTGCAAAGCTGCTTTCCAGCCAGCCACAGCTGTTGAGTGTTACTTGCTTTCTGATTGCACCTACTACTGCTGACTCTGGATCTTATGCAGTGTACTGAGTGTGGGGAGAACTGTGGAGAACTGTGAAGTTTTCTAGTGGTCTTTAAAACATTTTTGACAATTCCTGCAGTGTCTTGTTGCACATGTCTCTGCTTCCTCCTTAGGAGAATATGAACTACAGTAGCCAAGTTTGAAAATGCTTCTGATTGGACTACACTACATCATTTCAGTGAAAACATCTTTCATAGATCCAGGAAGCTGAGATAAAGATGAGTGAGTTTGGAGTGAGGATTTGAATTGTTTTCAAATTCACAGAGTCAGGTGCAAACCACTCAACTGGGTATGCAGTCTGCAGCCTGAGTTCCTCACTCCTAGGTTCTTTTCACAGCCTGCAGAGCTCTAGCCACTTGCAGTCCATGGAGTCCAAGGTGTGATTCAGCTCATCCTAAATGAGACATCTGTATACAGTCAGACAGTTTGCACCCAAGTGCCTGTTTCATTTCACTGGCTATAAAAAGAGCTTAGCCTGGCTTGCTTAAGTATCTACAGTAAAAAGGAAAATAAAACTGGATGAAATTATTCCAATCTATTTAGTCTCCTTCAAGAACTTGCAGCAGGCTATCCTCTTTTCCTCATTTATGCAGGGTGTAACTGTTTGAACAGAGCTAAACACAGATATAGATTCAACAAGATAAATCCTCCTACCAGATAGCAGAGAAAATAAAAAAAACTTAGTTCCATCATCTGAATGAATTTGTTGTTGTCAAACTAATCTTTAAGATGACCATACTCATCTGAAGGGGTTTCATTCACAAACAGTCTTGTACAAGAAAGTAAAACACACATTATTACATGCAAGGCAATTACTTTGCTGTTTCGTTGGGTCAATTCTTGAGTCTGAGATTAATAAGAAATTCCACAGGATACTTTCTCATTTCTAAGTGGAACATGGGGAAAAAGCTATCTCATGGCACATTTCCTCTTCACCAGCCCTGGAGGATGTGACCTGTCAGAAAGGTTGACCAAGTGCTCACAGCTGTGCTAATTATTCTGTGTGTAGCTCAACTTATACTTCATCTTGTTTGCAATGTATTTCAGAAATGGAAGACTAGACCCAGGAGTAATCATAGTCAGATAAAATAAAGAGAAGTTTCTATGTTTATGTTTTCCTTCTGTTTATTTCATGCGAGAAAATAGAAGAGTTGGAAACTTCAAGTAACTTCTTTCAAAGAGCATGGTGTTAGTTCTCTACAAGGAACTAGTACAATAAAAAGGCTTTGTTTAAGAAAGGCTAATTAGCACCAGAAAGAACTAAAAAGAGTCAGTTTAACCAGTATATCCATATACCAGCTTTGCACCTAATGCTGCAAAGAAGAACAGAAAACCAGAAGCAGAAAAAGCAGAAGTATGGCAGGAGTTTGAGAAACAGTAACTCATGACAAGAAGTGAAATTATTTTTACTCACGGCAAGTGGTCAGCCAAGATGAGATTTGGGATGGTAATTAAATAAAACAAGCAAGAAGAAGATCAGAAACCAAAACATCAAACGCCGATGTACTGCTTAACTTAAATGCTTCTTATCTAATATTTTGGCACACCCAGGGTGCAATAAATTGTTTGAACCCTTTAAAACTTCCCCTATGCAGGATAAGGGCAGTTCAAATAGAGGAGAAAGCATTCTGTTACCACACAGATCATCAGACAGGGTAGGTTTATTCAAATAAAGTCAATTCATTGTTATGTTTCAACTATTGTTTTCTTCTTCTAGATACAATTTAGGAAATCTTGCTCTTTTCCCCGTTAAGAGGTAATTTCCTGACTTTTGGAAAAACTATTTCTTCTAACTTACTACAAAAGTGCCATTGTACGGCCATCAAAAATCTAACCATATGTGTTCAATTGCAATTTCCAAGTGACATCTTTGCTGCTTGTGATTTAACTGATTTCCCAAATGGATCCAAATATGCTCATATCTGCATGGAACTGGGTGATCCAGGTGGTAAGTCATCTTATTATTTACCATATGATGTTTCTGCAGAAACCCCACAACATTACTCAGATTCTGGAGCTGCTGGAAATGTTTTAAACATGATGCTTGTAACTCTGAACATTGAAAGAAAATTATTTAGTAGTCATGAATATGGAATGTGATTATATTTGATTAGCTTTTTTTTTTTTTGTTTCATCTTTTAGTATGTGGTACTCAAGCTTAAAATGCCACTTGAGAAAGAAATAGAATTAATTCATGGAAGACATTAATAAGGACAAATTGAAAAGTGAGGGGAAGACTAGACTTTGGTTTAGAATTTTACAGATTAAACATGGAATCTGCTCTCTCATAACCAGTTTTACTCTCCCCCTGGTGTATATAGGCTTTGTGTTAGGGTTTATAATGGAAAAGAGTGATCAATATCAATTGAAGAGTATGTATTGTTCTACTGTCTTTCAATATTACATATGACATATGTAAAGAATTAAAACTCCTGTGTTGTAGACATGACTATAAAATAGAAATCACAATAATGAAAAAGAGAAATAACCAACACAGTCCCTCAAACTGTAATTATAGCTCAGTCATTTTACTGAGATTTTTTTCCTAAAACCAGCCATTTCTCTCTGTAGATTGAGACTTCACATATGTACATAAAAATCAGGCTTGTGGGTATGGATTCACATTCATAGAAAATAGAATGTCAAACCTTCAGAAACTATGAGTCACAATACTTTTACAGTGAAGTGTGAACAAGAATTATTAAATTGTTATTATTTATTAAAGTATGACAAGGGAGCATCCTATATGATAGATTTAATGATTATGAAAATGACCCTGGTATATGTAGATATCAAGCTGTGTTCCATAAAAACCTCATAAACCCCAGGGGCAATGAAAAAAACAAAAACCCCAAGCAAACAAAAAAACCCTGAACCCACAAACTCAGAATGGAAAACTAAATGTATGCTATCCAAGGTTGATTGCGCAGGCATTGAAAGTTTTAAGTAAACAGCAAAGCTAGCTTCCTTAAAAATGATCTAATAAAAATGTTATCTTAACCTACAATTTTCCCTAGATTTTTAAATGTATGTCATAGAAAGGAAATGAAGGCAAAATATAGGCTGAGGTTTTTAAACATATTTTTTGGTCAAGGAAACTTACTTTCCATTCAGTTAAATGAAGTAAAAATGGAAAAAAACGTCATCATAGTAATTTGTTCCATAGCATTCAATACTCTAGATGAAAGATAAAATGCCAGCATTTTTAGAGACATGGATGTAGGAAACAATAAAAACATTTCCTGTCAGCTGCATATCAGCATTTAAGCAGCAGCTTAGAAGTTATAATGAGCTGAATTCAATCAAACTCCCTTGACCTAGCAGGAGAGGTATCAAAGCAAAACTGAGACCCTCTGTTGAAGTAAAAGAAATGTTAAGACAGAGCACTACAGTTAAAATCCCATAACAGTCTCCCAAGCATATCTGAGAAACTTCAGACTTGCACTTATTTATTGGAGATGAGAATCTGAGACACTTAGCTGATTGCAGGAGCAGAATGTAAAAGTATTAGGTCAAAAGTTACATGCCTTGAATGTTAAATTTCTTCTTAGATCTTTAGTAATGTTACAAAACATTAGGATTCTTTGTATGCTAGTGAAACTGATCCTAGGTGTTAGGTTTTGCTTGGACCTAATTTAAATTCCTCTACATTTTAGCATAAACTATAAACCCGATCTGATAGAAAAAGTCTGTTGGCTTTTTTTTTTTTTCCTTTCTTTTTTTTTCTTTCTTTTTTTTTTTTTTTTTTATTATGAGTGCCACTGCTTTTTGTATTGACTAGATACAAAAATAGAAACTTCCACTAAGAAAAAATAATTATTTGCTAATGTAAAAAAATTCACTATAACATGTATTATATTTTGTTACCATTACGTTAAGTCATTAAACACTTGTGATATTTTTAGTTCAAATCAAACCAAAAGGATAAACTGAAGATTTCTATAGGTGTTTAAAGGTTGCTTATCTCAAACTAAGTTCTGATCTGTTTTTATGCCTACACAGAAAATTCCATTAATCTTGAAACTGATCACTGGTGACTTTAGAAGTCAAGATTTCTATACTTCCCTATGTAAAAGGGTGTGGATCTCAGGTTTAAAATCTCATATCATGTGCAAATGATCTACTTCTTTCTACACAGCTGCAGTGTTTCTCAGTCTGCAGCTTCAGTTTAAAGTCATCCCTAAACTTAGCAATAAGAAAGAACATTAAATCAAAATGAAGATTCACAGAATCCTGTATGTGTTATAGGTTCACACTCTGGTTCGACAGCTAAAGGAAAAGGTGTGTAAAGAAGGTAACCACATTAAAACCAGTAAGTAACCTTTTTACAAGGGCATGTAGTGATAGGACAAGGGCTAATGGCTTTAAACTGGAAGAGGGTAGATTTAGATTAGATGTGAGGAAGAAGTTCTTCACTGTGAGGGTGGTGAGGCCCTAGGAGTGGTTGCCCAGAGAGGTTGAGGCTGCCCCATCCCTGGCAGTGTTCAGGCCAGGCTGGATGGGGCTTGGAGCAACCTGGTCTAGTGGAAGGTGTCCCTGCCCATGGACTAGATGACCTTTAAGGTCCCTTCCAACTCAAACCATTCTATGATTCTATGGAGTATTAACTAGTCACCTTATTATGAGACAGTGAATGCTCTCACAATTTCAAAAGTGTTGTGTTATTCAGTGTTAAGGTCAACATTGCTTTCCCCTGTCTCTGAAAATTAATTTAATTTCTCAGAATATTACATATTAGTTTTGGTTTTGAGCATATGTCAGTTTTTAAAGTCAGTTTCCTTCAAATCTATTAACCATAGTCTAGATGGCCCGCATATGAAAATCTCTGCCTGTCCACTGTTTATTAAAAGAGGAAGAACAGAGCCAGAATGAAGGTATTGAAGGCTTTTATAGCCCGGCTTCTCTGGGTCTTACTCTAACAGGTGAGAAAATGATGTTTAGACTAATGTTACTGAAGAGCATGGCCCAACAGGAAGAGATTCATAGAGCCAAATGATTGGTGCTGAGGACCTGACACCTACACTATATGCATGAGGGGGACATGCGGACAGGGGGACGAAGGGCATATGCTGAACTATGGTTGTGGGTTAGCCCTGGTAGGCAGCCAAGCACCACACAGCCGCTCACTCACTCCCCTGCAGTGAGATGGGGGAGCGAATCAGAAGGGTAAAAGTGAGAAAACTCGTGGGTTGAGATAAAGACAGTTTAATAGGGAAAGCAAATCTGTGCACACAAGCAAAGCAACACAAGGAATTCATTCACCACTTCCCATCACCAGGCAGGTGTTCAGCCATCTCCAGGAAAGCAGGGCTCCATCATGTGTAACAGTTACCTGGGAAGACAGATGCCATCACTTTGTCCTCCCTTCGTCCTTCCTCCTGCTTCCCCACAGCTTTTATTGCTGAGCATGACATCACATGGTATGGAAAATCTCTTTGGTCAGTTTGTGTCACCTGCCTGGTTGTGTCCCCTCCCAACCTATTGCATACCCCCAATTTATTCAGTGCGGGGCCAGAGTGAGAAACAGAGAAAGCAAGCCTTGGTGCTGTGCAAACACTGTTCAGCAATAGCTAGACCTTCAGTGTGTCATCAGTATTGTTTTGGTCACAAATATAAAAAACAGCACCATGTGAGCTGCTGTGAAGAAAATTAACTCTATCCTAGCCAGTACAACTACACCTCTGGTCCTGGGAACTGAGCGTCCATTAGCCACTGCAATGCATCTCCAGGTTTAACCTCACTGAACAGAAATGCAACTTGTGCATGCTGAGACCACTCTGCGGTGTGAGCCGAAGCGTGGCTAAAGGGTTTGTTTCAAGAGCAAAAGTTTCAATCTAAAATACTAATGTGGATGTACCTGATGTGGCCACACAGGAACAAATAACTAAGGAAGGACAGAGCGATACAGAGCTGTGAACGATGCAATAAATACTTTTTATTTAATGCATGGAGAAGACAGTGGAGGAATTCAGACATTAAGTAAGTGACATGTTTAAGTCTGTGGCCAGGGAGAAATGGTGTGTAGTGAATATAACAATGATTAATGAGACTTGTCATAACCTCACAAAGGTTACAGGCATCAAGTGACACGATCCAGACAAAAAAAGCAGGCGTGTCCAGTAGCAACAAGAAAAGCACTGGCACATCATCATTGGGAATACCCTATTCCAGACATCTGTTCTGTTCCTTACAATTTAAGCAAAATACCAACAGGTGTCATGGAAGATACTTCAAGACCTTGCCTTGTTTAGAATAACAAGTGGCTGCTAAGAAAATGATTGCTTCCTACATGTTAAGGATAAACTGCAGGAAGGGAAACGAACAATTAAAGATGAAAAGTAAGAGCACTTCAATGTAATCCCTAATAAAAATATGAATATACTTGTAAATTTTACTATTTCTAGTAGGATTTTTGCTACCTTTTGCTGCAGAAAGTAGGCTAATTCTTAAACTAAGACTGAGAGTACATATTTCTTCTGTATTTCTCCTGAGCTGAAAATAATAACAGGTGAATACCTGTGTCAAAGATATTTAGGTAAGTAACAAATGCAAGGTTGTTATTATTACTGGAGGATGAGCAAATCATCATTCAAGGTTCATTAACATAGGACAGGAAATCTTTCAGAAGATCTCTTGGCAATAATTTGCAAAAACATCTGCATTCTACCAAGTAGGATTTTTTCCCTAAAAACAAGATGTTTAAAATAGCTGCTTCTATTTGCGACTTCTCTTGAAGTTGTTGATCTTGTGATTATGACAATTCAGATGATGAGAAGATACATAAGACACTACAGACTTAGGTTCATTTCGGGTCCTGAATAAGTAGTAGACACATATGAACTTCCCAAAACCATCCATTTTGCATCAAAGAGGCTACAAAAAGACTAAAACGTAGGACATATGTACAATTCTTTCCAGATAAAACTTTTCTTTTGTCTCACAGTAAACCTCCATGGCTTTTACAGAGAAATTGAGCTTAATTTCATACATTCTTCTTGTCATTTACATCAAGTGAATTATATTGAATAAAGCCAGAGAAATCTGACAAATTAACAAAATAATCAGAATATGGGACAAAACATAATTTACCTGGTTATATACAATAAAACTTTTAATAGCATGATGTGCAAAGACTCATTGGCAGCCAAATACCAGTGCTGAGATACTTCAGAGTATTAATGGCTGTCTGGTATGTTATGCTGCCGTTAGAAAGTACTACAGTACTTGAGAATGGAATAATTTTGGGACTGAAGGGAAATAACCAATGGAATACTGAAAAAGGCTTCTGCTAGATAAAGAAAGGCAAATTAATTTTTAATTTTTAACCCACTTGAAAATCATGGGATTGAAATGTCAGCTCAGGCTTGAGTGATTGGGTTTGTGCTCTTCTAAGGGATGACTGAGGTAAAAGGAGGAATGACAGATAAAAAGCTAGAGAAAAATATGTAGTGAGATTTGGAAAAGAAAGTAGCCACAGTAAAGTAATGATATGGATGAGGTTTAAATGTTTGTAAAAGAAAAAATTCAGCACAGGATAGTATTTGTAGGGAAAGCATTAAGTTCCTCCTAAGCTGAGATTGAAGTTAGTTCATTTATATGCTCACCTCTATCTCACCTTTCCTCCAACTAAATCAAACCACTTTTCCAGGCATTTTTGAAGGCAGCATATGGGAGATGTATTTAAACTGAGTTTCACACAAAGCAAGCACCCTTCATTGTATAGCTCTTTCCACTATTGAGTAAAGACATCTGGGACGTTACTGTTGAATCATACAACTGATTCTCCTTTCATAACTTTTTTTGTGTTCACATCTTGGCATTGATTTTCTTCATTAAAAAAACAAATTGTACTATTATGACCTAACCAGCTTGCGCACATGAAGTTGTCTATGCAAAAGCATCTTCAGCCATGTTTGGGGAAAAAAACCCGAGAAAGTAATTAAGTCTGTAATTCTTGCCCATAAGTGGCAAGGGGTACTCAGGGTTACTGACCGTATATACCCCAGATGTGCATCCTGCTTTGTGTTGCTTGCTCTCAGGGGACAGCAAGAGCGATCTGCTCCCCAAGAGAAGGAGAAGTGGGAGCAAAGGGTAGCAGCAAGGCAGACAGCTCCTTGACATGACTGCTGTCACACAGTCCCTAAGCAAGAAGAGCAGAGGTGGCCCAGTGACAGTAACCAGCTTCAGCCAAGAGTCCAGTGAGTGCCAGACAAGTCCTTGGTGATGGGACAGGTCTAAGCTTGAGCAGCAGTCGGGATCAGCCAAGCCAAGCACAGGCATACTACCTAAAGCATACCTCATGCTGTAGGTAGGGACCAAGTACAAGGACCTGAACATAAAATGCAGTTCTCAAATGAAGAGGGTAAACCCCTAATGAGCCACAGCTCATTCTCACACAGTAGTCTGATGTAGGGTTTCACAGCTGCACCACTGTCGAGAGCTGGCAGGGAAGATATTGCAGAGACTGACAGTGTGCTCGGCTCTCTGGTGTTTGCTTGTATGGTTGGAAGTGTAAGGTAAATGTAAAGGTAAGTGTAAAGCCCAAGGTTTATTGTATCCACTTCTTTTTACAGTCAGGTAGAAAGGTAAATCTCTTGAAAGTTATTAAGTGTAAGAAATTATGGGACAAAATTTCTGGTAAGAGGTAGACAGGTACTTCCACATTCCTTACATGTATATGGAAAATAAATCTTAGAACATCTTAGAAAAAAAGAACCATGGACAATGACATACGAAGGTGGGTTACAGCTACAGCTTAGGTTGTTCTTATTTTTCAGTTTTGTAGCTTCTAACATATTCCAAGCTTTGTATTTTCAGGTCTCTGTTCCTAGTATAGCATAGGGAGTTTATGATATTGTTCAGCAGCTTGCTTTCATTTTTCTTTCTGTTTTCCTCCCCCAAAGGAGGTGGTTTAGCTATTTTTCCTGCAATATGAGGATTTTTTGCATTTCTTACGTAGTTGGGGTTAGATAGACCCATAGCTGCAGCTCCTGTATATCAGCTCTTCACAAAATATTTGCAGGAATTAGAATCTAACACTGATTGGGTGTTTGAGTGAATCAGCAAAAAGTCCTTTTACCTTAAAAAGTTTTAATTAAAAAATGGGCAAATTTCCAACTGCATGAAAAGATTACAGTGTTGGCTGAAATAAATCTTGTAATTTCTACAATTTTTGCTTTTCATATAACATTTTTCTTTTTTTAGGATCCTTTCAATCTGCCTGATTCTCTTTATTTTAAATGAGACAGTGATTTATGTCTACTCCACCACATATTTCAGTATTTTGAGTCTTCTTTGCATCATGAGATACTAATTGGTTGATTTTGTTCTTCCTGGAGCTAAAATGCTATGTAACTGATCTGGTAGAAGAACCTAAGAGAAGTGATTCAGTCACAAAAATGGAAGGGAATAATAGACTTAGTTTATATCCAACGTGTTTTTACTACATACGTGTCGTGGTTTAACCCCAGCCAGCAACTAGGCACCACACAGCCACTCACTCACGTCCCCTCCACCTAGTGGGACGGGGGAGAGAATCCAAAGGAAAAAGGTAAAACTCATGGGTTGAGATAAGAACAGTTTAATAGAACAGAAAGGAATAAACTGATAATGGTAATAATAGCAATAATAAAATGACAATAATAATCAAAGGATTCGACTATACAAAACAAGTGATGCACAATGCAATTGCTCACCACTCGCCAGCCAATTCCCAGTTAGTTCCCGAGCAGCGATCCCCCCAAGCCAACTCCCCCCAGTTTATATACTGGGCATGACGTCACACGGTATGGAATACCCCTCTGGCCAGTTGGGGTCAGCTGCCCTGGCTGTGTCCCCTCCCGACTCCTTGTGCCCCTCCAGCCTTCTTGCTGGCTGGGCATGAGAAGCTGAAAAATCCTTGACTGAGTCTAAACACGACTTAGCAACAACTGAAAATGTCAGTGTGTTACCAACATTCTTCTCGTACTGAACACAAAAACATAGCACTATGCCAGCTACTAGAAAGAAAATTAACTCTAGCCCAGCTGCAACCAGGACAATAGGGCAGAGAATATAACATTTTGCAACTTTCTAAGGGTATATTCCTGTTTCTAAACTTACAGATCAGTTTCTATCTCTCTAGGTTTCTGATTATAAACATATAGACATGTTTTATATACATGAACATATAAAATCCATAAAATTATTTCATCCCTTATAAACTAGAGATATAGGAGTGTTTTGAGATACATATGTTAAGTAAAAGCCAGTTTATCTGGGCTGCCACCTATTAAATTTCTGGAAAATACTTCCCGTCTTCACTTTGAGTAGCAGTCCTATGAAGATGTGGCTCCAAAAAAAGAACCGAGAACATTGCTATTTTGATGATAATAGTTAAGTGAACTTGCCAGCTGTTGTTACCAGATTATCTTAACTGGTTTCCTATGGAAACAATGCTTATGCAGTCATGCTGTTGTTAATGTGTGCATCCAGTAAAGTGTGAACCCATTTGGCAGTTTCAGTTCACATGTGGCAGAGTGGTGGGAACCTCAAATATAAAGAAAATTTTGCAGTTTTGGGAAACCGGATAACTAAATAAAGGAAAGAAACCTTATTAAGACCCCTACATTCGGGAAAAGCTGTAGCATGAGCTGACGCTGGGGAGTTCAGATACAATGCAGACAGAGACCTATGTGGGAAAAGTTTTAACTGAAGTTCATACTTTATTAAAATCTCACAAAATTAATTATTCCCAAGATAATGAATTAATTTATCCAAGGAAATATTTATTCATTCATTGATAGAATGATTTGTTTAGGTAAGTTTTGGACTCAGACAGTATTACTTTGATTTTTTGTACTGATGCCTTGTATCTATTTATCATCTGGATATATTTAATTGTTAACGTTCAAAGATTTTTTTGTTTCCTTTCATTATTCTCCATTTCAGCCCTACATTTTTTCTTGCTTCCTCTGAATATGTCTGAGACAGCTTTACCTGCCTTAGATATGAAAATTCCATCCCCACCCCCTGGGCTACAAGGAGCCATTTTCAGGTTCAGTGACTATTATAACATCTAACATGACCTATTCAGTGGCTTTCTGTAGAGTCAAATGACTGGAAGGACAGAAGGAGGAAGCAGGATAGGAAAAGTGGCTTATCAAGTTTTTGCTAGTTGGGGTTAGGCAGGGTCAGCCACACAGAAAGCCTTTTCAGAAGTGTTTACCCTCCCTTTCTGCCTAGTGTAGTGCCCCAGATGTTACCCTTTCCCCAACCTTGAAGAAATCCACACTTGAGAAAATAACACCGTTGAGATACTTTTCACAAGGGTTCAAAGGCATGGGATCTACTTCTTATTTCAGTGTATTGGAATGAAAACTATTAGGTCCCAGAGGGCACCAAAAGGCCATACATGTGCTGACCAGCCTCACCTGGACCCGCCTGTGGATCTGGGGGCTCCATTTAAGCTGAGGTCTGGACACCCTCATCTTACCTAAGTGATGCTGTAAGTACACATGTGCCTAGTCCTGCTACCTACTGTTCTGCCCTCCTGGCTGAGCTTGTTGGATGGGGCTTGGACTCAGCTTATGCGTAGCCTTATCTCTACTTCTGCCTCTAGCCCAGTCTCCCACCATTTTCGATTGGTATTCCTGGCTGGGCTGTGGAGCTGACCCATTGCCTTGCCTGGATTGGTCACTGGGACCTGTTGCTACCACCATCCCTGATCAGGTACCATGGCACTGCAGCCTGTGGGAGCATCACTACCCAGCCTGGAGTGCTGGGGTCATCGTGGCTCCCAGCTCATCTCTGTCCCAGAGCAGCCCCACTCCTGCTGCTCCCTGAGAGCTGGGACAGTTCTTCTGAGAAAATTATGTTAAAATTAAACATATATAAATTAAATACACAAACATACTTTTTTACTCTGTTGATGCTAGTAGCAATTTCACTGAAATATTTAATATAAGAAGAGCTTAGGTATTAAAAGAACTAATTAGTGAGTATGTATTGTGGGATTTCAGTTTCTCATGTTATTGAAATACTCTAATGGATGGCAATGAAGCAAAAAGCAGATGTTCTATGAACTTTTTCTGTATTTGTAATGAAACTTTATAGCAGCCAGCCAGATTGCTTGCATGAGTGTTTTGAACAAAATCATCACTACCTGCTAGGATAAGCCTCATCTTAAGTTTCTCATAACATCCGGCCAAGAAACACAGTACAATATCATTTAGAAAGAAAGTGCTAATCTAGTGCAGTGTATACTTTCACAGGGCATCTGATGCATTGTTCTGTCATCAAGAAAAATGGATATTAAAATATCAGAATTTAGATATGACTAAGTTTGGCGCATTTAAACTTGAGGTTGATTAACATGGGAATGTAAAAATGAGATATGCAAAGTGACTGATACAGTGGGTTCCATGAAAAACTCAACAACTACTCCCTCAGAAGCCACATTGTTTTCCAATAGCTAGAAGAATATAATCTTTAATAAGAAAGTTTCTGCTCTTATTTTCAGGGAAACTAAGATGAAGCTGTGTCTGGGTCTCATTTCTGTCATGGTTACAGCATCATTAGGACTCTGTCCATTAGTTCCAGGATCACTGACTCAGACATCCTGCTGTCTATATCAGAGCAAAATGTTTGGTTGGGATCTAAATCCACCACCTAGGTTAGAAATGAGTAGTCTATGGCTGCTGTAAGTGAGAAAATAAATAAAGTGTTTATGGTCTGGGGCCAGAGTCACTGGGATACCCATGTTAAGAACAGAATTTTACTGGAATCTCAGATTAACAGGTAAATATTTGAAAATCTAGTTTATATTTCATGCTTGCAATGGTCTTGATTTCATCTCTCCCCCTTCCCCACTCCCTTTTCAAATTTAAACTATCTCCACTTGGCTAGGATGGGAAGCAGAAGTGCTGAAATATCTAATTTTGTAAGATTTCCAGCCCAGCTGTGGAGAATCAAGTGGCTTTAGACAGTTGGAATACAGTTCAAAAGAGCATCCACAGTTTCTGGTGTTTGTCCAAGTGTTGAGACACTTTGTGGTTTACCCATCACTCTTTGTAATGTATTAGAAAGTAAACATACTCTGTCAATGCATAAAAATGATAGGAAAGTAAATCTGCTCCTGACCTTGCTGTCCACTTGCAGGCATGACTCTGCCTGACTTCAATGGGAGTTTCACATAGGGAATGCCTTCATGATTAGACATCTGTACTGCAAACGAGATAATAGGTATTAATATGTGTGTTTTCTCTCTGGAATCAATTACAAGTGAGAAAAGAAATCTGTGAATATAATAACTTTCCCATAGACTGAGACTGTACAGCTACTACTATTCATCTATGCAAAGCAATTCTAGAATTAAATATAGCAGAGGAAATGCAAAATTAAAAGGTACGGGCAAAAGAAGTATGCATTTTTTCATATGATATTTGAAACTAGAGAAAGGGGCAAGGGACACAAAAAGCTTTTTCTTCTTTCCATTACAGAACCTGTTAGAGGGGCTAAGAACAATACTCAGACTGCCCTAGAAACAACCTGTAAAAAAACCTATTGAGCTTGTGGAAAACAGACAGGCTTTCCCTGTCTGGTGCAGTGGAAGACAAATGACTTCTTTCATCCTCATGCCATGCATCAACTGAAAACTTAGCACCAGGAAAGATCATTGTTATTGGCGTTATGGCTCTATGATGCTGTCCAAAAGTGGCCCCAAGATTATGTTAAAAAATGATTTGCCATTAAGGAACCGGAGTGACTGACTACTACGTTTGGAATGACCCAATTGTTAGTTCCAGAGAAAAAACTTCTGAATTATTGTAGGCTTCACAGATCACTGAACGGTGCAATTTGATGCAGTGTGCTGCCCCCAGCACTCTGCACGGTCTCTCTCTTCCGCTGCGGTTCCCAGTCTGAAGGAGGCACCTTCCTTGGGAGTTTGGGGGAGCAGAACTGCGTGCTGGAGGGGGCTGAAAAGCAGAGAGGCAACTCTACAGCACCCAGTGCTAGCTTCCATTTAAAACTCCATCAATCCTACTAGCTCTAGAGCAGCAGGGGGAAGCTGGGGAGCTGCCATGGTTTAAGTTCAGCCAGCAATAAAGCACCAGGCAGCTGCTCGCTCATTCCTCCCCCCCAGTGGGATGAGGAGGAGAAAATAGAAAGCGACGCTGGTGGGTTGAGACAAGGGCAGGGAGGGATCACTCACCGATTATGGTGACAGCAAAAGACAGACTCAACCTGGGGGAAAAAAACCAAACCAATGTAATTTACTACCAATCAAATCGAAACAGGATAATGAGAAGTAAACCCAAACTTTAGAACACCTTCCCCCACCCCCCTTCCCGCCTCCACTCCACTCCCGCTTCTCTCTCCCTGCAGCGGTGCGTGGGGACGGGGAATGGAGGTCGGGGTCGGTTCCTCACAGCCCTCGTCTCTGCCGCTCCGTCCTCCTCAGGGGTGGCGCTCCTCACTCAGGCCCTGCCCCACCGTGGGGTCCCCCCCACGGGAGACAGTCCTCCACCAACCTCTCCAGCCTGGGTCCTTCCCGCGGGCTGCGGTTCCTCACAAACTCCCCTGGCGTGGGTCCTTTCCACGGGCCGATCTTCAGTCCCAGCCTGCTCCAGCGCCGGCTTTCCCACAGAGCGGCGGCCATCTTGGGGGGCATCCATCCCCCTGCTCTGGTGTGGGTTCCTCTCTCCCCGGGCTGCAGGTGGGCATCTGCTTCCCCGCTCACCTCGGTGGGCTGGGGGGGACCCAGCCTGCCTCACCGTGGTCTTGCCCAGAGGCTGCAGCTGGATATCTGCTCCACCATGGACCTCCGTGGGCTGGGGGGACACAGCCTGCCGCCTCACCGCGGGCTGCGGGGGCATCCCCTCCTCCCCCGCCTTCCTCACTGACCTCGGTGTCTGCAGAGGGGTTTCTCTCACATCCCACTCCTCTCTCCGCTGCAGGTTTTCCAGCAGGTGGGTTTTCTCTTTTTGCCCCTTCTTAAGCTGCCGCCGTCGCTGAGGGGCTCGGCCTGGGCCAGCGGCGGGTCCGGCTGGAGCCGGGGAAGCTTCCAGCAGCTTCTGACAGGAGCCGGCCCTGCGGACCCTCAGCCGAATGCACCCTCCCCTCCCCACCCAAACCCGAACCAGGAGCTGGTGGAGATTTCCCCTTATCATGCCCTTTATAATCCTTGATTAAACTGAAATCTTTGAGCAGAAGGATGCAGTGAAAATGGCTAATCAGCATGTGAAGAGAGAAGAGAGTTGCTCTTGATGCATCTGGTTGCTCCTGAGTGTAACAGGCTTAGTCAGGTACAAGATAAAAATAGCCTATTTTTTTTCCCAACAAATTCCTTATCTGAGGATAACTGTGAGCTGAAGTAGTGAGGTATGGCCATTTTGACTGTCATGTTTGGGAATTCCTGATTTCTCCCCACTCCCCAACAGAGAGCAAAATCTTTGTTTGTCATTGAACTTTCCAAAATGTCAGGTGTTTCTATGGACTTTACTAGAAAAAAGTACCACCCCACGCAGATACCATATAAAACAGACTATCTGGGAATGCTGTGGAAGTCCTGGAGATCTTTCAGAGTAAGATGCATCTGCCAAGAATGAGATAGGCTGGGATCTTTTGACCTTTTGTTGTTGTTGGGGGTTTTTTTTGTTACTTCTTAAATCCCTGCCAGTTCTCAGTTTCACTGATTCAGGAAGCTCAGCAGCAGCCATAAACCCTACCTTCAGGAAAGGCAGTCCGCGTATAGCAGATTTGTTTAATGAGAGACTTAATATACCTGTTCCCTCACTTGCATGTTTACAAGCCCCAGGAACTAGTATATTGTAATTTTCAATATTTTTAGAGTGACATAGAGTTGTGTGAGGTTTACACAACAGTATTTGAAGACCAAGTAGCAAGTGTCCCTTTCCAAATCTGCTGTAGAACTGCTGGGGCCCTGAAGTGGGCTCGTTTCAGAGTTGTATGGTTACTGCCACAGTAATAGGACAATTTTCCCCCT
Source organism: Astur gentilis (assembly GCF_929443795.1). NCBI lineage: Eukaryota > Metazoa > Chordata > Aves > Accipitriformes > Accipitridae > Astur > Astur gentilis. The sequence continues at coordinate 8,857,704 of NC_064913.1, forward strand.
CTTATGTGCACAGAGTCAGCGAGGTACCCTCTTGCATATGTTTTGTCCAATTTCGTACATAGTGTCTCATCTTAAGCATGTCACCTTGCCCCAGGCTTGTATTGTGAAAGCAGACTTGATCCTTTCTGCACTCCATGATTTGCCTGCACATGAAAACTGAAGGGAAAATTACAAGTAGATTGTAATGACTCAGAGATTCTGTTCTTAAGTGTTTCTGTTCAAAGCTAATTCAGAATTTCATCACCAAATCTTACAAAGTAGAAAAGTTTGACAAGTCATAGCACTGATGTTTTTAACAACATAAGAAGTTTCAATAGCAAAAGTAATTAAAAATATACCAGTTTAAATATAGTTTAATCTCCTCAGTAAGGTACAGGTTGATTCACATCTGAAAATACTTTTTCTTTTCCTTAAGCATAAAATAGGATTCTAGAAATGGTCTTTTCCTGCTATTAAATTTATTTTTCTTTCTATTCAAAATATGCTCATAATTGATAAACTTCTTATCCATGAGGAGATTGAAAGAACATTCCCTTTACTACAGCTAAAATATGAATGGGGTCAGAATTTAAATTCAGGTAACATAGTTCATTGCAGTACTTTATATTGAAACTAAACTCCAGTGCAGTAATAAAGAGCACTTACTTCTCCTTAAAAATGAAATCATGTATACACACTAGATAGCTGATACTTGGATCAAAGGGTGAAAAAATATTTAATACTGTTCACAAAGTTATTTCAGTGTTATGAGTGCAAAGTTAGACGTTATTTCAATTTTTTATCCTCAACTTTTTAGATTACAGCTTCCCACTGAAGACATGCCAGTAGGTAAAAAGTAATATAAAAGATGTTTTACAAAGATGCTTGGATTGCCAGTCTTTCCTAATTTATTACTACTGAAATGAAACAAGATCATTAAATGGATCAGGGAGCTAAGCTTGCAGAAAGGGAGGGAGGTTGGCACAGAGCATTATTTTAACTGAATTCTGATGAAATATTTTAGAGAATATGCAAGTGACATTTATAAACAATGACAAACTTACAGGCTGAAAGTCTTATTTTTGAATGTATTGGTTACCTTTCATTTGAATGTATATGAAGTATTTACAGTTTGAACATTACCAGTTAACCTGGAGCATCGGTTAAAATGACGAGACACTTCAAAATGAACCATCTTATTTACATAGTTGAAAGATTTATGGAATATTGTGACATAATGATGACTTGACTGGTGTGTGGTTAATGCTCTGATGTAGTCAACCAGCTATAGAAGACAATACTGTTCAGTGATAACACTTACAATGACACCTCTTTTTGGCTTTTAAGAGTCAATTTTGTTGTTGCTGTCAATCTATTCTTCATCCAGATCAGTTTAACACTTCTGCCTTGTATAACGCAAAGCATGTTTGAATCTGAAAGAGTAGTTTGTTTTCATGTTGCATTCTTATTTTGAACTCCTCCTATGTATTGCCAGAAAAATAAGACTGTGAATACTGTGTTTTTTCTCTGCTTTGCTCCTTGTGTGCACGCCTGTTGATGTGATTACTTACCTTAGGTTCACAGAATAAGAAACATCCGGAAGTGTTAACTTCAACCATGGCTTTGTAATCCTTAATTAGATATAATGCAGTGATTTGTCAAGGAAAAGAGAAAGCCTAGCCTGGGTACTTGAGTTGCATATTGTTAATTTTTTTTTTTTTTGTGTATTGTTTAATATTTTACATTAATTTCAGGTTTATCATTTATATATATATATATAAATATGTAAGATGGGACAGATATTTTCAAGATAATTTTAAAAGGGATTTAGAATCCAAAGGGATAGTTGGAATCCCAATATGCTATTTTAAAGATGTTGTTTGCCAGGTCTGAACTGAGCTTTTAGAGCTAAATGTATTTATGGGAAAAAAAAAAAAAAAAAAAAAAAGTATACAATAATGCTTGCTGCAGAAACTAAGCAACTACTCTAATAAAAACTGAGAAAATATTTCTTAAAAAAAGTAATCAGTTTTGCAATGTATTTTGTTAATTTCAGTGAATAAAACTGGGCTTTTAAAGTTGCTTGCAATGAACAGCAACAAATATCTAAGTAGGACAGTCTATGAACTTCTCATTACTGTAGTGCCTAATGGTCACAATTTTTATCTCATAATAGCGTATGAAATAGACCAGTTTTGTTTTTGGTTTTTTTTTCACATAGGACAAGATTAAGGTATATCAATTACAATCTGGCATAAAACCACAAATTCTTATGAAGATAGACTGAATTTTCCCTCACCTAAAATCAAGATAAAATCAAATACCTTCTTATTTGTGTATGATATAGAATCGTTTGAACAGTTCTTCAGAACACTCCTTATGGATTTGAAAGTGAATGTATCAAGGCACAGAAATACTACCGGTCATATTTTTCAAAAGCCAATTGCAAATATGGAACGATACAAATATCAGTGGAAGTAAATAACTTCCAAGTCACTAGCCAGAAGAAATAAAATCAGATAGTTGGGAGTCTTCAATGAAAAATATCAGTCCATCAATATTGATGATTACCTGGAAACATAGCTGTCGTTTATACTTTCACTTAAAAGAGTTAGGTTCTAGTGTGAGTGAGACACCATAGGATAATCAGGAATCTACTGGTCAGGATGCTGCCTAGAGATATACAGAGAAACATCGTGAACCTGCATCTCTAATCCTCTGCATCTTCCTGCATCTCCTACATTCTCCCATGGTTTTGGTAATTCTAGGATGACCTTTTATGAATGTCTCCTGTTGAAGCATTTTTGCTGATATTAATGATTAAATGTTCAGTAGACCTGAGAAGGACTGTGATTGACTTTGGGTTGGGGTACTGAGTATTCTGTTATCTTCTTTCTACATAGAATGTAAAAAAATTTTTTAGAAGGCTCAGGAATATTGTGCCTGACAGGGACATGATTTCCCACACAGATTCACAATGAGAGAGTTAAGAAATGTAAAATAATAAGTAATTTATTAAAGTTTCTTTGTGCATGTATTTACGAACTTATTTATGAACAGATAGGGTAGCAGTATTTCTCACATATTAGCTGTGCATAATTTGCCAGATCTTAACAGAATACCTATCTTTTTACCTCCTGACCTTTTTCCTATCTCTGGATTTCTCTACACTGTTTGCTCTTTTGTACCTGAGTAAACCTTTATGTTTTTTCTGCCCTTAAAGAATTCCTCTCAAACTTGGGAAGCAGGAGGTTAATCTCAGAGTGAGCTGTATTTGCAGCTTCTTTACACAAAATAAGATTCAGTCCTTTTTAGCAGTCTTACAGGATTAAAAGCTCACAACTTTGGAAACTGGTCAGAAAGTGAACTAAATGAGGAAGCAGCACAAAGTAACTCAGTAGATTTGTCTAAACAGCTTTCCTCCTTTGAAAGGATTTAATTTTACTTCAAGCATAAATGAGAAGTGTTCAAGACATCCAAGTTCCCAGGGGAGCAGAAGAACTACAGAATAAAACTAACATAACTTGTGATACCATTGGCAATGTCTGCAAGGACAATGCCAGGAATGATTGTATTTGGAGACTGAATCAACCTTTCACCACAGGAAAGGCTTAGAGTTTATTGGTATTGTGCTGCTAGGGAGTCACAGCTAAAAACTATCACATCATATCGCACTTAGCCAAGGAATGAAGTAAGGACTTTTCCTCTAATGGTATCAGTCTATCTTGTTTCACATGCATTCATTTAAAGCAAATGTTATTCGATAAATTTAAATTAATAAATTAAGTGATGGGTTACTACCATACTTAATCACTTTTAATAAAAAGTCCATCAAAGCAGGACAGGACCCCCTACCTTACTCTTAAAAGTAGGAACCATATTGTGTAATAAACCAGGTTTGGTCTATCTTTTATAAGTAGGTAGGTAAATAAGGCTGGTGCTGTATTCACTCCTCAGCAGAGGAGACTTACTCTTTTGCTTTTTAGAGCCTAATTTTCTTGTAATCACAGATTACTGTAAGAAAGGTCTCTAACAGAGGAAGTGTCTGAAGACATTCATATACCTTGCTTTGAATTCTATCACACAGATTGAATGTGCCTTAAGAAGGCCAAAACGAACAATATGATAGCAGCATGTCTCTATAGCTCAGGCTTTTGACATATTATTGTCAGTGTCCATAGTAAGCAGTCCCCCAGGATTCTGCTTTTGAGTAGGAAATACAGAGAACTGTAATGCAGGGCTAAGGCACAGAACTGTTCATGGTTTCTAATTCTAAATGATTGTCCTTTAGAAGCCTGTGAAATGAGAGGCATAGTTTTTACCTTTTGTTACAATCAGAATCTTCAAAATTTCAGTTTGAACTTTTTAGTGGTGTCTTTCACTCTCCTTATATGCAGTAGAATGAGCATCTCACAGAGTTCTGCTTTCATCCCCACAAACAAAATTTTATTCATAATTCATTTCAACAGCTCTAATTTTTTCTGAAATTTGTCATCTGTAGAAGAGTTAGAAATAAGAAAGAGAAGAAAAAGAGGCAATGGCATCATTAATTTTGTTACAGATTCTGACAGGGAAAGTGGATTATTTATTACAAATGTCTATGACCACAGAATAATATCTGAATGTCCAAAAATGTTTTGCCCAAGTTCAAGTGCATACAAATGTCCAAATAATTGTGAAAGTTTATTCCTGGATTATTTTCCTAGTAGGTGGGACCAATGCAGCAATGAAACAAGAGTGTAATTTCATTTTTGTGATCATAGAAGACATATATGTAAGATAGACAAAACAATTAAAAATAATTCAGCTGAGTAACCAAAGACTCAGACTAATTTAAGACTTCCCAATTCAAACAAGCAGCACATATTTTTTGCCTTCAAAAGGCCACACTTCAAGAAATTAAGGAAAGGTTTTTTTTATTAACTCAACTGAATCAATTGGGCTGAGAAGATTAGGGAATTAAATTAAGCTAGGAATTTCTTTAAAACATTAATGATGAAAGAATAATTGGAATTTGTATCTCAAACAAAGGCGACAAGCTGTAGGACAGGACTCCAGGCTCAGTTGGATAAACAGCCACTTCAGAAAGGATATTAGAAACCAGCAAAGAAGAATATATCTTAGAGGTCAGGAAGTTTAGAGGTAAAATGAAAACTGCCAGAAGTCAAGCAAAGTCAGACCTTGCAAAAGAAATTAAAAGTAAAACCTCTTTAGCTATACAGATTGAAAAAAGAACAAGGAAAACCAAAGTGAAATGGCATTACATTACAGGAAGAGATGGATATAGATGATAATCTGTCAGTGCCCCTGAAAATAGATGAGTACTTTGCAGAAGTTTTCAATGGAAATGTCAATCATTACTGCAGACGAGAGTGAAGAGTTGAAAGCTACACATAACAGAGAAAACTCAAAGTGAATAATACACTCAGGCTAGTAAAGTCAAGTAATCTACATCCCAGAATTCCTAAGATCTGTGACAGAAAGCTGCAAATATAGAATATCTGGAAAATGGATTTAATCAATGTCTCAACATCAGGGTCATGCCATCTGACTATAAAAGAGCTAATATGGTGCATTTGTGAGAAATGATGGGGAAAGTGGGTTGAAAGTAACAGATTTGCCTCATCTCGATATGATATAATATTCCTTAATAATGAAAAAAATAGAAGTAAATTGAGATAAAAATGCAAGTTCTATCTACAAAAGCAAATTATGTCACAGAAAATATTTTTCATTGAAGATACAGCAAATTTAGTTGATTGTATTGTTGATATTTTTAAAGAATGGCAAATAAAATAAAACCAGTCATGTAATGGGAAAGGAGCATAGTAAAAGAATTGGGGACTGATGACTTTGCTGATGAGATGGAAAAATACAATGGCAGATTATGCTGAAGAAAGTTGCTACTGTAGTAAATCCTTAGGAAGGTTAGGTTCACAAGAAAATTTAAGTTCATAAGGATGAAGCCGGGAGACTACTGGAAAGTACCAAATATATTTAGGCATCTAACTGAATGGCCACTGACTATAGCAGTCCAGATGGTCCTGTGTTAACTGTTCTCCTCCATGCCTAGGAGAGTTTTTATAGCAGTGTGTTTGTTAGCTGGTGGTTGGTCTTTTTTTTCATTAAAATCTTCTGTTGATTTGATGCAGTCTGTAAGGAGGAATTGCAGATAGTAGCACAGTTGGATAGATTTTTAAAAGCAGCAGTCTGAGTCACAATCATGAGAGCCAAAATTGATTACATACTGGTTTAATGTTGCCCTTGCCAACAACTTACAGAAGTTAGTTGTTGAAAAGTCATTCCCCTCAAGGTGTTAGAGATTCATTTTAAAAATCAAGCTGTTACAATTTCACATATAATACAAAACTTGGTAGCTCTTGAATTCTACTTTGGATTTTCAATGGGATGAAGAAAAAAACTCTGTCTCACTAATGCAATTTTGGTTGTTACAACCCTGTCTGAAAAGGCCATGAGGACCAATTTGTCTACTGTAACTGAGGTGAGAATAGATTTGTAGCGACTGGGGTTCATGTTTTTCCATATCTCTGAAATGTACAGAATATTAGAGCTGGTATGGCTTTGGGTTGGCATTTGGGTTTTTTTTTCAGTTTGAGCTGAAAATATTAACCATTGTATGTTCCATACTTCTGAACAGGCAATGGTGCAATAACTCAAAAATGATAAGAATCACCAGCCCGGCCTGGCAATTTCAATATTACTTTTTTTTAATTATTATGTTGACTATATTCTTATCTCAGTTGTTGCCTGCAGACAACATTTGGTCTTACATGTCTGCTATTCCTATTTCTCTTACAACTCATCAGGGTTCATTTTGTTGAATTTGGGAAGACTTGTCCTTATGATCCAACCAGATCTTTTTATACTTTACATCAGTATCTTTTAAGTGGTTGCTGTAACCTGTCTGGTATGATACCAGTTCTGTGGTTCTACAGCTGTGGGATCCAGGCAGCTGGCATATCAGTTGGTCATGCTCAGAACTGGGGCCTGTGAGAACCCATTACAGAAGCTTTGGTTACAGAAACAGGTAACCTTATGGAAACACAGTACATGATTGCTCAGTACATAAGAAAGTTCAACTGAAATTGAAATGCACTTCAGGAATTGGATATCAGCCTCCTATCCAAAATTCTGATGTTGAAGCTTTCTAGCAAATGCTTTCTTTTGCAAAGATACTCAGGAGGAGTAAGGGAATTTACTTTTTCATTTTTTATCTTCCTAAATCTAGCTGCAGTCTCAGTATGAATTGGGAAGAAAAAATATCTTAGTGACAGGTATGCCAATCCAGAATTTTGAAGACAAAATCTTTAATTCCTTCCCTGCTATGGCTTTCTCCATTGCAAAATCCTTAGCCCCTCTGACTTAATTCACCATTTGTTAATTTGACACCAAGGTGTCATGCCTTTGGGTACTGTGAGCTCCCATACATTAATCATATGTTAGCTGACATTCAACTATTGTAGCAACACAGGCTGAATAAGGACCATGGAAAGGTAAAATAGAATCTCTCCTGGATTGTGCCTTTTTTTTTGCCTTTATTGGCATTCTTAAAGACACTCAGTCCCAAGAATAGCCCCTCTACTTTGCATACATTGTAGTTAAATGAACATAGAATCATGGAATCACAGAATAGTTTGGGTTGGAAGGGACCTTTAAAGGTCATCTAGTCCAACCCCCCTGCAACAACCAGGGAAATCTTCAAGTGGATCAGGTTGCTCAGAGCCCCATTCAACCTAAGCTTGAATGTTTCCAGGGATGGGGCTTCTGCCACCTTTTGGGGCAACCTATGCCAGTATTTATTTCACCACCCTCATTGTAAAGAATTTCTTCCTTGTATCTAGTCTGAATCTACGCTCTTCTAGTTCAAAACCATTACCCCTTGTCCTGTCGCTAGAGGCCCTATTAAAAAGTCTGTTCCCATTTTTCTTATAAGCCCCCTTTAAGTATTGAAAAGCTGCTATAAGGTCTCCCTGGAGCCTTCTGTTCTCCAGGCTGACCAGCCCCAACTCTCTCAGCCTGTCTTCAAAGGAGAGATGCTCCCGTCCTCTGATCATTTCTGTGGCCCTCCCCTGGACCCGCTCCAACAGGTCCGTGTCTTTCCCGTGCTGAGGACCCCAGATCTGGAGGCAGTACTGCAGGGGGGTCTCACCAAAGCGGAGCAGAGGGGCAGAATCCCCTCCCTCGACCTGCTGGTCATGCTCCTTTTGAGGCAGCCCAGGATATGGTTGGCTTTCTGGGCTGTGAGCACACATTGTCGGTTCATGTCCAGTTTTTAATTCAACATGTCAGGACAAGGAAAGAAAATCTTGTTCAGTGTATTCTTGAAGCTGAATAAAATGCTCTCTGGCACTGATAGCAGCAGGAGTGATGAACATGACCTGATTTGGGAATGAAGAAGGCTTATTTACTGCATTCACCCACTAAATTTTAATATTTCTTCTGTGTTGTTTTTTTTGCTATCTATTTTTTCCTCTTTCACTAAACACATTTCTTTCACTTACAGCTTACTATCAAGTTATCTTCAGATAAATTGCATTGTATTTAGCCAAGACCTTACTGCTCGTCTTACGGATAGTTACTTCCAGCCAATTCTAAATGTAGCTGAGATGGTGTCCAGCTTAGTACTTCATGATTTTCTACATCCTTGTTCCATAACTCAACTTTCTTCTGTCATGTCAGAGTCATTTCTCATTAAACATCCCTTTTCTTAAGTGCACTTGTCCTAGTTTATAAAAACCCTAGGCATTTTTACAAAATTTTATTGGATGAAATGCTCAGTGGGGAAGAGGTGAATGGGGAAGCCACCAATACGTGGTTTTCTCTCTGACATGTTGGATCCAACTTTAACTGAACTAGTATGTAGAGATCCATGAATAGGAATGTTTTAAACTACCTAATTACCTACCTGAAAATTTAGAATTGATATTGAAATTTCACCTTCATCTGACTCTGGTAAACAGATATTAATTTATAAGTTTTCCATGTAGTGCATTTTTAGTATTGTCATGCCTAACAAAAGCATAGATGTCTAAAGGCTGAAGTTTCAGGTCTAGCTAGAAGTTTGATGGGGTTTGGCAGCTGAGGCTTCTAAGCTCGTTTTAAAAATATTGGGAGGTGAAGCTATTTTTCTCTTGGGAGGAATCTTTTATTGAAGGGAAAATATCAAGCAATTAACTTGCATTGAATGAAATACACATTAACAACTAATAAACATTTACTGCATTTTTCATGCACTTCACTGGTCAGGAACTGGTTCATATAAGACAACATGTGTGGTACCAAGAAACTTAGTTTATATGCATATATATGCACCTGCATTAGAGACATGGAATGGAAACAATAATTACAAGTATTTCTGACTATTTTCTCCATCACCAAGTGAAGAGTTTTATTAACTATACAATGTATAATTATAACAAGTTTTACTGCAGAAAACCATGACAAGTGCTATAGTTTTGCAGGGAAAGTTTTATTATTTACTTGTCCTATGTAACACTGTCGTGAGGCCTCATTCTAGCCTTCTGTGAAGTTCTAGGAAGTTGCATGAGTTATTTTCATGCTTACTTGGCTGACACAACAGAAATCTGCAAAACAGAAGAGTTTTGTATAAAAACATGCAAGCAATAACTGTCTGCAGCTGGCAGCTTGTAAGACTGCTTCCTCAAAACCAATATCAAAAGTATAAGGTTTAGAAACATACCTTTTTACCAGCATGTTCTCTAGACACAAGTGCATCAGTAAATATTTATGAATGCTAGTTGTGTAGCATTTAAACAGTGTTTTGTAAAGAATTTTGAAAAAAATAAAGAATAAGCATTATTTTATTACAAAGGAGATGGATTATGAACCAGAAAATATGAAAGAGCATTGCAATGACTTAATTTGGATGTATTTAGTGTCCAGAGCTTTTCCTGATGCAAGGTAAGAGGTTTTTGGCATAAACCTTTGGTTAAGTGGCCAACAGAGAACTCTTATCCAGATGTCTGGGGGTTCTTAGGGATATATGAAGCTATTTTAACTTTACATTGCATTTTAGTAGTATTAGTATACCTGAAACCTTTAACTTTCTGCCTAATAAACTTTATGAAGTCACACAGGTAGAAGACACTAACTACTGAAATTTAGTTGGTATTTTGATTCAATCTGTGGATTTTGCTGATTTTTTACTCAATATTGATTCTTTTAATAAGTATTTTTAAATCAGAATACTCTAAGTAGCTATATATCATTTACTGTATTTCTAGGAAAATTACATTAGATAAAATTCACCACAACATGTAAACCACAATGCTTATATCAAGAATATTGTGAAATAATTCTTTCATCTTTTCATTGACTAGAGTGACTTCAGACACATTTATTCAGCTGTTCTACAGACAGAGACTGGGAACTGGTAAAAACTCACTGCAAATAGACTGTACTGAATAACTCCAGAATAGGCAGTTATGTCTCACACAAAATATGTTTATGTCTGACAGTACTAGTCTGTCAAACTGAACCCTTACCCAGAAAGGTTTCTCATTCATTTCTATGTTATAATACCCAAAGAGAGGAGAGGGACTGTCACCTTCTACTGACAGTCTGTGGTGGAAAATCAACTTGGAGTTCGTAGACTTGGATTACCGATTCTTAAGCCACAAAGTTCAACAAAATAAGTACTTGGAGATGGACCTTATTTTGACCTCCTTGCCCCCTGACTACTGTGTGCACAGTTGACTCTATCTGCAGTATAGAAAGAATATCTGTATCTACAATACAGAAGAAAAAGAAAATAAGTAATAGGGCAAATGTCTTGATCTCTGGAAGATGAGGAAGGTTCCATTATTACAGCACTGCCTTTCAGCTTTGGGAGGTGTCTTAAACTTTTATAAATTCTGTCGCTGAAGAAAGAAAGTTTACTGAAATGAATGATCTAGAAATAATAATCCTAACCTAAAAATTTGGACTTCACTTTGCTCACAGAAGCTGCTGTAACTGATGAGAAAACACTTTTCCTAATCAGATTCCTATTGTACAATCTGGCCCTTTTAGCAAGGTGCCCAAAATAAGTGGACAATTTTCAACAGCAAAAACTTAAAAGCGTTTTTTACAAATCAAGTGGCAGTGGAAGTCCAAATAAAGGATGGGAAGCAAGAAATACTTTGAAACTAATGTCTATTTTTTTGCTAGATGTGGATGTCAGAGTTAGTACTCCAAAGTAAAAAAAAAAAAAAAAGAAAAAAAAGAGTCGATGTTCAGACTGGGCACACAAGTGTGAACAACATGCTCCACGAGTGATACCTCATCCTTGGTAAATTGACTTGTACTGTAATAGTGGAATTAGAAATTATTATTTTGCTTATGTGATAAATTGACTTCAGCTATCTAAATAACTTTTAGCTTAGGAAAGTACAGTTAAACTGTTTCATGTACCTAACACAAAAAAAACCTTACTTGTGACTTGGGTCTTTGCAGTACAAACAGTAAATCATAGTATTTGCAGTTCAGGTAGATTGGATAGTCCCTTCCCATTGGTTTTGGGGTTTTTGTTGTTGGGTTTTTTTTCCTGAAAATTTCTTAAAGTTATGATGGATTTATTTTATTTTGTTGTAATTTTTAAGCGAGCAAGATATCAACAGGTAAGTTGTCAGGTCACTTACCCAGAAGGTCAGTATTTTAAATTCCTCTGTATCCTGATTTGAACTTAACTTGTTTCACTTGCCAGGTTAAGTAGTAACCATCAGACTGTTGGCGGTTGAAGCTAATTATGCAGCTCACTCTCTGTATAGATATTGGAATTGGTCTGAAAGGGACAGGCATAAAAAATTTATAAACTTTTAATGTTGCCCCTAGGCAGAGTAGGAAAATACATTGCTTAGGCTGGATTATTAGCCAGATCTTATTACAACCTTTTCTTGCTATCATTTGCTCTTGTTAAAGACTATAGTATGGCTCATTTTCCACATTCCTCTTTTCGTATAAGCTTTCATCCTTCCTGAAGGCTACAATATGGTGTTTAGGTTTTGATTCACACAGCATATTTTGAGCAGTATGTCTAATAAAGACATATACTCCCCTGGTCATCTGGTCTATTTAGATAGTGGTAGTTCATTAAATTGATGCTGAGAAAATCGGTGCCACTGGGACCCTTTTCTATTCCTGAGCAGGGATTTAGTACCTGCTGACAATTTTTCTGTTAATTAAGATCCATATCTAAGCCCGAATGAACTGTTAACACAGAACTGCTTACTCAGTATGAGGAGGAAAAAGGGAAAGAAGAGAAAGAAAAAGAAAATAATACTGTTGCGTCAAAGCAAACTGTAAACACAAGAAAAGGATTTAAACAGTTTTGTCATTGGATGTCTTTATCTAGATTAGAACTGCAGTTCTGTGGAAAATATGAAAAAAAGGAAATAAGCAAATCAGCTTGTATTAAACATGCTCTGGCAGAAATATTTGCCTTCCAGCACCCAGATAGGTAACTCTGAATGCTTAAAAGCTGACCTCCTTTCTTTTGTCACATCTATTAGAAATTTGGTACATTTGGACTCAAAAAAAAAAAGAAAAATGAAGAATGGACGAATATTTATTAACATTTCAGTGGGATAACATGAAACCAGCCTATCTGGACCTTTCATTTGTTTCAGTGTAAGAATTCTTTTAATATCTTCTTTTGAATATATTTGTAATTAGTTTAGAAGTGGACAAGTTTGAAAAAATATAATTGGCCATTTTGATAGAATTTCAGAAAGTGCTGAGACTCTCAACTTCTATTGGAACTGTCTGATTTGAATCTATGAAATGAAATAATTTCTGTCTAATGGCTTCTAAAGACAGACGCTACCACCAGGGGAAGAATAGTAGGACTTATCTGCCAAAAATTGTTCATTATGCCTATACTGTGGTGCAGCTGTCCTCAAGTCCAGGATCAGGTCTTTTCTGTTCTCAAGCATCTGTACTCCTGCGCTCAAGTGTTACAGCTTCAAGATTCATTTGACCCCTCTTGCAGACCAGAGGCAGAGTATGATGCAACATGCAAGGAGGGAGTTTATATTCAAGTACAGGCTTGATCCTCCTAATCCAATGGTACAAATACAACACCGCATTGCACCCAGGAACCAGACACACTGTCCTCAGTGGTCAGTAGTGTTTTTGAAGAAGTGGCTCCAATCTTTCAGGTATTCTCTCTTGCAAAAGAGGTCAGAGACAAAAAAAGGAATTTTTAAAAAAAAAAGAAAAAAAAAAAAGAAGCCTGCACCAGTAATTGTTTATAAGGAAAAAAACTATCTCAAAATAGTGAATATTTTTTAATTAGCTATTAAGAAAATGCAGGAAAAATTATTTTTCTCCTCTTCTCATTCATTCTTCCACAGTGACCATTTTCTCTTACAAAACAGCTCCATTGGTATTATTCAGAGACTTTTACTCTTCACATTTTCATCCTTTAATGATCTTACAGTATTATTTAAGGATCTCATTATCATGAACATCACATTTTGTTTCTCTAGTTCCTGTTCTGATTATTTGTCTGAATATCCCCCTGTGTATGAAACTCTCAGATTACCTCAATTCTTCACATTGTAATTTTGTAATTTTTAAATTAGCTGATGGAAAGATTTCAGTGACTACACATGAACCGTTCAGTTTTGGATTTAGTGATTGGTAGTTAGCACAGTCTCATGCTGGACATTTAGAAAATATATTTTCTCATCTGGAATAAAGCTAATGTGATTATTAACATCTGTACTGGCTCAGGTGAGTGCCATATTTTATTTATTTTTTTTTTATGAAGATGGATCTCTTTTCCAAATATCACATCAGCCCAAGTCATGTATTTGGGATCTTTTAAGCAGCTGTTAAGGTACTAATAATGAAAACCTGCTTTTTGTGCTGCCAGCTCTGCACAGATGCTGTGGACAACTACTTTGGGAGTAGAAGAAAAAAATCCTTCAAACTCCTGAAACTCAAATCTATAGTGTAGTGAGGAGTTAAAACTTCATGGGATAACTGCTGAAATAGCATATGTAAGCAGTTCATGAAACACAGACAAGTAGACTATTATATTACTCTCTTCTATTGACTTCTAAAATCTTTCTTCTGATATCCTCTCTCTGAAGTATCCCACTGACTAACAAAATAATCAGATATCTTTAGTAGACAGCAGGCTAAATTCCAAGTTGCAAATCCATGCAAACTGTACATGTACTTTTTAAACTATTCTTTTTTTCCTCTCAGGTCCGTGACCTATTCTAGCAAGGAGCTGTGAGTTCAAAATGTAGTCACTGATGTGTACATCTGTCTATCACAAAACTTCATTCCAGGTAACTCATTACCGCTTGAACAAGGGCATTCCACTTTAGCAGTTGGCTAATCTCTCTGTAGTCAAAGGTAACCTAGTACTCTACCACAATCAAGTGTCCCATATTTGAAGAGAGCAAACATGAACCATAGATGTGGTATTGTGTCACCAGTGTCCAACAAAATTGCTGAGTGCAATATAAAACTATTTTGTTATAGCATCCTGCATAGATGGTCCTTTGAAGTTTTGTGGTTTGGTATAGTCTTAAGAGAAAACAAAAGAATCTTTGCAGAGAAAAACCCCGATTTACTGTGTGAAACAAACCAAGAATTCTGCAAAAATTATGAAGCTATGCAAGGCTCTAAACAGATCTAAAACCTGTTTCACTCAACTGTTATTTTTTACAGAAATGATTTACTCAAAGTGTGGTTTGAGTATAGATGTGTAGTAATCACATAAGCATTTTACTATGCAACTCTGGTACTGATATATTGTGCCTTTTATAAACTAGAATGTAAAACATACATATTGGAAGCAATTTGGCTAATAAAGTCCGAAGTGAAGATGAATTTCTGAAGAAAACAGGGAAATTATCCATCAAGAGAAGGAAAGTGTGAGCAAAACAATATAGAAGGGGAAAAGAGGCCAGCTTAACTTTCTAAGAATTAATATTGAATTTCACAAATATTTTAAACTATTTTTTTATTTAGACAAGAAAATGGATGAAGAGACAGTCAACAGAAACAGTCCTTGGGAAAGGTTGTCATCTGCCTTAAATTCTATAAAGACTTGAAAGGTCATATTGACTCTACAAACTGGCATCATCTGTCAAGAGAGCTACCCAGGCATGGACGTAGCCTGTGGTGAACTGCTAATGCCAACGGCCTTACCTCAACCCAACTTGCATTAAGTGTGACAGAAAAGGACAGCTCAGGGGTGGGATGAATCAATGAGCTGAGGTATAGGAGCACTTTAACAGGTAAAGATCCACAGCACACTTTTTCAGAGATTCTGAATAACAGATCATGTCTCTACTTCAGCTGTTACGGCTCAAACGGAACTGGTATCACAGATTTGTCTCCGATATCAGGAGTGACATGTCACACAGAGACCAGTAGTAGTCAGCAAGGCTCCCTCTTATACAGCTAGGTATTGGAAACATGTTTGAAGTGCAAGGTTCACAGGGAGTGTGGTCCATTTCTTTTTCAGGCTGACTATAAAGCACACTGTACATCTTCATTTTTCCACTAAAACCAGAAGGTCTTTTAAAAACATAAATCTGCTAGGATTCTATTTTTCCATTTACTAGTAAAAGAGATATTTGTCTACTATGTATATATTATTTTACTCAGAAATTCAATAAAAATATAAGTTTTTTCATCAGGTCAGAATTATGGCATTCTTATACCAGTACTTCAATTTTATATATTATCCTTCCTGGTGCTCAGTGGCAAAAATTATGTTATAAAGCATTTAGAAATTGGTGACACTGCAAACCTTTGACCTTAATCCACAATTACGCCACTGAGCCACAGCCAGATCAATTACGAGGTTCACAGCACTCATGTCTCATATTAAATGAAGCTTGCCATGGGGAAAAGGGAGGAAAAGGGAGGTCAGAACTGATAGTTTGGTTTGTTTTTTTTTTAAATGTCTGTGATGACTGTGATCACATGAAATATTGTTTCAGGTAAGTGTTCAAAGAGATTAAACTCAGGTACATGGAGAATCTTTATCCTACTCCGGAGTCCCTCAGTATATTTCTGTCATAACATCATGACGGATAGGCTCATTGCTGGATATAATCAGCTTTAAAATGGCTTTACATTGAAAAGAAATGTTTAAAATTTTCAGCTGTTGGCATCATTTCATGTGAGTAGAATTTGTAAGCACCTTCTGTAGTCTCCTATATAACTAAGCACAGAGACTTGGTATAAAGATTTCTATGACTGACAGCTACTTTTGGATTCAAAGCTCTGTATCCAAATCCAGACGGGATATAGCCTCCATAATGATACCCAGTTAGTGTTTGCAGTTCTTCCACGTGTTGAATCTGATGCAGACTTTTGTGCATTGCCCTGGAATGGAGTGTATTTCAAGTATGTGCTGTGCTGGAACAGTTTTCTGCTTTTGGCCCTGGAGATTCTGC
The DNA here is from genome assembly GCF_929443795.1 of Astur gentilis. Classification (NCBI taxonomy): domain Eukaryota; kingdom Metazoa; phylum Chordata; class Aves; order Accipitriformes; family Accipitridae; genus Astur; species Astur gentilis. Next base: position 8,874,131 of record NC_064913.1, read on the forward strand.
ACTTGTTAGCACAGAAGATATACTGTATATAGGGGTCCTCCCTTTTACTTGGTTGAAAATAATTTATACATTAGCATTCTAACCAAGAGACATTCTTGATTTTACTCCAAAGCTAGAGCAAATGCATCTGAGGTATGACATTCCCTGCGTAGGACAACTCTCTTGAAACCTCATCAGGAATAATGTAAGGTACTTGAATATATTATACTTGGAGCTCCATCATCCTAAGATTATAGTAAAGAGCATGTAATACACGTCTAGATAGCCACTGGAGATAATCTATTCCACATTTGAGAGTTTTGTTATGTTTGTAAAGGCAAAGTTTTCAGGTCAAGATTGAGAAAAAAAATAATCCTAGGAATTTTTGTCCAGCTTGAAACAATTTTATGGCCCTGATTTTTAAAAGACGCCAACTTGAAAGGTATCTTAGTATATATCCCATAAAAATGAGCACCTAAAGCCACTTGAGAAAAACCTGACATTGGTCCCTACACTGTAAACTTCTGTTGAACTCAGATGACTAACTGGAAAAAACGTATAAAGCCTCAGGCTCTAATGACAATCTTAATACATATTTGCATGTTCAGATATTCACAACCATGCCTGAGTAATGATGCTTCTATTTTGTAAAATATCTTGGAAGGTGTTGTGAAAGATGCAGTAACATTATAATCAACTTTAATACATGTAAATGCTACTTCACGATTATTCTTTTCATTTACCTCCTTATGTTCTCCTTATTTTCTTATAAAATATGCTTTCACACAGATTTTTCTCTCACTTCCACAGATTTTTATTCATTTTCAAAGGGTAAAAGGTTGGAGAAGAGGAAAATTCTAAGGGGGTGGGGGGTGGGGGGGAGCAAATATACAAACCCATTCCTGAAATATTAATAATAACTGTTAAGGACTTTCTGGAGGGACCTGGGAAAGAAACCTTTAATCCCAACTAAATAATGACGTTATTGAAACAACACTACAGAAACTGTTTTAAATCTCTTTATGGCTCCTTCCCATTTAGAATAAAGGCATGTTTAATGTAATTTAATTTCTAGGACTCAATTCTCTTCTGCTAATTGTGAAGGTCTTAGCCACAAGTAGAAGACCCTCTGTGGATCCTATTGCAATCGGAAATGTATCAAAATAAATACTAATATATACTTGTAGATCTTCATTAAAAGCGAATTAAGCTAAATTCCATTTAAATAACTTTAAAGCCGAATAAGAATATGATATAGAGAGTTAACTGTGTTTAACTAAGCCAGTCTGAAATTCATTAATTTTTGTGATTAATTCTGTTTAAACAATCTTCATTAATAGTGTCAGGATGCAACTAACACTGATATTGCCTTTGAATTTTAGTACTTTCAGTGATTACATAGGCAAAAACATAAATTGCTGTCAAAACAAAACTTTGAGGTGGATAGCTCTGCAGTCATAAAACACAATACATACTGAAAAGCTGGTAAAGTGTATTTTGACTCTTAAGAATATCACACATACCTGATAATGTAATTATTTTAATTTTTTTTTTAATTTGAAGAACATTAAAGAATCACTGTATCCAGCTAAGGCAATACATGCACATGGTCACAGTGATTTTTTTCAAAGAATTGAGGGTGACATCAATGGTGATAACATGGTCTTTCCCTAGAAATGTGATTTATGAGTCTGTGATACATGAATTGTAAGGGAGGTTGATTCAGCTGTTTTCTGGAAAGATTTACTCCCACAGAAGGACAGGTGGCATCTGAACTCACATCCTTTAACAGCTTGTGCTTGAAAAGGATATTTTTCAAGTACACCTGCATATAGGCCCTAATTTAAATGGCATGCTGAGCTGCTGTATGACTTGATAGATGCTCTTCAAGTTCCCTTCTTTATCCCTTTTGACTTAACAGCAGTTTGGTCTTGCAGGTATTTGCAGATGCTTTTTTTCTGATTATTTTCTTGCTTCAAGAGGAGGTGACTTTCTACAGTGACCAGACACGGAACTTATAATCTTCACAGCAGCCCAATTTATACTATAAGAACAGATAATATACCCAGGGGAAACCACAGAAGTGACCGCATATTTTACTGAAACTGTAGGAAAAGGATACTTCCCACCACAATAAATCAGCACATAACAAATAAAGCCAAACATCATTACCCAACCAATTCCAAAACACTTGGGCGGCAGGGAGGGGGAAGCACTTTTCCTAACCCCAGAGCTGACTGACCCTGGAGATTGTCTAATGCATGTGGCGTTGGGCTGCAAGCAATATCCCTGTGCTGTGCTCCTCTGTGACCAATTTAGTTCAGAGCTATAAGACTCATCTGTATCTGTGTGAGAGAGACATGTAAAAATGACAGTTGAATATGATGCAAGCTATTTTTCTAGTTGGAAAGAACAGAGAGCATTACAGCTATACTGCTAAGGACGAAAACAGAAGGGAAAAGCAGAATAGGGGAGACAAAATATGTAAGGCAAGATCTCCTACTTCATGCTCACACTAATGAATTTTTTCATTTACAGATTGGCTGGGATTACTGTATGATGAACTAGATATGAAATGTCTAATGTTATATACGCAAATTTTTTGTCTGATTTCTTGCCTATCATGCAAAACAGTTGGAATAAACTTGTATCTTTTTAAAAATCCATTATATTAATGCAAATGGTATTTTAAGAGGTGGGGAGGAAAGAATGAATTCATGTAATTCCTTTCTTTTTCAAAACCAACACAAAAAATCCACAAAAGACCTGACAATTTTTAAGCAGAGTGGGCTTTCCTTGTTGACCCCTTAAAGTCCCTAAACAGAAAAAATCAGTCAGTTAGCTTGAAAGACAATGTCTTTGGCTCATTTCCTGAAAAAATTGTTGCAGTCAGATCATGTATTGAGTCCTGTAAACCTGTGACAGACTGACTATACAGAACAGGACCAAGCTCCTGTCCAGATTTCCTGATATTTAGATATTTTCTGTGCTTTCTTTTCAATAACTTTACAGCTTTAATAATTCGTATTTCATTTTGATTTTAAGTAGTTGCTGTTTACAGAGGTGAAAAAAGATTATCTGAAAGAGAGAGAAAGCTTTACCAGAATTAATACCTTTAACAAGACAAGAGTCTGTGAAAAGGACTCAGAATGTAGTGGTCAAAAATAAAATCCTTCTATCTGCCCTAAATTATTGTACATAGTAGGCAAGTTACAGTATTTAACTGGCGAAGACACATTTTGTGCACTACTGACAACAGATAAAAGGGTCAGAAAAGATGTCACCTTGGAGTACGAGTCCATACCTATGCTAACAGGCACCAGGTGTGCCCAGGAATGCTCACTGGTGCTCAGGCCAATTGGCCTGGAGTAGCTCATCATGGTATTAATAAACTATCTTGACCTTTAAAGCAGCATGAGCGCATTCAAACTGCCTGCTGGGAATGACCTCTGCAATGTTGTAGCTGGATTTGGAAACTGCTGGGAGAATAATGGCTGACATGGGCCAGAAGTCTGCTAAGGCCCATGCTATTAATTTAAAACTACAGATGATCAGATTCCAGTGCTAGATGACATTTCTGGTCACTATTTAATTTATTATTACAAATGCAGCCCCTAGGTCCCTACCCACAATCCACTACTCTTAAATAATATAGGAATCTTCCATGAGGCTAGTTATACAGGAGAGATGCTGGGTTCATAAAGCTATTTCTATAAAACAATGTGTTTGTCTTGGAAAAGCAAAAGAACATGCAGATGTCAATCTTTCAGAATCTACTTTTCAGTAAAGAATATATTTGGACACTCCACTGTATCTGCAAAGATTATTATACTTTTGTTTTCCTAGTTTATGCTTCTTTTCTAACAATCCAAAATACTTTTTTTCCAAATATTCTTTCTACAATGAAAGGCAAGCAACTCCATAAAGCATATATACATGCATATGTATGTGAAATATTAAATGCAGACACACACACCAACACATACAGACACCCGTACATATATTCTCTAAGTGAAAAGTACCTTTTATTTTTTGTCAATAATGTTGAGAGGTTTTGTATTTCTCTGTATTTTTATTTTTTTTTCTGAAAAAGGGAACTGTGACAAAACATTCATTCTTCAGTTCCTTTCTACTCCATACACCCATGCTGCCACAATCTCAGGAGTTTAGTGCACATCTTGAGGGATCTTTTTCAACAGTCTTTAATTTTGTCATGCAGAGTAACCACTTAAAATATACTGCACTTTAAAAAAAATCTATTCTATTATTTCATTAGTGGCAAATTTTAAAAGGGTAAAATAAAACCACTTCTGTTTTAGATCCAACAAACTCAATACTAATTGTAGGAAATAAAATTATAAAACATTTTTAAAGAATTCTAGGAAGTAATAAAATTACATCAGAAAAATAAGGAGGAATGGATCTAGTAATAGTGTTTTTATGAAATTATTTTATTCTAAAGTTATTGCAATAATTTCCTTTGTTCAGTCTTAGAAGTATTTAGGTGCTTAACTACTATCACAAGTGGTATTAACATCTTCACACCCTGAATTTTTATGATGTTACTCTAGTTCATGTGAATAGCAATGTTAATGTTTCTGTTTGTGTCATGGATTTAAGGACAAAAAAATTAATCAAGTTCCAACAACATAAAATTACAACAATTTTGTAGATCTTACTTGTGTATTTCAATAATGTGAGAACAGGATTTTGGATGATTAACACAGATTTCTGGTTTTTCACCTACATAAAGAATGTAATCTAATGCTTGGTCTACATTAGTATCTGGAATGCTTTCTTAGCTATAAAATCTATCAGAGAATTTTGAGTCTGTGATTTGTGGTGCATTGGCTAATCAAATAATTCAGAATTCAATAAACACTGTACAGAGTTTTCAACAGTCTTAAATTGGCTTGTGTGAGAACAGTAATTATTTTTCAAATTTTAACATATGTTGCTTTTGCAAAATGTCTTAACATGCAAGCTGAACTATAACTGTATTATCCACATAAATTATATAGTATAGTGTAGTAATACTAAGGAATGAATAGAACATTATTCTGGATGTATCTAAAATAACACTCTGTGGTTCTGACATAGACCTACATGAAGGCAGTAGATAATTGTCAGTGTGGTGTTTCCAAATGTTTCTGTGCTTGCTTTAACCTATATTTAATTATATACAAGAATACTTTGTGTTCTTCAAACAATGCAAATGCTTTAAAACAGAAAAACAGTATAACTGTTTTAGTCATTATTTACTCTTTTACTCTGTCGTTATAGTTCTATTGTTAGAATTTTACACAATGGAAATATGTCAGAATAAAGGAGCAGAGGATCAGAGCACCACAGCACTATGTAAAATAAGGAACAGACCAAGCTCCAAGCTAAACATCTCTTGATAGTTAATGTAGAAGTTCTTAACCTTTGGAGTCTGAAATTATGACAGTTAACATTTTGGGGGCGCTTCTTAATATATATTTGGCAACAGAACGACCTATTTTCATAGCATCCCTAGTGCAAAATATATGCCTGTGGTGTTTTTGGTCTGAATCCAGACTTCAGATTTCATGACTCAACTTTCAACACCTCTCACTGTAATAAATCATAATAGGCAGCGAGGCATTTACTTACAATGCATGAAACCAAGACCCTGAGTCATGGAGATACCACAGAAATCTGGAGTTTCCACATCTGAGGAATAAAACAAATATTTTTGAGATTGCAAATTCATGTTAGCAAATGGTGGGCTAGTAACACTACAATAAAACAGCCCTGTTGTACAATGAAGTCCATTGAGCTTTTTTCACCATGGCTAAATTTGGCAGGTTAATATGAAACAGTGAAGATTCAATGTGAAAAAATCTCAAAGGACTCAAAATCTCAAAATTACTACAAACATATACCACAGGATTGTTTTGGGAAATTAAAAATAGCTTTTAAAGATTAGACTTCCTGGAAGATATAATGTGGAAAAAGAATTTATTTTAACATACAAGTGTTGCATCCTACAAAGAATTCCTATTCTCACACAGCTGAAATGGGCTTTGAGGCTCTGCTACATCTTCAGATTTGAAGGTAGATTGAATAACTGAATACAAGATATCAGAGACATCAAAAGATATGGAATTAGGCTGATGAATGTGGCAATTGTAAAAATCTTTACTTGGTTTAATAAATCTTTTTTATACATATTTCCCACAGATTGCTATTTACTTTTAATGTTTTCTTCAAGAGCAGGTGGGATGGCAAGGGTAAAAATGGAAACCAAACCAAACCAAACCAAACCAGACAAAGTAAATCCAAAGATAAGAAGTGGAACACAGTTCCTATAGCAGTAAGGGAAAAAGAATAGCATTTTTGTTTGGATTAATTGAAAAATATTAAAATGAAACATCTTATTTTGTCACCAAAAGTACTGTGTTTTCTTCCCTAAAAAATTATTGGTCCAAAGAGGGGAAAAATTAAGACAAAAATCCAGATTTTTATTGCTGAAGATGAGAATCCAGATAAAGGCTGCAACGTGCACTATCTTCTCGTCCTAGTTTAGTGTGTGAAGTGCTGGAAGCCAGCGAAGGGGTAAGTTACTGTTGCAAAAGTAGCTTTTACTGTTTTGACTGTGTGAATCATTTGGGTGACTGAGGGGGACAAGTTGCACAGAAAATCTTGTCCTTTACCTCTCTTCACCATCACAGACTTACTCCTCAGAGGACATTTTCAGTAGCAGTAGAGGAAGGAAAATGGCACGTAAAGCATCTCAGAAGAAGAAACACAGGCAGAATTTGAAAAATTTCTTTACTGAAGGGGTTGTCAGGCATTGGAACAGGCTGCCCAGGGAAGTGGTGGGCTCACCATTCCTGGAGGTGTTCAAAAAATGTGTAGACATGGCACTTTATGACATGGTTTGTTGGGCATGGTGGTGTTGGGTTGACGGTTGGACTCGAAGATCTTAAAGATCTTTTTCAAGCTAAACGATTCTATGATTCTGTGATTTTCTTAGCATTAGGAAAAGATAAGATTCTTACAATGTTAGGGACTTCAGACTGTGTAAACAAAAAGTGCAAGAGAGACAGGGGCACACTGTAGTGAGTCCAGCAAAGGGCCACAAGATGGTTGTGAGACCAGAGCATCTGACACACAAGGAAAGGCTGAGAGAGTTGAGACTGTCCATCCTGGAGAAGAGAAGGCTCAAATGGAGCCTGTGTATAAAAAACTGATGGGGTAAACTAAAGAAGATGAGCCAGACTCTTCTCAGTGATGCCCAGGGAATGAACAAGAGGCAATGGGCACAAACTGAAATACAGGGAATTCTTTTTAAACAGAAGAAGAAACCTTTCTGCTCTGAGGATGATCAAACCCTGGACCAGGTTGCCCTGGTAATGACCGGCTGTGCACCTCCATCCTGGGAGCTACTCGTAACCCAGCTCGACACGGCCCTGAGCAGGGGCTGGACTAGCTGATCTCCAGGAGTCCCTGCCAACCTTGTCCATTCTGTGATTCTGTCTGAAATATTTCCCCTACTACTAAAAAAAGAACCATGAGGGTAAAAATACTTCACTTTTGGATAACTTCCTTTGACAATCTAAGTGTTCAAAAAAATCTAGACATCAAATAAATTTGGTTTCAAAACTGAATGTTTTGAAAACAATTGTTTATTTTTGTTTGCTTTTTTTTACAGGTATACTTCACTAAAAGCAAGTTTTCTTCAAACCTAACACGAGTAGTCAAAAGACACTGTAAAAAAATTGACCAGCTGTATATCTACATTTGATCTACTTTATATTACTTTTATTTTCAAAGTAATAAAAAGGATCTTTTTCACAAACAAGATGTTAGCTCAGAGACTTCTTCTTTTATATGTCCTCTTGAAACCCCTTTTGCTAAATCTTCATTTCTGACTAAGTGGAGGTTCACGATCCAGGTGTAAACTGTTAAATACTTCAGTTAAAAGGTCTTTTTGGGGTGACGTCTGAAAGATACAGGGGAACCAGGAAGCTGTAACTTAGCATTTGGTATTTAAAGGCAAACATTTTTAGGCCATAAAGAGGTAGTTTACTGGTACTAATATGAATCTAAACAGATGGAGAATAAATAATTGTATTTTTATTGCTTTTTGATTAAGTGATACTTAGTTGTAGCAAATGCAATGATGCTGTGAAAATAATTATTAAATGCAGAAGGCTGAATTAAATAAATAGGCAACAATGTACATTATACAGCTTAGAAAGCAGAAAAGGAGAGCAAGGGTATGCCTGTTTTATTTACAGTAAAAGGCAAAACAAACAAAAATAATTTCACAGTATTCAGCAGACAAACCTCTCCATTTAATTGTTACTTTGAAAAGACATATGAAAAACATTTTCACAGTAACATATTGTTTAGTCTTATTCATAATTATATTTCTCATTTATGTAAGACAGTAGGCATCAGAAAGATGCCTGTGTTGGGATGACATCTACAAGGGGAAATAAATCCATTTACATTTGAAAGCTGCCCCCCAGAGATGGATATTTTCATAAAGGACATCCTTTGAGAAATAAAGCAAGGAGGTACATTTATTTCTACTGTACTTTACCTTCCATTTAGCTGCAAATCGGAAAATGACAAAGCTGTCAGGTGAAAGTACCACATAGTTGCACTTCCTCTTCCAACACAATTCCTTCCCCAATACTCCCTCACCCCAAATAAAACCTTTTTATGTGGGATCAAAAGAAAGCTCTGCAAGGACCCAACAGACTGAAAACATTTTTGCTTATTAGAAAGTCATCTTGTTCTTTTGCATAGGAAAAAAAAAGCATAATAATTTTAATTAAAGTGTTAAAGAATGGAGATACTTTGAGGATGATAAGAGAATGTTTATGTGTTCATTGATTTTAAGACACAATCTTGTGCCCTGTTTAACCCTACCTTAGACTCTGTTTTCTAGTATAAGTAGAAATTAGAAAAAGGGAATATTGGCAAGGTTCTAATAACAGCACATAGTTAGTTATAAGAAGAAATAAAAAATATAGCTGTATTTAACTAGTCAGGCCATTGCACAGCCTGATCAAAATTCAAAGCTGGACCTAGCTTTGTATTTGTTCCTGCTTTGAGCAGATGGCTGGGCTGGGTGACCCCAAAGAACCCGTGATTCGACCTATGTGACTAGGAAAAAAAATACAAACTGAAAGGTTTTGTATTGATAGGAAGAGTGTTATTCCTAGAGCTTTTGTTGTTGCTTTTGTAGTTTGCAAATAGCTGAGGCTTTCCTTTATTTTACATGTTTTCTTTTTATATGCTTTTCATGAAACTATCATTTTCGATTAATAAACAATGTGGAATGCTGGTTGAAGTTGAACTTCCTGACAGCTTTTGATGTGGATATCAGAAGAAGTTACAGAGTGTTATTTTCATAGTTCCATAGAAAACAGCTATTTTTCTTATACAAATAAATTACTGATGTCTTAATAAAAGCAGGCAAGATTTTTATATAAATTTCACACAAATTATGCAGACAATTTACAAGAGAGGGGTGAAACTCCTAGAGAGAGCACACATGCCTCTCTGACATCCTTTATTATCCTGATAAGCTTTGATATATTTATTGCTTAACTACAGTTCTGGATTTCTACAGGGTATATTTTTGGTCTTCTTGAAAGTATTGCATTTGCTGATTGATGTTTGGAGAAAATGATACCTAGATCTTTAAATGCATAAACAGATATATTTGTCACATATTAAAAGAATATGGATTCATAGCTTAGGTATTTGAAGACAAGGTGAGGAAAGGAAAAAAATAATCCTCCAGTAACTGTCAAAATTAATTAAATCACAAAATCTTACACTTATTTGAGAGTTTTATTATCTGTCTTTGATTATTTGGTCATTTGTCCATAACAAAATATACCTATAAAAGGAACAAGAATGTCAAATGATTGTGAAAACTAACATTGTGACCTTGAAGGAGAAGGATTTCTCCGTAACAGACTGAAGACACGGCTGAGAATAAAAAGGAAACTGATGTTTGAAGAATCAGCACTAACCAAATTAAATTTGGTTAAAAAACTAATGTTTTTTTAGTTCATGAAGAAGTGTTGAAACTTACTAATACCCAAAGCCTACATTATAAAAGTACATTTGCCAAGGAAGATGTCATTACTGCTTATATAACTCAAGCAAATAAAAATCTTGGGGGAAAAAAAATGGAGCTATTATCAAGCCACTGCCATATAACCTGAAATCTGCCAGATGACTGAAAACTGACTTCAATGGATGATCTATGTTCAGCAATGACAGATGAAAAGCTAAGACCAACCCCACTTGTATACCCAAGCATTGCAGAGCAATAGTAAGGCAGTCCTAATCTAGCATCAATGTCTTTCACTGCAAATCTAACTATTTGAGAAAAATTTTGGGAAAAGGAAACAGAGGTCCTTGCTGGGAGCTCATGGTGGGGACTTCTCCCTCCTCTCTTCTGGGAGGAGTGTGATGTAGAAGCTTCCTTCCACACCACTCGTGGGCTCTGCCTGGGTTTCCCTCTACACATTTCCTTCACACAGGTTGCTTCTCTCTCAGCCGTTCCCCACAAAGCCTGGAACAGCTTCTCCCAGTCTCAGAGGACGCAAAGGGATATCGTTTGCTTTGCAGTCACCTTGCCCGAGGTTTGTCAGACCTTCACCATAAGGTATTCACAGGGCTTTAGCTAGAACAGGCTGGGCGATAGTCACTTGGCAGGGGGCCAGCAGTTAAAGCAAGATAAAACCAAGTCAGGCCAAGATAAGCCCAGACAAGTCCTGAGAGCCTGCACTCAGGAGCCCCCAGGTCCGTACAAAGCCTGTGACCGTTACCAGTAATGGCAAAGTCACATTTACTGGGGCTATGGTCAAAATAATTATCATACTTTAAAATTGCTTTATTGGAATTTAGGTTGATTCACTTTTAATGAAGACATAGAAGTAAATATTAATACGTATTTTGATACAGTTTAAATTACAATTTGAGTCAGAGGGGGTTTCACAATTAGCGGTAGAGAACTGAAACACCAGAAATAAAATTAAATTAAACATGCTTTCATTCTAAATGGGAAGGAACCATGAAGAGATTTTAAAAAGTTTCTGTAACATATTTTCATTAAAATCCTTATTTAATGGGATTAAAAGTCTTCTTTTCCATATCCCTCCAGAAAAGGTCTAATAGTTAATATTAATATTCTCAAGTGAGCGAGATGCTATTGAGAGGGAAGAACACCTATGTCTTCATCTTGCCTTTCTGTGAGAGAGTTTTACCAATTGTACCATTCCAGCTAGGCCTAATGGAAGGCTACTATAATTGACTGTGATTTTGTCAAGTGGATACTGGCTCCCCGGAAGACAATAGGATTAGAAAGCTGGAGAGGAACAGCTACCTTTCAGTGGAGTAGAAGCCAGGCTGATTAAGGGTAAAAGAATTAGAAGAGAATCAGGGTCTGAGATAGTTTAATTGCTGCCACTGTTGTAAGACATATAATATATAAGGGGAAAAAAAAACCCACTTCTGAAAGGAACCAAGATACATTAAATCTAGTAAGTGATAAATTTGAAATGGCAGAATTAATAGCTCATTTGTATCCTCCTTTAACAACACTCATTGCATAATGGCTTCCATCCCAGTCAGCATAAATTTCAACTCTGAAATACGAGAAGGCATGTTAGAAATTAGTATGTTACACTTCAAATGCCGAGGTGTCTCTTTCTTCCTCTTTGTTGGATCCACCTAAGTCTCATGAAAATGAAACAGCTACTTATTTAAATATAAATTAGTCAAATTGAATGAATGGAATGGAATGGAATGGAATGGAATGGAATGGAATGGAATGGAATGGAATGGAATGGAATCAAATAGAATAGAATAGAATATTTTCAGTTGGAAGGGACCTACAATGATCATCTAGTCCAACGGGGTGACCAAAAGTTCAAGCATGTTATTAAGGGCATTGTCCAAATGCCTCTTAAACACTGACAGGCTTGGGACATCGACCACCTCTCTAGGAAGCCTGCTCCAGGGTTTGAACACCCCCTTGGTGAAGAAATGTTTCCTTGTAAATCATGACATATTATTTGGTTTGTGAATAAGCAAAGGGAAGGGAAGAACAATTTTGTTATATTTGCCCACAGAATCTTTTTGTTAAATTTTCTACCATCTCAATATAATTGATAGTGGAAGTAGTTATTTTTGCTTACATTTATTTTCATTAAACCTGGCTGTAAACTTTCTCATGGAATGCTTTGTCCCAGAAAGTGGGATCATGTGGGAATTTCTTGTTATTTTGTTTTCTTCTTGTGAAATAAGATTTTTTTCCCTACTTCTTGTTATCAAAATATTTTGATCAATTTAGAATGTATTTTTTCAGTTTTTATTGGAAAAAAACCATAAAATAATGCCAGGATATTCAGTGATGCAACGATTTCAGTCTTGCCTTACAGAAGACTGAAAATGTAATCTTAAAATCTCTACCTGATGAGAGTCAGTTTTTTGACCACATTTACAATTCTGTGTTTTGTATATAGGTGCAATTTCTCACTGTATTTTTGCAACATATACCAAAATACAATATTAATTATTTTGCCATTAATTTAATATGATAAATCTTTATATAGTATGTGGTAAAAACTTTGAGTGATACCAACCTAAATTTTAACCTATGAATTAAGTAGCTATTAATGTTTGAGTATGCTGTGAACCAGCCATTTTATTCTTATTGGTAGTTTTTGCCATATAAAGATTTCATCGTGACAAGTATTTCTTTTTCAGTGTGGATGTCAAGTATCCTTAATATCTCCTTGTGAACAACCTTGATAGAATCTTTCATTAAGTTTAAATAAATTAATCCAGTTGACTCTTCTCTGCCTACCACTCCGACAGTAAGGAAGGCATAGTGCTAGAAAAAGATGTGCTTTTCTTTGCTCCATATATTGCGTTGGTCCATGTGATTTATAAGTCTACCTCTACCTAGTTCTTCTGAAAAACTCCTTACCTTTACTATTTCCCTGCCTGAACACAAACCATTTTCCTTCTATTTCCTATGAAAAGATTCTGGTTAGAAACATGAAGCTCTGAGTGGGATAAACAGTGAAAAATATGCTACAACTCTCTCTTCGAAATCTTACACTTATTTACATTTAACTGTGTGCAGTCTTCCTATATTCCTTTGTGAAGTTCCTAAAAATGAATTTTCTGTTGGTAAGACATATGATAATAGTATAGTAATTATTTCCTTAGGCTCCTTTGCTCAAAGTACAAGTCTTTATAAGTTTTAAAAAAGACTTTTTGCATTTTTTGGGAATCAGTAACTTGCTGTTTGGTGTGTGTGTCCAGTTAAAAATGTAAACAGCACAACACTAACTTTTTTGTCAAATACTTTAACATGAATCGCTGCCCAACAAACCTCCTTAATTGTATCTCTGAGGCTCAATTTATATCAGCTCTGCTGATGCAAAGGAGCCATAAATCACCTAGAGCCCGCCCCAGAGAAAGATCACTAGCAGTATGGAGCTGATGGGGCAAAACCTGCACTAAACCCCCTCCTGGATCAGCCTGCGGGGTGCTGGGACATGGCCAGAAGAGAAGGTGGCAAGGAGAAGGTGTTACAGCAGCGTGCCTATGCTCCAGCTGTTCCTGGCTGCTGCAATGGTCCTTTGCAGTTGAACCTAAGTTACAAAAGGGTTTTGCCTGCCCTAATTTCTACCAGGGACCAGCCTGCTTTTGAAACAGCCTGGACATATGTTTTATGACCACGTCTCCTCACTGTTGTGGCGTTGTACTCCACAGAAAAATAGCAGTACATTACAATAGATGATGAAAAGCAGAGGATTTATTTAAGCTAAGTACAACGTTTAGGATTAACAGTTTGCTGACATAGTGCGTTTCTCCAACTTGTCATTGGTAAGTTTCAGCTTCCCAAAAATATACACTTTTGATTTACAGTAAGCTCAAGTGTTTGATCTGGCAAGGAATGGAAATTTTAAAAGACAAACACAATAGTCTAATATTTAGTCTAATATAAAACACATTTTTCCTCAGCTGTCACAGAAAATTGCAATGGATTTTAGAGAAGGTGGAGTGAGTCAGAGCATTTGGCAGGGAAGAAAGAGGTTCAGCTGGGGCAACTCTAACAAGCAGATTAATTAAGTTGTAATAGGGACCCCTAAGCACCGGCCAGTTTGAATAAATATGTTTAGATCTTATGGAGTGTTCTAAACTTTTGATCAAAACTGCAAAGTTTACTATTGCGTAAATTTTACTGCTTACTGTTTTCTAATGATAAGCCTGGCTACTCTGTATTTGCAAATGGATGGCCACTTCCACATGCTTTTGAGCTCTGTCCAGGCTTACATGACTTCCTTATTTTCTCTCTTAAATATTAATAATTTGGAATATCTATGAAAAAGAGAAATTATCCCAGCCTAAATTGTTTTCTCATGTCTTTCTGCAGCTTAGATGGCACTTATACACTCCAGGCCTTTTGCATCTCTGTCCCTATCTTCTCTCACTTTGAACCTGGAAATGCAAAACTGTGATATGTAAAATATGGCTGTAGGGATGGTGACTTAGGGTTGCAATGAGCTTTTAGTTACAAAGCTCAGGGCTAAATAACTCCAGTCAGTGCTCTTGAACTTAGTGGGACCTCTGATAATGACGATTAAAGTGTCTGGAGACTTCTGACCTGGAGGGAGAGGAGTCCAAGGTGTGAATCTAACTGGAGAAACTACTCCATGCAGCACAGGGGAAGGCACTAATTCTAGACAGGAGTGCAGTCTAAGACTCAGACTCATGCTTTACCCTTTGTGTTATTTTAGGCAATTCCTTCCTGAGGATGCCAGTTGCAGCAATTCCCTTTTTGAGATCCTAAATGTTTCTATGCTTGGAATCTAGGGAAACAAATTTCAGGTACGTAAGCAAAGGTTTCTATAGCCATTTTAAATGCAATATAGTATCCCAGCCAGTCTTTCAGCTGCTGCTGCAAAAGGCATGGTTTTTTTCTGTAATGCAGCCCTGTGCAGATAACTCAGATACTCTTGAGGTGCCTAAAATGGCCCTAGAGGACTACATTTAAGTACACGAATTGTCGTCTGTGTATCAGGTCAGACACATAGAATAAGTCAAATGTAACAGTGTCTGAAAACATCGATTTGTTTTCATGGGCTTTAAAAGGTTTCTGGACTACTACCCTTGATGTAGATGTGTATGCTGACCCCTATCTTTTGTACTGATGTCCTTTAGCAGATTGAGGTCCTATGTGTTGTAAATCATCCTGAAGAGATGCAATTTTTGTGACCATTCAAGAACTCCTGTAGAGTATTGCAGTGTATATCCAATTAAGATATTATATTTTGCGGGCTATGAAAAATTCATGGTGTTTTATGTATTTGTCGAAGTGGAAGATGGTTTTCCCTTTTAATGCACAAAACCCAAAACAAACAAAACAAAAACCAACCAACCAAAAAAAAAAACAAAAAAACAGAACAAAAACGCAACCCCTCAAAAAAGTATTACCACGTATCCTCAGTGCTGGCAAAGATGGATGGAACTGAGTCTTAAAGAAAATACTTATAGACAGAATGTACACAAACCTTCACTTACTGTGTAAGATTATGGGAATCCACATTTATAATTAAAATGTAACCAGTTCAAACTAAATGAAATCCAAAGGTTTTGAGAAATCTCATAGGCTAGCAGAAACCTTGTAACAAAGAATGTGAAAAGTTAATGCATCTTTTTTTAAAGTACTTCCATTGTTAATATATCTGAATTAAGGGTAGCTTACATCTATAATTTATTACAAGATAATTAGTTAAGCCTTTGAAGTATTCAGAGCAAATTTAGAATACTACTGTATAAGTCAGTAGCTGATACACTGACATTTAATGTAATGATTAGATTGCTCTGCGTTGAACTAACAACCAAGAAGTGTATACAAGCGTTTTCCATAAAAATGAGGTCTTTGGGTCTTATTATTAGTATGAGAATAAACTATTTTATAGTCTACAGTGTGTACAGAAAATGCCTGAGATTTTTTTTTTTTTTAATCCTTTTTGTTCTTTCTATAAACCACTACATTTTTCACCTTAGACTGAGTCAAAAGTAAAGAGGATGCAGGAAGCTTTGTCAGTCTGTTGAGCAGCTATTGCTGAAACAGCATAAACAGACTGAAGGGGAAAGACAGGCTTTCTGTAAGCTATTGAGATCATTAAGAAGGAACTTGCCTGAACAATTATCTTGGGGACCCTGTAGTAATTCTTGCAGCCATAGCTTGGGTGTAAAACATTTTTTCTGTGTGTTTAAATGTAAACTCTAAGAGAAGCCAAGAATACTCTTTTATACTGGCTGCTTAAGTAAATGGGAAAGAATACCGATGTGCAGAAGATAAAACTTTCCTAGCCACGAGAAATAGGGGCCGGTATTTGTGAGGGCATTGAGTGCACGGATAGGCCTCAATTCCTCGGAGCGCTCCCAGCCCTGCTCGTGTGTCCAGCGGCCTCATTTCAGCTCAGGACTGAGCAACCAAACCCCCCGAGCTGTCAGCGGTGTACCTGCCGCCAGACCTGGGGGGGTCGTGGACCTACGTCCCATCTGCTACAACCCTGTCTCCCGCCCCTGCCGATTCGGTTCCCTGGACGGACCCTGGAGGGATGATGGGGTTGATTCATCCCCTCACCCTTTCTGGGCTGTCACTGAATACTATCAGCAGCACTCAGCTCTGCTCGCAGCGCTCAGACCCTGTGGGACCACGCTCTGATAGTGAAGGGTCACCCTTGTTTCCTGCCTCGTCCCCCTCTTGAAGCAGACCTGCAAATACTGAACGAGGGGAAAACTACAGAAATAGACTGAACATCCTAAACCGTTCTTGTTTATTGCCAACACTTTGTTTTCATATATTGTCTTGATGTGACACATTCCTGATAATTATATATACATGCAATAAAATCAGGGGTGTCACAAGATCTTTGAAAAACCCTCACACATTTTTGTCATTTTGTGCTGTGACTCCCAAGGATATCATTATAACCAGTGGAAGGGGCAGAGGGGTGACTCTTCAGAGTAGTAGAATCAGAACCTTAAGTGTAAAAGCAATACCACACCAGCTGAAGCACGATGTGCAAACATCGGCCATTCTGGTTTATGCACAGGATCATGACCCTAAGTTTCAAAGAAAAGCAATCCTGCTGTGTCAGTCTGAAGTAGGAACACACAACTCACTCAACAGATTCAATCAAATAAGAAAACTTGGACAATTACCACATTTAGCTGAGACAATGTAACTCACGAGTTTGTCTTAGACCTGAGGAAAACTTGGCTGAATAAGTGAGATTTTAGTTAACAACAGGTTGTCGTTAGATGCCTAGGCATTGAACTAATGGAAAGCAAATTGCTAACATTGCATAAATCAGTGATGTGAACACAAACTCGATTTCTACAGATAAAAATGTACATGAAGAATTTAACATTGGACAGTGGAAACCTATTTTCTTTTATACTGCTCATTAAGACCTGCTTCACATATTTTAGTCGTATCCAGGTTTTGTGCTGTTACAAAGTGCAAAGGGCTCTTTAAAAATGTGGATGTTTTGCTTATGCCTTTTTGATGGGAATAAAGACCAAATGTATAATAGTGTGATCAGTGGGAGGTATTTAGAAGTTCATAAAGAATTAGATCTAGCTGACAACTGGAACATTTTACAAATTAATTTTTAATTATAGATTTGACAAATCTTATGAGCTGCAGTTAAGACTGGGAGGGTCTCTCCAGGATTTGTCACTCGACTTAGTAAGAAAGATGCTGTTGTACATATGACTACTTATCTTCGTGACCCAATCCTGTTGCATAAAATTAGTAGGGTTAGAAACAGCACTTAGAAACATCCACTGGTAAATCCTATATATAGAGATCATAAATTACAGAACTCTTAACGATAAAAGGGACCTCTAAAGGCCATCTTTTCTGAACATCCACTCCCCACCATGAATCTCTCAGTTTTTATCCTTTTTCTAACTACTAATTTAAAGAAACCTATCAAGGAGTATAGTATCTGCCACAGGGTTTGCATCCAAGCAGTCTTTATGCATACAAAATGCGGGTCCTCTACCCTAGATAAGTTCTGTACCTAATGTGAGATTCCTAGTGCTAGTTATATCTGGAGAGGTGCTGAGCTCTGAAGACCCATTTAAAGCTGTTATCTTTAGAGATTTCAAGCCTAAAACTTGGGACAAAAGAAAAATGTTTGACGGTGCTTTTGGCCCATCTTTGATTTTGATGATTTATACATTGCTTTATTTTGGCAAGTGTTCTAAGCAGTAATGGAAAGATTGGGAATAACATGTAAATTTCAAATACCAAGGGACAAGCTTGGAATAGATGCTTTGCTTATGGTTCCTGAATAATTGCCAAAGAAAATATGTTATGGGTTTCTCAAGCCAAAAAGAAAGAGGACAGCGGGAAGTGACATGTACAGAGGAAATTAGTATGAGAGATCATTTTTGCTTGAGTGCTAGCTGCAGGGATATCTTGAGTCCCTGAACTCTGGGCACAGCATGAACAAGTACAGAAGTGAAACTGTTAAAAAACATTTTATCAGAATTGTTGATTTCATGGAAAAAACCCCACATGGTTATAAAGGAAAAGAGCTGAGAATTTAACTTTTGGGCATCTTGCCTCACAGTACTTGCAATATACTAAGCCAGATAATATTTTAGGAAAGAATCTGACATGTTACATTGTTCTTATCTTTATTTAAAAAAGAAAAAAAAAAAAGCATGAAGATTTCTAGCCTCATGTATGTGCAACTGGTTACTTTTCTTTAGACATCTGTTGTATGTAAAATGATATTTTTTATTTCCTTTGTATGTGAGAAATTGTGGCCAATTCTCCTTGACACCTTCCTATATGAATGAATGAAAAGCATTGTTAGATGATGATTCATGAACCTCCAGAGTGGTAACAGCTATTACATCTACAGCAAGTCCCATCAATGGGGTGCTTACCTGTATCAAAGAGCGAATCAGTTCAGACCTAAAGATAGTAAATGTATATATAGTCCTTACAGCAGAAAACTAGAACAGAATACTGTGCACATGAGGAAAACAAACAAACAAAAATTTACATGTAATTCCACTGCGCTTGTCTATCAGTGTTCCTACTTTTATCCCAGTAAGCTTGTAGTATATGTACTAAACCAATGAACAGTTATTTTTTAATGAAAACAATGAAAACTTAATTTCTTTTTATTTGAAAGTACAAATAATCTTATTTCAAGGAAGCTTTCATTTTTTATTCATGGGAGTAGTTTGGGAGACTACTACAAAATTTAGTGATGTCAGTGAAAATCTCACCATTGATAATGACAGGCTTTGGAACAGGTTTCTATCCTCTTAATCCACAAACTGCAGAATAACTATTTGAAATAAGTATCAGAATATTGTTTTTTGTAGGAGCTGGACCAAAGGAAAGGTTTTAAATCTCCATGTTTTCAGGTTTGGCTCTTTTTATTGCTTCCCCCCGACCTCCTTTCTCCCCCCCCCCCCCCCCGAATTAGGCTGGACCAAAACTTGGAGCTTCTGGCAACCTTGAATCCTGCAGTTTTTCATTGATATACCTTCTCCTGGGTGTTTTAGTGGCAATGAAACTGGCAAGAATATGTTTTTCAGTGAACAGAGTATACTTTTCTTTGGAGAGAGAGACAGATGAACAGCTGGCTTCTGGTCTTTGAGAAGACCTGCTGAAAACCCAAGCATGCTTATGATTCTTTGAATGCCATGAAAACTTCTTCCCCCTACATGCTACCAAACCCAAATGACCCTCCAAACACACTCAATTATTAGATGATTTAAACAAACCATTTAGGCCCCAAACCTAACGCATTTGCCTGAAAGTGTTTTCACTAGAACATTTTCAAGCAACCCCACTCTGAATCAATGAGACTGTAACATCAAGAAAATTGTCAGAATATGGGAATTGTATCCATGGCTAAATAACAGCTATTCTTTCTCAAAAGGCATCCATAATATGTAAGATTTTATATGTCTTTTCTCTCTACTGATTTTTAAAAAACTTTGCAGGCCATTTTTCAAAATGTAACAGTAATTGTACTAATAAAAATCACAGAATTAGTGCATGCATTTGTTCTTAGGTTGCATTTGGTCTTTTCGGACAAAATAATTAGAGACTGTTGACATTAAAAACATCCTTATCAAAGCCTAGGAAAATATATAAATGCTACATATTACTGATAGTTCAAGGTCCTTTATTAATCAACAGAAATGAAACTTTGTTTCCTGAAAAGTAAAATACACTATTATTTGACTTTTCTGAATCAGACTTTCTACATCAGAATTCTAACATTGAAATTTCACTAGTTAGTCACTAGGGTGACTAATAACTGAAAGTCCTTTCTGTCTTCAGCCTTTTATCTCACAGACTGTCTCTCTCACAAATATTGGTATGAAGAGTGCCCACTAACTGAAAGAATTGTGGAACTACTTTAATTTAAACTTTAAGTAAATGTGTCCTTTTTATTATTTATTTTCAAGACATCAGTCAGGTACTGTGTTTCTAAGTATTGAACTACTGTTTTTCAAAATACTTTTAAAGATATGGAACATGCTGGAAGCATTTTAACAAAATAGTCTCTCATAGTAACAGACATGAATATGTGAATCCTGCAAATTTAATTTAATTCTATTCTATCAACTTTTTTTTTTTTTACTACCTTTAAAAGATACTTCATTAAAGCTTTAGTAAGATTATTCAGCTAAAATTGTGACCCTATCAAAATTAATTCATTTTTTCTATCCTTTCTGACAGAATGTGATTTACTGTGCTTCCGATATTAAGCAGAGTGTTTGTTTTAACCTTAATGTCAATTTCTACTTTGAGAAGTTTAATTGTTTTATGCAGGGAAAATAATCTCCAATGGGAGAGAAAGCAGTAGTGCAATGCAATGAAGACCTGGATTTTCATTCCAATAATTTAATTGCATCTACAGATTCAGCCAAAAGTGAACACTTGGTGGAATTAACATATGTATTCCTCTATTACACCTATTTACTTGGTGCTTGGTGCTGGACATATTTGCATTGGATTTTTGATCTGAAGTCAGAAAGTAATGAAAATATTTTTAATGCCAGATATCATGCTCAATCTATCATATTATTAATAAAATATGGAAGCACTTTACAAAACTGGTATATATCTATTTCTGGAGTGCAGTGCCATTAGTTATAGCAAATTGAATATCTCTTCTATAAAAAGTGATCTAAAAAGTCTGTATCATTATTAATCTGACTGAAGTATACAGAGTAGGGGAAACTTCCCAGGCTTAGTAAAATAGTTTTGATCCCGAATAGCTCTGTGGCACAGACTGTTTGTTGTAAACAGTAATTTTTTATTTATTTTTTTTTTAATTTTTCAGGTAACAGACATTTGTGAGTAGCATGTCAAAATATCAGGAGTAACTTACTGTAAATAAAAAAAGTCACAGCAAAATACCACCCAAGAGTACATAAACAGCTTGACCTTTACTTGGTCACATAAAAGGTCCACATGTAGGTGAATATCAACATATTTGCTTAATTTGACTAAGTGAAGCATAAAGATAAAATGGATTTCTTCACTGGTGTGAATTATTGTCCTTCATCTTTAAGTGAAATATGTTTTACTTTTCTTGATTTTTACACAAATTCAATATGATATTTTGAAAAACTGGCAGTGCAGAGCCACCCATATTTAGGAAAGGAACCCTGCCTGGGGGCAGGTTTCTAAATCTCTCTATATATGCTAGTTACCATATGTTGAAACAGCTGGTTGCTTAACAGTGGAAGAGGCCGGTTATGAAGCAGCTCTGGAGGCCATATGACGTCATACATTTGGCCTTAAGGTGTATGTACGTTGCTGAACAAAAGACACTTGAGCTAGATCCAACTGAATTTGCTCAGGAACTGGAGGAAGCATAAATGAGCAATATAGCTCGGCACATTGCTGAGAATCAGCTCATTAGTGCTGCCTTGAGATGGAGCTAATTAGCCTGGCCACTAACTACCATGCTAATACAGTTTTACTGTGACCCACAGATGTACCCATATCCTTGACTTCCCCAGGTAAATACCAGTTCACCAGGTAATCTTTAACGTAACACTATACTGTGCAGTGCAGACATGTCCAAAAGTGTGATTTTAAGAAACAAACCCTATAAACAATGTTTTATAGCTAAAAGTGAATTAAAGAGCTAATTAAAGGTCCTGGGATTAGGGAACACAAATATTTCCTTTTCAGGGAAAAAATTACTAGCATAAGATATCTCATGCCAACAAAGTCTCAACAGTGGGGCAGTTCAGGAGGGTGAATTTCTTAAGAAGATATAAAGCACCAGTTACTATAACAAATGCTTTGTTTCATTAAAAAGAAGTGAAAAAGCTGAGATATATTTGAGATAAGGAAGTAAATCTGTGCTGAGTTTACACTAAAATCCCTTCAGTAATCACATAAGATAAGGAAACAAGACCCATGCAGTAATTGAACAGAAAGGATGTCCATTTAATAATAAAAGGTGGGAATTAGTAGCTTTATGAATTCATGTAACTGATGTACGACATTCAGCTGCTTTGGCCAGGTTCCAGGCCTGGCTACGTTCACTAGCGGAGAACAGGGAAGCCAAACAAGCCGTACCACCCAGACCTGGAATGAGGCAGTTGCTTACATCTGAATGTTTTGTCGTATTAGCAAGATGGTTTGCCTGAGCTAAAAAATCCTACCTTGATGCTGTCCTGGGTGCAGGTGCCCAGGTGCTGGCAGCAGGAGCTGCAGGGCGGCCTCTGAGGATGAGGCCGGGGCCACCCCGTGCCGGACACAGCCGGTTCCAGCCGGCTCCAACCGACCGCCTGCAGGTCACGGCTGAGCCCCTCAGACAAGATGGCCGAGATCCTCAGGCAAGACGGCCGTGCCCCTCGAACAAGATGGCCAAGCCCCTCAGACAAGATGGCCGTGCCCCTCGGACAAGATGGCTGAGCCCCTCAGACAAGATGGCCGTGCCCCTCGGACAAGATGGTGGCGCCTCTGGGAAACCAGATTTAAAGAAGGGCAAAACACTGGCCAGAGGCTGGCTCCTTGCAGCCAGCCAAGGTCAACCCACCACAGACACATTACTTGGAAAAGAAGAGGGCATCAATGACCATGGTTTATTATTCAAAATTTACTGGATAGATAGGATCCCACAAATCTGTGCTCAATTCTGTACAAAAGAAACAGTTTAGTTTAAAACAATAGTGCAAAATGACTGTTATTCATTGTAAAGTCTCTTCAAGTTTTTAATCTTTCCTCTTTTCTCTGGTATGTAAAGTTTTTTGTTAGTTTAATTGATATGTCCTCCTTCCACATTAGAGCACTATCTTTCTTTTTATATTTTTCTTGGTGCATTTATAATCACCATAATCTAAAATAAGAAAAAAATCAAAATCAGGAATCCCCCAAATCATTGTCAAATTCCATTTATCCAGTGATCTCTAAGTATGTAAGAAAGGACGATTTTTTATCTCATTTACAATGTGTGTGCTATGTGTTTGAAAGTTTGTACCTTTCCATAGACAATAAGGCCTCGTGGCAGTTTCCTGCCATTTTAACACTCATTATGGTAAAGCTTCCAACTCTTTGAAATATTTCCCTAACAGTCCCAATGTCTTGTATTAACAGACTTTCAAACTTTATGGTTAATACTGTTTTCTTGGATTTCGTAAGGAGCTTTCAGATAAATCTTAATGGCAGGATATAGTTGCATAAGCAGTAGACAAGAATTTTTTGCAGACTACAGTCATAAAGCACAGATAACTGTTTAGATCTTATGTCAACATACACTATTCGATCAGTTACATTTTAAGCTGAAACCCTGTAAGCAAATCCTGTTTTCAAAAAATCCATTCCTCTCAGCTACTGTGTTAACAGAGGAGGGGTTCAATAATTTACACTCGTCCTACTAAATGAATATGGAAGATGTATGTTTTGACCCACTCAAAAGTGCAGAAACATGGCAAGGTCAACAAACTTGATTTTCATCACAATTATTGTGAGGGATAGTTTCACTCATCTTGTTAGATACCAATGACAATTCAAATGAGAACAGCCCTTTAAAGATTTTGTCATTGTTAAAGCCTAATTGTACTATTTTGATCCATGTGTAACTCTTAGTGATTAAATTCTTCCAGGATGTGGCTCAATGAGAAGCCAATATCTCCTGGATAGCTTTGCAGTACCTCTACATTAGGTAGCTTCACGGGAGGAGAAACTGAGCTGTGAGAAGACTGATTTGATCAGGACTTTAGAAGAACTGAAGAAATGTGACTTTTATCCCTAGAATTATTTCAATCATGTTTTCCCTGCCATCTGTAATCAAAGAGATTCTTTCACTTACTGTGTAATACAGGACAAATATCTTTCATACAATCATCTCAGCTTTGCTCTCCTGCTGATTACTCCGTACTTCCATCTGTTGGGAGGATGTAAATATTACAATCCTATTTTTGCTTTAAAATTAATAATGTTCTTACACATTCACTGAAAGTTTAAAAAGTCTGAATTTTTCTGTTTGTTTAAATCCTGTGTTTCCCCAGTCCTCCATACATTTCTGTGTAGGCAAATCTCTGCAGACATCAGTCAAATTAAGAGGCAAACAAGGTCTCTGGATATTGCACATTTTCAGTATTCAGGATATTGACTGTGGCAACATGTTTATGATTGCTTTAATTTGTTTGCTTGTTTGCTTGCTTTTTAAATGTTCTAAATACATGCTTTTGAACTTGGAGACTTGCAGTAAAATTGGGTCAGCTTTATGAATTTTCTGACCTTTAAGAGGAGCTTGACACAAACACTTTTCTTTATCTGGGATTCTTAAAAGAACTAGGGAAGAAAAAGGGGTAGGAGAAGGCCATGAAGAAATGAGTCTGAAATGTGATAAAGAGCTAAGTAAGAGAATGAATAAAGTATTCCTGAATTCTCCTTTCTGTCAGAGATTGTCTGTTTCCCATTTGCTGATGTGCAATAGTTTACAAGTTTAAAAGCTCCCAACATCTGAAAAAAGGAGAGGTAAGAGACCATTCTTAAATCTTCAGAAGGACATAGTGATAAATAACCACAAGTTCAAGTAGCACTACTGGTGCTTGAATTTGATTGCCTAGTTTTTTTCATTACTTTAAACTGATTTATTTAACGGTCAGTATTAAATCAAAAAATACATTCTTTGAAGCATGAGTGTGTTAATTTTGAAATTGTAGCCTGTAGTCTAGTAGAGGTAATTTTAAAAGAAAGCCTTTTGTCTGTTGTCTTGGATTTACTAGAGAAGGATCCCAAACCACTGAATAAATGTTAGGAGTTATTCCTAAAAAAAATTGAGAAATCACCTCACTAAGCAATAGCATCCTTATTACAAGAAATTGAAAACAGTGGTCAAGCTTGTAATATATGAACAATAGTGTCTACTCAGATGTTAATATGGAATCTGTTAAGTAGCATCTGTCTCAAGCTTTGCCTACAGTAAACATCATTGCACACAGCTGCAAAGACAATGAGAGCCTGTGTGAAAGAATTAGATATTCTTCAAAACCAACATAGCTAACCTGTGTAATATATTTCTGAGTTATGAAATTGTCTGTTTAACTTGGGTTGCACCATAATAAAAGTGTGCTTACAAGACTGTTAGTAAGAAAATTATCTTTATGCACCTTGTGTCCAACACTTTGGCTATTGTGGGTACTAGTATACTTTCCTATACTGACAAAGGCAGTTACTCTGACTTTTTATCTGTCAGATTAATACTTAGCATTTTATGCACTTAATACTAGATAAAACTTCTGAGTCCAATGAAACTGAAAAAAACATTCCACATGTTCATGGGTTTATGAAACAGGTTCCTTCCTATGTACAAACTGTGGCCTATAGTACATGCTTTAAGAAATTTAAGTGCAGAGCATATTTTTGCTGGTTTTCTTCTTAGCCGTGCTGTGGGGAGGGACAAGGTACTCGATTTGTACAGACTTTTGCAAACTATTACTTGTTAATGTTATGCTTATTTATGTGGCCAATTTACAATGAACTGCTTCTGTTTTTATAAGCACTGATACTTTGTCTATGTAAGGTCCCTAATTTTATAGAGAAATTATTGGTGGTGAAAGGGGTTTATCAGCATATATATACATGAAATGTATGATCAGAGTTTAAAATAACAATTCAATTCTATTTCAGTTTAGACTTGAAAATGTTGTTTCATCATAATTCTAAAATAATGCTTGTTTAAATATTTAAATGATAACATAGTTTTAGAAATATAGACTAACATAAAATATGTTTCTATACAACTATAATTAATGTCAATGGTAATTAATAATTTTAAATCCAGCTCTCAATGTTTATTCTATATGGTCAAAAATGGACAAATACAGGCCAAATGGGGATGAACTGAACAGATTCAGAAAAGCATTTAAAGTAAGCTCATTAAACCACAAAATCTGTGGTTCTGATTTATTACTTTTCTGTTTAATTGGCTTTTGTAGGGAGCGGAAGGGAAGGGGAGGGAAGGGAAGGGAAGGGAAGGGAAGGGAACCTGTGCTAAAATGGTATTAACCAGGTTCGAAGTAGGGCCTCTTAATGCAGTCTGTGACTTTGCAAAATCTGCATGTTATCCCACTGGGTCTCCTCCAGTGCAGCGTAGGCTCATCCAGAAAAAATTGAACTAGAGAATTCTTGAAGGAGGAGAGAAATTAACGTTCCCAGGGACGGGTGCAGTTACCTTTTAACATGTAGAGGATGTTTTTCTATCCCTACTATTCTGTCACATTCTTCCAAGAATAAAATTTTGCCACCGTTCTTGGATCTCCAGCATTACAGTCCAAAACAACTGTAGTAATTTTTGTTATGTACATTCGTTGCTTCACAGTGAAAACCACAGAGGAATCAACTGGCAGTCAGTAGAATATATCTTGTCTTTGTGTTTGGTGAATTAAGAAAAAGCCCTATTGTGTACCTCAACCTCATCACCCTTTACTGATACAACATTTCCTGTACTCAGATAAGAACACTTTTTCTGCAAAGAAGAATAATTGGCAAACTCACCATTCTTCTTTCTGTTGGCTGCTGACATACAACAATCTGGGATAAATGATGAAAAGAATAAAAGGAACACCCAAGCAGATCTCAGCTGCTAAGGAGTTCATACAGTTTTTACAGCGGCTTTATAGAAGTGAGTGATACACAGGGTAGCTGTTATGTTCATTTTGATATAACCGTGAGAGTCTGACATGTGATTCCTCACTCCATAGACAGCAGTGTCACTGTAGTTTGTCTGCTTTTCCCAGTGTGAAAATATCTGTGCTTGAATGAGATGTTTGGGGTTTTTCTTTTTTTTTCTTTTTTTTCTTTTTTTTACATGAAAAGGATTTCACAGAATGCTTCATGTGGTTTACTAATAAAGCCACAATCTGTGAGGTTTTATGTTACAAATTTCTATTAAAAAGGCATTAATCAAGATGTAAATAATGTAATCTACATCTGCTGTTTAGTGAAGATATTTATTTATACTCCCTCAATTAACAACTAAACTCACAGTTTGAGGATTTTTCCTTATGCTATCTGGGTAAAAATAACATAATTTTACAATATAACAAAAATCATGATCTTATTAAGAATAAACTCATTACTGTGCAGGTCCTGGTTGACACCACAAGCCTTGATCCACTATTAAGCACTTGCAAATATTCAGTTCATTATCATATTTCCAAAGGAAGAAATGTTACTCAACTAATCAGTGTATTTTTAAACACAGTGACTTCTTTTAAAAGCAAAAAGCAAAAAACCCTATTAATAAGATTAAAAAATGGAGTGAGGATTTTATTTTCTTGGGTGACACAGACATACATCTTTAAAGGCACACCCATGGGTGCTGGATGCCCGCTGTTTAGAAAATCTGTTGAACATTGTGTGATGTTGATAGGCCTCCAAAGGTGCTCATGGACTCTTCATCCTCAAGTTTGATATGTTATCTTGTGTGTACAAATCCAATGAAATGTTTTTTCCTTTGACCATTACTACAGAATTTGTTTGGTGATTTCTTTTTTTTTTCTTACTGTTGACCTTTCTAGGAATCTATTTATTTTATTTTCCCCTCACATGGTAACTTTATAACTTTTAGGGACAATGGGCGAGAGAATATACAGATTTTAATTATTTCTTTTACAGAAGGAGATCATGTCAATATAAAAGAAAAAAAAGACCCTCCTGAATTTTGCTCCCCAGCCATGTCCATAGTCACTAGTTGGCCATGACTCTGTTATTCTTACAGAGGTTCCTTGTTTCTGTAATTTTAGATTTGTTATTGCTTTACTTTTTCTATTGAAACTTCTTTCCAAAAATTATACAGTATTCATTCATTAATCTTCAGTCTCTCTTTGGGGAAGTTTTGTGTTGGTGTTGGCTTTACATAGGCCTTTATAAAATTTTCCTCAACTGTTATAAGTATCTTCACTGCTCACATCCCGGTTGACTGCCATTTCATTGCAGTGCCTTTTCCTACATGCAGAAAGTTATTCAGTCTTTCAACACCTGCCATATGGCACAACCACCTGTGAGAGATCAAGGTTTAAACAGTGATGCACTGTTAATTATTATAAGAAATAGGCTTTCCAGTTCATAAATTCCCGTAAGCCTTTTATATTTTTCAAGCAGCAGTTCTCATTCCTTGGCTTATTTAGAAACTGGCTGATGAGTTTGCTGCACTGTCGGCCATAGAACTGCTTCTGGGACCATCTTGGGGCTGGCAAGGCTTCTTCATATCATCCTGAATGATTTTTCTTTAGGTCATATTGGTATCTGAGGAATTTTTACATGGCTTTATATGGGCAAATAAGGCCCTATACAAATTCCACTGTTGAGATAAAGTCCAGTTTCAAGTGTAGATCTAAGGTATTACATGTAAACTATTCCTCTGATCTTTCTATATTTCCCCTGCCACTATGGTGCGAGAACTAAATCCATGTAGTCATCAAATACCATAGTTGGTGATTTCTTCCATAACACTGCAGCAGATAAAGTTCTCTTTCTTCATAGTTTTAAATGGACCTATAGAAGACCCCCACAAAACACATCCATAAACACAATATTGGCTTTTTTTTTTTTTTTTTTTTTTTTTTCCTTTTCAGGAAACTCACTCAGTTTGTTCAGGAAGAAGACTGGAAAGAAACATGCCAAGCTAACAGAAAATATTCCCAACAACCAGCAGGCATCATATAAAGGTAGGTAATGACTGACAGAAAAATTAGCTTTTTCTACCAATAATGATATTTTCTCTCTAAACAGCATAAACCTCTTTAACACACAGAATCATAATTATTTTTGAATTTTATATTCCTGTAATATTTAGTTTCTTTAGTTTATTTGTATGAAATAATATGTCTTTTATTTATACACCATTCATGTTTTCAAATTACTTTTGTTAACAGCATAGAATCATAGAACCATACAATATCTCAAGTTGGAAGTGACCCATAAGGATCATTGAACCCAACTCCCTGCTCCTCACAGGACTACCTTGAAGTAAACCATATGACTAAGAGTGTTGTCCAGCATCAGCATGGTATTTAAAAAATCACAGTTCACAGTGGACTGTTACCCCTGTTGCACAGCATTGCATTTCATTATTCCTTGCTAAGTAGTCTGTTAGTGTTTAGCATTTCAAGATGTGTCTCAGAAACAGTCTACTTCTGATAAATTAAATAGTCACTTAATTGTATTGATATAGTAACAGACGAGACTTCACAATATTTATTTTTATGTAGTCTGACTATTAGTGGGTCATGACAGTGTCTGAGGAGCAATTCTGCAACCTGAGAATGAATTATATATAAAAAAAAAGGCTTAGGCAGAATTGGTTTTCCACCTGAACGGGCTGTTTTGTTTTGCCAGTATAATGTAGCCACCAAACCAAAATACAGCTGGAGTTCCAGAAAAGCGATGCTCACTTGAGCACGGCTAATGACATAAACACCTTGGGTTTTGTTCTAATACAGAAATCTTTGCATCCTGCAGTAGAGTTTAGCTCAGACATGTCCATAGGATTTGAGCACCTTTTTCTCTAGTGTCATTCACAGTGGCCCATCAGGTAAGTGCTATTCTATGTTCTTTGTAAAGGCTCTGCTAAGACACCAAATAAGAACTGATGACACACCTAGTCACAAAGTCTAAGTAGTAAAGTGCTGCAATGCCCACTTGTTAGGCACCTTTCCTCTAAGATTAGACACTTATTTTCCCTATTGTATTGCATTGCACTGTATTGCCTATTATATTGGAAGGAACTGAAGAAGTCACATACTTTCTAGGAAATATTTATTGCAAGATAATAGGGAAGATGTATTTTTTTATGTTCTTACCTCATTTTGGAAGTTTCTCTTTTCTATTTATTTTAAATTTGGGTGCCTAAATTATAACTTGAGTGGAAAACATGTTTATGTTTTCTTTTTAGGTTGAGCGCTGACCAGCTTTTACAACACAGCAAGATTAAGGGAACTGAACTGGCATCTGGTAAAGGGTTTACTGGTCACAAGACTATTGTAAATAAGCAAATAACCATGTGAGTAACATACACAAACATATACCAACAAAAACCCAACCAACCAACCAACAAAACCACCGGAAGTATTTCTTTGCTTAGGACTGAAGAATTAAAAAAACACAATTTCCAATAGAAAATGATATAGCTGAACTCTGTGGATTACATACGATGAGTGTTTCACCACTTTTCACGTTACTGAACATGACTGAAAGCTGAAAACACACTATGATGAAATTAACTGTTAGATATTACAACCTACAGAGGAGCAATTGGACAAAGATGGATTTTCTTTTCTTACATATGTATAGCAGCTCTCTCTATTACACTGAGCTGACACAGAGTAAAGAGAAAGAATATTTAATATAAGAAACAGAAATAAAAGCACAGTAGTGAGAACTGTACTTTCTGTGATTTGCTTTCAGAACTTGGCATTATTAACAATCATTAATGTAATTGGAAATGCTGCTTACAATGAGGTACATGCTACTATAACAACAAAACATCTCCTAAAATATGTCTTAGAGTGGAAATATTTATATTTATTTACAGTATTTTCAACTGACAACATTAATTAAATTAAATTAACAGATGAGTCAGTTATTAAACTCTTGTCCAGAAACAGTGTCTTGGCAATACATAAGAAGAGGCTTTAAAGGACACAGTTTCTCTACTTACCACACTAATTGCTTCTTATTTTGGCTGGCTGTCATAGAGCTATCTCCCAAATTATGTAGTAGTGAAAGATTGCTCTACTGTAGTAGCAAGTCAGTGTACATGTGTAGTAGCAGTCTGTCTCCTTTTCTTTTCTTTTCTTTTCTTTTCTTTTCTTTTCTTTTCTTTTCTTTTCTTTTCTTTTCTTTTCTTTTCTTTTCTTTTCAAAACTATGTGAAATCATGGATCAGGCAAAGTTTAAGGACTCTTTGAAGTGCCACTAAAAATTAAAATAATCTTATTTTCCAAAGCTTGGCTGGCTGCCAGTCCTATGTATATTCTGCTCCCTGATGTAGATTTTTCCCTGTTTGTATCCTTTCTAGCTGTAAATATTCAATATATTAAACTATTACTTTTAATGGAAGCTATGATGGCTTTGGAACTTAAGGGAAATTAAATATATAACTTCAACTGTACGGATAATACTAGCAAATCATCTACCTTCCCTAAAAAACAGTTACAAATTATTACCAATTTACAGGAAGTGAAGGAGATACTTAATAACAATGTTGACTTATGCCGGTTGTAAAAGCCAACAAAACATTTCATTTTAGAAGTAAGTTTAAAGGGGGTATTATGGATCATTGTCAGTAGTATGAAATCAAGCCTTTCATTTTAAACTCTGGCACCATTCTTTCACAATCTACAGCCTAGCTTTTTTTACACTGGACCGCTCCTAACAGCAGCTGACACCATCCTCAAAACCATGTAAATTAAGCTAATTTCTCAAAAAGGTATTTCTGAAACTAGTCCTAGCAGAAGAAAATGGCTAAGTCACTTCTCACAGGCCTTTCCTAAAATTTTGTTAGTTTCTTTGGAACAAATTTCCTATAACCACAAAAATAGTATTTTAAAAAGAGAAAGAAATAAATTGTTTCCAACCTGACAAAGTCAGAAATAAAACTGAGACATACAAAACTTATTTCAGATATGTTCTTAAGTAAAGTTGCAGAATGTGACATTTGCTAATTATTTATCCATGGTATATGCATATTAAACCTGCTAGAATCTTTGCTGAAACACCTTAATTGTGTCCAGATTCAAAACAAAACAAAACAAAACAAAAACTCAAAAAACAAAAACCAAAACCAGATCAATATAGATATATCAGCCCAAATCCAAGACACAAGACTAGTGTCTTCTCTGTTTCATTTCAGAGTCTACATTAACTATTTTTGGCTATACCTATTTGACTCTGTAGTACATTGGAAGCAAGGACAAGTGTTCTCAAAACCAGTTAGGAGATACCAGCTAGCTGTACCAGCCTTACTACACAGATACTCAAGGAGAGTGGTAAAAACAAAAAGAAAGCACCCCAATTTAATGGGATCTTTTGCATGAAGGTGATGCTTATGCACAGAATTGAATCTTTTGAACAGGGTGGTGGTTCACTGCTCATGTGTCTAAGGGCACTTGCAAAGTTTTCTCAAGCTGGATGGGATGAGACTCCCAGAACCTCTGTTCTGCTGAATTCATATAGCCAGCTGGCCAGCGGTGCCACTCGCCCACTCACACACACGCACGATGCCTGCCACTGACTGTCTCAAACTGCATACAAAACACCGATGCGATCATTCCAGAGCCTACAGGAACAGTTTCTACTGAGTTTTGGTCCATCCTACATGAGGAACCACTTGGAAAAGCCTCTGGGATAGCCAGGCTCTCCACTCTTGCCATACTCTTCATTTTCAGTTCAAGCAGAGGGAAGACTCTACTGTATAGTCTCAGGCCAAGGAAGGTCTCCAGATACCGCACCAGAAACCAGACTTTAGGCCACAACTGCAAGAACAAGAAAAGCAACAGAGCACAGGCTTCAGCCTAAACATGCTGAGTTATCATCTCACCTGAATGAAAAATTAATTTGTTTGATAAACAATTAGTCAGTCATAATTAATGTTGTCATAAACTGAGAAATGCAAATCTTTTTCCCGTGTTTTGTCTTTTGTTTTCTTCTGAATGCCTTACTTCTGTTCATTCAGTAACAATAACTGAAAATGAATTTAGTATCAGCATGCATTTAAATGGGAAAATCTTTATTGACTTGTCCTAAATAAGCTTATTAAAGCATCACATGAAGCTGGCTTTGTGCCTGCTTTTTGGTGAACAGATGCACAGAACAAGGGAAACAAAGTGTATAAATTAGAACATGCAGTGACAATGCTTTTTTGTAGCCCAAAATTTTATAGATAAGTGTTATGCAAGTACTGGGTTTTCGGGAGGGGAAGGGATAGATTTTTTTATTTTTAGTTTGTAGCCTGGAGAATTAAATTTATTTTACTTGTCAAGAAGAGAAAATAAAATATGAATTATGACTAGACAGAGTTTTAAGTAAATATTGCTGACTAGATGAAGACCAGCAAATCAGAAAGTTTAAGCAAATCTCTGTTCTCAGCCCAGTTCCTTAACTGTTATTGATGTTGAATAGTGCAGCCTTAACACACGTTACATTGATTTCAATACGTAAAGGTGGTGAAATTAAACCATCATTGAAGGCATCTTATATTTCACATTATGTCTTTATCAAGGCTAAATTAAATGTTTTTGGCCCCCTCATAATAATGTTTAAAAGAAAATAATTTAATTCAGGATTTTCACCTGTGCTGAGCTTTATGTACTTTATTATTCCCTGGTCTGAATACAACATAACCTGCAGGTAACATTACCCCTTCATATTTGGTTTAGACTGAATAAGGACTTTATGGTCATTTTGACACGTGCATAAACAAAAACATAAAGTCTAGGAGCTGTATTCAGAGTCAACATTTTCAAGCAGTGAAGCATGATGGACAGAATTCACAAACATTGGTACCTTCCAAATTAGAGATCAAATGCTCAGCTAATAATCAGTTCACTCTACAGTGTAGTTGAATGCAGTCATTTTGCTGTGTGTATGCATCCATGACAGCTAATAAAAATATGTAATGCCTTTAGAAAATACAGCAGGATTTAAACACAGTTACATAAAGAAAGAGTATCAAATTTAAAAACTTATAGTGCCTCTAAGACCCTTGCAAAATTTGGAATTATTTTATCAGTAGGAGAAATTAACAAATGTGTCAGCAAATTAATTTTGATATGTAAAGCAAAGCAAATTTCTTAGGTATTTCCTTGTGTTTGATGAAAACGAATTACAAAAAAGCAAACCCAGTCTCCATATGGAACTATTTTTAGTGCATTCCCATTGACATAAATGAGGCTAGAAATAATAGAAATAGAATGTAATTCAATAGCACAAAGGCCAGGGTCATACACTTGGGGACTAATAACAGTTTCTACTAGAACCTGAGAGCTTATCATTTGGAAACAGAGGAGGACAAAACCCTGGGAGTATTAGTTGATCACAATATGACCATGAGCCACCAATGTGGTATGTCTGGAAAAAATGTAAATTTGTTCTTAAAGTACATCAAGCATGAGGTTTTTTGAGCAGTGATAAGATGTTCATGTTATTGTACAAGACATTGGTGGACAGAAGTGGACTACTATTCTAGCTCCTGTCTGTTAACATTCTTCCCAAGTCAGCTCCTCCTATTCCCACTTGTACCAGAATAATCCCTTAAAAAGGGAGCGCGGAGACAAGTCTAGGGCCACTAACAGCAAAATTCTTAGACTGGGAAGACTTTAAACCACGTTGCGGGACTGATCAGAGGGATAAAAATGAGGTAATAGAGAATGATTTTGATATAAGTTTGCTTAGCTTTTTCCTCTCCCATTGGAAACACAAAAGAATGACAAGGCAGGATCTGAAAGTTTTTCCTGAGAACTTAGCTTCACACATCTAAATGGAACGTGACAGTGCGATCTTGGGTGGAATGAGATGCAGGGACGCTATGAGTCTGTTACAATGATTGTCTTTGTTTCTACCC
Organism: Astur gentilis; assembly: GCF_929443795.1. Taxonomy (NCBI): domain Eukaryota; kingdom Metazoa; phylum Chordata; class Aves; order Accipitriformes; family Accipitridae; genus Astur; species Astur gentilis. The sequence continues at coordinate 8,909,280 of NC_064913.1, forward strand.
CAAACTAAGAAGCAGAGAAATGTACTGAGCTGAATAGTATTCCTGTATAACTTAGATATCATAAAGATTTCTTTATTCATGACAGACTTTTATGTGGGACGTATACAAGAAACAGATATAATTCTAAAGATTAGCAAGGGCCTCTGGAAATAATCACTTCATAATAACTCTTATGACAGAGCATGTACACAGACATCACTAAGAAACCCAGCAGGCAATGCATAATGACTCTCCAAAACTGAGATATTATTTCCCAGGACATATACTGGTAGCAGTATTTGTCTTGTGGAAAAAAATATGTAAGGTAGAAAAAGAAATTCCCCGGATATGATCAACACTACAAAATCTATAGGAAGACAAAGACAAACAGCTGTTTTCCCACACTGAGATGATGAATAGCACTTCATGTAGTGACTGAGAGCAGGAATTTTCAGTGAGGAAGACATTGCTGAAACTTAGCTTCTGGTGACCTAAAGGCTGCCAGTGTACATACTCATAGAAGATGGACTGTTATTTGTTCAACCAGGCTATCTGTAACTATACAACAGGAGCAATGTAGTTTGACTGCAATTCTATTTTGGAGCAATTTGCAATTTCCTCTTAGCAGTACTGATGCATAATAATGTCAGGTCTGAAACATGATGTATGATAACAAAACAACTACATGGTCAAGTGCAAGCCATCAATAATAAATCACTCAGTCATGCAATCACACTCAGAAAAATGTAGAGTAGGCAGGAACACCGCATCTACTGAGCAACAGAAAAATATTTAAGTAATAAAGTGATATCAAACGTCTTGCATCTGAAAAAAAAATTAACACCATGGACCATAATCAGCATCCTTCCCAAAATGCAAGGAAATGGACACTAAGAGAGCCAGCTACTCTTTTCATTACTTATCAAACCAGTCTCACACGTTCCCTATTGGAGATGCTGATGAAGTGTACAGAAGGAACACATTCTATCATGAATGAAATGCCAGGGTAGACTGGCAGCCAAAAACGAGTGCAAAAACCTTTTTGTTAAAGGAAGGATGTGTGATGTCTCAACGCACTGAATAGAACCCTGAACATAAGTAGATAACCTGTATGTCTGAGGTTGCACTTGCTGACTGAGGAGGAGATAGCTGATCTATCAAATATTAAGGATGGCAAAAAAGGGTTATAACATACAATCTCCAGAGAACATCTTCCAGAATTTTTGGTAGGTACCAAAACAAATACACACACATATGCACATGTCTTCCAGTATAAACTGAAACAACTTCTAGGCATCAAGTTTGTAAGCATTATGCTCATATTCTTAGAAGAGGAAGGGTCAAAGCAGAATATTTTCAGGACTGTTCATAAGAATATGGAGTGATAACATCAGAACAACTACTCACGGCAATCTAGGGAAAAAAAAATGCATTGACTTCTGAAAGATAAAGCCTGTGAAAGAGTAAAATATAAATAATCCATCAATACAAAGGATAGTCAAAATGTATCTCAGGGTTCTGTGGTGAGAACTCAGATGTTGTGTAACTTCTTTTGTAGATTAACAAACAGTGAAGGAAGTAAATATTTGCAACAAAAAGCAGACTTATGTAAGTCTGAGTGATAAACATTAAATAGTTATGGGTAATTATATCCTTTAATCTTGAAGAAACACACTACTGGAAATTAACAAGAAATCCTTCCTAGGAGAGTCTCACAGGGGAAAAAAATAACAATAAAAAAAATCCCTTATTGCCCATTTAAGAATGTAACTGAAGTGCAGAATTTGTTCTAGGACATTTTGGAAAGTATCATGAAGCAGTCCCTGTGTGGAGCCAAGTTCCCACTGCTAGATGCATAATAGGTACTTTGAACAAGCTGTCTTTCAGAAAATAGCACAGAAGGCTCTATGCAATAGTAGATGGTTTACAATTATGTTGAACATCTTACATGTATCTGATGGAAAACACAATAAAACATTGAACAAAACAATAGAACAGTGAAACAATTCACATCTGTATGCTAATAATGTCACCAGATGCAAGGGAATGAAATATAATTAGGGATGACTCAGTTTATTCAAATATAAGCAAAGAGAAAGAGGAGTACAGAAAAGATGGAATGGAAACAGAATATTTTTCTTCCAACTAGGTAAAATTGCTTTTTGGTAACCTAATGTATGGGGCACTTACCCAAAATAAGGGAAACATAGTTCATTTTCTTTCAGTAAATAAAATTTTAAACTGACATTGCCCTGTTTCCAGAGTTCTCAAAAATCTCTTTAAAAAGCTATCCTGTTTCCACACGATATTCATGTAACAATCTAGGGATGTGTGTGGTTGGGGTGCTCTGGGATGTGCCCAAATGCAGAAGAGGGATCCAAGCTTTTGTTTCCTTTCCCAGTTCTAAATACACAACTTGGGTTAAACCAGCAGAACATCTTTTGTTTCTTATGTGAGGGAAATAATTACAGCTCACCAACTCTTTTCATTTTATTGCAAATTCTCTCAAAGTAGAAATAATATCAAATAGTGGTGTTTTGATGGGTTTTTTTAATCCCCTCTTGAAAATATTTCTTCCTTCCATTGGAAAAAAAAGTAACAAAACAATGGAAATGTTTCTAGTTTTGCATATTCTAGGCTGAAATGTATTTTTGACATCTTGGTTTTGTTACTAATATATAAACTTGGAAACTAAAAACGTCACAAGCTGAGGAGAGGACAGAGCAAATGAAAACAGAGGAATCTATTGCCCCAGATTGAATGCCCAATATAAAACATATTCTGGAAAGAGCTACAAAGAGAATACTGTTTAGTAGTGGAAAAATTGTACAGCCTTATAGAACCTTAATACCGTGCTGAAAAAGTATAATCTGATTCACATCTAATGCTAGAAGCTATATACAGTAGGTGACTATGTGAATTCAAGGAAGTGAGGCTACCAGGAGGCCCTACATGAAAAAGCTATGACCAAGACACCAAAACTGGATTTTTCAAGCTATGAAGAATGCGCTGAGAAGGACATGTTTTCAGGACCTGAAGGGTGATGGTAGAAAATGTGCTTGGTGGCCACAAGACACTAAGGCTGAACAGAACTGATAGTTTGGGAATCTGAGCACAGCATTTGGGAATCTCTCTGGCAGCCCAAGAAAAGAAAGCCAAGTTGCCAATAAGGATGAACAAGCGACTGCCTTTTTTTCTGGTACTGTCAGTCCAGCTCAGTACAGCTTGTAGTCTGTTATAGATGCTGATAGGATGGACATTGAGAATTGCTTGCCATGAAGGATACAAGGCTGCAATGAAAAACAGAAGGGCAGATTAAATGCATGGATAAAATAAGGAATTATCTGGGGGAATAACAACCTCTGTGAGGAGCAGGCATTGGTCTGCTGCCCACCTAATGATGGCAGAGTACTGGAGGAGAGGCCGGTTTCAGCTTCTGACATACAAAAGGCACAGCCCTTCTAGTAGGAAAGTACCCCAAGTGATAGCAAAACCTGCAGAACTGTCTCCATTCCCGTCTTGTGTGGGAACATCGCTCCATCCTTAGGTCCCATGCAATACAGTAAGCAGAAGTTGGTAGAGCAGCTGAAAAATTTTCTCCCTTCACTCTGTGCAATGGCCTGGGTTTTGGTTTGGTTTGTTGGTTGGGTTTGTTGGTTGGGTTTTTTTTTTTCTCTGGAAGGAGACGTATATGGGTTCAAAATCTTTAGTCTAGAAAGGGGTCTTCAGGAGTTCAGAAGTCCACCTCCAATAAGAAAGCTTAGAATTTATTTCATTTACTACAATAAGCTACTTCTGAATAACAGAATATCAGATTAAGCTGTCAAAAAGATAAACACTTTCAAAATTAATTTATTCTAATTAGTAAGATTTTTGTTGCCCTATGGTAATTATTTTTTTCCACTCAGGCTGTAAGCAATCAACACCTATAGTCTGCAATTCCCTGTCAGCACTATTCCCTGTGCTGCAAGATTTGGCTGAGAGAAGGAAAATTTATTACAAGTGTACACAAGGGGTAATGATATGAGAGGCTGTCCAGCTGCATGACTGCAATTATGTCATAATATGTAGGAGTGCATGTTTCGATGACCAGTGCTAAAAAAATATTTCTTTCCTCTGATAAAGTCAACCTAGTTTATTATGTTAAGCTCATGTGTGCATTACTGCAGTCTGTGCTACTGATAATACTACTTTGAGATTCTTGGGTGAAAGGGCCTTTGTAAAGTGCTTTACAGATAGATTAAGAGTCAATTAAATCCACATTTCAGATGAATAAATCAACTCAAAAAACTCTGTTATGCTCCGGCTCACTGGTGTGGTTGGGAATGAAAAATATAATCCTTGATTTGCAAGTATGAGTTGGTAGCTATTTCTAACAGATAAATGGCTTTCTTTCCATCTTGCACTCTGCTTATAATCATTGCTCAGAAGACAACGAGAAGAATTGTCTGAACGCCAGAAATGATCATTTAGATAGAAATGCTCCCTGGTCTGTTGCCAAACACTTGGAAAGGTTAATAAAAACATTAATACTGTACTCTACTGGAAAAGTGGGTATTGTTATCTCAGATTATAAACTTACCTTAGTCATAAACTTAGATTCTATTTTTTAAGTAAGAACAAAGTTTAATGGAGAATTTGAAATAAAAATAAATGATCTGACAAGGAAAGAAGAATTTATTGGACTGAATTTGAAAAAAAGCTGCAGTTTTGGCTTCATACATAGACTGTAAAATAAGGAGTCTGTTTATACAAAACAGAATAAAATGTGAAACAAGAGAGACTAAGATTCTGCATAGCATATACAAATACCCTTTCAAGACTTGGTGATATTTTACATCTACTTGATATCTGCAGGGTGTATTTTTAGGGTAATTTGAATCATAGATGGAACAGTTCTATCAAGTTATCATGAAGTTCATCTTATTACTAGTGAAGAATTGTTCCCTAAACACAATTTGTAATGCTTTGTCCTCTCTGGTTTTAAGTACCCAAAGACATGGGTGCTCCCACAGGATTCATTAAGAGCTTGTTCTACACAAGAGTGAATCTCACTGTCTGTAAATGTGTCCCACCATTCAACTTAATTATTTCCCTTTTTATCAGTTAAGATTTGTTTCATAATCCTAAATATTTCTTCATGTGACATGCTGGTTAAATATTAGTAAGTGATAGGGCATGTAGGACTCATAGCTGTAGCTGATACACAGTTTACATGTATGCTTTGGGGAACATATTTTATTTAGTATTGCTCAATAGAAGATTTCAGAGGTTCTTTAATTTCCTGTGCAGTCCTTTCCACTAATGCTGCTGACTTCTCCTTGTTATGACTTTTTTATGGGGAAGAGATTGCTTTAAGGCTCCTTCATGTTGTCCTAAAATAATCTAATTATTTTAAAGAACTTTATTCAAGTAATGAAAAACCACAGAGCATGGCCTACAGAACACAGTACCGTATAGTGTGCCCTCATATGGCTCTTCATGCTTCATAAAACTACACTTCATGGAGTATAGACTTGCTTGTTTATTGATGTCTGTAACCTAGACAAGTGTCTCCCCTCTTTGAGGCCACCCTATTTTACATAAGTTTGATTTTCTATGCACCCTAACACAGGGACCAAATCTTTTTCAATTACAGCACTTTAATACTCTTCAATAGAGTTCAGCTGTTTGAATCTGAGGAGTGGACACTCAAGCAAGTAGTTTTCAGATAAGGTAGCCTGCTGATGTAGCACATGTAAATGTAAGGTCTAGCTTACAGTCTATGTAAACGTATGGTCTAGCTTACAGTCTGCAGCTAAGTGCATCAGCTTCAAAGAACTTGGAAGAATGATGATCAGGTCTCTGTCTTTCTTTTCTCCTTACCTGTTTATGTTGACTAACACAGGCTCAACAGATGATTGAAAGAGTGGGGGACAAGAAAAGAAATAGAAATGGTAAAAAAGTAGATCATGTTGATGTATATAACAGTACACTGAACAGAGACTTGGTGGAAGAATTCAGATCTAGGTTATTTTTAGAAGGTAATATAAATACATAAATACAAGCAGGGAAGGATATAAGAAAGCTTAAGAAAGAGCTGATTTATTCGCATAAAAAGAATTCAGATAAAAAGAATGTTTTTAAAACAGGTTCCATAGTTAAAATACTGTCTGATATCATTTTGGGGATGTTAGGAACTATCTTTGCCAACTTGCGAAGAACAGATAATGTCACGTGTTGCCTGGTAAATGTGACTTTGCCATTACTGGTAACGGTCACAGGCTTTGTACGGACCTGGGGGCTCCTGAGTGCAGGCTCTCAGGACTTGTCTGGGCTTATCTTGGCCTGACTTGGTTTTATCTTGCTTTAACTGCTGGCCCCCTGCCAAGTGACTATCGCCCAGCCTGTTCTAGCTAAAGCCCTGTGAATACCTTATGGTGAAGGTCTGACAAACCTCGGGCAAGGTGACTGCAAAGCAAACGATATCCCTTTGCGTCCTCTGAGACTGGGAGAAGCTGTTCCAGGCTTTGTGGGGAACGGCTGAGAGAGAAGCAACCTGTGTGAAGGAAATGTGTAGAGGGAAACCCAGGCAGAGCCCACGAGTGGTGTGGAAGGAAGCTTCTACATCACACTCCTCCCAGAAGAGAGGAGGGAGAAGTCCCCACCATGAGCTCCCAGCAAAGACCTGCTGTGACTGCTTCTAGTAACTCCCCTCTACTTCTGTTTGAGCAAGACTGAAGTGTCAGACTTAGGACCAGAGAATTATTGGAAGGGTGATTTTAACACTGGAGAACAAGGGTATGTAACTGGTAGGTTTTACTTGACATTTTTCACTTTATGGGGCTCATACATACCATACCAGATAATTTGATATGTTAATGTGATAAGTGGCCTAATGATTTTTTAGCTCCATGTGTTCTCTTTTGCCCATAACAAGATTTTGAGTGTAGCATCTAAGCATAATGGAAAAGACAAACATGCTTTAAAGAAAGACATAATCAAATAACTATCTGTAATGACATGGGAAGAACAAATTGGGAAGTAAGTCATGTTGAGTTTTTCAGAAAACAATCCAAGTCAAACTAATTTCATTTCCTTCTATGAGAGGACAGTAGGCTTTGTAGATTGCCACTTTTGAGAAAAGGAGTCAGCTTGAAAAGACGTATAAAAGAAGCTTGGAAATTTGTGACTGTGGGTCTCGATATTGCAATACAGCACAACAATCAGACTGAGTTCAATGCTGGCAGAAGTCACCTGCCAGCATCTGCTTAGGTCTGTCCAAACACCCTTCATTTCGAATGCCATGAGTAGCTTAAATCCAACTAGATATTGGACACTAAGGAGTGTAACAAGTAGGGACTCACAAGGCAGGTTTGTATATGTGATCTCGCGGGGTGCTTTCTCACTGGTGTGTGAATTAGTGGGTTGTGGGGAGCAGCACAGCTGAACATAAAGTTAGAAAACCCCCTTCCATCTCCAACAAGACGTATAACTAAGTAAGGGAAGCCATGCCTGGCAGAGGTGGGAGTTATCTGTAACCTGATTGTCCTGCAAGACAGGAGGGGGAAGTGCACATAGCCATGCATATTTCTGAGGGGGGAGGAGGGGCTGAGAACTTGTGGGGATTAGTTATAGAAGGGTGATGAAATCTGTAGGTCTTTACAAATGTTTTGTGGATGCCCAGCATGGTATCTGTTTTACTGATTCTGTATGTATAGTTCAGAGATTGTTGGTTAATTGCATTTCATTAATATTAAATCTATAAACAGCTTCAGTCCTGATTTGATTTAAATCACATAAGGAATTTATTCCAGTGACTGATGCTGCAATAAGAAACATTAATCTGCTGTGGCTCAGACAAAAAGCCACAGGTTTCAATGAAGAAGAGATTCAAGCTGACTATTAAGGAAATCTTTCCAAAAGTAAAAGATAATGAAACACTGGAATAGGTTTAGAGAACTGTCATCTTTGGAAGTTTTTAAGAGTACTGGAAGATTTCTAAGAACAGATTGGATAAATATGTATCAGTAAAACAGAAATAAAGTTAAATTGGCTTCAGAATGGGAAGAAATTCCAACATCCAAGACAAAAGAGTTTATATATTACGTATTCATTTAACCTACTTTAGCTTATACATTCAGGTAAATATATTAAGTAAAAATAATCAACCAGAGTTGAGAAGCAACTAATAAAATTGTGGAAATCAGCACAAGAGGATGTAGTAAAAAGGAACAATTTAGAATACGTAAGGACTTGACAGTGTCCTTGAGCATGTATTGGGCCATAAAAGTATAGTATGGTACTTTATTTGTTTTGATGCAATCAGCGTTATGTAGAGATTCCTATCAGTTCAGTAGCTCATGTTACAATATACTATGAGAAAAGCAGACCCTGTCAACCCATCATTAATTTGATGGGGTGAATGAAGAACTACCCATGAACAACTGTATTCATTAAAATGCTGTTACAACGTCATGGTTTCAAATGCTGTAAAGCTGCAGAATATTTCTGGTTGCTATATTGCTGCTGTACATATGAACGACACTAAAAGTAGCAAATATTTCTAGTACAGCCATTCATTCCATACTGATAAGATACTCTAAGACAAGGTCATGATCTGCAGTACTATCCATTTTGACTGAAGAAATCTCACTTCTGTGAGATGTTTCTAGCATCAGTTTATATCCAGACAGAATAGATACGAAGCATAGCAAGGTTACTATAATCTTTCATGTCATTCCACATCACACATGAGAACTCTTAATCTCAAGGTATTTATTAAACTGAATTTAGCTGTTATCATTGTTACAGTTGGACCTTGTAGTAAAATAAGTACTAAACCAAAAAATTAATAAAAATAGTTTCAAGTAACTAGAGACAATCAATACAGAATAGTAGTAATAGTAGTATATGGCAATAGTAGTACAATAGTAGTAATTAAAACAGAGGAATCTGCCTTAAATTATAGCAAAAATGAATACTGATTGCAGTATAAAATAATTCATTCCAGTTGTGCTATACCTTAGTTCTGAATGTGTTGTTTTTTTCTATTCTTTACATGGTTTCATGTTCATAATTTTCTGGTAAGGCGTATACTTAAGTTATTTGTGATATATTAAAATGCTGAAGTTTTTTTTTGTAGAGGTTTTTTCCCCTGCCCATTTGATTTCTTTTTTTTTTTTTCTTTTTTCTTCTGTGACCAAATTGCTCATGGTTTGGTCTGAACTAATGCTGTAATTCATGTCTGTCCATACAGTGACACAGTGAAAACCAAGGCATTCTTCAAATGCTTACTTTAATTCAACATTAGCCCTAATTTGTCACTGAACAGTATGGCCCAAAAATTTCCCTTGCCTGACCACTTCTGCCCTCTACTTATCATTGGCCCAGTGTCGACACAAGCAGTATATATATAAACTGCAAAATTAGCTGAATCAGGGAATTGGTCTGACTGTGAATTATTTTTTTCACTTGTTAGATTATCTGTGAGGGAGGAGGGCTATTTTCCAATGGATAATGCCCACGGTCTGAGTTGCCATTCATCAGCTGCTTGGATAAATGCCTCAGTTTCTTTCAAATAAGCAACTCCTGCTGTACTGTATTTCAAGTACAATTGTTTAAAATGAACTAATAATGGCAAAAATATGAAATTAAAAAGTAACTGCAAAAATTTTATTAAGTATGTAAGGCTTAAAGCCTAGCATAATGTCAAATGTATGCTAAGTCAGTTTTAGTTATGGGTTACTTCAGTTATTCTTCTAAAAATACCTGGTGGACCAGAGTAATCATCCCTAATTTTGCTGTGCTGCCTTATTTGAAACTGTGCAGGATTGCTTTTCCTGTGTTCTTGAAAGTGGAGTGCAAAAGTATTGCAGTTTGCAGATATAAAACATTAAATAGTACAAGTGTACAAGAAGCATTGGCAGGTACAGGAAGTGGAAAGGTGAATATTTCAGCTTTGATTCTGTATTTGTCTATATGATTTTGGCTACATTGCCTGTGCTTTTGAGTTCTCCTTCAAGGTTAAATGTTCTTTCATCATGGTGACTACAGTAGTTAATATGAATGAACACACAAGATAGCATCTTGTAGCAGTTTTAAACACAAAGTTTTAAAGTACAGGAATTGAAATATTTTCTCCAATGAAGCTGGTTTTTGATCTAGATAGTTCTTGATAAAGCTGAGGTTTTATTCTATATTTTCTTCTTGCTTTGGTAAATTTCCTCTGTACTGAGTTGAGAGAGTTTTGCTTAGCAATGTATTGCAGAACTTTGTTTTTAAATGAGAATCTACTACTGAATTTTTAGAATATTGATTAAGACTGGAAAAGCTATCAAGTAGCTATCTAAATCTTTGAAGATTATCAACGTTCTTAAGTGGGGGGAAAAAAACAGGACTGGAAAATTTATGGAGTAGAAGAATATTCTGCTCAAATTCTGATCACTGATAAAACCAATTATATTTGTGCTCAGTGTTATCTCCTCCAAGTTAACTGTTCAAAATGAACACAGTTTCTCAATTATTTTGCTTCTTTTAGTCACAATATAAGCTTTCCCAGGCCAAGCAACCACATCTTCTTTCTACGTAAGAGAATATATTTTAGCAGGCAAGGTCCTTACCCTAAATGATGTGTCCCCTTTGTAGCCTGGATAAATTTGTCAGGCTGAGATGTGTGAAACCACCAAAACCCACTTTCTGTCATATTGCAGTCTCCCTGCACAATGCCCCTTTACTTCCTACTGGTTGTTATATCTCCAAGGCTTGAAGTATTATGCTAGGTTTCTGCTGACCATAAAATCCCATGAAACTCAGCAGCAGTCCTGAATAGCATCTACCAAGTTACACTGAAAATCAAAGCGTACCTTCCAGATGAAGGCCATTTATTTAATTCAGCTGGTCACCACCCAGCAAGAGATCACAACTAAAATGCAGCCTGGGCAGCCCAGCTAAGGAGTAGAACAGGGCCAATTCCAATAAATCGGCATATATAGCAGCACGCCCTTCCTGAAATTATAAATAAGAAACTCTCATGTGTGCCCCTCACTTAGCTTGGGTTTTAATCTCTCATGACTAAAAGCCCCATGCAGTTTATGGGCTCGCACAATCAATTCTTGCTGGATTCTATGGCTCGGTGTTGTTCTGAACTTAGAAAATGCACATTTTGCCAACTGTAGCTCACTTGCCCCAGCCTCCGAATAAATAAATAAATAAATGGATAGATAACTAACTAAATTTTACATGTTAAACTTTGAGAAGAACTTTTTTTTTTAATGATTTGGCAGAACGCAAGTTCAATTCAGCCCTTGGGGAATAACTTTACACAAACTCTCTGGCTGTGCTACTTCCACTGTTATTCACACAATTACAGAGCTGAAAAAGAAATCTGAGCTATTTGAATTTTTCAAACAATAACCTTTTCCCCTCCTTTTGGTATTAGTCTTGATTTTCTTCCACTTGCCCAGTCCTTCCCACTCCTGTAGGGAAGATAATCACAGGAAATTTTAGTAATAGAATGTTATTTAGATCCTGCATCTGTAATGAAATTATTTCCATTGCATTAGTGGGTCATTTTAAAAAAGGTTTTTTCCCTGTCTTTGAAAGAATATAGATAATTTGTGCAAAGAATCTGGAAAAATTTTTTTCAGCTTTTTGCCTAATTTATAACCTGTTCATGCTGTGTGCTTTTGTTGAGGACTCTTAATTCATACACAGCATGAGGGGGATTTAATAATTTTTTTAAAAGATGAAATTTCAATGCTATTATTCCACTCACTGTTGCCTTGCAATTTTCTGCATTTTATACAGTTGAGTCCCTACCATGTTTTTTGCGTACCTCACAAAACTTTTGGTTCAATTCCTGCCATTGATTTATTTCTATAAAATCACATGTTAATCCCAAAATATAAGATTAGTATTTGAATCAAAGTAAATTAGATTTTAAATTGAATTCTTAAAAATATTTGTGGTTTTCTTCTTTCCCTGCCCCCACCCCAACCGGCACAGGAAATTTGTTATGATCTGGTGTTCTTATGTCAAAAATATAAAAAAAAGTTAGGCAATGAAGACTGTAAATATGGTCCAAAATGTATTTTTTAGGTAAATCATATTTGAGATACATACTTTTTTTCTTGATCACTGCTGGAAATCATTATTTCTGAAGGAGGAAACTCACTAATTTGGGATAGAAGCTGGGGCTACAGAAAGAATTAGATCTTCTAAGAAGCCCTGTATGTGCCTTAATGAAGTCAGCCTGTCTCAGGAAGTTATAAAAGGTAATTTAATTTTTCATGGTGTTCTTTTTCATTATTCCACTTTATTACTAATATAAATGCTTTCTTTTTCTTCACTGTCTCCTGTAGCGAGTTATATTCATCTTCACTTGGTCTTTCTAGATGCTAGATATTTAGGCTTAGCTTGCCATGTAGGGTCTGTTGACAGCCTGTCTGGGAGAGGAAAACCCCTTCAGAGAGCCACCTAGTTAGGCACTTCCAGTGCCTAATTCTCTTTCCACCATAATGCAAAACTTGACTAAAATTTGAGCCATATCATGTTTCAAAGGTATAAGGAGTGGTGAAACCTAACCCTTCTTTGTATATTTTTATTTCTGGAAAGAAACATTCCTTTTAAATTAACGAAACTTTGATAAATAGTACTGGCCGTTTATACAACCATAATATAATTAATTCACTAAATATTTCATATAATTTTAAAAATTTGCCTTATTTCTAAGTGAGAGAAATCATGACATAAAACAATAATGAGAGAAATTAAACTTGTTGCAGCAGTTTTTAAATTAAAGTGCCTAATATTTTTGCCCATCATTCTGTATTTTAACTTGTTTTAAAACATACATGTTTCCAATCTATTTCCTTCATTGATTCAGTTTTTCACTTAGTATTTGGATATGGCAGCTCAAATTCCTTTAAACAGAAAGTGTCTTTATTGGTTGTAGGCATTAGCTGCTCCTCCCTCTCGAGAAACAGCTAGTTCTGGGCATATCTAGAAGCAGATATTAGTCTACCTATATAATTTAATTTATCTTCAGATGCCTTCAACACAGCATCTAAGAACATGTGTGAAGGGTAAATGTCATGTTAGCCATTTACACATATTCATGATACTACTAGAATGAATTCTCCTCATCTTCCCTTTGCTTGGTCTACTCCTAACCCTCTCATTTCAGCATGAAAACGTGCTTGGTCTTGAGTGCCTTCTGGGGTGTGAAGGAATTCATGGTATGGGAACCACTGTTTCTGTTTGCATGTACGTGATTCACTGTTTTTTGAGAAAAAAAAATACCAAAGTTACTGCACAGACACTTCACATCCATATAGCTGCTATGTAACTGGTATGGTTTAAATGTGTTTTGATTGCTGATGATGATATAATAGAGATGCTTGCACAGTGTGATCTGGAGATTCCTCTGGAGCAGCCTGTAGATCTCTGGAACAGCAAAAGGTAGGAATTCTACTAGGACTGAAAGCAAAGAAGCCTTGCTACAAGTCCCACCAGGGATCGTCACCCCTAGACCTTTGAGATTGGGATTCAGTCTCAGCATTGTTCCTTATAACTGCAAAAGAAGATTAAAACATTTTCCTGAGGGTCAGTGTGTGCTAGTGGAACAGGCTGTCAATCACAATAAAAATCTTAGAGCTGTACACTCATTTTTGCCAAAATTGACCAAAGCACTAACTACTCCTTTGTTTGTTGTACGCTTATTCTGTGTCCTTCATTCATACTACTTTAATCTAAATAGATAGTTATTTTGAAGTAACTTTTCTATGGCAATCCTTACTATGTACACTTCTATCATCCCTCCTCATTTGTCATTTGGTAGAAAAGCTGAAAGATGTGATCACTCTTACTGAGCCTCAAGTCACCTCAAAATAAAGATTTACTTCTAGTATGAGAACTTAAGGAGAGATTTAGTGTTTTATCTGCTTTAGTCACGTGGTATTCACAATGTATATGTTCCTGCTGCAGAGTACAACACATAACTTTACTATGTGACACTCTTTTACATTTAAATATATTTTCTTTATTACTCATTTAATAGCATTTTACTTCACCCACTATGCCTTCCCTGTTCACCCACTGTGGAGCTGAGGAACTGCAGGATTTGAATAACAGGATAATACATAGTGTTGTTTCTACAAAGCAAAAGAGGAAAAAAGAAACTTCATAGAAAAAAGATTATGAGAATTATTGCAAGTTTGCAGAATATTATAAGGAAAAAATTAAGGAAGAGTTAATTTGTCAATAAGCAAATGAGTATCAGGAATCTTTTTATGCCTAGGGTGGGTTTTGGTTTACTCTAATTACAAGCTAGGAGATAGGAAGGAAGCACTAGAGTATCACCAGTAAAATTATTTGGATTTTCAGAGAATTATTCTTAATGTTATGATAGAAATTTAATTTTTTACTTGAAGAAGTTATAAGAGTAAGACTATGACAGCAGTATTTGTAGCCAGGCTACAAATTTTAGCAGATAAATGCAGTCCAGGTAAATAAATCTTTCAAAAATGAGTGGCAAGAGGATAGTGGATTGTAGGATGGTCAATAGTGAAAAGTGGGTGTTGAATTATCCTCAGATCTGAAGTGTCTCTGAATAATTTAAAATGCCTGCTTTTGGCAGATGCCCAAACCATGAACACATCTGATAGTTTGGATTGTATATTGTCTATGAAAATTTTATAGAATTCTTCAGTCTGAAGGAATACATTTTGATATTTATGACATGCTACTTTATGTCCTGGTAGTTTATGTCCAGGCAGATTATTTTGCACCAGATGACATGCACAAATAGAGCAAGGTGGTGTATTTATTTTGTTATGAAACAGCGGTCATAGCTATCAGCAGCATTATGGGAAATATTTCCACTTAATCATACCAATTTCTGGGTTTAGAGACAGTGAGAGTTCTGTTCCTTATGAGGTGTCTTCATTGTTCTTGTCATGTACAAATAAGATTTATTTGCATTAGGTAACATATCTTTTCAAATACTTCCACATTAGGATTATTGAGCATACAAAATCAATATTTATTCTGTAATAGATTTATTCATTTTTCAGCCTATGTATAGTAAAATAAAATAATTCTGTATTACTGTTTTTCTGAATTAACAGATGTTAATGATTTGCTATAATACAGTTATCCTCTTATTTTTTAGTGAGAGTTAGCAATCAAATTTAAAGTACAAATTCAATGCCTATGTAAATCCTAAGAAATAGGTGAGGTCACTTTTATTGCTACTTACATAATTTGATTTTGACTTAAATGAATTGGGGAAATGGTTTAAGCTAACGAGAGTAGCTCTTATTTTCCTTATTTCTTTAAGACAGTAGAGAAAACTTCTTTAAATTAATGGGTGTAATGTAATAGTCCAAAACTTATTCACTGCAAGAACTTTTATTTGTGTGAGAGAAATAAAAAGATTTGGGGAACCCCACAAAAATAATTTTAAAAAATGGAAGAGTCTGGGCCTGTTTCATTGCTTCATAGTTCTGCTTCTACACTGATGATCTCAACCACAATACTTAATGAAGCAATAAATCCAAAGGATATTTAGACTTTTCACTGTAGTTTTCACAGTGTCTTAAAATACTTTGTAAAGCCATTCAGGACAAAAAAAATTAAAAATGCTCATGGAAAACTCTGGAAAAACAAGCAAGAACCCACTTCATGGTTTCAGCTATAAACTTAAATTCTGCCACAATATTTGCTAGTAAAAGTTTATGACTGTTTCAGCTTAAGCACATTAACTATATTTTTTCTTCTATGCATCCTGAACTGTTGTTTAGTTATTATATGTTTGGATTTAGGTTTGCCTAATATTTTTTTAAGCAAGCTCAGAAACTCAAGTTGCTAGTAAACTTTTAAACTGTTTCCTGGGGGGATTCTAGCATACTGTATGTTAGAGTTATTATCTACTGAAACATATATTTGAGTATATGAATTATTAGTGTGTTTCTAAAAGGTGTGACGGAGAGCACCATCCTCTTCAGGTAGCTGTCAGTCAAGGAAAAATAAAAAATGTTTCTGTTGCTTCTACACAACTTCCAAATATGTCGACCTCAGTATGTGAAGAGGCATGTTTGCCTTCACAAAACAAATTTGTGTGTTACATCAAGCATTAGAACTGATGATCTGAAAAAGAATGCTTCCATTTTCTCCTAGCTCTTTATGCATTTTAGAGCTGTTGTGAATAATTTTTAATAGAAAGTATTATTAGGTGAAATACTTGTAGGATCTATGTTTTGACTCTTCAAGCATTTTTTGACTTTCAGCACTTTCTTGCTTTGGCCTTGATGTTCTCTCAAAGCCCACCAGCCAGGTAGGCACATAGAGGATACCGATACTTGGATACAGAATGCCAGACAGCACTGAACTAGCTTTTTCTATCATTCCATTTTCATTTTCTTTTGGTGTCTTTCTCTTTTCTTTCAAAAGTGGAACTGGTTATTTTAAAATTCTACTCAGGTTTTCAGTTGCCTTCAGTTTTAATAATATACATTAAAAAAAGAAAAATCTTACTAACTCATATAATCTCTGCCCCTCTTCTGTCATTCCTGCTTCTAATTTTCCTGCTGCTTCTCTGTTTTTTTTTTTTTTTTTTTTTGCTGCCAAAGAGACAGACTGTTCTTCCATAATTTAACATTTATTATCTTTTGAATTTGAATCCCTTTGATCTTCCTTAAATAGTTACAAATCTAATGACTGCTGAAAACAAAAAATAGGAATATCTACATTTAAAAGCTCTTACATTTCAGGAAAAACTATTTCCAAATAATGAGTAAAGAAATCAATTAGTAAGACCAAACAAAAGCCAGAATTCTAAGATCGATGAAATTGTCAACTGTTCTATATTTAGGTATATAATTCTTTAATATCTGAATGAGATTCCGTATTTTCAATATCAAACATATTTAGCAATCATTCTTGAAGTGACCACACATAATGATCCATAATCTTGTTGACAAGCCATTTTCTGTTTTCTGTTGTTTCACTTGCTAAGCAGAGAATTATAAAAGTTTGTGTTGGTTTTTTTTTTTTTCAATTACTGGCTTCATTCTTTCATAGAATCATGGAATTGTTTAGGTTGGAAAAGACCTTTAAGATCATCGAGTCCAACCATTAACCTAGCACTGCCAAGTCCACCACTAAACCATGTCCCTAAGGGCCACACCTACACATCTTTGAAATACCTCCAGGGATGGTGACTCAACCACTTCCCTGGGCAGCCTGGTCCAGTGCTTGACAGCCCTTTCAGTGGGGAATTTTTTCCTGATGTCCAATCTAAACCTCTCCTGCTGCAGCTTGAGGCCATTTCTCCTTGTTCTGTCACTTGTTACTTGGGAGAAGAGACCGACCCCCACCTGGCTCCAACCTCCTTTCAGGTAGTTGTAGAGAGCGATCAGGTCTCCCCTCGGCCTCCTTTTCTCCAGGTTAAACAACCCCAGTTCCTTCAGCTGCTCCTCATAGGACTTGCACTCTAGACCCCTCCCCAGCTCCGTTGCTCTTCTTTGGACACGCTCCAGCACCTATTTAATTTTACTTTATTTTATTTCATTTTATTGTATTTTATGGTATGTTAAGCTTTTTACTTTTGTTCAGGTAATGATGCAAAGTTTGTCCATAAATAATTTTAGGCACTAATCATACTCAGGTTTTCTTAACAAAGCAGTTAAAGGGGAACTGCCATGGGTGACTTCGACCTTAGCCTTGTTCTCAACTGATCCAGCTGGCACATGGTATTTTGGGTTGGGAAGTTAAAATCAGCAGACTATGATGCAAGTCATCCTTTTCCGCTGTATGCTATTGGTTATGATGAGGTAGTATCGCTTAAACTCTCCATAAACCACATACACAGCCATCGGATACAAGCACTCCATCTTACACTAGTGTTTCCTGCTGAAATGCTTAAATGTTTTTTTTAAATTGCACATATTTATTTCATTATATGATAAGAGTTCCATGTTATGTACTTCCACCTCTTGGAAGTATGGTAATGAGATATTTGTGTATATTTGTTGTTCATTGTAACAAAAGCCAGATCAATGTAATGGAGAAGGAAGTAATAAATCTACCTGAGTTTATGACTTGATCCTATTCAAGTAGCAAAGTTAGTACAAAAGATTTCTTCAAGCATAAGAAGTATAAAATGAGATAAAACTAAAATACTTAAGTGAACCTAGAGGAAAAATGTATCACTGCCTGTTAATTTTAGACAACATATTTTTCCATAAAACACCCTCACTGGGGGGTCATACTTACTGTTCTTTTGAAAGCAATTACTCTACTGTGCAGCACATTACACTGCAAAAAACCCCACACCAATAAACAGCAATAATAATGATTCTTTAAAGTGTCCCCTGTGTGCTGTGATGTATCTATTGCTAACTCACACAGTAAATCTAAACTGTTCCGCAAACACTTTAGAATGTATCTGCAGGGCTTAATCCAACTTTTCTCATTTAGCATTCTTAATAGTGCAAAACTTGCTGCAACAGTACAGTTCAAACAGCAACACTCCCAGAGTTTATTTACATTTTCAGAAAACAACTATAGAATCTAAGCCATTGTTGAAAAATCCGATAAATGACTGAATAATAAAGCATCATAAAGAAGAGTTATAGGCCTTCGTCTTGCAAACGATTTTGTATTGGTCCTATAGGGTCCTCTGTACCAGTCAGCCTTCAGATTCCAGACTTTTCATTCTAGACCATGAAAAATATTACACTATTTAAACCTGCTATTAAAATAATTGCCTTATCTTTGATAATCGCACACTTTAAAGTAAACTTTCTGGAACTCATTTTCCTATTTGACTATTATAAATTATTTTATCTCCCTTCATCACTAAGTGGAGATATCCATGGTATCCCTGATGTCTGAAGAATAGTGAGGATTGTTTTCTCTTTGACGATTTTGGATTACTACACAATGGTGGAAGAAGCATCAACTCTGGAATGGATAGATAAAAAAACACGTCTCCACAAATTCTGAGTGACCTGTAACGATTTCAATGTGGTCAACACACATATGAATTTTGCTTACTGCAGTGGTCTAGCCTTGGTGGACAGCCAAACTCTGACCCAGCTGCTTGCTCATTCCCACTCTGCGGTGGGACAGGGGGAGAAAATGGGATGAAAACTCACCAGTTGAGATAAAGACAGCAAGATCAGTTACCAACTGCTATCATAGGCTAAACAGGCTCAACTTGGGGAAAATTAACTGTAATTGATTGCAAATTAAAATAGGCTTGGGTAGTGAGAAAACTAGGAGACAAACTTTAGAACACCTTTCCTCCCCTCTTCCCTAGACTCAAATTCACTCCTTCACTCCAGGCTCCTTGTCCTGCTGTGAGGTGCAGGGGGCTGGTGAGGGGAAGCTATGGTCAATACCTGATGGTTTCTTTCTGCCACTCCTTGCTTCTCACACTTTTCCTTGCCTCCTGTGCCGGCTCTCCACAGGCCACGGTTCCTTCAGGAATATCCATCTGCTCCATCGTGGGTCCTCCACCAGCTTTAGTGTGAATGTCTGCTCCAGCACCTGGAACACCACCTCCTCCTCATCCTTGTCTTTGTCATTGTCATCGTTGCAGTCATTGCCGTTGTCATCCTCCTCTTCCTCCTTCTCCTCCTCCTCCTCCTCCTTCTCCTTCTTCTCCTTCTTCTCCTCCAAACCCAATGTTTCCTCTGCTATTTCTCATTCCTTACACTCCCTCTTCCTCTCTGCTTTCTGGTGTTATTGCCCTTTCTGAAATACACTTTCCCAGAGACCCTCCCAGCTTGGCTGAGGGGCTCAGCTGTGTCCCATGGTGGGTCTGCTGGAGCTGGCTGGAACCCTCTGTGTCCAGCCCAGGGCAGCCCCTGGTACTTTTCCACAGACTACCCCCACAGCTGCCAGCACCTTGACACATACACATAATACACTTACATATCATGACTGCTTTGGCAAAACACTCAGTTACTTGTCATGATGTTATTGTAAGATTTTAATGAAAATTTTATTTTTAAAATTAGACTGAGGAGATCTCTTTACATTGACTTCTCACAGAGAAAGATAAAGCACATTCTGATTTGCAACAGGATCTAAACTAATTTAAGAATCCATATTAAACAATATCCAATATAATTTCCCCACAACTACCGCCTCTAACTGCCCAAAGGAGAGGTCTGTATATTTCACAGAAGTCTTTGATGAAAGCTGAGGTATTTTAATTATAATAGTATTACGCTTAAAACAGTATTATAGAATCATACAAACATTTAGGTTGGAAAAGTCTTTTAAGATGATCGAGTCCAACCATAAACCTAATACTGTCAATCCACCACTAATACATGTCCCTAAGCACTATCTCTACACATCTTTTAAATACTTCCAGGGTATTATGTCCAATGAGTGGAAATTTTAAGCCATAATGCCTACAGTGGAGATATACTATCAATTTCAGCTACTGTAAATGATATAGTAAACCTATTTATGACTCCAAAGATGTTATTCAGAGTTCAGAATTAGCTGTTTTCTACTGCACACTATAATCTAGCATTTTTGATTGATTATGTCAGGAGTTAAGCATATCCTGAAATTGCTACCTGTCCAAAGAAATTAAAGGTGCTTAGGAACTTCACACAGAAAATTCTACTCTGTTTTTTTATGTAAATGCATTATAAAAACCCAATGGCTTGACAAAATAAATAAAAAGTTGTGTAGCAACAAGTTCATCAATTGTCATTTTCACAGGCAACATCATCTCACTTTTGAATTACTGTTTTGAGGTACTCTTTTACCTTTACTGCCTGTAGTTGTTTAGGTCTTCTTTCCTTTCTATGTTGAAGATTTCCACTCCTGGGCTACATTCAATATTTGCATGGCTGTGTTTTACCTGCATGGGCAGAAATTGACAATGAATAGATTAAAATGCTAACTAATTTTTGTTTAAACAATATGATTGTAATCCTAAATGCCTACTGCTCTGAAAGCTGCAGATTTTGGTCAGGAAGAATCTTTTCAAGAGCAGTTTTCCCCTTAGGCTGAAATGGGAAGACTTTGTGCAAAGCTATTTCACCCTATCAAGAAAAGGAGGAAGATGCCCAGTGAAACTGTTTTTCTTAGGTGCATTCTTCAGGCAATTCAACTTACACTTCATTCATCTATTTCCAACCTCTTTTTACAACTCTTGACCACCCTGAAATAATCTCATTAATGATTACATACTATGATATGAAAATGTGTCTGCTCTTTATTAACTTACTGAAGATAGAATATATGATTGTAAAAAGTCAGAATTCTCAGAGTGTATGGATGCATAGAAAGAATCTTTTGCAAGTCTAAAGATATATATGTGCTAGGAGAAAATAAAATTTAATATATATTATTGAAAATTCTTCAACAACCCTGATGAAGACTCTGAATAGCATTTTATGATATATTGTCTCACTAGGCAAATGCACTATAACAATAAAATAATAAAAAAATAATTTTACAAATTGATTTACATTGGCATTTTCATCCCCAAATTATCTGTGGCTAATTGTCTCAAATAAAATGTTCAAATTTCTATAATTTGTGAATTCTATTATGTTTTTCTTGTGATTCCCTGCTGCTATGCTGTACATGGACTTATGTCACATCAGATTAAAAGAACTGGGAAATTGCCCTTTGTATGACTTTAGTTTCTGCTCAGATGTCCAATTAGTTATATTTTATTTACATGAGGCCAGAAGCAAAGCTACTTTTAGTTAATAAGAGTTGACTTATTGCTAAGAAAAAATGGGTTTAGATTAAGCTTTTAGTGTTTAGGCTAACCCCAGGTAAATTTAGGAATCAATTACCAAGTGTACTTTCGATTCATATGAAAAAAAATCCCACCCTTCAGGTATATTTTAAAACCCACACTTTTTTCCAAGCAATATTACTTGGACTTAATTGACAATGTAGTTATAGCACTAAGGTTGAGGATCTCACAGAATATAGACAGCTAACTGTGGGTTTCATAATATTTGTAGATATACCGAGAAGCAATTCAGAAGTTTAGCTTGTGTCTCTATTAAATCTTGCTACTCATATTTCCTCAAAAAAAGAAGATTTTTGTCAGGACTGCTGTACCCATCATACTAAAATTCGGATAGGTGATGAAAAACAGCTTTCTGTGATAAGGGATAAAGCAGTAATAGCACAATAGCACAATCTCTGAAGGCAAGATTGATCTCTTATTCACAGAGTGATTTCAAATTGCCAGAAGGGACTGCCTGCTGTAAGAGTGTCTTTGTGGGGAACATCTTCAGCAAAATTGAATAATAATGTTTCTGTGGGCCTTAAGCACTTTGTGCAGGATGTGTGTTTTCCTGAACTCATTTCATTTTCGTAATCATAAAAAATGTGTCAATATTGCAAAGCAGTTCTGGTTTGTACAAATTATCCTGGACACCTCCTGGGAAATATTTCTTTATACAGAATGTATAAAGAAGCCCCATTCAAGTAAGGAATCTAAGAGGAAAAGGTCTGACATTTTCATATTTTTTTTCATTTCTGTTCTGAAAGGCTTCGAAAATAGGAGAAAGAACAATCTGGGCACACATAGATTTCTGTGATTAGGCACTTTCTATACACTTTTCAACTTCAATTCCTTAATCCCGTTAAACATTATTTGCACAGCAGGTACTTACTGAGAGTAGCTTTCATTTTAGCTGGAGCTTTCTTCAGCGAAAGCCCTGAAAATCTGAAGCTCTATTAATACCACTTTTTTCTTCATATTTCTCAGCCTATGAAGTAGATTGAAAAAAGCATCTTTTAATGTACATATTTTAAATACAAATCTTTTCATCCCTGATGTGAACATTCATCCTGTTTCATTTGATAGACCTGCAATCAGCAGGCAACTCTGTTCATAGAATTGGAGAACCTCTAGGTTATCTCAAAGGAAGATGTGAATTAAATTTTATTTAGCAATTCATGTGCAGTACATTGCATTAAACATTAATCATGTTTGTCAGAGGCAAAGAAGGCAAAAAGAGGGGAAAATCTCAGACTTCTGAGAAAATCTTTTGGCAGATTTCTGAAGTATTCAACCACAATCAGATTTTTGCTTCTCCAATTTTAGAACTTGAAGCTTGGCCACCCCCTACTGCAGGTAACATTTTCCTGTCAAGTGGTAAGCTCATACTGTCTCCTATAACAGGAAGAATCCTGTATCGGGAAGAACGGTCTTAAATCTGTCTCCTAAACCTCTGGCTATTAGGATATTTAGCCAACAAAAAATTCATTAAAAGGTAAACACTTCTAATTTTTTTCTTATTATTATTTTGAACAAATTAATGTATTCTTGTGGAAAAACACTTTGTAGAAAAATTCTCAATACCCTCTATAAATAAGATTATCAAGCACATTTATTATAAACAGTAAATTTGCCTCATTCTGATGCCTGACAGAAACATGAATCATACTCTGAGGGAAATAACAGATTCTGTGGCTTACTAATGATTTCAGAGAAAGTTTTTAGAACTCTGTTCCTCACAATTTATGTGTGCCAATAGACTATTCCCATTATCCACCTTTTCCATATATAGCAGAAGCTTTCCAGCAATAGTCTTTTAAAGTCTCAAACTCTATCTGTACAAGCTTTGGAGGAGAGTTGAGACACTGAACATCTTCATAGTCTACAAATAGCAAGTTAGAGGATGCATAATCCAAGCTCAGGATAGTGACAAATCCTAGCTGTCCTTATGGTGTTACAAAGTTTGAGCATTTCTGGAAATGACTTCTCAGCTGACTCGTCTCAAATTTTGACCACAAAATGGTCAAGTCCTATCTGCCCACATCAGGGTTCTGCTTGAAGCCAAGCAAAAAGAATACTACAGGCTGTAATTTTCTGTCTATTGAGTCTTTCAAGCAATATAAATGAGAAGAAACTTGGACCTTGAGCCAAAAGAGGTGATTTGGGGTTCAGGATTACACTCAAAAAGCAGTATATTGTCACTATCATCTCCTTCAAAAGGCTCTAAGGAATTTTGCTTGATCAGAAGAATCTTATACAGTATCCTCTGAGTTTATTGACACACAAACTGCTCCTAATACATTAAGAAAAAATAAATGTACTTTCTAGATTTAACACTGACTTCATACCATGGCAACTGGCCTTAGATCCTGTTATCGGTTTGTGTGGTGCGGGTTTTGGGGTTTTTTTTGGTATCGGCTGAGGGTCCGCAGGGCCGGCTCCTGTCAGAAGCTGCTGGAAGCTTCCCCGGCTCCAGCCGGACCCGCCGCTGGCCCAGGCCGAGCCCCTCAGCGACGGCGGCAGCTTAAGAAGGGGGGAAAAGAGAAAACCCACCTGCTGGAAAACCTGCAGCGGAGAGAGGAGTGGGATGTGAGAGAAACCCCTCTGCAGACACCGAGGTCAGTGAGGAAGGCGGGGGAGGAGGGGATGCCCCCGCAGCCCGCGGTGAGGCGGCAGGCTGTGTCCCCCCAGCCCACGGAGGTCCATGGTGGAGCAGATATCCAGCTGCAGCCTCTGGGCAAGACCACGGTGAGGCAGGCTGGGTCCCCCCCAGCCCACCGAGGGGAGCGGGGGAGCAGGTGCCCACCTGCAGCCCGGGGAGAGAGGAGCCCACGCCAGAGGAGGGGGATGGATGCCCCCAAGATGGCCGCCGCTCTGTGGGAAAGCCGGCGCTGGAGCAGGCTGGGACTGAAGGACTGCACCCTGTGGAAGAGACCCGCGCCCGCAGCCCGTGGGAAGGACCCAGGCTGGAGAGGTTGGTGGAGGACTGTCTCCCGTGGGGGGGACCCCACGGTGGGGCAGGGGCCGAGTGAGGAGCGCCGCCCCTGAGGAGGACGGAGCGGCAGAGACGAGGGCTGTGAGGAACCGACCCCGACCCCCTGCGCCGCCGGAGGGAGCGAGAAGCGGGAGTGGAGGCGGGAAGGGGGGCCGGGGGGGGGGGAAGGTGTGCTGCGGCCGGGTCTTACTTCTCATTATCCTGGTTCGATTTGATTGGTAGCAAATTACATTGGTTTGGGGTTTTTTTTCCCCAGGTTGAGTCTGTCTTTTGCCCATGACCATATGTGGTGAGTGATCCCTGCCTGCCCTTCTCTCACCCCACAAGTCTTTCATATTGTTGTCTCCTCATCCACCATGGCCGTGGTGGGGAATGACCAAGTAGCTGTGTGGTGCCTTGTTACCGGCTGGGCTTAGACCACAACAGTCCTGTTTTCATTTTTCCCATGAATATGTCCCCACAATCTTCAAGACTATTAGGACTAACAAAGTGATTTTTCGAATATACAAAAGCCCTCCTTTTCTCTTGTCAGAAAATCTCATGCAACAACACTGAAGTAACTGCCATTGGGTCAGAAGTATTGTCCTTAGGTAAGAGTAGGGTAATAATGCCAGAACTTTGTTATCGTAGCAGTTTCATATGCATTGACTATGACAGAAAAAAATCTAGACCATATAAAATATGCAAAGATTTAGTGGTTATCAGATATTCTTGAGGCTAACCCTTGGAATTAGTGTTAAGACAATTCAAATGTTATAAATGAAAAGCAACGAGTTTAAGTTCTGTTAAGGGAGATTCAGGTTGGCATTACAAAAAAATTAGTCATGAAAGGACTGAAGAGCTCCAGAATATATTGTGTAGGAAAATTTAGAGTCTAAATTGGAAGATTTAAGAACAGGTTGGACAAACCCCAGTCAATCCTGCCTTTGAACAGACAACTTCTCAGGGTCCCCTCGACCTCTTTTTTGTTGTACTATGATTTTACATCCATTCCATTATATTAACTGGAGTTTATTCTAAATGTCTGAGTCATCCCACTCTCTTCCATTTGCAGTCTCAGGAGTATATGTGTAGTACCAAGTCATTCAAGAATTAGGAAGTTCTGCTCACATTTCTGCTCGACAGCCTTTTTCTAAATTCTGTTAATCAAAGGAAAAACCCTAAAACTCTCACAGTAGTGTTTGGGATAAAAAAAAATTCTTTGCTTTCTGGCTTAAAAAGAAATATAGGTAACACAAAGTTTCTTTTTTTTTTTTTTTTTTTTTTTGTGATTCTTTATGCTTTCAGAATTTCTATGTCAAATATTCCTTGCACAATTTGGATAACATAGGTGATTCAAGGAATGAAGTGTTATTATTTCTGTCTAAAATACCTGTGAGTAAAGGTCTCTGTCCTCTGGGACTATCATATTCCTCAGACTAACTCCTTTGCATAGCAAATGTAGGTGCGGTTTTCTTTGAAATTCATGTCCAGACTGGATCAATTACATATATTACAGCCTGCAAGAGAAAGACCTTTTCATAAGCATGGAGAGTTTGATTTGAAATAAAAAGTTGAATCTTTTATTAAGTGAAAAAAGAAAACTGCTTTATTTCTTCTTAGTGATTCTGCTGAGGGCACTCTGGGGCTTCTGCAGCATGACTGCAATCAGAACAGTGCCTTAAGAATCATTGATCAATCAAATGCAGAGGCATATAATAACCATCATTTAGTATAAAATTAGTCTTCTTATGTTTTCACCAGGAAGTCTATTTTTAGTGACTATTTTTCCTGCTAACTTATAATCTTTTTTAATATCAGTTCTTTGCTTGAAAATTACAAGCTTTCTGTAACATGCAGACTATATACAATGGCAGTTTTAGCAACTGTAATGGGGGAATACATTAATACAAACCGATGAATAATGAAGATGGAGGAAAGAGAGACAAGAAACAGAAAAAGAAGAGGAAAGCATGCATAACAAATGAAATACACATATAATTTTAGCTTCACACATGTTTTCATAAAGAAACAGATATATCCAATTTCTATATCTTTTGTCATTTCTACCACTTTCTCAACATTTTCTGTTTTATGGTAATTTTGGTATGGCAATACCCTCCTCACTCTTTGAGGTGCTCTAATACTCAAATTCCTTGCAAAAAGATTAGTATTCAGTAGGTAAGGTTTTAATTATGGCTTCTCTTACACGTCTCTTTTCAGCATCAATATCAGACTTCTCTACTACTACTTAGTGCTTTACCTGAACTGATCAAACTCTGTCTTTAAACCAGTCATGACTATACTTCCTTCTCCTATTGGAACCACACTCCAGAACATTATTCATTCAACAGAGAGAAATTACCCCTACAGCTTACATACCTTATATTTAATTGACTAATATTTACACTAATTATACTTGTGCCCAAATTGTTAGCGTAACTCTTTTTTTTCCTCACTACTAATCCTAACTGATGCATATTTGAGAGCAAATATTATAAGTTTCTTAGCTTTATATTATACTATTTACCAGCTGAAAACTTTCTAAAGATACTTAGGGTAGAACAGCTATTTAGCAGTTCTGTTCTGGATAGAGTACGTATAAAAATTCTATCCTCTAATTATTATAATGAAGATACTGGTTCTAAGTGGCATTGGTATTTTAAGACCAGTATTTGATCTAGAGAATTCAGAGGAATTACGAGCTAAAGTCATACAAGATTGTTCACAGAAAACCATAATATTTAACTACTCTATACAAAGAAATCCTTAATATCATGCTACTAAATGTTCACTCTTGAATAGTTGAGATTAGAAAATTACTCTCAGATTAACTTTTGCATCTGAATGTCCCAAATGATACAGTGCTGCAACATATAATAAAAGAGTACGAAAAATTAATTAGACATTAATAAGAGACATTAGACATTATTGGACTCTAGCTTCTATCTTGATCAAGTCACTAGGCAATAAAATATTTTCAAGTGATATTACAGCATGACATTTTGTTTGCTTCTGTTTCAGAAAAAAATGCTTTCAGTTTTTTAGACATTGACTCCTGACATATAAATAAGTGAAAAAAATCAAAATCAGTTTGTTTCAAAATATGTATTTATAATAGCAGATATAGTTATCTAACTTTCAGTGGAATTTACTTGGATATATTGAAAATACAAACTTTTTCACAAAAAACATAACAAAATGTTTTTCTTTCACAATGTGTAGTCCTTTAAAAGATGTGTTTGAGGAAGGTCATTTTATTTGTAGTTATCTTATATCCTGATCTATATGTGATTATCTCTATGTATGTATACAAAGAGATAATTAAGACCCAATTGTATATATATGTGTGTATATATACACATTTTTTTCTTCTCTCTCCATCTGTCTGTCTTCATGGATAGTATATTCATAGTGAATATATCCCTGTATGTTTTAATTTCTGATCTATATAAATCAATTTAATTTGTTACCATCTAGGGTGTTCAGCAAGACCCTTAATTTACTTGGAAGCTGATGTGAAAGCAATGCATTTCTATTTAGTACCTGTAGTTGTTAAATAGTCTTATTGTGCAAGGAAACACTTTTTTAAAACATGTACAAATAACTGCATATTACTCCCACGGATCAGTTAGAATAGGTTATTTTTGGACAATCCCAAGTATGAAAAAAATTCTGGCTCTGAGTCAGTAAGTGCAGTTGACTCTCTCTAAGTAATTGTGTGAACATCATAGTTGTAATGTACAGTTGATCATTTAAGGAATGTTAAAATCCACTTTAGAACATTTTTATTAGACATGATTTTGCTCTCATTTTTCCACTGGGAGAAATTTATACGCAAATAATTGTAAACTACAATATACAATCACTTTTCTGTTCTGTTTGTAGCTCAGTTTTGGGAGAGGGGATATGGATATTAAAGAAATAATTATTAGGACTTGAAAACTTTGGTTTAATAGGACAGCAAAAGATACAGAAAAAAAAAAGACATTTATTGTTATGCCCTTCATGACAGGAAAAAGTGTTTACTTCCATGTTCAGCAGTTAAAATAAGCTTATGTTGACTTCAATAGCTGAAGAAGTCCTCATATAAATTCTGTACCTCAGCTTTAAGACAGAACCTTACAGCTCAAAGAGGAGAAGTATTCATTGCTTTTTAATGCATCTGACTGTATGAACACTGCTTTTGTGTTCCCTTAAAACTGAGTATCTTGCAAAATCTTTTCGGACAAGCACAGAAGAACATAGTTTTTTTGTGTAGTTTGGTAATAACTTCATGAATCTGAATTTCCACCTGTAAGCAAGCTGAGAAACTTACGACTTTCTAGGCATAATATAGGCTTGTATAGACAAGAAATTCAACACAAACGTGTAGAGTTTCTTTAGCAGTATTTCTGTATTGCTGTTATGGAGATGTTTTATACTGTTTTCGAGGATTTAACATTTTTTTGTCTCTAATCTTCCTTTTCAGCAGTCTGAATTTGGCCTGACAGCAAAACTCGTGCTCTTTCAGTTGATTAAGAGATGAATCTTTGCCATATTACCTGCTTAATCTCAGTTATATGGCATCACAACATATCCTAAGAGCAGAAACAGAGCTCTGAGTATGGTGGCTAAATCTAGGTGTAAATGTAGGGGTTTTTTCCCTGGAAGAACAGGAGAAGATACTCTGAGCTTTACTCAACAATGATCCTACATGAAAGCATCATTCATGGATGGATATCACACTTATCCTTCAGTCCAGTCACAAAATTGCCCTAAATAAGAGGGAGTGGCTTTCAGCTAACTAGTTGGGTAGAGGTTAGATACAAGATAGAAGATGAATAAAAGTCAAGCAATGGTGATACAGGATAAGCATGAATTAATGGGTTTGTAACACATGAAGATCCTGAAGATCCTATAGCTTTTGCAGGCATGATACCACTTATTCAGCGATTCTGTCTTGCTAAGAGTGCCTAAATGCTATTAGTAATGGATTTTCAAAAGTATCATCTTTAACTGTGCTCTTTTGCTGCTGTAGCATCTGCAAAGCTTGTAGGAGCAAGACAGATACTAGTCGCTATGGTGATTAACTTTCTTGGGGCTTCCTGAGGCTTTAAATATTTATATTTAAACCCTGGCTGTGCTTTGTTCTAAACCAGGAGCATGAAAAATTGCAATGACAAAGTTGTAATGGCGGTTGGTGATGCAGCAGCAAAATAAAATCCCTATCCAATACACCCACTGTGTTTAAACAATTGAGTTTGTGAGGTGAGTAACGTCACTCACAGAGGTAAGCATCTTTGCTGAGCTTTCAGCAGCATATAGGTCCCACTTTTGCTTCATGCTACAAAACACAGATGAAAGATATTTATCTTGAGGAAGAAGCCTATCAATTGTAAGGGATTTTGGAAAAATATGAGTGCAGAACACAGTCCTCTGACTTGTAAAATCACTGCAGCAGCTAAAAAAATCCCTGCCTCAGGCATAATACATGCAGTCTGGTATAAGCTGTAGAAACTCTATGCAAAAAAAAAAAAAAAAAAAAGAACTCTCAATATTGCCCAAATCCACCACAATATACACAGTAACAAAAATAGACAACATGCTTCTCTGCTCTAATTTTTCAATTTATTTCCTTTGAGCATCCTGCTCTGTTGCTGTGGAAAAATATTATTGAAATGCCTACTAAGCCAAACAAGCAACACTTTTCACTTTGGAATAAAGAAAAGGAAAAAATGTTCTTCTTTTACACTCTTAGATTCTTGCTCAACTCTTCTGCTGCCTGCCTGCAGGTCATCTGCAATGGTAATCCCAGAGATCCCTCTTGGCACTAACTAGCACGTGACATGTGATTCAAAGAGTACAGACTTGGCAGCTGTAACCAGTTCTTAATGCTGCTTGATGAAGCTGCCTGACTGATGAAAGAATATGGAAGACAGGAGCGTAAGGACGGTTACTGGAGTATTTCAGAAGATCCAGAAGGCTCTTCCTATTTGCATAAGGCACTGCTTCTGAAATGAGGTGATTTCATTCTGCTTTCATGCAGCATTTTCCCTACATGTCGCAAGTCACGACCAGCAACCCAGACCGCTATCTGGTTTTGTTCCAATTTGTCCCTTCATCCGTTCATTATCACACTGATGTTGCTAGAACTGCTTACTGTGAATAAGGTAGACAGCAGGGTGGAATCATTATGCTGATTAATGTAAAATCAAAAGTGTTTGACTGATATTTATAATGCCAGGACTAAACCTACTTGGAAAATTTCTGCTGAAATACTTTTCAATGCAAAATGGTCACAAAATCATTTTTTTTATGCTTGCAATTTTAAAGTATTTCTTTTTTTTGGTCATAAAAGTAAAAATTGATTGCACAGTGGTACTGAGATATTAGGGAGCAGAAGTATTTCATGTCTGCCTGTGAGGCTTTCAGCAATTTCACTTGCCACCAGTAAAACTGGCAGGAATTTTGGGAAGAAAGCAAGCCAAAATTTTCTCTTTATGTTATCCCGAAACCAAATTTTCCTGGGAATCCCTTTGCTCATAAAAGTTGTATTTTTAGTATTTATCCTGAAGTGGGATGACAAAGGTTTCCATTATTTTAGAGGGAGATTTTTAATTTTCTATTGCTCTTCATACAGAGAGCCGTTAGGCAAACAATGAACTTAAACTCAAATATTTCTGAGTGCTATGCTATTGCACAATACATGCGCATGCCATTGAAGAGCCTTGATATAATAGGAAAAAACATTTGATACATATATGGCATAGGCAGTTGCTCTGAATAGTGACTTATCTGAAAATCCAAGCACTTCCTATGTGTCTGACATCTTCAATGGATGAATTTCAGTTGCACTAGACTACAAATGTAAAAGTATATTTTAATAATCCCAGTCACATTGCAACAAATTTTGCTTTCTCTAATATCTGTTTAATACCCTGTGACTTTGTGAAAATAAGAGAAAATGTAGGCTAGAATGTGACAGGATATTATTCAGAGCACTTTCACTAATCCATCTTCTTCCAGCTTGCAGTACACTGATGTCATTTTTCTAGGAACTGTTGTTGAGGAAGTGCTATGGCATATTATATAATTAGTCTTTTATCTCACAATTTTTATATTTCCAAGACTGGAAGGATGAGGGGAAAGATGTCACCTATTAGTAGCTTCATCTATGGATTCATGAGACAATTTTAAAGTAATTTTACTAAGACTTAAATCCATAAAATATTTTTGCACTGAAACCGTATGTTAAGGACCTACATTTGTAGGAAATGGACAATATTTTATGGAGAAACAAAAAGAATATTCAATTGCAGAAGATTTTAAATGGACTAATTTAATTTTTAAAATATTGTACTGTCAAAGATGTATGTTTTCCTACAGTTGAACTTCTATCAAGTTACATTGCTGTACTAAGGAATTTCAGGCACACATACACATTGTTCGTTGCAACCCGCAATGCTGAACTCTTTACTTATTGTGAAATCACACCTCATCTGAAAAATACGCTTTTGCCATTATAGCTAGGTACTTTGGGGTTTCTTTTCTGTTGATAGGTACATAGAATAACTAATACCTAATTCCCTTCAATTAGGTATGGGCTGATGGAATATGCAAAGGAATGGGAGATGAAGACAGAACAATAACAGTATAAAAGTTTTTGCCACATGGCATACATTCTGCTACTGCACCACATGAACTACTTCTTCTGTCTTCCTTATTCCCTGTATTCATCTCAGATCCTTTGAGAAGATTTAACTGCAGCTTAAACACTGAACATTACAGCTGCAAAATCCAGGTGCTCCGCTGTGATATACATTTTTCTAGCAACAGCATCTGGACACTTGGCTGGCTGCACCATGGAAAGCAACTGGCTCTAACATTGCTTGTATTGGCATCCAAGGAATTGCCTAAGGATCAGTCTGCTGTGGGGCTGGCTGGGATATGCTGCCCAGTTGGAGGCCATAGTCCTTTGATAGGTCTGTCATTGTCAAGAATTTGTTCAAGTTTATATACCTAAGAATAAAATCCTATTCAAATTTCTCATGATCTCTTCCACATGTAAAGCCCTATTATGGTACAAAGGAGCTTGTCCAAATTCATTGGACTTGAGATATAAGGAACTTTTAAGGACCCGCTACTTTGGCTAAGTCTTTCACAATACATACACTGCAGAATATGCCACAGAAAACTGCATTTCTGTGTTATGTCAACCTTTTATTCCAAAATAAAACCATTGTGATTTAACTGATTTACAGTATAAATGAAGAGATTTTATTCCAAAATGTTAAAAAAAACCCACAAAACACAACCCAAAAAACAATACCACAAAGACCTTGAATTATTAAAGGAAATAACCTGAGGAACAAAGGTTGGCAAAGTCTTTCAAGCACACTTCTTATGGCCATACAGACTTGTGACTGGAAATATTTCCTTTCACTTAGACATTTGAGAATACGTACAAGAAGTTCAGAAAAACTCTGGTAAAGAGGTGAAAGGAGTGTAACTAAGAAGATTAATAATATTGGGTCTATGTGTATAATAGGAATGGAAAGAGATTTTTCTCTTCAATCAATAATGTATTTTTAAAATTTATTTTTGTCTGGTTTCTTTTTCAAATTACAGGCACTCTAAAACAACAAGCACCAAACAAACATTAGTATTTTTTCCAGAGTGAGAGCACAACTCAGAGCTGTTCTTCTATGTACAGAGGAAATCATTGGCAAAACAGTTGTGTGGATATTATTAATAAGCCTGTATATGCCCTTTTCCTCCCTCCAATGGCTGCTAATATTTCTGAGTTTCTCCATGTGTCTTCTTCCACCTTCTACAGCTGGAAACTTCCTGTGCATCACACTAATTCCAGCGGAGTCACACCAAATACTCCTTGTTCTAAATCACTAGTTTGGAAATTCTCCTACACAAATCCTTTGTGAGAGCAGAGAAAAGGGTGTAAATGTCATCTGACCACTCTGCTGGAGTTTACCAGCATCCCAATTTCATGTAGCCTGCAAGGCAATTATACTGAGCCTAATGTCAAACTACAAAATGCATAGATATGCAAGAATGTCTTGCTGTGCATATGTAGAGGCTAGTAAAAGTATTTTCTTTACAGGCAAATATATTTTTTGTTTTTCTGGAAAATGTATGATTATTGGTTAATATCACAGGGAGTGACAAAAAAAAAGAAAAAAAAAAAAAAAAAAGAAGAAAAAAAATTACTACCTAAACACAATTCTTTGGCTTTAGTTGTTTGTTGAAATATGTGAAAAACTCCATGCAGATCAGACAGGCCTCCTGGTAGGGCCAATGTTATTACCATTTTGAGAAGGGTGACAACTTGTATGAGTTCCCAGACCAGATTTATGAAGAATTGCAAGTTATGGGTGATTACTTTATCAGCAGATAAGCTAGGAACAAGTGCAGAGAGCACCTACCATAAAACCTGGAATAAAGTTGATATGAAGGTATTCCTGCATCTGGAGTTTGGTATTTGCTGACCATGGACAATTTTGTGTTTAGTTTGCACATCCACAAGGTCATTCCCTTTTCTCGTGCATTTCTGTGCTTAAATCACCATAAAAAGAGGCAGGCTCCATATTTTGGACCTGTGAATACATATTCAGGGTATATAGATTTCTCCATTAACTACATCCATCTCTTAAATTCCCAACTGAATCTAGGCACTGTATCTCTCTAGCTAGGGAATTTGTCATTTTTTCAGACATTTCAGTACCTAGGATATCTGCTGGTGATCTGAATGAGGTTAAAACTTCCATTACTTGTTTTTCTTCTTGAAGAAATAAATTACATTTGATACATCAAAGACATTCCAAGACGATTTGTACCATGATGTTCTCTGATGAACATGATACATGAAATATATTTCATGAATTTTTTCAAGAAATGTTATCCTATAGAAACTACAAAGACTATGTATTACTGTATTACTCGATAGTTCTCCAACTCTTTCTGAATCTGCGTAGGACTTCTCAGGTGAGGTGAAGAAAAAAGAAGTCCGCTCACCACTTCTCATGGTCTGTTTGATTAGGCAACCATATGATACACCATCATGTTTTCATCACATTACTTAAAACTGTGCTGGAAAACTTCCTTAAACTCAGGAAGCAGGGGAGAAAAGAGCAAGGCTTTTTTTTCCATCTATTCGCATACCTGCAACAGTAAATTAGGAAACACATTCGGTGGTACCACTGCAGTCAGTTGCCCAGAAAGACCTCAGACCCACCCAGGTTAATGGAGGTGCAGAGCTGTGTGTGGGCAGCTGTACCACTTCCAAAGCCTTCAGGCCACATGGATCTTCAGTAGGAAAGCACAGCTAGGAGTACACTGGCATCATGTAGAGACAGTCCCTTGAACGTGGAGGTCCTAGATCTAAGTCGGCTGAGGCAGGGTGATCCAACAGGGACTCAGCCCAAGTGGCTTCACTGAGATGTCTGGCCAGGCCAGCTCCCAGGGAATCAGTCTTTCACACAGGATCTGTTGTGCCCATTTGGGCAGAAGTAGTGTCACGGCACTTCCCAGAGGGCATTCTGGTGCAGTGCTAGACATCAGCTGAGGCTCAGTGCTGGCAAGGCCACAGTCTTGCTTTAACGAGTCACTTCGTCCAAACGTGGGGAAAGTAGAGCAGAAACCCCAGTGACTCTGCAGGAGCCAAACTAAATCTGGCATGGCTATTGCTGACATAAAGTTCACAAGCCTGCCTCACCAAAACTGGTTCTTTGCAGACACACAGAGGACAGGAGCTCTCCATATAGCTCTTTCCAGTGGCCACATAAAATTTTCTATTGCTAATGGTCTCCGGCCCACACTTACTGGCCAGCTCTTCCAGGGACTGCTTGGCAGACTGCAATTTGATATGGACAAAGGC
Source organism: Astur gentilis (assembly GCF_929443795.1). Lineage (NCBI taxonomy): Eukaryota > Metazoa > Chordata > Aves > Accipitriformes > Accipitridae > Astur > Astur gentilis. Next base: position 8,944,866 of record NC_064913.1, read on the forward strand.
GTGCCAGGAGCCATTTGAACAGTTTAACAGTTTAGATGGTGTAATTCCAGCGCGTGACAGTATTACCCATTGCTGCTTAAATTACTACTATAGATGCTGCATATTTTCTAGATTTATCCATTAGGCCAGGTCCATATTATTCAGGTTAGTGGAAAGTTGATTGCAGTTCACTTTAGGCCAATAACTACTACTTCCATATGGTATTATTTCATTGTGCTGTTTTGCTTTCATGTAACTTTTAGCAAATATTTACCTTAGGTTAAATACACTTTGCAGAATTTTGCCAAGATAACTGAATTAGAGTGCTATGGTTAAAAAAAAAAAAAGAAAAAAAAGGAAAAAAGTGAAAGATCGTGTCTACAGCTCCTGTTGCTGGGATAGAAAGTGCCCTTTCTACTGAAGCAGCAGAGACATCACCAGTAGCTATATTAAAATACTTTTATTACTTTACCTTTCCAATGTGCTTTACAGAAGTACTTGAAAATAGAATTCAGAAGCTTTGCTAACATGAAAAGTTGCAGCTGTCTTTTTCCTTCTTCCTCTGTAGAGTAGATGAAATAATGTAATAACACCTTATCTGATGTAATCCTTCAAGACTTAGTCTTTTACTATTTAGATATACATGTATTTTTCTCTTATGATAATTCAGTATGATAGTAATGGGGAAAGAATGTAAGTTTTGAGTAGTGCTGATGCTCCACTGTCTAGCTTCTTGTAATTAAAGAGAAAAAAGTGCTTTTCTTATCTGATGTGACAGGATTTATGCAAATTCTGTGCTCAGCATTCAGTCCATCAGAAAAGCGTGACTGCTGCAGTATTTCAAAAGGATTTTGTACAACGCTTTGTGTCTCCTTTTTTGATTCACAAAGTATTTTAATAAAGAATAATTTCTTGAGCATATAGGAGTAAGAAGAGCTCCAAAAGTTCAATGTCCTTCAAAACATACTTGAAATAGACATTGGACTAAATTTGAGATAAAACACAATGTAAAAGTTGTGTCCAAGACAGTAAAGGTTTACTGACCATGATAAGAACTTTTCTCTTAATTCTTTACTGGTTTATAGGATTAAAGAACATGATTTTATGTTAGGTTTAATGAATTATTGGTGCAAATTAAGCATGGCTTCTCTAAAATCATGCATTTGCAGAGCAATGACTGAAATAGCAAGCCATCTATTCTACTAGGAGTCTTTTTTTCTGGCTTTTGTCTTGATTCCATGTTCATAGTAGGTTTGAAACCCAGCAGTTGTAGACACTTAAAAATTATCTGCAGGAAAATGCAATAATGCATATTTATTGATTTCCAATTAATAAGCTATGTGAGTCCTCTCTGAACTTTATCCAGGATATTTATCTGGCTGATGTTTGATACATATGTCTTCTAATGCCTTTTTGTTGTTGTTACTGGTTTGTTCATGGTTTTTTGTTGGGGTTTTTTGTTTGTTTCGGAAGACTTAAAATAAGAGATCCAAATGAAAAACGCCTGTCCCATGGACAAATTGTGCAGATGAGGACCAAAAATTCTTTGGATGCTATATAGTGGTAAGTGAATTACAGTGTTGTGTCAACATATGTCTGATTCTGGCAGGTTTTATGTGGACCTTTGTTTAAAAGAACCTCTCCAGATCTCAGTGGGTGAATTGTTCTAACAAGTAGGTGGAAATTAACACAACAGAGGAATTACTATGTGCATAGGTGCTGATATGGATATTACATTTGTGGATTATTTTGGTGTACAAGAAACCTGTTGAAATTCAAAGAAAAAACAGTGGAAAGAGATGTGCAAAAAGCCATGCCTATGCATGTGGTGGGCATCTTGCTCGCTGTAAATGACAGCTCTTACAATTTTTGCTTGATCTGATACTAATAAAATAATCTTTTTTCATTAGGTTTTTCTGCAGCAATTTATGAGGAAATTAGCAATAGTATACATTCTTTGCAGCAAGATAGGGAGGCAGTTGAGGGATTGCTGTATAATAAATCACGTACAGCAGATGTTGCTCATCTCAAGGAAACAATGTATGAACTAGAGGACATGCTGGGAGACATTCTACCATATGGATGAAAACCTTAAAATCCTTCCAAGTATGAAATTCCCCATGGGCTCAAGTCTTAGATCCGTGTGTGTAGAAACTGTCCAGGTTGGTTCTCTCTTCCAAAATATATCAGGGCTGAAATAAGATTTGCATCTCATTTCTACATGGAAACAGGATGGTCATTTTCACTACTGGTGAATAAGTAGCAAAATTGAGTTCAGACTTACCTTGAAGGTGGGGAAAAAAAAAATATTAAAAATCAGGTTTTCCTTTGATGGAAGATCCAGTTTGGAAAATGATCAATCCTTTACCTTTAACCTGTAAAAAATGAAGCTAGAAGAATTTATCATCATAAAAATTCTGTTGAAAATACTGATCTGTTTCCTACTGTAAGCCTTCCCATAGTAAGAAGAGGAAATTTGCTGGAGCTAATATTGGAAAAGCTAGATCAATGCAAGGAAGTATTATTTAGTGAAGAGAATGGTAATTCCTTAGCAGTCTTGCTGTAAGAAATCATGTTTTTGCTGGACTGCATAGATAGCACTAGGATTATTAAATAACATTATCAGGAATAAAAATTAAGATATTAGTAAGGCATGAACATTTATGTTATAAATTAACAGAAATGATAAAGCTCCTTTGAGAGCACAAATCTGCATCTTTTCCTTTCTAATTGCATAGCTGTACTCTGGAGATTTTCACTTTTCTGTAAGTTATTAGATAGTGACAGAAGCAGTATGGCAAAACTGGCAAAAGCAGAGTATGAGCTAGCTCTTACACAGTGACATAATTTTAAGACCTCCATTTGATTTGTAGTAACATTCATAAAATATACATGACTATTTCACCTTATCTCCAGCTCTAAAAAGCATTTTGGCAACTGTATATCAAGCACGTAAAAATAAAATCACTTTTAAAGAACTTTTCAAGATTGAATTAAGCAGGTCTTTTATCACTGCCTTGAAATAACTGTGGGAGAGAAAGTTGAGCTTGTCTAAAAAAAAGAGTATCTTAAGTCCAAAATACATAATAATCTTCTTATGGACAATGAATTTGTGACAAAGGTTCATCAGCCTCTGTTGCCTGTGGAACAAGATAGGAAAATCTGCTTTTGAAGTTAACAAGCTGCATTATTCAGACTCTCTGACTGTCAGGAGATTTCTGCCCTTGATAGCAGCGATCTTCTAATTCAGTGCCTGACTGCCATTTCTACAGTTTGGACCATGAGTGGGTAGCAGTTACACTGGAGGAGAGAGCATGGTTCCTGGCAGCCATGGATGAAGCACAGCCTGTTAAAGTTCTGGGGTTCCGACCTGCTGCTTTTGAGTACAGATAAATCACTGAGCTCCTAAAAGCTTAGATTAGAGGTTTTGGCAGGATTTTGCACACTGTTGTTTGGCAAGGTCATTTCCTGGTGGTGCTGCCCTTTCATGCAACAAAGCAAGAAAAAAGAAAGTAACTGTGTCCTCAGAGATGGATATATTTGGACAAAAGCATCTGAAGGACTTTGCATGTAGCTTCTGGAAGTAGTCCAGTGAAGTTAAAAGGGTGTAAAACTCAGTGCCAGCCTTCATTTTTATCTTTGTGGGTTTGCCAGTTATGGTGGTTTTGGTCTTTGTTCCTACTGCTCAAGCTGTTCCTTACATTGGTTAGCAAGAGGCAAGGACAGGTCTTAAACGTTAAATGATATTATTTCTCACCTCTCTTCCTTCCCAATCCACCAGTGCAATCTTTGTATAAGGATCTACATTCTTTTTCTCTTTTTGATTGGTTTCATGCTTTCTTACAATCAAGGAACTTGTATTTAGCCTCAACTTATGGCCAAGGTGATAAGATGTGTGATAGGAGTCCTATGCCACATTAGAGTGAGTCTGTTAGGAAAAAAGAACAATCCTCAAAACAAATCCTGAAGAAATTAGACAGGAGAGTGATACCAGAGTAGCACATCTTAAAATAGATCAAAAAAAGGATAATTTAACTTGATTTCCGAACAGAAAACTATTCCTAAATTTTTCTTTTCCTGAAGAAAATGTCCATAAATTTAAAAACCCACTTTCCTTTAAAATTTCCTAGCAGCACTGTGTTTTAGGTTGATCGTTTTCTTTCTTCCCAACAGAGTAAGCAGGATGATTACATAAATGTATTTTTCCTTGCAAAACCAGAATAATTAGGTGTCTGTATGTCTATATATGCATGTAAATGTATATACTTAAAACAAACATGTTGATTATCTACTAACCTCCTAGGCTTCATCACAGCAGTACAGTTGTTCATATCTGCAAATGAGTCTCAAGTGGAGTTGGAGGATTCCAAATCTCTGGCATCTTTTGAAAAACTGACAGCATGTTGCTGGTAGAAGAAAAGGCCTTTTCCTCTCACTCAACCACTACTTCTACATGTCTGTCCATAATTATAATAAAAGAAGGAAGATACTTGTACTATTTTTTGTAGTAACAACATTATTGTAATCATTTTCTGACTCCATAATCTCCATTTTCCTTTATAGTCTCAGTGCTGCAAGTGGGATTCATTTGATCTGTATAACGCTGACCTGGTACAAAAATAATCAAAGTGCAGAGTTTAAATTTTAATCTCTTTTTTTGATCAGAAGACTCTACATTTTATTCCCCCCACTTCACAAAAGGATCTTCACTCAATCTATGGTAAGAACTTTTAATTAAAATATTTACCTTACAGTTTTTAAAGATAGCTTATTTTGGTTAAATGTTACCTTCTACTTTTATCCCTGAGGGGAAAAAAACCCTATTACAATTTTTGTAAATTTATTTTTATTCCTAAGTATTATTGCAGAAGTGTCAAAATAATTAGGTCAAGTGGTGGCAATAAGCCCAACAGAAATAAACAGCTCAGCTCATGATTTGCCATAAGATATTTCAACTGCAGTTTGCAGTTTAAATTTTGTTAAATTCGTGCCAGCTAGTTTAATAAATTGAAAACAAGAACACTTTTAATTTTATGTAATACATGCATTAGAGATTTTTCTCTTAGTTTAAGATGTCAAATCATTAGCTCTGTCCTCCCTCTTGCCCTTTCCTAAAACAGCTGCAGAGGAAATCTGTCTAACCTCAGCAGCCTCTGAAAATTAAACAGGACAAAAGATGTTGGAATGACTAAAAATTTGAAATTACCCTGGCCATAAGGCCAATTTTTATTAATCAGAGAGAGTAATACTATAAGCTAGTATAAAACATACAGTTTCATTGGCATGTAAAATATGCTTTTTTACATATTTTCATGTTCACATCATGTACTATTAACAATCTACTTCAAAATGTCTTTTATATATATACATGTAGACATATACACATACACATCCATATATACCCACATATGCGTTTGGCTCATATTTTTATTTTAAATGGCATAACATGTAGAGAACATAAATCTCAGTAAGGAAGGCTACAGTTATACCTCCACTTCTCTGCCAGGTACCAAAATTAAAGAAATGTGGTCAGTCTCTACTATCAAGCTGTGTTCAAACACTAAACAGATACTGGGAATGCCATCTTCCCCGAAGAAGCAATCCTGAAATTCCCCCCAAACTGGATAAAGAAAGGGACAAACACAGCCAAGTTCTTGCTTTCGGCTGGAAAGCTTGACCTTGATATCTGTGAGCCTGAAAGAAAGGACAGATAGAAATTCTTTATCCTGAGTGTCTCAGAACTACACTTTGCAGAGCTTTTGTCCTGTTATCAGATGTCTAGCTTGAGGTGGATGATAATATAACTTGTATGTCAAACCCATTAACATCAAGATGAATTTCTTCCTATTAGTGCCGACAGAGTTTGGATCAAAATGCAGCAGTCAGCAGTGCAGACCCTCCATCTTATTGTTCTGCACCTCTTGTAGGAAGCTGCTGAGGCTACCCTAAGACACTGTTCCAGGGATCTTCACTCAGAAAACTGTATGGGAGACGGCTTTTCTTCCAAACCATCTTTAGTTTTCATATCCTTGCATACTGACTCAGCATTGGTGTATTTATTCTTCCTATATGTTTTATTACGGATGATCTATGAACATAAAAAATTGCAATATTTAGCAAGGAACTAGAATGCTACATACATTTTGATCAATATGTTGCATAATGAGCCTCTTTGTCAGCAAGTTACTCTTCGCCGTGAACTTCTTACTGTTCAGCAGAATTTTGGGTGACTAAGGGGAGGCTAAAAGGGAGAAGGGAAGAAAGGACACAGAAACAGAAAATTGAAATTAGAAGTGGTATCTTAAGCCCCAAAACCTGTCTGAAATTTATGAGTATCTTTGCTTAAAACCTTGATCCTGCAACAGTTAAGCAATATGTAATATTATACCTGCATGGACTTCCCATGATTCTGTTGATTGAGTGGAAATGCTCACACGGGTAAAGACTGGCAAGGGAATAAGCCCCCTCAAGATCATGGCATAAATCCAACCAATAGCTAGTAATAGATCTGCATCCACATTCTCCCTGTTGATAATGGTAATGGTGATGAACTGATGTAATGGTGGGGGGGGGGCTGGGGGAACAGAAGGCATAGAAAGGTGAAATATCTAAATGGTATTAAAGCCAGCATAGAAGGCTAGATTAGGTATTTTTTCTATCATTCATTTCTGCAAAGGCATCATATAAATACTTCAGACAGAAAGCAACAACTAAGAGGTAGAAACCAACAAATAAATCACAATAAAGTAACAGGACAATATTTTTAGAAGTTGGGAATGTCCCATGAGTCTCTCAACTTAATTCTAAGAGTAAACAAATACTCAGCTTTGGGAAGAGTTTTCCTTACTTTAAAGAAGAATATACTACCCTTCTAAGAAAATACAAGCTGATTTGCAAATCAGAACAGATAACACAGTTCCTATGACATGAAATAAAAATGTCTCAAAAATTTCTTTTTCTAGTTATTTCTCAGAGCCCTCATCTGTGTGACCTCTTCCAGAATTTTTCTTGCTACAGCAGGCATTTTGCTTTTTCTCCCAATCTCTCCATGACTGTTAGTTCATGAAGTGACTAATTCAAGTTGTAAAAACATATCAGAGTAATAGGACTTTCACAGTTGGAGCTTATATCCTCTGCTCTTGAGACCCACAAGTTTCTGACCTGACAGTCTGAATTAGAGAAAAAGTCTCTTTTCCTACCTTCTTTACAATCTGTTCCCTGCTCACACATAAATTGGAATCCTTTATATTTCTTTTCTCTTGATAAAACTACAAAAAAAAAAAAAAAAAAAAAAAAAAAGGCAAAAAAACCCAAAAATACCTCCAGGAACTTGGTTCTATATTTCTTGTAGTATGGGATTTTTTAGGCATGTTCTCTAATTAGAATTAATCAATAAAACAACATTTCTGTAAACGATAATTTATCTGGAACACTTCAGGCATACTCGAGACTTTGAATAAATAATAGATACAAATAATTATAGCACTAAGAAGAAATAATGTTTATTCACAGGAGAAATTAAATTTTAAGTATTTTTCTCGCAGTTTTATTTTTAATTATTGTCACCAGAAGTGACAAATCTGATTAAAAAATCTAAATAGATTTTGAAGGGCTTAGAGTATTCAGCAGCCTACATTATCCTCAATTTTCCCACTATACTCAGAAGAACTTCTGAATTCAGAGTATTTTGGAAAACATGGCCTCCTCTTTCCGGAATCATGAAGGGACGCATTCAGAAGCACCTAAGTCCTACTTAACATCTCTCGTTAAAAGCCAAAGGGAGATGGACTGAAAACTGTCCTACTTACGAATCCCCACAAAAAGTCTGATGGGCCAACGTAAGCTCTGTAAAGGCTTATTAAATTTGGTGAGGAAACTGCTGAGATGCAGTGACTGAAGGCTGTTTGAGAATACATGAGAAGTATCGTTCATGATTTCTCTTTTCTCCAACTGCTTCCTAGGTATCTGCTTTTGCCCATGTGAACAGGAGGATAAAGGTTGAACTGGGTTCCGTGAGCTGCCTTATCCCTCTCTCCATTCAGCAGCAGTTTAGCAGAGAAGGAAATATTTAAATGTGCACGCACAGTTTTGAAACCTGTGTGCCAGCGCAGAGAACTGGTATGCTCACAGGAGGAGTGAGCGGTGAACAGCACACCACAGATTTATTACTGCAGGTTTGTGAATGCCTGAGAAATCTGCAAGGTGTTCTCACAGGCTTTGCGTGATTTATTCTCTATGTGGAGCTCTATACTTGGCAAGGACTGGCGGTACAACAGAAATGGGGAAAATCAGGCTTTCGGGAAATGAAGAATCAGCCAACATTCTTCCCACAGCTGGTTTTAGCTGAGATAGAGTTAATTTTCTTTCTAGTAGCTGGTATAGTGTTATGGCTTGGATTTAGTAGAAGAATGTTGATAACACACTACATTTTCAGTTGTTGCTAAGTCGTGTTTAGACGCAGTCAAGGATTTTTCAGCTTCTCATGCCCAGCCAGCAAGAAGGCTGGAGGGGCACAAGGAGTCGGGAGGGGACACAGCCATGGCAGCTGACCCCAACTGGCCAGAGGGGTATTCCATACCGTGTGACGTCATGCCCAGTATATAAACTGGGGGGAGTTGGCCTGGGTCGGGGGTATCACTGCTTGGGAAATAACTGGGCATTGGTCGGTGAGTGGTGAGCAATTGCATTGTGCAGCACTTGTTTTGTATTTTCTAATTCTTTTTTTATTGTATTATTATTATTATTGTTATTATTTATTATTATTATCATTATTATTATTTTATTTCTTTCTGTCCTATTAAACTGTATCTCAATCCACGAGTTTTACTTTTTTTTTTCCGATTCTCTCCCCCATCCCACTGCGTGGCAGGGAGTAATCGAGTGGCTGCGTGGTGTTTAGTTGCTGGCTGGGGTTAAACCATGACACTCTAATTCCTGGAACAAAAGAGACCTCTAATTCCTGGAACAAAAGAGAAAACTCTTCAATCGTTATGAGATAACCACTGCTTTCATGGGCATGGAAGGAGCATTGCGTATTTCAGGTGTAAATTTGGTAAGGGACACTTGTTCTGAGTGAAACTGCCTCAGAGGGGACAGTGAGGCACCAGATGTGATCTAAGCAAGTCCTACCAGTCAAAAGAAATTCTGACAGTAATGAAATCATAATAGCAGATTATTAATAAATAGTAAGTTCAAAGTTTAATTTTGACATTGTTTTTCATTCTTTAAAATGACAGGCCACAAACATAATGTCATAGTGTCAGGCTGGAATCAGGCTGCCGTGGGGAGAATTTCTGTCTCTTAGATGAAAATAAAGATTTTCCAGTGTTTTATTTTGATACAGGCAATCCAGGAGAAGCACATAAGTGGCATATGAGTCATTCTGAATCTATGCAAACATAAGCTTTGTTTCATTTGAGGAATGGACAAAACTGCAGAACTGTCCTTATTTCAACTGAACAAGCTCACTAGCTTCTGAACAGTACAAACAGGTGTGTTTTCTGTAACTCCACAGCATGTTTTTGTTGGATTATTATCATTATCATCATTATTATCATTATCATTGTCATAGTAACTTCAAGTCCTAATCCTGAAAATGTGCCTCACTTCTCGAGGTGATATACAAACACAAGTGTGAAAAAGATGACCCTTAATCAAAAGAATTCTCCCATAACTATTCATTGCAATTGTAGCTCATTTCTGATTGCTACCAGCTACTCTCTAGTACATCAATAATGGCCATCCACACTACAGGACACAGTAGATTTAATTCAGTGTTTCATTTTATAGGGATTGTTGCATGGAATTGCTAAATAAGTGGTATCTGTAATCAGTTTGTGTGGAAACCGACTTCTCAGATTTAAACCTCTCTTAAATCCTGTTCATAATTTGGTCAGTGGTTATTACAAGTATCATCAATCACAAGGTGAAAGATCATGGAGCAAAACCACATTGCTTGTATGTTGTGTATATTGCACATTTTCTAATATACATGTATTGTGTTACACAGACTTTTCTTTGCTCTTTGTTCTATCTACTCTATTATAGTAATTCCTTTCCAAATTAGGAAGAGTATTATTAGTTGTAGTCTAAAAAGGCATTACTAGTTCAGGTAACAGGATTCAAATACTGCTGGTTATTGGAGGGGTATGTTGTTAAAGTGAATATACCTGAGCTCTTTGTACGTATATTTACCAAACAAAGTAAATCTCTGCAGCAATTATATGATCCAACTCAGTAATTACAAACTTTGATTGACCTAATAAACACATTTCCTTTGTGTATGAACTGTAAATGCACAAAAATACATTTATGCCCCAGAATGTAATGATAAGCACATAAAAGAAAGCTGTACAAGCCAGACACTAAGTTTGGAGAGGTGGGTAGGAAAAGTTGAGGATCTTAAGTTTGGAGAGGCGGGAGACTGAAGATGTGGAAAGGAAAACAATAGAGAATTGAAGACAAGATTTTCATAGCAAATTCATAAAGTTAAATTTTCAACTGCTTAAAAAAGAGACCAGATTTTCCAGAAGGATGAACATACAGTGGCATCCACCAAAGATATTACAATTTATTTAGGTGCTGAATTTGGGCATGGAAGCGTCTTTCAAATGTCTGTCATGTCTCATGGAGTTTGGGAGAGAAAGAAGAATATTTATATTTTGCCATACCATTGTTAAATGTTTTTAGAATAATTTATAATCCTGCTGAGATCAGAATGGTAGCAAGAACATAATGAGGACTTCAAAAAAGAAGGACTCCCTGTTCAATCTGACTGTGAGGTTTCACTGATAACATAGGGGTAGCAATATACAAGACTGGTGCCAGTTTATCCCAGGAAGAAAAAAAAAAAAAAATGGATAAGAAATATTTCCATGCAAAGTTCTCTTCAGAATTTTCAGTTTCAGACCACTGCTAGATTCAGTATTTATTCATTCTTCATACTTCTTAACAACACCAAGACAATTCATGGAAATTAAACCGACAATGTGTGGCACAACAGTTAAAATCAATATCGTGCTTACAGTTCTGTTATTAATTCCACAATAAAACTCAATGATCACTGAACAGGGTTAATAATTAAACTTAAAATATCCCCATTTGCATACATATAAACCTAGATTCTTCTGTGTCAGTGAAATAAAGATTATTGCATCCGTTTCAAGTAGATGTAGACTGGTATCAAGTTGGAAAATTTTCTGAGCAAAATGTATTTATGGCAAAGTAAAGTGAGATAATTATGATTTACAGTGAACTAATCTAACAAATGATAAAAATTTGCAATTTTGATTGTTATTTATGGTCTGGATTTACACCTTGGTTTTGAAGGAGTTTACCACCCTGGCAGACTTCAAGCCTGATTCACCTGCTCTGCAGGAATAGTAAATTCTTCATTTAATTTTAAAGCCAGTTGGGGAATCAATTTTTGTTCTTTTCACAAAATACTTTTCCTTAACTTGGCAGTTAAAGTCACAGTCATATCAGGTCATAATAGAATTTGGTGACATGTTAGAAACTGTGAGATAGCTAGTTTCAGAAATTTAAAGTGCTGTTTTGAGGTAATTTTTTGTTCATTTTTAGCTCTGTAATATGCACATATTACATGAAAGAGGTACTACTGTTGGAATGTGTTATAAAACTGTCATCAAGGTCATCCCCTTTCACTTCGAGAATTGTCAACTAGACCATAGAGTATTTTCTTACAGTATTCCCACCTTATTTTTTGTTACATCTGCCGCATTTCATCTAGTAGAAGCTTGCATTCTAAAGAGGAAAAAGTAGTCAAACATTGTCCTCCTTCCTCTTTATCAATGTTTCCCAGCAGCACTAATGTGACATAGTGCTGCACATTATGCAAATATGCCCATTTGTTTTCATAGTCCCTTCGCACTTTACAAACTCTTATTCATCCTCTACTGCCTCATCAGTGAATAATTGATTCCCATAATATTTCATTAGCAAAATAAAAATTTATAGTCTCATTTAGAGCAATATGTACATTTAAACTCACCCCCCAAAGATGTAGAACTTTGCATATACAAATGCATAGCATAACCATCAGAAATAGGCAAGATGTTATATATGAACTGATTTATTCTCTGAACAGTTCTAGTAGTCAAATTATAAAATTAAACCATACCTTTTACTTGGGTATCCAGATTGGTAACACTTATATATTTTTATTTCTAACTATTTGCATTTTTATTGTAATTTTAATGATCTTTAGTAGACTTCTATTTGTATCTTTAACTGTGGAACAAAATGTGTATTTAATTTTATTGATATTAATCTTATATTTCTGCTGATATGTACTGGGAATTCAGCATTCAAAGCCCTTTTTTTTGTAATTTCATCTGAGAAATTCAAATTGCACTTGATATGTGAATATTTATTCAAGTATTTACAAGCTCATCCAAAAAATGCATTTGATAGAATATAACTATCAAAGTGGAACTTAGCGTGACACAAGCTTCCGTTAGCATGCCAAACCTCAAGAGGAGTGAAGTTGAAGCATTCTGTTCATTTATCATGCCAGAAAAATACCACATATCATCAGTACAGTTTTTTCACTTGTAGAAAACCTCTCCTTCTTTGGACTTCTTTCTATATAGTGAAAATCAGGTGGTGAACAACAGGTTTAGTAGGGTGGGAATTTGTTTTGCTAACTGCTGGAAAACTCATGAGTTAGAGAAGAGATATTTAATTCATCACTCTTACAGTCTGCCTGCCGGCTGGGTACAGCCAGGCATAGCTTAGAGCAGCTCTGAGGCTGCCCTATTGTTTAAGACAAAAGCCCCAGGCTGACCCAAGAAACAGAAGACAGAAAAAAAGATCGGCTCCACACAGGTCCTCTAAGGTCTACTCCGTACAGTTGAGAAGTTATCTCATACCTTAAATATATGGGTCATGTCAGTGAATGGTAACAGGTAAGCATCTAACCTCTCTCGGTTCCAAAAGACAGTTGCAGAATGTGTCGAGTTCTTTCAGGCCATTGAACTCGGATTTCAATGATGGCTGCAAATTTAAAAGACCTATTCTGCACTCTTTGGATACATAGAGAAATTTTAACTCAAATGTCAAAGGACTGAGTCCTACTGAAAAGTCCATTTCCTTATGTGAGGTACATAAATTTATCTCCTTTTTTATAAAAATATATAAAAAAGTTCAATACCTGAGACTCGATTCTGCGTCTGGATTAAGATCTTATAATGGTGAACTGCGTTTTGGGGGTGATAACTGATCCCCAACTGCCATGCTGGGATTCCAGGTACTGAAGGACACAGGCGTATGAGTGAAAATGATCTACCCCTGTTAGAATCCAACTACAAATGATTATATCCCACTCCTCTTTAAAACAATTTTCTCTGCAGATATCTGCTGTAGAAACCTGCTGGAAAGTACAAACAGAAATACATCAATGTACATCAGCAGGACTACAAGACAGATTTCTGTGTTTATTTCTCATTGTGACACTGGAGTGAATGGTGACCTTACAAGAACATAGACAGATGGATATATATGAATTCCTTACCTTGGCTGCCAATGAATAATGGCAGGGAACAGCAATCTAAAACTTCATCCACAAAAAATGAAATGCTGAATGCTATTTATACGAGTGAAAAATAAATCAATATGGAATTTCAAATCTTTTCTGCCTTATTTTTAAAGGAATATATCCCATTTACAGAAGGTCATAGAGGAAAATTAAACTACACTAATTTTATTTTTTTTTTTAAATAGATCTTTAATTCCAGAAGGAATTGTCACAGTGAAATGGATATTTAATCAACAGCAATGTGGTGCATTTCAAAAAAGTACTTTAATTTTCCACAGACAGGGAAAGGTTGGAAGGGATTTTAGGCAGCATGAATAACTTTGTCTGTGCTTCCACTCAGCTTCTTTCAGACTTAAAGTCTAAGACCAAAGCAAAAGCAAAAAAAAAAAAAAAAAAGAAAGAAAAAAGCTACATAGGCATCATCCAGAAAGTCGTTTCACTATAATGTATACCAATTTTCTCAGCAGCCGTATAACAGAAAATTTGGTTGAACAATAGCTTTAAGAAGTACTTTTTAAAACAACACTTCTCATAAATGATACGGTTCCAGTGGAAGAAAAAACCTTGACTAGGCTGTAATGTATACCTCTCAATGAGCATTAACTAAAGCGCTTTTTCTTTTCTTCTTTTTTTTTTTTTTTTTTTTCTTTTTTCTACCCCTCCAGGAAAGTATTCTCTAATCTCTTCCAGGCTTAAAGTTAGACATTATTCAGGTCAGTAATTAAACATTTAAAAATACATTTTCATTTGCACTGTGCTTAACCAAATTACAGAATGGATAAAGATTAAAGACTGTACTCAGACCACATATTGCAACTCTTATATACACTGAACCTAGGCACTGCAATTGCTTCTCTCCATTAAACCTACAGAACGTATGGCTGAGTTGACAGAAAACAGGACAAATTAGTCATCAGTGTCTTGACCTTAGAAGGTACAGTGGATGCTTAAGCCTGCCTTACATTCCTTAGCAGGTAGTTTAAATACAATCTTAAATTACTACTGTCGCTTTATGTTGCAGGCACAGCTTATATTAAATGTACTTCATGGTTCAAAGTTAATTTTTCATGTTACTACTTGGAGAATTCTGACATGAAATTCTATTCCCTTAATGTAAATGAGTTTTGCCATTGAATTAAATGGAGCTAGGAAGTCACCCCAGGTAGAGAGATCCATCACAAACTGATATTAAAACTGTTTAGATAAACATTTTGAAGGATTTGTTTATCACAATAGTGCTTTGATTCAGAATGCTTGTTTTAACCACCAGAAAAGATGTATGAATATTTTTCTCCTTCTATTTCTGAAAAACTGTAGCTCTTTAAAAATCGATGTTACAAAATGAAACATATGGCATGCTTTTGAAACCTATATTAGAATTTCTCACTCCTCAGAATTTATAAGTCACTTCAATGTAATCCTGTATTTAATAGTAGAATAATTTGAAATAGATTGCAGAGTAATGCAGAACCATACAGGAACTAGAAAATCAAATAGAATCACCTGTGATTTTGTTCCCAGTTAAGACTGAGGTCTTGATACTCCTTTCCTTTTGCAAGGGTGTAGGAGATCAAACATAGGAAAGATGAAAGGCCAGTACTGACTTTCCTGGCGTGATCCCTTTTCCTTTAACCTGGAAAGACTCCCTCCTTTTCAGCTGGTCTCCCTTTGGACAACAGGATTCTCATATCTGGAGTAAATACCTCAGAGAGAATAGATTTGTTTTCTCCATCGCCTTATTGACAATATCTACGTGATTTCCGTGTGCAGTTCAGCCTGTGATCAGCACTTTAGGTTTCTAATTTCAAGCAGCCACGTGGGAAAAAAAAGACTAGAACCTGATAGTAATTGTGCTTGATTAGCTGGGGTAGAGGGAAGTACAACTAACTCACAATAACAGAAGCAAGGGATATTTCCTTCCTTTATTCTTACCTGGGTATTATACAGATTTTTATAACAGCTATGCCATGAATGCTCCAAACTTTTGTCTTAGACCACAACTGAGCCTTGCTCCTGGTTAATGGCTGAAGTTTTGTAAGCTAGTCTTGTGCTGGTCATTTTGATTTAATACTGTTGTTGTATTGTGATTGTTCATTGCAAGTCTTGGATTCAGAAGTATATATTCCATTATGGATATCACTGAACTTTGAGCTTTGATAAAGTTTTTAATTCTATTTTAATTTTCAAAAAAACTATGATAAAATAGCCAAATTTTGCATGGAAAGTATATGCCACACATTAATATTAATTAATGGAGTTTCCTTTCTTAATTACAAGGGGTTTTTTGATACTAGGTCATCATCAGAATTTTTTGAGATTTGAGACTGGCAAACTGTCCTCCCAACCTGTAGTCTTTATTGCCAGTCAGGCAATTTATTTGTTTGTTTGTTTGTTTGTTTGTTTGTTTTATTCTTTTTGCCAGAAGGCTTTGTCCTGCTGTCTTGCACAGCCTGGGACATACAGAATAAAAGTACTTTCATGACACCACTTCAAACAGTAAAAGGAGCAGATTGTTTATTGTTATTCATACCGACTTCACAAAAAACAGTTACCTTGTGTTTTCTCCTATTTGCCTTCCTGTATTTCCAAATGAAAAATTTAAAGTTTTTTTGATCTGTGGTATGTGATAAGCTTATGGAAAATGCCCATTGACAACCCTGCATACAGCTGGAATGGTTTCTGATGGCTTCATAGGAGTGGTGACTGAAAAGTGTCTGTTGTACAATGTGTTTATTTTCTATTGCAGTGAATGTACTGATAAATCTTTGGATGACAATATTTACAAATGTTCCAATGAATAGTCTAAAGCTGCCTTTCAAAAGAAGACATTAGTCAGTTTTGGGGAGCCAAGCCTTATATTAATATACTTAGTGTCTTGACAGTTAAAATGTTCCCCCTCCTGAAGGGAAAAAACCCAATCTTGACAATACATGTAAAATGAAATAAGATGGCCATAAATTGTTGGTGTTACTTTAACATTTTTGAAGATGGATATTATAAGTAAAGTTACAATTTTAACATTCAAAATTAGATCCTCAGTGGCTCTTTTTAAATCATGGGAGTAGGCAAAAGAATAGACATCTATGATATGCTGAAATCCATTGAAAAAATTGCAATATCTATTAAAAAAACTACGAAATGAAAGCCTAAAAATGTACAAACATTTTGAAATATCATTGAATGACCAGTCTGTAGTTGTTCATGAAATCTCAAATTGTTGTAATTGCTTGAAAGACATTTTTTTAAATATAAAATTATGCATCCATTCTTAATGAAACAAGATCGTTAAATGGTAATCCTATTAAAGCACAAGGGGCACATGGTTTCCAGATCTGTTAACCTGGCTCTTCCTGTAGCATAACTGAAGGATCTCAATTTGCCTGATATAAGCGATAATGAATTTCACTGCGTAAGACCGATCTCGAGGCCCATGTAGAAGGAATAATCTTCAGAGATTTTTAGAAGACTGGGTTCTATGTCTTTAAACAAGGTCAATCTGTATGCTGAAACTCACAAATTTGGTTTAAATGGGTTAAACTCCGGCTGCTTTTTGTCTTACAGGCTGAGTAGAACACAACCACATTACTTATCTTGGATGACTGACACATACACTCTGATGAGTGTCAAAATAATGGTTTAAAACATATCCCCAATATTTTTCCCTCTGTTTTTCAACTGATCGCCTCAACAGCTGGCTTGACAGAAGTGCTGCATACAGTTCACAGCATAGAAAAGTCCAGTGCTTTAACATAAACCTGACTTTGCCAAGATAAAATACTGCATTGTACCTCTCTCTCCTAGTAAATATGCTTGAGGATAGACTCTTCAACTCATAGGTGGTTTCTTTTTTTCACATACTGTTTGTCCAAATTTTGCAGTTCTATTAGTTAAACTCTTCAGTGTATGAGCAGAAATTCAACTTCTCAAACTTCCAAACATTTCAGCATCACATCAAGTAACTACCAAGAATTTATCATAATAGAAAATTGGCTAAAACCATAAATCTGTGTATTAAACCCCAAATGGCCCCTGAAAACTAATCTGCATTAATTGGCCACTAAGCACACGGAGTCATATTTAAATTACGTACCTATAACTCTCCATACTTTTCAAAGTTAAGACACTGAGATGACTGGTTATGATCAGTCACTTGACTTTACGATCATGAAAGCACTATCTTACATGTGTAAGAGCTGGTGAGCCTTCCCAGGGACTGCCATCTGCTATTTTAGAAGTTTCTCAAAATTATAACTAAACTGTCCTGTGTTACCTTGACGATACATATGACTAAAATCCATACTTTTCCCTATTGATTTTATTCTTTCATTTCAGCTAAAGAAGTAGACTGTATCTGTCCAAGATAACCTGTAGCTGATTGTTTGTTTCTTTGTTTTAACAATGAGCAATTTTTATTTTTTTTTTTTGGTATTAGGGAGACATTTATTTTGTAGTGACACCAAAGCCTCTCTGTGTGGATCTGAGAGCAACCCATGGGTCACTGTCACCACAGCTCAGGAATGATGACCCTAATGAGACTTTTGAGAGCTTTTGCCTGGGTACTGAAATGACTGTAGTTTTGTTTGTGTGTTACCCAAGTAGAAGGTGAAACCTGTAAATTCCTCTGCTTGGCAGCTTCTGAAGTAGTTCTGTCTTAGCTTGCGCACAATGCCACACTTGATTGCATTAGACACAACTTAGGATAGATGGTCTTCATGTAAATATGCCTGCAGTAACATCCCAGGCAACACGCATGCATTAAAAGTGCCAATCAATCAACATGAAGGACCTGATATAAAATCAGGACTCAAAAGAGAGGTTTCCATGCAGATTAAACCCTGCAACTTGAAACGAAGAGTCTCATCAAGAAGTGTCTCATTGTAAAAGATTTCTGCCTTATGTCCAATCCAAATCTACCCCCTTTCAGTTTAAAATCATTGCGCCTTGTCCTGTCTCTACAGGCCTTGGTAAAAAGTCTCTCTGCATCTTTCTTCTGTTCCCCCTTTAATTATTGAAAGCCTTCTCTTCTCTAGGCTGCACAACATCAACTGTCTCAGCCTGTCCTCATGGGACATTGTAGTACCATGAAATGTGTAAAATTCCTCTGTTACCCGCAAATAAAATATTGAGGGAGACAAGCAAAGGTGGAGTAAGACATACCATTCACAGTACTGAAACATTTCTTCTGATAGACAAAGAAAATGTAATTTTGAGTTTCAGCACTGTTAACCTCTGCAACAGAAAGAAAACTGCCAATGTTTTGTTCCTTGCCTTTTATTCACAACTAATGGGAAATTACACGAACAGGTTGCCTACAGAAAAATGTAAGCAGTTGCTTGGACTTCATGCAGGTCCTCTGGAATTTTTCCTTTAATTAATGAATCAATAGCAAGGGAAAATCTGTTATATGAGCTTTTCATGTTATTTGCCATGTACACACCAAAATGTATTTCTCCACGTTACTTCTGAGTTTAAAATTCTGAAGTGCATGATCAAGAGTATTGTGCAGATCTTTCCAAGAACCTATATGCTTATTGTGTGATATGGGTAGTTTCTAGTTTTTAGCAATTAACATCAAAGATTTTGGAAATGTAATAATATTTCTTCATTATAAGATGTGATTTTACTCAAGCAATCTGAAAATGTATCTCTTCTTAAGTCACATATCAAGTTTATGAGAAGTGTGTATAGGAACAGCAATTAAATGATAAAAATGATTTTAAGAAGATGGAGCAACCAATAGTTTTGGAGCTGCAGAAACAAGAATCTGTTCATTTAAGGAATTAAAGAGTTTCCCAGGTTCTCAGATTTTCTTCTGTCCAGACAATTAGAGATAATTTAAGTTCTATCTAGGATTTGCTACTAATTGCAACAGGGAAGAGTTCCTACCTATGATAGAAGCATACCTCAAGAATGAGATTCTATACAGAAGGCCTGAGCCCCACATATGCTACTGTCACGGTGTGATTCCCTGGGAGTACAGAGCATCCTTAAGCAGGAGTCAGTTGTACTGCTCTTCAGCGTAAGGCCCTTTGATAAGGCTATGACAGTAGAATATGCATTAGATAAATTACAGAAGAGTTCTAGAAACTTAAAGAGGCTTTTTATTTGTTTATTTTTAATTACAATGGCTCAGGAACTCCCCTTTACTCCAATCTCAGAATCCTGGTTTGAAAATGCTGATAGAGGACACACTAGACTGGGAAATAGACATTAACTTTGAGCAGAAACTATTAATCACTTCTTTCAAGGTTATTTATCTGATAGCAATGTACATGATACATACCAGGCATTTGTTCTATAGTCTGTATTTAAAAGGATTTTGGGATAATACTGATATTTTATCATATATCAGTACACTGTAAATGGTCTTGGGCACTTTCATTTTTTGGACCCTCAAACAAAATATGTCAATGACTGCATTAACTTCTCATCTATTATTTGCTGAACTCTACATCCTTTATTTCTTTTTCCTCTTTTTACAACCACTATTTCTTCAACTTCAGACTTTCTAAAGCACTCTTGGGATTAAGAGAGATTTTTTGTAAGATTTATTAGTTAATAAATCTAATTTGAAGCTGTGTTGGTTTTCTTTCTTTTTTTTTTTTTTTTTTCCTCAGCTGTTATCTTTTGTTTTATCCCTTGAATCCCAGATGTAATATAATATATGAACTTAAAATTCAGTGAACAAGTACGATACAAAGTAAAGTTATCCAAGTACAAGTTTATAAAATAATTCAGTACTAACATATTAATCTGGATTGATTTCTTGTCAACCTTTATTGACTCTGGTTGTCTTTTCCAGTTCCCTAGTTATCCTGGTGACAATTGTCTAACACAGTTACCAGAGTCTTCAGAAGAATACATGTTTTTACAGAACTTAGCATTGAACCACATTAACAATACTTTAGAAGAATAATGTTTTGAAGGTATCATATCTTTCAAATATTCTTTTCTCAGATCCATTACCTGGAACAGCATTGAATACACTGGGAAAGTCTACACAGCTGATATCTGAATGACCCATATGTTGGCCACCCGATGCCTTTCTTTTTGATGTAGATGCAATAGGGTTCTGCCCTATGCATCGGTGGTCCTCTCCAAATATGATTAAATGTGAATAATATACAGCAAGACTTTGTACTTAAGTATTTCTTTCTCATTATAACTATTTTCCCCACACCATAACAGTAAGAAGTTTATTGACAAAGGCAAACTTTATATGTTTGTTATTCCCACAAAGTCACTCACTCTACTCAGTGAATAGATTGCGACTGTGGCAGGTCTAGATGATCAAGCAGGTATAAAATAAACTGGAATGAGTTCAGGCTACAAGGCAGAAGAAAGTTTCAAATAGACAAAGTGGGATTCTAGGATAGTCTCTGAAATGAGAAGGTAGAAAAATACTATTAGAATGGACCTGAATAAATACAGGCTAAATTTTTGATAGTAAAGGACCAACCTCAGGATTGTGTTTCTACCATTTCATATTTGAAACTTAACTAGGTATTGAAGTGCTGACTGAATTTCATGTCAATCTACAGCTTAACATTAGGTTCGTTGATTAGACCAGAATAATCTACCTCTTATTTACTTAATTTAAATGCAGGAAGTTCATCAGATTGACCTAAGTGATACAGGATGCTTTTCTCAGTCCTATGTCCCTTATTCTGTTTAAAAATACAGACTAAGTTCCCAGAAGCATTTGCGACACTGCTTGTCAAATACTTGATTGGGTGCATTAAAAGAAAGTGAAAAATTATGCAAATTATTACATTTCCCACAATGCTGGGAAATACAAAGTGTAGCCTGTGACACTGCTCTTTAAATACATAGCATTGGAGGAAGTGCTGTCTGTGTATAGCGGGCCTTTGTAAAGCTCCCAAGATTTCATATATGAGCTTAAGGGTGATGAAATGTGACTAAGTATTCTGAAAATATAATAGAAATTTGAAATTTATACAACTGCTCTGAAATATTGTATTACCAATATATTAGGTATTCCAATAACGTCTGCTATTCCTGGAAATTCCTATCTAGTCTATTATACGATAGAGCATTAAGGCTTTAGAAATTTCCACCTAATAGAAGCCTCTGTATTTCATTATATAAAATGTTTTATACTCATTAATGACCTTGTAATAACATCCAAGGTTCAGTCCTGCAATCCTGATGTGAATAGGTCCACTAAGGTCAAGAGGAAAATGGAACCAAAAATCACCCTGACTATAAGAAAGATCTGCAAGCGTATGCAGGACTTGCACGGTTTTCTGAGACCTCTATAGACAAAAAGGGACTGGAAAATACAAAACCTCCTGAGGCTTGTTGGAAACTCACTAAATGTAACTGCTGTATGAATGATATTCCTGGGATGCCAGTTCGGTTATTTCTATTAGGTTGTCCGAAGTGTGGATTTGTTATTCTTCATTTTTTTTTGTAACTGGAGTCTAACATGTAAGAGAAAGGGGAGTTCATTTCTCCATATCATCTTTGCTGCTTAACTGTAATTTCATCATTCTAAGGGAAACGATTGCACGCCTAGGCACATTTAAAACCTTTTGTGTTTTAATTGCCTTCCTGATTTTGTCTTAATAGCATGCTATTTCCCCTCTTTTCTCCTTATTCAAAAGGATTTTTGTAAACATGACACCAAAATGGGAAGAAAGGGAAAAGAAAACAAATTATTTCTATATTCATAAGGAGAAGAAGAGAAGGCAGAGGTGGGAATTAACAGGGAAAGGCTGTTGCCTCAAATTCCACATCTAAAACTTTCTCCAGAGGCTTAAGCGGTCCCTGCGCAAGCAGCCGAAGTAGGGTCACTGCCATAGAAAATGGGGAGGTAACCTTAGCAACTTCATTGTTTATTATTACATCTTTGGAGATTAAAACTGACTCTCTTGGCCCAAGGGTTATCGGGGTTAGAGCATAAGGTGAAAATAGATCAGAAAAGAGTCAGCTTTGAAAAACTCATAAAGTTCCAAGCAAAAGTGGAAACAATTGGTATCAGGCTATTGCAATGGGATTTATAAAGCTTTCTTCTTTTTCTTTGTTGTCTTCTTTTTACCTGGGAGACTGTCAAGAAAGCTATGTCTGCTGGTTCTGGCTGGGGTAGAGTTAATTTTCTCCACAGCAGCCGGTACGGGGCTGTGTTTGGCTTCGTGCTGGAAGCAGTGCTGATAACCCAGGGATGTTTTCGTTCCTGCTGAGCCGTGCTCACACAGCGTCGAGGGCTTTTCTGCTTCTCCCCCCACCGGCGAGGGGGGCACGAGGAGTCGGGAGGGGACAGAGCCGGGACAGCTGACCCCAGGGATATTCCAGCCCATGGGACGTCACGCTCAGCATCCTCCTACTGGAGGGGAGTGAGTGAGCGGCGGTGTGGTGCTTGGTTGCTGGCTGGGGTTAAACCACGACACTATTAAAATGAGGATATGGATTAAAACTGGAGAAAGAATACTGACAAAAAGATTGAAGGAATGTTCCAGAAGATTTTTTTTTAAAATTACTTTAAGAAGTAGATCGCAATGCAAGCATGTGAGCTTTTGTAGAAACCTTACGACTATCATTTGGGTTAGCTCAAATTATTCTGCCTCCTGTAAAAAAAAAAAAGTAGGTCAAAATGTCAGTTTTGGAAGAATATTAACTAAATTTGGTACAATGTACCAGTTCTGAGCTGTATCTTGCATTCACCTACTAATGTCTGTGTCATAATAATGCATTTGAATGCATTATTCATTTCTTCTGTATTGCTTAAGACAATTACGTTGTTCAGGCACAAATGTAAACACGTGTCTCCTATTCCCATTTAAGGTTACTTTGTGTGGTTCAAAAGTATGTCTACAGTTAAGTTGGTGTGATTTTTTAAATTTTTTTTTTTAAAGCAGGGATTTGGAATTGGTTATTTAATAGATGGAAAAATATGGCTAAGTTCCTAGGTGACATAGAAGAATGTATGGAGCCAAATCTGGTAATGTGGAAGAGCTGGAACTGGGGCTTGTTGGAATAAAAATTGTTGTCAAGGGAACACAATTTTCATTTCATAACATGATGACATTATCTGTCAGAAGAAATGAGTAAACCATATTACTGATATTTATCTTTCTTTGATAAATCTTTGCAGCAACTCTTTGCAGGTAACTATTGTATTTTCAGAGCTTCATGATGTATATAAAATACGTATATACAGCCTGTACATAATTCTAGAAAGTCTCAAGTTGCATTTTCTTTAAAAATACATTACATGATGGATAGACCATATATATATGAACACTTAGATGGTCTATATGACATTTAAAATAAGTTTTATTTATTATAGTTTCATTATTAAATATGAAAAGGCCAAAACCTGACAATATACATACTCCCTATCATAAAGGAATTATGGTTTTATAATTTTTGGCATCTTTTGAGTAATTCAGTCTTTTCTAATATGGCAGATTCTTTTTTTTTTTTTTTAAATTACTTTGACTTTTAAGGCTATGGAATGTCCACCCTATATAGAACAATTTTGGATTCTGCTAATTTCTGCAATGAGAATGTAAGGCCTTACTCACCATCAGTTCTGAGTGTGAATGCAAGTTATATAAATATTAGGCAAAGATATTGGCAAACATGTCACCTCCATGTCATTTCAAGGGAATCTCTTTAAGATGTCCATTGTTATTTCTAAGGGTTTGGTACATAAAGACTTCCAAAATTTACTTTGGAAAGCTGTTTAGAGCATTATAGGTGGTATCAATCATACAATATCTTATTTTGCACCTCTGGAAGATCTACCATACAGTCACTGAAACAGGCTTGTATCTCAAATTATTTAAACTTCTGAGGTTTGACATATGTGTGAAATGAGATAGGAGTATTGTAGACGAAATCTGAAATCTAGCATAGGTGAGAAAGTTTATGTAGTGGACAATTATTTGTCTTTGGTTTGCATGGCACATACTCCCGAATTTCCTTATAGAGAGTCATGCTGGTCCTTGGTCCTGGATACAATTTCAAAAGAATGATCTCACCTAACAGCTTAGTAATATAAGAGGTGGGCTGCTGCTGCTATAGTTGTTAATGTCTTTGGGAAAGATAGTACAGGAATTTGGGCTTTGTAAGATTAAATTTTTGCAGCCTCTTTAGCAGCTGAATCATAGGACTGGCCAACAGGAAATATATGTCAGAAATCCTACCAGTCAAGTGCCTCTTTCCACTGCAGACTCAAAGCTGAGTCCTCACCTAAGACCAGACACTTCTACTCCTTTCAGGAACAGAGTTGGCTCAGACTGTTCTTTCAGACATGACATTGGTCAGGCCGTTGCACACTTTTGGTATTATTTTGAAATTACAGAATAACAGAATATTTAAAATTGGCAGGGATGCCGGCAGATCGTCTAGTCCGGCCCTCATGCTCAAAGCAGGGTCAGTTACAGGAGGTTGAGCAGAGCCGTGTCCAGTCACGTTTTTATACCTTCAGGGATGGAGACTCCGCAACCTTTCCAGGAACCCTGTTCTAGTGTTTGATCACCTTCACAGTAAAAGTGTTTTCTTATGTTTAAATCATGTATTTCACTTTGTGCTCGTTGTCTCTTGTCCATTCACAGGCCAGCACTGAGAAGAGTCTGCCTCCATCTTCTTTACTCCATCTCAGGCATTGACAGTCATTGACGCATTGAAAATCTTATCAATCAACCTCCCTGCGCTCGATCTTCTCCAGGCTTGACAAGCAGTCAGCTATCATGTAGGAGACCATGAAATAAATTTTGCGGGCAGTAGACTGGATAATTCTGGGTGTGCAGGAGGCAAGGGAGAACACAGGTCTGAACAGAGAACAGCGTGCACAGCCGGTTCTAAAGGCCAGAAACAATGTCATGGTTAGAACAGTAAGCTAGGAATGAAGTTGCGGGTTTCGGGCTTCATTTTCAGGAGCCTGGAAGTTGTTTTTACCTGAACAAATGAAAGTTCTGTGAGCAATCACAGATTCAGGACTTGGTTGGACTTGACCTTTTATTGTGTCTGACCTTCAATCCACATCTAACTCTTTTTCCTTACAGCTAAAAGTGATTTAACAAGAATATTCTTGTGCTAATGAAAAAATGGCCCTCTAGTAATAATGTCCCAACCAAATTGTTTGTTTGCTTTAGAGAGAAAGAGACAAATATCAAATAAATATTGTGCTTCAGAGAGAGAGGCAAAAACTGTTAGGGGATGAAAGTTTTTTTCTGACTATGAACATAGCTGGGAAGGTTTTAACCCCGAGTGAAGTCAAAAGACTTTTTTTCTGCAGTTACATGAAAACAGTCGATCAAGCTACTTAGTTTTTTGCATTTGCAAGAAATTATTTATATGACCACCAGTGAGCTCTATTTTCAACTTTAAGAAATTCGAACAATAATTCACATGCTCTTTCACTTCTACCCTCTCCCCCAGCTATTAATAAGCTGATCATCACATATGCCATTAATGCAATCTACTTAAGGAATTACAGAAAGTAGCTAGAAAAGAAAAATCTAAAGTTAATTTAGGACAAAATACCCCCAAACTAACAGAATTGTAGCTATGTGATCAAGCCAATAATTTCCAACACATTTATAGAACAGGCACTTTCATTTTGTTGTTTAAACTATAATCAGACTTTAAATTATTAAAGCATGGAGCAAAGATGACAGATGGATTCTGTGCTTGTCAATCAATTTATCTTGATTTGTAATAGCTACCAGCCAGATTAAATAAAATTCTGGCTCTCATATTGTGGAAACTGGCACAAGCTTGAACAAACTCACTCCACCTCCAAGCCCCATCAACATTCTGGACTTAGCATGAGCTTCCACAATGCAGAAACCAGATGGATTTCTTGTTGAAACTGGCCTGGAGATATTATCTTTATTAGATTTGTTGCAATCATACTGTTATCATTTCATAAATTCTGTAGCTAACAATAGAAACCTAATTTTTTTGCAGTTTCTTATTATATAGAAATCCTCAAACTCCTGAGCAATGATTTATCCCCACTGACATTCAGACCCAGGATTGAACTCTTTTGGAACATTTTTAATAGGCGCTCTGCTTTATTTTCTTTTTTTTTTTTTTTTTAAATCACTTGCTTATGTATCTTGCATATCGGTTATATAATACCAGTCTTTGTATACAATTTTATTTTTTTTTTTTTAGTAAATAGCTAACATCTCATTTTTCTCTAAAAAGTGAATTAATGCGGGAATCTAGCTTTCAAGTCCCTGTCCAATAAAATACGCACGTGAATTACATCATAATGAGGCTAAAAATTATTAAAGTACCAGAGAGAGAATTCAGAATAGGAAGCAGAATGAATGTCTTTGACTACATGACTTTGTGGAATAAAAACTACAGGTCACAATTAAATAAAAATGAGTTCTGAGACAAATGAGCCACAAATGTGCCAGGAAATTTTCTGTGAGCATCAGCACTGGGAATATAGGTTTAGAATTGCATAGCTGTGGAAGACAGATACCTCAGGTTTCATTTCCTAAAATACATCTCTGAAAGGGCAAAAGCAATTTCTGTTTGTATTATTATAGTAGCATTAAAAAAACCTGACATGCTTAAGCAATAACATTTATGAATAATAGAATACAGCATGTGATTATTCAGTTATTACAAAGAGAGAGAGATGGAGGAGAAAAAAGTAAATCCATTCTAACACATACATTAACCTCAAGGGACATTGTCTGCCTCAGCTGACAGCTAGAGTCTGTACTGTAAGAAGGATGCTACTAGTCACCACCCCATGAATGTGTCTAATGACATCTTTAAAATTTTCTGCAAATGGAGAAATCCCATCTAGGAAAAGCAGGGGGTGAGTACCAGTTCATTTCTATTCTTCCAAGCCACTGATTGCCATGGACTGTGGCTTTCACTTTCAGATTAAAACAGCTAAGAACATTTGCTCATATGTGAACGTCTGTATGTGAACTAAGTATCAGAGTTTCTCATAGTCAAGAAAGATTTAGTTAGCACAGCTGATAGACCCTGCAGAGCGACTCCACTGTCAAAAGAAACTCCCTACAGGCTTACACCAATGACCCACCTACCCCAGTGCTCTGTCGTTGATGGTGGCACTAGTGCGGGCTAGCAGGGGAAGTGTGGCACATCGTGGAGCACAGGAGTCTGGCTGCTTTTTGCTGGAAGTCCATTGCTCCCTTATTCCCCTGTAATTCCCTAGTTTTGTGTTAGGCTTATTAGAAGGTACATCCCTGTCTATTCTTCGGGTATGTGCTGTTGGACATGTTGTCCGTGACTTTACTCAATGGAAGTCAGTAGGTGCAAGAGTCACCCAGAGGTAAACAGTGCAATTCAGCTGCCACTTCTTAGGTTCTAGGGCCACTTGGGATGTCCTAAAACATCATCTGCTCTTCCTCTGCTGCTCCAGTCAGTGCTGGTCTCCTCTGGGTCCTCTGTCAGTTTTAATCCCGTGTGGAGGCTTCACAGAGCCTGTGAACATCTTAAATAGCATCAAACACCTCTGAGACCAGTTTCCCATATGCAGGTGTCCAATGCCTTTTACGATGCCCCAAGGTGACCTCCCAGCTTCCAAATGCCACTCTAAGAGAGTCTGCCAGGGACTCTCCACTGTACTTGCCATCCTTTTTCAGATTTCTCGCATAATTGAGGGTGTTTCATATCACGCTAAATTTGTAGAACTAATTCAAGACCCCAGTCAATACAGTTAGTGGAGAATACAAAGCAGTTCAGTGTATCCTGAAGTATATATCTACAGATTGGTCCGCTGGATGGTTCACTATGCTACATTGATCATACAGACCAGATATTCAGTGAAGAGTGAGAGCTTAAGAATCTGGCTCAAGCATAGACATATTGATGCATACATGCTCATTTTGCTGTCACAATTTCAGATTCACTCACCCCCCACCTTCCGACAAATATGGTCTTCCCTCAAATATAACAGCTCTGTAACATGGTTGTAAACCAGCATTTTTTTTCATTGCCTTCTCTGTTGTCAGAGATAACCAAAACCGGTGAATTTACAAATTTGTGGGAGATTGAGAACATCAGCATGTACTGAAATAGTCCTGAAATGGAGCAAAAGTTCATACTACAGCCATTTTTTTCATTGGTTTAAATTTCCAGTAAAAATTATTCAGATGACAGAATATAGAAAATATAGAAAGACTATTACACTGCAACTGGGCAAATTATTTTCTTTTAAGTCAGTCAGTCATTAAACTCAGTCTCTCTATTGGGTTAAATTTCTGCATGGGAACTGCAGTTCTTATTACTAAGTTTTCTCTTCTTCATTTATAAAATTGGCTTCTTGGCTGGATAATATTTCCCTCTTATACTTCCAGCCACGTGATTCCCAAAATACCACAGGCCATTTTGTCAGAAAAAAAGATTGCTGTGTCACACAACGTACAGTCTAATCAAGGAGCCTATTCTTCAGGAGAAAATGACAGTTTGGTCTATGATTACTATCTTGTAATAGACACAAGAGGGAAATGAGATTCATTTTTGAACCAATGTTTTTGAGGCCATAGAGCTCTCAAAAATATTTTGATTTCAGGTCTACACAATTTAGAACTGAAGGTGGAAGGGAAAAACCACCATAATGCAACAGAGTTCCCCCCCCCGCTTGTCTTCTTTTGGAAGATGTTCATTTTCTGAAAACTGCATTTCTCCTGAACAATTATTTTCACAGAAACTTCTTCATTGACCCTGATAATTAGTATTCTGTTAGTTTGAGGGCTGTGAGAGTTGACCCTTTCTGCCAAAGGATGATCTATTGTTGCTAAGCTTCTTGCATGTGCATTCTGAAGGCTTTTAACTTAGACTTTTGTTTCTGACATGCTGTACTGATGTTACCACTTTTGGCAACAAACGCTGCCCCCATTGGTATAGCTTATCATCTGTCTTGGGCGCGATTTGCTTGTGGATGGGGCACACAACCTAATAGCCACAGACATGGCTGCAGTACGGTTGCTTCTGAAGCTTAGGGCTCATTGATGGATCACTGCTTATGGAGGAACACTAGTAGAATTTTTCACAAGCCAGCGTTTCTGCACTTGTCCTTGCATGTCTGTCCTGTGTGGGAGGTAGCTGACTTGATAGGTTGTCCTGATATAGATTAAAAAATGATCAGAAAGATTGAGACTGTTATCCTTTGAACAAGAGAAGAATAATCATGACCAGCAGAATCAGTGTGTTTTCTCTGGTTTCACAGAATTTTCTACAATGGCTGGCAGACAATGTGCAAATAGAAATGCTAGGCAATATGGTACCATAGGCAATATGGTACAAGGCCCTTGTCACCCAAAGATGCTGTGATGTACTCAGGTCCAAGGGGAGACTGGACAAAGGAAATCCACTGTGGACTGTGAAAACATCATCTAGATTTGGAAATAGGCACGGGGAGAAGACTCAGGGCAAGTAATATATGTGTCCTGTCCTTACTCATTCAAAGGCATATGCTTATAGCTACTGTTGGACACAAGGTTAGAGCTAGTTACACTCCCTGCTCGAAGTCTTTATGGCCAGTTTAATATTCTTAGGTTAAGTAAATTCCACAACACTCTTCTTTGGGTTTTGGGTTCTTTTTTTTTCTTTCTTCTGGCCTCTAAAAACTCCTTCTTTATCTAAAAAGTTTCCTACTGGGAGTCTTTGCAGTGAAGCTGTCCTTTGTTGTTTAAGAATTACCACATATTCTTTTAATCCTCTGAGACTAGTTATAAAATTAACTACTTTTAATTCATCCCGGACGGTGGCTTTTAACCACCATGAAATTATTACAGTCTGTCAATGCTCTATAAAAAGATAGTTACATTAGATATATTGTATGCATTAAATATGCATGAGGATTAACCCCTAAAAGACAACATTGAATAAGTGTAAGAGTTTCATGTGTGAGTTAAATTCCTTCCATTATAACTCCCAAATTCTTAACGTCTCAAATATATAATTAAATAAATAGATACAAATCTATTCAAAGGTTTCATTTTAAGTTCTCAGCAAATATCATTTGGTCAAGAACTGTCGTAACTCTCTTGATATGCTGGCAGATAATGGAAATAATATGGACAGTTAGCAAATTTGCTTTCATTTCTCTTGCATTCATATAAAAGACTTACAATAGTGATTTCCCAATTTAGTTATGTGGTAAACAAAGCTTTCCTGGTGTTCTAAAACCTGTAACTGTGTTTTCTTGTCTTAAAAGATAACTATATGGATTAAGAAAGTACATAAAAGGAGATTTCCCCTTTTTCCAGGTGTACTGAATACTAATCCTTCTTTGTTAATCGAAAGACCTTGGAGATGATAACGCTTCAGTTTATTCTTTAATAGGATACCTTGAGATTCAGTATTCAAGTGAGTACTCCATAGAGATGTGTTTCCTATGTGTTTTGACCTTTATTTTACATTCTTTTTAAAGGCAGTTTAATTACTGTGAATGAATTCTGAGAAACTCGGTAGATGAAAAGGGGAGTGGAAGGCAATATATATTCGAGTGAAAGAAGAAGAGAAAGCAGGTGAGAAAGCTGTTTTAGAAAACAATTGGCAGGAGGTTGTGGGTTGAGCAGAGGAATGAGGATGAGATAGGCCATAAACGGGCAATGACAGAGCAGGACTTGATTCAGGGAAGAGAGGGGAGGAGGCAGGGAGAGTATATTTGGACTAAAGTAAACCATGACACGCTCTCTTACATTTTAACTAAGACTGAGCATTGAAATTGACCTCTCGTAGTTTTTAGTGTAATTATGAAAACGAAGTATAAGGGACCTCAGAGACCATGTGGCATTCAAACTGCAATTCTATTGCTTCTCTGCCCAGCTGCTACATGGGGTACTTTGCCCCCCCGCACCCCTCTGACGCTGTTACTGCCTATTTCTTCCTGCCTCAGCACAGCTCAGAAACTCAGACAGACTGCTGCGTAATGGCTTGAGTCTCTGCTAATAGCAAAGTGGACACTGGCTTAACGCGGGAAGAGAGTGCAAGTGGCCGCAGGAGACTTTTCAACAGACTGTTCTAGTATAATTCCCCCTTTCAATTACCATCTCTCTTAGGTCTGAGATGTTTACCTTCTAATCCACTTCCACCAAAAATTATGAGCCCAAGAATATTGCTAAGTATATGCTTCAGTTAGTCCCAGCAGCAAGTATGCAAGCGTGTTTATATCCACTGAAACGACGTGATTAAAAACCGGGGCTTTCAGGACAGATTTCAAATTGTTTCGCTGATCCTAGCATATGTCTGACAAAGGAATAAAGCCTCCACTATATATATGATGTCTAATACAAAACACATACAGTATATGTATACTTTATTCATGTGTGCAGGCATTTCATTTATGTTTCATCATTTAAAAGAATGAGGAGGATCTAATAACGATAGAATTTATAAGAAGAGTCAGTCTGTCGTTTTCCTCCTTAATTAAACTATGATTCTGCCATTAATATATCCAGTGTTCCTATTTTCACATGCAGCTTAACATCCAAGGTGGGATGAAGACTGAATCTGCCTGTCTCTTGAGCGCTGAGCAGAAAGTAATCCTGAGTTCTGACCACTGAATCTGCAGTTCGCTATAGGTCAAGTATTTAACCCAGTAAAACACGGGGAAATGAAGTAAACTTATACTGAAAGGGAGAATGATATGCACACTTTAAAATTTAGCTGTCAGGGACATTTTTATGGAGGAAAAAGTAAATATGAGAGTACAAGTTGTTTTGGACAAGCTAGAAGCAAATTATGTATTGAAGAACAGAAACAGAAGACAACTATTTAACTTTCTGAGAAAGATACCTATAAAAAGTGACTCACCCCTAAATTTCTTGTAATTTGTGCCTGCTTGTACATAATAATGTATTACTATTCCAGGAAAGAATAAAAAATAACTTCAACTATCTGCATAAAAGGAAAAGACTTTAAGAAAGATCTTCATTTAAAAGGCACGGTAATGCTTATGAAAGGATTTTCTAAATATGAACCATCTGCTTACTGTGACAATTTGGAGGTCATTTTTATTTTAGCATAGTAAGCCCAGAATTAACTGTTCTGGCCATTATTGATAATAGCAGATCCTGCATACAGTTTTGAAAATAGGTTCTGTTCCTAAAGTAGTTATTACTCTTGTAACTAAAAAGTATTATAATCCAGTGATGTTTACTAGTTCAATAGCCACAATTGAATATTATAAATATATATATAACATTCATTTAAATATATTCATGTATCTACCCTAAACCACCAAGTAGACACACTTCATATCTCAAAAATGAAGAATTCTAAGTCTTCTCCAAGAAATATAAAGGAAACTGAAATGTCTAGAGAAGATTTTGAAATCTCCTTCCCTCATACTGTCCTTGGCACCCAGCCAAATTCCTTGGTTATTTAGGCTCTAATCTTGCAAAAGGAAGTTTATGCACATGGAGTCCTATTAACTTCCAAGGGATATTGCAAAGTCACAAGAATGCTCAGTCATTTTCTAGGAGTGTCAACCTACATGTCATTGAAGCCAAAGTGTCAGAAAGAATCACTGGAAATGATCCAGATTTACACCAGAGAAAATGTGTGTAGAGTTAGACGTCTGCTGGCATCTAAATCTCATCTCTGCACATTTTAACAAGTAGGATTTAAAAAGAATTCCAGTACGGTTCATCTTTTCTTAATAAAATTGATTCATGTAGTTGAAGCCCTAGCCAGGGCTGTTAGAGTAGCTAATTTGAAGATAAATCTCACTTTTAAGGAAAGATTTGACCCTTGGATGCACACATGCAACTTTCATTATGCTAATGGAAGCCACATTCGTGCATCCAAGGGCAAAATTTGTTCCTTAGCAAAATGATGTAAAATAAACAGATAATAAAGTGCATCAGTGCAGTAAGGGAAGCTAATTGCATAGGAGGGATTTCCATTGGGGTGTGTCTTTAAATGCTGGGGAAGGAAACTTTTGAAATAACACACATAAAACCCACTAGCTTATAAAATCTAAATCCTTCTAAGTGTAAAGTGAATTTTACTCTCATCCAAATAGGTGGTTTTGCAAACAAAACAAAACGAAACAAAAAATGAAACTAAGATTTCTAGATTCTTTTTTTTTCATGTGGAAGAAGAAATGTAAAAAAAGGGGAGGGGGCAATCATTTATTTTGAGAGACATGCTCAAAAATGCAAAACACTATGAAAAAATTCAATATTTATGCTGAAATAATGTTAATATTACATTTACTCATACTGCTTACAACATTGCTTTCTGCAAGGAGTAGAGAGCTCTCACACAAAGGTCTGGCATGTGTTAAGTTCTGCATAGAAAAATACAGCACTGATTACTTGCTGTAATTAACATGACCTGGTATCAGGTGAAACGAGCCGAACGCAATGTATGAGAAGCCGAAGTGTTTCCACTCACACAGTGCAAAATACAGGGAAACTATACTGATTGTCTTGAAATGCCAAGTGTTGGCTCTGACTCTTCAGAGCAGTATTCTTGTTTTCAGACATAGCATTGAGAGCAAAGAAGTTTTCCTATTTCTTCCAGGCTGCTCTTTCAAACTCTTCTAAAGTTGTTTTTACCAGTCCCCTTCTGTAAAGCCACTGACCTAAATCTCTTCATCTGGGCAGCCACTAGTGAGTGAAGAAATTAACCTCTTTCTTCCTGGGATTTTTGCCAAGGTAGGCCAGCTGACTTTGCTTAACAGAAAACAAAAGAAATGAAGAAAGGAAAGTCAATCACCAGACTGGTTTAAAAAAAAAAAAAAAAAGAAAAAAAAAAAAAGATGAGATTAGAAAATCTCATGCCATTTGTATTATTTTCATCTCTTGGTTTTTAGCTAGTAGATTACCTTGTCATAAAAGATTAGGCAATTTATTTCCTTACATTATATGTTGTCTCCCAAGACAAAAGCAAGAAAGAAGATACATTTGGAAGGCACAGTTCCCATATCACTGTGAGCATGTTTATTCTCTTGGACAGGAGGAAACTTTCCCTGATGATATTGATTTTGCAAAGGAATACTGTTCTGAAATAATTCAGAGAAGCAGCAGCTACCAAAGACGATAAAAGTAGTAGGAAATACGGTCCAAAAGAAATAAACAATACACTGGTGGGACCTATATTTTGATCCTCCAAAGAAGAGCTGTAATCTTTTTTCTTGCCAATGTAGGCAACTTCTTAACATCTTATGGCAGTAGCAACTGGCACAGAGTATATTGTACACTAGTGGGAATGGATAAGGAAGTGGATCTTCTCCCAAGTCTTGACCATGAGTTTTTTCTAAGTTTCTTCTAATGGAAGATCCAATATGACCTTCTCTGCCCAACACAAAGCTCAGTAGTCACACCTCAGAAGTGCTCTTTTCTGACATGTAAAGCACACGAGAACGACCAACATCAGGTGGTCACTCAGCAGATCACAAAGTGCTACAGAATGTTTGAAAGGCATGGCAAAACCATAGCATTAGACACATTTGTCCAGTCACCCACAGTTTCTAGTCATTTTGATTTTAATAAGATTTAGTGATGAGTGTGGTTTTGGTGGTACATTTAAATTAGTGCATTGCCCACTAACAGTCTGCATACTGTTTTACACCTTTCAGACTTTTGCAGAGCTATTTTTTCCAGTGAGGTGCTCTGAGGTACTCTCCTGAATAGCCTAAGACTGCACAGCATTAGCTGGAAAGTCCTCTCACAAAGAGTAGCTTTATTCACTGCTAGTGTGTTCCCCTTCCCAGAGTTTACAAGTCCCTTATCTAACAAGAGAATCTCTCTTATTTGCAGTAAGAAAATCTTTTCACTTCAGGAAAAATATTAGTTACAGTTAGCAGGTTTGATTGAGCCCCTAGAGGTTCTCCTTTCTGTCTTTTCCTATGCTATGTATTTTACAGACAGTTAAAAAACACTCTCAAGGCAGCTTGGAGAAGGTCATCCAAGTAGTCAGACATAGTAAATATACCAGACCTAGCTTTGTGAAACCTAGTCTGATGGGAATCAAATATTTTTGTCCATTTTTACCTCATCCTGTTATACAGTTAGTAAAACAGATGCCTTAAAACCAAGCAGCATTTCTAGCAAGCTCTTTTTTAGTGTTCCTTATTCTCTAGGGCACTCTAATCTAAAATCTTGGTCTAGGAGAGTTTTGAACACTGGGAAGTTTGGTAAAACCTTTCCTTTAAAAAACACCAGAAAAACCGCAAACAAACAAACAACAAAAAAAGAACAAAACCAGAGCAATCTTGTAGATCAACAAGAAGCAAATATAATTCCCAAATTTTCCAAAACACAGTTCTGAAATTATTGAAGAGATTGTTTAATGGGGCTTATTTTTGCAAACTTGTCTTAAATTGTTTGTTGAATTTCTCTTTTCATCTTGACATGTTCCACATTTTTATAAAAATGTATGGGAAAAATAGGGACAATGGGAAGAAAATAACCGTGTGTCAGAACAGTAAGGAAATACGCCATAGTTCAATAGATAAAATGTTTATCATATATAATATTCTCATGAAATATTCTTTGATAAAATCTGTGTCCTTAAGTTGGTCTTCATGTGTGAGCAGTTACTAAAATGATGGGTAAACCTCAGTCTGTGGTTCATTAGCTGCAAGGAAGTCCTACAGTGTCAGCTATCATTATTTATATAGGATCGCCCTGAACATCTGAACTGAGATAATAAGTGTCTTGGCTAGCTAGTCACTGAGGGCTTCTGCAGTGAGTTTTACAATATTCAGCAGTATTAAAAAGTGAAATCTCTTGACATACTATGAAATTATTTGCTTTTATATGTATGTATAAACATACACACATACATATGTATACATAAACACATATACACAACGATTTCGTTTCTTTAACTTGTGGTTTACTGTATCAAGAAACTTCAAAAATCTTAAAGAGGATTTGACTAGAGGCATAAACATCTGGTCTCTTGACTTAAACAATGTGAAGATTGGGGTCAATGGCAGATTTTGGCCTAGGCTTTTCCTGAAGATACGAATGCCAAAAATTTAGAAAGTTGGCTTTTTGTCACTTGCAGGTGTGAAATGTTTAATGCATGTAGCTATGGTGATTGAATAAGTAACAGAAAAAATATGGAAAAAGTGTAGTACTGGGAGTTGAGACTGGCAGCCTGCCAAAAGGCTTCACCTTGTTTAGGCAGAGCAGTTTTATTATTGACCAAAATTATAACGCAAAGTCCCCCTCGTAGATCTATGAACATAAGTAATTCTTACAGAAAAAACAACAACAAAAGCCAACACAAATACACTTTAAGAGATAGGTCTGCAGACTTCCCGCATGATTTTACATACATAATTGTTGTAGGAAAGAAGACAAGTAAGATCAGCCTTTCCTTTGAAATGTCACTCTTCCACGTCCTTCAAAATATGCCCTTTAGGGCTAATGAGTTCAGCAGACATTTTGATCTCCTCACATATGCCTTGAGACACTTTCAAAACCGAAGGGGTAGCATTTCAAAGTCATGCCAAAGAGTCAAATAGTCAATATTTCTTTTTGTCCTGAGCTCGGCTGCCATCACCATGCAATAATTAAAATGGCACAGCTCTCCTTTGTCAGAGTAAGGGTTGTCAGTTCGGTTATGGTGCAAGCACTAGGTTTTCAGTCCCGGGGGAAGAATATTTGATTGCTTCAGATTTTGAGAGTAGGTAATCTCACTGATAACTCATGATGGAGCCCTAAAAGCTGGGTGATGAAAAGCTCATTACAGACAGAAGTTTCTTCACATAAATTATGTTATTTTACCCTGGGATAGATTAAGGTGACATAGATTGGGACCATATTGGGGTAGAATTTTAGTTTTCCCCTCTTTTTCTCCTTTTCTTCAGAAGATAGAGGTATAAATATTTCTTCACTGTTTATTATGATTTTGAAATGATGCATCTGAGTGAGTTCAGCCCCAGCAGAAGCCCTGCAAGTTTAAGAAGTTCTCAGGATTGTACTGTGACTGGTGCTGACCAAAGGCACAACAAAGAGGAGATGATAAAGGAAACACCCTTTTTTCAGGTCAATTTTTTAATATGGTGTCCTGGTTTGATATTTGATATATGTCCTGGTTTGATATTATTATGATGGCAATCATAATATTAGCATGTTTGCAGATACCTAAGCTGTGATGTTAACACTTGGTAGTCCTTTCTTCACTAGAAAAGTGATCTATTGCTGACAAGATGCCAGAAACATATTATGCATTAAACTAAACAGAATTTAACTGCTATTTTAATTGTTATTACAGAAAGTTTTCTTGCATATGAATGACTGTTACCTACCATGCTGCACATGGTTTTCAGAATCCAGCTTATTTTCAAAAATTTTCTAGTGTTGATTCAGAAAAATGTTCCGAGCTTTTGGAGAAAGTTTTCTACTAACAGCTGTCAGAAACAGATTCACTCGTTCAGGAGAATCACGCTTCAACCTATAGTAGACAAAGCTGTATCACATTAGTATAAGGAAATGCATTCAGGATTTTTTTTTTTTATTTTTTTTTTGAGTCATTATACCCAACAAAACTTTCTATTTGAACTGTTCTGGAATTAAAAGGGGTTTTCCCTCATTTTTAAAAATTTCTTTTATATTTTGCATTATATTTCATTATATTTGCTATTATAAGCAAACCAAAAGACTGAAACTGAAGGAAAGCATTTTGATTCCCCTGTAATATGTATTTTTAAATTGCTTCTGCAATAAAATTATTATGACTTGGGTTTTACTTGGGGGTTATTTTTCAGAAACTTGTTTTTGTTCAGAATCCTCCCTAAATTTGTGAACTCTGACAACCCTTATAAAATGAAACTTTTGCCCTAAAAGCACCTTACTGTTAGTATTTTTTAACCATACCGTATCATGAACGTCGTGGTTTGGCAAAAGAAAAATGTCATTCATTAGTAACACAATAAAAATCAGCTTACGAAAGGGAAGACAGAAGGATGCTAATAGGTGGGAAGGCACCCAGTTTTTGTTGTATACATACTTTGGTTTCTTTGGTATAGGCTGTTTTGCTTGCAGGCAGTTTCATAGCTTAGGGAATCTCTTTTTCTTTCAAACAGAACAAGCTAAGCCACCACCTCGTTATTATCTGCTGACAGCCAGAAAGACTGTAAATCATGACTCGACACACAGCATCGTGTTAACTGAAACAATGCTGGCTGTAGTCATCTGGAGCCTTTCCAGCTACGTTTGAACTGCACAATGGACAAAGGACTCATTTGAAATGCAGATGCAACATTTTTGCAACTATAGACAAGGCTGGGGTGCCCGGCAATGCCTTTTTAATATTAGCGTTTAGTGTACCAGTGTTTGCTTATGTCAGTCACCTGCTATGTCAAGACCAAGAGGTCAGATCTTGAAGCTGACATGGCTGGCAGCCTAGAAACCACTTCATTCACGTTGTGTTTTCTCAGGCAGGCTCGCATTCAACCATGTGAAAAAAAGGGAAAAGCAAAGCAACCGGTGCCCTTCCTGTCCCCGGCTTCCCAAGGAGTTCTTCCAAGAGTCTGCAAAGTTTGCTTTCCACTGAGTCACTCTGCTAAATGATCTTTGGTTAATGTCTATACAGAATAACAAAATAAAATCTTTATGAGGTCTCATGCTGTGGGCAGGATGGTATTGCCTGATTTACTAACACCCTGATGACCCCCTTCTTTCCACTGTGCTGCCTGATGATTCCATGTTGTGTTTTAGCGATCATTTGGGAAAACACAATTACCTTTGCTTCTTCCCTTTCTTTTTTCCCCTTCTTCCTTCCTTCCATTTCTTTCTCTCCTTAAATGCAGCAGTATAAAATCTTGTGTGGAAATTTAATTGCCAAGAACGTACTGAGTTGCCTAAAAGTCTCCAACAAGAACTAATGTTTTTTCCTTCCTTATTCCTTCAACTGCATGTTTTGAATGTAATTATGAAGCCTAAATGAGCATGCTGTTTTAATTTTTCTTATATATAATAGCACGGTGGCCTATGAAAACACAGCACTCTCAGCAGGAGTTAATTCTAATGAAAACAATAAATTTCACATAATATAGTCAACCACAAAATAGCTTACCAATTGCTTAGTTATATGAAGTCCACCTGTTCTACTTCAGGCAAAATTCCCACAGAAGTTAAA
Source organism: Astur gentilis (assembly GCF_929443795.1). NCBI lineage: Eukaryota > Metazoa > Chordata > Aves > Accipitriformes > Accipitridae > Astur > Astur gentilis. Next base: position 8,984,476 of record NC_064913.1, read on the forward strand.
AATTTTCATAGATTAAGGACTTTGTAACTTGACCTTAGTTACTAGCCCAAATTAATATTTATGATAGCTTCTGATTTCTCAGGCGTGTCCTTCTGCACAAGAGGGTGGAGAGAGTTTAGATCACCCAGGGGGTTGATTGTGTACAAAGCTGTTCTGAGATATGAAAACTGGCTCAGATTTCATAAAAAGAGTCCCACCCTAACTCCCAGAGTACCCCTGTTAAAGCCCTGTCCATCCTGGTTTACCACTGCTCTCCCAGTAATGCTATTGAGGGAAATTGGACAGATCAGTAGAATACACAGATATTTTTAGAAGAAACCCGTTTCCTGTTGTTAGTACAGCTAAGACGAACATGTCTGTGTAGATCTACGTTACAGCCATCTTATATCCATGATGTCATAATATAAAACCTAGTCAATGAAAACACAGGAATGTTTAAGTTACCACATAGGAGGAGCCGAAGAGCTAGTCCCCGAGAAATCCCACGTAATTCCGCTATTAGAAGGCAGGAGGTGGGAAGAGGGTCAGGAGCAGAGGTGGGAGGAGTGTCAGGAACTTAGCAAGCACCATCATAGTTACAAAAGCAAAAGATCAGTGTGTAAAGAATCAAAGCTAGTCAGTGGACAAAGCAGCTGCAGAACAGCTGGATTTGCAGTGCTGAGGCATGCCATTTAACGTGGAAAAGGGAAGAAACTGGGGAAAATTCATCCTTCCCAAAGCTAGGGAGTCTTCTGTAGGCAAGAATTTTTTATTTAGCAATTATGACTGGAATACCTTTGTTGATCAGTGTTAACCTCAACTTTATATTCATATTTAGTTTAACCAGTAAACTGAGAGAAGTATCTGTACACACTGTAAATTGACTGTAAGTCTTCATTTAAAGGAAATTACATGTTAGTCTTTACTAACTGGAAACTAGCAGAATAAATTTGTTAAACAACATAGATTCCCTGTTTCTTGACGACAAAAAGAACAGATCATTGCTGATAAACTTGCAGTTATCATTAGAGAAACCCAATTATCTTTGTGGTTTAATTGTCCAAAATGCACAAATAATTTAAATTTTATTTGTACACTTTGATAATCTGGCCTCGAGACTTTTGAATAAATTAGACCTTATCTCTATTGCTCTATTACTACTGTTATTTTATAATACATCTCTTTCAGTGATTATGTCAGTCATTATCTGCTATTAAAAAAAAAAACAGAAAGCGTAGCAGCACAAACAAAGCCTAATGCAACAGCAGGGAAAATATGTGCAGGAGAAAGGAGAACAAGGCAGCTGCGAACACTGTAAAATGTGTACTAAACCAAAAGAGGGACTTCAAATATGGTTTCAGAGATGTTATTTTCAAAATGAAACCAAAAAAAATGAACCCCCAATGTAAGTAAGTTTGTATAGCAAAACATGAGGAAAATGAAACTTTATTCTTGGAAAGGATCTCAGCCCAAATCAGTGAAACTATGATGTGATTTCATAACCTTTTGTTGTTTCTTGAGAGTTTCAAGTGAAATTTGGAAATTTTTGTGAGTTTGAAAAAAATAACCTTATCATCTAGCAGCAGTTCCTACACTGATTAATTTTTCTAATTTTAATTTACAGGCAAGAATAAAAGTAAAATATCCGATTCATTGACTAGGTAACCAATAATAGTCCTCAAGAGAAAAAAAAAAAAAAGAAAAAAAGAAACAAACGCGTGTGGTAGGACATTTGCTGTCCTATTCTTCATCTCTAGCTAATTTGTGCATAAGGATATGTGGAGACAATCATCTTCCTCATATTTGGGCTTGCAGGAGATGGTTCACGTCACATGCTATAAAACAGCAGCACTAAGGGACCTATAAAGTCTGTCAAATGGGAAATACTGAAAGATACATGCTCATATCTTTCTCCATCCAGTCCATCAAAGCACTTAGAATAGTGGCCTCTAACTTTAGACAAGTCACAGTTTCTAAATGATCACGGGTTTTTTTACTACTTTTCACTACCAAGCATGGTTTTCTTCCCATGGAGAGCAGGAAACTCTGGTCTGTTGTTCTATAATCTTGCATCCAAACAGTTTATTCTTTCTCTGTCTTCTTTATGGTTGAAGGCAGGTCCTGCAGTCTGTGTTTCAGCATTCATCTTCTTCTGCACAGTCTTGGAAGAACTGTAGAATAACCAAACATATCAGTAAACACGTAGCAGTAATCAGCAGACAGGATGAAGGAAAATACCAGAACGTTTCACAGGGAGCATACATGTTGAAGAAGGTGCCAGCACTTGGACACACAGCACATATCCCTAAAAAGGGGAAGGGATAGGCAATCAGTGAGGTGATTCCTTCAGCCTTGGTTCCATGCTGCCCACCATGTTCTTTGTACCTACTGACACCACACCTCCTGCCATTATCTCAGCAAAATCTTACCTAAAGGGTATCCTGAACACTGACTTCAGGGGTCAACAAATTCAAGAATAAACACGAGTCTTCTATACTCTTATAATCACTCAGCAATAGGTATAATTCCTGTTCGTCAGTATCTAGCGATCTACTGACACATGAAATATGAATAACCGGTTGCCAGTAATGCACCTTGTCTTATATCTGCCTGTGGCAAGAGAAGGATTTTGACTTCCACATAATGAGAATAAAACCAGCAACTGGAGATTGGGAAAGCTGCCAAATCTCTACCTCCCTGCTGCCAGGAATCAGCTGATGTTACTTTTTTAAACTTCCAAGCCATCTGCTCGCTTTCTTGCTGCCCATTTTCTCCCAGGTGTCAGCACGCCAGCTTTTAGAGCAGCTCACAGTGGAAGTATCATGAGGTGAGGAAGTTGATTGCCCATGCAAGAGAAGAGCCAGCAGCAAGAAACTCTCTTGCTCTCTCCCCCACCACCAAAAAAAAAAAGCTTATATGATGAGTAAATGGAAAAAAATGTTGAATCTTAGACCAAGGATGCTGAGGAGACAGAAGACCTATCATAGCCTTTAAAAGGACAGGAGCATAAGGATGCCTGTGAAAGAGGAGCTAAATGAGAAGGGATTTGAAAAATAGATGTACACATGAATATTTAGTCTAAATGCTTTTTAAGTCTAGTTACCCTTCATCTTGAATATCCTCTGAAAGTTAGTGTCAGTAAATTGGTTTATACATCAAGTTCAGGAATTCTTAAATGCTTGTAATTCTAAAATGTACATTTCAAGAAATTAATGTATTGTATCTTTTATATGAAAAATATAAATGCTGCCTTTGCACAAGTATGCTACATAAAGGTCAAAACATTGTAGAGATGTAGTTAAACATTTGACTCATTTGACATTCTGGAATTCATTGTAGGTGTAATACAGTAATCATAGTCTCTGAATCAGGCATTAATAAATTGTTGCATGATAAGCCTACAGTATTTTGCTTAAAAATATTCATGTAATAGGATTTTTCTATGCAATTATTCTGATGTCATTGTCACAATGTGATGTACTGTTGCAGAGGATCCACAGGGGAAATCACGCACAGACCAATGTGATCAAGTGAAGTCCATTTACTACTACGTTTAACACAGTTATATACCTTATGTGCTTGTGCACGCATCTTATACAACATTCTAATTGGTCCAATACCCCAGTTCACGCGACACTATCTTATCCTCTATTGGCTGTGCGGGCCTTTTCACGAGGTGTCCAGCAGTTACTTATCTCATCCTTCGGCATCCAGGAGTTGTTCGTCAGGCTCTTCTTATCTTCCTTTTTCCCAGCGCACAAGAACACAACGTCCTTGTCTGCTCCGGCACTTTTGTAAACTTATGCTTCGTTCCCACCGAACGGCCGGATTGCTTACATGCCTTTACTGAACCAAAAATCCTCAACTATGTACCATGCCCTGAAGAAGACTTTAAACATCATGTTATGACAAAGAAGCAGAACATCCCTAACCTCCAAAATGGTGTGGAGAAAGAAAGATTTCCAACATCATTACGGCATCAAATGCTGGATATAATGTTTTGATTGTTCCTGAACACTCAAAAAAAGCACCCAAACAACCCTGATCTGGAGAAATGGAAAGAAAGCATACCCTAGCAAGACTTCTCCAAACAAAATAACACCCCCCCCTCCAAACTCACCCCTCCAAAACCCAGAAAAACACTTGCTGAAAATATTTTATAATATACGAGTATTTTTTAGTCTTATTACTAGACTTTTTTCTTCATATTTTAGTATTAGAACTATGAAAGGTTGTTCAACACACAGCAATTCTACAAAATCTTGTCAGTACATTCTACATTTGTGTCAGTCATTTTGAGGAACATTCCCTGTGGAACTATTAGTGCTAACATCTACTAAAATATTTTAATACAGATAAAAAGAATGACAGGTTTGAGTACATTTTGTGTTAGATGACATATGTATAAAAAAAAATTAAACTTTTACTTTGGATGTTTAAATTACCACTTAACCTCCAGATTAGGCTGAGATATCTAAGTATTAGTAGTTCCTTTGTGTGGCAGTAATTTCCTCTAACCTCAGACAGTAAAAGTTGGACAGTAGTCTAACGTAGTTAAGTGTGTTCTCCTTATGTACAATAAAGAGACAAATCTCAAATGCACGATTCAGCCCATGTAAATTGACTAGCTTAGACTTTCACATGGCTAAGACCAGATGAGAGGTACTTTTCTTACACTGACAGGTCTTACAACAGAAAGTTAAGAACTCACTGAACTGAAAGATTTCTCATTCAAAATAAAATGAATAGGCCCTGAAATAATGAGCTGATTGCCATCAAATGGTAATATCCTTGAGCGTTAGAATGTGGTCATTTGGCTGAGAGAATGGAAGAAGCCCTCATTACCAGAAAATACATTTGTATGAAACTAGAATACCAAGATTTCTTTCTTTACTCTCCAAAAAATTACATGTAATCACCTATGACTGTGCAGACGAAGGCAATCATTCACCTTTTAATTGTGCTGAATTTATTTGCTGGTTGTGTGCAGGCTACAGATCAGACTTTGATCAATAGTAGAAATATGGAAAAACTGCGAACAATTGCACTCTACATCTGGGATTCCTGAAAGCCCTGAAGACTTCTTAAGCTTACTCCTTTAACTGAACTACGAGTTGTCAAAAAAACCCACACAACATAAAAACCCCACCCCCCCCCTTCCCGCCCCCCAAAAAATCCCAAAGCCCAAAGTTTTGAAATCCTCACATTCCACCCGTTTAAGAATTTGGATGGAAGAAAGAGAACAGAGCATCCTGGATGTATAGCAGCTGTAGAAAATAAATGGAAGTCATGGCTGTTCAGATGTCTTGCTATTCTCATTTTAGTTGGCAATTTCTTTCTGAGGAGTGAAACCATGCCTTCTTGACTTTCTTAGAATATGCAGTTCTATGAAGGTATTAGAGAAATCCAGAGGTGCATTGAGAGTCTTGGAGTAGTTACGTCAGAGACCTGTTCTCTCAAACGTAGTTCTAGGGTACACTAAAAATAGTCCAAAATGTTCAGAACGTAAGATAGCTACTGAACACTATCCAGCATGGAAGACTACGAGGATCAAAGTTTGCGTCAGTAGAATAACTTGAGGAATATCCAGTAATGGAAAGATCTCAAACAAAACTGTAATGTAATGATATGCAAAATCATCTAAGTCTTGAGAGCAATATGAACAGTAAGCATCTACATAATGTAATGTTCCATAAACTTATACTTTAAATTTTAAAATTATTTGTTACTTGTAAATTACTAAATTTAGATTAACTTCAATACTTACATCAATAATGTTTTGAAAATTTATCCTGTGCTGTTCTGTCCTATCCTATCCAATTCTATCTATATTTTATTATTTTTTATCCAAAACATAGTTTGAGTCTACATAAAGACTTTATCTAATATTATTCGTAGGTGTAACTTTGCTATTTTGAACAGTGTTCGTTTGGATGGTTTTCTGCTAGCTTATTTCCCTCTGCTCTTTCAATAGTAATTTTCACACTAATTTCATGTGTGGAATTCAGTGACAGCCACTATCCATTTCCAAACAGGATGAATAGATGTTGCAAAAGAAGAACTTAGAAGACTTAATAAAGTCTTAGGAATAAGTTGTAAAGCCCTGCCTATCCTTATTCTGACAACTGCACCACTGAAGTAGTCAAATAAAATGAATGATGCTGCATATGTGTGTATATATAGGTATATGGAGATCTATGTATAAGAAACACATCTCAATTCAATTCTACTGTGGCTGTGGTAAAGAGACATTGAAAAGATTCAGCATTTGACAAAAATTTAAGTTGCATTCCATTTCTGATATCTGTTTCTTATTACCACCCACATCTCTTGTCATCTTTTTATAGTTTTATCCTTGTCTGTCTTTGTAGTATCAAGAACATCTGTTTTCTGTATCTAAAGTAACACCCAAAATTACTCTTAATTTTCTTTTATTGCAGATTCAGGTCAAGGCTATCATGATCGCTTTACTAATTTCTGACATATGAGTCTAATGTATTGCTACGGGTTTACCTATTCAAATCAATCATAATCACCTTTCATTTAAAAAGGCACTTCATCAGTGTGACTGTTAATCTAGGGTCAGCAATAGATCCGTCCAGATTGGAGAAGCCAATAGGTTAGACAGACACTTACTGATTGTTCTGTGCTCCCTGTAAACTGAAAATTTATCTATTCTTTTTCAAATGTGGAAAGTACATGGGATTTTTTGATTTGTGGCATGGAAGATAAGGGTAAGCATGTGATGAAGACCAAAGGCATTGTAAATCATTAGCATAGTAGCGCACATCTTGTCAATTTGACATTTTACTAATATGAACTAAGTTGAACTATCACGTGCCTTTGCTTTTGGAGCGCATGATAGACAGAACTTCATTCATTATTTATTTTATACTCTTTCTTTCTCTTCCTTGGTGCTATCAAAGGTTTTTGTCAAGCCTTTTGAATACTGAAGTTTTTGGAATCTGGAAATATGGAAAATTACTTAAGGTTTCATATATATGGGAAAGTTATACTGACTTGAATTATGTCAGTGAAATTATTCTGGTGTGATGTGAATTTAAACTATTATTCCTCTTATGAACATTCTTATTCTGGGATAAAGATGATGTCACTTATGTTTAAGCTCAGCCAAAAAGCTACACACCATTTAGTATAAATGTGTATCCACCAAGGAAGTCATACTAAGTCTGACTGGCCTGAAGGAATTTTTTATAAAAATGGACATGTTTTGCTCTCTTTCTGGAGGCTTTCATGGTAATGGATTTGATCAAAACTTTACTTGCTATTTTTCCATTAATGCAGACTTTCCAGTTCATTAGCAAGATACACTCTGTAGAAGTCACTTGTCAAACTCTCCTTTTTTAAAAAAAAATAAAAATGACCATTTTCTGTTTAGCATTTCTTATAATATAACTGATAGGTGGCAAATATATTTAGTGAAGCATTTTGATGACCAGATGGATCATTTAAGTATCTGTGTAGAAATGTTCAGACTCTTTGCCAATAAACAGAATTTTGAATTCATGTTTTCCTTTAGTATCATCAAGCATTTTGTAACATTACACTAAAATACAAAGGACAGTAATATTCCTTTGAGTTACAATAAGAGTTATTAAAATGTATTTTACAATGTGTTTGAAACATGCATCTTAAGTTTTGGCAATGACATGGCATCTATACTGAAAAAAAAATAGAAATACATGTCATAAAAATACAATTCCAGTGCCTTTACCAAAGCAAAATTCATATTGATTACAGTTCTGTATTAGTGTTGTATTTATGCAGATTCTCAGGATACCAACAGTAAATCTAACACAGCCAAGTTTCCTATATATTAAGCCTAAGAAATCATATTTATTCTATGACAAATAATGCTGATTTTACATTTTACCTCACAAAGAAGGGAAGTTAATTTTACTTTTCTGCTTTTGCAGCATGTACAACTAGGAAATTAAAAGTTTCAGCCCCTGCTCCAGGACCGTACTGACATTTAAACTTCTAAAAAGTTCTTTAAATTCATTTAATTTTTCTTCATTTAAAACCATTCTGTCAGTCCTTCAGTATGATGAGTATTATTTTGTGGAAAGTCTGCAAAAATAATCTCTTTCTAGTAGCTTATTAAGTTCCCAAGAACACTAGTCTGATTTTCAGTATCCAGCTGTTTGCTTTCAAAACTGAGCATTATTAGCTGTAGAAATGAAACTGAATTAAATTAATTTTTTATACAGCTTCAAGTATATATATATTTTACATGAGAGTGAAAACACCAGAAGCGGCACCCAAACTTGCTATTTGTAGCATAATTTCTTAAAGTTTTTGCTCCGCAAGAATGCCTGCATTGGAAGAAAATCCAACAAAGATGTGTTGATAGCTCTTTATTGTAAACAGATGTGGAGAATCCGCCCCTGGTCCTACTAGTGCGGCTTCTACAATGGATGATACAAATTAGGAATCTAATCTCTGAATATCAAGTGTCATAGTAATACATCCACTGTTTTTAGAAAGGTAGTGAATACTATATAGACAGTCAAGCGACAGAGATTTTCTAATGGTAAAATTTGTTTTCTTGATACGCTGGCCTGTCATTGGAACCCATTTGCCTTAACAAAAATAAATACAACATGGAAGGTCAATGGTTTGGGTTTTCAGTTTGGGTTGCTTTTGGTTTTGTATTTTTTTTCATAATAAATCTCCATAAAGGTTACAGCTCACTTAATACCAGGTACAGGCTAGAAAATATTCCAAATTCAATTCATAACAAACATCTTGTTTCTCCTATGTTGTATTAAGCTGTAATCCACTTAAATTGTAATATATTAAGGAAGAAGTAATGATAAAAGAAGGTGTCAAAATGACAAAATTCCTTATCTTAGCATGAAAGGAAGACAAGATACCTCCCAATGAGGACAACAGATAATTTCCCTCTGCATATTAGCAAAATGTGAATGAAAGTAAAAAAGATATAGTAGTACTAGCACCTGCATGTGTGTGTATGTGTGTATATCTATGTATATATTGGGTTAGATACATATACATTAATGTTTATTGTAGGAAAATATTACTGTATGGTATTTGTTTTCTTGTAGAATAATGATTGGCTCGTATGTTAAAATACACTGACTACACACATTTCAATAACTATTTTAGTTACAGACAATGTATGGGATTGATGGTACTCGATTGATGGAACACTTGCAGGTCCGAGTAGTCTTCTTTCTTTCTGTTTTTCTTTACTCTGAAAAGAATTTAAAAGTCGGTGTTTTGTTAATGATGAATGTATTGCTATTCCAGTTATTCTGCACTTGTGTGAATACATTTCTACAGAACAATAATCAAGTTCATGTTCTATGTCCTGAGCATCATTTCCTTTGTAAGATGGAACGTACAGAACTGAAGTAAGTGACTGCACTAGAAACATGAGATGATTACATTATGTACGGACCTTGCTAATATTTAAATGTGTTTAACATTCTTTTTTCCTAAGAAAATATGGGGACACGTAACCAAAAGAAAAATCTCACATAATATGCATTTCAAGTGTCCCCTAATACATGAATTCAGATGATCGGTTTAAAGTGAACAAAAAGCCAGTCCGTTGTTGGATAGAAAGCTAGGCCTTAAAATAGCGCATGTAAAGAAGTTAGGCATATTTTTTTTAAATCCAAGGACAAAAAGGCTCCAGTCTTCACTTCTTGTTGGCATTATCTGGAACGTGTGAACCGCTTTTCAGAATGCATGTCATCCTGACATATATAATATTTTATAGTGCCTTTTTTTTCCTCACCATATCTAACTGAAAGTGTGTGGATAGTCCCTGTCATGCAATCACTGAAAAGAAATTAAAAATAGAGTCAAGGATTAGAATGCACAGTCATGAATTTACTTGAGGAATGGCAGCTAAGAAACATGTCCCTTCCTTTCCCCTTTTTAGGGTATACGCCTACCCCACCTGCATAAACCTCTGGCTCCTTAAAGAAATAAAATGGAATGGTCTTCCTGAGCAATAGGGAACTTTAAGAAGCCATACTGCGTGTTCCTTCTTAACAAGAGTCTTAGGAATCCAAATAAGTCTTAAGTGCTTTTTGCTTTACTTAACTGCTTAAATTTGTTTATCTTGCCAAAACAGGTTTTTTGGGGGGAAGAAAAGATTAATACAGCTGAACTGCTCTATTTTTGTATCTCTTTCAATTGATGTGAAGTATGTAAAATTTAAACACGAAAAATTTAACTTATATAAAAAACCATACCTGATATCATATCTGATAATGCATCTTATCTATATATCTGATATCTGCTGATATCTGATAACATATCAAATACTCCTGCATTGATTTTCTTAGGAAATTTTGATTCCTAATGCAAATGATCTGGTTTAGGCTGAGTTTTTAATTTTTTCCCCTTAGATTTAGGTGTTTAATTTGTAGTACTTTACATTCTGTGTGTCTCACAGGACTCTTCAAACACCTGTGTGCACCAAATTTATTCTTTTATCTGATGCTAGGAACCCTGAGGACAAATTGATCAAGGAAGGAAAAGCTCACCTCCCCTAAATGCAGTCTGCCTGTTACATCGAACCAGTAAAACACTCAGTAGTACATCCTTAAATCCTCTTGAAGTGAATGAGACTGATTAAAAGTTCCATGTAAATCAGGGCCTCAGAACTCGTAATTCTAACTGCTTTGGGGTTCTTACTTTATGAGAAAGCAGTGGTGGTGGAAACACACCTCAGTAAGAGTGTTTGCCTTTTGATTTTCTCAGAACGTTCTTGCCAACCCAACAGCAAGATAGCTACATGGGCATCAGTTCACCCATATGCTCTGCAATCAAATTCAATTATCTAATTACCTTACATAGTTTGTGTTGTACAATAAAAACATTGTTCTTCAGTTTTGCAATGTTCTTAATTACTTTAAAAAACATGAATTGCTGCAGAGCAGCATTAACACTGAGTTCACCACATCTTAGCTCAGACATTACTGTAGTGCTGAGCCTTTCCTTTAACTTTTTTTGAATTGTCATGTAAAGCAGAAATGAAATTTCTAAGGAGGTTCTACATTTATAACAAAATGACAACCAAGTAAGAACAGGTATAGTTAAAGAAATAGCTGTACTGTCCCAGTGTCTCCTATCACTATATAAATAAGTACTAGATTACACTAGTAGGTACTAGATGTGCCCCACAGAGTCTATATTTTAATAAATTGGGAGAATAACACATTTTAAATTAATGGACTCTGGTTTTACTACATATTTTAAATGCTATCTGCCATCTAGTGGGTTTAGGTTTGGCTTCAAGGATACAATGGCTTTAGCTGTAATCAATCAAACACGTTATAACGCTTTGTGATGAAACTGATATTTCACTAAATGTTGAAGTAACTGTCAGCCCAAATTTGCACCTGATAGGAAGTAATCATTGGTACAGTGGATGTCATCAAGACTTTTAAATGTTCTGCAGAAGCTTAACAGCTTATACATAATTTACCAAATGGGATTTAAAAAACTCAGAACCATTCTCCACAAAGGATATCCATACATTCATGACAAGAGTTAAAACATTGCTCATTTTGATAACTCTGCAGCTCATTCAGATTAAAAATCAGTTTATCTTTCCAGTCTCTACAGAGGGTAGACATAGCAAGCATGTACAAACCTCCAGGTATGGTACAGAGGATTCAAACAAGTTTCCTGAATCATTTGCTTGAGTAGAAATACCAATGCAAGAACAAAGAAAGATTAATAGGTTTGCCACAAAATCCAATGATTCAAAATATTTGTTCCCATTTGAACAATAAGCAGTCATCCTGTTTGACATTCTAATCCCCATGAGCGTTACCCTGTGCAGGAGATGTCAACAAATGATTACTGTTTCTTTTGGTTTTTTCTTCTTGTCTTTTTTTTTTTTTTTTTTTCTTTTCTTTCTTAACTAATACTCTCTTCATGAGTATCTGTACCACACTTTCTCATCTTGGAGTTTGTAGCTGGTTCTTGTTGACTGGGGATTCCTTTCCTGGAAGAGCTTCTTCAAACTGATACCTTTATTGTTGATGTCGATGTTGAGGAGCAGGTAGATGCCCCAGGTAGCCACTTAATGAAGACAGTGAGGACCAATAAATTTAAGTGGTTCTACCATAAACTTGCGTATCCCTTTTGGAAAAAAAAAAAACCAACCAAGAACAGAATCCAAACAAAACAGCATTGTCTTACCGTAGCCACGTCTCTGGCCCAGCCCTAATCCCAGCCTTTGCCCTCTGTCCAGCAAGGTACTCAACGATGGCCAAAGAATCACAAAGAAACAGGAGGTGAATTGATAACCCTTTTGTCTCTTTTGCCTGCAGGCCCTTCTTTCTCACCGCATCCTTTTTCCCAAAGTTTTTGCTCAGGGATTTTCTTTGGATGGATTCTGTGGGTCACCTCCTCCCTCTCCTGAATATATTGGCAGGCACCTCATTCAGCTGTGATGTAAAAAATAAGTTGGAAATTGAAAACCAGATGAGTCTTGGGCTTTCATTTAGTGGTCCTGGAAAGGGAAGTTCCCCTATTGTTTGAGTTGATTTAGAGAGAGGCCTGTTCTTTTGTGGGGTAGATGCTTCTCCCTTCATGTCACCTAGGCTTAAAGTTAAGATTAGAGTCAGGGCTAGACATAACATTATGGTTGGGGATAAGCCTGGGCCTTAAATTTTAGCTGTTCGTTAACCAAGGCCTGTGTATCGCATTCAGCCATGGTGCTGAATAGCATGAACCCCCGCTGGTCTCAAAATTCAAATACTTTAAGAATTACAGAGTGAAAGTGGTTATCAGTTCAACTTGAGAGTTTTGTTTGAAAGATATTATTTCCTTTCCCACCAACAGGCTGAACCATGACCCTAGCCTCTTCTCACATTTGGTGTAGAAGTACTTTTCCATCACTAATCCTCACAGTCTCCTAACAAGGAAATCTTGTGCACTGTTTCCAATGCATTATAAACATACATTATTTTATCCCTAACATGTGATATACTGTGATATTTCATTTCAATGCTGTCCGATGAAAAAAAGATTAGGGAAAATAAGGTGAATGTAGTTAAAAGGCAGAGAAATGCTCTTCAAAAGCATCTTTAAAAAAGTGTTCTCTTCCCTTAACAAAATGAAATATCATCTTAGATATTACAAAGTATCAAAGGCTTAAAAAGTGGAAGATGTCTGTATGCATTTCATTAATATAAAAAGAATGGGTGAATAAGTCACTACACTTGGTCTCACATTTAGAATATTATTTATGTTTTACAACATGGTTAATTTTGTCTCTGATATTTCTCCCTCTCTTTCTCACTCCTACCACAGTCTAGTAAAAGGTTGTATTTCAAATGTAAATCAGAATAAAGTAGACCTTGCAATACGTAAGCATTTTGAGACCATATCGGCATTAATAGCAGAGAAAGTTCATGTATTTGCATATTGTTGTTGCTAGTTAAAGAATGTATTCTTTAGATTTACCTGTGCATATTTTTGCCATCAATGACAAAAACACAAGCATGTAACTTAAAGAACAAGAATAAGAGCAAATCAGAAGTAGCTTAAAGTTGCATATATTAAACATAGAAATTCTTTTGACATTAATAATTTTAGGAAAAGCAGAACACAGTATCAGGCAAGTATTCATGACTAGCTTTATCTGGAATAATGTATTCTTCAATAGATTCTTCTTCTCTCTCTTTTAATAACACTAGTTCAACCAAATATGAAATCAGAATCTAAATGCATGTAGGTGAATCTAGGTTGACTAGCAGTATCGTTTTTAAGCATCTACCTTTATAATAACTTAATAATAAATTCAAAACATATAAAACCTTGAAAAACAATAGTTTTCAAAAAAACCTTAGTTGCAAGATGCATACTTTCTTTTTATATGAATTTCACATTTATATTCATAAGATTTCAGATTTATATTCATGTAAATATATATTTATAAGATCAGATTTCAGCGCAAGTTGTATGTCATCATATAATTGATTAGTATATTCTTAGATTAGGAGATCTGCTGCAGATCATTAGACCAGGGAACCAAAAATAATAAGTCACTGCTGTATATGACATCTAGAAGCCAGTTGCCACAGTAGTTCACTTAAGGGTGTCTGTGTAGGACCCTTAGGCTTGGAAATGCTCTGGGGTGGAATCAGCAAGAGTAAGCACACTGCATGGAACGAGTCTGCTCCGACGGCATCACGGGGCAGAGGCATGGGCCCTGAATACAGCTCCACCTGCAGTCATTTACGCTGCAGGAAGGAACATTTGTCTCTTAGCATCTCTAACCTCAAATATTCTCCCGAAGGCAGGCACTTTCATTCTTTTAAAGGAACAAATGAAACAGAAGGAAGGCTCTCCTGCCAAGATTTTGTTTTCTTTCCTCTGTAAAAACAAGAGACTGAATTATCCCAGCTTTGGGGTAAAAATTAGAAGCTTTTCTAAGATTTTTTTATTCTTTTTCCCTCATAAGAATAAAGATAATCCCCTAAATCTGCAGTAATTCTCTGTAGGTCTCATGGAATAAAGCTGAGGGAACAGGTACAATTTACTGGGCTGTAATTATAAAAATGCCTCTGGTGTGCAACTAGGGAAAGCTGTAGAAACTAGGAACAGTAGAATTGTAGATATTTGGTTAGGGAAAAAAAGATCATTAGAGGGCCTTAGTATTTTTTTTTCTTTTAAGGGGAAAAAAAAAAAGAAAAAGGAAACTTCTATGTTGAAAAGGAATTTGTTTGGAAACCTTGTTATAAGTGTCAAAACAGAGAGAGAACGGCCTATAGTTTGAATAGAAAAGTTCTCCAAGAAAACGATACCCTAGCTATTAAACTGTTCAGAAGCTATCTCAACACATTGCCATTTTGGGGAGAATGATAAACACATTTTTGCTTGCTTGGATTTTCAGAATGCATACTAGAAGACCTTCCACATTTATGTATTCATTCCTTTCATGTTTATATATTCATTAAGCCTGTTCGTGATTTAGGACATACTTTGGTTTCCTTGGAGATTGCATTCACCAGAAATACTGCTGTCTGTGGCCAAGGGGCTTCATAGTTACGACAAAGCCTAACCAAAATCCTGTTTGCCTTGTTTCAGAATAAGTTTAAAAACCCCTTGAGAATATCCATATGATCATTATGAAGATGGGTAATAAGTGCTTTTAAAAAGAGCTTTTTTCTCTTTGAGAAAGGCTTAGGACAATTTTCCATTTAAAAAGAAATACAATTTTAAATTAAATCATCATTTGTGGTGAGAAATAATGCTCTGTAGAATTTTCTTTAGTTTTATGTCTGTTCCCAAAGTATAGCTAAGAGAAAACATTAACAACTCATGCTTTGTCACACTTTTTTCCTAATTAACTCTGAAACAACATAGAAATATGAGAGAGTTTTAAAAGCAAAGAAAATATTGTGACATTTAATAAACTAAATTAATTCAGGGTTTTCAAAAATATTTTTTAAAAATATTCCACTCATAAATTTCATTCTTGTTTGAATTTTGCTTCTATTTTCTCACTTGAAGTCTTGAAATAATTTCTCATTTGAATTTCTCATGTTGATAGAAATTTGGCATAATAGAATGCACATTTATCACATTCTTTAAAGCATATCAAATGGTATTTTTCAGTTGCAGGTGCATCTTTTCCTTTTGCCCTTACTTAATTATATTTATTTAAATAATTTCATAAATAACACAATCACAAAGTTAAATCTGGTGAGTCATCCCCATAATGGAAGCATCTGTTTCAGTTCCATTATCCAAATTATATAAATCAAGAGTATTTTCAAATAAAAAGTCTAAACAGTACAATGTTGATGCAAAAGAGACATTCTCTAACATTTCTATTAACTTGTTCAAAAATATGATTCACCAAGAAATGAAAGACACTTGTGAGTCCAGAATCTCGACTGAATTTCACAAGTTCCCCCTATAAACCGGTTCAATTATGTCTAGAATTTAAAAGAAGACAATCTTTTGTGTATTGCCACCCAGGTGAGCTGTAACCCATAATTCTGTAGCAATCTCCTACCCTCATCAACCTTTTTTATTTTCTTTAGTTGTGTATAAACTGATGTGCTCGAGATCAGTTGGTGCACTAATCTGAATTACCTTGATACATGCTGGTACATGTTTCAGGATCATTCCTTGTTCCCCAAGAAGCATTTGAAATACTTATGTAAGATTTGTTTGTGTAGACTGATATGTCATTCACAAATGCTCTTTTTTCTTAATTTGCACTTTTTTAAAAAGTTTAGTGTGATAAGATATATTTGTAAATTTGTATTAATAATTTAGTTACATATTTCCAGAACAGATATCACAGTATCAAAATACAAATCTGTTGAAAGGAATATTTCTTTGGCTTCCAATTTATAAAAGCAGTTATGTGTAACTAGATTCAGAGTATTGTTTAGTATGAAGCATCTTTTGATTTCCTTCTGACAGCTTACAAGTGGCTGGAGTTCCTCACTGATCATGGCTGTGCCACTCTTCCTTGCTGTTTATACCACAATAAGAATCAAAACAGCTGATAAAGACAGGTTTTACTCTAATTAATTATTAAAGTATGGATGATTGTTTGAAATCCAAGAGATCCTTGAAAGAATCAATGGCAATTTCATAGGCTCCATGATTTAGCAAATTAGATAAGCATTTTCTGTTACTGGTTATGATCTGTTTTCTTACGTGTGTCTCTGTTTGTGTCTAATAATTATGATAGTCCTATTTTCAAGTGCTTATGTAAGAATTTGCCCATATAAGATTTAAGAGGATGTGCCAATTCACTATAAAAGAGAAATGGAAAGTTTTTACAGTAAGAAATAGATGACCATGAGAGACAGAGTGGAAAAAAAAAAAAAAAAAAAAAAAAAAAAAGAATTCAAAGGAATTCAAATAGTATAGAAGGCCAAATGATTCACTTTTGGGTTAATGAGATCAACTTCTGCTACATCTTACAAGAAAATAAACACAGCAGAAAATGTTAGGTTGTGTGCTCAGTGCCTGAAGCTGCTGGTGCATGGTGCTCATAAAGATGTCCTAGATAAATTCAAAGAGGCCACAGAGTTATTAGGGTAGCTATTTTGGGCATAAGAACCATGTTTACGCAAGAATAGTTGTTGACACAAGATTTAAACAGGTTTTGAATAAACTTACTTTACACACTAGAAAGCTTTTAGCCACCAAGAGTGGTGAGACTCTAAAACAGCCTCTCAGTAAATGGAAAAAGAGTCCATAAAAGTTTTAAAGGTTTAATAAGGTGTTTGATGAGTTTATGAAGGTCTTGTGTAGCACAGATGATTGTGCTAGCATGGCCATGCCGGATTCTGCACCTGGGACAGAGTAAGGCTGGGCACAAGATAAATGTGGAGAGGAGAGGCTGAAGAGCAGCCCTGCAGAAGGGGATCTGGGGGTGCTGGTCGACAGCAGGCTCAACAGGAGCCAGCAGTGTGCCCTGGCAGCCGAGAGGGCAAACCCCATCCTGGGGGGCATCAAACACAGCATGACCAGCTGGTCAAAAGAGGGGATCATCCCGCTGTATTCAGCGTTGGTGCGGTCTCACCCCGAGTACTGTGTGCAGTTCTGGGCCCCAGGATTTAAGAAGGATGTTCAGGTCCTTGAATGCATCTGGAGGAAGGCAACAGGGCTGGAAGGCATGTCCTGTGAGGAGCGGCTGAGGGCTTTGGGTTTGTCTAGTTTGGAGAAAAGGAGGCTGAGGGCGACCTCATTGCTCTCTGCAGCTTCCTGAGGAGGGGACGTGGGGAGGGAGGTGCTGAGCTCTTCTCCCTGGGGTCCAGGGGTGGGACACATGGGAAGGGTTCAAACCTGCGCCAGGCGAGGTTTAGGCTGGGCACTAGGAAGCTTTTCTTTACTGAGAGGGTGGTCAAACCCTGGAACAGGCTTCCTAGAGAGGGGGTCGGTGCCCCAAGCCTGTCGGTGTTTAAGAGACATTTGGACAAAGCCCTTAAGAACACGCTTTAGCTTTTGGTCAGCCCTGAACTGGTCAGGCAGCTGTTGTATGTTGTATGTTGTATGTTCCTTCCAACTGAAAATATTCTATTCTATTCTATTCTATTCTATTCTATTCTATTCTATTCTATTCCATTCCATTCCATTCCATTCCAGATTAGCTATCCAGTTACTAATGCAGCCAAGGTAAGAATCAGGTACCATTTCTTTTTGACTAGGGTTTATTCCATGAATATTTTTAGCTTGAAGCAGGGGGGGGGGGGGGCAGGGAAGATATATAATTCAGATGAAATATTGAAAGAACATTATGTAGGGAAAGCTAGGTGTAAGCAAAGTTTATGAAAAAGTTATTTTTTCTTCAGAGAAGCCACTGAATATGACAAAGAATTGATGACAGTGTCTATGGAGGTGATAGTCATATAAATAGTAGAAGAGAGGCTACAGAAAATGGAATGGGAAAAGTAAATAATTTAGGATATTTCAATGGAAAACAGACACATGGCAGCTTTTAAAGGATTTCTAAACAGCTTCTATAAAAGGCAGCAAAACAGGAAAGAGCTGCTCTTATACTCCAAGAAAGACTTTCTACTTTTAAATGAAGCATTACAATAGAATCTGAAAATCTATTGACACATATATGTGGATTCCAAAGACAAAGGATATTGTCATTATAAGCCTTAGTACAAAGTGTTATGGAATAAATTCAAGGGGAAAAAAAAGTCAAAAGCAAAACGTGAAGCCAAGGATATGACATGTAATTAATTTGGTAAAAGAAGTAGAAGGCTATGTGGTAAACCATTAACATTATAAAATGATGTTTGGTTAGAAGAATGTTTTTACTCTAGGTTAAAATCCTATCAGGGCTTTCACTGTTATAATCTGCCTGAATGGTATACATATTTTCATGAAGGATGTGCCAAGGACAAGTGAATAAGGAAG
Organism: Astur gentilis; assembly: GCF_929443795.1. NCBI lineage: Eukaryota > Metazoa > Chordata > Aves > Accipitriformes > Accipitridae > Astur > Astur gentilis. The sequence continues at coordinate 9,003,370 of NC_064913.1, forward strand.
TTTTCGTGATGGTTTTCATTAGTGAGAACAGAACAAATCCATATCCTTGAGATTAAGAACATGTTTTTAACTGGATCTTTTTTGCTTCTACATTCTTTATCAATATGTTATTAAAAGGGAACAAAAAAGTGTGATGTAGTGTGTTATTTTCATTTGCTGATCATTAACAATGGCTTCTAATGAAGAGATGATAATCCCTTTTTACTGCACAATTGACAGTATACATACATAATTGTTTATATTGTGTCTTTCTTTTTATTAATTCATGCATTTTTCCTGGAGCATCATAAATAGGCTACACTTGAAGCTGGGACACAGATGCAGACTTGTGTTTTGGGATTATAAGGAGAACTCTGAATGAACTGTTTTATTCATATGCTTGCTATCAAACTAGGTTAAGAGTAAAGAATTTACTTCCAGTTGAGACAGATGAAATCTCAGAACATTTTTACCATCCTCTACACTGCGTAATATGTATTGGCAGTAGGATCACCTAGCAACATAACTTGTTAATTTTCCAGTGAAGGGTCTCCATCTATTGTGCTTTGCCACACAAGAGTGTAACTATCAAGGGAACAAAATGGCTTTTTTGCTTCACTTGACAGCCTGGATCACTGGTGAAATGTAATATGGTTCTAGACAAGTAGATCATGATAGGTGATAATGTAGATGCTTCTTCTCGGCTTGAAGCAGTGGTTGAAATTTTCGGTTTTCACAAGGAACATGAAATTGGAGACACTTCGGCAGCTCACATAGAAAGCTCTAACTATTTCATGTCATAAAACCACAGAATCACAGAATTATGTAGGTTGGAAGGGACTTCAGGAGGGCACCTGGTCCAGCCTCCTGTTTGAAGGAGGTCTAATTAAATCAGGATATTCAGGCCTTGGCCAGCTGAGTTTATGTCTCCAAGGCATAAACTTGGAGAAAGGACATAAAGGGAGACTCCGCAGCTTCTCTGGGTAACCTGTGCCAATGCCTGATGACTCCCTTTGTAAAGGTTTTTTTTTCCTCTTATCTGGTTAGAATTAGGTCTCCCCTGCGCCCTCCCTGAGAGCTCTCAGCCGCTCATGGCACGCCGTGTGCTCGAGCCCCCTCGTCATGCTGCTGCTGGGCTGGACTCAATCCAGGAGGCCAATGTCTTTCTTCTACCTGGGAACTCAAAACCATATGGACAGATATGGTCTCATAAGTGTCGAAGGGGGGAACGATCATATCCTTCAACCTGCTGGCTGGATTCCTGCCCATGTAGCCCAGGAGGCCATTGGCCCTTTTTGTCAAAAAAGCAGACTCTTGACTCACATTCTATTTGTTTTCTACCTGGACTCACAGGTCTTTTTCTGTAAAGTTGCTTTCTGGATAGGTGGCCCCGAAGTTTCACTGTTGCATGGGATTACTCATTCCCAGGTTCAGGTCTTTGCACTTGTCCTTATTGAATTTCATGAGACTCCCACAGGATGACACCTCCAGCTTGTCAAGATCCATCTGCTTGCAAGGAGAAAAGAAATTTGTCATGGACATCTGAAACAACTAACTGGGGAGAAGCAGCTGAATTTGATGGAAGGATGGAGCACAGAAAATCTGAAACACATACAAAAAATTTTCCCCTTCCTCTAACAAGACTGCTTCCTCTTCAACAGTCCTCCCAAAGGGCTTTTATAATATAATCTTTGACAATAGACAGAACATGAAACTCATAAAAGCCTCCCATGTAAGCAACTAGTAAACTGGAAAAACATGGTTTGATAGTAGATATTTTTTTTCCTAAAAACAATTTCATATGGAAAAAAAAAAAGTATCTTCCTGAGTTTTTGGGTTTGTTGCTTTTTGATTTTACTTGTACTGCTTTTTCCCTTGGAGGACAAAAAAAAATCAAAAACGACCCACACCCCTCCAAAAAAAAAGCAGTAGCTCCCACATCCTAAATATTTTCTTTTTTGAGAAAAGATTAATATTTTGCATGCAGTTCTTCTGTTTGTTAAAATTAATAGTAGTCACATAAGTGTACAGAAACAAAATGGTAAAACAGTGTCAGAGAAATAAAGTTTTAAGCTTTGATAGTTTTTGCTTATTTATTTCTAGTAAGGTGTGATGGAATTTTACACAAAGTCCTGTCTAAGACTTCTTAGGCATATGTAAAATAATGCTTTTATTAAAATGATGGAAATGCAACATATTTGCAGCAGAAATTTCAAATGGTATTTTAATAAGCAGGTCCTTATTTCTAAATGAACCCACACTGAAGGAGACAGATGGTGAGAGAGCTGGTCACATATGGTAAGAAGCCGGTTTTAAAGCTCATTATTGACATTTTTATTCTGTATTTTTCTGTGTGTTTCTCTTGAGTTATTCTATTCTCTGTGTGATTTGAACAATAACATAGCAAAAAGAGTTAGGCAATGTGGGGAATGCATTTAGCATGGATGAGCATTATGATCTGGATAAATGACGATTCAGCCCTAATTCTGTTTATCCAAAACACATACTCCGAGTCAGAGCTTTTTGGTCTATAGAAACAATAGAAGATAGATGGTTGGTCAGACCCAAGGTCATTATTATTTAGTACCCTGCCTCCACAAGTGATTAGTAACACAAGTTCACAGACATTGAGTATAGGGTGTTCAAAGAATCATCCTTCCCTTCATGTTTTTCATCTGCTAAGCATAAGTAGTTCAGGGATGTCTTCATCTAAAGATTGTGCATAGGCCATTGATTTTAATAGCCTCCATGAATCTATCTAATCACTTTTAAATTCATTACTCTTCTGCCTTCCCCTGTATCCTATGGCAATGAATTAAATAGTTATACAATTCATTAAAAAGTACTCAGCTTTGGTTTCTTGGGTTTTGTAGGTTTTGTTGGATTTTCCTGTCTGTTAAAATTATACTGGAGACAGCTCATATGAGAAATTTTGATTACAGTTTTTTTAACTATACTGTATTCACCATTTGTAACGTCTTTCATAGACTTCTCAATGTTTTTCAAGGCTTTTGAAGAATCTTAGTTTATTCAGTTTCTATTCATATCAGGGCCATTCCATGTTTTGAATCATCTGTGTTGTCCTATATATTTTCAGTTCCCTCTGCAATATCTGTTTGGAAGATGTAATCCCAGTGAATTGTTCACTGTGGTATGGAACTGAGTTTTCATATGTGTCATTTGCTCAACTGAACGTCATTGACATATATAGAGTTGACTTTTCTCTGCAGTATCTCCATCTGCAGATACATAAAATAAAAACCAAACCAGGGATAATATTTCAAAGTACAACATGTTAAAAATAGGGGTAACGATAATTCAAAATATCCTAACGTGGGCAACTCTTCTATGCAAAGTATTTAACAAAAATGTTTAATAATACAAGAGAAGACAATGCACTGGGCATTTGCATCATGCTTATATTGATCAAAGGTGTTAATTTCCAAAAGGAAGCTATATGGACTGTATGAATTCCTGGAATGCTACATACACGGTTGTGATTTAATAAAACGACTTATCAGAGGTGTGGCTGTGACATGTCAGTCAGGCTTAATTTATGAGGTTTCTCAGGAATGGTAAATGTAGAACTAGCTGGAGACAATTCCGTCGTGGCTATTTCTTGTTCCATTCACAAGCTTGCATGCCAAAAGACAGTAAGAAATGATGAAACTGTTGGTGAATATTTGCCATAATATGCAGTTTCCTCATACACTGCTCAAATACCAGATCTCTTCTTGGCTCCTTACTGAGGTGTGAATATTTCAGTTCTGATGAACAGTCATTTTCATCTGATGTTTTTGGTTGCTTCATGCTGAAGTGAGATGCGTGACTGAACATTTGCAAGTGTTGGCATCAGGAATATGAAAGTCTCCCTGTGCAGTAGACTAAGATACATGAAACACAGATGACATCATTCTTGAACTGCTATCCAGTTTCCAGATAAATCTTGTGGAACATATCCAGGAAGTGAGTGCCTATGATCAGCTAAATATTCTCGCCTGCCAGTGTTTGCTCTCTGACTATAAAACTGGCAGAGAATCAGGAAGTCTTAAAGTGGGTTTCAGTTCTGGTGAAGAGGAATAAATAGACTGTTCTGAATGTCTGAGTCAAAGGGCATTATAATGGTATTTAAGCAGACTGTCTGAACTTTACCATTTTGCTCAGACTAGTGGGATGTTATCTTCTGTCTTGAGAAGCCACAAAGTATCTTTTAGGGCACTAGAGGCACTGACGTACATATCAACCCATTTGAGAAGCCTAACCTCTGCAGAACACAACCACAGGTTTGAGGGAGTCATCTTCACTGGTAAATTAGAGTTGAAGTTATTAGGGCCAGCCAAATTCCTCTGTGAAGATCAGTTATAGCCAATTTATGAGCTTTTGCAGCAGAAGAACTGTGTTAGTTTTGCATGAAGAATGAAAAAACGTGGAATTAGGATGGTGGTTTAAGCTGATATAAAACTTGCCTGCTGCGAAAAGTAGCAGTTCCACCCTTCTTCCCTTACCTGCATCCTTTCCTCAATGTAACGTGATCTGAGGGAGAGGTGGTACAGTTCCCTAATCCCACTGAACTCTTCTCAGGTGTTAGAAGGAAAAAAAAATAATCTCGGTCACATCAGGAAGACAATCTATTTTACTCTGTGGCTCCAAGATTACCAAAACAAGCACAGACAACTGAGAATAGATAGATGGGGACAGAAGAGAGAATGGGATAACTGCTGCATAGCTGTGCAGCATGTCCTTAACTCTAAAAGTCCCTGTTTTATTTCATACTTCCCATGAAAAAAATGTATGATTAATCTACTCTGTCACTCTTCTCTTATACTTTTCTTATATAACATAGCTTCCTAACATAAACTTTTGAAAACTGTGGTTACCTCTAGTAGTATTTTAGTTATCAGTTTTAAGGGACAATTATATTTAGTCCTGAAGCTTATAAATACAACATCCTGTATTGGGTTTGCGTGGCAAGGTTTCGGTAGTGGGGGGGCTACAGGGGTGACTTCTGAGAGAAGCTGCTGGAAGCTTCCCCACATCCGACAGAACCAATGCCAGCCGGCCCCAAGATGGACCTGCTGCTGGCCAAGGCCGAGCCCATCAGCGACGGTGGTAGTGCCTCTGGGAGAACAGGTTTAAGAAGGGAAAAAACTGCAGGGCAACAGCAGCCTGAGAGCGGAGTGAGAATATGGGAGAGAAACAACAGCCCTGCAGACCCGCAGGTCAGTGCAGAAGGAGGGGAGGAGATGCTCCAGGCGCCGGAGCAGAGATTCCCCTGCAGCCCGTGGTGATGAAGACCACGGTGAGGAAGGCTGTCCCCCTGCAGCCCAGGGAGGTCCACGGCAAAGCAGATCTCCACCTGCAGCCCAGGGAGGACCCCACGCCGGAGCAGGGGGATGCCCGAAGGAGGCTGGGACCCCGTGGGAAGCCCGCGCTGGAGCAGGCTCCTGGCAGGACTTGTGACCCCCTGTGCTGGAGCAGTCTGCGCCTGAAGGACTGCAGCCCGGGGAAGGGACCCACGCTGGGGCAGTTTGTGAAGAACCGCAGACTGTGGAAGGACACACGTTGGAGAAGTTTGTGGAGGACTGTCTCCCGTGGGAGGGACCCCACGCTGGCGCAGGGGAGGAGTGTGAGGAGACCTCCCCCTGAGGAGGAAGGAGCAGCAGAGACAAGGTGTGATGAACTGACCCCAACCCCCATTCCCCATCCCCCTGCGCTGCTGGGGGGGAGGAGGTGGAGCAAATCAGGAGTGAAATTGAGCCTGGGAAGGAGGGAGGGGGGAAGGTGTTTTAAGATTTGATTTTATTTCTCATTATCCTGCTCTGATTTGATTGATAATAATTTTAGCTAATTTCCCCAAGTCGAGTCTGTTTTGCCTGTGATGGTAAATGGTGAGTGATCTCCCTGTCCTTACCTTGACCCATGAGCCCTTCATTATATTTTCTCTCCCGTCCAGCAAAATAGATGCAATGTGACGGGTAATTTAACCTTTGTGTTTACTACAACCATTTCATTTACTGCTCAAAGCATTTTCTTTTTTTCACAGTTCACAGTAGCCAGCTGTAGGAACAAATAAAACACCATTATTTTGCCAGTTATTCTGCAGCAGTTGAATTTTGTCTATGAAATATCCCGTGTGCTTTTCCATTTAAAATGAGCCAAATATTCAAGTAAAATTATGTGTTATCCAATATTTTATGAACGCTTAATCGTTGCCGTTCAATGCAATAGAGAAAGATAAAGGACTTTCTTTCCTCTTCCTTCTTGAACTTCTTTTCATATTCTGCTCTATTACCATTACTGTTCTCAGGACACCATCGTATCATATGACAGGACTGGAAAGAACATTAAGCTATCATCTAGTTTAAGTGGGCTGAGTTTAGCTTAAGCACCATCAGTATGGCATCTGAATAACAGGCAAGTATTTAGATGTTCCCTAATACATGTTTATCTCACTATCTATTAAAAATAACTCCCAATAAAAGAAGTTTCAGGTTCAACCTGTGCCCTGCATCTCACAAAGGCCACAAAACCACTTTTTCCCCAAGCCCATGTGAGTCATTTAAGAGAGAGATGTCTCCTCTATTTTCTTCCCTAAACTGAAAAGGATGCCTGTATTCCAATATTTTTACTGAGTCATGCTGTTTAAATTATTTTGTTCTTCTCTTGTTTCTTTCCTATTTTTTTAAGTATCTTTGAAAGCGTAATGGTCAAAACTAGACACTGTGTTCCAGCTATACCTGGTGTGGATGACCACACCTGAAGAAAGTTGCAGACTTCTGTCTGTATATATGTGTTCTCCAGTAGCATTGTGGAGTTATCTCCTGTATCGCACTGCTGTGGTTTTTGTTTTATTGATACTTAGGCAGGTATTTCCCCTTCTTTGTATTAGTTGATTCAAGTTCATCTTCCTAAATATAACTCTCTGAAGTCTCCTTTATATTGTATATTGTTTTTTTAATTTGAAGTCTGAATTTGAAGAGATCGTATTATGCACCTGTCCTCCAAATAGCTTGCAATCCTTCCGAAACCAGCCTAGTTTAATGCACAAATGTGTAATTTTTCTGACTACTCCATCACTTAAGTCATTTACAAAAATATTGACCAGAGCATAACCTAAAATACATCTGCACTTTGCAATGTCCTTCTACTGTGCTTGTCAACCACAGACTTAACTCTCCTTTGAGAATCAGTTTTCTTGTATTTGTCTGCTTGCTAATGATTACTGCACCTAGATGATACTTCTTTGGTGTGTTTATGAGAAAGTTCACAACCAAAGCTTTATTATATTTCTGACTTATTACAAATCTTGACTATCCTTTTCACCAGGCCAGCGGCACTGTTGAAGTAGGGAGCTAAATTAGTTTGACACTGAACACTCTTGAAAAGTCTGTATTGGCTGTGTGCTACTGTTTCTACCTCATTATGGTTTTGTTTATATATTTGTTTTGCTTATATACTTGTTTGTTAATTTCTTATTCCAGAAACATTGTGGGAGACAAAGTTATGCCAGCTGGTCTGTTACTTCTAGTGTTCTTCCTTGTTCCTTTCCTCATCACATTCTTTTTCCTTTGAAGGTTGAAGCATGAAGATTTTGAATATTTCAAACAATTTGTATCATTGTTATTTAACAGTCACAATAATTAATGAACCTTCACATCCCTTTGTTTTTATCTTCCTTTTAAGATATAAGTAGAATTTTTCCTGGTGCTTTTTGTATTCTCTATTAATTGAAGCTTACATTGCACTTCAGTGTTTCTGGGTTTGTCTCTGTGCACTTTTTCTATTCCTTGCTCAATTTGCTTAATTTCCACTTTTGAATGATACCTTTTTGTTTTTTTCAGGTCATTTAACAGCTACTGATGTGACCATAATTTATTAAAATCTTTGCCTTTTCAAGCTTCTAGGTCACATCTTCCTTTTAAAGAACAATTTTGAGAATCATCTGCCATAGATTCAAGTAGTTCTGCACTGGATTTGTTACTTCAAGTTATTAAATAACCTCAGTGTGTTCTCCTGAAGAACATGTTAGTTGAATGTCTGTGTACTGTGTTGAACAGACTGCAGTGAATTTTGCAGTCTGCTTCCTAAATTATATTAGCTTAAGAAATATTGGATTGCAGAAGAGAAGCACCCATCATTTTCAAATATTTTGATAAGGTCTCTAGGGCTTTTCTCCTGTAGAGGTTTATAGTGTATTCCAATACTCAAACCCAAAGTGTTGATTGTAGAAATTTGCACTGATATGGGATCTGAAAAAGATGGGATTGGCTTGGTTTTTTTCTGGCACATTTCTTTAAAATAAAGAAGAAAAAAACTTTGTTTGATTGTTTGAAAGGGATCTAATGAGAGCATTAGGTTAAAAATACTGGTATCCATCATATAATATATCTAGTCAGAATAAACTGTAGAATTTTCCTAATGTATTTAAAGCAATTACTTTGAAATGCCAGGTTAGAGAAAGCAGTAATTTTTCCAGACTTCTAACACTGTATTCTTCTGTGTGTTCTGAGTCCACAAACTTCAGCTCAGACAGTAATTTTTTATGCTGTCAAGTGAAGCAGCTGGAAAGTAGGCCTTACCTTCTAGTTCCTTTCCTTTTGACAGCATGTGTCAAAAGTGTAATGTGGGTTAGACTAAATGTAATAATATTATATTTATGACTATGACAACAAATAAAGGTACTAAATTAAAGTCTTTGGTCTTTCCATTTGCGGGGGCTGGTAACATAATAACAATAATTCATTCAAGGGTGAAAGTTGATATACAACTTCACAGTCTAGGAATACATGTTTCTACCTTATAGCCCACTGTCTATTTCTCCATTAAGGAGGCAGAGAAAAAAAAAAAAAAAAAATTGTTGCTGCCTTAGAGCAGCAAGTCCACATTCTTACAAGTTAAACATCCTTTAATTTTTAAAATAAGATCTGTCAGCTCATCATTAAGGACTCTGTGCTTTGATTTTTATTAAGTAAAAATAGAGTGTGAATTGTAAAGGTTTTAAGTTGCCAAGATCTAAATATAGGGCTGTGTACTTTTCCCTTGATAGTTAAGATGACCACACTAACATCCACACCACTTTAGGTAACTTCACCACCTTCACTGCTGTTATCAAGCAGCACTGTAAAAGAAATGTGGGACTTCTTTCATTTTAGCAGAGATGAGTGACAAAGGAAGTGAATTTCAGTTCTTTGTTTGAGAAAGTATTAATTTGAAATTATAGAGGGCAGAGACTGGACAGGACGATAGCTTTTTAATGTAGGTTATCTTTCTTTTCAGTATTATCAGCATGCTATTTTCAAATTACTCAGACACTGAAATCAATAAAAGCTCTTGCACATACTTCAGGAGTCACCAGTGGGCTTTATTGACTGCAAATCATACATCCCTCTTGACTGTCCAGACTTCACTGCCAAATTTTGTGAAGAAAACAGTAATCATTAATTTAACTGTGTTTCTTTGTTTTATTATTCCCCAGGAATAAATTTAAAGAATTTTCTTACAGCAAAAGAAAACAAATAAAACTGAAGCTGAACTGAGAAGGAGGTGTGCTCTCTAACTTTGAATGGAATGCAGTTATCATTTAGGAATGACAAGAAATATGGCAATATGCAGGAAATCAGTTAAATTTAGATCTCCAGAAAACAATGATCCTGGAATCCTGCATGTAGTTAACAAAGCATGAAAAATGAATTTGCCCCTCAAAATTGATTTAGCCGTCTTAGTTAAACTATGACAGAATTTACCAAAATTTGGAGGCCATTATCTCCCCTTTCCTCACTAGATCTACAGAACTGCTAGAGAAGGAGCATCCTTCTCTTACACAACAACCCAGTGCTTTTGGCATTCAGCAGAATGATACTGACCCATATTCCACTTCTTTAAATCTCAGTCCCCTACTTCCAAAGAGATCACTCCAGTCAGGTCGGAGCGTACTCCAGAATCCATGTCTTTCACCCTCTGATCTTAATACTGCTTTTATCCACATGAATAAATAGCAGTTAATAGAACATGGATTAAAAGCAGATGATTCACTTCTTTGATGAGTATTCTAACTACCAGACTAGAGTCTTTCTCACACACTTGCTTTTTAGCACAATGAACATTGAAATAATTATACGAAATGGGTGGAGTTATGCTAACATTAGAATTCAAGTATTCAGTTATGTCAGCATTTGGACACACATATGGTCTGAGCATTCGGCAAGTTAAGACTACTAAACTATAAACTACCCTCTATTTCATGAAAATAGTGTTTCACTGGTTTGGGTTTTTTTGTGTAGTGTGAAACAGAAGATGTGAACACAGTGCTTAAGGCTACTTAACTCATTTGGTTCTGTCCAGAGAGAGATGCAGGTCTCAGCACTTCAGGTGGAGGCTGAAATCGAGATCTCATACCATGCCCTGTCAGAATGCTATAGGAGACCCCAGGATGTTGGTTCTTTTTTCAGATTGAACGGACAATGCTTAAAGACATGCTTTGCATCTGAAGTACATCTTGCTTTTGCTTCAGGGAGACTTCAGGCTGAGGAGGGCTTTGTCCCAAGGTGGAATCATGATGTGGCCAAAATGCAGGCCCAAATGTGGAAATTTGAGTGTTTCCCTGGATCACGTAAAACAGACTAATCCACAGGCCTGCTTTTATGACCCATGCAATTCCATAGGGGAGAATATATGTGATTTCCACACAGACTTTCTTAAGTTCAGGAACCGTGAGCTCATTTACAAACCCCAAATCTAATCAAAACAAAACCATCAGTCCCTCATTACCAATGTCTAATTTATTATTATTATTATTTATTTTAAGGTGTAAAGACTGGAAAACAATGGAAATGTTAAAAACAAACTTCCCCCAAAATAGGACTGAGCATATATAAAACTACAACTGAAATGCATGCTTCTATATGAAACCTATATCCTAAGTTATATTTTTGAGCAAAAGTTTGGCTTATCACCAAAAATCATATTGATTTCATTTTCACTATCCAAGTATCCCATAGGAAACCCTCTCTGATTCAAGCAGTTAAATTTGAGCAGTCTTTCAAAGGATCGGACCAGCTGGAATCAGATGGTATATGAAGACAAAGAGAAAGTGAATGTCATTTTGGACACTTTTTTTTTTTTTTCCCTTCTAGTTAAATAGATTTTTTCCAAGATACCGGAGCAATACTTTCAAGAGGCTTATCAAGTGACTTGTTTGTTACTTTAAGCTCAAAGTGGAAACATCTGGAAGACATTAGAAAAAAAATCTTCTGCTCCATTGCCTCTTCTCCTCCAGTCCCTTGTAGTTTCCATAATGTCACAATAGTTCATACCTATATAAACAAATGAGAACACTCTAGCTATATTTTATAGTCTGACTAATTTACAGGATCTTTGAACATGGAGGTACAGAATTGCACCACTTCTACTGAATCACAGATTCTGCTTACATGGAAACAAATCTATTAAAAAACTGCTATTAAAGTAACAGAATTAGAAACCCCACAAAGTTAGGGAATTTTAATGATTTACTTTTATATTTTTAATTGCTATATATGAATGGATTTAAATTCGGTTTTTACATCTGTTAAGGTTATTTTTAGATTGTAATGGCTTGTAAAACAGACATAAGATATATCTCAAGGTTTCTCACACACTGGCATGAGTAGCACTTTGGGTATTTAACCTCCTTCATAATAACACATGTCCCCTGACAGGTTCCCAAGTTAATGAAGATGATGATAGCAGCACTTCCCGCCATGGCTGCTACAGGTGGTGAGTCTCGTTATTGCTGCTGAGGTTGCCAATGTAAGTACCCGACCAAAAACCAGCTGGGTAAATAGTATATATGTTACGGTTCCCGGACGCTTCAGACTTGTGTAACGGAACATAAGTTGTAAGTGGGAGACTCTTTCTGCCAAAGATATTTTTCGGTTTTTTCCCCTGCTTTGAATAACATTTTTAAAATGTCACAGTGGAAGAATGCATACTTCCTATTACACTAGGCTTTCAACTCCCCGCTTAGTTGCCTTATGTACAGATTTGGAAAAGGACTGCACAAGAATGATTCCATTAAAGTGATGTAAATTAGGTGTAACTTTACTAAAGTAAATGGAACCCTGGCAGGACAAAGCCAGCGTAACTACGGAAATCAGGCCTCAGCTAGTGCTCTTTTATTACTGATTAAAGTATAGGAAAAAAATGAATGAATACTTACATAAAAAGAATATTTAACTTTCTTTGATTTTGAAGTTAAACAAAATCTTCAGAAAAAGTGCTTTAGAAAAAGTTTAAAAGGCCGGAGTAAGAATATATGTACAAAATTCAACAATGCAATTCAAAAGACAATAGGTTTTGAATGAAACCCAACTTAAAGGACAACTTTTTTTTCTGTCGTTTTTATTATGCACATGAAAATGTAGGATTTCTTTGAAAAAGCAGAGTTGTGAAAAAAAGGGAGGTCAGGTGTTTGCATCTGTAAGTTGGAGGAACTGATGGAAGAACACAGACGATTCTCCCTGAATGTCCTTATCTTATTGCTGAACTACTGGTACCTCCATGAAAATCTGAGTTGGTAGACCTTTTGATTTCATGGAACTAAGGCCTGATTTATTTTTGTGTGAAAGAGGATTTTGATACATTGCCAACTTGCTTATTTTACATTTAGACAGTGAAACTTATTACAGTGGAAAGCCATGTAGGTCAGGAGACCCAGGTGCTTAGGAAAGCAGAAGGATTTTCACTCTGACAAGGCAGCTAGTGTTGTCAATGGTGGCTGGCAAGAGGATGTAGCATTAATTGAGAAAATTACAGTGAAAAGAGCAGCTGGTTTTATAATGCAATTAAAGCAATTTCTAAGTGAGTGTCAGATTCCTTATCACAGGAAAATAATTTTCTCACCTACATGTGCTGTATTTTCTAGATCAGGTGCAAACTTTAATGTCTTAAATTGGTTTTTTAATGGCATATTTTGAGCAAGTTTTCAACCAAATAAATTTAAAATGAAAATAAGTGTCATGTAAGTATGAAAATATAGGGCCTTTACACAGAAAGTATTCAGACAAAGGTACTGGTATTTCCAATGCAGGTTGAGTAAATATGTTCTAGGACATATGTTACTTATGGGCTTATTTAAAGTTTGTATGAAAAATGCATGTCTACATTTCTGTTTTATGAGAAAATATTTGCATATAACATTGAAAATTTTTAGATGTGGTAAATCCTTTTGAATGCTTGACTTTTGTGTATCAAAGTCCATCTACTAAAAATGAAGAAAAGAAATTTATTAATCAACTATTGTCTGCAATGTGAAAAATATCAAAAGCTAGCTACTAACTTTGTGGTGATATAAAGATGTGATCTGATCTAAAGCAGTGATTTCCAACTACAAAGTATTTCTCATTTGTCAGGTTCCCTCAACATTATTTGCTGTTGCCAATCCTCTGTGTACCTTGGGTATCGTACCTCTATGGGTTAATGACCCAGACAGTTCCCAGAGAAAAAGGAAAACTTCATAGAAAGCTGGAAAGCAATGCCCTGCATATGTACAGTGAGTGAAGCTACTTTGTCAATGGAATTACTGAAGCAGGTACATTTCTGTCCAAATTTCAAATTCATGTAGTACTGTTTCATTAAATATGGTGAATCAATATAGGGTGTTCTCAGGTAATTAAAGTAGTCCCAACTGAGTGTAAATCTGAGTTTTAAGGGGCCGCTTATGCTACCTGCTAGTACTACTGCTGTAATTTATGCTTACTTTTTCTCTTTCAAAGCAACAAATTTTCCTGATAGAACTACTATTAATTTCTATTTTTGCCATTTTATGTTTTTATCTTTTCAGATATTCAAACTCATTCATCCATGCATTATAATCTGAATTACACTTACAGAAGATCCATACAGCATTTGTCAAGTGCTACAGTTAGATTATGTCTGTAATGTGTGAACAAGAATGTAAAAAAAGCCTATCATTTGGGCAATATCGAGGCGGGGGTTAGTTTAGGAGTTTTGCCTTCCATTAGCTTGCACAGCTGCTATGCATTTTCATTCTCTTTCCAGTATTGTATTCCCTTAGCAGAGCTTCTTAATGGTATAGCATTTATACCGATCTAGCGTGTTTACCAGTACAAATATAATCAGAGTAGAAGTCCTCTAAACTATAAGCAGGGTTCAGAAAATAATTTAATCGACATCAGCAGGAATTAGAGAAACTACTGCAATATTAATGCTATAGTTATCAAAAGGCTAGCCAGCTTCTATCTTGTTCTAATTGGAATGGAGTTTGACATCAGTGAAAAAGAAATGTTTTCTTTCCCCTGTTTACATGATGTAACACAAATTGAAGTACTTGAATCAAATTCAGTGTTGTCAGTTCAGCCTTTTGGTCAGTACAGGGACAAGGCAATTCAAATCAGTGTTGCCTTAATGTAGATAAAGACCTTTTCAGCCCATCATTTTACTCAGTACTCTGAATTTGCAAAGTGAAATAAACCTGCTGGCTTGATTTTTAAAGCTTTGTAGGAAGTCAGGATGTCCAAATCCCATCAAAATAAGAGATTTTAAGAAGGCCATCAGCATCCTGGCCTGCATCAGAACTAGTGTGGCCAGCAGGAGCAGGGAAGTGATGGTCTCCCTGTACTGGGCGCTGGTGAGGCTCCACCTCGAGTCCTGTGTTCAGTTTTGGGCCCCTCACTACAAGAAGGACATTGAGGTGCTGGAGCGTGTCCAGAGAAGGGCAACGGAGCCGGTGAGGGGCCTGGAGCACAAGTCTGATGAGGAGCAGCTGAGGGACCTGGGGTTGTTTAGCCTGGAGAAAAGGAGGCCGAGGGGAGACCTGATCGCTCTCTACAACTACCTGAAAGGAGGTTGTAGTGAGGTGGGGGTCGGTCTCTTCTCCCAAGTAACAAGTGACAGGACAAGGAGAAATGGCCTCAAGTTGCAGCAGGGGAGGTTTAGATTGGACATCAGGAAAAATTTCTTCACTGAAATGGCTGTCAAGCACTGGAACAGGTTGCCCAGGGAAATGGTTGAGTCACCATCCCTGGAGGTATTTCAAAGACATGTAGATGTGGCCCTTAGCGACATGGTTTAGTGGTGGACTCAGCAGTGTTAGGTTTAAGGTTGGACTCCATGATCTTAAAGGTCTTTTCCAACCTAACCAATTCTATGATTCTATAGTAATGTGAATTACGGATGAGTTTGTAATCCCATTTCTAGTTTCTATCCAGGCATTCCTGGCAACTTAAAACTATAACACGAATACCCCAAACAGTTGAAAGGTATCAAAAGTGTATTGGTTTATGTTACTGTTTTTCTAATGTATCGTTTCCTTTGGTTTCTAACTGGAAGGTAACAAGGACTTCAGTGTCATATACTCTCTGGGTACTAGCTGAAATACAGTGAAACATCAAATCAGCAGTTCTCTCATTTGCTCAGCCTGAACTGAGTATGACCTACTCAGTATTTCTGGCTTCCCATTCAGAAATAAAAAAAATTGATGATTTACAGCATCAAGTCATTTATGGCCAAGGTAACACATCATAAATGATGTTGCATGTTGTTAAAAGTCATAAAATGCTGAAAAAATATTTTTTTTTTTTTTTAACAGAAAAATATTAGATTTGTTTTAGGAGGAACTGAGTCAATGTAGGGCTTATGTGAACTACAGGATACCTTTTCTGGCACCAAACTTCACAGACTACTGGAATACCTAACAAACCTGACTGGCTTGACATGTTTTGCCAGGTTTGATGGGTCTCCAATCCAAAAGGAAGAATCTGCTGAAAGAAACTCTTTTTGTGTGCAGAAGTGTCCTGCATCAAAACCCTAGCCCACTCAATGCTTTTAAACATTATCCTGACTATGTCACATACATGCAATTGAGGCTACAAAAAGACTTCAACAATATATAGAAACGATTCATGTCTCTAGGATTTCCACAAAAGATTAATTAATCAATTCTCTTAATACCCAAACGCAAGGCTAATTTTACAGATGTAGGACAGAGAGATTCAGTGACTTGCCTGGAGTCAGACAAAAAAATAGTGTTCATAGTTGGAATGTCAGTACAGACGATTAGAATTTACATAGAAGAAAGGGGGGCGGGAGGGGGGAATGTAAAACACATTTAGAAAAAAAAATTTAGAAACCTTTTTGGTAATCTTGAGCCCCCACCAAAACATTAGATGGGTGGTATTTTATATAGACTACAAGGATCTATATCACATAGAAGGTTGAACAAATCACATTCATAGATGAGCCATAATTTTCAGGACTGTTAATGACTATGAAGTTTTCATTTTTAATTCTTATTCATAATGATATTTTCACAGGCAAGTAACCTTGCATGTTTTTGTCTTTTTGATATTTTATTCTGGTCTTTTATTTTAATAGATATGCTTTTTGCAAGAAAAAAACTAAAAAATGAGACCCTTCTGTCCCCATTTCTCCCCCATTTTTAAAGCCCCGTAAAACATGTGGGTTTGTTTTTTATAATCATGTTTTTTCAAACTTTTTTCCAGATTTTTGTCAGAAAGCCTTTTTCATCTTAACAGGATATAAAGTTGAAAATATATATAAAAAAGAAAGACTGTTAAAACTGCTTTATAATAGCTTTATGCATGCATAGATGTCAGAGCAAAATTGACAAGAGCAAGAGACAAAAAAGTAACTACAGAATTTTAGTGGATGTCTATGTCACCAAGCAAGGATGACTTGTCCCCTTAAATCCTACTGAACCCCCCCAAAAAATTCAATGGACATGGTTTTGCCTTTACTGTATGCTTCTTAGGTTTACTGTAATAGGAAATTATAAATACAAAAAAGTCAACCATTTATTTTCCTCATGGAATTTTATTTTGTTTCCTTTATTTTAATCACAAATTTAAACCCTTAAATCTCATTACACCTCCCTTAAAATGCCTAATACCGCTAATCAATTTAATCCATGTATTAAAATAATACAATTTTCTAGAGCTAGAGCTTTGTGACCTTTTTTAACAGTATCTCTGCAAAATGCTTTCTGAGACAAAATCTTTCATGTAGAGAATTTTATAAGCCTTGTTATACTAATACTATTGTTAGTTAAAACAATTCTCATTTCAATGTTCTTCAACTGTAACAGGAGAATATGTTACAAGGATGTCTGTATCTTGAATAGTGCAAATAATTAGATATAATTTGCTATTAGAAATAACCTAACTTTGACATTAGGGATAGGAAAACACTTTCAAAGGTGACAGGCTACAGGTTTTTTAATAATTTTGTGAGGAAGAGGTTAAAATTCTAAAATTCTATCATTAAGAATTGAATTGTAATGGACGTAAATTGTTAGATGAAAACTTTAGACAAAGAAAGTGAATTCAACTAAATAACCTGGGATTGCCTAAATGACACAAAACACTGAGAAGATAAGTTTAAAAAAGTAGTTTTCCATAAATTAGGAGGCATTGGGTAATGTAAATGTAAAAGTAAATAACTTTGACGTTAGATTAAAAAGAATACAAAACCAAAACCATTTTCTTATTGCTGGTTTACTATTGAAAATACACATAAAACAACAAAAACATAGCTAATAGGACACTGTCCAAATCCACAGATATCAAAGTTAGTGCCCATCACAGAAGCTAGATATTTTGCATTGCCCATGTCTGTGCAAAATGTGCCTAGCTCTTTAAAACCACCTTAGTCTTTAGCAAATTTTGTGGGAGGGGAAAAATCTTGCTTTCTTAATTTTCTGAGAAAAACTCAGAGCTCTTTTCTTATATTTTTACATCATTATTGCATGTTTTGATAGTAACATTTTTTAAATCTTTGTAGCTCAATGTTAAATATACTTTGTTCACAGTCAGGCATCAAAGCAAATCTAGCCCAATCCTGTTTCCACTAAAGTCAGCAAGAACAGTAAAGGTGCAAATAGTTCAGAGCTGTGCAGGTGTACATTGGGTGAAGGAAAATGAACCAGCCCTCTCACATAATTTAAACTACAGCTCAGTGTTTAAAACACATACTTCCACAAGTTAGAATTGAAAGAAATGTATATGGATATAAATTACTTGGAATTTTCTCAGTAAATAAGAGAAAAGTTATTTTGTACAAATGTTTTTTGTAATTTTATATGCATAGGGGAAATCCATAACATTAAATAAATCTCAAATTCACACTTCCACCTGTGTGTGGTAGCCTGATGTTAATATACCTGCAGGTAATATAAAATTAAATGATTCTGAGTGACTCTTGCTCTTCTGTTAAGCTAATATATTATTTTGCTTCCTTGTTAATAAAAAGAACATTAGAAAATGACCAACTCCAAGAAAAGGCCTAATATCAGGTAAGTTAAATGGTATCTATCTTGTGGTATAGTCACAAGGAGAGCTGTTGAACTATGACAATAATAGATTTTAAAAGTCCTCATCCCAAGACTTATGCCATTTTTTTCCTGTAACACTATGTTTGTTTGGTTGGGTTTTTTACATCTTGGTTGTGTGGGAGATTGTTTTTGCTGTAATTTATTACCGTGTATTACTAATTATGTTTCTTATTTTTTTATTTAAGGACCATAGTAAGAGAAACACAAGTTTAAATACCGGATGGCTATGAATAAAATTTGTCAACAGGTGAACACTGTCGAAAATGAAGAATTTCAAGTCTTGTGGAGGAATAAGTAAAAGACATGGTTCAAGTGTGATTATGAAAAATCCTGTACTAATCTCAATAATTTAAGGAGTGAGGATCTACTTATGTGTAGGGATGTATGTAGCATTACTTAGTATGGCTGTAGCAATTATCTTTTCTGAGTTAGAAGACTCTAGTGCTATAGTTTTAGGAGGTTTAAGATCCAAATCACATGAAATAAGGATTTTTGAAAAGAAAAATTAAAAAAAATCCAAGACAACTTCATGTTACATTTACATCTTCAAATTCCCTATTCAATTGTTATAATTTTTTACAGTATACCTTCCTTGAGTGCAAAGACTTTGGTTATTGAGTCATTGTATTAATATATCTGAAATTTTGACCCTACAAAATAGAAATAAGAGCAACAGTTTTTCTCTGGGTTTTGTAGTGTCTCATGATGAGAAACTATAGCACATAACAGAGCAATAGGATATGAGTGTACCACATTTCTAGAGGAAAATATCACTCTACTGGGTGGTGGAACCTGAGACTGAAGACCTTGCAAATTTTGTTAATGTTTTGTTAATTGAAACTTTATCTTCAGCTATGGATGGGTTGCTGCTTTTCTTGAAATGATTAATTGGATGTACAGGAGGGTAAAAAACCCAACTTAATATTAGGTTTTTTGTCAGATAGTTTTTATTTCTTAATTTCCAAAACATTTCTTATTCTTTTGCTTAATGTATTAAAACAATCCTCCAAAACAGGCAAAGTTTGAGGTCTAGTCCCATCTTCTATCTACCAAAATAAATAAATACTTGTTTCTTTGTTACCTCTTACTTCCATTTAGGCTGTGTAAACCCTTCCTAACTACTGAAAAATGAATGGTAAATATACATAACCTTGCATATGGTAAATATACATCAAATACATACTCTGAAATTCAAAATCGGTCATGAGAGATATATGTTGCAGAGATTCTTACTGAAAATTTCTCCCATCAAGAACTACCTTCTATTTAATCAGAGATGGACATCAAAACAGTACCGGGGGCCGGGGAGGGTTGGGGGTGGGGGTGGAGTATTTGTGGAATTAGCAAAATAAAGCCTGTTACAGCTCAGTACACCAAAATCCCATGCTTGTGGCTTATATTGTGACATGAACTGGTGTGTGAGAGAGTTGAGTACTGTATTTACTTCCACTCTCTAAATAATCTTGGTGACTCAGCCAAACAAGCACTAGCAGAATGCAAAGTCCTGCTTGTAAAGACAAGGCCAGCTGCCGCTATTCGGAAAATGATGCTATTGATAGGAATATCTGTAGGGGCCAGTTCCAAGATCTGAAGAAAACTTCTCAGAATAATTTGAATGATTTTTAAGTTTACTTTCAAATCATTATCTTGCTTCAGTATTTCTATAGAAACCTTATACCCTGATCATTACAGTTTTGCGAGTCACAAGGAAAAAGAGGTTATCTATGCACTATAATGTAACATATATTGCAGTTATTTACCATATATTTTATTAAGGAGTCCTGTTTCAAACTTCTGGTTCATAAAGTTCACACACTTTTTAAGGGGACATTAGCGCTACTAATCCAGATGTGATTAATTTTAGAGTGAATTCCAGAGAGACACCATGAGGGTTACAAATGTTGAAAAAGATAATACAGAACTGATTATTTATTTTTTTTTCCCAGGGGAAAAATAAAATGACCAAAGAAATGCTGATTTTTTTCCAAATCAGTGAAAAAAAAGCACCTCGGAAATTAAAACAACAGCTTTTTTATGTTTAATCAGTGGTGATAGAAAATCAAAGCCAGCATCAATAAAAGATAGATAAACTAGTCCGGATGTAGTAAAATTCAAACAAAACTTAAGGTCAAAACAGCCTTTGAACTAAAATTGAAATCTTCCTTGGTTGGTAAAAGTGTGCTTGAAGTTCTTGTTATTGCTCTGTTGTACACACACCTCCATAATTCCCCCCTTTTTTTTCCTAGTGGACAAAATATATTTAAATGCCACTAAAAAGTCTTTCTTTGCTTTTAGCTTAAGATGCTGTTGAGAACTGCGCATGTCAGCATGATCTTCCAAAGAGATTTAAACTTCTCTTTACAAATTCATCAGGTTTTGAAGTATATTTATTTGAACAATTACTCTTTTGAGATTTTTCTATTGTGAATGGATATCTGCCTTATTTGATCATTAAATTGCTTCATAATTAAATATAAAAGCATATAAAATTATCTCATCCTGAGACTTAATACTGATAAAAATTTCAATTTAAGAACAATATGGGGAAAGAGAGTGGTACTAAGAAACTGTATTGCAGTTGATCACATCTTTTTCAAAACCAAAAATAGTTCTGTTAAAGAAGCTTTTCTCTTTTGTCTGTCAAAGTTCCGCCTTGACAAGAACAATCCCTCTTGCCTATTTCAACTCTCAGCTCCACTTTATCAGATTTCTTATCTAAAATATTCTTTGAGTTATTATTGCTACATAAACATTGCTTATGTAGGAGAATTATTTCATCCAAAATCATCGCAAGAACTGAGAAGAAAAAATTCATGGGAAAAGTTGTGGTAATAGAGCCTTAAGTTTAAAGTCCTGCTTGTCTGTTGTCTGGAATTCTCTTCAGTTGTAAGTTATCTATCCTACTTTATTTGCCAGTTTGGTTAGTGTATGATTTTCTCACCCTACTACAGGCATTACTGAAGACTGATTAAGCTAATTAATTTCACGAGAGTTTGGAATTTATCTAGGATACTGCCCAAAAGGGATTGTAGGTAATATCAAAGCAGCCATCTGGGGACAAAGCCTTCCTACGCTTTTTCTTGTTTAGCCTTTTCTTTTCTGCCTCTTCCCTGGTGGTCAGCTGCGTGCTGCACAGATGTCTTCCCTACATGTGCATAGAAGCTTTTCAAGTGGTTTTTACAGCACATGTTCTCAGTTGAGATCTCCAGGAAATTTTGCCTGAAAAAATGAAACCAACTCACTTGGGACTTTGGTCAGTTTCAGAAAAAAAAAACCTAGGAGAAACAATTTTCTTTAGGACATCATGGGGGTTTGTCATTGCAAAAAATTTGCAAGGCTGATGTTTTGGTTTTGGGGTGTGCAATCCCGGTGGAAGGAACTATAAAGATCAAAATGTAGAAATGTATTGTCACAAGAGATTTATGTTAGCTACATATCAAGTACAACATAAAAAAATGAAAGAAATGAGATTTTCTTTACAAGCATAGAAGCAGTATTAATGAAAGAACAATTAGAATATGATTGCAAATTGGTTGCTTTCGCTCATATTTTCTGTCAGTAAATTGACAAAATGTATCACCCTCAGAGAGCTTTCTGAGTTCCATAATGATACAATTTCCAATGAAGGAATCCTTTTTAATGTCTTTGATCCAGAGTTCACAAAAGACAATAGAAGTCCCAGTGCAGCAACACTTTCCATACAGGAAAAAGTGACATACTGCATATATGCTTTCTCAATCGGTAAAGTCCGTCCGTGATATTTTCCCTAGGACAGTACAGGCAAGGATAAAAATACACAGTTATTTAATTGTGGGTTTGTAGAGCATTTTCTTGTGTACTGACAGAGCTCTCTCTTTGCTGTTTGTTTAATACTTCTTCAAGATATTCAGATAAATTAGATAATTACAGAATAGACCAAGCAAATCAGTATGGCATCTTTCATGTCATGATAGGATGTTAGTAATTTCCCCTAGAAATAAGATGATTCTAATTACTTTAGCCTCCTATGAATTATAGCTAACCAAACATTAATCAATGTAAATTTTTAACAATTAAAAAATATTAATCTTCCAAGTGAACATTTTGTAGATGCTCCATTCAGAAAAAAAGTTCTGACTTCAATTTTACTCTGTATAAAATATTCTTACCAATTTAGTGAATATGCAGTACATTTTATATTGACATTAGAAGAACACTGTTCAGTTTATATAAACATTGTTATGAATTGCACTAGATTTTCCCATCCATGAGCAGATATTTATGTTCTAGTGACATTAAGATGTGTTAGAAATAAGGACACCCACGTGGTGGTTATTGGGATACAATATCTTGAAGATGTGAACTGTCATTTCTGCCTATTATAAATTGTTTAACATCATGTCTTTGTCTGGTATATGCGCACTGGGAAATTATTACAAAATAGGGGCAGATAACACTATGTATCATCAAATAAAACTTGAAGAAAATTAAAAGTATATATCACTTATTTTTTTAGCAGTGCTAAGACTGCAGGAGCCTTGTAACACACCCCCCCACACCCCCCCCCCCAAGGTCAGTGACTATCCAACTCTCTTGCCTGCAACTAGGGGAAAAAAAGAAAAGCTCAGGTTTTCAAATGCATTTAGGCACTTAATATTCTTCTAAACAGTGGCTAACTCTTGAATACTGTTGTGAATTAGGGTATATTCTCTTAACAGTCTTCCTACCTGGATGTTACCTCAGCTAAGTTGACTGTGTTTTCCATGCTCACTAGCCGTCGGTCTGTAACGTGTAGACATGGGGGCAAATGCAACTGTTCCTGGTGTCCTGCCTTAAAGTTAAGTGACTAGCTGGGGCCACAGTTGATCAAGTCCTCATTCTTTGGATCCCATCTTCAAAAAAACTCAAAGGAGCTAATGACTGTTACATCTACTTTTTTCTCAATCAAACCCAAGTTGATTAACCGAGATACTTCTCGTCTGTTGTCACATTGCCTTTGGAGCTTTATATTTCCTTTAAAACTTCCTTTTTATTCTGTTGCACATTTAATCAAATGCAGCTAAAATAACAAAACAGACCTGATTAATTTATCATTGCCACACAAGAACTGGAAATAGCCTCCAGGCAATGCATTTTTGCTATCTCTTACGGGTAATAAAGCATTCATACAGTGATGTATTGATTTAACCTCACACATGTCATTGAGTAACCTTTCTTACAGTATGCAAAGCCTTTTTTCTAAGCCACCATAGAGTACACTTTCAAGGTGCTGCACAAGAGTTTTAGCCACATGATTCCCATAAAGATCAGTCAGAGTTCTGTGAATGTCCATGCAAACTTTTAAAATCATGCTTTTATTTGATCAATTACTGAAAAAGCTTCATAGCTGAGACAGCATTTCCAAAGAAATAAGATTCTGACCTAGATTGATTTAAACATTATGGTCTGATTTATTGATTTATTGAAATTGATTTATTGGAAAACTGATCTGGAAAAATACTATTACTCCAAAATAGTAAGTTGGACTGTTGAATACGTTCTAGTTTGCCTTTATTAGATCTTTCAACAAGCAACATTTTTTGGTTGCAGTATTTCTCATGATTGAATAACAGATTATAATGACATAATCAAAGCCTGTCCTCAGTTCTCCAGACATCTTTCCCTTCTAGGTGACCCTCAAGCAGGGAAGACCCCAAGATACCATTCTGAGATGCTGCAACTATTCATGTTTTATAAAAGCAAAGGTTAGAACGAAGATTTTATCAGATTGAAACCATAGTACTGCTTCCTGCCTATGTGATTCCTTGTTTGATTCTTACTTACATTTTTCAACGGTGAAAAGTAGCCATTTACTTTGAAATGAAGAAATAATTATCTGTCCTATATCTACTAGACAATTTTCCCATTCCCTCTAACTTTATGCTAATTTCATTCTTCTGAAATCTCATTTATTTAGATCTTTGCCCGTAGCCTAAAGTTACCAAGACTCTAAGATAAATGCGTCTATATAATCACAGATAAGAATACCAAATTTATTAATATCAGTCGTTTAACTTTAGGTATTTCAAAATGGTACATCAGGACATCTCTTTTTCTATATAATGCACTTAGAAACTTTGGCTTTTAATTTTAGGTGCTCATTCCTATATTCAATGTATAAGTTTAGATTGTCTGGAAGTTTACAGTTTACCACTGAAATGTCCGGGAATATTAACTGTCAGGAGACCCCTGAAGCCTAGACAGAGTTTAGGTGGGGAAAAAAAAAAAAAAAAAAAAAAAAAAAGAAAAAAAAAAAGAAGAAGAAGAAGAAGAAGAAAAGATTCATTAATTTTCTTTTTCAAAAAAAGATCAATATTTCCTTCTGTCTGTAGAATCCAAAGTTAATTTGAAAGTGTTGGGGGAAGGGCACCCTTTTTCTCAGATTTTCTTGGGAAAATGCACTCTGAAATGTCAGAGAGATAACTAACATCTTAAAAATACAGAATTCTTCCAAAGCAAGAGATGTGCCACAAGAACATGCTTCATGAAACAAGAACCATTATTATATGACTAAGCAAAAATTAATGTAGATTTTTTACAACATCTGCAGTCTGTCTCCTGGTACAGAAGAGCCCTATTAACTTTGACACGTAAGTCAGCATATCTTGCAAACGCTGGAATAGTGCTCGTAGTTTCAGCATTAGACGGGATTACGTCTATGTACGCTAACAAGCAGTGAAACAGGAGGCTGAAAGTAGATTTATTTTTTGTGCACAGGCAAGGAGGAAAAAGAAATTTTTAATCCCTTCTGCCAGCCATATCCATATAAGAGAACTATATAACAACTACAGAAACAAAGTGGCTGAGTGAAAGGGAGAAGCTCAGGTTCTCTTAGCCAGGGCTCAGCACCTGAAATCAGGGCAACTCTCTGCAGCAATGCGGAGGTCTGCCAACAAGCAGTAAATTGCCTCTTGGAGACTAACAATAGCAACACCTATCTGAGCAACGTGTGTGGATCATTCAATACAACTGTAAGGTTAAAGTGTAATGCATTTTGCTGTGTAATTGTTCCCAAAGAGATCATCAGGGAGGCAGAAATGAGGAAGTAGGGTGAAGAACGAACAGGATGGGAATCATGACTTCTCTTACATCACGTTAGAATTTTTTTTTCCCCTCCTCCTTTTTATTTTTTGTGGTTTTTTTTAAAATTTATTTAGTTATTTATTTAGTTATTTATTTATTATTCTTATGTTACCAGCATGCAAATGTGTTATACTTCTTGAAGTATATATGGACTATAAACTTGAAGGTGGATGGTTTGGGTTTTGTTGGGTTTTTTCCCCACAGAATATCACAAAGCAAAAAACCATTCTTTCTTTTTCTTTTTTTTTTTTTAACTATTACATAGCTACAGCACAGGTAACTAAGTGGGCCTATGTAGTCAAAAGTACTCAAAAGGTTTAATTTGGAAACAGCTTTATTTGGTAAATAATGTCATTAAGTCCTCAGCAAATGTAAAACCAACTTACTTTACATATACAAAGAATTTGTTTAGTTGTTTCATCCACTCTTAATCCCAAAGAGAATTATAGGTAGAAATAAAGTGTCCTATTTAATGACCATGGTTGCTATGGCTCCTGTTACTTGATGTGCACTGCGTATAATACTTACAAACATCAGTATCCAGAACTTTTTTTTTCCCTAGAACTTGAAGACATATTTTTAATTTTAGTCAGTGCCTTGCTTGACACAGTAATAAGTTTTCAGCTTTTAAATCACTTTACCTTATTTGTAGTAACATATAATTATTAGAACAGACTTTATTAAGGAGTGATTTTCCAAAACAGTTGCCCAGCCCACAGCAAGCAGAAAAGCAGTATTCTAGCAGCTTTTAGGAGTATGTTTACTGATCTGTGAAATATAAAATGCTATCCAGGGGTAGGAAAGTAATGCCAAGAATTTCTAACTTGCTTACATGACAAACAGCCAATGGTTTCCTGCAGCAAATAAAGTAAACTATATCAGCAAAGCAAAAACCCCTCTTGTTTCTCTGCATCAGGGCTTATATAATAGATTTAAATTAGTTTGTAGGTCCCATTAGCAGTGTGCCACCGTATTAGGAAGGGTCTCAGGCAGGGGAGGACAGTTCTACTGAAGATAAACCATTAAGGAGGTTACTGCCTCAGCACTTTCCACTTCGGATGAAGTATTCTCCATGTGCTACCTAAGAAAGTGATAGGACAGAGCCTGACTTCCAGCAAAGATTGTCAGTACTGAACCGTGTGGCTGATAAGAGATACTAAAAATGCAGTCAGATACTAAAAATGCAGTTTTCTCTAGTCTGTTGGGAGATTTCATCTGATTAAAGACAAGAAGGACGCACCTTCAAAATATGTTTAGTTTTTTGTAATGTTGACATATAAATGAAGGAATCGACTCTGTAAAGTCTTATGCTTAATTCATCTAAAATCATAGAGTTATGAGAAATCCTTCCATTACCAAATTTCTGACCTGCTGCCTACACCTTGTTCCTGAAAGGAAAATAGTAGCTGAGTGGTTCCTTTTGCCACACAGGTTGGTTTTAAATCTCTTTGATGCTGCTGGAGCTGAATAGCACAGAGTACATTTAATATATGGGAGAGGATGCAGGAAAGCATAAGAAAAGCAACTGGAATTAATTAAGCCTAAATTCAGGAGATAAAAAGTTGCTAGGACAGGATTCAATTGCTCCTTACTCCAGGTAACTCAGTTTGAGGGAATTATGTAATTTGTTGTTGTGGTAATTCCCTGTCTCGGACTATAACAGAGTATGCTTGAAAAACGCCTGTTTGCCTAAGCTATTTTCTTCCATTGAACCACAGCAGAAATCAGCTCTGCCTTATTTTATAAAGAAATTAGGTGGTGGAGGAGGGAGTCTTTTAAAATTACTCTTTCAGTCTTCTTTCTCGCAAAATAGTTTTGGTTATTTATGAAACTTGAATACATCAAGGTGTTCATTGACAACTAACAGCTTTCTTGTGTCTGCACAAAGAGTTACAGTGCAGTTGCACTGTTGGGGTTGATGGAAGTTCAGTTAAATACGTGTATTTGAAAGCAGCGGAGAGCGTTCCAGACTTTAAATGTGAAAAACAGCAGAACATGTACAGTTTAGCCCAGAGTATAAGAAATGGAATCATTTCCCTCCTGTCCCCACTTGCTTGAGAATGTGCAGATGTAAACTACATCAAAACTGGGGGAGAAAAAGGTTGGGGGGAGGGTGGAATTAATGAGCATCCATAATACTCCCACATAAATGGACACCCACATTTTACGTTTTTATTTTTAAAGAGAGGAAAGGCTTTTTTTAAAAAAAGTAGAGCTGAGAGAGCACCTGGTGAGCAAACTTGTTTAAAAAAAAATCAATTAAAAAAAAAAAGTTCTTTAGAGTTGGCCCAGGCTTGCAAATCTTGAATGAAATGGATTGAAGTAAATGGAAACTTTTAAGTAAAGGGGAACAAATTAGTCCACTATCAGCAACACTAGTAAAACAGTAAATCAGATGAAAACAGTTAAGAAGAAGCCAGAATGGCTCAGTGGTGATTGGTCATCTGTGAGGTTTGGGATTACACTGGAGAAGGGAATGAAATAAGGGTTTTAAGTGAAAGGGGTTTGGAAAGAAGAGAATTGCAGACACCACCAGGAGGAAGCTCCTTTCCAAAGAAAATTCACATTTTTAGGCAAAGCTGCTGTTCTTCACGGCAGTAATATCTCCACCCTTGTTAATGGAAACCTGCAGTATTTATAGTCAATCCTGGTGTTGGTTAGTGGGGATACAGCTCTGTCGTAGCCCACCTCTGCGCATGCATTGCTCCCAGCGGTCGCTCTTTTCCACTAAAATCCCTCTGAGTCTTCAGCTTGCAGAAGAAGATTCTCCTGTGCATTGTCTCTTAATCCTTTCTTAACCTCCCTTTCCTCTTCAGCAAATGACAAAACCAATTGCGTCTTTCTTTATTTCCCCCCACCGAATAAAGCAAAAGACTCCTCAGAGCTGATAAGCGAAGAGTTCAATGCTGGTCATTCTTCTGCTCTCGTTGATAGCATCTAGTGCTCCGAGGCAGAAGGGAAGCTGGGCAAAACCTGCCAAGGACACATCCAGGAGAGTTGTGAGTGTATGTGGGCTAGCTGAACCTGTTCAGTGCCCAGCTCGGTCTAACTTCAGAACCAGACTCCTCAGCAAAACTCAACTGCAGGTTACTGACAAAATTCTACCCGTGCTGCTGCTGGGCTAGAGAAAGGAGGAGGATGAAATGAGGTGGGCTGCCGGAC
Organism: Astur gentilis; assembly: GCF_929443795.1. Lineage (NCBI taxonomy): Eukaryota > Metazoa > Chordata > Aves > Accipitriformes > Accipitridae > Astur > Astur gentilis. The sequence goes on from NC_064913.1 coordinate 9,031,958, forward strand.
ACAACCAGTCCTACGCAACCATGCTGCCAACTGTAGGTCAGCCACCAGGTCTCCAAGAGAGTGAAAGCAGCCTGAATTTAGATTCCATCTTTCCTTGTGCTTCTGCTGGAAAACATCAAGGCCCCTTTTAAAGGGCCCCAGAGCCGCGTGATACGCGAGGTGGAACCGCGTCGGAAGAGAGGCCTAGGCAGGCTGAGCACAGGTGACTGCATGCTTGATGACACGTGACAGGGTAATAATCCCAGTTTTTCCCCTCACATGTGTCCCAAAGGAATCAGTGGATAATACTACAAGCAAGAAACAGTTACAAGTAAACATTTGATCTGTTCTCCACAAGGATATTAATGGAAGAGCTGATGCCAGAAAAAGATGCATTTCTCATTTTTTCCTTATCAGAATACAACAGAAAGTCTGGAAGTCCTGCTCTTGTCTCTCCTTTTCTTTCCCTTCCCACTGTGATCCCTGTTACCTTCTTAGAACCCTTTTTTTATTCCTGATTGCTCCGTAGATTCCAGTGTCTTCTCTTTTGACAGCAGCCTTCCCAGAGACTGATAAGCCGTTTTTCTGCAATCAAGTCTGCCTTATCCACTGCTTTTGGATCTATTCTTCTGTATCAAGATTCTCTTGCCTTTAAACCTTCCCACCTTGATCCGTATACATATTTCTGGTAGGCTGCTTCCCATCTCCATAACTTTCATTCAGATATATTTATGTTTTTATTGTCTTCAGTTGTATTTCTTAATTTCTTTCTCCTATCACTCTACCCATCAACTAAAGGCATATCTTTCACAGAAGAATGACATCCTTCTGCTCTATAGTTACAGCATCTTGCAGACACAGTTTTTACACCACTAGAAGTTGTGTGGTACTGCTCACCCCCGTTACAAACACTCCTAAAGGGCTGGAGAAAGAAGTCTTTAGTAATAATTTAAGTACTGAAAGGACTAATAGACTAATTTTAACAAAGGATAGAAAAGCCTGGTCTCAGCAAAGTAACCAGTTCACAGACATAAACGATGACTAGTTGCAATCAGGAATACCCCTTTAGTGTTAACATTCAAGTCTAGATTTTATTACAAGGGGGAATGTAGCTCTTTATGAGGACTACGTTTTCCATCAAATGTTGTAAAAAACCCGATTCTGACATTTCCAGTTGCAAAGCTCAACCAGATAAATTTCAGCTTGTAACTAATGTCACAGTAAAAAGAATCCAGTAGTGTATATTAATCTTCATGCCTCCATATGCTCTATGTGTTATGTGTCATTGTGTCAAAAGGTAATAAAACTTACAATAGTAATGCAGTAGTGCCTATTCCATTTGGCTCTAAATGGATATATGAGCAAAAGGTTTTTGTATTTTGATCATTATAAGCTTGATTTTTGAAACTGAAACCAAGCTCTCACACTAAGGCATAAGGACTAAATTTACAGGTATAAATTTTTGCTAGATTTTTTTTCTGACATGCCCCCCACTTATTTTTGGATGATAAATCAGAGATTTTTCTTTAGGAGCCAATGGTTGTTGAAGGAAAGTATTAAAGTTTGTAATTGTGAATTGTGTTGAAATGAAATTTTACAAGACTGGCACTAGAGCAGTTATTATAGACTGCAAGAAACATTGTCTAACTTAAAATGAAAACTGCATTTTATCCCTGTTTCATTTCCTTAACTTCAAGCCAATTTCCTATGCATTCAGTTCTTCCATGACAGCAGCTCTGGGTATGCTTCTGCCACAAGTGTATCACTTCTTTAGGTGCCACTAATGTCCCAACTGTGTGCCAGCACTGGAAAACAAGTTCAAGACGGTTCTACAGTAATTTGTGACTGCACAAATATTTTGCATACCAATAAGCACATTTAGATATAAAACTCTCTGTTATACTTCAATTTTTTGCTAGTGTGATTTCAAAGATCAGTATCTCATATTGTTCATTCTGTTTTGCAGTTATTCCATCAGCTTTTTTTGAATTCCCGCAACTTTCACTATTGAATTTTGTTATTATTATTTTTAGAACTTATGTATCAGTGTCAAGGAGATAGCACAGCAAGGTCGGATCCCACAGTCCAGTAGTGTTTCCTTGAAAGACCTTATTGCCTGTAGTGATTTGCCTTTTGTCTAGAAAGGGGTTTTGCTGGAGGTAAGAAAGACAGAACAGTAAATATAACTTTTGCACATTTTTTTATGAGAAGGGACAACAGCAATTATATTTACCACCTCCTCCTTGTCATATGCAGGGATTAGTGAAGACCTGAGCTTTAGAAAGATGACCTGAAGGAGGGCAAGTTGATGAATACAGTTATATGGATATTTAGGGGGATTTTCTCCTCATTGAGAAAGACCCAATTTAGGGAGAAATGCTTGTTAGAGGAGTAGAGATAAGTAAATGGGAATTAATTACAAAAAAGATTTTGGAACAAAAACTTGGGCAGAGGTTTTTTTGAACAGCTTTCTTTCATCTCTGTCACATGCTCTTTGGTCTTCATAGAAGCCTTTGTCTCTCCTAAATGTCCTTTTGTTTCTGTGTAGAAAGGTTATGCTCAGAAATTATACAGCTAGACATTTAAGGTTGATTAATTTTTTAAAGTTTTATTCTTAAAAGATGTTAATGACTGGTCACATTATTCAGGGATTTTTTTATTATAAGTTTGAAATTTACAGGTTTGGTTCAATATACTTGCAGACTACTTTGCTGTCAAACTGAGGCTGGAAGTGGTTTTGGATCCAAACCTATGCCTAGCATCATTTCCTTCCTTCTGATTTCCATATAAGCAGATACTTTCTTGTTGATTTTAAACCATAATGATGATTCACAGCAGGATGTTCCAGAAGCACAAGGAACATGGCTTTCATGTCACAATCTCATCCTCAAATGATAACCTCTCAGAAACTTTGGATTATGGTCATTAATCCTGCCTTGCAAAGCAGCATTTTTGTGTTCCTGCTATGCTAGAGGGCCATAGGAAGCAGAGCATACGTTACAGGTTCCCAGTGGCTGTTCAGATTTATCATTAGGGATTATAAACCTTCTGGAATAGTATTTCTACTGTCATTAGATAACCAAAAGATATAGCAAAGAACTAGTAGACATTACTCATAAAATCATGACCGTCAAAAATCCTGAGGAGTTTCAACTACCATTTCAATCAGGGATGCCCAAATGTTACAATGACAGAAGCAAAAGGAAAATACTAAGTAGGTAAAATGTAGTTTTTGGTATCTCTTGGGATGAAGTCTATTGTGTTCCTAGCCTGTTATTAAATGATTAGCATTGAAAGTTGTAGTACTTCAAGAAAAACATTCTATGCTCTCTCCAAAATGCAGAAGGGAAAATAACATACAGTGATGCTCTGCCCTCTGTTTTTTTATCAAAATTCTATATAAATGTTTCATGTACCTTTTATTTTGATGCTTTAGTAGTTACTTATGGTGATCCACCACAGAAACAGGTAATTACAGGATTCTTTGTCTTGGTTAGAAAGTTTTTGAATTCTTGTTGACAACTTTATCAGATACAAAGAAGTTATTTGTGTTAAGTGTGGTTTAGTGTTCAGTTTTAAGTTACATTTATATTTTCAGACTTCTAAGACTAAAATAGGAGAGAATAGAACAGAACATAAACATACAAAGTAATTTCTAATATTAATTTTATTATATAGAGTTGTTAAGGATAATAGTTACCAAACCCTGGCCTTGGAACTAAGCTCACAGATTATATCTTAATAGTACAGTAGGAGAACTGCATGCAATTGTGCTAAACAATCAGAAATGTAATTTAAAAGGGATTAAGACTGGTGTGATATCCACTCAATGCAAGGAAAGAAAGGAAAAACAGGCCAAAGGAAAGCTCTTAGCTATTAACATAAAACCCATAGAGCAAGTTTCCACTAAGAGAGAGTGCCTCAGCATATTCATGTATTCACTGTCAAGCAATAAAACACACTATATGTAATATATAACTCTTTAGTAGGGGCTGTCTTCCCTAACACATGGCAAGGTGTTAATAAAAACCTGATCTCAACTTTAATTAAAGAAGCATTTCTATGCCTGAGTATAATTAAGACTGGAATATAAAGTTCATTTTTCTCCTAAAACATTTTTAGGGAATAACTCTGACAGTATTTTGGGGAACATACAATTCAATTTTTAAACTTGTATTTTATTATCCATCGAAATAGACAATAAAAGTATTTCAAATGGAACCAAAGTGATGGCTTTCAACCTTATTTTTCTTCAGAGAATGCATAGATTAGGTGTGGAGTATGTTTCAAAAGATTCATTCACCCTCCTTCAAGACAGTGTAATCAAGACCTAAACCATTCATGACAAGCAATACCATTTCTGTAATTGCCATTAAAAAAAAAAAAAAAATAATCTGTTCTTGTGTTTCCTATAGAAATGTTTTGCTAATGTTTGACCTCAGTTTGCCTCAACCCAAGAGATTTATTATTTTTTGTCATATCCACAGTGAATTCTCAGCTACAGGGAATGAGATTATTCATGAGGTAAGAAGTCATATAACTAATGACAAACAATAATTAAATGAGAAGAATTACTTTAGGCTGCATCTGAAGCTATAAACATAGGGATTATTATGTGAAACAGATACCCTCTAAATTATCTAAATCTCAAATCTGAAAATAGACTCCCATTCACATAGAATGTCATAGGGCTTGTTTTGTCTCCTGCGCACATTTGAGATGTATCATCTAGTTTGCTGCTAGGAAGAAAGACAACATGGAACTGAAGTTCCAAACTGTTTATAGTGATGAAGCTGAGAGCTATTTTTTAAAAATCTTTGAGGATCAGGTTACTTAGATTTCCCAGACCTAGCTGATAGTGTGAAATTCTATGTTTTTCTGACATACACCTAAATTCAGGACACTTTAGAAGTCTTGACATTAAATAAAATTAATCTAATTAGAGACGTTTAGTGCATTCTTTTTACCTTCGCTTCAGTTGTTATTTTTTGCTACATATTAACCACCTCTATCAGCCAAAGTGGTGTTAGTGTTTTCTTAACATTTTAAGTGACTGACATGCTGTGATAATAGACCACAGGCTTTGAATAACTTACTTGATTTCAAGTTTTTAGGAATAAACACAAATAATTATTATAAATGATAAAGCCACCATATAACACCACGTTTATCTGCAACAGCAAAGCTATATTTTATGCAAGTATGTTATTGTGGTTTGGCCTGAGACCTAGTTAAGCAATCGGTAAATGTGTCTCTTGGAACTAGTTCTTGGCCTTGAATGCAGATTACTTAGTTTGCAAAATTAAGATTTCCTGCTGGGAAATTGGGTAGTTTCAAGCATGCTTTACCACCTTAATGGCTATTGCCAGATTCGACTTACACTCAGAGGAGAAGCAAAAGCTTCCATTATGCAGTGCACCGTATATAATATCGGGGAAGGGGAAAACTTTGGAAGGCCATATGCACCTGTAAAATTAGCAAATTTAGGCAAACCAGAAGGTCAAATTTAGATGAACAGGAGATAAACAGTGCTTGTGAATGCCTTACTCTTTAGGAAGTAGAACATCAGTTTTAGTAAAATTGGTATTAAAGATTGCCATAATGTTAAATATTAACCCTGTATACTGCCATCAGATTTAAATGTGCACTTGTGAGAATTCCAGAATAGGACCCAAAGCTTTGATAGTGCCTCTGATACTGCCTTTATCTCTGTGACTTTTGGCAAATCACTTATCCATCCAAAAGTATGCAAAAAATCTCCTTACCTATGCCATAAAGTTTGAGGCAATTTATCCTCTAAAATTTACTAGCACTTAAGAAAAATAAAGTGTAATATAAGTGACGGTTTATAAAGGCCTTCAAAAATACAGTCCTTCAAAGGAGATGTTCTGAGATTCTCAGTTTTTAGTAAATTTTATACTTCTGCATTTTCTAGATGGATAGTCAGGAGGCCGTAAAAATTGCTTCAGAAAGATTGGTTGCTTATCTGTAAATATTTATTGTACCTTTTGTAGTACAGTTGTCAAACTTTCATACAGTGGGAAGGGCGTGGATTTCTGCTACATAAAATTTGTGCCTGTCAAATGCATTTAAGAATGTTCTAATAGCTTGAATCTGTTAAAATTAGTTTTTCTTTCCCTGTGTAACATCCATTATACCACTATGAAAACTTTTATTCACCACTATAATTGCTGTTGGTATAAAATAAAGCTTCCTAAAAAGTGTACAATGGAGTATTTTGTTTCAGCATCTGTTAAATGTCAGTGCAGAATTTCAAGGGTACAGAATTGTGCAATCTTTCCTCACAGAAGACATCAGTCATGAAAAAGTGAGTCGGAGTTAAAGAGTTAGCCTTTCTTGGCTTGCATCGCATCTAATTCAGGCATGCATGACCCATTGCCATCATTGTTGTACTTATGCCAGCTGGTTCTGATTATTAAGAAAAGCAGCATTGCGTGCTGAACATATAACAATAAACTATTGTCATATGAATGGAGCACTTTTGCTTCTAAGGGATATAAATATACACATAATAAAAATAAGGTGACTCCAACTTCACATCTCATAGAGAACAAATAATAGCTCATCAAGAATACTGCAAATGGAACCTGGATAGGGGAGGTACCCTTACCAGGATCAAAGTGATTTTCTTCCCTTTTTTTTTTTTTTTTTGGAGGAGGGCATGGGAGGGATAAAAGTTTTATACTTCTTACGCCTCTCAAGTGAGCTAATTCCAAGAGCAGATATTTTTGAATAGTTAAGGGGAACTTTTTGTCACATTGTATGTTCTCACCCTGTCCTGACATCAGATAGGCTGACTTATATTTAATGCTTGGGGGAAATAGTCAGAATCTTTGATAAATAGGATTTCCCATCTCCTCTCACTGATTTTAAACCAGACACCATGAAAAACCTGGACTCCTAGCAAATAATAAACTCTTTTAATATCTCCATCAGGGAATAATAAAATCAAGTATGTATAAAAACATACCCTTTAGCATATGAAAGCATAGAAGCATGTGAACTTATACAATAACCAGTAGATACCTCATTCTGAGTACATTCACATATTGACACAACAACGTATGCCAAATAAAACTTTCATGAAGCTTGGAACTCAATAAGACAGTGTAATAAAATCTGGGATACAACTTCCTGAAGTGGGGTCAAAATCATCATGTTCTACTAGGAATTGCTGTGGTATGGTAAAATCCCTAGAAAAGATACCTAGATATCTAGGGAAATAGTTGAAGTAAGAAGAAACCCCATTTGGCATATGTCTAAGTCTTACTGGTTTCAGAGTGACTTTATCCATGCAAGAGATAGGTATGGATGTAAGTTTTTTGAATCTGAAATATGTGGAAAAAAATACAAAGGTTTTGCAGTACACTGAAATAATGTTAACAATCCATTTTGCAAAGTGCACGTTCAGTTTCTCATATTTCTATAGTATTTTTGGCCACACAGCGTTCTGGGCTGTTTTTATCAACTTCATAATGGAAACACAGGTTTATTAAACATAATATTGCAGAAAATAAAAAAATATCTAATGACTGTTAATGTGAGATTGATAATTTAAGTCAACATTACCGTAAAAACTGCAGAAGGATTCAGTATTTGCTCGTAATTCTGATAACAGTTATTTCCACATATTGAACTAATCCTATAACTTTATAGCCAAGATGAACACAGTGTAAGCCAGAGGAAGAAGTGAATGAAGGAAGCTTAAAGCTCATTTGTGTATTCCCATGACCGTGTGATGATCCCCTGGCTGGCCATTTCATCCTGAACCAGGAGGTCTGTAGGATCAGAGACGCAGCAGACTGATGGCTCTTCTCTAACCTTCATCTGAGTCTTCTAGGCAAGAGTCCCAGAGCTCAGGAATGGAGCTAAAGACCCTTAACCCAGGCTTCACTTCACACCTATGGATCTTTTTGATTATTCTGAGCTTATCAGATTTCTGTGGCCAGGAGGAACCGCTGTAATGATCTTGTCGGCCCTGAAGTAAAACGCAAGCCACATAGTTTCATCTGCTGATTTCTACAACAACCCTAGGATTTTATGTTTGAACTAGGGCACTTCAAAGACACTAGTGTTGATTGAGACTCAAAGGGATATAGACTCGAAGACAGAAATGAATTGAAGCCTGAAAGATAAGGAAATATAATACATTCCTCGGTAACCTGTCCCAGTAGACCATTACACAGATTTCCTATCCGCACCCTTTAAGAGAGAAGAACAATACATGACTGTTCTCCCACAGTGATTTGGCTCTTCATGACAACAGTACGCAACCTGTAACAGCACTCGGGACCATTTTATCTACAGATGATTAACTTCCAGAATATGCTGCTCAGACTATCAGGTAGGTGCTGCTCAGGCATCAAGTACTTAATCAGGTAGATAATTTTAAAGTGAGCCTGTCGCTAAGTGCCTCATATCACAGGCATAACAGGCAAGAAGGAGCCATAAAAATACTTGCAGACAGCATTTTGCAAGGTGCAGCAGCTCACTCCTCCTGTAATCTCAACCTGCCAGGCTTGGGTCCGGTCCCAAGCAGTTTGTGTGTGGTGACACGCTGGATAATGCTGGATAATGCCTGTTGGAGTTATAGGGCTTGTTAACAGAAGCAAAGCACCTATGTAGCTCTCCTCAGCTCGCTGCACAGCACCCTGACCATGCATGTGCCCTAATGTCACTCCAGGGACAAGTCCTGCTGCTCAGCCTCTTCCTCCTAGAAACCTCTGGGAGAAAGGCAAGGCAAGGAGAAACTGAGATTGATGCTGGAACTGATCGTGGTTGCAGCAGACGGATTAGCCCTCCATCATTTGCTGGAAGACTAGGGAGCTGTTAGCTGTGGCGACTGGGCAGAAAACTATTTCACTGCCCAATACTTCCTGGACCTGTTTCTCTAGCCTAGGAAATAAGCCTTTCACTCATTGTTCGGCTATATCCCTGACATTAGCATTAAAATTATTCCCTTCTTATGTCATTGCTACAGGGCAATTTTGAGCAGTGGGAGAACGTTCTCAGACACATTGCTTCTACCCTGAGAAATGTGATAAATGTGGCATTTCTCTTTCCCTAGCCAGAGACAGGTCATATTTCAAGCACATCCTATAAATCAATCCAAAAGGAAAGAAAAGGAAAAAAAAAGAAAAAAAAAAAAAAAGGCAGTGCAAAAATCAATAGTCATCTCTGTCAAATTTAGGAAAACTTCTAGCACAAGAGGTAGAAATCATTTCTCAGGCAAGGCTTTTCCTTAGAGAAGTGGGGTTTTCCCCCATCCTTTTCCTCCCTCTCCTTTCCCTTTCTCTTTTCTTGACACCAGGAAAACTATAAATTGCCTATTTAGTATTACAATAAATAATGACAATATTTAGGCTTTGACTTCCTTACTTAAATTGCCAGTTGTAGCCCAGATGACTTTTTTTCTAAAAGAAATAGAAAGAGCTAGGTCAAAGAAAAAGACACAGTCTCAAACAGACAGAAAAAAAGTGGTAAAAGAAAGGGCAGCACATGTTTTCACATTCCATTTGCATGTGCATCACATGCATTCCATATCTAACACTCCTGATGTTGCCAATGAGGAGTTTAAAGCGGATTTACAGGTTACTAAATGTCTGGCCTCACCTCCAGGGCTCACATCTCAACCCCAGTGAGGTCAGTAAGAATCGTGCCGTGAGATTTAATTCTCTCAGTCTCTTTTGATAAAGTCACTGAAGCTGCTCACTATGGATACACCTAAATCTACATGCAGAACTTTTAAGATGGTTGTTGTTAGGTTAGTGGCAAAAAGAGATACGGAGGGTTTATACCTGTCTCTGTGCTGGGAGGCATAGCCAGTAGGTTTTCTGGATTCCCATTCAAAGGGCTTGCTTACACCTCTCAGCTGTTTTGTCATGATCAAGAAACAGCAGGAATGATTGCTCTTAAGTGACCACGCAATTGCTATTCGAAGTAATTCAATATTTGGTTGTTGCTAGATGGTAGTGCTTAAAAAAACACTACAAAAACATTTGAAGGTAAATGATGACTGACTTGCAAGTAGAATATTGTCCTGAGCTCTCTGAGGGGAAACACCTGGTTTAGGTTTTCCAGACGTGATAGTTTTCTTCTGCATGTAGCTTGGCACCAGTAAATCTGAGGGGTTTCCATCTTTTTTTTGTGTCTTACTCCTGTGCTTGGCATCATTAACAATAGCTGAACTAGAGCTCCTCTGAGTTCAGGGTCAAGAGTCTGTCACCAGACTGTTATATCCGAGTGTTCCAAACCTCTGTATTTGATTCTTCCTTTGATCTATAAAGCTGATCCTTGGAAACATCATATGGCTTCATTTGATGATTTTAGAGAACTGGAACAGCAATACTAAGCCTATGATTTGAAGTGGTTATTTTTCAGTTTATATTTTTCTTTCTGTGGGAGCATGAGACAAGTATTAAGAGACTCAGATTGGTTCTTTATTGATTATGATACGCATCAACTGAATGAAAACCAGTAAATGGAAAACATTAATTCCCTGTGCTCCAGATGAACAACAACTGGATTTATAGTAACATTGTCACCATATAGTGATTCTTCTTATTTAGGCTAAACACTGCTATCAGCTAACTTGCCATTGGACTGTTATGTGCTGCCTTAAGGCCACATGTTCCGTTTCTTTTTCTTTCAAGTCTCACATACTAGCTCAGAGGAAAAAATGTTTCCCCGTGTCTTCAACGTTACTACTCTTTCTATATATAAATCACAATGTTTAATCAAACATCACTTTGAAACTCTTTTTAAAATGTGTCTTTCAAGTGTATAGGACAGCATATGATTGCTATACACAACATACACTTGCACACAAATGCCTGATGTACTGAATATTGTAAAGCAAAACTTCTGTAAGAGTTCCCCTAAAGAATTATCCCAGTCCAGTGTTGCAGAGTGCAGCAAGGGCCCCACCGTTTGTAACACTAAGGGGTTTTCATCTGCAGCTCTGCAGCCTGCCCTTGCAGCTCCACAATCTTTTACTTAAGTTGGCATGATAGTGTTTTTCTGAAGATATTCTTTTTCCAAAGCTACTGTGACAATGTTTTCCCTTGTTCTCCCGTTTGCACGGTGTTGTTCACGTAACCTTGCACCAGCAAACCCAGGTATTACTGTTATGCAAGTTTTCTCATGCTAAGTGTTTGCTACTGATGTCAGAATAAACCCTTCTTTCTCTCCTTTCCCCCTCTTTAGACCTTGTTTTGTAGCTCTCAGTTTCCATTTGAGGACAAACAAGACTAAGAAAATAACAAAGTATACAACAGTCATTTACATATCCTAGAAGTATTACCCAATAATACACTTGCAAAAAATTTAGCAATTAATCAGCAAGCAGTGCCTGCCCCTCATCAAAAATAGGCTCCAAACAGCATTAGGAGCATCATAAGCAGGAACAGCCAATAGGGATTTTTGAGCAGATCCTGATGAAACCTACATCATTACCACGGGAAAAGTATTATCTGGGATTATGTGCTGCTCTGGAGAAGACTTTGGGAGAGGATGCTCCTCAAAGGGACACCTCCCCTGCCCTATTGCCTGTCTTCCTGACTGGCTATAAAGGAGGGTTTTACTTTTCCCTTATTTCTCTCTCTCCCCTTTCATTTGTTTTTCCCTGATCATTAGAGTCAACGTATGCTTTCCCCTGCATCACCAGAAATAGGAGCCTACAAAAATTTACTAGAAAGTCGTGAGGATTGTGCACCCTTCTGAAATCAAAAAAAGGTGCTACAATCGTTTGAAACGAAAGCGGGATGCCATTTTTTGAATGCCCTTGGAAAGTCAGATTCTTCTTCCCGCAGTCAATGACAGCTCAGCTGACTAAGCCCAAGGCAGCAGAGCACTGACAGGTCGTGGTGTTCGCTACCCTGTGTGAACGCTTGAGAAGCAAACCTGTGTGTTAAAGACAGCCAGCGGCTCCCCGGCTGGTGTAAAGCCCTGCGGCACTGAAGAGAGCAGGAGTCAGCAGGAGAGCAAATGAAGAAGGTACCCCTGATGGTGGAGTATGAGCTCCTGCTTCCAAAATCGCTTCTGTTTTTTATGGAATGCTTGTGCTGAGCAAGTACTTCGAAGGAGTAAGAGCTGCAACCTCAGATGCTCCCCCAACATCGTCCGAGTGTTCTGAGTGGGACCGACTCCCCTTTTCCCGACCCCCATCACCATCGCACTCCTGGCTCCGCACTGGCCACCCTTCGACCAGCAGGACCAGCAGCAGAAAGTGTTTCCTTCCAGTCCACGCAAACCCGGCATCCTCAGCGGGATGCTTGAGGACAGTCCAGTGGAAAGCCGCAGGAAAATCCTCCTTCTTGTGTCACGCTTACAGATTAATTCAATGCTATTAGTATGTGTGTCTCAGTGTGCCTACTGTACCATAAACTTCAGAAGAGTAAAGCATGGAGAAACCTCTTTTCTGAGTGAGATAATGTCTTTAAATAGTCAAAGTAGGCATTTCTGATAATACTGGTTTAATTCCAGAAAAAAAAAATTTACTTATTTTATACTCAGTTCAGTGAAAGAATTTTATTGTCTTAAATTTGAATATCTAAATCCATTTTTGATCTCATTTCTAAAGAGCACTTCTGTTTTCTTTCTTTTCCTCCCTTTTTTTCCCTTAAAGATTCTGGCTCAAAACTTTTCAGAAAACAATTAGAAATAAGAAGCAGGAACAGCTTTCCGGCAAGTGTTTTCAAATAACACATGACCTCTGACAAACTAGGAGGGTTGAATTTAAGTATGTTTTTTTTTTTCTTTTCTTTTCCTGATGTAAAGGCTTTTTAAAAGGATCATGTTTCACAAAATGAATATTATTAAAACATCTTCATCAGATAAGTTAAAAATTTAATTACAAAAAGTAGAGCCCTCAAACTATCACAGACTTTGTAGATTATAAATGTATGTTTTTTGGAAAAGGATTTAGTTCCGTGCAAATATAATTGTTGTTGTAGTAATTTTTTGTAGTTTTCATGGTTTATACAGTTACTCAAAGCAAACAATAAAAAAGCAACTGAGTGGTGCAGCTGGATATCCTATATTCTCCATGAAAATTGTGTTCTTTTATTGCCTGGTGTTTTTATAATGCGATGCCAGTGTGTCACAGGATATCTATCATCAAGACAAAGTAAAGTTTAGGACTCAGAGAATAAGTTGCCTTGTATCCTCTCAAGCTTATCTCCGGGAAGTGATTTTGAAGCCCATGGGATTGAACTAAGCAGAAAGACACAGCTAATTCAGCTCAACAGAAACACAAATGTAGTTTTATCAGTGCCTCATCGATGCTAAGAGTGACTAGGAAGATTTGGTTGGAGCCAGAGGCCACTGAAGTCGTATAAAGACTTTCATCAACTCCGGCCTTCGGAACAGCCCTGTGGGAGATGAACGAAAGGGGAAACTGTAGAGTTTTGCCAAATAATAGGTAAGAAACAGTAGGCACGCCCAGGGCTCTTGTTTGCTCTTTCTGATAATACAAGAACAAAAAATGCTTAGTTTAAATTGAAAGGCAGCTTAAAAGCATTTTAATATGGGTTTTCATTAACTTAGGGAACTGATTAATTAAGCTCCATTGAAGCCAAGATGTACTATTCAAAAAGAAAAGGAAAAGGAAAAAAAAAAAAAAAGCTTAGACATTTCTTTGGATTCAGACAATTTATTTTCTGCAATCTGTCAATGTTAATTATTTTCTTTCAGAATGAATGATCTCAGTCGGAAGACTTTCTCTTATGTGCTTATGTTTGGCGGTCTATTGCAGCCGTCTTTCCACTTACTAAGATTATCTGCCAGCATAGTATATATGATTACTCTTTTTCAACCTACTACTTATTAATAATATGTAAAAGTGCCCCAAAGTCTTTTTATATACTGTAGACTACAGTCTATACAATGAGTTTATACAAAGCTAATTAACTTAACATTTGCCAAAAAAGCCCAGTGCCTTCACACTGAATATATATACAATTAGTTGTTGATATGAGGCCAGGTCTTGGTTGATTATATGAGATACAGAAGAGGACTGCTGCTCTGCAATATCATAATCTGCCCCTGCAACAAATTCATAGGTATGTCTGGCAAAGGAAAAATGCCATTTTCTTCTTCAGACCTATTTATATGCACCAATTTGCATGGCTTCAAATTCTAGGCTAGAAGCAGTCTATTTTCAGCTAAAACACATAATTAATGTTTCTATCACCAAAAAAACCAATGTGAAACCAAAATTTTTAAAGAAATATTTTGGTAAAAAAAAAATCCTAAGGAGATACTGATATTTTATTTCTGTTTCTCATTTGACTCTGCTTTTTTCCTTGGTGGTGCTTTGTTTCCAAAGGGAATGAAAAAAAGAAACTAAGAATTTTGGGCGTGATAAAGACTTCAAGAAAGTATGGAGGATGAAACAGAATCTTTGCCAGAATGTTACTTAAGACAGGGCTGAGGTGAGACTCAAATGTAATACGTTTTTAGGGTTCAAGTTCACTTAAGTAAAACAAACAAACAAACATCTATATAAAAATGTAAGACGTAACTTTGAAAAGCTGACAGTTCAGACTGTAGGACGTTGGAGAGTTAAAGACAGAAACATCTTTAAGAAAATTAAAATATAAGGAAAAATTGTCTTATGGAAAACAAACTAAACATTGTAGATTGCTAAATACAGGTATTTCCCCAGAGGGAAAACAGGCAAAGGAGGCGCTGAGAATAAAACCAGCATCAGAGGTGTCTACAGCAGTAGCTGATCAGTCAGCTGAGCCATGGTATTAAGTAAGAGCATTTTACGTGGTTCAGCCATTCCATGTACCTTCACTGACAGCTTTAAAGCTGTGACTGCAGTATGTGCACACGTATGTATAGTTGTATATTTACATCTGAAGGCTCATGCTGTGCTTCTGTCTAATTTGTGTTTGCAGAAAGATCATGGCTAATGACTCTATAGTAATAGGAGTTTATTTAAAAATATATCCATTCTCAAAGATTTCCCATACACCTAGAGAAGAAAAAGGAAAAGGAAAGAGGGAACTTGAACTGTAAGTTTTCATACAGAAATGAAGCATATTAAAAGGGTTGGTTGCACAAGGCTACTTTCCATGTATTTTAAATTGGTGGATTTGTAAAGTGACACAGTTGACTATGTTTCTCAGAAGTTCTGCTGACACAACTTGTTTTCTCAAGCTGCCTTGCCCAGGAAAAAACTTCTTTGGAAAAAAAAAAAATCACTTCACTTTGTGACCTCTTAGACCTTTTCAAGACCTCCAAGAGCTTGTCTGTAAGAATGTAATTCAAGAAACCTTAGGCGTGACTTTTCTGGTTTTTTTTTTGTTGTTTTTTTTTTTTTAACACTTGCTATTTATTGCAAAAGTGCTTAGGTAGAGACATTTGTCATAGGTGCAAGACAGTACCTATTTTATTGGAAGCCTGTGGTTTTTACCCATCTGCAAAATATCTATTGTAGGGGGAATTAACCTGTGGATGTTTTGTATTTGTGTCACCATAGCACTATTTTTTAGTAGACAAACATATCAGTCAAAGTAGGTTCTACCCCATATGGTCCATATTGCTTTGATTGAAGAAGCCAGTTGTTAGTGCTTGAAGCTTATAAAAGCTGAAAATTTCAGAGCAAGTATACATACTGAGATCTTAGAATACCTTGAACAACTGATTCAGAGTGAATGTCATTATTACAGAAGACAATTAAAGATCAATATAGCCCTAATCTTAAAGTGGAGAGAAAAACTCATTTGCAAAAGATGAG
Organism: Astur gentilis; assembly: GCF_929443795.1. Lineage (NCBI taxonomy): Eukaryota > Metazoa > Chordata > Aves > Accipitriformes > Accipitridae > Astur > Astur gentilis. The sequence goes on from NC_064913.1 coordinate 9,047,703, forward strand.
CAACTGTATTATAAATCACTGGACGTAACTGGTAAGATTATGCTGATTTAGGTTTTTCTACCTGAGTGCAAAAATAAATATACAAAAGTAATAAACAGCTAAAAACCCTCAGAAGTTCTTTTTGATGGTAATTTCAGAAACTGAAACTCCATTTTTACATTGCCAAGTACTAGCATATAGTTTGCTTAATGTATTCTTAATTAATCATAGACTTTATAATTAATATTGTATGGAAATGAATACTGATATTTTTTCTAAAGCTAAATATGACAGAAAGTAACAAAAATCCAAATTTAGAGCACAGATTATCTAAGCATTTCTTTTATGTAATACATAATATTCTATTAATATTTTTGCTTCACAAAGTTTTTCCTTTTATTTATCTTTTCTTCCTGAAAGCAGTGCAGCAGACACTGGTTTACTGATCGCTATATTGGCAATTTTTAGGTAAAAGATAAATATCTTGGAGTTTGTTATAGCTTGCCATAACTTATCCTCATTGAAATGTTGTGTGGTGTCCCCAAAGGGAAAGACACAAAATGCTAAAAGTAAATACTGATTTCTCTGCCTGAAGTTACAGGAAGACTGGAAAGCGGGACAAAAATAAAGTTCCGTGGAACAAAATGATTGCATATAGTTTGCTGTAACTATAATAACTATTCTAATTAATAAAGAAATAAAACAATAAAAACTCCTGGCAAAGCCTCACACATGCGTTTTTTAAAATGAAAAGACATGACTCAATTTTGAAAATTCTTGTGGAATTAATAAAGAGCTTTGTCTTTCACATGCTGGTTTGGGATCTTTTTTTTCAGCTATGTATGGGTTTTGCTTTGTTGGAATGTGTCCTGGATAATAACTCTTTCAGAAGTATAGATTGATAAATTTTGGCATAGTTATTTCTCCTGGCAGGATTCTCCAATAATTAAACAAGAACAAAGAAGTTTCTTTGCATGTATATGATGGCAGGTCTTGATAACAATGCTGGCAAATGTGCATCAAAAGGAAGAACATGTCATCCTGAATCTGTTCCGATATTCCAAATGATTTCTAGAAGCTAGTTCTAAATCTGTTATTTCTGCTGTTAAGTAGAGGTGCCATTAAAAAAGAAATGTCAAGTCCCTCAGGCCAAAAGTAGAACAACTATGCAATGCCTGTCCTGTTTGTGAACTCTGGTAAAGACCAATGAAGCCTTCAAGCGTTACCTTGTATGTTTTCCCAGATGTTTAGGACTTTACTGTATATCTGAAATTTTCTTGCTTTTTCTCCTTCCTTTCTTTCTTAGTGCCTGCTACATAATTAGATCTTGGAGACAGAGTAGGATGTCCATACTTTCCTTTGGCTCTCTTGATTCCCTCCTTACATTTCCACATAGTGGAAACACATTATAGTCCTACCTCAAAAGTTATATTGGAACATTTATAGTTCCTAAAGGTAATATAATGTATGTAACATAATTAAGTAGAATTATCAACTTGAACGGTGAACTAAGCTGGTCCTGCAGGTTGGGTGAGAACATAACCTGCAGGTTTCATCTAGTCTCTGGTAGAACAGAAGCTTTTAAGAAAAGCCCAAGTACAACAAGAGATGATGATGTACATTTGATGACTAATTCTTTTCTTTAGAACTTGAGTCAGTATTGAACATGTTTCTTAGAATGCTAGGAAGAACATAGTGTGCCACCATGGGTTAATTTAACTTTCATTAAGGAAGAAAGCTGAACTTATACTGCACACAACATCCTTTTAGAGAAGATATGAAAACTGATATTTTGGTGCACATAAGTCTTAAAGTGTAGTAACATACATTCAGCGGTAGTTTTTAAAATATACAAACACCATTGTTTGTTTATTTTTTCTTTCAGAGGGACTTTTTCCTACCCAATTTTACTTTCTGGTAGTATTTGAATATTACAAACAGAACAGTCTCTTCAATTTTCTCTTTGCATAAAAATAGTTTGCACGAGAGACCCATCTCTACAGAAGAATGTTTGGCTCACTCCATCCTATATGTTCTTCCATCATTATTCCACAGAGTCTTCCTCTCTCAAATATCCCCAGTTTTCATGCCTTGAACCAGTACGTGCAACTCTTCCCCTCAGCTTCATGCTATTGAAAAATCATTCTGGTTTTTGGGTTGGGGTTTTTTTTCCCTCTGGGTTTTTGAGTTTGTATTTTTTTCCCTGTGGACATTTTCTTATTTTAGGAACAAGGAACTGAAAAAATGAAAACAGTAATTATGTTGCGGGCCATAGGCACCATGGACTGTCCAGAGAAAACAGGGATGAATGCTGTGTAGTACGGACTCTGCCAAATGGAAGCCACAGATCACATTTTTGGAGTACTAGATGTAACAATATAGATGGTGGCTTCTCCTTCAATTAACTCTGACGAGAACAGAGGATGACCCATAAAATCTTGGACATCTATGGTGGGAACCAGTTCAAGTATAAAATAGCTAAATTTAGATGTTCGTATAAGGACGGGGTATCCAAAATCCCTTTGCATTCAGACAGATGCATTCAACGTAGTGTGGATAACACATCTGTCAAGCTGATAAGTATTTACTTTCAGGTGATCCAGTTTGCTGTGAATCCTGTTCAGATCTTCTCAACACCTAAGGCTTAATGAGACGAACTCCAGCCCAACAAATTCTTTTGCATATGGACAAGAGTACTGAGCAAGAAACAGTATTTTGCTTTCCACATTAGCCTGGGTTGTCAGTGCCAGTAACTTTTGAACATTTAAGCAATGATCAATATAATGATCAATACCTGAAAGCAGTGTACGCCTCACAAACTACAGAAAAGGGACCACACTATTTCATCATATGTCCCTATACAGGCAAATAATTTCTCTGCCCATTTGTCCCTTGGATTTCCTAATAAAAATCTCAGGAACATTCCCTTGCAAAAGGGATAGCACATTTTGTGCTGCAGACAAACGTTCAGTTGGCTACAAAATGAGAAATCCAGCTCGTTCTCTATAAATCTTCAAAATCCAAACCTGAATTTTGTTTAAATAGATGACAGAGGACTAAAAGCTTCAGCAACCTACTGGAATAATTCTTCTGGTGATGGTAAATCTCTCTTCTGCGGATTGCTTCTCAGCTAGACGCTGGTTAATGTTTGCATTATTTCTTAAAGCACTGCTTTATCGCCCGTATTACAGAGGAGCCCATGTTTATGTCCCTGTGTCCCATTACCTACCTACAGAAACAGTGACTTAGTTCAAAGTCCCTATTGCAATCTTCTACTTCTGTTCTCCTCATATCTTTGTTTAGACTCTGGTAGATAGTTAACATTGTTTCCAAATGCCTAATTTGAATTAGGGACAGTTACTGGTGAATAAGGTAACCTTAGACAAGCAAGGGGGATTTGTTTGGGGTTTTTCTGTTTCTTAAACTATAATTGCAAGAAATAATTTGGCCATTTGCAACTTCTGCTGTCATTAGCTAGAATAGCACAAATTGCATTTCAGATGTAGAACACATTTCGAAATCGCATATACACTAAGTAAGCAGCTGACATTGGTAACCTCAAGCTGGTCACAGAAATCCCTGCTTTAGTTTTCATTTGATGGGCAGCAACAAAATAAAGAAAAAAATCAACGTCTCAAATAGTGTTCTTTGCGGAAAGGATCAGAGATAATTTCTCATTCAGTGAAAATGGGTTATCCTTAACAAAATTTAAACAACCTTGAAAACAGCAATTATCCCTCTTTGTATAGTGTATGAGTAGGGTTTTTTTTTATTTATTCCCTTGAATAGTGATGTGAAGACACATAATTCTCAATATAATGTTTACATCAGAAGTTAGCCAAATACATAGAAAATATTGTAATTTTAAGTGGGTGATAACATTTTGGTAGATTTAGCTACATATATCATCAAAAGGATTTAATTTTTCTGCTTTTCTTTCCCAAATTTGAATTTGTTGCCTCATAGGAAAACTTTGATGGTCTATTTTTATTTAGAAATAGTGAAGAGTTGCCTTTTCCCACTAGAATCCATCAGGTATTCATTCAAGATGTATTTCTAACTGATTGAAATATGGTATTAAAGATTCAAAAAAGCATGAGTTGATTAAATAAAAGATAATAAAATCTTACAATAAAATCCAAATTTCTTGGGCACCATTTCTAACCCTATATCAACTTATTGTAGCTGCTTTAATACAATTTCATAGCTCTTTGCAATTACTTCCAGAAGTCTTTTTGACTTTTTTCAGATTTGCATATAAAACTCATAAAATCACCTCTGTGAGAAAAAGCCAATAAAGGTATTCTAACAAACAAAAATAGATAACGAAATGCATGGAAAACCTTTCCCAGTTTTTACAGTGCCAAAAGCTAAGCATCTGCTTAAGAACATATGACTTCAAGCATATCCAAGAAAAGCAATTATAAGTTTCCTCTTTTTTTTTTTTCCTGTTGCAAACAAACACATAGGCAAATTAATTTAATAAAACCCAAGTATTTAAAAATGAAATGCAGACTCCATAGATTTTGTATCTAGGAAATATCTGTTTGTTAAGAAAAAATTAAATCATATTCATCATGCTAATAAAGGATACTTTTAGCAGAGACCCCAGTCCAGGAAATATCAATGCATGTTTGCCTGAGCTTGATTCAGAATTCAATAGCCAGGTCATGTTTCCAGTCAGGCACATGCATTAGCTGCACAGTATTTGCAGTATTCCAACATACAAAAGTGAGTAGTTACGGAACAATGCTATCATGACAGCCGCAGGCGAAATTTCAGTAGAGTACAGAATAATAATCTGATATTGAAATAGCTTTTCAAAATTTATAAACCTACAGGTCTTCTCATTCTTATTAAAATCAACTTCGAGTTTCAGTCTCTTCCTTTAATATAAATTAATAGTTTCCTCACATAGCCAGCCATTTTTTTATCTTAAATAAATTGTTTTAAACACATTGGTAATATACTCAGTGAATTATTTTATACCATGAAAATTGTATATCCTTGGAGTTTAACGTGACGTCTCTAGAAAATTTCAGGATGTACCTGGAGGGTATATCTAGAACTGCAATAAATATAACCTTTTTGATTCCAGTCTGAAAACTTTGAAGGTGAACTTCGTGTATACTGATTATAGCACATAGAAGCTCATAAAAATGTTATGGGAAATATGATGGAATAAGAATTTCAGCTGGTTTTTCATTACTACTGTTCTCGATTACGTCTTCTCCAGTGGCCACTAGTAGATTCTTTCTAATCCACTTTAGGACACAGCTGGTTTCTAATCAAAATGAGAATGGACAAAGATGAATGAAGCCTTTATTTAGACTATTAATTCTAGTGCTGCTGATAAAAAAAATCTGTTTTCTTTCATGGTCTGTCTCACAGGTGAAAAAAGTCAGTTGTCTTTTACTGGGGTTTTTTTCACATGTTTTTTAAAATGTTTATAACTAATGCATACCTTAAATATTTGGGTCAGGCTTCAGACATTTCTTAGGTATTGTTTCAGTCCCTTTCTGCCTTATTAATAATATTCTGTTGCCTCCATAGAAACAGCAAATACAACACAATGGAACTGGAATTAAGCCATCCTGTTGTGAAAACAGTGGCAATGGCAAAGCACTGTCTGAAATATTTTACAACCTTTGAATGTCGTATGAAATGTTAAGGAAAAAATAGCTCAATTAACTTTTTTGTCATATCTGTCATATATTTTTCTGGAGACTTAATACAACAGCAGGCGAACTGTTTTCCAGGACTGCATAATTTATTTTTAAATGTCCATTTAAGAAATGTGAAGTTTTGTTAGAAAGCACTGGTGGGTGTTTTTCATTAAGTGCAGAAGTGCTCCAAAATTAATAATTAAGTCCTGCTTCTATTCTCAGTTTTCTATATCTATTAGCTGAAGTCTCATATGAGAATGGGGATTTTAAAGTGCTCCAGAGAACCTTAAAGATTTACGAGGCCAAAAGCAGCAGACACAGAAGTACTCAGCAGGTCTTGTCACTACAAAATGTGGAAAGTGACTGTCAAACTCTCACTATACGCCACAACAGGGATTGGCCCTTCACTTGGTTTCCATCTCCCAATTTAAAAGGATTAACAAGAAGTGGATGATGGAAAACTGCAGAGGTAGCCTCTCAAAGACCCTAAGCAGCAGGGTTCTGGGCACCTTTCCAGTCAGTGAAATACTTTTAAGCAGAAATAGGGACTTGCAACAGCCAATAAAGACGCGAAATTTGAGGAAAGCATCATTTACCGAAGGATGAAAAGAGAAATGAACACTCTTCTGAAAGTTTTAAGTATTAGTGTGTGGGGTACTCTTTCCAGCTTTTTTTCCTTTTTTTGCAAGACACTTCACCAAACAAGAAGTTTTGTTAGTGCAAGATTCTTGCATGAGTAACTTACTAACAGCTATGACGACATAGTTTGGGGGAAGTGGTAGATACCTGGATTTCAATAATCAACAATATAATTGCTTTTTTACTTATTCAAATTGAACCCTAATGTAGAAACTATAGGCAAGGCCTTTTGAAGTAGCCTTCTCATGGTGACCAAAGCTGAGGTCTCACTGGATATGCTTATGCTGTGGTCTAGAGATAAACCCAAGTCCAAAATCACTTCCCATACAGACCACAAACCTGAAGATCAGTCTGTGTCTCAGGAAGGGTATGCTCCGCAGAGCATTGGGACCCTATAGTAGAGCAGGCTGAGAAGGTCAGGAAATTCCCAATATACTGAAAACTGGCTGAACTGGGCCCAGAAGGTGGCAATCGGTGGTGCAAGGTGTAGTTGGAGGCCAGTAACTAGCAATATAGCCCTGGTCAATACTGGCTCCAATCCTATTCAACATCTGGATGATGGGGCAGAGTGTATGCTCAGCAAGCGTGCTCCTGGTACAAAACTGGGAGGAGTGGCTGATAGCCCAGAGGGTCGTGCTGCCATCCAGAGGCACCTCGACAGGCTGGCAGGAACCTCATGAAATTCAACAAGAAGTACAAAGTCCTGCCCCTGGGGAGGAACACCACCACGCACCAGCAGATACTGGGGGCCACCCAGCTGGAAAGCAGCTTGGCAGAAAAGGACCTGGGGGTCCTGGTGGGCACCAAGTTGAACATGAGCCAACAACGTGTTTTTGTGCCAAAGAGGTCTAAAGTATCCTGGGCTGCGTTATGGTAAATATTGCCAGCAGTCTGGGGGAGGTGATCCCTGCCCTCTACTCAGCACTGGTGAGGCCACACCTGGAGTGCTGGGTCCCGTTCTGGGCTCCCTCTTACAAGAGAGGCAAGGACATACTGGAGAGTCCAATGAAGGCCATAAAGGTGATTAAGGACTGGAGCATCTCTCCTATGAGGAAAGGCAGAGAGAGATGGAACTGTTTAGCCCAGAGAAAAGAAGTCTCAGGACGGTTCTCAACAATGTGTATAAATAGCTGAGGGTAGGGTGCAAAGAGGATGGAGCCAGGCCCCATGAACTCTCCTTCTTTTATATAGAGAAAAGTTTTATCCAAGATAATAACTTATTCTCTCCCCATTCCCTTTTGCCAAAAGTTCTATGGACATACACCTTTCTGCTTATGCCAAAAAACACCTGGTTTAGGTGACTTGTAGGCTACCATCCAAAAGGTCCCCAGAAGCTAAGCCAGATGATGTTTGGGAAACTGTCTACTTAGATTCTACATTTTCATTTTTTTCATATATTATTTTTAAAAATTGTGACCATTTCTATTATAAAAATTTACTTCCTTTTTAAATAGTGCATGTTTGAGTGTTTTTAGTCATTTTAGCATGTCCTCAACATCTCTTTACATAACAAAGCAAACAAAAAAGAATATTCTAGAACTGTAAGGAGTCACAAAATTCAATTCACTGATGAAGTGGAAAGTGTTTATCAATTAAAAAAATTCTTAACAATAGCAATTTGAAGGCTGTGATAAGTTTTCATAATTTTTCAATTCAGTCATCTGAATTTCACATCTAGTCCCTCTATAACTTTGATATTAAACCTTCATTTTTGTTTAGCCTTACAATATATTCACTATAACAAAGCCTATTATCAAGTTATCAATTGAGTACAGAGAATTAAGTTAATGAAAAAACTTCACTCTCTTCATTAGAAGAAACATTTTGCATGATCAAAAATAAGTACTGCAGTAGGAAATCTTACACTGTCTATGTGTGTGCTTTTGTGATTACTGAAGGCTTTTTTGATACAATATGTTATTAAGAGATTCAATTAACTTTCCTTTGTTTAGTGAAGATATCTTTTAAAAAACTTTTAAAAACTACATTATTCACAGACATTGATTAATATTATTAAGAAGCTAAGCCAGATGATGTTTGGGAAACTGTCTACTTAGATTCTACATTTTCATTTTTTTCATATATTATTTTTAAAAATTGTGACCATTTCTATTATAAAAATTTACTTCCTTTTTAAATAGTGCATGTTTGAGTGTTTTTAGTCAGTTTAGCATGTCCTCAACATCTCTTTACATAACAAGTTGTTAAGATTTTGCATTCACACAAAGACTTTCTTGCCACACTACTGTTTTTTTTTTTATTTAGCGATTTAGGATCAAACCTCATGCCTATTGCACAGAAATATATAGACTTTTTTCTGGCTTTCCTGAGCAGCAAATGAAGTTGGACTTGGTGTCCCTGAAGATGCAAAGTATATAAATAGATATTGTTCACCTCATTTATGACATTGATTCCATACTCCTGTATACCTAACTTTGATTTCTTTTATTGTTAACTATGGTTATGGAATCTACATCCTCTAAACGAGTGTGCCATTTGTAGAGACACTTTTTCATCATTAAAAATTAAACACTTGGTTTGTATCCTTCCTTCTTATAAAGTTTCAACAGTAATACTGTGATTTGATCGGGCTGTGTAGTGAGGTGTAAAGTATTATTTTAAAAAAGAAGCTTAAGAGAATCTAAAATACCTTTCCCTACCTGTTCACCTCAGTTTCTCTAGTCCATGTGCAAAGCTTAAAGAAAAACTCATATTCATATGTTTTTGATGAATTTTAATGCATTTATGAAAGAAGGATTCTAATCTAAGGAGAAATGAACTTCTTGTTTACTATGATTTTATATCCTTTGCATAAGCCTTACTGTAGTTTGGAGAAGTGGGGAGGTGCAATGAATTAGTTGGAGCTTGATTACTTAGCATGACTTTTCAGTTTTCTTAATGCCTCACATAGTTTGTATTTACATAATAATTCTGTATTTAAATATTTCTGAGTTTTCTTTGATGGCTCTAAGAACAGTTTGCTCACACTGCATATTAGCACTGTGTTAATAAGACTTCACAACCTTTGCCACTGGAACTTTCTCAGAGCACAGAATTTATTCTTCCTATAACCTGCTACATCCTAAAATGTACCTTTGCAGCCTTCTTAGGACAGGGAGTTCCAAACTGGAGACCAGTGAATTGTGCCTTTCTGGCACAACCAAAATTAGATGTCAATGCACGTGAACGATAAAAAGATTTTGGTCTCACACCAGGAACACAAACAATGCAAAACAAAATGGAAAAGCATCTTTATTTATGGGAGACCAGTTGGCTGAACTGGACTTACTGTGGCATCCAATAGGAACTAGAAAAATACTCGTCCCTCCTTGAAGAAAACAGAGATTATATTTTTCAACTGCAGTCCAAAACTGGAAAAGATTCGGGGTCTTGGTTGTTTACACAATTTCTAAAGCATTTGACAGATCTACAGTACAGCCAAACACAAAACAATCGTATACATATAAATCTGACAAAAACAACCTGTCATCTCAGATTAAAAATTAACTCTGCTTACCAGTCTGCCACTCAGGTTGAGACCTCACAAAAAAAGGATCTAAAAGAAGAGTTACCTTTATTGTATTGCTGACCTCAAATAAACAGTCACACTGAGGAAGATCCTAGGGTTTAAAGAACATGCCCTAAGTGTGTGCCATGTCTCAGGCAAAAAAAGTGTCCTGGAGCAAAGTACAGAAATGTTAGTTCTGACACCTTGAAAAAGTACATCTTAAGGGATATTTTGCTCCTTTCTCTGAAAGATACCAGAAGATGCCACAGATAATCATGCGTACAAGATCTCTTTTCCCTAAAATGACTACATTTTAACAACAAAGATAACAGACCACAGTTTAAGCTGCATGCATGGAAGTATCTATTTAGACATACAACTATAAAACTATACTATCCCCTTATATAAGAGATTAAGAGGGTGGGAACAGGAAAAGCAGGCGGTGATACTTCTTCAGATGATCCTCCAGGCCTTCAGCTGTGCTGACTGGGACACTCCGGAACAAAGGTAGCATTTTTGTAGTTAATAATCCTATGGGGATTTTTCTTATCTGAATCTCTCTCTTGTTCTTAAAGCGTTGTAAATTGAGAATAAACCCCCTAATAGCTAAAAGGACAACAGAGTCAAGTTTTTAACTACTGTTACACTGACATCTCAAAGTACTGTCAAGGGAGTATTAGTTGTTATTATTAAGCAATTTCTCCACCAGGAAACTGGGGGAAAAAAAAAAAAAAAAAAAAAGGTTTCTCTGTTAGAAACTAGTGTCAGACCAGCTAGGGATTTAAAAGTAATTAAGGCAAACAAAAATACTTATATGAGCTAGGGTTTTTTAAAAAGCCGTCACTTAACGAACATGAGGGGTTTTTTTAAACTGATTTTGTCTTTGTGATCACCTCACACAGAAAAGCCTTAACTGAAAAAAATATTTAAAATAAGGATTAGGGCTTTCAAAATAACAGTGAAAGTACAGTTTCATTCCTCACAATCTGTTATTAAGTATAATTCATTAATGCCTGTCATAACTTTGAAATGTATTCTTTATTAAAAATCCCTTCTAATTTGGCATTATTTTGAATGTCAGAAAAGAATTTTAATTTCCTTTAACAGTTTATAATTAAAGTAATAATGTCCAGTATAAAGTCTAGAAATAAGATGTCCTTCAAGGTTATAAAACGAAATCTTCTGGCTTGCTCATCCCCTTCGGGTGAAATAAATTCTTAGCAGTACATTCTATGGTTATCAGTAGCTCATGTACTGCAAGTTTTTAAAAGCCTCCCATGAGGTGCCACGGTGCTCTTCATTAGTCAGGTATTTTTCTACTTTTGTATCTGCTTCTCTTTACCCTGCATTACATTATTGTCATATTTACAGTCTATTCTGTATTGTCACCCTACTCCACTTCATCTTCTAGCCACACTAGAAAAAAAATCAGCCACAGAAGAACCCACAAAGTTCTGGTGTGAATGAAAAATTGCAATGTGATGTAAGATCTTACAGATGCTAGAAAAAATTCTACTACGTATTACATCTCTTAATCTTTAAACCGTCTTGGTTTCAAACAACTTTTTCACAGTACATTAATTAATGTTTTTTTCTATACTTTTCAACTTTTCTAAGTACCCTTATTTTTCTAAATAGACAACTGACTTTAGAATAATGCATTTTTGTACTTTACAAATGAGTTTTCTACACAGGCGAAGTCAATGAAAACTGAATTTTGAATTAAACAGGTAAATTTTTCATCTTGATATATAAAACCTTATTGTGAACACCTTAAGGGTGCGTACAATGCATGCTTTTCATTTATGTGGGTCATAAAAAGCAGGCAGAAACTTTTATGAAAATATGTTTTAAATTGACCATTATGTCTGAACAGAACAATCCCCTGTGCCTTGAAATTGTTTTCTTGTGCATCACAGGAAACATGACTCCTGCAATCTCCAAAGAAATGTAAGCAAAGGGAAGATATTAATCCATCAGGAAACCTCAGTTGCCAGAGGTGAAACTGGTGAACTCGTGCCTATGTGAAATCATACATTTCGAAAGTGACCTTGTTCTAAGAGAACACATTAAATATAGCTTCTTTTTTTTCCTCCCTGTCAAAAAATGGTGAATATTTTATAGTGATCTTATTTTGTAGAATGACAAAAAATGCTGCCTAAATTTCCCTAAGTTCCCTATGAAAAAATAACATCATAATTTATGAAAGGAATTGCGTGCGCTCAAGCATTTAAGTTGTGCAAATTCTTTTTTCACACCAGAATATGTGCATATGTTAGCGCTTCTGTGTTAAAAGTCTTAGACTGTTGAGAACAGAGAGTATGAGTTATTATAATCCCCAGCTATATGCTCTGAAATTCTAACTCTAACAGCTCAAGGGGTTTTTTTGCTTTGTTTTGTGGTTTGTTTTTTTCTTTTAGAGGTCCCTTGAGCAATTCCAAAAAGTGAGCTTATAAACTAACTGTTAGTGTTATGGTGTTAAGACTTTAGCTTATAACACAGCTCTTACTGCTTTCTTATGTTGAGCAAAGATGAGAGGCCACAATCTGCTCAGTCTTTGATTTCCCATTGTGCCTTTGGAACATATAATTGCAAGTTGAGTAGCAGCTTCTGCAGTGCCCCTGGTTGTGAAGGGGGATTTGCAACCAAAATAAAATCTCTGATGCAGTGCTCTGCACACTAGCTCTCATTCTGACTTACTCCAAAGGAGAATGGGAGACAATTAACTCTTTAAAGCAATTCATTATCATTTATGTGTCTTATGCAGCTACTGAAATGAATGGAACTATTTGCAGACAAACATAGTGCAGATAAATGTATTTAAAGTAAAAGTATTAAATCGGGCTATGTATTATCCTATGAAATTCCACAATGTGCAAATGCATTAATTTGACTAAACAACTCTACACAGACAGTCTCATAAGTAAATATTTAGATACATCAGGTTTAGGGTTTTAAATAACCATTTTAAAGTAATACATTTTTGATCATTATTTGTTAGGGAAAAAAATGAAATAGGTGAACATTTGAAAAGATAAGGAGTTGTGGGTCAAACAAGATTAAACCCCAAATTCAGTTTCAGTGAGAAGAGAAACAATACAATCCAGAGACGAATATGCCCCAAAGCACAAGATAAAAAAAAAAAAAAAGAATTGTGCTACTTCAGTATACTTTTAAAAAGTTTTCCTAAGTTATTTAGAAAATTATATGCTAAAATTTTAATTCCATTTTTGTCTAAAATGCAGTAATCTGAAGAGAAAACTTTGAAAATCAAAAGACCACTTTGCGTTATGTCATTCTTTGGTACTTCATTGTACTTTAGTGTAATCAATCATATATGCCTTCTTTTTAGGAGAAAAAGTACAAAAACCCAAACAGCAATACTGAAAAGTAGTTAATAATGTCACTTTAAGTATACAGGCAAGATTAAATTAACTGGTGAAATCTAAGATGCAGAAGCAGTTGTAGATATTGGTAATGTTGTGGATGGGAACCCTACTGATGCTTATGAGAATGAGAAGAACACCTTGGTATCTTTCTCTAACGGTCCAGGATATAACAAACCTATCTGGCCTGGCCTCTTTTCTGATCTGGCGTTCCATGGAATATGAAATCAAAGTCTTTATGTCCTCCGTGGCAACTTAAAAAACCTTTTAAGACGTTTGGAAGTGAAAACCACAATAGGTGATTTGATTTCTGTGGAAAATTGAACTCTCTGTGGTATGGATCACAGTTTCTGTGGTAGACAACACCTGTTCCAGGTTTAACTGAGTGTAAAATAAATATTCCATTCCCTCATCCTCCTCTCTGTTCTTAACCACTGTCACACCCAGTCAACACACACGCAGCATCTCCTGACTCCTGCATCAAGGGAAAAGCACATTTCTCCAGTATTATTATTAAAACATAAAATTCAGCAACACGCACACTTATATACAAATATGTTGTTTGTATGCACACACATGTATTGACATAGGTGTGTGTAAAACACCTTGTACCAACACCCGTGCTGTTCATCCTTCTCTCTCGGGAGCGAGGAAACACCATGTGACATATACTAACAGCGTAACGTAATGTGCTCTTGGAAGATGTTGGTGAACGCTATAAGAAAACTGATATGAAAGAGATAACAAGGAGAATCTGCTTTTATGAAGATTTTTGGAAGCTCATCAAACAAAAATGCTAAGTCCATAAACACTGCCAAATTGTACACCACATGGCTGTAAAACGTAAGAATGCTCCACTCAATTTTTAAATGTTACTCAAAGGAGCAACTACTACAGACAATTTACATTGCTGGGTTTTGAGTGAAGGAATGTGCTGGCATTTCTTCTGGAAGCTGAAGTACTGCACCTTTACAAGCCTTCCAATAACACAACTGGCGGAACATCAGACAAAGAGTAAATAGGAATATTTGTGTGTATCCTACACAGCCATGGTTCAAAGATGCTGAGAGAACAGCCAGCTGGATGAAAAGAGATGAAAGCCAACACAGTACCGTAAAATCCACCCATGGTAACTTAAGTAAAGAAAGTACATTTTAAGACATTGAAAAAAGGAAGAGTGACTGTCAGGTAGCTTGATTAAAAAAAAAAAATAAATAAAAAATTTTAAAAATGTAAGTGTCCTGGGCTTCAGAAAAGAGGGCAGAGGGAACTATGGACACTAATTCAAAAATTTAAATCTGAAGAAAAGCAGCTGAAAGAAGGCATCACTGAAACAAATTATTGAAGCTACTTAACACAAGTTGACTTAAACAATGAAGCAGTAACTCAACTATTATTGTGCAAAAATGTACTGAAATGATCATTAGTTTATTTATAAAATGCCTAGGAATACAAGATTAATCAAACATCTACAGTAACTTTCTAATTGCTGCAGCACCATTTCTGATACAACAATTCACCAAAGATGAATTTGCAAATTATGTTAGAGAAAGTCTTCCTTGTTATACACACCATATCATGAATATTTCCCATTTTATTATAGGAAGTGCCGTGACGTTTCTCTCAAGACGTGTTTTGGATTATAATATACTGTAATTCTGTATATTTAAAAAAAAAAACAAGCGTCCATTTGAAATTGAACAACTGAATACACCATACCCTATATGTCATTCAGAAAATACAGAAAAATTTAGAGCTAGGATGAAAGAATTAAACTAAAAATACACCTTTCCATTATTAACTTTACTGCTAGTAATTTGGCAAAATAAGTTGCCAAAAGAAAAAAATTACTTTCTAATGATCTATTTCTGAATTGCAGTATCTCAAGAGAGAGGAATTATTTAGGAAAACCAGATGTGGAATTTCACAAAATTGAAATGGCTAATCATCCTTCCTATTTCCTTTGCAAGAAAGTTCTATTTAAAAGAAGAAAGACCCACTATATTTCTTAGGAAAAGTGACAGCCAACACAGTGGAAGTTAAAAACTTCAACTGCATCAGTGGTAAGTGGCACTATAAAAAAGAAAACTCAGAGATGCTTAGCACCCATGCTAAATCCTTTTTCTAACCACTGTGATCTGCAGAATGACCTATTTACAGAATTTTCTTCATAGAGTTTTCTTAAGAGCTTTTAATATTGCCAAGACAACTAAGGGTATCTTTTTGTTCAATCCAGTTAGCTAAAGTAGGACGAGGTGCCGTGACCACTCTTTCCTCAAATGTTAACTGACATCAGCTCAGCGCCTCTCTAAACTACAGAGTACATAGTTGGAGAATGTAGAAATTGAAACAATAATGTTTCTAACCCTGTTTTTCTGGTAAAATACTCAGTAATTAGCGAGCTTCTAAAGAGCACGTGTCTTCAAACCACGGTTAAGTCTTCTGGGATCATCTACGCTCTCTGTCATTTGAGGTTCATACCACTCCTGTTTGAAGTAATAAAGGGTTTAGTATACTGTAATAAAGTACATAGATATTCGTGATAGTTCAGATTCCTGGAGAAAACCCGTCACTGTGAGCTCATTTACTTAGCTGTTTCTTAGCGTATGTTGTCTGTTCTGTAGATCTACCCAGGGGAAACAACAGAAATTAACTTTACCCACATATTTTTCTGTCACTGTTTCCCCATTTTACCGCATAAGAGTTTTCTTAACAGCTTAGTATGCTTTTAATATTTTTATTCTCCCTAATTTAATCTGAATTTTTCTCAACTTTCTTCTTGTTTCCAAAAAATATTGTTGTTTCCTTTTAGAACACAGTTTAAACAAAAATACTATTCTATGAAGGTAGCACTTTGCTAGTATAAATCAAAACAGTTAGGTAATTGGACTCTCTAAGCAGGAAAAAAGCATAGGGTACCTCAGAAATCCAAAGACAATTCTCTGAAACACAGTTTTTAATCATGTATTTCTATTACTGGTCATATGACTAATTACATTAATATGAGTAGTTTTCCATTTTTGGAAAGCAAGCAACTCTGAATGTCTACCACCTCACAATCAGTTACTTTTATATTTTAACTTAGTCATAAGAGAATGCATATCTCACGTCCTATTCCAGACCAGTCCTCCGATTGGGACCTCTTGAATGGATTTTATGTATCTATTTAGATAGGTACCCTTCCTTACTTTCTATTACATTAAGAGGTTATTTATTGCAGAGGCATACAAGTGTGTTCTAAGATCTTTATAGCTCCTCTGGTCCTAACACCGTTCAGTAACAGCTAAATGTAGCAACACTTATATGTTTGGCAGCAGTTTGCATGATGCCATCACACAAGAAACTTTAGGCAACACCTTAATTAACTTATATCAGGAACCATCTTAAAGCTCTGGCTGACTGAATATGGCTTTCATTCTGTGAATAATGGACTCAATCTCTCTTTCCTAAACTAAAGGAAAAATCTAAATTAAAGTGTTTATCTTTTTTTTTCTTTCTCCATGGCTTTATATATATAACCACATTTTTCTTTTCCTGTCCAGCATTCCCTTTTTTTTCTGCACGATTAGTGGTCTTATAGGTCAGTCCAGAATTGGCTTTGTCTCCATGTAGCTTTCTTTGCAGCAGAGGCTTGGTGGTGTCTTAAGGCAGCTTTCACTGTAGTTCATCTTCTGAGTCATCCAATTTTGTGTCCTGCACAGATGTTGGATTGTAACAGTTCCAAAAATTGTTTAAACACATACAGATTGGTGAAAACAAAACAAAACAAAACTGTATTTATAGTAAATGTAGCTCTTTCTCAAATAAGTTTTGATTTTCTGCAACAGATAGATACTGGATATTAAACCTTTCCTGTTGTTGGTTAATATTTGTCTCATGAATTTTTTTCCATCACATAGTCTTCAGGTAAAAAAGCAGTTGTATGCTTCATCATCTCACAATATTAAACTTTTTTTTTTTTTAATTATTGACTGGAGTCAGGGCTTTTTTTACCACGTGTAAAACATCCAGGCTCAGCATCCACCTTATAGACAGATAATATTCAGTCTGTTGAGGAAGTGGTTGATTTCTGTAGTCTTCATTTTAGTCATGAAAAAACAAAACATTGTTTGTTAAGGAGAATTATCATAATTCTTGACCTTACTGTCATGAGTCTGCAAAAACAAACTAGTTGCCTGCCACAGACACATGAGGGTCCACCTACTGTCTATCCCCATTTGTGTGTAACCAAAATCTCCCTCTTGAGCACATGATTATAGAGATGGTTGGAAAATGGAGTTGTGAATCCACGGGGCTTTCAAACATTTCAAAATTTCGTGTAGAAGGCAACTTCCTTTTGTTCTTCCTTTAAAAAAATCAAAGCAATTGTCTTTCTCTTTTTAATCACCATGAAACAATTCCACTTACAGAAACTTCTTAGGTATTCCAGTAGAGGAATTCCTGTAACATCCTTCTCGACTCAGCTGTGAACCAGAAAATGGGGAGATGAGGCAGAGAGGAATTGGACCAGAAGGAAGGCAGTGAGAGAGATGTAGCCGAGGTTGCCAAAGCCAGGTGAGTTCTACAACTGATTTGTTGTTCTGGTCCTCTCATTTTGGAGAGAAATCTGCTCCTGAGTCTGAGAAATGTTTTCTAACTGAAGATCCATCAAAACTGGCAGGTCCCCATAAAAAGCTTGGGTTTGCCAAATCAGCACTTTCCAAAAAGAAACCGTTTAAAAAAAGAATCCTAACCAGCTGTCATCTTTATCATCCAGGTTTTGCAAAGAGCTTTCATTTACTTAAACCTCAGAAATGTGAAATAACAAAAAGAGAGCCCATTAGCTTAAGACTTAAAACTCATTTTGTCCGGAGCTTTTTGTTTGTTTGTTTTACAAGTTTGTTCTCTAACTCAAATAACTGCACCCTCTATTTGTTCCCAGATGGGAGTATACTTCATAGAACTAAATGTTTCAAAATAATCTGATTTATATCCATACAGTCAGTTGCATGTATGACAGCCGTGTAGAAAAGTATTGCTGAATTGTGAGCACAGGTTAATGAAGACAAGGAAATCACTATGTTGTTCTGGAAACACTAGAGTTATTAATTTAGTATTCAAGAGAAAATATATGTATATGCATATACCAGAGGTGCTTTGAGCCATAGAGATTAACTTTATTGATCAACAATGTGTGAGGTTTTTTCCATTTCACAGAAGAATTGTGCTTGATCTTTCCTTGTTTGCAATAAGTTACATTTGAAAGGCCAAGGCAGTATCAGTGCAATAGCAATCTCATCCTATCCAAGATGAAAACCAAGTACTTTTAAAAGGGGAAAAAAAAGAAAAGAAAGAAAAAACCCAGAAAACTTTCCCTGAAGGGAGTAATTCATCACATACATAGATATTTGACTATACAGTCAGTCTCAAGATTCAGGTGTACGGGACTGGAATTAATAGAACTGACAGCTATAGCATGAAATTCACAACATCCAAGATAATCAGAGTTACTTCCTATACTTTATTTACTCAGTAAAAATCTATCCCCCAGAACTAACAGCTGGAAGCTACATCAATAGAAATATTTTACAGTAATCAGACTCACTCCATTCTAAAAAAAATAATAAAAACAGGAAACAGATTATTGAATTTTGTTTAATGTTTTCTTTCAGGAGAATTAGCACGCCAGTTACAGTTGTAGAGATTTGAGCAGGACCACTCAGTGTTTAGGGCCAACAATAGGTATAGTGATATGGCCTGCATAATTAAAGATCACAATTTTCAGATTCTCTCTAAAGATGAAAACAAAAGACTGAAGATTTTTATGAGAAAAAGATTTATTAGAACATGCATCGCTTGCACCAATTCAGTCTTATAATATATTTATCTTTTTGTTTGTTTTGAACTTGTTTGTTTGTTTTATAGGTCTGTTATTAGAAACAGCGTTACAGTTGTTACATGCTGACCAGATGTTCGTTTCTGCTCTTTGTAAAACTCAGACACCTGGAGACTCTAGTTAGTGAGCTCAAGCTGGGCAAAAGGAAAAGAACTAGGAAGGCAAGTCTGGAAGTTAAATTGTGTTTCTTGTCATCTTCAGCTCTCTGGAGTCTAGAAAGGGTACCAGAGTCGTATTTCTGGACCAGAGCATAGTGGACAATGAAATTATTGGACTGGTTTTATTTTTTTTCAGGATTGGTTTGCATTCCCTCGAATGAAACACTTTCAAACTGTTGTAACTGGATCAGGGCCAGGGATTGAAACCAAAGCACATATCCTCCAGTCTTACTTAGCTGGCTGTAGGAAGCTCAGATAAAGATTATTCTTTGCAAACGTCAGACCGAACCACAAATGCTTAGGACCCATGAACTTTCCACAGACTGTGCAAAGCCTAGTTTGCAAACTAAGGTGTGTTCAGCCTATTTCCAGAACTGTCTGCAAATTTTCTTCCCCACTTTCTGACATAGCAGTCTGCGTGCAATAGGAACCATGCTCTGCCACTTAGACCTGAGAGGTTGTTCCTGGCAAACTCAAGAGTTTATGTTTTACATTTAAGGTATGCTTAACTAGGTATAAAATGATAAAAAGGTATCCTGTTTGCTTCATTTCCGTAAATATATTTCCTTACAAAGTCATACCGAAGAAGCAGCAATTTTAAAAGGAAACAAGGATGAACTTTCAAATCATCTTTCAGACTGATCCCAGCTTGAAGTTTACTCCTTAGGAACTGCAAAGTAGACAGCTTTAAAATGTTACTGTAAGTATAACTACTATCACTTGGAGCTCATTTTGGAAATGAACAGTGTGATGAAAGTTTCCCAGGAATGGTCATGTTTTGAAGAACTCCTATATTCAGAACTGCCAAAAGTAGCAACTTAAAAATGTGTCAACCTTTAAACTGCCATTATTACACTTGTAGTAAAACATCAGATAGTGTTATCTTATTCACAATATCTTGAAGCAAAATGAATGAGCTCCTCACCAGCCATCCAAAGAAGAAATCAGAAGCAAGTTTGTAGAAGCTCACTTCTTCAGTGTTTAAAGCACTTATACATTTTAGCAGAATTTTGTGGATGAGGTCAGGGTAGGAGGGGGTTGTTTGGGTTTTTTTGGTTTGGTTGGTTGGTTTGGGTTTTGGGGGGTTAAAAAAAGTTTGGCTTTTCTTTTCCTTTTTTTTTCTTCTTTTTCTTTTTTTTACTCTACATGATATTTAACACTCCCATCAGAAAATACCACTTTCTGAAATGCACAAATGTTAAGATATCTTGGAAGGATGGCAGTAGGTTGTTAAATATAGGGGTGATATTATGAAGCAACAAGCTGAGCTGGACACATCATGCCATCTAAGATATCTGAGACTTAACAAAGAACATGGGTCCAAAATTTAGAAAATGTGGTAGATAAGATTCTCAGCTGTTGCAAGTCCATAATTTCACTAGTTTCAAGGAGTCACTTATTACACAAATTAGGAATGTAATATCACAGATGTCCTATACAGCAATTTTAACAGTATTATAGCAGTATTACAGGCTTCTTTGTACTAGGTAATTTGGACTGGCAGTCTCTTAATTACTGGCAGTTCAAGCAGTCTGTTAATTATAACAGTAATCCTTTGCTGCATGTAGGTACAGTGTACCACTGTGCCCATTTCAAAATCTTAACATCTGAGAAGTGGAGATAATACCAGCATCGGCTACATGGACCAAAATTAGTGTATATGTAGTCAACACTTCATGACTCTTATCAGACCACATTTTGGTGATCGCTCTCATGCTTAGAATTGCATACAAAAGGCTGTGCTAAGAGTTGCAGTCTCACTAAGTCATAGTAAGCCTGATTAGTCCTAAAACTGATCCTAGTTGTTGATGAGTTTTGAGTTCAGAATCGAAGTTGCTGTGTTAGGAAAACTTGCACTAACTTGGGATTTTATTCTCATACCTCTACTTTTGCCAAGATTTTTCAACTAAAAGTCAATTTTCAGTCCCAGTACACTAAAACAACAAACCCCTGATTTGTTTCACTGGAACTAGAGTTTGGCAATAAGAAAAAAGCTGATAAGATTAAGCATTTCTCCAGATGAGGGCCACAAAGATAAATAAAAACAATAAATAACATAAACAGTTCAAGATTTGTTGAAGAACACGCCAAAAAGAGATGATGCTACTAAAAAAAAGGTTTTCCTAAGACTTCAAAAACATTGAGCAGATAGGAAAGAGTTTTTCAAAGTAATCAGTGCTAGAAATCAGCTCCCAGAGTAAAAAATGAAAAGCTCAAAGATTATATACTGTGAAGACACTACACTGGGAAAAATTCAGGGAGATACCAAGGTGAGCTATCCAATGGAGACTACCAATGACTTGCAGGGTGCATTTCTTACAGCTAAAGAGAAAAAACCAGGAAATTATCAGGCAGCAATTTTTTAATTTTCCATGCAAAGGAAATTTTGAGTACAAATATTTCTGGTCTGAACACATAAACACATGTATATGCAAACAGTAAAGTCTGTAGCATAATAGAACCTTTACTATTGGTAAAGTTGAACGACACCTTTAAAGAGAATAAGAAGTTCCTCAAACATTTATCAATGAAATAAAGAAATTTTATTGTACCTATAAGAGCATGAGACTTCAGTATATGTAAATCAAATGCAAGTTTTGCCTCCTAAACCTGTATATTTTCCTCCAAAAATAATTTTCAACATCAGGTCAAATCTAGTTCTTCTATTGGCACTGGCATGTAAAACAAGTAATTCCTCTGAGGACAGACTTTAATCAACCTCCAAACCCCCTGAATTAGACATTCTATGACAGGAGGAGGAAAAATAAAAAATATACTTTTTAAAATGTGTTATAGATTGATAGAGAAGCTCATGGGTGTTTCAGAGTCTTAGATACAGCTTTGGTCTTAAAGTAAGAGTTGTTTTACTTTTTAGAAATCTGCAATCAGCTCACACTTGATGGATCAATGGTATAGTATCAGAAAAGGCTGATGGAGCAACAGACAGAATTTATATAAGCCTACAGTTCATTAACCTGGCAACTGTACTTTAGCTCAATTAATGGTAGAAAGAAATGAGGTATTAATAAATGTATGTGTATGTGTTGCAAGCATGGTGCAACCAAACTAAACCCAAAAATATAACACTGATTTTATTTTAACTGATTATTCACTGGGCAGGAAAGCCAGTTTCTTCTGCGATGTCAGGAAAGGAGAAATAGAATCTGTCAGTCATTAAAATGGAAGGCATATAGCGCTGTGGCTGTCTGGAGATGAAATTGGATTTCTCTGTCTGGTCTCTTCAGATTCCTTTTTATTCCACAAAGCAAATTGCTTTGCCGTAACTTCGTATTAAACAGGAAAGGGTTCAGCTGGCACAGGTAGTACTAAAAGCCTATTAGGAACCATATAGTGCATTTGCCACTGAACAATATGTCTTGGAAGACCAGCTCTTGTAAAATGCAATATTCATTTTCCAAATCTTTTATGCAAGTTTAAGTCTGCTCATTTACAGCTCCTTTATTTTCTCTGCTGTAGAATTCTTTGCACTACTCCTTTTTTATTGTTTTTATTTCCTGCACTGCTTACATTTTATTGACAGCTGCTATATTTTTATTGGAGGCAAAAAAAGACGGTAACTGTAAATGGCTGCATTTATGAGAGAATTTTGCAAAATAACTGTAAGCAAAAAAAGAAAAATAGCTTTACTTCCATTTGATCTAATTTTCTCATGAGCTGCTTCAAGCCTGCTTTTTACTGTACATTTATCTAATAAACAAAAACCTCCTAGCATTATACGTAGGTGCACTGTCATTTTATCTATTAGGGATAACTGTTGACACACCAGTAATAACAGTTATTATCATTTACACTAATTCAAAATGCAAGATAATGTGTTCAATAGGATCTTTAGCAGGTAGAAATGCTGACTTTATTTTCTCTTCAGTTCCTTTCATAAAATAATTTATCTATATCTTTCTCTTTTCACATTAAAAAGCCTATGATAGTTGTTACTCTTTATCAGTTCAGTGTTCCAACTGGGCCATCTTCAAGCATATTCTTTTCAGGAGGCGACAACGAAATATTTTACTGCTGCTTAATTCAAGGTCTCAGGATGTTTCCTACAGTTCACCTATGGTATACAGGAAGAAAGGAAGAACTCAGTAAAGAAGTTCATTGCAGATAAGCCAAATACGTGGGCCTCAAAAGATAATTCCTGCAGGGGAAGTGATTTTGTACAGGTGCTACCTTTATCCAAGAAAGTAAAGAAAAAGAGAAGAAAAAAAAAAAAAATCATATTAACCGTACAGAATATTTTTTAAACATTTGATAATATGAGGTGACCTCTTGGATAATTTTCTTCTCAAGCTCACTTTCATGATTCACTTTCTCCACAGTGATACATTAAAAAAAAAAAAAAAAAAAGGCAAAATCTTAATTTAAGCACCCAAAACACTTACCCTTCTCTAGTTTGAATCTTGTATCCTTACCAAAATGGAGGTTCTGTCTTGCAAGTGGTGTTAACAAAAAAACAGCAAATGTACTTGAGACTTCCTTTGTTCAGAGAAAAATTAGCATTTGAAGATTTTTTTGTCCAGAGAGATGCTTTTTGTTTTCTATGTTGTGAATCTAAAACAGATTACTGAATTTAAAAAAAAAAAAAACAAAAAAAAACAAAAAACAAAAAACACAGAGGTAAAAGGCAGAGCTACAGACCTTATCTGTGAGTCATTCCCATTTCCAAAATTCATGCAATATTACATTTTACAAATAAGAAATAACTAGCATTTGGTAAAATATCCATTATGATATTTGATAAAATATGCTTTATCTAAATTTAATATCAGAGAGTATTCTCTTTCACTGAGTTATATGAGTTTACTTACATTCAATAACAAAACATGCACACATGAATATTGAACTTTATGTCTGGAATTTTCTATTACACGACTATAATTTTTATGAAAAATGCCATTTGGAATAGTTCTAAAACTGCTGATCACTATGAATTGTATTAACTTACCACTCATAAACTACAACAGAATATGCTTTCAGTCATTGAAATTCTTAATTCAGGCAGAAATAAGTTACGTGTGAATTTTAACATGTTTAGAATCAAGGAAAATAGTATTATTAGTACTGGTATTAGTATTGAACTATTTTCCTAGTGCACATCCTGTCACCAAGTATCATTCATTGGCTTCAGTGTAGTTGATAAGTTTTTTTCTTTCTGTCAGGATCCTGCAACCAAGCTACACTTTCTTGCTTTTGCTGATCAGCAGAATTGTTATCCTATTCTGGAACACTAAGTCATCCTTTTGTTGAAGAAAGAACAGTATTCTTATAATTTTTTTTCAGAGATTCTTCAAACGATTTAAAATTTAAAGCTTTTCAAATAATGAAAAAAATGACAAACAGCTTCATTTGAATGATGTTTACTCTAGGATTAGGCAAATTGAAATTGAAATCATGCTCTGGCAAATACTATGTTCTTCTTTCAGTATGAAGTTAATGGTTGTAACAATACCTTATGATCTTTCAGTACTTCATTCCTTTCTATACGGAATCATACATTTCATATCCCTTCATGGACTACACAGTATTTTTTGCAGAGGTGATTTTAAATTAAAGGTACTATTGTGATATTTTCTGAAAGGTTATTGATAACTAATTCTTCATGTGTAGTAGAAACTTGAATTTGGCAAATGATAGTAATTTGATAGAGGAGAACATTAGGGATAGGGGTGGGGAGAAATAACTAGCTAGGGAATATTTTACATATTAGGTATACTTAAAAAATGGTAATTGATCTTTATGTCAATATACCTTTTCCATTTCCTTTATCCTCCCTCTGCTTTTCCATCTGAACGCTTTTTATACTCGCTTGCCTCTTGTGTTGATTCATCTTTACTTTGCATTTTTCACTTAGCAGAATCTTGATTAAGGCTCTCTTAATGCCATTTAAACACAAACAAATATCTGGAGAACTCTTGATAAATGGTTTTATTGGAGATATTTCCTGAAATATTTCTCACTGTCCTGGATGACTACTTTTTTTTTTTTTTTTTTTAATGAAATTTTACAGCTGGATAAGTTATGGCACAGTTCATGAGAAAATTAGAAAAGCTCTTCTGATAGCTCAGTTACGTATGGAAAACTAAACACAGT
This sequence comes from Astur gentilis, assembly GCF_929443795.1. Lineage (NCBI taxonomy): Eukaryota > Metazoa > Chordata > Aves > Accipitriformes > Accipitridae > Astur > Astur gentilis. Next base: position 9,073,022 of record NC_064913.1, read on the forward strand.
TATGTTCACCTGCATTCTAAGGTGAAAATATGATACAAACCCTAATGGACGGTGGTAGGTTAAGTGACAAGAAGCTCATCTGCGCACGCAAAGAAGGCACAGAAATAACGATGGCAGAAGTAACCCAATAACCTGCACCAGTAGCTCCCAGGCCCATCCCATGAGCCACTGGCCCACCACAAGCCCATCTCCCCAAGCCCAGAGGAGCACAGGGGCACAGTGGCAGGAGGGGAACCCAAATTACAGACCCCTGAGGAATGGACACCCTGTCCAGGTCCCTCCCCGGACCGTCTCAGGAGAGCTTCAGTCCCAGCATCCAGGAGTGGAGCCCATCACCCCTGGAGTCACCGGGAGCAGCAATTTGGTTCATCTTTGGACTAAAGGGAGGTTGCTGCCCAGGAGTGTGGGATATTGTGGGACACATGGGATAGCGGGGAAGAGCAGCTTGGGATTGCTCAGGATTTATTATGGGATATTTAAGGGCGGAAGCAAAGGCAAGAAAAGGGAGGGCTCTAGGTGATTTGGGGAGGAGCAAGTGTGGGAAACAGAGGAGTAAGGGAATAAAAGGGACCATTTGTGTGGAAGCAGGAGCTAGCTAATAGCCTTGTCTGGCCATGCCTTGTGCCTCATAACCAGTCTGTCCCGCCTCCTTATTTTCCATGTCTTTATTGCATGTGCATGTTCTACATACGTACGCGTATATTCTTTTTCCCTGCTCAGCCAAGGAGGAGAACAGGATGACACCACTGATGTTGTTGGTGTTCATGTGAACGGTCTGTGCATCTGTATCTTATCTGTGTGGCCGGTCATGTATGTATGTGTGTATATACGTAAGTGTATACGTATATATGTATATATATATATGTGTGTGCACACATGCATGTTTGTGCTTGCTGGGAATCGGTGCTCAGCCTCACTCCTGGTTGGACCTGGGGAATGGAGCTGTGCCAGCATCACCTCTCTCAGAGTGCTGGATTCAGCCGGATTCCCCTAACAGATGGAAGTTAGTGTCTGTTCATGACTATATCTGTTTGTGCATAAAGTTGCTTAATTTGCCCGTGCAAATGCTAGCAAAAGCATGTTTTGTTTACAACAGAAGGGAACTGCCATATTTTGAAAACTGATTTCAAGGGTACTTTTCAGTTACTGTTTTCTGCCGCCTTAATTCACATTCAACAAGGATGGGGAAAATGCCTCAAATACAGGACACCTTGTTTGTCCTGGAGCTGTAAGTCAATACAATAGGTTTTGTTCATAGAGTTTTCAAGGATTTTAGGGAAGGTGTGGGATTTTAAAATTACTTCAGGTACAATAGTGCTTTGCATATTTATAGTGGGGTATATTTAATTGAAGAAATCAAATATTATTGTTATGATTACTACAGTGAATGAACTTGGAGGTAAGCATCTGATCATCCTAAAGCCCACTTTAACTTGCAGATAGACATAACGCAAGAACCTCAGACTGTGACTGCTCTTACTTTGAAGACACTTAAACTTATCACATACACCCCTCGTTGCGCTGAAACTTCCACAACTGCTCAAAGTTTTCACCCTGCACCTCCCAGGATCATGTTTAGACTCCTTGCAAGGGAAGGAGGGAAGGAAGTTCCTTAAGAACTCCTCAAATTTACACAACTTTCTGTAACAACAACTTGGGGATTTATCTTAGCCTTTAAATCTAATAGGTTCTATCTTTAGAAAAGAAGGTTTGTAGTAAGAAAAAGACAAGATATCGGATCATTTAAGTTAACAGCCAGATTTTATCTATTTACTGCTTTATATTTGAACTTTTTATCTGAAAAGACATTGTTTCACATACTTCTGTGTGCTTCTTATTGTGTTAATAGAGAAATAAAGTCCTATTCTTCCTACAGTATATCATCTCTCAGTAACTAAATTACAGAATTGAATACTTATTTTAATAAAGAATTTCTACAGTACCCATAACACTATCCCCCGTCATTTCTGGTTCTTTTACAGACACCATATCTAGTGGGGTGCCAAAAGGGAGGAAGGAAGGGGAGCACATGTACTCATGAGTACTGCCTTAAGCCAGAGTATTTTTTGCTGGACAGACTGCTTGTTTCACAGATCACAAATACGTGTCAAAAACCCTTGAAGACTGTTTTATTCATGTAGATGTCCTTATACATATGAAAAACACTCTAAGTTCTACAACACAGGGGCCATGCACATTTCAGCATAAATTTCTTTGTATCGTGCAGCAGGCCTATGTTTCTGGCTTTTATTGAAGGCCAAAATAAAGAAAAATCCTTAAAAGTTGTATATAAAATATGCTTATGAATACAAAGTCCGTATTTGGTATATTGATATCATACATACTTTGACATACATTTTGACATAACCTTCGGGAAATCTATTGTCTAGAGACAGAAAGAAAAATTATAACAAAAACAAATACTTGTGTCTTCACAGAAAACCGTGCAAGTTAGGCTAATGGAACCATTTTTGCATGTTTCATTTTCAGGACAAAGGCTTTCTCTGGCAGATTTAGGAGCTATTTTAAAGTTGCTTCATATCTCATAGACCCCTCTTGAGTTATTGTTGACAGTGCTTTGACAATTCAGGGTATGGTAGATTTTTCTCCTCAGTGAGTATTTTTTGTTTAAATCTTTCCATCCTTTTCTATGTGTCTCTAAGAACCCTTTGTTCCTTTATATATGCCAGGTGCTATTATAAATAAAAAAGAAAGTCAGTACGATTTATTTTTTTTCTTCATCATTTTGACCTCCTTCCTATCATTCAAGAGAGAGATTTTTAAGTTTCTCTTAGATAAAGCCCATTGATGTCAATGGAATGATTACAGTTGATTTTAATGAGGTATAGATAGAGCACATATTTCGTTGCTTTGCTCTTTCTGAGGCAGAGTAGCTGGAGTCTTACAAGGAAACTTACTCTCCCAAGATTTACATTCCAGTTTTGTAGTTTAAAAGTTTGGACTAATAATAATCTTCAAATTCCTCTTGGATTTGCTTGTTCATCGTTTGCCTTCTCTATTGCTTTCCATTTCAAGGTTCAGAATTTCTTTGATCTAAAAGTGACTAGTAATAATACATAAGCTTGCAGTTTTTTAAAGAGATTGATAAAGATGTCTCAAATAATAACGACAGTGAAACAATGATGGAGAATGAAGCTCTGTGGGACCTGTATATAATAAGTAAAACCTTTTCTTATAATGCAGATTAACATAACCTGTTGATGTAAATATCCATTTTTTTACATGTATAGTATTGCATAACTGCAGTAAGATATAAGGTCACAGAAACCTGTTCATTACACCTTGCAGAGATTTTGCACTATAGGTATATGTCAGCTGCCTGAAATTGAGGGTATGTTGGTTAATGTAATACCTGAATTACAAAAAGGTAAACTATTACAAGAACATAATTAATAACTTGAGATATTGCTAATAAGGGACACTTTAAATGCATGTATTATTCTGTAACATTGACTCAAAGCATTCTGATAGTAGTACAGTTTATATATTTAATTTCCTATGCCAATGGCTATGTGGGTGTTCAAAATAATGAATAACATTTGAAGACGTAAACATATAACTGTTTAGTCAGCCATCAGTTTTATAACATAAGTCTATTTAAGTGGGGAAAATGAGACTGAAAAGCACTATAAGCAGTAGCATACGTGTCAGTTCAAAAATGCATCCACCTCAAGAAAGGGGACAGTTGTCTTCAAATGTGTAGTAGGGTGTTGTAGAAAATAAAGGAATTGTCTGTTCTGTGTGTCTAAGGTGCATAAAACAATAAGTACTGGTCATACAATTATGGCAAGGAAGATTTAATTTAGGCAGTAGGAAAACGAATCTGTCAGGAAAGGAAGTGAACACCATAATAGATTGCCTAAGGCAATTATGGAGTGTTTAAGACTATAGTAGATGTGTGTATATGTGTATATATATATATATACATCTGCTAAGAGTGACGTAAGCTGATCCTGCTCAGGGGAGCAGCAGAAAGGTCTAGGTGACCTCTTCAGGTCTCTTACAGCTCTACCTGCTCCGATCTGATATGCCTTACTGAACAGGTGATTCGCCTGTAATATCTATGTAAATAAATGTTAAATAACTTCTAAGACTGACTTGATAACTTAAACAGTGATGCCAGTATAATGTTAACATGACTTTTCCAGCTGTCTAAGAAATAGTAGGATTGGTAGTGATCATATGAGCTAGTAATGTGAATGGCATTTTCATTTTAAATAGAAGTTTTGTATTTTCTTGAAACCCTCAGAAAATGACAAAGCTCTGTATGTAGCAGACATAACATATATCCTTTAATGGAAAATGTTGAAGGAGAACATGTAAGATTAGCGTCACTCTGATTTAATGTTGAAATATACATTCTTTTCAAGTGTGTTACTTCACTGGTTCAAAATGTTAGGTAAATACCAGAAATACTATCTTTTTTTTTTTTGTAAGAGCTTTGGATTTTTGTCAGACTATGAAAGTATTTAACACATTTTGACAGTCTCTGTACAGTAAAAATGTCTTTGCTTACAAAAAATGGAAGAAAAGCTCTCAAAATAGGTACCAGTTGTTTAACCTGTAGGACCCAATATTAAGAGCTTCAAAGAAATTAATTATCTTTCCACAAACTTTTAAGGTTAAGAGCATTACAATCTCTTTCATAAAGAAGTTTCTAACCTGTTTACTACTTATTATTTTTTTTCACTTTTTAACACATATCTGACATGTCACTGATTGCAGACAGTTCTTCAAGAGAGTATTTTTTTTCTACTAAACCCAAGTTTTTATGCTCCTTTTAGGAGTGAAAAGACATATAATTTCCATAACTTTAAATCTAGGAACATTTAGATTTTATGCCACTAAAATATCTTGCAAATACACATCGATTTCACTGATGTGTTTAGTTAATCGGTTGTTAGATTAACTTACTTGCAAAAATGAAAACATATTTTAATACTATGCAATAATTTATTTTTTGTCAGAAATCACTTGTAGTGTTGAAATTCTTATAATTCTTTATTCTAAAATATATTTTAAAATGTCTAATGCTGAAGATTTCTACAAGAAGTATATGAATATTTTATTTGGTTAAATTTTTTTAGCCAATAATATTCAGCCACTTAAAAGTATTTTACATTAGCTTTTTGAATTTTGAAAATTTCCACTGAGCAGATAGTAAGAAACAAAACAAGATTATTTTTTTTTTTCCTTCCTATGAGCTATGATCAAGCTCTGTCCAACCTCTATCTGACCTAATGCAAGACTGTAATTAGAAAGATTTCTTATTTTTTATTTTCTATCACATTTCACCACTATAATTTACAGCCCACCATCTGTCATCTGCAGTCTTTATTTTGATTTCAGATTTTCTTCCCGTTTATTAATTAAAACACTGAACAAGACTGAGGTGAGAACTGTTCTCAGAAAAACACATGAAGAAAGTCTCTAACTGGCTGGTATTTCCCAGTGAGGTGTTACGGCTTGCAGCCTGTTACTATTTCAGCCTCTAAGCCACTTTCATGTGTCCCAGTTTTATTTTCCTCACCCCTTGGTTTTCTTTTCAACCCCATTATCATCCTGAAATAAATTAAATACGTTAGTAAAGTCGAAGAACATTGCTAAAACAGTCTTATCTTTATCAGCTGGAGTTGCAATCTCGCCGAGGAACAGCACCATTTTTTTTAAAGCCTCATTTCCATGGGGTACAAGATGCCTTAACGATTCCAGCTGGAGTGAGCGTGTTTACACCATCCCTGCCAAACAACAGCCAATCAACAGCCCATCACTGGAACAGGCCATCCAGCAGCAATGTGCTCAGCTGCTGCTTCCTACCGACTTCCCACTGCTTAGGGCATCCCACAGCCAAAGCCAACCAGCATGAAAAGAATTAAATGTGAATATGTGACGGGCCCCATGAGAAAGCTAGAGACGTGGCATGAGCCCTACTGGAAAAGCACCTGGGGTGATAGGAAGAATCTGTCGGCTGAAGAAAAGCTGACGGGCCATTAAGTTTCAAGCCTTAATGTGTAATGTACCTTTATACCATCTGGATGTTCATCTCTACGTTTTCTGAACCAGTAAGACCTAAATAAGGTTAAACTTTCTATTCCACGCAGAGTTCAAGAAAGCGCCATGCTGAAAAACAAAGGCTTTACCGGATGTCACAGAAAAGTCACACAGTCTTCCACCAAATCTGTCACGACACCGGCAGTGGAACTGTTTAGCTGCAATCATTGAGAAAGTAAGTGCAGAATAATTGTAGGGAGAGGTAATATCTCCTACTAGAGCAAAACATACAGCTGGAGAAAACAGACACACAAACAAGGCGCATAAACCTTTCCACTGAATGAAGTGTAGGCAACAAAAAGATGTGTGCTGGAATGTACCGAGCGACTTCTGCTGCCGGCACCCCAGAGTCTGGGGAATGGGCTGGGAGCGGTGAGAATCCCCCGGCACGAAGTCCGAACATGGTGGAGGTGTTTGCTCGGATCTACAGAAAGTGCTTCCAGCCTCAGTGGTTATGTGTGGGCCGTATGTAAGATACTCTGCAGCAGCGAGACTACAACCTGATGCTGCTTTTTCTATTTATATTAAAGTTTGATAGGAGAAAGTTATTCCCTATAGATCAAGACTGATTAAGACTATCAGTAGTAGTAGTACCGATGATATAATAATCTCTTTTCTTCTGCGGATGTAATAGATAAATCACAGACATTCAACGTGCATCTCGCATGTCTCTGCTCCACCGTCTTTCCTAGTTTTATAGATCCCTCTAGATAGAAGGTCATTGCTATCAGTAGCCGCGTCCATGGCAGTCGTGGAGAATATAGAAACGTGTATGTGAGAGTCAAAACCCAGCTAACACACCAGGTCAGACAGGAGCCATCTTCTTTCGGACTCCTGTTCGTGTCCTAAGGAATTAAAGTACTATCGTACTATCCAAAACCTTCGGTACAAAACACAGTTCACTCTCTGTATGCCATTTTGATAAGGAAATCCCGTGGAGGCACGGAGCTGCTGCAGCGTCTCGGCTTTGCTATGCCGATGGACGTGCTACAGGAGCGTAGGCCCTGATGGAAACCTTTGTTGATGGGAGCCTCTCCTATCACTGCTCTATCTCATTGAGCTCGTAAAACGGGTTTTCAAGTACATTTCAAAGAATGTCCGTGGCTTTGGATAGCGGCCTATTTGGCAAGGGATTTATGCAGATCTAATTCAAAGTGAAAAAATGTCGGCTCTTTGAGGCCGTTGCCAGCTGGCTCAACTGGTAACAACCTCAAGGTCACATGAGGAAACAGCCCGGAGCCAGGTGGATTGAGATCAGAAGGGCACGAAGGCCATCTCACACATCCCTTCCTAAGCTGCGGTTTGTGGACCTTGGCAAAACGTAGCTGAGAGCTAAGAAATGCATGGATTTCTTACCAGCTCAGCCAAAGTGAGGCCACTTTTTGGGAGGGCTATGAGAATCCCATTGCAAAATTTTATTGAAATAATTTACAAGGTATTGGTGGGGATTCCAGTATATTTACGAACCTATTTTCCTCCTGGCGGAGCAGGTGTTAATACTGTCACTCTTCCCAAAAGAATGAACTAAAGTCTGTGCTAAATGCTTTGCTAAAGTGATTTTACTGAATTATAAAGGTTCAATAACCCTAAGTTCTGCCCTGGAGGAAGAGTAGTTAATTTACTCAACTAATTGTTAACAATTGTTCCAGAGTATGTCCACTTTTCAAAGACATAGGTAAGTAAGCATATGGATGAAGCATAGGCAAGGCCCTTTGTGAGATTTACAGTAAGATTAACAGGGGTATTAGCTATTTTGGAAAACAATTTCCTACTGGACAAAACTATAGAGTATTTGAATCTCCATGGTAAGTGCTACCGGTACGGTGTGACTGCCTTCCTCTGGGCTTCCTGCTGTAACCGGTCAAGTTCTCAATATGTAGCTGATGTGCTAATTCCATACTATATCCACTCCTTTCTTGGCCACATCTTCTTTACAGACTTCGTTTTTCTCCACACATCAAAACTTCAGCAACTTTTCTGAAAACATCTTCCATGCAACTGTTCCATCTTTTCAAAAATACATTGTCCTCTACGAACTAAAAAATCGAGGTGGAAACAAAACAACAACAACAAAAAAATACCGTGATGCCATATCACTCTGTGCAATAAAATTAATCATTTTAAGTCCAGAAATTCATTCAGATTTTATTATATTTTAAAGTTCTATGGAAATTCCACTAAAACCCTCTCAGACACAGAAACCTTTTCACTGCAGAATGTGGGCTGATGTATTAGGCAGTGCCAGAGCAGTGCTGAGTTTAAAGCACTGATTTGGATAAAAGATTTTTTTTTTTTCTATTTGATACAATAAAAAAAAGAAAAATAGTTTCAAACCTATGTGGAGTGCTAAGTAAGAGGGTTTTATGCACCATTGGTAGGACACTTCATACTTCTTTTTTTTTCTCTGCAAAATAATTGTCTCAGAAAAAGTACATGTTTTAATGTAATTTAGTAGCTGCTAACAGAAGTGGAATATTTGTAAAAGTATGATAAAGCATCAGTCAAACAGATCTTTCTTATATGCAAATTAATATTAATACGCATTAGAAATAAGTAAGCATTGTGGTAAGAAAAATAGTAAGCAACATTTTTAGCTGATTAAAACTTGAAAGAACAATGAGCCAAATGAAATTTATCTTAGTGATTTGAACTTCAAAGAGCTTATGGTGAGTAAGAGCTGTTTTATGGCTTGCTAATTAACAAGAACTGAGAGTGAAAATATATCATTGTTCTCAGAGTAATCCTGCTGGGCAACTTTCAATTAACTAAGCCTTGCAAACGTGCTTTTCTAATTGATAGTGGGTAGGCTGAATCTTGTTTGAGACATTATTTTTAACTGATATGGGCTAGGAGTAAAGCAAATTATGGAGTGTTCAACAGAAATGATAAAAGTATGTCTTTTGCACAGGGGAACGACAGATCCGAAGACAAAGATATCTAATTTGACTGGACTTTTTAGAGCATAACCTGATAAAATATTTAAACCGGCTATAATTTAGATAACATTAGAGCTACCCAGAAATTTTGAAGGAACAAATTTAATAAGGTCCAGGGATCTTGAAAAAAAAAGAAAAAAAAGATTTCAGAACTATCAGCAAGGCAGCATGCCAACAGTATTTATAGCTGACTTGAGTGAGAGCAGCAGTCTAAAAGGACAGATGAGCATCACACCAGGAAAGGGGAAGGACAGCAAATCATGTTGCTCACTGTTTATCATTGGATATTGACCAGAATATTCTGAACATTACACCCCATCAGCTATGTGGTTACACAGAATGCAGCAAAAAGGTTTTGTTTGTGTGTGTTTATAAAATTGACAACTGTTCTTTACAGATTTTTTTCCCCCTCAAGGATGGAAATAAATAGCTTCCAGATTTTCCAGCACCCTACAACACACCATGTTTATAGCCTTCTTTTAATAAAGATATCTGGCAATTTGAATACTAGTCAGCTGGAAAACATTTTCCCTAATTCAAAGCCCTATCTGCCAGTGAGAGTGAGCATCCAGGCTGGTATCCCGGATCATAGAAAAGGATGTCTGCTAGTGCCTAGGTCTACCGCTCAAGTCCTTTTCTGCTGGGCTTTCTCACATTTTAGAAGATTTTTTTGTTGACTTGTGTGAGGTCTGTTTTCCAAAACACTTTTGACATTCAGTATAAGGACACTATCCAAATGTCAGTCATAATATCTTCATCAGATAACTGAAATCTTAGTCTAAGTGGAGAGCCACTAACCGGCAGAGGGTATTCACTCCTTGCAGAAATTGGTCCCAAGCAAGATAATCTGGTGAGCAGACTTCTGGAAATTCATAGACAAGATGGAGTTGAACCGAAGTATAGAGTGACTGTTCTGAAAACCATTCAAGCCTCAGGATGGTGGAGGTAAAATGCAAGATTTTCCTGTTCGCTGATTAAGAACTTTCCCCAGTTTACCCCATCCCAATTTAGAGAAATACTTATCACACTGGGCATGCCAATGAGAGAGTAACTCGGGTTTTCATGTTAGTATTTGCACCACCACTTTGACAGTGACATATTTTTAATTGAACCCTCTCTGCTTAGTATTTGCCTACTCAGATGAAAGAGAAACATGACTAGAAATTGTAAAATCTTCACGTATACGATACACTATGCAATTGAATCAAATTTCTTTGCTTGTTATATTCCTAGTTCTGGTGTTTCATTTAAGGTTTGGATTTAAATTACTTAGGATAAAAATACAAAAAATTCAATTGCCAAGATTTAATGTCAGGCTGAAATGGTCTATGCAAAATGGATCTTTTTTGACTAGCTTTGAAACCAGAAATCCTTTTTCAGAACTATCAAGAGAAACTCATTGATTCAGAATTATTAATGCAGAATGTTCAGATGGACTTTTTAAACTCAAGAGATGAAACCTGTGTTCTGGGATTGAAGTCTTTTTCCTACTTAATTCCCCATGTCCCTCCTGGTGACTGATAACACTAGCCTCCTTGCCACTAGTTTCCACAGCTTTTATATATTTTCTGATTCCTCCTTCCTATTACCTCAAACACAGGGTCTGTGTCCATATCTTGCACTACAACGTTTTTAAGATCAGACCTTTTTATTTTTATACACATTTCTAAAAATTTCTCCAGTAAAGTGGTTTAGTCCAGATGAGATGGCCAGATGAACATATTACATGATAGCAGCAAATATCTTGCTATCATGCAGGCTTTTCATAAGTCAGAAATCAAAGTCAGAGAGTGCAAAGGTAGAGCAATACTGTTGCACAAAACTACCAGAGTCTTTTCTAGTGGCACTAAGAAACTCAGTTTCAAAGATGCCATCCCTAATAAAACTGCATTCTTTTACTCTCACTATAGCATCGGTAATCCAGGTTGTAACTATTACAGAATTATAAACTGCTTTCAAGTTTTACTGGGTTGGAGCCCTTGAAAGGCAAAGTGATGAAGTTTAGCCAGTCATGAACTTTTGAGCTTTCAGAGTAAGACAACAAGGCTCAAATTTGGTTTATGATCACAATCTTTATATACAAACCATTTTTTTCAGTCCAGTGTGGAAATATGTGCAGATTAAAAAAACCCTCAACTGTCTTGTGACTATGCAAGAAAACTACAGATACTAGGGTTCTATTTTGGTTTACATCACATTCTTGTTTTTCTTTCATGAGTTAACATATCTAGTATATTTAATATTGTTTTTTAACAGATACAAATGGCCTATAATTTCTTGACTCAAAGCATACTAAAATCACTGACAGTTTAAAATAAAAGGCAGTGATTTCTCATTTGGCTCACTCATTAACAAATACATTGACTACAGCAACTGACAATTCCAAAAAATGTCTACATGAGATATAGATTCCTCATTATGGTGGGAATTTAAAAAAAGTTGAAGGTTCATCTCATCCATAGTGGAATTCTAGATTCCCGGTCATCCTTTGATTCAGAAAAATTGTGACATGAGTTCTGCTTTGGGTGGACTACAAATACAGTGAGAGCAAATCCTTCCACACCACTCTGAAAGTACTATCAAAATCAGAAAGTTCAAAATGAGTGGGGAAAAAAAAAACCAACCCACATTCAAAACCAGCAACCCCATTTTTATTTAAAAAATGTTTATAACGCTTTTGAAACTAGGGAGGCAGTTGGTGCTGCTATCTTTCGAGTTTGAAGCATTTTATGATGATGAATGATTAAAAAAAAAAAGCATGGGATCTCTAGAGGTTTCTGAGCAGCTTATGGCTTTATTGAAATAAAAAACATTTTTAATCTATAATTCTAGCTTTGAACACTTTTTCTTTACTTTATTGCCTTCATTTTAGTTCCACTTGGCATATGGAACTGACAGAACATCTATCAGGTGACCAAGTGATTAAGGAATCATTTTTAGATACCATTATAAGAGAACTGGTACTAAGAAGAGCTCATCTGAGAACATCGTGTAATAATGACAGAATTTACTGATAACTCTGGATATTACTTAAACACTTCACATTTATGCAGTAAATTTACGCTGTATCATGCAGGAACTGATAATGTTATGGATATTTGGACAAGAAGACAAAATTATTGCAAATCATTTCTTTGAAGGGAAAGGGCTTCTGTCAACAAAATTATCTTTGTAGTTTTTGTGAGAGGAACGTAAGATAAGAAGGAATATACTTCTTAAAATCTTTAAGCCAGAATCTGTTTTCCCTTAGTTCCTTAAAAGAGCAAAGCAATGTCAGGCTTCTTCCTAGAATATCCTTTTTCCACCACATGCAAATCAGCCCTGGCATTGCTTCCTTTTGCTAGGGACTTACACTGAATTGTTTAAGACATGGGCCTATGTTTCATCAACTGAAACTTTTCTCCAGACCCATTTGTGTCCTTTCCCTTTCTTTATGACCCACACCTACTCTACTTCTTCAAACGGCAGACAGAAACAGACCTGATGTATATTTTTTCATGTTCAAATCCATGCAAATGTAACCTATATAGTGGAATTTTACTTGGACTACCTTTTTTCACACCAGTAGCTGGCACTGATTTCTACAGAAGAAGTAGACCATCGGATCAGCAGAGTTTCTAATGTCCATCTGTTTTATGAAGCCTGCTCAGAAATGAGAGGGGAGTCTTTGCGTGGTTGTTTCTTATCATGCCTGCTGTTGTTAAATACTGATCAGAGGTATAATCTTCAGTAGAAATTCTTCATTTCTCATAACCAAGAACATCAAAAACTTGAGTATCACTCTCAGTAATTAAGTAAGAAAACGGCAGGATGTATTTACTCAGACGTTACTATACACAAGGCAGCTGAGAGGGCCCTCTGTGCTTCCAGCACATCGCTCCTCTCCCTCCTTGCTCTGGCTCTTGTGTGATCCTTTACTAAAATCAGCAACTCAGCATGCCATAAAAATAGCAATAACGGCTGGATTGACTTTCTATTCAGGGAGGTGAATCAGCTTACTGAAAATCCAACAAATGCTGGGTCCAACACAAGGGAGGTGGCAGGAATATGTGTCTGGAGGCAAGAAGGGGAGTCAGCAAAGAGGGATCTGGTTGAGCAAGACTTCTTTTGGCAGTGGTGAACTGCCAAAGATTGATGCAGCTGTAGCATGTAATCTGGCCTTTACATGGAAATAGAGTTTTCCGGCTTTAAGCAGTTGCAATTATGAATGCTGTTTCTGGTTCAAAGTCTTAAGTAGGCTGGGATCTAGGAGATGGTCAAAGATGCAAAGCATTGGTGATTCTCCACCTCATTTCTAGTTGATTCAATGAAAGGATTTAGTGATATCTTCCTTCCTTCCTTTTTTAGTCACCCTGCCCTTGTGCATTTCCCTTTGCTTGAGAAACTGCCAGATGCAATGTCTTTCTTCATTTTTATAGTCCTAGGATAAACATGATTCATGCTCTCTCTTTTCCCTTCCTATCATATATCTTTTAACAGACCCTTGATGTATTCAGGTCTCTTATGACCTTCTATTTCTCCTATTTTTTTACCTGTTTCACTCAGTCACTAAGATTTGTGTTGTTAGAAATTTGATCACCAGAAATCTCTCTCCTGTTTCTGGACCACTGCCTTTTACATTCCTTAAGAATAATTAATAGGAAGAGAACATCTTGCTTTTGTGCCACATTTTCTCTTTCTTTGGCTTTGTCCATTTTGTTGCTTTCATAGCGGCAGTCTCAAAAGCTCACTTTCAACTCGTGGGTTCTTTTCTCAAATAAAAGAAAATAAAATAACCTGTGAGAATCCATGCTTTTTCAAGTTTGCTTACATTTAACAAAACACTAAATTTTTAACAAAGGCATTTTGCTTCACTTAGTCCCCATCTGTCAGGGAAGGCCCATATTACAGGATGTGGTAAAAGACAGGTTTTTTCTTCACTCCCATTTCTTTGGCCTGTGTGTACAATATATACATTGCACAAATATGGTAACCTTGTATCTGAGATGATTAGGGCTGCAACAAGAGTATGAAATATTTCTTAGTTGTCCACAAAGTCTTACCACAGTATTCAGCCTGAGAATTATGACTATCCAAAACTAGACATTTGCACCATAGATTAAGAATCACACAGTTTGTTCTGTTCAACAGCAACAATAACTGACAGAAACCACAGTAGATGTGTTTGAAAACAGTTAAATAAACCCATCATCGTAATCCAAATCTTTTTTCCTAAAATTGTGCTTTGTTAATGGGAGGATATAAGACATACATATATAAAGCATCAAAAAAAAAAAGCTCTAAGATGTCAGACATATAAATTACTGTAAGCAGATGTGCTAGCTACAGCTGCTATTTGTAGTCTTGAATCTAGGCCTTATATACCAAAGATCCTCTGATTGTTCTGGACAATATTGTCCAGAAATTATATATTCCAAAGGCTACACTTCAGTGAGTTTGTCTGTGGAATGAAATAGATATGGTAAATAAGGTGGCCAAATCAGTAGCAAGAAAAACTAGCTCAAGTGAGTTTGACTGTATCTAAGCAACAGGAGCCGTGCTCGGCACATCAGCGCTGAAAGAGTGGAACTAGCTTGGTCATAGGCGTATTTTATAACTTTATATAACTTGTTATTCCAGCATGTTTATTAACTATTTCTTTCTACAACCTTCTGTTCTGGATGGAGATTTTATCTGAATAAGATCCTGTATAAGAATATGCCAAACCTCCCTACTAATGCTAGCAGAAAATGCAGGGTGTATAGAAATTTATGTCCCCCCCATTATTCAGCCAGCCTTCTGCGACTGAAAGGGACTTCTTGAACTGCTCTAGAGTACATCTTCATGCATTAGTCCTTTAGTGGTGCTAGTCATAGGTGTAAAAACATCTGAGTTTTTACTGCAGCATTTGTGATCCAGTAGGAGCAGATACAGCAAAATGCAAATTTCCCTGTGTGAATACCAGCCATGGGTGCTTTTACTCTTTCTGCATCAGAACGACATGAGGAAAGGAGAGAAGGAAAGGACATAAAAAGGAAGCCACTCTAAACCTGCAGATGGATGTTATTAAAAAACAACAACAAAAAAGATTGTAGAAGGTTAATTTTTAAGAGGAAGGATCTAAAACATTTTTGGAACACAATCTGTGGCAGAACGTTTACTGGTAAATGGTGAGAATTATAACGCAAAGGAAATTCTGGTTACCCTGAAATTTTCAAATTAATAATATTGCCAAACATTGCCAGGGTGCCTGGCAAATTAGCAGGAAAAGAACAATAACAACTGTGATTTATAATAGAGATTTTGTCCATAAGACAATCATATCTATTGTTCGTCTATATGGTATTTGTAGATACAATTTTCCCACTTAGTCAACAGAATCTTCATCACATTAAACAGAAACATTAGCAATGAATTATTGCAGGGAAGAAACTGAAAAGACATAGAACTTTTATGCACATTTTTTTCTAAATTTTTTTTTTCATGCACAAAAAATACTAGAAGTCACACAAATGGTACTATTAAACTACTGACACTTTTCATGTCACTGGAATAAATTCCTGGTAAGGCTACTGTTAGTTAACCATTTCTCTATGTGGAAAGAGCCAATTATGAAAAGCCTAAGGAGGAAGAGTGAAGAACAATTCCTTTAATACTTTGTCATCAAAGTTAGATCCATTTGTGTAGTAAAGATTCTTCACATTGAGTTCCCTTAGCCCCAGTATGAAAATACCTCTCCTTTTTTTCTCATTTGCAGAATGAATATGAAGGATGTACACAGCCCCAAATAAAGAAACCAATTATACCATAGTTTCTTAATGTGCTGGCTTCAGCAATGGAGAAAAGTAGAGAAATTCTGGACCTTTCCCTTCATTCTGGCCACTGATTTCCACATCTGCTTTACATCCCATCAAGACTCTTTCCGTAGCTGTTTAAAGTAGATCGCTGAAATGATCTGGATTAAAAGCAGTCCTAAGGGATAGTTAGTTTATAGTGGAAATGCTATAGCATCCAGATAGCTCGTAATTTAAGGGTTTACAATTTGTGCATAGTTTTCCTAAATCACTACATCAATCTTCCACTCTTTCTGATTTTTCGAAGTATTCAGTTGGCCACTTCCTAACTTTGTATTAGAATATGGTGTTCTGGCTTCAGTAGTAGAGCATCGTAGTGTAGAACTCCTTCCCCAAAAGCAGCCGTAGGTTAGCTCAAAAACTTCTTGCAATTAAACTTTCAAACATTTTTTTACTCTTTCGGCACAACTACACATCTTCCTCCTCTCTGTGGGAGAAAAGGAGTGAGATGGGTGGGTTTCATGGGGTTAAGGTGTAAGGATTTGCATCTTTTGTTTCTTTTTCAAAGAATTTCCACCACCCTAACACCTACAAATATTTATTATTTCACTCTCTTACACACAGACACTCTACTGATATGTGTAGCATGAGGAAAGGAGTATGCAAACTTTATTGTGCAGCTAGTTGGTCCAATCCATTTCACAAGTCTAGCACTAAGGATAATGCTGGGCTTTTGGCTGCCCTAGAAGGTGTTCCTCAATGTTAAAAATAGTGGGCTAGCACACTGAGGCACTGCAGGGCATCCACCAGTGCACCATAGCTCAGAGTTCTGCTGAAATTCTTGACAACTCTGCCTTGTAGTCTTGTCTACTTGGGTGGCTACATGGCTCTAACAAGTTGCACAGACATTTTGTTTTGTTAATTCAGTCTACATAAAGAAACTCATTATTACCCTCTTTTAAACTGAGAAATACAGTTATCTTGTTTACACAGCTGCCAAAGCTAATTCCCTACGGACCTTATTCTCCATTCTGTTGCAATGTACTCTGCTGCAGTGTAACTTCAGGATAAACCAAGTCCTAATGCTCCTTTTTAGGAGTTCTGGTTACATTTCTTCTTGTTCTTTTAAAAACAAAGATGAATACAGCACTTAAAGAACATAGGAGAAAATTAACTGTTAAGAAGCTTTGGCTTTGTGTGTGTATTTGTGTGTGGGTAGTCACTCTTCTTAAAAGTCTGAAAGGATGATCTTTAATTTCTCATTAAATCAAAATGAACCGGAAATATAGAAGGCAGAGAGTTTCATAAGAAACGTAAGAAGCACTGAAAACAAAGTAAAATTCTAGGTATGTCAAATTTCAGCAAATATTGGTACTGTTCATATTATAGCTAAATGAGTTTTGCTATCTAATGAAAGGATATTGACAAGATTAGAGTGGGTAATATCCACTTTGATTTTTCATACTTTTTAATCCACTGTCTGATATCAAATAAGCATGACACAGATGGCTAACCTAAGCTCAGCAATGTCAAGGGAAGAACTTCTATTTTAAATGAATGAATGTTTGATCAGAATTTTAAGTCCTTCATGGTGATTAGCTATTTGGACTTATTTTGGTTTTAGGAAGTCTACTATAATTAAAATAATTTTCTTATTTCGAGTCTAGAAGCTCCATGAAGATGAAATTGATTTTGCCTTTTTCTTTAAGCTATATCACTTATTTCAGCTCGTAACATCACTTTTGTCAGCACTAATTACATCTGACACGTGAACACTGGCATATACTATTATTCTACCTCTGTGCTAAAGCGTGCAAAAAATTACCTAAAATGTTCAAGCAATCATCACATATTTTACATATTAATAGTGTTGATACTGGGTCCGGCTGGGACAGAGTTAACATTCTTCACAGCAGCCCGTGTGGTGCTGTGCTTTGCACTTGTGACTCAACCAGTGCTGGTTACACACGGATGTTTTGGTTATTGGTGAACACTCCTTGCACAGGCTCTAGGCTTTCTTCTTCTCACTCTGCACGCACAGCCCCCTCCGAGCTGGCCAAAGGGATATTCCATGGAATATCATGTCATGCTCAGCCGTAAAACTGGGATAGAGGAAGAGAAAGGGGGGGGGGGGGGGGTGTGCCTTCCAAAGTGGCTGTTCCTTGGCGGCTGGCTGGGCACGGGTCTGTTTGTGGGAGGTGGTGGGTGAGCGCCTTGCCATCACTTGTCCTTTTTCCTCTTTCCTTTGCTTACTAAACGGTCTTTATCTTAATCAGTGAGTTTTCTCACTTTTGCTCTTCCTATTCTTTCCCCCATCCCGTGGGGGTAGGGGAGGATGTGGACTGAGTGAACGGCTTTTTGGGTGTTTACCCACTGGCCCAGGTAAACCCACCACACTGACCTATATATGATTCTGTGTTAGTTTTGTCATTCTAACCTTTCATATTAAAATAAAATTAATATACAAAATACTTGTGCAACGGAAGCAACAAGATACAGTCTTAAAGATTTATTCAAGTAAATATTTTAATGCTCACTTCGAAATAAAACTCTGCCTATTATAATACTCAGAACCATTCTGGTTTTAGCAAGAACAAAGCAAGAGATAAATCTGTCTCATCTTTTGAAAATAGCTCCTCTTTTAACAAGATCTTTATAACCTCTAGATAATCTCATTTGTGTGCATGAAATACCTACCTCAATACAAAGATAATAATGTGCAATGGAATAGGTACTTTTACATTACTTAAGTCTTAATGTTGTCAGGCATTTGCTTTGCAAGTATCACAAATCATTGCTGTCAATCGACTGTGATTTCACTAATGTCTTAATAGAGCACTTAATTCTAAACACCCAATTACTTTATCTATACACAATTGGCATCTTTGGGAGTAATACCAGTCTAATATTAAGCAATAGGAAAAAACTATTTAAAATATATTACGAATTAGTTTCTACAATTTTAATTTCTACCATTACTGCACTAACAGAAGTCATATTTACAGGCTAACCCAGAAAATATCCAGGTTCTACACTTATTCATGATACACTAAATATGTTAGAAAAACTAAGAAAAATAAAAGATTTTGCTAGATCTTTCTGTTGTGTTTTATTTAAATGCAAGCTTTAAGATAACTAGCAAACAACCAATAACGCTTCAGAGGTATTTCCTTGATTGAATTAAATTCAAAACCTCCTATGTTAGTGCTCACTAGCAATGTTGAGCTGATAAGCCCAACCCAATATTCATAATGTTGAAATCACAAAAAAACATTTTCTATAACATATTCACTAACATGTTGACTCTTTTGTGTGCTGAACAGAATTATTAGAAATAAACTGCCTTTTGGAATCTGTGTAGTCTAAGTCTTTGAAAGGACTAGGAAATATTATGATTGCTTTATACATTTTTTAAAAAATCTAAATCAATTATAATATTTCTAGGTAAGCCTGGAAACATGACTCATATACTTAAAAAGGTCACTATTATATCAATGGTAGGCCAAGAAACTGTATCAGAAAGGCAGGACTAATAAGGATTTCCAGTCCTTCAATCCTTTGGCAGCTTTCAGATTAGATTCTAAGTTTTTCTTGCTGACCTCTTGTTCTGGCTTGAAAACCAGCCATGACTTTTCCAAAAACCTATTTAATGCAGGAAAGAAAGTGAAGGTCATTTATAGACCATGAAGGTCATTTATAGGTCATTAACAAGACCATGAATCATGTGTGAATCAGTCACTCAAAAATACGTCTGGACTATCACTCTTGGTAGCCTCTCTGGTTGAAAAAGAAAGGGTTGGTTTGTAACCAATTTATAAGGTTTCTTTTAATAACAGTAAAGACAAGACAGGCTCTCAGAGCTCCTCAGTAACCCTAGGACAGCTAAAACTGAAATCATATAGAAACTGCCTGTTGTGTCTGAGCAGGATCCAGAAGGATCTCATGCTTTTCAGTGTTATGAGAAGTACAAACCCTGGTCACTGCTAGGATATGCAATATACATTACATTTTGATTAATTAACGTATATTTAACCAGAATTACTTCATAAACAACTAGCTACTGGTGCACCTAAATCTGATACATTGCTCAGACTTGTTGGAAACAAGTAATACATCACCTTTCTCGGTCAACATCACATCCTGAATCACTGAGGGCTCATATATCTGTAATCAATGTTGGCAACAGTCCCTTAATTTTTGAGCTGTCACTTCTCAGGCACTTCTTTCAGTTGTAATCCAGAAGCTAAGGCAATGATCTCTTCACTAATATCCCAACACATTTGTATTTCTTCCACAGTCATTCCATTCAACTGGGGGCTGATCATGAAGGCCAAGACACACCTGGCTGAAGCTGGTCAAGAAAGCCGAAAGATCTTCCTGCATTATAGGAAATCATTTGCTAAACTCATGAAGTAATCCTCCTGTTCTGTTCAGTACTGGTGAAAGTGTCCAATAAAATGTGCTATTTCAGGACACAAGTATCAGAAAGCTGTGTATCAACTGCAGACGTCTTTGGACAGTAATGTAGGAAATATGATCAACTAGGGAAGACTGAAGAATTTGGAGTTCATAGTCCATAGAAAATGAAAGGACATTCAACAGCTGTATTCAAATATTTGTGCCAACCACCTCCCAAAGGAAGCAATAATTGTTCCCCTTGTTTAATGAGCAGAGAGAAGCTTGCTAAGCAGAGATAATGAAGTAGATAGGGGATTTACAAAGCCATTTCAAACATTAGGAATTTTTCTAAGGTTAAAAATAGTTGATTCTTAGCATACCTTGAACAATAACATTCTATCTCCACTGCTGGAGGTTTGTAAGTGTTAACCAGGCAAATATTTGCATGTACAGGTAAACTTGATCCTACCTTTGAAGTTAAATGACCCCTTGAGGTTTCAAAACCTTGTTTTCTAACTGTTGTAATAATGAAAACAGATTAAGGCTGTCTTTCAGGATCTCCTTAAAGTGTAGTTTCATGATACAAAAAAAACAATTTAAATATTACACTTTTCTCTGAAGTCAGCTACAGCCTAATGATACCAGTAACAGCTATAATTTCTATAGCTCAAAGAGAACCAAGACAGCAGAAAATAGCTTCTCATTTAAGTATTTGTTCTGATTGCTACTTCTGCTTTTTTGACAGAGCTCTGTTTTCTTTAGCAGTTAATATATAATCCAGCAGTGTTATTCTTTGTCACAGTGACTGAAGATATTGTTTAGGTAAACTAAGAAATCAATCCCCATCATGTAAAAAGTTTTTAAGAACAGGTCATATACAGCAGAAAGAAAGAAAATGGAAAAAGCAGGCAAACATGACTAAAAGGCCAGAAGAATAGTTACTAGGATCGACAGCCACTTATATGACCTTATTTTCAAGAAGGTACTTTGAAAGTATTTTAAAGCCGACTAGCTTTTACCCTTGGGCTGAAGAAAAGAGATTTCACGTCATCTCAAACAGCATTTACATTTGGGTCAGAGGTGCACTCCCAAACGCACCCACATAGTATCCTTTGGTTCTTATCGTTAGTCTTGACACATGCAAACTGGATTCCTCTCAGGTGTAACTGAACCAGATCTGTACTCTGTATGTCTCTGATCCGTGCTCCTGTGCCTAGGGATTGTTCAGTCCATGGGCCTAAATTAGGCTTGTCAAAGTTAAAATGCATTAGGAGTATTAACACAGATTTGGGATTCTCTGCAAGTTGGCTCTTATTTCTCCATACTACTTCCAAGTATGGAAGCACATTCCGAATCCTTCCTTAGGCAGTATGGTTTGGTGTGGTTGACTCCAGCATGCTTATGGACTTACATTCCTCTGTTGGTCCTTCTTCTTGCCTCCAAATAAACGCCATGCAGAGTCCAGCATGTTCCGAATCAAACAGCATTAGGCTTTTCAGTCTCAGGCAGGGGAAAAAAAGTGTGGGAAGCAGCAAACCTGCAGGACCTGAGGGAAATCTTACTTTTTTGGGATTTTTTCGTTGTTGTTGTTGTTTTGGGTTTTTTGGTTTTTGGGGGTTTTTTTGTTCAGCTAAGTAAATATAGACCTGCTTCAAAATTCTGAAAAGCCAAAACAGAAAGGGAAGCAGAACACAACCTGTCATTCTTTCCAGGGGCTGTAATTCTGTATCATTATATATGGCAATCTCTGGGACCTGGCAGCATTATATTCCAACTCCAACAGCGGTGACCATGTCAGGATGCTCATGCCTGATGGGGCTACAGTCCTCCTTTGTGTCACCTTTGGGAAGGAAAACACTGCCAGCACTTGGGTATCAGAAGACCGATCTTGTAAGTTCTTGATTAAAAGCAGGAATGTATCAGCATTAATGTATTTATTTTTATATATAAAATAATCTAAGTTCTATCTTAGCACAGTAACTTTATTAAGAATTAACATATTTTTATCTGACTCATAACCTCAGAAATAATAATCTCATCAGGATTTCCTCCCTCTTTCCCTCCTTCTTTCTTCCCTCTCATCCTCCCTCATTCTTCCTTGCTTCCTGCCCTCTTTACCTCCTTCTTTGTCACAACAAGGCCAAAATGGGCCTTTTCATTGTTTTGAATTCTGCAATGGACTATCAAGCAAACACTGAACCATAACTCTTTGGGTGTGCTTGTGTTCACTAGCTGCTTCAGAACTGCTGAACATCCCAGAGAAGTCTTGATCAAATACAGTTAAGTTGAGCGCAAATCTGAATATTTGCTGCCTGTAAGCTATTAGGTTCAAGATCTCAAATATCCAAAGCCCAGTTAGTACTTCATTCACTCTTCTTTTTTTTTTTTTTTTTTTTTTTTTTTCAAAATAAAGAATGAAAGCAAATAAAATAATCTGATTCCACTGTTCTGGGGGAAACAGGTGGGGGGGGGGGGGGGAAGAAAAAAAGAAAAAAGAAAAAAGAAAAAAGAAAAGAGAAAAGAGAAAAGAAAAAGAGTTCTTCCCTTAAGGTCTAGGAAAGCGGTAACTACTTACAAAGTCATCTCTCATACTTGCAGGCTCATGTTTTCTGAGAGATATAGTACCATTTCTCAGTAGACAGCTGAAAGCATCCTAGATGATGCTAAATGTTTGCTTTTATTAAACCCATCATGGATCTTATGGCCTCTGATGCTACACATTTGTTTACCAGCCTGAAACTGCCAAATGAGGCAATTTACTCCCTCCATTTTTTATTGTTCTTACATGTCTTAAAGAAATGCTGTAGCTGAACTTATATTATGAACTCTTTGTTCCTGAGAAGTTATTTATAGCTTGGTCTGTATAGCTGTGTTGACAAATGGTGTACCTTTTAGCTCAGAGGTAATTATTTTTTCTGATTTTATTTTGTTTTATAGAAGAGTGCAAAAGTACAAAAAAAACCTAAAAAACCTCCATTAGGTCAACAAATCCATGATACCTACATCATCAAAACAGCTGTTGAAGGTGATAAGCACTGAAGCTTGTAAGGAATGTAGGAGATTGTATTTGCTGGATTGGGAATTCTAATTGTTCTCTGGAACAAGGGCATGACTTTTGTTTATATAGATTTAGTGCTTAGCACAACTGGGCCCTATATCTCAACTGTGTAGTCCAAAGTCTAGAATTTCTGGTTAAGAAAATTTAAAATATAGATGAAAAATAGAAGATTAAGTGTAAAACGTGCAGCTTTGTGCACAATTTTTTATGTACTGGTGTATTGGGTTTACGTGGCAAGGTTTTGGTAGCAGAGGGGGCTGCAGGGGTGGCTTCTGTGCGAAGACACTGGGAGCTGCCCCCGTGTCGGACAGAGCCAGTTCCAGCCAGCTCCAGGATGGACCCGCCGCTGGCCAAACCTGGGCCCGTCACTGATGACGGCGGTGCCTCTGTGCTGACATATACAAAATGGGTAAAAAAAGCCGCACAACAGCATCTGGGAAAGAGGAGTGAGAAAATGTGAGAGAAACAACAGCCCTGCAGACCCGCAGGTCAGTGCAGAAGGAGGGGAGGAGATGCTCCAGGCGCCGGAGCAGAGATTCCCCTGCAGCCCGTGGGGATGAAGACCCTGGTGAGACAGGCTGTCCCCCTGCAGCCCAGGGAGGTCCCCGGGGGAGCAGATCTCCACCTGCAGCCCGGGGAGGACCCCACGCCGGAGCAGGGGGATGTGCCATGAGGAAGCAGCAGCCTGTGGAGAACCCACGCTGGCAGGAGCCGTGGCCTGTGGAGAGGAGCCCATGCAGGAGCAAGTTTTCTGGCAGGACTTGTGACCCCCATGGAGTCAGCAGTCTGTTCCTGAAGGACTGCAGCCCGTGGGAAGGACCCACACTGGAGCAGTTCTTGAAGACCTGCAGCTGTGGGAAAGACCCACATTGGAGAAGTTACTGACGAACTGTCTCCTGTGGGAGGAACCCCACACTGAAGCAGGGGAAGAGCATGTGGAGGAAGGGGCAGCAGAGACCAAGTGCTATGAACTGGTGGCAACTCCCATTCCCCGACCCCCTGCGCTACTCAGGGAGGAGGAGGTAGAGAAAATCAGGAGTGGAGTTCAGCACGGCAAGAAGGGAGAGGTGGGGCAAAGGTGTTTTTAGATTTCGGGTTTTTTCTCATTATCCCACTCTGTTACAATTAATTGGTAATAAATTAAATTAATTTCCCCAAGTCAAGTTCATTTTGCCCATAAGAGTACTAGGTAAGTCATCTCCCTGTCTTTAACTTGACCATAAGCTTTTCATTGTATTTTCTCCCCATGACCTGCTGAGGAGCAGGAGGAGTGAAAAAGCAGCTTGGGGGGCACCTAGCAGCCAGCCAAGTTTAACAGACTACAACCAGAAAGGTTGTCAATTCTCTATTTGATGTTTTTTTGTTGTCAATTATAAACTTCTTCAGAAGGTTTATCAGAAACTTCCAGAGTATGGCATAGATTGCCTTTAAGAAGTCCCCAAGTCCCTTACTGAGAAAAACAAAAAAAACCACCAAAATAAAACAAAATAAAAACTTCAATGTGGTGGTAGAGAAGAAAGAAGGGAAAGAAATTATTAAATTACTACTCTCCCACTGGAAATACTTTGGAGTTTAGTGCAGGGAATGACAGGCACTAAGGTGGGGGAGAAAGAGTTGAGGCTGAAGGACACGCTAAAGGGAGAAAGAAAAGGGCTTTGAAATTATGTATTTTTAGACAAAGGAAAAACTTGAAGTACTTAAGGTTTGATTTGAAAAACCATTGAGTAAGGCCCTGTTTAGAGAAACAGGGGAATAGAACTGATGAGAAATAAGATGAACAAGTGTGAGAGGAACACCCATGACCTTGCAGAAGCATAGGAAAACATCATTAAGACTCTAAGAGTGATGAGAGAGTAAGCAGATGGGAGTAAGGTGAATATACATATTAGGCCAGGGAAGCCAATTATTTTAGCATCAGCATTTATTAGGCTTTTACATTACATACTGTGGTCACATGCATGAATTTAAAATTTGGTAACTATTATAATTTTTTACAACAGCAGTATCATAATACAATGATAAATTGCAGGAATGACTGTAGGATATTAAAAGGAAATAGTTTAAATACTATTGACATTTGATTTCTTGGCACTAAACATCTGAACACTGCATAACCTTGCAGAAAAGGAAATTTGGTGCTACCCAACTATTGCTTAAACCTGCAGAAGAGGAAATGTGAAAACTATCCTTACTTAAAATACACCCAAATCAAACAATTTTCATATATGTACAGGGATTTGGACTAAGAAAAGGAATCCACTGTCTTTTAGACTTCATTGCAGAGAAAAGTTACAAGAAGGTGAATAAACAATGAATTAAATTCTTTTGTTGCCAAAGATCAGAAAGATCAAGCACAGTCACATTTTTATAAAGTATTTCCATTTGCTCAGTATTAACATGTTCCTTACGAGTGTTCTACGTATGATGCTTTCATAAGCATTAGGCAATCGGTCTTCTGGTTTCCACAGATTTGCCACTAAAGTAAAAATGAATTGCAGCACAAAGAAACTACAGGTTACAGACAGAAGATGTTCCATCTCCAGACAATTTTGAAACAAAAAAATTTACTTGTAGGAGTTAACTTTGCTGCCCTTTCAGGAAACCCTTTATCTCCACCATGGTTACAACATCCCTCCTAGATCGTCCGTCTTTCTCTTCATGCCTGCCCAGCTGCGCAGGGACTAAATTTGCTCAAGGAGATGGCAATCTCCCCTCCTTCCAGAGCCTGCGTCTTGGTGGTTGAACCTGCCAGGACATGGCAAGCGTCTGGCCGTCCTTCATGCTGATCCCATTCCAAATATGATGTATATTAAACTGGTTAACAAACCAGATGCAATCTGTCCCTGGGATTTTCACATAGATTATATTGGTTACATTGGAGGAGTAGTAACAGAAAAAAATGTCCCTAATAAAAATCTGAGCTGAAAATAACACTGTTATGTGGGCTGAAAGCTTTTCATTGCCGATTTTAAAGAAAGATCATGGGGTTTTGGAGGGACAAGGGGAAAGAATTTGGTTTAGAGGAAAATATTTTTCATCATGAGCTGAAAATGGAAATGTTCTAGCTAAAAACCAAATGATGTCCAAATTCTGTGAAAGCTGTAGGTCTCCTCCCTGTTTGTTTTGCTCCTAGAACTTTAGCTGGATTATTTTTCCCATGATATAGAACTGGCAAGGATCTTAAAATGCATCCACTATTCAGAATTTTAAGTAGAACTATTACTGACAAAAAATAAAGTTTTTTTAAAAAATATTAAAATTGCTGAGAAATTTATTTCTGAGGGAGGAAAAGGGCAAGAATTAAGAACCCGCCTTTCCTTCAGTGGAGAAATAGCATTGTAAATGGACAAAAAAATGGGAGGGTTCTTTGCTTTTTTTGGATAAATGCTTGTCAGGAGTTGAAAATGTTCAGTGTTTGGTAACAATTTCAAATTTCACAAAAAGTTGGGTTTTTTAGTTTTATCCATTTTTAAATTGATTTCATAGTTTCTGATTTCTGTGGAAGACCACAATTTCTGCAGAGCACACTGGCTTCTGATGTTGCTGGTTCTGTTAACCAGAAATTATACAGTCAAACTCTATAATCCTAACCATTTAGCTGTGATATTGCTCCAGCTTAAGAAATCTCTGAGCATGCTCTGCCATCTCCTGCTAACAGGGAAAGGTATAATTCCCCCCAGTCCCACCTGTCAGCCTATTCAGTCACTGATAGTGCGTAGCTAAATTTGTCACTACGCAGCAGCTTCTTATTTCTTCTTTGCCTCACAACTTCATCTCAGATGATAGGTTATATTTCTTCCAGCTATTTTCCGACTAATGGCTGTCATTAAGTGCTCTGGTAGTTTCCTTAGGCTCTGTCTGTAATCAGTGAAGAAAGGCTGCTCCAGAGGGTGAGCGTGAGCATCCAGTTCAGGTGCTGTTCAAAACTCTCCGGGTGAACCCTTTTCACTTTACAGTAGAAAATGAGTGTGATGAATACCCTGGAGAATAAAATGCTGTTATCAGTCTATTATTAACCAATTTGCTTTAAGTTTGTTTGTTCCACTGTTTCTTCTACCATCCCATCTTGAAATTCAGTTTGGAAGTGTGGGGGTTTTCATGTTTTCCTTTTCGTCTCCAGGCTAGCTCTTCTGCTTCTTCCAATATCTTCTGCTTCCTTGCAAGATGATTTGTCTGATTACATCTTTCCTTTAGTTCAGATTCTAAGCCACTAAATCATTTGGAGACCATCTTTGTTACAATAGTACAAGAACTGATATGGGAGGGGTCCGTGTATGGCTGTGCTAGAAAGCAAGAAGAATCATGCCCCTGATCCTTGTCACAGTCTCAGTCAAAAATATTGGCTGGGAATGCCTCAAGATCGTAGGTACCAAACACAGAAACACTGCCAAAAAGACCTAATAAGTTTACCTTTTTTTTAGGCTGGGACACTGGAAAGAATTATTCTAATTTAATCTGATTCTTATAACCCTGATTATTATTATTTAGCTCCTCAGTAACAACTCCTCACACTTCTGATTGTCCATGCTGAGTCTAAATGGTTCTTGAAAGACTTCTTGGCTACAAAAAATATCAAGTTGCCAGAATGGAAGGAAATACACAAGCAATGGCCACTGAAGGACTTCATCACTCCTTTCTAAGCATACTAGAGAATGAGGCAAAGTTTTGCAATGGTTTTTCAGTCCAGATGATGGTATTTGTATCTAGCACAAATCAAATTTATTAGGAGAGGGAGATTTTACCAGATATTTCACATCAAATATCACACTAAAACAAATTTGTCTACTATTTTGTCCTCAGCTACCTTTCTTCTGACTTTTTTTTTTTCCTTATTATTTTACACTTCCTCTTGTATCTTGGCATCTAAAAATGTCTCACATATTTTTCAAGTGTCTACTGTCATGGATTAGGTTAGTCATATATGATACTTCAGATAAAAAAGAAAGAGAGAAATACATTTGTTTTTTACAAATCAGTGATAGTCGCTTTTAGACCTTTTCTCTAGACTGTTTAAATGTAGTAAAATTAGTGGAAGGTTTTATAATACAGTTGTAAGTTTCTTATACAGCAAAATTTTGCCCAAGACTATCTTGGAGGTTTTAGTGCCCTCTAGTGCGCTACAGTTTTAAATTTTATATCCCCCCCCCCCCCCCCCCCCGATTCACTAGTTCCAAATATGTACAAGATAAACAAACTGAATTAATACCCAGGGATCTGAACAATGTCCAGCAAGGACAGGGAGTACAGCAGTAATTATGTGGCACAGTTATTCAAAACCACACGAGTGCTTACAAATTTAAGAGGCACTTTCCCACATATGATTTTTGGATGACGGAGGTCTTGGCACATTTAATCTTACACAACTGTATGCAATGTCTAGAAAGTGGTAGTCTCTGTGGGAGGAGTTGAGAGGTATCTGAGAAACCTGAGCAAATGATTTGGCATATATTTGTTGGCACCCCGGTATCTGGGAGGAAAAATATTGCACCATTCTCCGTACCACAAAAACTGCTTTGAATTGTTGCAGCTTTCATTCATGCTGTTCACATGATGTCTGAAGGATGAGACCAATAAGCATTTTAGAAGTTTTTGGGTTAGGATCAGAGACTGAGGGGAAGCAAAGACGGACTACTACAGATTAGAACAATATGGGAAGGAAACAGGCTCACTGTGAAAGAAAGAGGAAAAAACAGGAAAATAAAATGTCTTTAAAAGGAAGAGAGTTCAAATATTGGGATAGATAAAGAGGAGAGGAATGCTTAACTCCTGTCATGGCCATAATCAATCAAAATGTATGGGAGACGTACCAGTTCCAGAACCAAAGTCAGTGATGCTCACAGGCATTTATCCTTCAGACTTTTCCTTCCCTATCCCCATCCTCTCTGCAGCACTTAATTCTATTATCTACCACCTGAGGATTAAGAGATTGTACGCAGTGAAGGAAAAAGAAAAAGGAAAAACAAAGGCCCATTTAATTGTATTTTCCATTTTTGCATTGAGTTAGTGTTGCAAATTCCTCTTGTTACATACTGCCTTTGTAAATTTTGTCAAACTGTGCTGTGCTGAACACTACATAGAGGCCTTTCTTTGGATTTTATATCCCATCAGTTAGCACAGTGTCTTTGCATTGTGGCAATTCTAATAGTTCTCCATTTGGAGTTAAAAAACTTTGCTTGCAAAAGGAGGTTTGAAGGCTTTTTTCTTTTTCTAATTGTCTTTCTTAATTTTGATTTATTTGAGGATATTCTTCTTAGAATTTTCCTCCTTGAAATTTTTTCCCAAACTCTGCTATTAATTTTGCTAAAATTATTCACAGCTACTCAATTGATTCTCTGAGGTTTTTTTGTTTAGTTAGACTTTCTTTTTGAATGGAAACATTCTGGTGATGTATATACAATTTAGAGAATAAAATTATATTTCACTCGGCCTGGAGGTTAGAACTTTCTTTTGTTCACCAGCCCAAATATAAAGTTTTACATTCCTCTTTTCAGCAACGATATTTTTGATGAATGACACAATTCAAAGGTCTGAAACTTCTGGATGAAGGTTCTCAGTTTTCATGAATTACAGTTGCTCAGTGTAGGTAGATAGCTTGATCTTTAAATTAACGTATTTTAGTTTGAGGATATTTCAAGCTGGGGTTTATTAAGTAACTGGTGAGGACATCTACCTAATAAAGCCTTCAGTGCTGCGCCCAGCTCTGGGGGCCCCCGGCATAAGGAGGACAGGGGCTGTTAGAGCGAGTCCAGAGGAGGGCCACGAAGATGATCAGAGGGCTGGAGCACCTCTCCTGTGAAGACAGGCTGAGAGAGTTGGGGTTGCTCAGCCTGGAGAAGGCTCCGGGGACACCTTATGACACCCTTCCAGTACTTAAAGGTTCCAGTGCTTAAAGGGGGCCTACAAGAAAGCCAGGGAGGGACTTTCTACAAGGGCATTTAGTGATAGGACAAGGGGGAATGGCTTTAAACTGAAGGAGGGTAGATTTAGATTAGATGTGAGGAAGAAGTTCTTCACTGTGAGGGTGGTGAGGCACTGGAAGAGGTTGCCCAGAGAGGTTGTGGCTGCCCCATCCCTGGCAGTGTTCAAGGCCAGGCTGGATGGGGCTTGGAGCAACCTGGTCTAGTGGAAGGTGTCCCTGCCCATGGCAGGGGAGTGGGAACGAGATGGTCTTTACATCCCTTCCAACCCAAACCATTCTATGATTCCATGATTTTATGATAATATAGGATGTTATTTTATGTCCTGTATATATCTGTGATGCTACGCTTAAATTCTTCAGCTTGACATGGAGAAGGCTATAAAAAGTTATTAGAGAACAGGAAAAAAACCAAAACAAACCAAAACAAAAAAAACCAAACCACCAAAACCCCCCCCCTTGCATTTATGCCAGTCAACTTCACTTTACCCTGTTTTATCTGTAGAGAATACAAGGAGCCAGGGGCTGATCTGGGGCAAACTGCTTTAAGTTCACTAGCTCAGAAGCCATACAGAACCAATGAAATTTCATTTTCTACATAAAAGTCTAGCTGTACAAAACCCACGTTTCCAAGCCAGTGCATGTAGTTTTACACTGTCCTCCTCCTGGAAGCAAGAAATACAACTGTTTTGTGTAACGATAACTAGATCTGTGTAAACTTGTGTACATAGCATCAGCACCTATTTTTAAAGCATGCAACAGCTCTCCGTCCTGTTGCCAAAGCTGTGTTAAAGACCTCCTTTGAACTCAGAACATCTAGTAGATGGTTGAGGAAAATGTCTCTTGTTTATCTGGGTTTCTTTTTAAGATTTATTTTCAGTTCTTCATTGTTCCTACTTATTTGTGGTATCTAACTTAACTCACTAAAGCTTCCCTGAGTACCATCTGATGGATATCATTGTTGCTTTTGCAAGACAGTGTGCCAGGAAAAACATCTGGTTTTAAATGACAGTGGATTAGGCCAACTCTCTGATCTGAATCCTGGGAGGCTAGAACATACAGCAGGCAAGCCCTTTCCTTTTATGTATGTAGTGCAAAAGACATCTCTGTTTATTATTTGCTTTAGAAAAGCTATCAAAGTGTAAACAGAAAGTGTAATAAAATAATAATAATAATAAAAAAAAGAACAAAAAAACCCCAACAACAAAATATCTAAATATCACAAAAGCTCTTAATAACCCAGTGGTGACAGGAACCATTTGTGGTATTGCCAGGAAATACTGTACCATGTACTAAAGCAACAACACAGTCTCCATGTGGCAACAACGGTAATAGCACACAGTAATTTGCCTAACCAATATTGCGTTTACATGCTGCTAATGTAGCAAAATACTTGAGCCTTTAACGTGTACAGAAACTGGAAGGTGCCTATAATGCCAGAGGAGTTCTACCCCATGGTTGAAAAGCATGTCTTGAATCAAGTACTTTATTATTCAATATATAAAAGACTTTATGAGCATGGATCTGCAACTCTGCACTTTTTGCCTCCCCATATGGCTGCTTGCAAGTGCTCTGCAAACAGAATCTGACACTGGTTTTGCTCTAAATGCTTCGGACCCTTCTCAGGAAGTCTTGAAGGAATCAGCGCAGTGGGGTAATCTTATCCTGGGACCAAAGACCAGCTAAGGAACTTTTTCTTTTCTTTTTTCTTTCTTCTTCGGCCCCCACAGTGGAAGACTAGAAAGAACGGATGAGTTGGATTTGTGATGGAAATTCAATTTTGGAGGCTGCAACCATTACTTTGAGAACCACTGCATTAAAAGAAATGTGACAAGTGAGGCAAAGGAAACCATTCTAGATAGTAATTTTTGGAAAATATATTCTGGTACTGGTGACATGTCCTGACTATTTCTGTAGCTTTTCACAAAGCATTATAAACAGTATTTCCGGCTTTGACAATTAGCTGGAAATACGGATATATTTTTTTATGGTATTATGACATGTTATTTTAGTCCTGGCTAGATGTACCTGCAAGAGAGAGTTTTCATGTGATGATCAGAATAAGTGTTCTAAAATGAGCTGTAAAAATAAATAAATAAATAAGATTACAAAGGCAACAGCCTTTGCTTGAATTTGCCACCACCACTGGGAAAAGACAAACAGATGGATTTTTAAAAGGTTTGTTTCCCTACAAATCTGATTTATACAGGCATTTGAGTCTATTATAATGTTCTGAACATCTTTGTGATCTTATGCAATTGAGTAGGTACGTTACTTTGAAAAAGATCATGAAGCTTGTAAGAAAACTTTCACAATATCCAGCATCATAAGGAAATTTTCCATTGGTAAATGTGTATTATGGGGCACAAGACGTTCCCCAACAGGCTGCCAAATATAAAAAATATTTTACTCTTAAAAACAAAAACACCCCCCCCCCCCCCCCGCCAAAACCCCAAACCAACCAAATAAAAAACCCCACTGCTATGAGAACTCCACAACTTTATAACTTGATTTTAGGTATGCCCCAGATATCTACCTCAAATGTAAATTAACTCAGAATTTGTTAAGAATAGTCACAAAATTATGCGCCTTTTTTTTTTTTTTGTCCCACTGTCTTTATGTACATGGGGAGATTGCCCATAGCACAGATCTAGCTTTTTGAAGAAAATCTTCTTATTTTAAGAATGTGTATATAGTCCTGCTGAGCAGCACAGTTGTTTGGAATCTTCTCCCAGATTTCTGTCTTCCAGACTGGAAGGTTAATGGACTTATATGATCCTTCTAGTTTTTAAATTTGTGAGTCAAAGCTCTGTGGGAGAACCACTAGTTCTGCATTGAATGCTGTGGGTTTAGTGACGTCCAACAATGTACTTATGGAGTAACTCCACTAAAGTCAGTATGTAAAACCCATGTGAGATAGATCTGGATATATTTAAGCTTTATGTTTTATTTTTCTATTAAATTTATAATTTTATGCAGACTTCTTTTTTGACAAGCAAATTGATACAGCCCTTTTTTAAGTACTTTTCCCCATACTCTGCAGCAGAGAAAATGCGAACAAATAGAAGTAGTAGTCAGGCATTTATGCCAATTCAGTGTGGCTACGATACTAAAATATACCATCAGAACCTTGCTGACTAGGATACAGAGAAACCAATTCATCTAAAATCCTGAGTTTCCAACTTTATATATTCTCATTCTGTTGCACTGTGCAGATTCATTGGTACTTTGTGCTGCGGTGCATTTTGCAACCCCATGAAGAAATTTTTCCACCTAGCCAGACTAATGGACCAGTAAATATTGTTAATGGCTGTTCTGCATTCCTCTTAGCAGTGCAAAGCAACTGGAACATACTAGTTAATATGAACAATAGTGATTAAAACCATGGACCTTAAATCATTTGGTTGACCCTTTTTCCAACCCATAAATTTTTTCTTCATCCTGATTTAAAAAGAAATTTGAGGTAAAAAGCTTTTCCGGTCAGTGTGTATGTCACCTTCATGTTTGTTCAATTTTTTACTTTTACTATTGAACATTTTTCTAGGCTTAATTTCTGCAAATATTTGGTAAATCATTGACTGAGGGAGTTCATGAAATGCATAATTTGGAGCCAGATGTGTGAATTTTCACAGGAATGTATGCATGTGAGCACGAAGCCACAATAATACATAAAAGATCTGTCTGATGACTACTATCAATACTTGAATATCAGGTTCTCGAGGTAAACCATACAAGACTATGTTTGCTCCATCCCTGCTCCCCAAGTTCTGAGAAAGGCTGAAGGCAGCATGGGGCTGGTTGGGTGTACCAACAGTCTTGCAATACACACTCTGATTTGCAGGGCAGGACGAGACAGACATTTCCCTTGGGTGTAGTGGTTCTGCATTCCTTCAAACTATTCACATCATCCCAGAGGGTAGAGCAGCTCTCTGAATCTGAAAGAAACAAAGGAACATTGTTTTCTGATGAAATTAAATATAACAGTAACCTGAGAGTCTGAAGACAAAAACTGCTTACAGCATAATTTGAGTAAAATGTATATCTATATGCTTTGCCTCTGTAATCTTGTGGCAAGCAGGTCTATGTCATACTTACGTGCGAAAAAAACATTTGAAGAAAAGGTAGTTGTTTCCTAAATTTGTCTGGGCACAGAAACTGCCAAATCAAACCAACTTTCCTTTTCAGTTCAGATACTTCTACCATCCTCCTGAGACAAGCTTTCAAAAACATGATTTTTATTTCATTGTCTGTATCATTCAGACTATGTACATAGAATGATATTTTGGCTATGTGTTTTGTTTTTGCAATGCTACATAGTAGTACTTAGCGGGGATGTAAGTCAATCACAATATGACAAGAGGTCAGCAATGGAACCCTCAGAGAGGCATAAAACTTATTCTGTGCTTACTTGCTTTGTTCCCTGCTAACATAGCAGTGAAGACAGAAAAGAGGAAAAACAAAGTTGAAAA
This sequence comes from Astur gentilis, assembly GCF_929443795.1. NCBI lineage: Eukaryota > Metazoa > Chordata > Aves > Accipitriformes > Accipitridae > Astur > Astur gentilis. The sequence goes on from NC_064913.1 coordinate 9,107,644, forward strand.
TCACATTCGTAGAGTCATTCTCCTTGGCCTTGGTGTGAGGGACAACTCAGTTAAAAATTGCTTGTTTGGTTGGTTTGTTTTTTAATTATCCTAACAGATAGAGGACGCTAGATTTTGTTCCACATTAATTGGCCTAAAATCAAACCAGGACATCCCAATAAGTGACTTTTGACGTGTGCTCGTAGAAGAAAGATGAGAACCTGTGGTGGGTTGAACTTGGCTGGCTGCCAGGTACCCACCAAGCCAGTCTGTCACTCTCCCTCCTCGATGGGACATGGGGAGAAAATATAATGAAAAGCTCATGAGTTGAGATAAGGACAGGGAGATCAGCTACCTATTAACGTCATGGGCAAAACAGACTTGACTTGGGGAAGATTAATTTAATTTATTGCCAAGTAATTGTAACAGAGTAGGATAATGGGAAATAAAAACAAATCTAAAAACACCTTCCCCCCACCTCACCCTTCTTCCTGGGCTCAACTTCACTACTGACTCTTCTACCTCCTCTCCCAGAGCAGTACAGAGGGATGGGGAAGGAAGGTTGCAGTCAGTTCATAACACTGGGTCTCTGCCACTTTTTCCTCCTCACGTTCTCCCTCTGCTCCATCACGGGTTCCCTCCCGCGGGATACAGTTCTTCAGTAACTTTTTCAGTGTGTGACCTTCGCACAGGCTGCAGTTCTTCAAGAACTGCTCCAGTGTGGGTCCTTCCCACGGGCTGCAGTCCTTCAGGAACAGCCTGCTCCAGCGTGGGTCCCCCGTGGGGTCACAAGTCCTGCCAGAAAACCTGCTCCAGCGTGGGCTCCTCTCTCCACAGGGCCACAAGTCCTGCCAGGAGCCTGCTCCTGTCTGGGCTCTCCAGAGGGTCCCAGCCTCCCCTGCTCCGGCGTGGGGTCCTCCCCGGGCTGCAGGTGGAGATCTGCTCCCCCGTGGACCTCCCTGGGCTGCAGGGGCACAGCCTGCCTCACCGTGGTCTTCATCCCCACGGGCTGCAGGGGAATCTCTGCTCCGGCGCCTGGAGCATCTCCTCCCCTCCTTCTGCACTGACCTGCGGGTCTGCAGGGCTGTTGTTTCTCTCACATTTTCTCACTCCTCCTTCCCAGATGCTGTTGTGCGGCTTTTTTTACCCATTTTGTATATGTCAGCACAGAGGCACCGCCGTCATCAGTGACGGGCCCAGGTTTGGCCAGCGGCGGGTCCATCCTGGAGCTGGCTGGAACTGGCTCTGTCCGACACGGGGGCAGCTCCCGGTGTCTTCGCACAGAAGCCACCCCTGCAGCCCCCTCTGCTACCAAAACCTTGCCACGTAAACTCAATACAGAACTATAGCTGACAGCATACTTTACTTCTTTCTGGCTTCTGTTCCCCTCTACAACTGCATTTTGACAAGAGCTGATGTCAGGATTTGGGAAACGCATCCTAAGCTAGCCCTGCGTGTCCAAACACTCCTTGCTGATTTCCACACAGTCCACCCAAGTAAAACATGTTTAAATGAACCTTGAATTTGGGGTAAGAGGTTCTAAAAATAAATCAAGATAACTGATGACTGGAGAAAGTGCTATCGTTTCTTAATCAGAAATTCCATTTTCTTCTATAGTTGTACAGAAAAGTCTTGAAGTTTCTACTTAGCTACAAACACAGTGAAAGATAACCCACATAACCTCTAATGGGACCTTTAAAAGAATGAGCTTTTAAAATATTAACTCATACTGAACTTATATACAGATAAAACAGCTGAAAAGGTCGAAAACTGAAAATGAAGCTCCCTAAATTAATAACATTATTTGCATAGACTAGTATTAAAATTAATTTCCACCATTCACAGCGTTTCTGATGTCTTTTCTCATACTACAGCTGGGTAAAACCTAAGAGTTCCTGATACCTCAAATACTTCCTCCTCCCCAATATCAATATTAAGTCCAGACTGAAATCTGGACTTAATATTTACAGCTTAGGAGCTGAAGAATCCTCCTCTGAGAAACATCATGTCAAACAAAACCTCCAGAAGAACATCAGGTTATTCCTGGTAAGGGACATAAATCATCCCTTGAATCAAAGCGTGCAAGGTTTCTTGCACACTTCATAGACAAAATTTCCAAAAATATTCTATTTATTTGACTCCTCATTCTGCAGGGGAACATGGGACTAGCAGACGCCCTTGAAAGCATGTAATAACAAGTGGACCAAATCACTTTGACGTTTGTTAATGAGGCTGCAGAGCTGTTAATAGGAATTTCACACAAGCCTCTATAATCACCTTGTAGAGGTCCAAAGACTCACTTGTTTGTCTGATATGTCTATTTGCTGGTTCAATAACTCATTTATATGATGTGCCTTTAAGATTATCAAAACTAAGAATCAAAGTCCTGAAAATCTATCCCTTCCCTTAATAGTGCAACTTATATTTTTATAAATGAAGCAGTTTAATTTTCTTTGCATTTAAGATGGAAATAGAACATATAGTATGTCAGTAAGAATTATTTATTGGCTTTCTTATGGTTATTGTAAAGCATAGAATACATTCAGCATAAATTATATAAAAACAAAGAGGAGGCATGGGAAAATAGTAAAAGAATACTTATTAACACAGATGAAAATTTACAGGAAAATGAAAACAGAATAACTGACTAGTTCAGTGGAGATAATTACAGAGACTTAAATCACAGAAACTTATGTCACAGAGGTTTAAGTCACAAAGACTCAGATTAATAAATAAGCAAACAATAATTTAAAAAAAAGTTCACTGGATGTATGGCTTAGAAGACTGACAAAGAGAGGTAGATTCCCAAGTCCTCTGAGAGACTGGGCTGCTGAGTATTTGCAGGTGTCAGCCAATCAGAAATTGTTGATATCCTTAATATTTAAAACATGAGGAATTGAATCCCAGTACTTAAAGTCTCCATTCAAAAAAAATGCAAAGTTTTATGCTTTAATCCATACAAAACCAGAAACATAGCAAAACATAGAAAGTAGCAGCTAAGCTTGTGTCTTGGGTTAATCTCATTCTTCAGTGCCTTGGAGAGCAGGGATAGACAAATCCAGGCGTTGGGTCATCACCTCCTTCAATTCACATTCAGGGTCCTCTTCTGCTGTCAAGTCGGGAAGTAACCCAGTTCCCAAAGGACTGCTGATTCGTCATTTGGGAAGGATGGAGAGAGTTTCTCTACATGATCTGAAATCATTGCATTGTATTTATTGGGGGTTCTTCCCTTTTTTTCTTATATCACGTTCAGCTTTGTCACCTTGTTCTATGTTAGAGAACCAGCTGACACAGGGAGCAACCCCTCACCTGTGTACAGTGCACGTACAACGGTATTATAAACCTGGAGGTACTATCACCGCTTAAGTATGAATAAGAATCAGAAAGCATGTCACTGCTTTGGAACCTTATTTAATCTAGAAAACCCAGGAAAGGTTCTGGTTTGCATTTGTGGTTTCACTTTACATGCATACACACAGACATATATATATATATACATGCATATATATCTGTACGTGTACATGTACATGTACATACAAACACACACAAACACATACACACCTACTAAAGCCAATCCTTTGTAAGGCAAGTTGTTTCTGATAGATTCCTTCTGTATGTTGAGCACAGTGAAGTGGACCTTTTAAACTTAAAACCATTTTGTCAGCAGAGTGAAATGAATTTTTTAAACTCAGAATTGGCCAGAATTCTATAAATAACATTGGCTTTTTCATTTGCACTCTGTAAAGATTAAATGTTATCCGATATGTTGGTGTTTCAACCCAGTTAGAACTCCCAACGCTATCCATGTAGTCTCACATTTAAAATCTCCATGCTGGTAAAATCCTGTTCTTTTTTATTGCCACTAACATTTATTCTGAATTAAACATTTATCCTAGATTAAACCAGGTCAAAGAAGTTTATAGAAATTCTGTTACCCTTTAATATGAAAATGATGAATGATTGAAAAATATGATATTCCATAAAAATAGACTTGTAGAGGTCTTATAAGAGTCAATTTTGAACAGTTTACCCGTATTTATTTTATTTTTTAAGTCTTTTTTCTGTACTAAATATAGCCTTACTAACCTATCCTCATATTCTAAGTCTACAAAACTGAAAAAGCAGTGATCATACAAATATGAACAGGAGAAAAAAAAATGCAACGTGTACATAAATTTGTTTACATAACTAATAAGTTCCTGAAACCCAGCCTGCTCGGAGAGGTCTTCAAAAGTCACCATTACCTAACATTTGTGGGTCTGTATCCCCAGAACTGAGTATTCAGGGGTTAGGAGACAAGTCACCATGTTATTGAATTCGGTAGTGCAGAGCAGGAGCAAGGAAGAAGGTGTCTGAAGCCCCAGGGGTGAATTTATACTCAGCAGAAATTCTGTTCAGGAAGAAAGATATATGTCCCAAATCTACATCCATTTCAGGGAAAAACAAGGCCAAGAGTAGGGGTTGTCAGAAGAATATATTCCATCCCCTGAGGAGGTGTGTGAAACATCTTGAGAGTTAGCTTAATTTGACAATCTTCTAAACGGAAGAGAGCACAGGAAAAATGTAAAGCCAAGCAACACATTACTAGATATATGAGCGTGTAGTGGCTATTTTCCCATTCCGTTTCTTAAATGTAGCAGCTACTTTGTGATAAAATTAGGTTGTTTTTTTAAACATTTACTTTGGCATTTTTCCAATGATGAATGATTTAGGGAGTCATTAGTAAAGTTCAATCCTTCACATTCTTTAGGCATCGGCATTCCTCAACTGAAGCATGGACACAAAATTAACGCTCTATAGAAGTTATCAATATTCTTTCTGTAAACTCCTGGGCAAGACTATCTGGAAGTCTGAATGCAGGATAAAGAGACATGAAGGGGAAAATACTGTTTAAAATGTAGCAAGGAATAAGTATCTGAGTTGTTGCAATATTATTTTAATTTTTTATTTTTCCCTTAATTGAAGTACAATGTAACTCCAATAACTGAATGAGAAGCAAAAGATTGTGGAACCAATACTCCCCCATTATGTCAATGCCAGTAAAATAACAGCTTTCTCAGCACTGCTGTCAGAAAGTATTGAATAGGAATGGATGTATTTATTCAAGAACACAGACAGGCACCAGGAAACAGAAAATATATACAACAGAATCAAAGTGGAAAAAAATAGCTTCCATTCATGCCCTGATTTCTATTCCTCTAAGAACTCACAGACCTTCAGTTATTATAGTCTGAAAGGAAGCTCTGCTGCCATTTTTTTTCAGACTTCTTGATTCTTAACTGGTTGCAAAATCTCTTACCTAGAAAACTGCTCCTTCCTACAGTATTTGCCTTGAGGAAACTCACTGATGTCTAGACAGTAGATTCTGGGGGGGAAAAAAAATCATTATTATGTTTCCCCCCTGGAATTTTACTGCCTTTGGACATTTTGCTCCACCTCCTCTTCACAAATGATGCTGGTGTGCTATTCTTCTCTTGGGTTCGTGTTTAAAGAGCTTGTACTGAAATTTGTTTCATTTCCAGTCATTTTCACAGGTTATTTCAGAAATCCCTTAAGGCAAAATGCAATATAGTTGCATTTCTTTATTTGAAAGGTGAATATATTAATAAATTAAAGGTATTTATGAAGCTGAGTTTTCAACAAAATTCAATCATTGTTTACAAATTAGTGAACAAAACTCTTTTTGTAAGATGAAAACTATCAGTATGAAACATAATAAAATTCTGAGCTGGATACATCACAAATAAAGATTAATTTAGCCAAGCATAAGCAAGGCTTTTAAAAATCTGTTAATTACGTTAATATTTGCATTTGTCTTTTGATATTTGAGCTTTAGAGTTTTAAAAATGTGTCTGCCATATGTCTTTTTCAAAAAGAATTCAAAAAGAATTTGAAAGCAGAAATTCCCACGCTATAAGATCTCTCCTGATGCTAATGCGCTAATAAAAAACACTAAAAGAATCCTGTTACGAACAATGACATAACATGTTGTATACTTTTTTAGCTGTTTTAAAACTATCCTTAATCAGTAACAATACTTGGTACAAAATTTTAAGGTCTTGTTTCACAGTAATATATAACACAGTGGAAATTGTGCTGGAAATCGCAGCGTGGTGTCCTACTGAGAGCGAAGTAGTGAAACTGTCTTGAAAGACTCAACAGAGATGGGCGATCTGAGATAGAGTTTTATGCTACAAAGGGAATACGAATAAATGCTTGTTGCCTGTTGTAGCGAGGACAGAAAAGTCTGATCCAAGATATCCTTTCTAGTCCCGTGTTCCTAAAATCATTCCAAGTAGAGTATCCTACATAAAAAGTAACGCCTGATAAAAAGCAATAAAAAATTGCATTTTAGGAGATTTGCATCCCAGTTCCTGTACTAAGATGTTCAGAAAGCTCTGAGAAGCTTCTGATTATCTGCATACTACTATACAGTGGCTCTTCAGAAGTTCATCCATCACATCTGCTACATCCCATCAGCTGTGGCAGTATTTTCTGTGATCTGGGTAGGCCCATGGTAAGACCACCCATTTATCCCATAGAGGTCAAAGAACAGGTTTCAGACTAATTTTCTGCTGCTAATGACTCATCACATTTAACCGACTTACCTACAACCAAGTTTTAACATTCTGCCCGAATCACCATGTTCCCCATCTCATGTAAATTAGGAAATGCTTGATGACAAAATGTTCATAACTGTACGAGTAGCATTTCATATTATTGTATTCATAAATATAATCACCGAAGGATAGAATTATAAATCAAATGGCAATGTGACTTCAAGAAGGATCACAAAATGAAATTTTTATGTCAGTTTCCAATTTGCCTTTTAGCTTTTTCAGGGCGCTGGTCGGAATAGAGGGAGCTGGCATCCAGGGAACTAACTTTGCTTATCCTGAGTGATAGCTATATCTTAGATCATCCTCCTAACTCATAGGCACCTTTGCTGCAGTATAGCAAGTACTTGGGAGGAAAAAACTTATTTCATAAGAGATTAGTCACAGCTATAATTCAGAAGTATATGGGTTATATGTTTTCAATTACTGGAGGGTTTAGGTATCAAATCATTCTCCTTGGCTTTGCTGAGAAATGTTTTATGATGCTGCTTTGTTTCCAATTGATAAGCTAGCAGCTTCTTGTGGCTGCAGGAAAGATTCCAATGACTACTTCATCTGTATTAAACCGTTTGTCATGGGGAGTTAATGGATTAAATAGACTTTTTTTGTGCTTGTGTGTGAATTTAATACAGATCATACTGTTACGAAATGCACTGAAATCAGAAGAATTAATACAAAATAATAACAAACCATTTTAAAAATAAAGATGTCTTAGGAAAAAGCTAGCTACAATGCTATCACTAAAATATTTCAGATATGAATGCAGGAGGTATTTTTATATCTCTGTTCCCGTTTTGGAAAATGTTATTATTTGCATGCCTGTTTCTTCATTTTTATTAGCCATGCAGGATTCCAGAACACTTTATATGAAGAGGGCTTTTTGGTTCTTTTTTGTTTGGTTTGGGTTGAGTTCATTTTTTGCCAAGATTAATAGAAATTCTTTTAAGAATTATGAAGGCATATATGCAAACCTTTGTTTTCAAAATGTTCCTCTGTAGTATTCTAAACCAAATTTTCACAGCATGGTTCAGGTTAATCACAGGTGTATACTCCTAGAGGTTGCACCGAGGACCTATGATGAGCTGAGGTATGATTCCAATGACTCAGATAGATCTTTTCTGCATTTTAGCCACATCACTCAATCACTTCTGAATAAAACTTAAATTATCATATATATAACCTTTCTATTTATAAAAGTAGGTATTTTTAAATACACTCAGAATTAAGATTTAAGGGTTGCATTTACCTTATTTCCTCATAAAAGAAAATAATATTTAGTTCATGAAACTACAGTTAAGTGTTTAACTGATTAAAGATAGTAGACTGAAACAAATAATATATCTACCTCATGGAGCTCATAAAGCAAAAATATCTTCCCTATGGAACAGCTGGGGAAAAAAGATTACCTTTTTTGCATGTAAAAATATTCCTTGTCTCTTTTGAAACGTAGAATCATAGAATAGTTTGGGTTGGAAGGGACCTTAAAGATCATCTAGTTCCAACCCCGCTGCCATGGGCAGGGACACCTTGTTGGCAAACTTGCTGAGGGTGCACTCAATCCCACTGTCCAAGTCACTGACAAAGATGTTAAACAGCGCCAGTCCCAGTACCGATCCCTGAGGAATGCCATTCGTCACTGGTCTCCACTCAGACATCGAGCTGTTGACTGCAGCTTTTTGAGTGCAACCATCCAGCCAATTCCTTATCCACCAAGTGGTCCATCCATCAAATCCATGTCTCACCAATGTAGAGACAAGGATGTCATGCAGGACGGTGTCAAATGCTTTGCACAAGTCCAGGTAGATGACAGCAGTTGCTCTTCCTTTATCCGCCAACACTGTAACCCTGTTGCAAAAGGCCACCAAATCTGTCGGGCACGATTTGCCCTTAGTGAAGCCATGTTGGCTGTCACCAATCGCCTCCTTATTTTCCATGTGCCCTAGCACAGTTTCCAGGAGGATCTGCTCCATGATCTTGGCAGGCACAGAGGTGAGACTGACTGGCCTGTAGTTCCCCAGATCTTCCTTTTTTCCCTTTTCAAAATGGGGGTTATGTTTCCCCTTTTCCAGTCAGTGGGAACTTCCTCTGGCTGCCACGACTTCTCAAACGTGATGGATAGTGGTTTAGCAGCTTCATCCGCCGGTTCCCTCAGGACCCACGGATGCATCTCATCAGGTCCCATGGACTTGTGCACCTTCAGGTTCCTTAGATGATCTTGACCTTGATCTTCTCCTACAATGGGCGGTTCTTCATTCTCCTTGTCCCTGCCTTTGTCTTCTGTGACGTGGGCAGTGTGGCTGGAGCACTTGCTGGAGAAGACTGAGGCAAAAAAGTCATGGAGTACTTTAGCTTTTTCCATGTCCAGGGTAATCAGGTCTCCCGTTTCCTTCCAGAGAGAGCCCACATTTTCCCTGTCTTCCTTTTAACACCAGCGTACCTATAGAAGCTTTTCTTGTTGCCCTTGACATCCCTGGCCAGATTTCATTCTATCAGGGCTTTAGCTTTCCTAACCTGGTCCCTGGCTGCTTGGACAATTTCTCTGTATTTCTCCCAGGCTAACTGTCCTTGCTTCCACCCTCTGTAGGCTTCTTTTTTGTGTTTGAGTTTGTCCAACAGCTCCTTGTTCATCCACGCAGGCCTCCTGGCATTTTTGCCTGAGTCCCTCTTTGTTGGGAGGCGATCCTTGAATATTAACCAGCTTTCTTGGACCCTTCTTCCCTCCAGGGCTGTATCCCATGGTACTCTACCAAGCAGATCCCTGAAGAAGCCAGAGTCTGCTCTCCCGAAGCCCAGGGTAGTGAACTTGCTGTGCACCCTCCTCGCTGCCCTAAGGATCTTGAACTCCACCGTTTCATGGTCACTGCAGCCAAGGCTGCCCTTGAGCTTCGCATTCCCCGCTGGCCCCTCCTTGTTGGTGAGAACAAGGTCCAGCACAGCACCTCTCCTTGTTGCCTCCTCTATCACTTGGAGAAGGAAGTTCTCATCAACACATTGCAGGAACCTCCTGGATTGCTTATGCCCTGCTGTGTTGTCCCTCCAACAGCTATCGGGGTGGTTGAAGTCCCCCATGAGGACCAGGGCTTGTGAACGTGAGGCTGCTCCTATCTGTCTATAGCAGGCCTCATCCTCTCGGTCTTCCGGGTCAGAGGGCCTGTTGAGTCCTACAGCAAACTAATGGACTCTAGTGAATGGCCACTTCACATAGGTATTTTATGTAAAAAATTATGAAATATTAATTTACGTTATCTCCAAAATGCTTTACAATAGTTATGCAGTACAGAAAGTATAATTAATGAAGCATATACTGATGTGAGTTCAGCAAGATCTGCAAATCCGCCTCTGCACTATCCTAAGAACTTGACAAATATCACCAAATGAAAACATTCAAATTAACCTGAAATTTGAATACTATTATCTCATCCTTCTCCATACTACCAGGAGAAATACAACCACAGTTATTAAAAAAATCATAAAAAAATACACCTTTCATTGAACAAGATTACGTTTTCAGTCCTATAGTTGTAATTACCAATGGGGCTAAAATACTAGTAGCCCTGTTGGAGTTTCTATACATTAAAATGGACATATGTAACTATCTTTTCATTCCATGCCGCAAAGCTACCTATTCAACACCCAAACACATCTCTAGCAGCCATTAGAATTTCAGTAAAGCAGTTAACAAGTCTACTGCAAATTAATACTGACATGACACCATCATACTTGCATCCAACTATATGCACTATGTGCAGTATATATAGTGCATAAACTATATGCAATACATATAGTGAATATAGGCAAAGAAAACACTCTGTTCTCCTGCTCTACTTATCCTTGAGATTGTTTCTATACACAAAGGTACGGAGTTTGCTCCTTTTGCTCTTAGGCGAATAGCTTTATATGAGATAAGAAGTACCAAATTAAGTGCTTCTATAAACCGATTTAGGATAACAAAGAATATAACCTGTCGGAATCTGTGTCCCCTGCTCTGTGCCAAGTAGATAATAAGCTACCCTAATGAGGCAAGTAAGTAAGTCTTGGTGGACACATCCTAGTAAAACATAATGAGTTTTTAATTAGATTTCTAGAACCATATCAGAACCTCCTTATGGAGGCAGAAGTACCTCATTACCAAAGATACGCATTCCACTAGGAATATGTTAAGTTTGGCTTCATGCTGCTTTTTTTTATAGAATTAGCAACAAACCTGCTTGTTGCATCTCACCCATATGTCCAGGCTGTGCTCTGCCACATCACCCTGTGACTGCAGAACGGAGACCCTCCCTACAAGCACCGATGGCCATTGCTGAAACCTATGCAAGAGTCACATAACAGACCAGATGTTGAAACTTGCACAGGTTTATACAGCTGAACCAATTTGGCTGTTAGTTTTCCTTCTCCAACAGAGAAACCATTTTTGTCTCTCATGTTCAGCACCAACATGAAATACATCATTAAATATTTGCTTTCCTGCTTGTGGTTTGGCCATAACAGTACATGAACAGATGTGTCACCTCTGTCCTGGTCTGTATGGTGGGCTATTAGTATGCTCTACAGGTCACTGTTAAGAGAACTATTTAACAAGTGTTAGAGACCTGTTTAACAACCCTCTGAATAAACGTACACAACCCTTGAAGATTTGCTGAGAGTAGATTCAATCACATTCAGATGGAAAGCTTTGAGGCTGGGTTACAAAAAGTCAGCATAAAAAGTCCATGATTCTAAATTACCGTATTATACAAAACATGTATAATCAGTAGAGAAAACAGTGCCATGTGGTATTTTAGTTGGGAGTGTAAATGAAAGAATTTGTGCCATGCAACCCCTGTTGGGAGAGCTCCATTAAAACATCCATCTAGGCATCAAACCAGCTTATTTGAAACATTTGTTTAAGCAGTAGAAACGCATTAACGAACTAAATCAGCCTAATACCAAAACGTAATAAGCAGTTTGACCCCTTTCAAGATCAATTATTTTCACAAAGTAGGTTTCCATCTTCAGTATGTTGGCAGAATGTCAGCATCTAAACAAAACCCATCAGAGTGATCTCTGTTTCATATTTTGAAGCATTTCATTACAATGAACGCAGAAGCACTCAACTGGATCAAATTATTATTTGCATTGTTGAAAGCCAGTAAGACGTTGACCAAATTCTTTCCCTAAACAAGGCAAGTAGGAAAAGTTCTAGAAACTGCAGAGTTATATTATTGGCTACTGAATAGCTGTGTCACTGAAAACACTGGTTCAACCCTTTGGATGTATACTTTATCTCACAGAGAAGGGATACAAGCCAGGTGCTAGAGATTCATCAAATCCTATGCCAAGAAAAGAACATACATTGTGCCATGGAATAAAAAAAGATGGCTAGGCTTTTGGATAATGGTCAATTAACCTTTTCCACAGCAGCCAGAACAGGAAGGGAAAAAATATTGATCCTGTCATAATCGGTAACTCCTGTACGACACATGCAGCACACATTTCAGACTCACTTCTGTTATTCTCCTATACAGTCAAAATAGTAAGGTGTTTTAACACAAATAAATGGTCATTTCACAATTTAGCAGAAGCAGAAATGCTTTGATAGGATGTGAGTGTTTCAGTGTTTCATAAATTCTCCCCCACTGTTAAAAGATTAAATGTCTGAAAACCAGAAAGTGTGACTTACTGTAAAAAAAAAGGATGGTATTGACTACTGTACTAGGTTTTCTAATCTGACTGAAATTCAGAAAGTAAGTCATTGGGGAAGAGGATGAGGCAGAGATTGTTGGTAACTTTATTTGTACATGAGCTGCATGTTAAACCCAGGGCTCTGGTTTCCTGACAGTATCTTAAGAATGATGATTGCATGGCCTGCCCTTTTTTTATTTATGGCTCCAACTTTCAGGGTTTAGCTCTAAACAAGAGCACTACTTCTAATATGTGTTACAAAATACTCTTGAAGATTTACAAAGATATTTATGAGCAACCAAATACTCTATGTGTGTGAGACTATGAACTGTGAGTAAGGTAGAGGTTCTGATTCCCCCCCCCTCCCCACCACTTTCCACAGACACAATAAAATTTCCAGCCACAGCGAGAAGCAGTTGAAAAAAATTTAGTGAATATATTACCTAATAAAAACAGAGTTTTCTGTTCATAAAGTGTTTTCAAGCCAATTCTGATTAAAAATGTTCATGATTTTCTATGCAGATGCCTGGAATAAATTGCCTAAAGTGGTTTCAATTAGGTATTGATTATTTACTTCAGCCAATAAGTATTAAATTTTTAAAGTGTCTGATAAATCATTGAAACATCAGGTATTGTTTCCTTTCCCTCACTGGGTCACAGTAACTGTTAAGTATAATCACTATTTATCTTTGTTTAGCTATTCTATCTGCATAGAGATAGTGTAGTTTCTGAGAATGTTTTGAAGATAAGATCGTTTCTATCAAACAGCTGTTAGTAATGCAACTAATGCTCGTGACAGCTAATTGTCAGCATTTCACTAAATATTTCAAAAAAGCAAGTACAGTTTTTTGGCTTGTACAAAGAATGTGTTGTTTCGGCGGGTTTCTTCTTTAACACTGTAACAGTCCAATCCTTTTGGCTAAAGAGAATAGGAAAAAGTAAAGCAGCTCTGGTCCTAATCTTATTTTGTATGCTCAAAATATTCTGTCTGAAGACAGAACCCAAACCGAGAATGACAAAAATCTGTGTGTTCCAGCTATGAGGAAAGATAGTGTGAGAGACCAAAGCAAAAGCTCACGCTCTTTTGTTAGCGTGCAGCCAACAGCAAGTTGTCCAGTCAGGTCCCAAAACGCCGCACGTCCACACAGCGCAGCAAGGTGTCAAGCCGAAATACGAAGTTAAGCGCCCAGAAGCGAGATATTGCTATCGGCGCAATGCTGGTACAGCTGCGCAGGGCTGGCTGTGTTGCCTCCAGCCCTCCAACTATCTCATTCAAAGCTGTATCTGGCCGTGGTGTGACAATACGTTAAACTGTCCGCCTGGCTTCTGGTGACAGATCAGAAATAGTGTGGCTAAATAATGCGAAGTGCCAGTGCAGATCGCTTCTGTTCTGCCATTTCAGATACGTTCAAGCACGCCGATGAGTTAAGTTTTTATCAGGTGCTCCCTGCCAGATCAAGCTTTGTCTGTTCTCCTGCATGGAACATAAAACACATAAACGTTGGCATAAATTGATATCATGTATTCTGGCTAATTTGACAAAATAAAAGCGTTTGCCCAAGCCTAGCTAGATCAAATTGGTTCTTTGTTTCTTCCAGTAGCACGCCGGTCTGATGGGGGACACATGACCTAAGGACACGTGAACAGACGTTTAATGTGTAATATAGACATAAAGAAAACAACACCAGCAAATAAACAAAACACAGAGATCTGCACAACACTTCCTTCCTTACTTGGAATCCAGTGGATTGCTTACAACTGCCCTCTATTGCTTTTACACATATCTGGAAAGAGAAACTGTGATCGTACTAAGCTGATCAACGACTAACATGACTGATAAGAGAATAATAAACGTGTTTATGATGGCCTCTAAATTGCCAACATCTGGGGTTTCCCCGACACTTCGTATTTAATGTTTTAAATTCCCTACCTTGAAAACAAGTAAAGATAAAACAATCTCATGTTTCATTACATCTTTTGCCCTAATATATTTACATATATTTATATAAAGTAGTATATATCTCATATCTGTGCATAACTAAGTGTATGCATATATTTAAAAAAAGTCAGTTTTAATCTAATATTTATGGTTTTGGAGAAAGTTTAGAAAAATCATTTTGGTCAACCCTGAAAAGTCAAAACTAGAAGGAAAAACAGAACAAAAACATTTTATTCTTCCCTCTCATCACCTTAAAGCCTCATGATTTAAAAGATCATTGAACATTTGGTCTTGGCAGCTGTCATAATCCACAGTTTTGCGTTTACTCTTATAAAAAGTTCAATCAATTATGAATAGTGAACAAATTACTAAAAAATGCATAGTCTTTCCATGAATGATACACAAGATCTAAATTTGTCAGATAAACTGTTCCTAAAAATATTTGGCTTGGCTCTAAGCAAACAACAGATATAATGAAAGTAGACTGTAGTTTTGGTTTTTTCTTTATTTTCCTGAAATATTATTAGAAATACAGTTAAAGAGTTTTAGAGCTTTTTTGGCAAGTATGCCTTGACATCTTGAGGATTTCATTTGTCATGTGTGGAGTTAGTAGGCTGGAAAGAAGAGATAAGTACATGTAGGCAGACCAAGACAGTTACAGTCCTTAAAGTGGAGTTTTGCCTTGTTAACTGGCTGCATTAAACCAAAAATATAAAAAAATAAATAAATAAAAAAGGATCGGAGGTTTCTTGTTTATTGTCTCTCAATGATTTCCACATTACATCTGCTCAGTTCTCTGTTTAAATGTAAAAAAGCTGTGGTATTTCCCTCTAACTGTTCCGTTCTCAAACTCATCCTAGACTCTGAAAGTGAAGCTGGGTTTTCTCTGGCTCACACGTCTCCTACAAAGCCCCTGCAATCTGCCTGTTGTTAGGAATTTGGTTGATGATGTGCCAGCTGGAACCAAGCCCGGTTCATTCCCTGAGAACTGCATTGGTTCTGCAGTGCAACAAAAGGCACAAGGAACAGCAGTTTGCTCCACCGAAGAGGCTGAGCACGTCAACAGATAAAGTAGCACGTGTTGTTACCGTTGTGACTCTGCTGCTCTAGATTGCTTAGTCACCTTGGGCAAATCACTCCCCTTGCCCTTGCTGTCATCCCTACGTCCATAAAAAGAAATAGTCTGTCAAGCAGATGATCTAAAATAGGGCAGAGACTGCATAATCATTGCTTGATGTAAAGGTAGTCAGGAAAGGGCTATGCAGCCTAGTCTTTTTTTAAATTAAAAAACATGGCTTTCAAAATAGAATAAAGCTGAATGTACTTTCTTATAAATTATACACTAACTCTCATGTGGAGAAAAGTAGTATCTAAAGAGCTAATCATCCTGGCATTAAGTCAATTAACATAAATAACAAAGTTGAGGACAGGTAATGCATAAAAACATTAACAATTATCTACCATTTTCAAAGACACTATTGTAGCAGTTACTAGAGCAAACCACAATCACTGAAATTTTATATTCTATAGGAAGTTATTTGATGGTATCATAAAGGACTGTAAAATTTCCTAATTAGAACTGATTTAAAACCAGACAAAAGATTAAACTGAGGAGACCAAAAAAAAAAAAAAAAAAAAAAAAAAAAAGAAAAAGAAAAAGATAAGGTGGAACTGGAAACAAAAGAAAGATAAATGCCTAATGATATGCATTCACTCTGGGCTAGCAGTCCTTATATACTTGTTGCATGCACTATGCTAATCTGTAAAAAAAAACTTTCTTCCTGCCGTACCAAGAAAGAACAGACAAAAGATGTTGCAATTTCTTTGTACTTGATGTCTTATGCCTTTCTTCATCATGTGACTAAAAGAAATTACATTTAAATTCTGTTAAAACCTTTAAAACAATACATTTCTAATATTCACCATGACTTGGAATATTTTTGTGTTGTCCACTGTGGTTCCTGCAAGACTCAAGAGTTAGACACCAAGATAGGAAGAGTGGAAATAGAAGTAGTCTTTGGTGCTCTTTAAATTGCTGATATTCTTGCCAAAGTCTTCCATCAACACACAACATACACTTGCCAGATGAGAGCAGTCATGATGAGATCAAAGCCTATCATGAGCAGCTGGCTATTTTCTAATGTTATTTTGATGTAGAAAGCAAACTGATGGTTGCGATGGACGTTTTACAAAGTTTCAGATTTCTTGAAGAGAGAAGGTTAAAACTCCACCTGGGAGCATCTGTTCATGAATGTCTGTTGAAGGATAGAGCACACATTTAAGTACTAAACTTCCAAGGGAGTTAATGGAGGAAAGTAACTTTTTAGAGACTTCACTTAGTGCTCGGGAAGGAAGCTCATGAAGACGGTCCATTATTAAAAAGCTGATTCTAGAACACTCAAAAGGGAAAGAGATAATTTTGAAAGAAACTGCCCCTCACTACTCTGGCATATAATTTGACTCACACAGAGGAAGAGTCTTCCTCATTTCAGTTCTCTGCCATTTCATCAAAGGTGACAAAGCAGGGAGCAGATACCATGTAGTCTGAAGGAGGAAACATGCATTTCAGGACACAACAGCTTGAGTGTTTTCCCCTGGTCCAGCCTCATAACTGACATCTACTCACCAGCGAATTTAACTTCCAAGGGCAAAAATTTTCTGCTGCTTGGAAAAGAGTCAGTAAGAATTAAAAACATAATGAAAAACAAGAGGTTTGGTTTCTTCCATTTTCTTTTTTTTTTTTTTATGAAGAAGGTCCAAACAACTTTAATGATGTCCTTTGTTTTTACAGCCCTTAATTCTCCTCCTCAGCTCCTGGCTGTTTTGAAGTACTAGTTTTCTGTTTACTTTTGTTTTCACCATTCTGCTGAGCTTCTGTCAGGGATTACACTTAAACCTTACTTGCCAATTTGTTATGCTGTTGAAGGCTTTATTGTAAAACAAAAAAAAAGGAATTTGTATGAAGATTTTACAAACTTACTTTTAAAAAGCAGGTATTGAAAATGACTGGATAGAGAATGAAACTATATCCTCTATTTCTCTATGAGAAGAACGTGCTCTCACGTATACAAAACTTTACACACAGCTTTTTTTCCTAGTAATAATTTAACTCGTTCTTTCCTATCTTAATCATACTCTTTCACTTCTGATTTCTTACCAGCTCATCAGAAGTGATTTCTTTAGAGAGGCTATAAAACTATAATCCATTTTAATAATCCCTTGTAAAGAGATTGCAAGCATAAAAGTTTATTCATACTCCCTGTTAATGTCTTGATTAAAAAGGGTAAGAAAAAGACAGCTATGAATATGGCGTCTATTCTGTGCCATCGTGGTTGCAAAATCGTTACGTAATAGTAAATAACCTATTTTACTATGAGGGCAACAGAGATGTTGTTACAAGGGTCATTCTATACCATTCTCGCTCTTCTCTGCCTGTCATGATCTCGTTACCTCTCATGTATGACACATGGAGGAAACTTAAACTAGGGTGATGAAATATGAAAGGAAGTGTCTGCTGGTGTTCAAAACTGAACCAAACACGTCTTTACTCCAAGTAGGCAGATGTGTAAGTGCCTGTGGATGCCGGTGCATGCTGGTGCTTTGAAAAGGTCAGCATTTCTAAGGAAACAAGTCTGTCTGACAGAAGTCTAAGCCAGGCTTGTGAGTATATATCTACACTGGAAAAAAAAGATAAAGATCAGCAGTCCCTGAGCTAGAAA
This sequence comes from Astur gentilis, assembly GCF_929443795.1. NCBI lineage: Eukaryota > Metazoa > Chordata > Aves > Accipitriformes > Accipitridae > Astur > Astur gentilis. The sequence goes on from NC_064913.1 coordinate 9,125,562, forward strand.
AGATGTGGCTGACAAGCCTTCATGGCACAGAGCAGCTCCTTGTGGCATTAAATTCAGATCTAGAAACAACACGGTTCATTTGAAGAAAACGCATCTGAGCCAGAACATCCTGCCTTTGCAGGGCAGCTCTACTACTCGCCCTGCTAACCCCTTCAGCCCCAGGGGAGGTACGCACATACTCATTTCTGCGTTTCCTTGAGTAGTCCAGGCAGAACCACCTCAAATCCCCCTGCACCTGCTGGTGTAGGCGCAACCTTAGAAAAAAGTTGCCTTGCAGTCCATGGAGCTGTGTGAAATAGTTGGAAGCTTGCACTGGCGCGGTTGCACCCTCTGATGAAGCCTTTTTTTCTATCGTATTGCTGTGGTATGCCTCGGAAACGGAACGTCTCCCCTGCAGGAGCAAAGCAGGGTGCAGCAGAATGCAAATTGTCCTCTCAGGCCAAGAGCAGGAGCAGCAACCAGGAACCACTCCGAGCCTTTTACTTCAGTTCCGCAGCACTCAATTCTAAAAATGAAAATTAGCATGCACAGAAAAGCTTGTAATAATGAAGCACAAGGAGAAGAATCTATTAAAAAGCCTATCTGAAGACTTAGAATGAAATATTTCAATAGGCCCCTGGTATAAGTTTTAAAGAGTAATTAAATTGTACTTGTTCAGTCAAGCTGAATTCACAGGATGACTAACAGCAGATCCTAGCTATTAGCATAGCAGTTTAAATAACTGCAACTGTAGTACATTTTCTGTTGTCCCTTTTTAGTGTAAGCAATATGGTTTACAAAAGATTTATACTGAGAAATTAGTACTGTTATGGCAAAACTAAACATTGCAATATTATGTATTTAAAAGAAAGTAGATTCCTTATAATGACTTTCAGCCTTTTATCATTATTTCCAGTATTTCAGAAGCTCAGAAACAGGAATACGCTCTGGGGGCAATCAGGCACAAACGGGGCATTTGTTCTTTAGCTAAATGCAATCTCTATTTGGCTGCCTCCCTGTTACCTTTGAGATATAAATCCTCGTGAGGCCTCAGTCAGATGCAGTAATGTTCCAATAAGTCAATCTAGTGGGATGCCTGTTCTGATTATCCTGATTCATCTTCAGTGCAAGCTGCTGATATATGCATGTAATAATATACCAGTGGGGAGTATTGAAGAAAATCTGGCTTTTATATAATTAGACATTTGCTATAAAGCAATACAGAGTTATATAATCATCCTAGTAGACACAAACCAAGCTTTTCTTTGTGTGCTACTGAAGCATGGATGATTTGTTATGCATTATGTTCAACAGATTTATTCCTTTGCTTCGCTGATTATATATGAAGATATCAATAATCGAAGCCTATAGAATTCAAACTATTATGACAAGATTTGAGGGTATTGGAGCATGTCCTTCTAGTGTAGGTGTAATTTATACTGTGAGAAGATCAGATTTGTTGGTATTATTTATTCTAGCTCCTTAGATGAAGAAAGCTGTAGTAGCAGAAGCCATTTATGTGATATAAATGTCCCTAATGAATATGCAGTTGCTTCCAGGAAAACATTTTGTAAGAGTCGAGTCCCTAACCAGTATTGCCACACGGGCAAGTGTTTCTAGTTTAAACGTGGTCACAATCTTAGTCACTGCACATATTCCAGACAAATACAGTTTTCAGGGGAAAATGAGCACCCACCCTGTGGATTCCCAATAGTAAGAGTATCAAAATTCCTGAATAATTAAGGGAAATGTCTGGAAAAAACCCTTTATAGTTAGAAGAGGTCAGGTCCCCTGCTAAGTAGCTCTGAGAGACTGAAACCTTCAAGAAATAAAGAAAAAAAGATGTTTCCCTGAAAAACTGAAATGTTTTTCGAGAGCGATGTTCATCCCTGTAGATGGTGAGGAATAGGTGCCAAACATTATTACTCTCTAAGACAAAATCCCCACTTAGGGCCTGTGTATCTGCATTCAAACAGCTGCCAGAGTTTTGAATCACAAAAGAAATGTTTCCCAACAGGAGAAATTTTACATACCTACCTCCCATTGATTCCAGTACCATGAAACACAGTTTCCACATTCAATAAATACTTTCACTGTTGTAAAGACCATCACAGCACTATTAAAATTATTCTGATTTAAGGTAATCGCCAGCTGGTTCTCCTGTATGCCAACATCTAATGGAGTGCAAATATGGGCAGGATTTAGTGGCACAATAAATAACCACAGCTAGAAGAGCAGTCCTCCCCACAACTAACCTGCAGGGCCCAGTGTAGACTGTGTCTCATCTGCATTTACTTAGAATTTAAATTAAAGACTTAATCACTATTAGTACTGTACACACTGAAATAAAAAAACGATTGTGTCTTTCCGTTTATTTTGTCTATGTCGGCTTCTTCAGCAGCAGTCTGCCTTGATCTGTTCTTTGGTAGCACATGTCAGAAGATGTTCCTAGTGATGTTCTACCATGCAGCTAGAGGCTACCAAGAGGGCACTAGTGATCATTTAGGGTAATAACGAAATCCATATATAGTCACATTTGGCCACTGAGAATGTAGTGAGCTATAAAAATAGACTTATTTAAAACCATGGAATTTCTTTTCCCTACCTCACCCATTGCATTTTGTATTCAATACTGAAAAAATTTATGTTGCTGCGCATCAGTGGGACTCTTCTTTGGACTTGAGTACCTGATTGTGTTTTGGCTCTTAAACACCTACAATCTTACTGCCTTCTTTTCTTCCACTTAATGCAAATAGAATAACCACTTACGTGTCTTGAGGATAGAACACTATAAAATGACTGTAAGGGATGTGAAAGAGCATATTGGATTTCACAAGAATGATTGATCTACATTGCTTCTTAATTGGCTCTAGTAGCTATTTATCATCACTTACAGAAGATCTAAAATCAATGGAGATTTTTATGAAATGTACAGACGTGTCAAATGAACACATGCATGCGGTATAATAACAGTAATAAGTCTCTTGCAAAAGGCTGTGCAGCAAACTCCCTTTAGAAATTATCAGATACATCGTAAGACCTGATAGAAAATTCACAGGGGAATAGTCAGTTTTGCTTTTATTTTTTTCTTCTTCTTTTTCTTTGTAGGTATGAAGTCAAACTCCAACTGCCAAATACTTAAAGTAGCAAAAAGGATGCAAAGACAATATGGGAAGAAAATCTACTTTGCTATATCCTTTAGCTTTCAAGAAAATAAAGATGGAGAGTGAAAAAACCTAACCAACTATTTCGTGGTTTCTGCCTGATCACACGGAACAGCCCAGAACACAAACAGGAAAAAGATTAAAGACACTGAAATGAAGGATTTCCACTTAGGGATTTGCAGCTGAGTCACCTCTATGCCAAAAACATATCTGTGTACTCATGTAAGCAAGTCAAATGGACATACCTACCTACTTGTCTGTGTGTTGATGGATTTGGTTCAATCTGAAGCCATAAATACTTGTTTGTGCACAAACACTTTGTAAAAATAAGGTGTAATCTGTTCCTGTTCAATTTAATTCCAGGTTTTTGTAACGTAATGCAGAATGGTAACTTTGCCAAGTCTATACAGAACCAAAACCTGTCTAGTGACATCAGCAAGCGACTCCAGGAAGAGCAAGAATTTTTTCCCATTGTCAAAAAATACATGTCAAATTACTCTCATCTGTGAATGTGCAAATGTGTGAACAATCAATAAAAAAATACAGCAAATGTTCAGGAAATGTTGTTAATTTATTCTGGCAATTTAGATTGTAGTTTAGGTTTCTTTCTATCATACCTTAGAATGTGTGCCCTTACTATAAAAACACTGCAGGATATTTTATAAAAGAATCTAAAGATGCTTCTATACTGTAGCACTCTCTTTTAATTTACCTTTCTTCTAAGATATCTGGGGAAATCTTCGCTTATGGAGGAGAACACACTGGGTTTTATGCCAATCTTAGGGAAAATAATTTTTCAAAGCAATTGTGTTACATATTTTTAACCTAAGACAGCGAAATAGCACACAGTTGCAAGGTTTCATTTCAAGACACATGAACACCTCATTGATCTTCAGATCATGCCGTAGTATATGTAAAAGGTAGGAATTCTTACAGATAATTTAATCCTGGCTGAATCATGTAGGTGTGAAACGATATGTGACTAGCACAATTAAATAATAAAGATGTTATAGAGCTATCAGTTTTCATATATCTATACATCATTGTGTACGCATAAGGAGTGCAAAATTTTTCTCAGCTAAGCTAAGCACACAAAGTTGATGTGGAAAAGCATCCACACTTAGATCCAGAAGCCTCAAATCATCACAACTTCCAAAAGTCTTGCAAAGTTCAGGAATATTTGGACAAGAAAGCTTGAAGATGTACCTATACCCAGTAAGTGTTTACATCACCATTCATACCTGATTTCTTCTATGCTCAAAAATGATTTTTTTTTCTTTATTCTGAAATTAAATAAATAATTACATTTAAAATTCTAGGAGGAGTTCATTTTACTAAATCAAAAAGATATGGGGGGGGGGGGTCAGCAGTGAAAGAGAAAACAGCAAGTAGAATTGGGATATTAATTTTCATATAGCACACTCGCTTTATGAAATAACTTTTTATGCAAATAACATCTTTGACATCCATCAAGCAGGGAAGGAGAGCATCTGGCAGGGAAGGTGAGCTGAGGGTGACAGCAAGGCCTCCCCAACAAGGGACACGTTCCCCCCTACCCCGAGGAGCGGAGCAGAGCAGGTCTGGTGACGACGGCCGGGGCCGGACAGGTCCCAGGACAAGCCAGGGAGCCAGTTGGGGAAGGATGGGTCCGGCCAGGGCGATGAAAGGCACAGGCACGGCCGTGACGGAGCTCAGGCAGGGACCAAGGGTCTAAATCGTCATCCGAGCAAGGCGGGGGCTCAGCTCATCTCTCCTCACTACCTCTGGGGCTTCCCAGCGGTCGGATCCAAAATTACGTGGCTGCACCACATCAGAGCAAACTCCGAACGGAGTCAGCTAAATCCCTGAGCGGGCTGTTATGAAGCTGAAAAGGATGAGTACAAAGGAAAAGAGTTCAGGGCAGTTAGATCCTGCTGCACTCAGGGCCCTGAGAAAGAGCATGGCCTAGAGAGAAAAAGCAAGAAAATTGTTTCAGGTTTCACTGAGATATCCCAGCAACAGTCCAAACTGGCGACTGTAAGCAACTTGTTTGGACGAAGAATATTTATTAAAACCGGTGTGTGACTTCTCTTTGAATCATAGCGTTTGACTTCTGGAGAAAAAAAGCCCTGCAGATCTCTAGCTAAATATTCCCCATGGGCAGTTTCCACAATGTGCTACTGTTGTGCTGCATGAGGAGTATACTTCTGTCGTCTTCTACCGCTTCTGTCTAGAGATTGTTTCCCACCTGGTCTGTACCTTCCTCCGAGCAGTTGCTGTGTTTGCTGAACTGCTGCAGACTGCCGCAGACATCTCCAGCCACGGTGCTTTTGCAGAAATGTTATTTATCAGTAAAAGCCACCATACAGAGGAGACTGTATATGGACAACTATGGCTCTCATGAGAAACGAGAGTAAAACTTCCTAATCAGGTTGTTGTCGGAGAAGTGGGCTTTTTTTCTTATAGTTTTGAACAAATAAGAGGCACTTTTATTACACAGATTTTTTTTTTTTTAAACAGGTCGTAATTTCCCTCATAAAACTTCTTTCTTCTCCCTCAGTTACACAAACATGACCCACACATGCCTCACCCAGTTAAAAGACCACTTTCCAACAAAAGAAATTTTATGAGCCAATTTTTCAGGTGATTCTTAAATAATACCTTATTTAGTTTCTTCCTATTATTATAGCCCAAATTTTTACCTCTGTCCAGAACATGACCAAGCAGGGTTAGCATCAGCATATACGGGGCTGGGCAATTCTCTGGCTATTCCTGTGCCAGGGAAGAACATCCTAGTAGGTGGACATAGTGTGAAGAGATACAGCCTCCACAGCCAACCTGATAAATATTTGAGGGACTTGTCAAGTTTTGCCCTTGCAACAGTACTGCCTGTTTGTGAAAATTTTTAACAATAGAAAGAAGAATGGATCAAGCAGCAGTTTGTAAAGCACAGAAGAGTGAGAAAAAGATCATAGCTGTGCTGCAGTGTGGCGTATGTGGGTACGTAAATGCAGTCAGACCCAGGTCATATGCTAGGTGAAACTAAGCCTCTGAATTATTATTTTCATCTCTGTACTTTACAGAATCATATTCTAACTGGGCTTGTCATTATAGAATAGCTAGATCCTAGATTTAACTTTGATTTAGTCTCTCATACAGGGGTTAATTTCCTAGCAGTTAAAGCTCCTTGTGACACTGTTTCCATCTTCTCTTTTTAGTGGCTTGAATTTTGTGTTGAATGTGTTCGGGATTCAGATAATAAAGAGGAATAAATCAAGCTGTCACCTTGCTGAATGAGACTGACAAGACTCATCAAGATAATGACTGAGTACTGTAGGCAATATACAGATTAATTTCGGATTTCTTTAAGTCTATCTGACATTAATATTAATTGCTTAGCTTTTGCCAAAATTCAGGGTTAAGTACAAGAGGAAGAGAACATTACCTTGGTAGTGCACGTACACTATTAGGTAAGCTGGATTCAGCTTCAAGATAACTCTAAACTACCCTTTGGAAGAGGAGATAAACACTGAAGGAATTAAAATATTAGAATTATGTACATTTTTTTTAACATGGGTTCAGAGTCATGACTAACATTGTCTATGGTTAATATTAACCAACCCTTCCCCTAAAACACTGTTTTAATTTGCTTTGCTGAACTTGAACCACTCAAGTTGATAATTCCTTGCAGAATGACTGCGCCTCAGGCTGAAATGTCTTTGAAAACACCACTTAAAACAGTTCAGATGTTTCTGAGAACACGATCAGAGAAGAAAAATGTATTGTTTTGCACTTACTGAAAAAGTCAATACAATTGTTTTACGAAGATATTGTACTATCTCTCTGTTTCAAAGCATGAACTGGAACTCCAGTCATAATAAGCCTTCTCCTAGTGAAAATAAACTAAAATTTGGATCAATTACATATCTCTGAAAACTGCATTTTTCTCAAATTTTCAATATAAATGGGTAGAATTTGACAGCTGAAATCCCAAAGATGGTATTGATGTTTTTCTAAAGGTCCATTCCAGGGCAGAAGGTAGCAAACAGGAACATATATAAAATTCTTCCTCTTAATTTTAAGGGTCCATTATGGCTTCAGAAGCAGAAAATGTGAGCTCTGAATCTAAGATTTGTACTGTAAGGCAAAGAAGTATGACTTAATTGAAGAGATTCAGGTTAAGGTTGCACAGGTAAGTGTAAATATGGAGGTAACTCTCTTGAGGGTTAATGATTACTGAATGATGACTTTGCATCTTTAGTGTCTTTGTTTATTTGGTCATGCTCGTTTTAATACAGTAATATATCACCAGCATGCTATACATACACACACATATGTATATGAAAATTATTATTATTGGTGGCAAAATATAAAAAAGAATACCTTACATCTTTATGGCAGTGAAAAAAAAAAAAACAACAGCTGCCTAATCTGTGCAAACAAAAGAATGAAATGAAAAGATGCTAAGAGGAAGAAAGAAAACTTAATTCGCTTCTGTAATCTTTTCTCTTGGAAATGAAAAGCAGTTTTCATTTTTTGCACCAAAATGATATCAGGTGTATAATTTTGACCACAGTTCCATTGTTCTGCCAGCAACAGCTGCAGCAAAAGAACATAGAAATGAGTTGAATTTTACTCTCTCAGTTAAACAGGGACATTCCAATAGCCTGAAAATTAGGGTCACCAATAGAAAAAGCAGCTGATTCCCCTTAATTTTTACTGTTCCAACAAACCTTAGTTTAGTTTCCAAAGTGCTTGCCTTTTTCACCTGCTTGTGGTTTTAAGCCTCTACTTTTCTCTCTTTTTGTTCTAGCCAAACTTTCAGACAGAGGTAATTTTATAAAATGTTTGGGTTTATTTTTTTCTCTGTATGAAATCTTTAAAGGCTTTGGTATGTTGCTAACTTCCTACATATTAAATCTCTTCTATTTTTTCATTTAGGATTGTTCTATAATCAATTAATCATTTTGTTCTTTTACTCTCACTCTGTAGATATTCTACCAGATATTCTAGTTCTTCAAAATCTTTTACTTTGCTATTTTATTTCTTAAAAAGGCAACAATGGAATCAATGCATGAGGGATATTTGAAATTACATTAAAAACATCAATATTCCACAGTCCATTTACCAGAAAAAATAGTGATTAATGCTGTTTAATTTCCTTTATATTTTCTAGGGTCTTTGTTCTTTTGTTTTGTTTTTGGAACATAAATCTTTAATATCTGCACAGAATGCACAATTAATAGGACACATGATTCTTGTCATGGCAGGGCCTATGCCTATTTAGGATTTTGAACATATGTCTGAACAGTGAGATATTCATTGGAAAAGCTTATTTTGTGTGGTCTAATTTTCCATATGTCTTGCACAAATCATTTCAGAGGTTTGACATTAAAGTGTGTGCTTACTGATGAAATGGTCTTCCCTTGAACTTTCACCAGAAGGTTTTATAAGAATGAGAAGTTAAAGGGGTAATTATCCAGCACTTTTTAATGTTTCTTCATTTTCATTATCCAGTAAACGTGAAAGAATGCGGGGACTATGAGTGGAATGACGGGGCGATTTGAACATAAGGAACATAGGAACTACAGAAGTATCCGTTCTTTCACTTTCACCTTTAGGTGCCCCTCATAAGAACAAAAAGGCTCTTGTCGTGCATGAGACATAACTTGGCCCTCACGAGCCTGGGGAATGCCTAGACAACCTTTTGTGTTATATTTGCAGACGTGCAAGGTACATTAGAAATTACTGTGTGCAAAATTATCTGGCCATATATTTTGCTGAAAAAAATTCTATCATCTGCCATCACTATGACAATAATATCCATGATGTGGACTCAGTTACATCAACAGAAAAGAAGTGTTATTAGATTAATTTATGTTGTTGACAGTGGCAATGGAGAGAAGATGAAAGAAAAATCCTTTTGTCATCTGAGGCTTTGCCTATGTTGGTGGTAGACTCCACTATAACAGCAGTTTCTGCAGTGTAGATAATCCCTAGAGAAGCTTTTTGTAGCCTCATGCATAGACACATTAATTGTATTAATTAAACCATTGATTTTAAGCTTATATGTTAAGTACCATGCACCTTGATCCACAGTTCTGCAACAATGAATTTGAAATACATCACGTTAAGACTACTAGTCAGGCAGTCAGACGCTCGACGCTCTTTCAAATGAATATTGGTAACTTCATTTACAGGAAAAACCTAACGGGACCTCAGCTGACAAAAGAGAGAGAAGCAGCATAGACAGCCACCATTTGTACTACCTGTACTACCTGGGGGAGCCACCTGAGCAAGGGCAATAGGATGACAGTTGGGGTTGTCTTGGGGTTTCACCAAAATGCCACACCTCACACCTGTTTGTCTGTCATTCACTTAATCTGTATAATTTATATCAATCCATTATTTAATTTACATCATTAAATTTAAACATTATTTAATTTGCTATATAAAAATTAGTTTCTTATTTTAGTTACATCAGGCATGGGAGTAATTTGATCAAAGGTAGGGCTCTACAGTGTAAAATCTTTAGAGCATAATTCATCTGATGAGCTTTGGACGTCTAGTTTGGGGAGATAACCAGACAACTCAAAGTGCCTTTATCACTATAATGATAAAGCCTTCGTTGACTATAGTACAAGACTTTGGTATTCGGCCTTGAAATAGATCATTTACACCACGGACGAGCAGTAGGATTTATCTGACTTGTTGTGGGTTTCTCACATGAATATTTCTACATCTTAAATTGTCCTTTTAGATATTTTTTTACAGTCTATGGAAATGTTGTCAGTGGACTCAACTGAATCTAAAGTGCAATGAATCTCGTCCTGAAGTAGATGCCTACATTTAATCAAACTTAGCTTTAAACTAAAATGTAGGCATCTAAAACCAGATGAGTTAAATCCCATTGGGGCTCAAATGTTTTTCCAACCATATAGTACATTACATCAGGACATGGGGTAGCCAGTCTCCTCATATTTGAATGATCTGCAAGAAAGGTTTCCTCATTTCAATGACTAGCAGTTGCGCCCTGGGAGGGAACAGATGTCCAGTTAACAAAAAATTCTTTCAAAACTTTTCAAATTATGTGAGAATTTCATTTTGTCTTTAACTAAGAAGCATTCCCACCCCTCACTTTAAATTCATTAAAATCCTTTGCTGAGATAAATTTACATGTACTGCAAAGAAGAGTAAAAGACTGGAGAATGGAATATTTTTTTTTCCTGGTTAAAATAAAATTATTTTCTTAGGTCTGTAATCAAAAGAAGGTGAGATCATTTGATAAATACTTTTCTACTAAATTACATTGATAGAAATATTCATATACTAGTTTAGCAACTTTTAACAATAGAAGCAAATGTCATTTAAAGGAAGCTAAATCATAAAATCAACTAAGACTTTTTAAATAGCCTTTATTCCAGTGAGGGTCATTACAAAGTTGAAAGTATTTGGAGATCGTTTATGAGACACACATTGTTTTTCTCTTACACTGATGATTGGGCTGACCCAAAAAAACAGGTGAACCATATTAAAATTTATTCCAGTTTGAGCTGGCTGATAATTTTAATCAGAAAATATTTATTCAAAGTCTGATTTTTATTTTTTTTATTTTTTTGGTTGGAACATCTCTTTTTCAGCAAGTGTTCATGGAAAACAAGAGATTCACTGTTAACATATCTAGTGTGATTTGCATTCTGAATAACAGATTCATTTTTATTGTGTAACCTAGGAAATATATATCCTTTAACTCTGGCTGGCCTACCACATACATGAATTGTCAAATCACTTATCTGCTTGCTTGTGCTGTTATTTTATATTGCCCATTGAAAATTCATTCTTGGTTATTGATTAGATCCGTGAAAGTGATCTTATTACCAAATGGTTGAGGCATTCACAGTAGGCATTGCAGGATCCACTACAAATTTATTGTAGACAACTAGGATAAACCCAGAATTGGGGGGGCTGAAACTTATAACTGAGTTATTAAAGTACTCATCTGCAAACTAAAAAATTCTCTGTTTCACTCGCAATGTCAGTGAACGACTGGAAGTCTGTTCTCATGTATAGCTCATGGTTTTTTTTTTTTAATTTCAGCAAGTTTTGTAAGGAGGGAAAACCACTTCCCAGCCCACTCTAGTCAAAACTTTAATGTTTTAATTTGGTGGAAAGAGTACTACACAAAACCACAGGAGAGTTAGCTCACACAAGGAAGAGCCCTAGGCTATATTCCTCCTACTGATGTGAATGCCTAGAAAATGAAGTATTCTAATCATTTTACTGCTTTTTATTTCAGTTTCTGAGCCTCATGGTATTATCACTTGCAAATACAGTGACGATGTTCCCATGAGATCAGAATTTTTTTGTAGGAATCTACAACTCTTGGAGCAAAGATGATTTTTGCATTGAAATAAACTCATGGAAAATGGTATGGTTTTGCATGTTTTGAAAAGAAACATGAACATCTTACAGAAAAAGAAAATCCCAATTACCCAAAGTAACTCTGGAATATGTCCATTTACACCTCACTCCATTTATATATTTCAGTGGGAAAGCTAACAAACAGCTACTCTACAGAGAGAACAGGTCTGTTCTTATGGAAATACAATAAAGAAATACAATGGAAATACAATAAAGAAAGACAATGTTCTTATGGAAATGCAATAAAGAAACCACTAGCATTAACAACAAATACATCGATTTAAACGTTCATATTTGCATACTTGGCTATGCAACGTAGCATTGCTTGCAGCTGCAACAATAGCCCAGCTCAGCCTTGTGGATGGGAATGCAAAATCCCATTTAGCTTCTGAGACAGAATTTTCCTGGAGGATAGGAAGTAGGAAACTAATACACACTACAGGCCTTTGATAACCAGCCTGAAGGAGGCACGAGCCTCATGCTAATGCCAAAGATAAACATCAGCGACCAAAGTTTAGACTTTTAATTTGGGAAACGCAACCTTTCTTCACATGTAGCAAGAACATAAGCTTGTCCACTTTTTTTAATTTGTTATATTACCATCACCGAGCCCTTTATATCCCTTGACATTGCTTGTTAGTCATAACCCTGTGGAAAGAGTTAGAGTGCAATGTGTGTCGTCCCATGGATTTAGGCAGAGCAGTCTGCCTTCTCTTTATGCAGCTCGAGTAAGGTACAGGGAAACTCATTATTTCTTCTCTTTCCCCTCTCTTCCCAAAGTGTCATAGCCATGAAATGGAGAAATAGAGCTCAGCTTTTACCAGACGCTTAAATATTTTGCCAGTTTAATTGTGCTGGGATTCTATTCAACCATATTGATTGCAATGGTTTGGCAAGCACAGGAAACTAGGGCCAAAGCATAAAATGATGTGATAATTATATCTGTTTCGTGGTTTTCCCAGGAAAAGAAGGCTGGTAAAGATACATGTCCTTACTTATGATGATATATCAGAAAAAGTTTCTAGGTTAGCTCTGCATAAGGCACAGTGAAGAAAGCCAGCCTCTCTTCCAAGGAAGAAGGCAATGTTTCAAAGTAGGCACTATTCCTTTCAGTAAGTTAGGTTTTTAGGGTCAATAGTGCCATACAGTATGCACCTCCATGAGGCAGCTGTAGAACAGGTAGGATATTTGCTTGGAGACACACTCATGAATTGTTGAGGAATTACCACTATTCAACCATGGAAGGTGAAAGGAAGAAAACAAGAAAGGGAGGGAGGAAGGGAGGACTGGAGGAAGAGAGGGAAAGTTTGTCACAAATACAATACTTTTACGTTTAGTAAGACATACTTTTTCATTTATCTCAGAGAACCCAAGGTCCCCAAAACTATTTTTTGAGAAAAAAAGTTTTTCTCCTCTATCCTAATTTTGTTTTTCAGAAAAAAATCCCCCACAGGAAATTTGCAGTGTCCTATTATCCATCTTAACCTTTAGAGATGCCTGCACTCCCTTAGTGACCCCATTTAACCAGCTTTTTAACTCATGTCACCTCCTGCAAAAACCAGCTGGAGGGTTCATTTGCACAGTAATAAATGCTGTCTCCCAGCCTGCCAGAGACTGAAAGAGCTTACCTCCCAACAGTGCTTGTTAGCTATGATTGACACATCAATATGATACACACTTATATTTTCAACCCTGTCCACCCCCAATTCCAGATGGAAAGGCATTTTAGAGGCACTGAAAATTACTAATATAAATTCTTTCTCTAAAGATTGCCATGAATCTTTATGTGTCTCAGCGTTATCATTTTCCTCTTATTTGCCTTTCACTTTTTTTGCTAGAAATCAGTATGTAATGGAGAAGCATGTCCTATTATTCCCAAGCTTCCTCCATCTTAAAGGATGTTTTAACTGCCCTTTTAAAATGAGCAAAGCTAGGTTTTGTTGCTGTCAATTTTGTTTTAATGCACCAAGTTTAAAATCCAGCCAAGTATTGATCAGTCAATAAATGAAATGTGTGAGACAGGATGGTTACCCAATTCACTTTAGCATTGCTTGACAGATGACATTGATAAATAAGTCAAACAGAACAAAGGTGCAGGTAAGTACCCAATCCAAAGTCTGTGTAATATGGTGACCATATTTTATTTGAGAAATTTACCTAACACCAGCACTGACATAGCCTTGCACTGAATGACAATCTTTCAAATTGTTCTTAAAATAGCACAGCTTGTTTACTAGCTGGCAACCACGCATTGTATTTGGGAAGTAGGATTAGTGATCTTGATGACAAATCTGTATTACATAAACTACCATTCCCACAGCCAGCAATCTGCACTTTCAGCTGAAATTTATTGGCAATTTCAGCTTAAAGGCTGAAGCTGAGAAGGCTGCACTTCTGTCACGTGTTTCTGCAAAGAGAGCTCTTTGCTCATTACCAATTTCTGATCCTGAAAGCCCATTAACTCCCAGCAGCAGGGAAAAAAATAAAAATAAAAAAAAAATAAAAAAGGTGCCTTGTAAAATGTTACAGGTGTAGTCATGTGCGCCAGAGTTAACATTTAAAACAGCCAGGATACATATGCAGGAGGAGTTGGGGAATTCCCACTTCACTCCTCTTACGCTTATGTACAAATGGTAAGATCCAAAGTTCTCACTCAGTTACCACCTAATCCTAGAGACACTCCAGGTACTTCGGGGTTTTTTCCTTCTGTTTAACCTCTCCCAGTGCCTGAAAGCCAGCCTGCCCAGGATGGCTGGCGCTCTCGACGCAATTACTAGTTTCCGCAAGCCCTCTGAAGGACAAGCTACCGGTCCCACTGGTGCTTTGCTTTACCCGGTAGGACGGTGCACAGCAAATGCTTGTCCCAGGCTAAGGGAGTGGGAGCTCAGACCTGTTTCCCAGTTGGGTTCCCTCAGCTCCCAGCTAGAGGCTGTACAGGGCAGGAACCGGAGCAAGGTTTGAGTCCTCTGCTGAAACTATTCCTTTCTGCTTAGAATAACTGGAGATCTGATAGGTCTTTCTTTGGGACATTCACCTACTTCAGTACAAGCCCTGGTTCCTGTTCAAAGGAATATTTATGTGGCTTTTTCCCATCACCACGTAATGGAAAATACACAGTCCCCGAATCATGGCCTGGAAAGCTCCCCAACCGCTCATATATGCACTCCTGCTTATTTTTGCCCCTTCTCTCTGGTCTAGTGAACTATAGATTTTTGACACATAGTGGAAGAAGTTCAACAAAAAGAGAAGCAGTCCCCTTTTATCCACAGTCTAGTGGCCACACGACTCTCCCAGGCGGTGGCAGTTTGAGTCCCCTCAGGCAGAAAAGGTACAGAGCTCAAGCGTGTCAGATAGTGAGAAAGTACTCAACCCAGCGTCCCAAAAAGCTGCATTCAAGAGAAAAACAGAACTTCCTTTTCTCGCTATACTTTGGGGGGGTGGTAAAAAAAATAATTAAAAAAGAGTGCCTTTCTTTCTATTGACTTTGGCTCAGGTGACAATTTTCGGAACTTGAATTGTGGTTGCGGAATGGAAGAAGGTGGATAGATTATCTCAAGACGGTAATAAACACCACCCCCACCCACCCCCCAAAAAAGAGAGAGAAAAGAAGTGTATGAGAATTTGAATTTAACCTACTACTCTTTTTCTTTAGAGTGAAAAATCTCAGAAAGAATGAATCATTACTCAGAATGTAGAAAAACCTGAGTTAAGGAAACCTTTTATTCAGTGAGAGACTATTTCATCAATAGGCCAGAGGAAATCAAGTAGATGTTGACCCAGCTGCTACTGAGGCCTGCAAGTTCTTTGAATATTTCCTGAAATTACACAAATCTCATCTGAGGAGCTACAGATTTGAAAGTAAGAGCTAAATCCTCTAAAGAATATTTCCCCAGAGAAGCTTCTTTCTAATGGAAGTTATTCTTTCAGATGTTTGGGTTGGGGAGTGGGGGGTGTTGTGGTTTTGTTCTGCGTTTTTTTTACTCCAGAGGAGTTTGGGGGTTTGCACAAAAGAAATGCTGCGGATCAAAATATCGCTAACCAGAGGTGATAGCTAATATTATTGCATAGCCTTTCCACATTTTTCAAGACATTCATTTCCATGATGCTGATACCTGATATATTGTATTCCATTTCTTAAGAAGCAGCAAAACTTTCAAGGAAACAGCCACACAGGGACTGAAATTGTTCAGATGCAGACAAAATAAAATCTCCTTGCAAAAATCATTTAAATTGGCCTGCACACAGCTGTATGTGAATGATTCTGTTTAGAAAGAACAGGTTTGTCCCAAGGGGAGAATAAGTCTCACAGGTTTGCTGCTTCTCATTCAGATACTCTGTTCCACATCTGTAGCTCTTCTATATCCTGGTGGATGACTTATGTTTATTCACTAATAATTTTCCTTAAGTAATTTAAAACATAACCAGAGAAGTACATTTGCCAAAAAGAGTGTTATAATATAATAAGGAAGACTGGAATACATTTTCTGAAAAATGGGTTAAGTCACGTTGCTTATTGATATTTCAGTGATTCTGTGAACCTGTAGAGAATTGTAACAGAAAGATTGGCGTGAAGGAAGAAGGACTGGGGATGTCTGCATGCCGAAGCATCAGTAGGGATGGGACAGGGCTCAGGGCTCATTAGCAGGGACAATCTCTCTCCCTGGCCTCTGCTAACGGCTCCCAGTTCAGCCATCTGCCATCTATCATCAGGATCCGAGGAGCAAAAGGCATACCCGTCACCTGCGTGCAGTCACCACCTAGGAGGAACCCAGGAGACGTAAGGAGGACTTGGCAGTTGACGTCCCGTTTCCACCACGTCATCACGACGGGTCCTGGACAAGCCTCGAGGTGCGTGACAGCTGGACAGGCTCCTGGGACGGCGCGCGTCCTGGTGCTCCTCGGTGTGGCACTGTGAGAGAGGGAAGGCGACCGAGCGAGAGCTTGTTTATTTCGGAGTTTAGTTTAAATAAAATCACCTTACTCTCCTATAAGGTCTGGCAGGGCTATTTCCGACATTGCTGATACGCAGTGGCAAGCGTATTTCCTAACAAACCCCGTGGTACATAACGATATAAATCAAACACGGAGAGGCTTCACAAAACTCTTGGCTAGACAGAGCGCTTGACATCAGTTTCTGAACTGGAGAGGAGCAACCCCAGCTCTGCAGAAAGGCGTGCAGACTTCTTCCACTAAAGACAGAAAAGCGTTCCTCTCTGACAAACCAAAAACTAAAGGACTGTGAAATACATCACAAAATACATTGGAGAAATAGGAATATTAAAGCAAAAGAACTATAATAACAGTTGCAGTATAGATAATTTTCCTTTCCAACGTTCATATGCTTTCAGCCAGTATTCTGAACAATTTTGTAAGATAACTAAGGATTTTTAAAAAATTAATCCTACAAATAAGAATCTCACGAGGCAGATGTTACATGACAGGGAGAATGACACCTGTTAGGGAACCTGTGTCAGAGAGAATTGGGTCTTATTCCTCTAGTTTCAAATCTTAACTGAGCCCTAAACAGAAGAAACATCTTAGAAGCACGGGGATTTCTCTCCCCGGGCTCCTCACCTACTTTCCCTGAAGTCATTTGTACCAAAGATGTGCTAAGTGTTATTTATTTGCGTAAGTGATGGCTACAGTGTATGGAGTTTTCCAAATCTAACTGGCCAAATAAATAGTATATTATTGGCAAATGCTGGTCTTCTTTAATGAAAATGCTTCTTTGCAGTCTTTGAAGCATTTTTGTTAAATGGATTAAGGTAAGCTAATGTCAGATTTGACACACTGTAACAGGAAAGATTTTTTTTCCGTACAACGCAGAACCTTTTGTATTGAAAAGAACCTTACAAAAGCATATATTCCTTCAGTGCCTGAAACAACATTTACCCAATAGGATTACATGTTTTTTCTTGTTCGGACTTCTTTTTTTCAGCTTTCATGAACATGAAATGTTTAGAAAATTCTGTTAGGCTACTACTAGGATCTGAACTTTTTTCTGAGGCTTCAGCCACATTGCCAGCAGAGCATTAAACCTCAACCTAACTAATCCTTCTAATTCTAACACAGAATAGCTTCAATTTTTTAAACTATTAAAAACATGTAACACTATAATTTTTAAGACCACTTAGCATACAAACTAGGCACTAAAAAAGAAAAATCAGAATATACTCAGGAGACACATTTCTTCCAGGCCACCTGCAAAGCATAATCCATACCAAATGCTTCTCTCTCGTAATGTAGCAAGCAGGCAAAGGACAATCAACTCTGATGGGATAGAATAGAAATTAAATTCATCCCGCCATTTTATTTCCCAGTGAATGTTGTCTTCACTGTAGTTCAGGCTATAATGCATTATAAATGTATCTAACTCAGATTTGAAGAGGAATCTTAGTTCCTAAACAATGTTAGTACCAGTACTGTCCAAAGAAATGCGAGTAAGCCCTTGTGAATAGAGAAGGAAGATGATTTAATCATCGAAGACCGACTCTGTGGTGTTCTTAAGATTAACAGCTCTGGGGACAGAACCACCCCTACCACATGAATAAATACGTGTCTTAACACAGAGCAGTGAAAGTTAATATGTCTCAGGAAGATATCAAGAGTCCTTGACCATCCTACTCATCGAAGGTAGGTGAGACTGTAAAATCAAATTCATGTCATAGCCCGGCTGAAAAAATCGCTAGGCTTTTTGTTTGGTAGGTTGGTTGGTTTTTATTTTTGTTGTTTCTTTCTTTGTTTTCTTTCTTTTTTTTTTTTTTTTTTTTTTTTTCAATTTCATGTTTTCTTTCTTGGTATTTCAATTACACTTAGGTTTGTTTTCTATGACACAATAAGTCAGCTCAGCAGAGGTTGATGCACTCTTGTCCACATGTAAACTCTCTGAAACTCTGCATGTACTCCCAACTTCTGGGTTAAAAAAACATACTTCACTAAATATGAACACCCATGGATATTCCTACAACATCTTAAACTACAGAAGTTGACTAAATGTTTCACTTTTCTAATATTTTTTTTGTTATTTTTTTACCAAATTTTAAGAATAATCTGAATAGTCTGTCAATCTTTCACGTTGCACATCTAATAAAATACACCTGTTGACATGAGAAAACAGTAAGTCAGTATTTCTTGTCTTTTTAGAAAGAATACTTCAAGCATTTAAAATATTCATTAGTAGCTTTTTAAGAGTGAGAAAACCTACAATTACCCTCTATACTCATATTATACATAATGCAGAATTTCTCCCAGGAATAGTTATTATAGCTTTTATAGTACTTAAATGAACTTTATGGAGCCTAATAACATACAATTTTGTTAGGTTTAAGTTAAAGTAACTTAATAAACCTGTGGAAAACCGCCGAGGATTTTTGAGAATATTTTGACTAGTGTTGTCATACCTGTTTCTGGAATGAGAATAACCTTGTGCTCATTTGGACTTGTGACAAAAGAGGGTATTTGAAAGGCTTTTCTGGGAATGCTACTTGTAACCTAATAAACAGGGCAGCAAAATAAATAGTAGAAGCAAAAGTTTGTGTAGTCATTGAAAAGGCCTAAGGAGGGTTATGCTGCTGATCAGCTGATGCCAAGAAGAAATGTTTATGGCAGAATAAAGAATGGAAAATAACTAGGTTTCATTATGTTTTCTTTAGCTGAAAGAAAGGCTTATTCAATTACAGGAATAAAATTGAAAATTGTAAAGAAAATCTACCAATTTATTTTTGGTTTAGATCACTGAAATTCCATTTCAGAATGTTTTCTAGCAATAGCTGTATTATGGAACCTGAGGTCTGCAATAACTCTGCAAGGCTGTCTGCTATAATTAAATCTTGCATGCTTTGGGACTTCTCAAATCAGAACCATGAGATGTGTGTGTACATATATATAAAAAAGAAGAGGCAAAAGAGATCACAGTGAGATAGATGCCACAGATTTTATTTTCTTACATGAGGGAATGATGAAGAACTATTAATTCTGTGTGATCTGAATGTTTCAAAAAGTTTTAATTTTAATTTAATTATGATAAAATGAAGTCTTCTCTATCAGCTATTTCATTATTGGTTCCTCCTCATTTTCCAACACATTTCCTTCTTAATCAATGAAAAATTACAGTTCACCAAGGAAGGAATTGAATGATTGTATAAATTTACTCTTTCAATAATAGTCTGGTATCTAAAAAAGGGGCAAAAATATTTGCGTTTAGTTAATTGACCAGCTATCTGCATAAGTGGCTGGTTTGGTAAGCACTAATTTAGTTTACACAAAATTATTCGGTATATGTAATTTCAGGAATCTCATAGCTGGTTCTTAGGGGAGGTAACATGAAGTTCTCTCCACAGACATTACTACCCTATAGTGGAGCACATTTATACTGCTTTACATGGTGAAAGTTTGGGGTGGGAGGCGGTTTTTTATTGTGTTTTTTAAGTTTTAAAATGCTTGGTGTGAAGCAGAAAATTCTCTTTCCTGCTCCCTCTCTTTCTTTCTCTTTTTTTCCTTCCAGCCATGTATCAAAAACAGAGCAGGAGAAACTTTTTTATCATCTCAACTTAAGCTAATTTTATCTGGAAACCTTATAACATTAGTGAAGAGTAGAAAAAAACCTGACTTGACTGACCTTTGAAACTAGGATAGTTAAATCTATCCCAATAAGTAGCAGATAAATTTTAAACTATTTTTTTTCTTTTTCTTTATCCCCCTTGTGCAAATATCTGATATGCCTCACTTCAGCAAAATTGCATGAAATTGGAAATCTGCCTTTCCCAGTACATCCAATGCAAATGAGGGGAGAAGAGGAGCTGAGGGAATTCCCTGGTGTGATATATGTTTTATGAAGGTATTGAATTTTTTTCCTTGCATTCAAAAACTGCTTTGCTTAGCTTGAATAGCTTCTTCTTGGGTGAGGGGAGAGAGGAGGGCAGTGGGATAAACTGTACACTAATACACTGATTCTTTTAGATGAAGAAAGTTCAGTACCATATAGACCATTATTTTATTATTTGCATTGTAGTAAAGCCCAGAGGTCCAGTCAAGGATCAGAGGCCCATTTTTGTAATGAATAAAAAGACAGCCAAGATTGCTTCCAAAAGCAAGTAAAGACTTTTCCAGTTGTCATTGGCAAAAGGCAACCTGTGTGTTTCCAGAATAATAAAATTCAAACTTACTTCAGTGCATGTTACCTAGATCCAAGAGGTCAATAAGATTCGAGTTACTGGGAAAAGCCCTCTTTTGGCTTACAACTAAATAGTTTCCTACTATCTAAATTCCCATTGATGCCGCCTTTAACTTACTACCTTTTTCTGATTTTTGCTGTTTGTATTTATGACAGTAGATAGCAAGATAGAAAGTGCAACTCAACCCAGCATTTGGGCATGGGCTCTTCTTTTGCCTGAATCCTTGCAGCAACTCAAAGTTATAAGAAAGTACCTCAGTGAAAACATTCCAAACATTAAGTGATCATATTCCAGTTTATATCCATTTGTCACTAGAGCTACTCTGTATGCAGTGCCTTAATCCCATTGCAGTTGATAGCAGGCTCTTTTCTGACTGAAATAGAAATACCCTATTTAAAAGAGCTAATTCTCAAAGCTGACCATAAATGACTTCAGAGTGCATTGTAAGAAATGGGATAAATTCATCCATGATTGCTTATTCTGTGTCTTCATTGGTGTTATAACATCAGAAGAAAAAACATCTTTTTGGATACAAATAGATTAAAACCTAGCATAACTGAGAAAAGACATCATAGGACGCCTCTAGCCATGGTCTGGCTTTCCACTAACTCACTTTGCCTCAGGCAAAGTCTGCCTGGATGGATTTCTCTCCTCAGTCTTGAACTTGATGCTGACAGCCCGTAATTTGAGTTAGAGGTAGTTTTTGGTAAGAAAATTCAACTTCTAGTATTCTTAATTTGTAGAAAGGTTCTTCTGCACACAATTGTTTTTCAGAGTTCATTGCTCCCCAGGGCAAAGAAAAAAGAAATTCACGTTCATCATATATATCCCCCTAAGTTCACCTAAGATTTCTCTAAGGCATTTCTCCATAACATACATTAAATCAACAGTGTTCTGCTTCTGAAGTGCTGTCTTTTAGGCTGGACCTCGTTGCTGATTTCTGTATTGTACTTGTATACTGAGGAGGGGAAATGTTTCAAATTAATCTTGATGACCAAATGAACTTTTAAATATACGCCAAGCACTCTCCCGTTTCTTTGGCAGTTTATACCACTTCTCAAAAACTGCACCTATGGTTTAATTGCCTGGAAGTTCCTGGCACGCTAATAGAGTATCATTCTGATTACAGAACCCTTTGAATTATCACTGGTGAACAGACTGGAATGTCTCCACATTTTTGCTTAGAAAGTCAATCAAATTGCAGTTACAAACTTACATTGCAATATTTTGCAAATCACAGACCATAAAAACTTTTACTTATAATGCAGTCATTTCTGCTACTTGCTTCTTTAGTAGCATTCCACAGAGATCGCAGAAGACACATAACTTGCACTATTAGTTTTAGAGGTCACTGCATCACCACTTGATTTCCACGGGGTTGAAAACAGAGCCACAAAAAAGCTCCTGTTCTCATACATTCTTAAGTTAATATAATACAGTAGACTTGACAAACAAATGAAAAATCAAATTGAGGAACTGAAAACTGTAATTCTGACACAGTTCTTCATGGCGTTTTCCATTATTTATGACAGTTCAGGCAATAGTCAGGTATTTGTGAAAGTATTCATGAACTTCCAGATGCTCACCAAGAACTTACACTGCCATAAATGTATGCCATCATCTTACCATTTGTGCATTATTTTGAGTTATTAGTGATGTAATTCAGGCAGGCAGCAAAATGACTACCACATGACTTAGGAAACCTGCCCTACCACAGAGCCCACTAACAGCAGGTGGGGAACTAAAGTAAGCATTTAATAAGCAGTTTGCACCCATTTTGCACCCTGAAAATTATAACTTCATACTATTATATGAATAGCAAGTATGATGTAGGGAATTGAACTTGAGTTTTGAGCATCTTGCAAATATAAAAAAAATTGCTGCATGTGATACTTTCAGTAACTGATTCAGAGAGATTTTTTTCTAATAATTTTCTATGTCTTTTCAACATAGCAGTCACACAGGACTCTATTGGATACAGCGTCTCTATGGAACAAATTAATGTTGGCATGCATATGCTGGAAATGAAACTGATGTAAGGAAGTTAATCCTTTACATTTTCACTAGAAAATCACACTAACTTTATGAAGTTCACATATAAGTCTTAGAAATAAACAAAACAAAATAAAAAGTCTGTTTGGATAGTCATTTATGTCTGACAGTTTCCTTGTTTGTTGTTATGGCAGTGATTAATGATCTGGCAAGTTGCACAAGGATCCTGTAAATGCAAAATTATAGAGTCCTAATTCTTTCTAGTTGAACAGAAAATCAGACACAAGGGAGACTGAGTTAGAAAATAAAGTCAGAGTGACAATGGAATTGGTGGTTTATAGAGAGTTAATTTATTTCTGTGATTTGGAAAAGACAGATTCAGATGTTTAAAAACTATCAATCAAAGTGTGTCAGGGAAAAATGTGCTAAATGAAAAGATCAAGGAACAGGAGAAAAGATGGAAGGAAATACAGAACATAAACATGCTGAAATCAGGATTCTTGAAAGCAGTCAGGTAAACATCACGGAAGAGAGAGTACACAGAACAAATACTGCAGAAACTGTTCAGATACATATGACCCTCAGTTCCTTTTTGAATTATTTTCTGCAGATTCAGTCTGTAAATGAGGTTCAGCCTGACTATGTCATCCTTGCAGCATCCTCCTAGGCTAGGAGGAAAGGGAAATGATCATGTTTTCTTTTTTTTTTTTATTTCCATCAAACATCATTGAAAACATTTCCAAAGACATAAAGCATATAGAGTGCTGTTTCGCGCACTTAGGAAATTTACTTCAGAGTGTAGTGACAGTGGTGATCAGAATGATGCAAGCACTAAGAAGCAACATTACAGAAAGGTCTTTTTTAGGATCTTAGCAATATAATATCACACAAAAGGGGGTCAACTTGTAGAACTGTATTTTGACAGTGACAAAGCAGTCAACATAAAGTCGATATTCTTGCAGAGAGGAGAGAAGAAAATACGTAACATATACATTCTACATATGTTCTTCAGAGTACATTTAAAGGTGCTCAAAGCTTTACAGAGAGCTAGCAGTAGCTCTTTCAAAGTCAAACAGACCCCAGAAAGTGAACACATCACTGACACACGCCCAGCAGGTTACGAGATACTGATTGTTTATTTGATTTCTTTTGTTTTCAATTTATTATTTATAATTAGTTATAAGTCTAATCCCTTGTATGAAGTGATTTCTTCTCATCTCATTTCTGTTGTTAAAGTGAGTTACAACGATAACCACCTGACCAAGGCTTTTTTTTTTAATTCAAACTTTGAATGTGTTTTGGAACAAGCTCTATTCCAAGGAAAATTAAGAAAGAAGTGACTTTTTCCCAAGACATCCTATCACTCTGAGATTTTAAGAGCCATTTTCCAGCCAAAGGTATTTAAATGAGTTATTATTTAAATTAGAAGGAACGCTTTCTCAAGTTTTGGAACTGTTCTGTGAGTCACAGGGAACACAGCACAGATGTGCTGTAGATAAGTTCCTCTCCTTTGCTTTCCTTCCTGACTTTCAGACATTATCACCAGGATCAGGTCCAAGAATTACATTTATCTCAGCTAGATAGAAAAGAGTTAAAGTTTGATTACAGACATCAGCAAAACTGTGATGAATCTTATTTGAAAACTGAGGGAAGAGCTACAAACCAAACATAAATCTTGACACACGTAAGCCCAGTTTTCAAAAGACATTTTTACTGACATTTTTCAGGCTTCCAGAAAACTGAAAGAAATGAGTTTTACCAACAGCAGATCAGTGGCAATACTAGCTAAAAGAGGACGTGCAGCTAGTCCTAAGCAAGTAAACAGGGCTTAGAAATGACCTGCAGAGGTTCCTGTGATTCTGAGGAGCATGAAGTATCCACATGTTACTGATGAAGGTGGTGAAAGCCTGCTTCTGTGTGTGTTGGCACTGGCACAGACCGTGTTCAGACACATTGTTTGTAAGAAATAGACTTTAAAAAAGGATTGCAGAGGGACTCTCCGTCTAAACCTGCCTTTAAAGTTGTGGAGGATGTCTCCTTTGCCACAAGAATGCAGCTGGATGCAATGGTTAATGGATGTTTTAGTCCAATTCTATTATGTATTGTCAAAGTTCCCTGCTCTTGAATCCTGAAGTGTAACTTTAGATGATAACTCCTCATTGATTTTTAGGTTTTCCAACAGCAAATAACCATTACGGATTTCAGCAAACTCCAAACTTCTAAAGCATGTGGGATAGGAGCTAGGGATTTGCCCGCAGTATACAGCATTTGTTAAACCTTATTGAATTAGAATCCAAAAAGAAAGAAAAAAAAAAAAAGAAGAAAGGAAGAAAAAGGCGGGGGGGTGGGGGGATTGATTTTAAACAGGACTGTCAGCATGCCTTGTTTATATGCCATTAGCAAGAAATTGCAACATGAGGAACATAGCTGATTTGGTTAACAATTACCCTCGAACAAACTTATCAACTTTCTGTCCTCATAACATGAATCTCGGAGCTCATTAAATGGACTCTCAATTAACAATTATTCACACTGCCAGTTTACGGTGTTAAACCATGGCAAGTAGATTGAATAATTAGCTTATTTTAAAGGAAAAATGGAGAATGAATTCTTAGTCTGTACACAAGTATTATTCATAGCAAAGCAAGTGACAGGAAAAAAGCTGAACCAACTGAATTCCTGAGATAAAAGGACCACAGTATCAATTGGCACTGGAGAACTTTCCAGACAGGAGGAATAAAGTGGTTAATTTACATGTACAGACCTTGAAGTTTTACATGTGGATTCAGTTCTTAAATCTGTGTGCTAGCAACCCAGTTCATCAACCAAGAGTTCCCTGGATCAGATCCCAGTTGCATCATTTTTTCTACGTTTCCTTTGTCTCAAAGGGGCTTCCCCTGGGTATTCTTGGCATCTATGTTACTGCTTACTTATCTCAATCCGCCTTTTTATCTGCCAATTTTGAAATGCTTGGTATTAAATGTTGTTTATTTTATCCATTAAATCTTGACTTTCTGAAAAATTCATTCCTCCTTTTCTTTGGCATCAGTAATAAGTTGTCTGCTGAAGATTCACCTTAGCCACCTATTATTCATTCAAACTTTACCTCATTTTCTTAGTAAGGAGGGAAGATATAAAAATCATGAATCATTCAGTAAATGTCAGGCATATGTACTGTGTATTGTGCTTCAGGTGTACATTATTTGAACCCCACCTTTTGATTTTCTGACTGGCAATATCACTTTCAGAGTGAATGAATGTATTACCTGCAATTCCCAAGATTGATTATTACACAGAAAAGCAAGTTCATTGATATTTACTATTGCTTTCCTTGATGAAAGTGGGAATGAAAACATAGATGGCAACTCTTTGAACTACTCCGAGGAGAAAATCCAATTATTTGTAGGCTACCAATTCAAAATAAATTTTGAAGTATCCTCTTAATGATGTGACTGAGATGTTTTAGAATCTTCCAGTCTTCAATATCAGGAAAATGATCAGGAAAAAAAACCAACTTTTTTCTCTTAAAAAATGCGGGGGGAGGCGGGGGGCGGGGGGAGGAGGAGAAAAAAAGACAAGGGCTCCAAAATATTCTGTGGAAAAGGTCTATTTTATAACATTCTTTCTGAGCTAGTGAAATCAGGTTCTGCAAACATAATTGAATCAAATGTGTTTTCTACTGCTGAAAACAAAATTTACAATGCTGTCTGAAAGCTGTGAACTCCGTATGTTGGTATTGACACAATGAACTGTTGCAGCATCATGCAGGATTTTAACTTACAAATGATGAAACTCTTTTCCATCAAGTTTTCCTGAAAGAGAAAAACATTCTGATTAAGAAACTACTGTTCCATTTGTCCCATATTTCAAATCTAAATACAAAAGTAAATTTCATGGTATAATAAAATGTGAGCATGTATGATACTTATTAAAGAGTTCTATGGTTGATTTTACACAAAGCTAACTTTAAAAAAAAAAAAAAAAAAAAAAAATTCTTAATTTAATCATTCATAAGGTGGTCCAGAGTCAGCCCTTTCATATCGTTGTTTGCATTTTTCTTAATGTCTTATAGTTCCACACTAGGGGACAGCTTCTGTCCTTAATGTTGTATTTTTCTCTTCTGTCTTGCTACATGTATATGTATTTCTCCATTTGGCTCCTACAGGATGTCATGATTACCAGCAAAGGGTTGGTATTTCCAGATATGGTAGAGAAAATTGGCAAAACGATGCCAGAAACTTCTTTTTTTTAAAAAAAGTTCTTCTTGAACATCTGAAGATGTCCCTGCCCATGGCAGGGGGGTTGGACTAGATGGTCTTTAATGGTACCTTGCAAACCAAATCGTTCTGTGATTCTATGATCTTACACACACACTCCTGAAAGACAAGTTCTGCTATTCTGGGTTTGTCTGTAGTTGCATGGTTATCAAAACCATTAATTATCTCGTCTCTGACATCATTTAGCACTTCAGAATGCTTTTCTTCCAGGGGCTTGCAACAGCACTTGCTATCAGGGGACTATTATCCCTTTCCAACTGGTGAAATTAATTTAAGCATGTTGGTAATTTCTGTTCAAAGGATTCAATGACAGAGGGGAGATAGTTCTTTACTACAGCCATGTTCCATTAGAAAACCTGAGCGGAGAAGCCTGCTTTCTTAAACACTGTGAGGATCAAACAAGAGATCTCAGCCTCAGCTTTAGAGTTCCCAGCCTCTAGCTCACTAGTACTTGATCCCAACCTCTGTTTCATGGCTTCTTTTTCAGGAGCAGGCTAAAGATTTCTTCTCTGGGTATACCTGAATTTCTGCTTCTTTTCATACAAGTTTCCTTTCGCATAGAAAGTAAGAAGACTCCAAAATAATCACTGTCCCTACATTTTGCTTGATATGGGAACTTTTAAAAAGCCTTTGTACAATTTTACTCCTTCTCCAGCTTTGACTCTTTTGGGTGGCAGTTCTTGATATTTAAGCTAGCTATTCTTTAAAGAAGTCAATCATTTTTATACTTATCCTGAGTGAAGAGCAGCTGTTGTATCCACCAGCTTCACTGCAGTTTGTCTCTTTGCTTTGCTGACCTTGACCTACTGACTTGGGTTCCTGGCTTGACCTGGGACCTCTTGTCACTGGAGACCAGCCTGCCCAGCTGGACCGTGATGGCTGACCATGGTCATCGTCACCAGACCTGGTCTGCTTTTTGCATATGGGTACTATGGGACAACGTAGAAGTCACATAGCTGCTTTCATGCCACCTGCTTGAGATAAAGCTGGCAATTCACGAATTGGATTGTTTGTCCTTATAAGTGAAGACACTTAACATGACTTTTGAAAGACAAAGTATGTCTGTAATGTATTGGCTTGGGTCACAGACCTGCCTGGTCTCTTTCTGGATGGTCATATCTGAAAAAAAGCTGTAATAGTAGTTTTTGTCTCGGTGTGGCTAAGATGGAAACAGTTATGAAGCAGAAATACTTGAACAATAAGTTTAAGTCTCCAGCTTTCACTCTAACAAAGGCCGTCTCTCTCATGTCAGCGTTCAAGCCTCCTAGATGACTGAAATCCCGGTCCCACACTGCTTAACAGATGTTAGATGCAGCAATAAAAAAATTGGCAAAGGTGCTAGGAAATCCATCTGTAAAGAGGTGAAAAAAGATTAATGTTGTAAAGGTTTGCTGAAGTAGACCACTGTTTTGGGACATCTGGGAGGTTATATCTGAATGGGGAAAATGCGAACAAACACTTAGTATTTCACTGTCGCTATGGAGTCTAACAAAACCATTCACTGAGCTCTGCACAACTGGTAAAGAAAGCTCTTCAAAATGTCACCCTACATCTGACAGTGATAGAAAAATGGAGTCCCAATTAGTTCAGCATGTTTTCTAATAAACAAGATATCTGAGTATTCCCAGTGGAGGAGTACCATTCCGTTCCCCTCTATGGCTCATCTCTTCATGAAGTAACATTTCTCATAATGAAAGGAAGTATTGTTCATAATTTACTATGTGTCTGACATCAGGGGTGAACTAATTTAAATCGGGGAATTGGCAGAGAAGTTTTAAGATCCAGAGACAACACGAAATGCAGTAAACAGTGAATAATAAAAAATTTATCTCCGCGGCCTTTGAAAGCAGGTTATTTTCAGAGAACGGCACCAATAAGAATGAGAAACTGTGACCGCTACAAGCATTGAAAACATTTGCACATATGCCTTAAATAAAACCCGTGTAATTATTTAATAACTCAAATTAAAAATTAATGGAAATATGGCAGTATCACAAGAAAAGAATTCACAAAGTTTAACTCTTCAAAACCAGTGCATTACCATTTTATTTTCATTCATGGTAAAGCAATTAATTTTGCTGTCTTCGATAGTCAAAATCCTAATCTTGATTACACAAATACAGACAATACAGACAGTAAGTATCCTACTAACAGCTTTTGATAGTTTGTATAGTGCAACTTATAGAGCTTGCAAAGAATCAAAATGTATCCTGTAAATGGTAAAATTATCCAGACTAGGCTTTATGAGCTCATACTTCAAAGCTATTGCACTGATGACCGTCTCAATAGCGTAGCAACAGCTTCTAGAAGCCTAAGATTTTAACAGTGAGTGTTAAATATTAGTATGAAAAGTGACTTTAGGACACGAAGTTGTATGTGTTTAAAAATAAGCTTTCACAAAAAATGTACATAGTTTTCCTTCACTTGGTCCTCTTCACAGAATAGCTTGAAAATGTCTTTATCTGGTTGCTAAGTATGTTTCCCTAAGTGTTTAGCTCCAGCATTTATTTAATTCTGATTTATCAAATCGATCTCAGGTACACCAAAATTCCTTTTTCCACTCCAAATCTATATAGTAGGTAGGTTATTGGTCTATATTCTCACCTTTACAGCTCCTAAGAGGGTATGTGTTAAAAGTAGGCTGAAGATACGGTTATAATTTATCATTACCAAATCTATCACAAACTCAGGTGACAATAATTTAAATCTTTAGTAAAATGTTTAAAACGTTTCACTAGGAGTTTTCTTTCAATATCTTCCCTGTTACAGATACCTGATGAGTGAATGAGAGCTTAAATAAAAAGACCTACTAGTTACCCTACACTACACTGCTACACTGCCGCATGTAGACAGCTCTAATAGATCTTTCATGAGGAGTGTTCGAGCGTGGTGTCCTAGATTATCGTGACTCATCAACGTCAAAGCTGCGGTTCCCGGGCCTTATGGTGTCTCCAAACATCCTGACAGCTGCGCTGGGCCACATCCCAGGAGTCACGGATAGACCAGAAGCTCCCTTGATACTGGTGGTGGTGACCTCCTATTGCTCATTCCACTTTCACTTTCCCCGAGCCATACGTGACCCGCACTGTCCCAGGTTTCAGCGTGCATACCCAGCTCACCAGGTGAGCTTGCTGCAACAGGTAGAGCTTCTGACACAGGGAGGGATGAGGGAAGGAGCAAAAGGTGCCGGAATGCTCTACGTAGGCAAACCGTTGCAGCCCGATGGGTCAGTGTCAGTCAGGTCACCAGGTTCATCACCTTTGGAGAGGTCTGCCAGCACATATCCACCTAGCAGCAGTGGATGCCATTTACACTGCGCAAATGGTGTTATCACACTCTGGAAGTAGGGAGCATAACTCAATCACAGCTGCAGATGCATATAGTACATACTTCCTCCAGTCAAAATCCGCCAGACTTTCATTATTATTGCAGTTAGTATGGCTAACAATCACCAGGGCAAGTTCAGCAGACAAACAGCAGTTCTGCTGTCCGTATCTACGATGCCCACCTCCTTTGCAACTTTGGTATATACGTGCTGGTCATATGGACATACGTGTCCCACTTCTGCATTAATTGTTCATAATTTATTTCTATCATAACTGTTCCTACTTTCAGTCAGCTGTTCCATTCAGGTCCTGCTGCTACATTGTAAATCAGAGGCAACCTCCTCAGTTGCAATAAACACGCTGATTTTAATCAGTCCCAAAACTCGCAAGCAGAAGGTAAAATCCTTTCTAGGAAAGAAAAAGGTACAGGGAGTATCCATTAATTAACTGCCCTACAGATTTCATTAACAAGATTAGTGAACTCAGCATGCTTTCCAGGTGTGCAGTCAGATGCTTATTCTACAGCAGAAGAATGCTGGAGAATTTGTTTTAGCAACAAGCAGAGAGGGGAAAAAAAGAGGCACACTGCAAAGGCAAAACTACTTTGCATCACTTTCACTGGCACCCTGGTGAATTTTATTAGTTTGTTAGGATTGGTTTGTTTGTTATCTTTTTAAATTAATTATGGTAGCTTGACAAATGCAAGAAGAAAATTCCACACATTTTTACGGTCACCTTCCTCACAGCTCAAAAAATTATGTAAAATCCAGAACTAAAATCAGCAAACCATAATTGGACCAAATCACAGAATCTGCAATAATCTGCAATAATCAGAAGTGTCTGCCCATTTGGACTAGTGAACTTAGGTCAAGGCAACAGGAACAAAATTATTTATGACACAAAGCACTTAAAACTACACACAGGAAAAAGCAGAGAGAATACCACTTATTTCAACAAAAGGAGAAAACACAGAAAAACTACAGTAGACTTAAGCTTACTTTCAAACTCTTTTCCTAGCACTCACTGAGAAGCAGACATAAAGAAGTATTTTAATCACGGTATAATCATATGTAAAATTTCCAGTGTTTAAAAAAAAGCAAGATAATACATAGAGGTAAGACTTCTACATTATGGGAATCATAGGGAAAGAAACGAAACTTATTTCCAAGCAACATTACAGTTTTCATAGAGGAATCACCATTGTGAGGTTTGTCCAAGACATCAGTAGTAGAGTAGATTCCCAGAAGCTGTACATAATCTGCAGGTAGCACTCATGCAGTTTCCAGCTAATCATACCGCTTTTCCCTCAGCCACTCGGTCCTGTAAGTTCAAAGGAGTTAATGTAGTCAGGGTGGAAAGGAGCGATTTGTAAAGGCTTCATTTCACTCTCTGATAGAGCTGGAAAAACTAATCCCAGGAGAAAAGCTTGACAACAGTTATGTCAAAATCTCAGGAGGCAAAAAGCTACAATTGCTAAGACTGATTTAGACGAAGGATGCTCTATCACAGGTGAAAATAAATTAACGTCAAGTAGCCTGTACCATTAGTATTGTGTGCTAGGAAAGAGGGGAAATGTACAACACGTAAGCAAAGGCAGCCTGGTCGGTCAGGCTCAAAATACATAATACCAGTCAGAAAGCAGCTCTGAGGACCGCTTGGAAGATTTAGTTAAGATTCTCATTAATCTTTAAACATGACTCATGCTGAAACAATAAAAATAATGAAGAAAACATTGATCTATGCCCAAAGCTTCTACTGTTGTAAATAGATAACCAAGGTCAAGAACTTTCTTTTATCAAAAGAAAAATCCCACAACCAGAATACTGGTAATAAAACCACCACAGATTAAAAACAAGTTATCAGAAACAGAGCAGTGAAGGGTACAATATACTTGATCAATGAATTGTGGAGCCTCTGTAATTCTTCAATTCATTTGCCAAGTCCCCAGATAGAATCTCGTAATCAGAGCAGAAGAGAAAATTGGGTTTGGTTCCACAAGCCACAAAGGTCTCCTTTCGTGAGCAGTGGGGTACTGTCTTACGGCAGCCAAGAAACTATTCCCTGTCTCACACACATTCTAGTATTAAATAAGAAGGATGAAAGAAATCCCGTGAATGTTTACACATTAAGAGAGCTATAATCAGCTTAAAGAGTTTTCTAAGTAATTGCTGCTGAGTCACCATAGCGTGCCCCTAGGGAAAAGAGATTTTTGTGCAGCACATTCTCCCCAGTCAAACAGAAGAACTTCTAATGCATCTCTTTGCAAGACTGTCGCAAGTTCAGTGAAAGCACTACAAAACTGTTACAATTTTACTTCTCTGTCAGCATGTAGCCAACATGAAATAAGACCAAAAAGTTGTAGTCAATGAAGCTGCAGGTGGTGCGTAGTCTTCCACTGCAGCCTGAGGATATACTGTATGGGAATGTTACTATGGTGTAAAGAGGAAAAAAATCCATTCACCTTCCTTTCAAGTCAATGCCCTTGAGTCAATTTTTCACAGTTTGAAAGAGCCGGCACAGATTTTACTACTTAGCATGTCACAAAGGTCTCAAGTTTTTTGAGGGTTTGGGTTTGTTTTGTTTCGGTTCACTCAGGACCTGAGGTAAAATCTCTACAACTGTCCAGATGTCCCCCTGGCTGAACAGGTGAAGTAGGGAAAGCGAACTTCCCGATGGGTCACGCATCTACCTATGAGCCACCCAACAATTTATTGAACTGCAGCTCCTTCAGGTTTAGAAACCTCATGGGCACAGATGCAGTCCTCTGTTTTTATTCTATGACAATAATATTATCCAGTTTTGATTATCCTGAATTTGCATAACATGTCTAAAACTTAGGTGATGACCCTTTCCCCCCTATATCCCATCTAAAAGCCTGTCTATCTGCAGAGGCCATATTCAGATGACAGATTGCAAGAGAAGGCGACATATCTGGTTTTTAGGTACCTGTAGCGTACAAAGCATTCACACCAGCTGTTCTCCACAGTTGGTTGACTCCACAGTTACCTAAATTCAATCTGCAAAACCTAGTTGATGGACAAAATTTCCTGTTTGGTTGTTTTACCCAGAGAAGCTGTTCACTTCACTTATCCTGCCTGAACTCCATCATGGTTCTCAGTAAACACAGAGATGCCTAGAGTCCATCTAACTCTTTTTTTATGGTACATCATCTGTTAAGAGTGTTAGCAACTGATTCTGATGTTTGGTTTCCAGACCTAGCCTGGAAACTCTTGTGCTTCGCTGCACGGGAGCACTTGCTGACTGCTGTTTTGGGAGGAAAAGTAAGAATTATTTGGGAAACTCTGTATATAAAGTACCTTTGTATCCCTTCTGTCATTGTTAAACAGGGTTGCTGACTGGGACCTTAACTTTTCATGCCCACAAGCCTTTTATGTTATCTTCTTCTCCACAGTCTTCATTTCTGTTTTGAAATCTATTCTAAAACTTTTTAACCTATTCATAACCAAATGGCAATTTAATGAAATGAAAATACAGAGCACGAACTGGAGACCCTGGAAGAACCACAATGATGTATCAGATCTAGGAAAATGCTAACAAGATCCATATCCTCAAGCTATTACAAGTGCTTCCCTCACTTTATTAACCATTATACCCATGCAGCATCCCACAGTGAACCTTGATGTGTACTCTTACCTACTGTCCCAAGTTGATACAGAATTATAATACAACTTGAACTTGGACAGTTGTCAACAAGATTGAGCTGCTGAATTTCTAAATATCTTCGGCTCACTGGTGAAGCAGAATTTGCCATGTAGCAAACTATAGGCATAATTTTCAAGTCAAAGATGATAACTGCTGAGGACTCGATTCTGGTCTGCTGTGTGGTTCCAATCTGCAAAGGCCAAGCAGCGCCTGCAGCGTACATCTGACCAGACTGGGAACTAGAGAAATAAAACACAACCATAAACTTCTGTTATACAATTCAGAAATCCAATGACACAGAGTTAGACGATCTGCATGACATGGCAGATGACAGCCTTGTTTCCCTGAGGCCCAAAAGGAGAGATGGGAAAGAGTGCAATCATGCCATAGGTTAGCAGATACACCAATACATCAGAGGTGACGTTTCCGTGGTAGGGGACAATACAACCGCTCACTGAAATCTGGCCACAAACTTCTGCAACATTTCCTTAAACTATAAGCACTTACTAAACCTGCCTGTCAGAGGTGAAAAATTAAATTCTTACTAACGTATATTTAACAGTGAGTACATCTCCCACAATTTAACTAGGGCATTCCTATTGACCGGCACTACTACTCTGCAGTATCCTGATCACTTAGTTCCACTGTAGGATTGTAAAATTACTGTGAAAAACAAACGGGTTTAGCTTGCACCAACATTGTGAACAGCAGCAATATTCAGAGACTAAGTGACAGCAAGATTACTTAAATGAAGCACTAAGTTACATATACTGATGTTTTCAGCACTTATTTGTATGATTTTTCAGGACTGTAGATTTGGGTGACTGCAAAAATAGGTAATGAGTAAATGCATTTTGCATAATGAGAGAAGGATGTTTGTTAGATCATAGAGATCTGTAAACCTCACTTAGGACAGTGAGTTAGAGAATGGTAAGTTTATTCT
Source organism: Astur gentilis (assembly GCF_929443795.1). Lineage (NCBI taxonomy): Eukaryota > Metazoa > Chordata > Aves > Accipitriformes > Accipitridae > Astur > Astur gentilis. The sequence continues at coordinate 9,160,479 of NC_064913.1, forward strand.
ATGAAGAGTTAAAACAGAATTTCAGTACTTGGAAAGAACTGGAAAAGAATGTGTACATACACTATATGAACACTATTAAGATATAAGTTAGGCAACATATACTTTATGCAGATACACTATATATGTATGCATGTATACTATATAGAAGTCATATATATACACATACACTTTAGAAATATTGAAGAATATCATTAAAGTATATAATATGATTTTATTTCATTCGTAAGAAAGATGGAAAGCCAGTGTATTATTCATTACTGCAGTAGAGTTTATACGTGTTTGAAAGCACACTGACAGGTATCAAAACCCAAATCTGAAGCTGCTATTATTGTGAAGAAGAGTTATGTAGGGGGAAATATTCTGTGTGGACTCTGTGAAAGTGATCCTAAAAAATTGATGGAAATCCTGTTTTGAAGAAAGACCTGAATGCAGCAGTTTAGCATACTCATCACAATGAAGCAAACTCCCAATATTCAAAACTCAGAAATATATCTGATGGTAGCTACAGCTAAAGGGAAGTACAGGAAAGTGAGAACAAAAATGCTAAGAAGAACCTGTAATTTGTAATTTGTTCAAATAATTTTTTTCCTTCTATAATTGTTACTCTTTCTGAAAGTGCTAGCTTCGTTTCTAAGACTGAAATGTTAGCAGCTCTGAGCATTAATTTACAGCTACTGAGGTCATGTTTGGTTTCCTTCTGACTTATGTCAAAATATTCAAGCTACTGAATGTAAACGATGGGACCAAAATGGAATTATATCTAGTCTAGCTCAACAAAATGTGGACTCCCTCATGCAGAAATATACACTCTTTATAATAAAATTAAGAACAAACTGTTCATTTCTTCAGTAGACAGAGATCTATGAGGTAAAGGTATAAGTAGCCTTGTTTGTAAGGGGTTTTCTGTCTTGAAATGGTGTTATAGTACTATAGTAATGGGTTCAATTTTTTTTTTTTTACTTGATCTTCTGACCTTCTTACCCAACCTTTAGTTCAGGAGAGCTCAGCTCCCTCATAACTTCCTCACATACCTCACAGTCTTCTGTATGTCATCAATACTTGGTTTCATAACGGCTGCAACATAAGCAACATTAAAAAAAAAAATCAGAATGAATTGGTTTACAACAGTAATGACATTGGGAAAATCTGTAGAAAAGCTAAGAATTCAATCTTTGCAGGATTTCATATAAAATAATAACACATTTTTCATTTTTATACTGATATTAACCTCACAACTTTTCATATTTTTCTCATTATTTTTGTAAGCTTGCAAAGAGAATTCTGTTGAAGCTGAATATATATTTTCCCTGCTTTCAAAGTCATGCTGAATAGAAAATGAGGCTTTAAAAGAAAGGCTGTTGAGTGTGCACTTCATCCAAACAGCAGGATTATTCCTACTGCTATATACTCTATACTGTAAAAGGAGTGATTTAAATTTATACAGATCTATATGATAATTTTTAATGTAATGTAAATGACAGGCAAGATTAGGCTGGTGTATTGTATTTTGCCTACAGGGTGTTCTTCCTTTCCAAGCAGAAAATTAAACCTGCTCCCATTATCTGTTGTGTTTCAGTCTTAGGGACTAGTTGTCACATGCAAACATGTCCAGTCTGAACTGATGGGCTTGTTTTGTCTTTTTCTAAATAACTTGTTGATTCTCAAAGAGGAAAAAGGCAAAATCCTTTATGTTATTGGTTATATGATCTATGTTGCTGTCAAAGAAAAGTGGAACTTCTGATCTGAAGATCAGATCCTCCTATTCAGAAGCTGTGACTGCTGCAGTCTCCGTTTTAAAAGAAGTAATACGTACATTTGAAGCACTGATCTGATGCGCTGCTTTGTGTAAGGGACGTTTTAACTACTACGTTCATGTGTAAACACCAGATACAACAAAGCAGCTCCCGAGAAGATGTTTCCAGGGTCACTGAGTCCCTTTGTGTCTTCGAGTGACTGAGACAAAGAAATGTTAGTTATCTGGATTATCTTTTTGTCCTGGTGCCGTACCATACAGAGATGTTGGGAGTCTCAAAACATGCCATGCCTTGTGCCTGAAGCTGTCCACCGGGATTCCCTTTGCTTCCAAGGGATGGTGTGGGAAGAGGTGGTGCCCCTTGGCCCTGCTCTCTCCGGACTGGAGCAGGGACAGCAGCACACCTCATCCCTTCCAGCTGGGAAGTACTCTCCCAGTCACAAGAAAAACGTTGTATTGTTTACCATCAAAGGACAGCAGAGACTTTCTTTAACCTTACTTGTGTTCTAGGAAAATTCTACAGTATTTCCTCTTCATAAAACCATGACTTGCTGCTCTCCTTCATTTTCACTTTCCACAATTGCTAAAGGCATTATGCAGGACATGGTCTGAAAATTCAGGGGGATTCATAGCCGGAACAGAAACTGAAAATTCCGTAGAAGATCTCCATGACTTTGAGTCATTTTCAAACTTTTCAGTTACTTTTAGTCCAGAAGATTCTTGGCTACAATCAGATTGCCAAGACACTGAGGCAAACACATTAGAAGTCACTGAAGAGGAACATTTCTAATAAAAAAATACCAGAAGCTAAAGCAGCCCATGAAAAAGCTGCATCTTAGACACTGAATGCAAACTATTGGAGAGAGCATAATACACAATCAGTATTCTGAACCTGCGTATATTTTCATTCACAGGGCATTTAAATACATTACTGCTTTCTTGTGGGAAAAAAAAAAGATTTTCGGGTGAAAAGAGATAAAAAAGAAAGAACTTCAAGTTCTTTCAACACAAAGAAATGATGCAACTTCTTCCTCAGTTTTCATAGGTGCCGTTAGTTATTTCGGTTTGTGTTTTCGATACACAAGTCTTTCTTATGTTTGATCAATGAAGAATGAAATTTGACTTTAAATCCTGGAGTTCATTTTTAAAATATTTGCACAACTTCAGGTTCTGACCCAACAATAATTTTATGACTAGTATTCATATTTATAAAACATATAAGCAAATGGATTTCCAATTAATATAAATGTAAATTTTAGTTCATGAATGTAACATAATACTCTAACTGTATGCTTGAGAACCTGTTAAAACTGAACAAGAAATGAAAAGAAAAGATTTACAAGGTATTCTCAGACTAACAAAAGTTCAGGTGGCAATCTCAGCAGACTGTGCAGAACACATTAAAAAATGTAAACAAATCTTGATTTCCTTGCCCAGTTGCTTTAACAAATATAATGCTTTCCTGTTCTTGAAACAAACAAACCTATATGTTTCTTTAGTGCTTGAAACCAGACTTTAAATCTGGGTATGCAGATGTGGCAGAAATCGGGGGCGGGGTGCAAGTACATCATAATTAAATGTATAATAAGCAAGTACTCTTGTTTTTCTTTACTTCCTCTGGAAGTGTAAAGGGATTTTTAGGCTCTACCTCTTTTCATTGTTCCTGCAAATCACCTCTTTCTCCACTGCTCATTCTCTTTCAAAACTTCTGCTCATAGAGAAGAAAAATCTCCAACCTTTTAGGAGATGTTAACCCATAAACATCAGTAAATCACATTCTTTCTCTGAAATATTTTTGTCTTGCATTCTTAGGCCAATATCATTAGCCTTCCAGCACAGTAAAAATTAAATAACTCTCTTCAGATTCATCAGTGCTTGGAGACAAAATTCAATTCAGCTTTGGGGAGGCTCAAAGTGGAACCTGATGTATTCACAGTGTTCCCAATCTTTGCTGTGACCTCCTTGGGAATAAATCTTTAGTTTAAATTTTTGCAAAAGCAATCGTGCTATAAAATACGGTAATGATAGTTCTTGTGTATGACTTACTGTACTTTCCACAGAGATCTTCAGAACTCCACTTGATTTGACTTGGTGGATAACAAGTGAATAGGCACAAATTGATAGGCCTGTAGGCCCCATGTATAAGATGCCACAAGAAATATTCTTCAGGAGTATTTTTTTTCAATAGCTGTAGTTGTTCTTCATGATTTATACAGGTTCCTATTCAACCACTTAAAGTAAACTGAGAAGGAAGGACTCTCTCTGTTGGCTTCCACCTTATCTAGCCTTCTGCTCAAGCCAAAATGAATGTCTTTCATTGTTTTGCACATTACGAGGAAGCAACAACAATAAAATGAGCTATTGCTTAAATCAATCGCTCCTTTGTTTGAGATGTTTCATCTTGGTCAGCAGCTGGACAGTTCTCAGTCCCGGGGCTCTGGCTCAGTGCACGTCAGATGTTCTCTTTTCACTCAGGAAGAAGCACGCTAGGTTGAAGATTACTCGTACATTGCAGTTTCCATTCAGAATATGTATTTTATAACCCTGTATTTTTATATGTATGCTAAAGCATTACCAACTAGCAGCCTGATGCTAGGTTTTTCAAATGATGTTGCAGTATATACAGATGCCATAAAATTGTCTCTCCTTCCATGTGAAAACTATCACTCTGTGATTCATTGCAGATTCAGAAGGGAAATATAAACAAGTGGGAGCACAGGAAGGGTGCAACCTGCAGCCTTTCCAGATCACATAATGAAATTTACTTCTGAAGGATGTCATACGTCAGAGAATTATATATATATATATATATGTATATATATATGAAAGTGACACTTGAAAGCACAGATTAGCTGTTAAACCATACAATAGGTCCAAAAATATTTTTGCCTATGGATCATCATTTTATAAAGGAAAGGGATGTACAGAGACCTTTATACATCATAGTAGCTTCCTTGCTCAGCACCAGATTCTTATAGAAGCAATGAATTGCATTCATCTTTCCCATTTCAGACACCTAAAAGTTGTACAGCTGAGGTGAATGCCTCTTTTAACCTTCTGTGGAGAGAGAGGGGGTTAGGATTGAACGGCTCCCTTTCTTCAGGTGCCTGTGTCTCTTTGCTAATAACAGAGGAATCACAAAAGGAATGATTTTGGTTTATCCTTCCAGACAATGAAGTTACTGCCAATGTATACCACGGAGTGACAACTTAGTGCTCTGCTTTGCCAAGCTGCCAATCATCTGATCAGTGGCACTTCTCAGGGTCTCGAGGTTTAACCCCAGCCGGCAACTCAACCCCGCACAGCCGCTCGCTACCTCCCCCACAGAGGGATGAGGGAGAGAATCAGAAGGGTAAAAGTAAGAAAACTCCTGGGTTGAGATACAGACAGGTGAACAGGGAAGGCAAAAGCCGTGCGCAGAAGAAAAGCAAGGAATCCGCCCACCCCTTCCCACGGGCAGGCCGGCGTTCGGCCATCTCCAGGACAGCGGGGCTCCAGCACGCAAAGCGGTCACTTGGGCAGACAAACGCCATCACTCCCAACGTCCCCCCTTCCTTCGTCTTCCCCCGGGACGTCCCTGGAATGGGCTGGAATATCCCTGGGGTCAGCTGGGGTCAGCTGTCCCGGCTCTGTCCCCTCCCGACTCCTCGTGCCCCCCTCGCCGGTGGGGGGAGAAGCAGAAAAGCCCTCGACGCTGTGTGAGCACGGCTCAGCAGGAACGAAAACATCCCTGGGTTATCAGCACTGCTTCCAGCACGAAGCCAAACACAGCCCCGTACCGGCTGCTGTGGAGAAAATTATCTCTATCCCAGCCAGAACCAGCACACAGGATTAGGTTAAAAATTTCTTTCCTTATTAAGTACAAGTTTTACTAACCAGCAGAGGAAAAGATAACCATACTTTCATTCCCATCTGAATTATCCTTAAATGAATAGCACTATCCTAAATGGAATGTAAATCTCAAAAGAAATGTTACTACTGCAACATGTTAAATGCAGAATATGCAGATGTATTCTAAAATGTACAGCAAACAATTTTGTATTTCCTAATCTAGAGGATTTCCTGACAAAACCAGCAGCAGCAAAAAGTGATACAGCATATGGAACAGGAAACACGACAGGAAACACAGAATTTGAGGAAAACTCTCAGCAAATCAAATAAATACAAATTGGCCTTGTAAATAAAAATAAGATTGTGAGGTTGCTTATGTTGAAAACAGAATAATAATAATGAATGCTCGAACACAGTTCTGCTTCTGGTAGTTGAACTCAGAGGCAGTTTGCCTTCGGTTTCAGTGAAAGTACACTCAAAGGCCCGGATGACATTTTCTCCACTGATGAAATATTTTATATTTGTATATTGCTCTTTTCAGTAAATCCTGCTAGTTTGAAGATTTGCCTTTCAAGAAATTTAGCAAATAGCGTAACAGAACTTCTCATTATATATCCAAATTCATTTATTTGTTTATGTTTGTCAGGGGAGCTCTTGTTTAATAATTTTATAGAATATGCCAAATGAATGTGCCAAATTTGTGTGTGTTCTTTCAGAGTAAGAAGAGAAAACAATTTCTATCACACAGTGCTCTCTCAATTATTGTCTTTAATTTTCTTTCACTAATCTCATTCAAAAACATAACTGACACAGTTATTCACTAGTATTGCTATTCACAAAATGCAAGAGTTGAAAAGGCTGATCTCTTTCCGGGGAGAGAAATTCTGTCCAAGTGAAAATTTTGCAGAAGTACATGCAACTTTGCCTTTTTCTGTGGGATGAAATGTGGTATCATTAGCTGGCTCTTGCCTTTAGCATACCCAAAAGAAAACCTTTCTCTCGGTCATTGAAAAAAATCACAATGTATTTGGAGAATATAATTTTGAGCTATTGCTTATTATGTTTCCTGTGTTTCTGTATATCACACTAGAATCTTTGGAATAATTTGGAATTGTTTACACTTTAATTTCTATTTAACGAAATTGGCCACATGAAACTTTAACATAATCAACAGGGTGAAACACTAATAAACTTGGAAAAATTAAAAGAACAACATGACCTGTGATATTCTGAGGCATTACATTTACCAGCTGGACCCAATTCTATCACAGAAACATCCTTCCTGGTCTGCAAAACTTCAGTTTGTTCCATGATCCTGTTGTTTTTCAAGTTTGCTTACCATATTTGCATGACCACAGCTTCCCACCTCCTTTTCCTGACTACAAAATGATGACACCACTTTCATTTGATGCCTCAACAGATATCTACATTACCTCACTTTAAAAAGACCGTTAATTTTGAAAAGTTATGTTCTGGTTAGGATAGAAACTAAAGACTGCAAAGACTAAAAAGTCTGTTTTCAAGTTTTTCTAGTGTTGATTAAGTTAGCAATTCCCAAGACTGCAGAAGACACTGATTTTGTAACATTTACAACCCTAAAACATTTGAATGAACATCAGTGTCTTCTTCAAACTTAGTAACATTGACATGAGTGGGAATGAAACAATGTATTTGTAGTTTATGAAAAATTTTGAGATCAAGTTTGCAAATTTATAGGAAATACTTTCCAGCAATATGCACACCTAACTTTTGTTATGGACACAGTAGGTCACAATAACTGGTCATTTTGTAAGACAACTAACTGCTACCCTAGTATTGAAAATGGTAGTATTTTTAAACTCCTAAGAAGGCACAAATGTTATATTTTTGCCATGATTATGTGAGAATGTGGTCTTATTCTCTACCTGCATGCATCAGAATTTTGAAAAAGTCATTTTTCTCAAAAAAAATACTATTTATTAAACTAGTTTGAAGGTATATCTGAGGAGTTTCATTCTTAATTATAGAGACATACACATATACCCAGTTTTATAACAATGTAGGATGTGAAATCTTATGTCAGAACCTTTCCTATATCCTAACTACTTCCCTTATATCAGACATTTCTCACTGAAATCCCTGAATTGTGTTTGGTAGGAATCATATGTTTTTTTTTCTCAAACTATTCACCTTTCTTGTATGCATTTGAGAATACAGCTGAATAAAGATTCAGTAAAATGTTTAATTTACTGAACACTGTGTAAAAACCCTCCCTCAAGAATTTTCTATGCAGTTATAAGTAATCTTAGTTTATAAGAGAAAACAGTTATTAACTTTACACTGCAAAGGAACATTGGCATTCTCTTTTGCATTTTTGCAAGCAGTCTTTTGATTCTTATTTGCATATCAAAATAATCGTTTGTTGGTTTATTCATTTGCCCGTAGTAGGCAACTGCTTCTGATTTAAACAGAGAAGGAGAAAGGCTTACTGTACAGAAATGTCATACTAGGCTTAAAGCTCTTTTCTCAGTAGAGTCCTAAACATTCACAATAGGGTTTTGGTTATGTATAAGATAAAATCTGTGGTTTATAAGATCAAAACAATTATCACTCACCCTGGCTCTGCTCATCTTTTTTTCATTTCCATGAAAAATATTAAAATTAAATATTGCCCTTTTCAAAATAGAAATTGGTCATGTTCGCTTTTGGATATGTTATGCAAACATATTTCTTTTTCTGAGATTGTTGTGGTATATGTCAGCTATTTCCCTCAAGACTACTCTGAAACATAAATCCCATTTCAAGAGATTCTTTTTCAAAGTTCTGAACCATCCTCTCATTTATAACAAAAACCACCAGCAGTCCCAGTAGGACCTTTCATAATAATTGAGTAATTCTGCAATAGTTTATGCTTTCCCCAGCTGAAACACTAACATATAACAGTCTTTAAGTTTCCGCTCAAACATTATAAAGAAGTAAATGTAAGAATAAAATAACAACTAATTTCAAATTCACTCATGATGAAGTGAATGTGAAGTATGTTTGCCTGTACGATTTTCCATACATTTTTACCATGCTTATTCTACTAGTTCTTATCCTCTTTTACTAGGCTTAGTCTATTATTTCTTTATTACTTTTCTATAGAAAAATTCTTAAAGTCTTTGCTGTTGTGCCAGTATAAGACTCATATGTTCAGTAACTATGACATGTTTGATATTCCATTTGCACCTGCACAGGTGTGATTTTTTTATTTTAGCACAACTTAATAGTAAAGAAATTGTAATATTCTTGTGAACCCTGTCTTCATGCTCTGATTTTACGAAAGGTTTGCTGCAGTACACCTGTTATGATTTGTACCAGCCGTCGATCCGGTCTACCTTTTTAAACTGAAGCCTTAACAAAGGTGTTTGCCCATATTGAAACCTCAGTAAAACCAGAAAATTGGCTTGTATGGCACTCTATGTCTTCATCTAGGACTCCGTTAATGGAAGTTGCAGTCAACGAGTGTCTGTAAAGAATTGTTACATGAAGGACTGCTAGTGAGATGGATGGCTTAGCTATCGATGCTTGATTGCCAAACACGCACCTAGATAATTAAAATATAATTTTGCTTCCTGAGAAATGAAGTTATTTGTCGTACCTCTGAAACCGTCGCCCTCAAAATTTGTTCATTTTTTTGGAAGGTCACCTCGGCGTCCTACGGGACTTCTCTTAGGACTGGCTCTGCCCTGGACTGCAGGGCAGGGGATCCCCGCAGCCCCAGCCGCAGCCTGCCTGAAGGTCAGACCAGAGCTGGCTGACAGCCACGGAGGGAGAGACCTGCGCCGTAGGAACCGGCGAGTTACAAAGCAGCTTCAGAAACAAACGCCTCCGCTTACCGAGCAGCATAAAAGAAAGGTGAAAACTTGTAAGAGGGGCTAGACACCTCGGAGTGGAAAGAGAAGCAGACAAAATGAGATTTGGCACTGCCAGAAGTTTCCCCGCCGTCCCTGCAGATGTGAGCGCCTCCTCCCCGCTGCACGCCACGAGCCTCGGCACTACAGCTGATGGACTGGAGGTACCCAGTGCCGCAAGTAGGCACCCACACCTCGCGTGTGCGTACGTGACCTCCTGGGGCAATTTCTCGCCAGCGCACGGATTAGCAGACTGCAGGGAGGCACACGGGTACGCATAACACCAGAGCACCCCACATGTACACAGCACCCCGGAGCACACACACACGGGGGGGTGTGGTGTAGGAAAGGGAAGATGCGGATGTGTGGGATGAGAAATTTTGGGGATTAATTCCTGAATGGTGCTTAGAGATTTTTAGGTCTACAGTAACATTTTGTATGTGCCTTAATATTGGGATTTACCTTTTGTATTGTTGGTACCGATTCTGCACGTATAGTTCACTGGTTAATAATTAATAGATCAGTGAACTGCCATCCCCTCTTCAGCGTTTTCCTCCCACCCGGAGCACCCTTTCCCCCCTTCTTGCACACCCAGTCCTCTGCCACCTCAGGTCCTTCCAGGTTGTGTCTCCCTGGTCTTCCTCCAGCCTGCCAAGCCAGGTGACCAGATTTTGTCATTGCCTGCTCTTTTCCCTGCGTACGCCCATGGCTGTCCCTATGACAAGTTGTTCTTGTCAGCACGAGGTACTTAATCGCACCAAAGAGGCCAATGGCATGATATCAGCGTCCCTCATGTTTCACTTGTGTATGCCAATCCCTCTGTCACGATCACCAGGCACCATTACCTTGGTGGCATCCCTGATCTCTCTTACAACCAACTTAAATGATTCATGCCCCAGAGCTGTGATTATGATAATTCCTTAAGAGAAAAACAGCCAATTAAGACAGCTCAGAGCTGTACTCGGAGCAGTGACAGGTTCAGAAAACTTACTTTCCTTAGTATGAGGGAAAGTGTGTCCTCTCACTGTTGGATGGGCAGGACTTGTCACTCCACTCATTCCTGAATTAGCAGGAACTACCTGGAAATGTGAAAGTACTTCCCAGTACAACTCATTTTCTCTGTACAACCCTGGCCTCCCATACCCTCCAAACCCATTCTCTCCTTCAAACAGCTCACCTCCATATCGCTTCCTCTTCGTTGCCTGCTTTTCACCCCTCTTGCAACCCAGCTATGTGGTAGAACTGTCTTGTTCCCAGTTAAATTTGCTGTTAATTATTTAACTGGCTTGCTCTTTGACTCTCTGTTGCTTGCACATTTTAATCATGCTTAACTGACAACAAGCCAAATACCAAACAAGCCTTCTATGTGCTTTTGGTCTGATGTTCTATTTATCTAGTATATCCTTCAGTCCTAGATGTTTGAGGACAGGTGTTGAAGCCACCAAGAGCATGACTACCTGATGAGACTCCTGAGGATGCTGGAGGATTTAATGGCAATATTTGGGTACCTAATGGGGGCACTTGCCTATTCGTTCTCTCTGGACCATACCTGATCTGATGCTTAGTTGTCTCAAAACCTTTATATCTAATTATAGGATGTGTCCAGTCAGTTTAAGTCTTTAAAGCATTCAGCTGTGCTGGAACCAGCAGAATGCAATGCTAAGGTCATCTGAGATGGGTGCACACATTTAAAATTCAGTTTATGATATGGAGAAATGGACACTACTTAATTCATAAAAGTTCCCATGATGAAAGAATCCTATACATGTAGGAGCCTCTTCTTGACTAAAGATGAAAACATAAATTAAAACATGTCTATGTGACATATTCCTGATGAAAAGTTGAGTGAGATTTAGGAACATTACCCTAGTCAGCTCTGCATTTCACTATAATTTACAACTGAGGAATAACGGAAGTGCACATCAAACATAGGCATTTCTAAGCTGGTTTAAGAAATAGCTTAAATATTCAGAGTGTCATTCCAATAATGGGCTTTACACCAAGAGAAAGAAAAAAAAAGAAAGAAGAAGAAGAAGAAAAAAAAAGCACTGCTAACAAGACAAAAGAAATTACACCTAGAATCCTCCATAAGGTGACAAGGTATATTCAGGGGTTTTATCTACTTTTTGTAAATATTGATAATGAGAAATTTCTGATTCTTCCAGAATACATTTAGAAAGATGAATTAAATTAGCTACAAAAAAATACATATATAATGTTCTGAACGAGGAAAATAATCCTTTGCATAAACAAGTTCTGACAATTGCCAACTGTACTATAACAAGTTCACTAAGGGAAAACTTATAGTTTCCTAAGAAAACTTAAGTCTGTTGTTTTTTTCTTAATCATACCTGACACCCTCCCCTTCAAGACATATTTTCTACTATAGTGCAAATATCCCATCCAACGGAGATCAATTTGTGCTAAGTTATTATTTGCATGATGGTTAGAATAACACAAACACACAACATCTTCTCGATAATTAGCCAGGCATATAGAAGAAGAATTTAATTATTCTTTTTTGTTGTTGTTTTAGTTAGCTTTGGCTAACTTCAATATTTTTTCCCCCAATTGTACGTCATCATTCAAGTTGTTTTCCAAACACGGACTCTTTTTCTGTCTTGTTAATTCAATATATTTGATTGTAAGTAGTTTGCTTGTGGTGAACTAAAATTTTATTGCTTAAGCTTTTAACTATTGCTTTGAGGTGCATTTGGTTGGGTAGGAACTTGGGCAAAAAATCAGATTCTGTTTTTGCTAAAACATACCACAGCTCCGTGGTTCAGACTAAGTCATTGAAACGTTATATTTTATTCGCACAAAACCATGGAAATGCTAACCATACATGCTCAGAAGACAAAATGGTTTTTACTGCAAATATTTCACACAAAATAAAAACTATGAATTACTTTAGCTATCTTAACTGTCATAATTCAAAAATTTCCAATAAATCATAGTTAACAGCTCTAGAGATACATACTTTTAAAAAAAGAGCATGAGTAAGATCTATTAAGAAAGCAGTATTACATCTACCTTGAGGTAGTTGTCATCTTTTTTCATACTGTTCCTCATAAGAAGAAAGCATTCATTCAGTCCCATGTACAAAATCCCCAGATACTCATAATTTTTGTAAAAGATTCAGGTGCAGAATACAGCTTGAGAAAGGAATCTTGACATCCTTGTTCATGCAAGCCTTGCTGCAGCTCTGGGCTATCATTCTTTCCCTTTGTTCAAGATGAAACTGTGCAGAACAGGAATTTCTTCACCAAGTTCTGACGAGAAATTGACTTTCCGAACTTCTGGTACATAAAGAGGCTGTACCATGGGACTGACCCAAGTTCTAGTGCTTGTTCTGAAGACATCCCATTTGTCTCCAACTACAACTGATGGTCAGTCTCCGTCTCCGGCTTTGGGCACATTTGACTTCTCTGCAGCCAACCAGCCAGCCATTTGCAGTTCTGAAACGCTGCCTTACTGACCTATTTTGTCCTTCCTTTCAGGTGGAACAGTAAGTACAGAGAAACGTCCCCAAATTTGCTAAAATTCTTAGAGGAATTCTGTCCTCTCCAGTGGGATGAAACAACACTGTGCCATAGGCTTCTTAAAATTTACTATAATATTCGTTTCTTTATTCTACAAATTCTAGCTATGCTAAATGACTTCCATGATGTTCACAAGATTTTTAGGCTGCTACAATATTTCATAGTGTACATAGATTGTAAACTTGACATGCTTGGTTTGGTTTAGTTTGTCTTATACAGCAGATACAACTCATGAATATTAGAGATGACAGTTTTAGAAATAAATCACTTTGTTCTACTTACCCTATACCGGTGTGATCTCATGCTCTATATGCTCTAGCTAACCTCTAGCAGTACTGTTTTCATATTTAACTTCTGAAATGTTGTTCAATATGCTATCTTGACCTTCGAAAGTAATAAAGACATTCCCAGATTCCTGATTTTCAACTCAAAGATGGTACATTCAGATACTGTATTTTTAACATGCTTAGCTGAAAGGAATCAGTCTAACAAAACTAGTGAGTGGCTCAATCAGATTTAAAAAAACTCATCTGAGTATTAAAGCCATGTCTAACTAAACCTTCACATCCTATTCTGATTCATTATGCAGACTATCTAAAAAAATAAATTTTTAAAAAAGCCATTCTTAAAAGATGGGAATTAAAACTCTTTCATAGCTAGAACAAGTCCTTTTTAAAGAAGTGGCACAGAGTGACCATTTGTTTGGGTACAAGACCCAGCGGTAGGTTCCATTTCTACAGCAGGCCTCTCGGCATTTCACAGAAGCAATTCTGTGCTGTGGAGTTCATAAACAGGAGTCATAGCTTCTGCTGAAATTTTTCACAAGAAATGCTTTTAAACTGATAAAGAAACATAATGGGCAATCGCTTCACTCAGTGATGTGCTTCTATCTTGTTGAATTACTTAGACGTTGCATGCAGTACCAATGAATATATATATATGAGAAGAAGTTGGCAGTAAGTAGGCTTCACTATATGAGTTTAACCTTTTAATTCTTGAAGTGGAATTTTCTTCTGACTTCTGAGCAAATGTCTAGCCTGGCAGGGCATATAGCTGTTAAAAAACCCAGACTATCTGTCATTTTTAAAAGTTAATCTTTCTAGATTTACTTACGTAAATGAATTTACAGTAGGGCTGTAAATTTAGATAATACTTCTAATAAATCAGGGTCTGACTAATCCTATGGCAGTTGGCTTCTTGACGGCCTGAATACACTAAGTACTCATTTTTTAAAAGAAACTTACTTAAGGCAACGTCATATGGTAATGCAGAGGTAACAACAACTGCTCATTTGCCCAAACTGAGTCATCTTGACAGAGGAGGTGCGTTAACTGCTTATCTAACTTGTATATTATTGTCAAACTTCTATGGTCTATCTGGCAGATACACAGAAATATTATGCTGCTCAGGTAGATTATAACATACATTCTGTATGTCTTTCTATTTATGTATGTGTAAACCAGCAGGAGCTCATGCAGTACTGAATTACACTCATGGAAAACCAGGGAAAATAAAAGAGTAAGGCAGGGTCTGCTGAGGTCCATTTAAAGTAACAGCATATAGCCTGCAGTCTCCGGAGGGGGTGAAAGAAAGTCTCAAACTACAGGTTGTCCCGGAAAAAGAAGGCGGCAGACTGGCTGATAAACTATGTTACAATAATAACATGCTCCGTGGAGAAGTGGAAGATCTTTTGCGTCTTCTAGCCAAACACAGTAGAAATAACGAGGAATGAGTGAGGCGAGGCAATGGGAGTAAGGTTTCTATAATAATAGTCATCAATGACTTTCTGCAACAGAAGTTAAAAACACGAGGGAAGTCTGGAAAATCTTCCCCAAAAGCACTGGGGGGGGGTGTGCTTTTTGAAAGTAAATTCAAAGGAGGCTACAAATGCCACTGTGTCTGGACACAGAGATGGAAAACATCCCAAAGAGCTAATTATATGAGGTTTCTTGAGGATCTCCTCCCAAGTGTCATTCTTAAATAATGATGCCTTTTAAAATTAAGTTCCCCACAGTTCTTCCACTACTCTAAACGCTTGGCAGCCAGAACAGGCTCTCTAAGCAGAACTGGAAAGAGAAGGAACATCTTAAAATTCCTCTTGTCTTTTCTCACAGACCTGCTTCCTTAGGAACTTTCCCTAGCCTTTATCTTGCCCCTTTTGAGCGATGTTGAACCTCAGGCTCTTCTGAGAACTAACAATACTAAAGGGCAGGCTCTGAACCTATCTCTGATCGTCCTGACGATCTCGTCTCATTAGCGACTGGTTGGTGCCGAACAGCAGTAGATCCAAGTGGCCAGTCTTTAACACCGCTGTCCTCGGAAGAAAGGACAGGGCAAGGGACAGGGCAATAGACCTTCACCGGAATGCTCAAAGATTGCCACTTTCTTCTGAAGAGAGTTAGTGTAGACATTCACAATTCCAGTAAGAAACTTCTATGTATAGGAACCTTGGAATACGCTTTTAAAAACTACCACTGAAGAAACTGCATTTAAAATTATGACAATTTTCTTTTATATTTAGATCTCAAACACCTGAATAATTGTCCTTTTTGGAACTCCTTCAGCTGGTGTGGACAGCATGAGCTGTCTTATCAGTACCTTCTGGGCAGCAACATCTATGTTATGAACAGAGACCGGGATCTCTTCTGAAAAAGAGCAATAATACTGACGTATTGCTCTAATTTAATTTGAATTAAATTAAATTCATTTAATTTCATTAATCACTCTAATTAATTTTATTAATTTAATTAATTTTATTTAATATATTTCATTAATTTTAATGAAATTTAATGTAGTCTATTATTGCAGGATGAATATACAGGGCCTTGACTAACAAAATGATCAAGCATTAAAACTTGTCTCTCTGTGGCTGTGGTTAAACATGCTATTAAATTTTGCCAGCTCTTTTCACTGAGGGGAAAATCTACCAGAAACTGCTGCAGACTCTGAACATAAAATGTCATTGTACGCACACAGATGCTTGATTGTATTATAAACAATTAAGATGGGAGTGGGTGCTACATGTTTTTCCTTATGCATATTAATCCTTTCAAACATCCAGTACAGTAAATAATCTGGGTCTGGGGTTGAATTCGTTACGTCACAAGGCTGCTGTGATTTTCTGAACAGTATAAATGTACAAATGTCATTTGCGTGGGAATTGTGCTGTAGCGGAACATATACAGTACAACAACATGTCCAGGAAGTCTCATTTACAAAGGCGGCATTTCAAAGACTAAAACATGGGAGAAATTCCTCTCATCTAGACTAGGCAGAAAAATAATAGTTTGCCTAAAGTAACACGCTGACAACCACGGTAGAACTGGCCCTGACCAGTACATCTTGAAAACGGTAGCTTTGTAATAGGAAAAGTATGAGAGTTATTATCCTTGTTGCTAATAATGAAGGACAGAACCAGAAGAAGTTACAGAGTTGAAAACTGTGTGATATTTCCTAGCAAAGTGAAGTAATCTTGTTTGGTGCTCAATGGGCAGAGCTGATCTGCTTGCCTTTAATTTGAGAGGGTTTGTTGTGCTTCCATCAGCAAATCGGTTCTGAATAACAAACTTTCAGATGCGTAGCGCTGATTTCTTTCTACACTTAGGATAAAGGAAAACTTCAATACCGTCCGTTACTCTGGTGAATGCAGAGATACCCGTGCAAGGCAGTAAGTTCAAGTGTTCCATGTGGCGGACAACAGCGGCGGGAACAGCGCTTCGGTTTGGGAGGGAGGGGTAGGGCGGTTGGTGGACGAAAACGGACAGGTTGTTCTATCCTGTCCTTCAGCTTCCAAGCTTGATCTACTAACTGAATAGGAAACAGAAGTATCACAACACCCGCGTATCACAGCTGGACTGCTCCGTTGCTGTACTCGCTTAGGCACTCTAATGTAGACCTACTCTGGCCATTTTTTTGTTCTTTGCTACTAGACTTAAACCTTTCTTTCTTTTTCATGTCTTCCCACTTTACATCACATTTTGCTCATTGTTGTTTTCCCCTCAGCATTTTATTCTAGCCCAATCTTTGACCAATCAAGAAATCCGTCTTTGCATAATGCTGCAATTTTGTATATCTGTTTCTACTGGATTTATTTTATGCCATGCAAAAAAAAAAAATTAATTACAGTTTGTTGCCCTGTATTAACCTTGTGTCTTTGGAGCCATTAGAAACAAGGGCTGAGGCAAGAGACAACAGTAATTACTGACGATTGAGAAAACAGAAACTGCTGAATTTAATTCAGAGCAGAAATGAATAAAACATGAGGAATAGGATAACAGCTAATAAAAATAGTGAACACACAAAGACCATAAATCAGAGATTTCTACTCTACCTGTTCCTTCAGTAAAATGTGAAGGTGAAAACTTGAAATCTGGTAAGAATTTTTCATTTGATGTAGTTATTTGAAGCATTCAAGTGGCCACACAGTGGTCACAAAATGGCCACAAGTATCTCAGAAACCATTTTCATTATTCAATTATGAGTCTGTTTCCAGGTTTCTTGACATGAGATATCTGCCACTTGTAGATACATTGGATTGGACTGGATTTACCATTGATTTGGTTTCAGTGGAAGTTACTATGAACTTTCTCTTTCTGCTTATTTTCTCATGTTCTTTACCATGGAAGTTCTTTATGCTTTCCTCCTTAATTCAGGTTTTGTATCTCTTTTCTACTTAAAAATATCCACAGACGAGTAAGATCAGTAACTCGTCTTACATTTCCAATGTGACCATAATACACAATAAACATTCAAGAAAACTACTCTAAAACTTCACCAAGAAGTCCAACAGAAAGTTTCAGTCCTAAAAACATGTACTGTAAATACTGACATTTACTTCGACGGATTTTTCACAGAATTAGTATTTTGCTAGTTGTGTAAATTGGACAACCAGAAAATAAGGCTTTAGAAATTAGAAACTTCATGTGGAAATATGTCTAGTTTTAAAATTCAAAGTCTTTTGGGGGCTGAAATTTCATAACTCAACTGTGGAAAATCCAACCTGACTTTTGACCTCCTGTGTTTTAACTTTAAACTCAAGTCTCAATTTATTTCCTTCTGAAAGAAAAACCTTTCAAAAAATACCATGATCAGACCGCTAGCATTTGTGGTAAAAATCTGAGTAGCTTTTTTTTATAAAAATCCTAACCTCATTTTTTTACTTCTCTAAAGTAAGAAGTAAAAAATCTTTATGAATTCAAATTTAATCTAAATCTGTACTCCACACTGATAACTTCTTTTTTTTCTCTCTCTTTATAACCATTTGATTTTCTACCTTTAACTTGATGGAAAATGAAACTTTTTCACATAATGGCACAGTCAACCTCTGCTGGAAGGTGACTTTGTACTATGCTATTCCCCAAATACTCATTTACAATGTTAAGTTTTCTGCCAGCTTAAGTAAATATATTCTAATTTATTTGTACTTGACAGAATGTTTCACACTGATAGACAGCTAGTTGAGGAGCGTAAAAGTGTTGTGAAGAAAAACTTGAGAACTTTCCTTTTTTTTCATTGCTCAGGGAGTTTAAAATGATACATACATACATAAATAACAAATTTGCCTTTTAGTTCAGTAAGCTGACAGGGTTTATAACTCATTTGACTTGAAATATAAGTTTCCAGATTACAACAGAGAGCCCGAAAAAATCTAAAAAACATTTCTGTGATTACAGAAAGGCTGCAAGAAGACAGAAGGAATATAAGATTTTTCCTCTCCCTCTGGCAGATGGAGGAATGGAAAAACTTGAAACAAAACAACCAAATGTCAGGCTTTCAGGCTCTGACCTCTTACGTCACATTCCAGAGGAAAAAAAAAACCTCAAGCCCTGTAAAAGGAAACCTTAAATCTGTTCTTAAATTTTTCCCTATATAAAGTCCTTTGTCTGAAAGCTGCTAAAGATCTTCCATAACTGTTCACATATTTTGTCCAATTTACTTGGATCCAAGATGAAGTGCAGCTATACTGTACTAAAAGTAAATAATTTTTAAAATTTTTGAATATAGGGCTTTATTGCAAATCAGACTATTTCTTTGATACATAGAAATATCTTTCATATGTGTATGATGAATGTCTGTATGTGTTGTGCTTGTTTATTTATCATTGCTGACTTAAAAAACACTTATTTAATTTAAACTTCAAACATATAATGTATCAGAAGTATTTTTTCCAATCCAAAAAAACAGTGTCATTTTATCTTGCATAAGAAATCTTTGTCATTAGAGACATGGCTTTTGATTTTACTGGCAAAATCGTTTTGAATTCATCACTGTTTGTTGTATTGAGCAATCTGTAATTATCTCCCTAATTAATTTTAAAAGTAATTAGATTTTTTCCTTGGTGTAATAGAAAACAAAAAGGCAAGTCTGAATTAGTTATTTATTTGGGGAAAAAAAACCCGCTAGGAAGTACATGAAGCAACCTGAAATCACTTTACTTATTAACTCTCCTGGTGTAGTCTGTCATTTTAGAAGATATTTATCAGGTATTAATATTGGTTTAGGTGCTGATTCTGTAAACACTGACCTAGGTAAATAATTTCATACTCTGCCTGATATGGGGAAGAATTTAGATAGGCCTCTATTTCCTGCAAACAAGAAAAATAGCAATTATAGTGATTTATAACCAAAAAGTTACACTTAGTGGTGTGATGTAGCTTACAACTTTTATAAATTATCTAAAACGTAAGCTAACATAGAAAAGTACGTGGAACCTGATGAAGGACTCACTGGGGTTGAGTTATAAGGGGAGCAGAAGTGCTGTTTCTTAGTATAGCACTCAGGATAACACAGACATAAACCCAAGACAGACTGAAAATGTACGGTTGAGGAAGATCAGTAGCTGCAAAAAAAAAAAAAGCTGTGCCATTTTCCTGTTCAGATGTAGAAGGAAGCAATGTAGAATATTGTAAATCGAGGACAAAAATGTAAAAAGTTGGCTATGACAGCTAGACAGTAACGTCACATCTCACATAACTTTCCTGCAAAGCAATCAGATCAAATGAGAGAGTCGATTCTTAGAAGTCCATGCTATGGATATAAATTTCCCCTATCATGTGCAAGAAGAAGAAGGTATCTCAGGATGAATCTAAAATACCCACAAAACTCAAAAAGGGTTCTGCTGTAAGCAACACAGCCTTAAGTAACATGGAGAAGATGGAGAGAGTGGTGAAACATAAATCCAGGCTTTCGGGATAGTATCTTACTTCAGAAAGATCCTAGAACTTCTCCTGGAAGTTCTTAATTAGCAAGAGAAGGTCCTGAATTTGAGTACCTTTCTAAGTATTAGTTTGGTCCTTACAGGCTCATCTAAAAAATGAGGATTGGGGCCCCTCCTCTTACAAGGCAGTGTGTTATCTGACTCAGTATTGTCAGTAACCCCACAGTTGGCCTGGAGGCTTGCTAGCTGGGTCCGTCTCTAAAGCAGCTGAACCACAGAGGCAGGAGCCCAAACGAGAACTTCCCTCCACTTCTCAAACATGGGGTCAATATGAGAGCAGGAGACAGTGACACCTTGGTGCTCAGGCCTTCTGACCTCTCCTGCAGCAGAGTCTTCCCCCATCTTGTCGCTCTTCAGGTTAGAATGCCATGAGACTTTGGGCAAAATTGGAAGTGGGGCCAGATCAGAACACGGGTGAGGAGCTCTCTGCTCTCCTCCTGCTTGGTCAGCCAGTGTTTGTCTTGACATCATGTCTGGCAGAGGCAAGAAAAGCAAGCAGCTTGTGAACGGAGATACTAAGTACCGCTTCGGGATGTCTTCTGATAATACCCAGGACATTATTAAGCTAGGTATCCATTACCTGGGCGAGTTTGAAGCATATTTCAGGAAATGTGTGCAGCGCTAGGAGCGTTCCAGGAAAATGTTAACTGAGACGCCATTACCTAACCTGGACCCGTACTAAGACTATGACTGCCAACGAGCTGAGCTGTGATGTGAAGCTCCAAAGCCTCACACTGTACGACTTTGGCAGTTAAATCTTGCTTTCAACAAAATTTGTTACACTGAAATTGTAAGAAGTACTGCTTTTATTCCTGTTCCTTTGGGAGCAGGTTAGCGATTTACACTGGAGCCCACCACAGGAGGGACCATTTACCCGTCCACTAAACAGCTCTGTAGAGTGCAGAGAGTTGGAGCGTTTCCTTCTCCTTTCCTAACCCATTCAGAACCTTAACACTTATGGAAGAGTTTAGACCACCCTGATCTAAAAGTTCAAAACAGATAACTTGACATTTTGGAAAAAATAGTATCTTCCTTTTTTTTTTTTTTTTTTTCCCCAACATGCAAGAAGCGTGGGCCAAAAGTCTTGGCTCTTGTGGCTGACAAACCTCTTTGTATTGTCAAAAATGTGTAGTCAATAACATAAGCTTCCAATGATTTAAAATTATATCCCTAGGTTATAAGACAAGGATAAATTTATGTCATTTCAGCCTAACCCAGACTTCTTTGGGCTGTTGTGTGTCTCACTATGGTAAGCAGAAGTTTTCAAAACAGTAATGCAGTCTCCAGAGATGCACAGCACTTCTGAGCAGAGCCTTCCACCTGGCCAAAGAAGGGACGTCGGGAACTGGAACAGGGACTTCCAGAGAAAGTCAGTGTGACAGGACATGGTCATGGCACACCAGCTGCCCTAATCATTACTAAGGGAGTTTATGTTTTGTTTAGTCAATATTATACCAGGAGGAGTTTAAGAGAACGCTTTGAGAGAGGCGTGAACATTTGTAAGAATGTTTTTTGTTTCCTGTTTTATATAAGTAACTGTCGTGGCAAATCTGCAAATGATCTTCTACCCTGCTTAGAAACCAAAAAATACAGCAGATGGTTGACTGTTTCAGCCATCCCCTAGTAGTTTAACTCCTCTTTAATTACACCAGACAGTTAATTTACTTCAAAAAAACTGGGGTCAGGCCCAAACTAAATCATCACGTACGAAAATCAAAGGCTGAAAATTATGACTGGAACAGATGGCACTGGAGGCATCATGGTTTGAGAACAGCCAAAGAGTTATTGGTTTAATATAAATGAACACTGAAAAGCACCCAGAAATTTTTACAAGGATATGAATGAACAGAGTTAAGGATATTATTGTGAGTCAGTTAAAAGTCAAAAAGTACCTGTGACATAATAGAACTAAAGGTAGAAATTATTTTTCAAAAGTAAAACAAGGGCTTTATTTTGGTGCTTTTCTGTTTTTCAGTTTGTAGGATACCTTATAAAAATGCTAAATTAAACTCATACTGCAGTTTGCATGATGTTCCATTTTGCCAACAACGTTGTGATTCCATATGTGTTGGCAACTGTGTATTTCTCCTTGCCTAGTTCAGGAACATTACCACATCTCTTTTTTCTTTCCCCTGCCCAACTGTCTCCCCTCCTCCTTCCTCCATCCTGAAAATAACAAATAATTCAATACTGAAGGGTTTTTTTCTATATGGGGGAACGTAATACAATATGCTAGTTGTGTTTCAGTAAAATATAACAGCCACATTTTCTTCATCCCTGAGGAATCTTCCCATCACGTGCCGTAATCTCAGTCCTGTAATCTCTTCCCATAAGCTTCCCTGGGACTTCCGCCTGTAGAAACTTGCACCATCCTACATGAAAGACTTTAGGCTCAAACAACCCCCAAGTAGAGTACGGTGACAACATTCATCATATTGTTCCAAGCATAACTGCATCACTGCAATCTGCCGTTAACATTCAACAGAGGGTTTCCTGTGGGCTGAAATTTGGCACGCAGTATCTCAATTTAGGAGCACATTTTAAAAGCGTGGGTACTGACAGAATCATTTGGGTAGCCAAGAGTAAACCAGATTAACAAATCAATTTTACAAATGGTACTTGTACAAAACTCAGCTGATGCACAAAAATGTGTAACAAAGTAGATGTTCGGTATTTCCAAAAAGAAAAAGTAAAAATAATGAAGTAAATGAACAAATCTTCGATGTCCTTTTGCTTTTCAAAATCCCAGTTTGGATCTGAAAAGCTAGATTCTAGTTGGTTTCTGTTGCCAGAGAAAATAAAAGAGGGTTAAACGTCTTCTGATAGTACTTTGATTTACTTTGTTACATGTAGCACCTACTAGTTCTTTACTGCATGGATAGGTAGATGTGCAAAAGGCATTGCTGAAGTACCTAACTACTACTGTCCGTCACAACACAGCCAGTGAGGGAGCAAAAGATACTTCAAAACTTGTTACTTGTTTTGTCCTAAAGAGGGTAGGTTTTTTCTTTACAGAATTTCTGAATTCTCCTCTGCCATATCCTCTTGCTTAAGCATGTCCTTCACTTGCGCCACTGTGCAAGGGCATAAAGAGTCCTAATCCCCACCTCTGCCCAAGTGTTTCTGACGTCATTATGCGGGATTAGGAGAAAGCGGATTAGATGCTTTGGAACATGGCTCATGGGGTAGATGGAGCAATATTTTTGTAACCTTTTGAGCTAAACAACTCTCCTGTGTTCTGTAAATGTTATTTTACTCTCAGAATAAAAACTGGGAGTTACTGTTATGTCTTCAGTAATTGTCCTCACATAGCAAGTTACCCTTACTATGAACTGTGCCTAACTGGCATAATGCCGATATTTATAATGCAAACAGGCCACAAAGTTCCATTTATTTTCAAACTTGTACAAAGTAACTTAGTTTTGCAGATCATGCTAATCATATTTAAGCCAAAGCAATCAATGACGATGTGCTATGTGAAAGGTTTGGTCAATCATGCTTGGCCATCCCATGTCTCGGGTTATTCAGATCAGAGGACCTGCTGAAGCAGGGCACATCTGATCTCTAGCTTGCACAGCTTGACTCTATTCCCATGGAAACTCAGATACGATAAGGAAGGGCAGGACTGTGCACCTCAACCTTAACTTGACATGCAATCAGGTCACAGATAAGCCATACACCCGCCTCAGGAACCGGGAGGCACACCTGGGGTCCCGCGGCCCATAGGTCTGTTGAAGACTAGATAAGTTGGTTGGCACATCAATCAGATTTATTTCTTCACTGACATTTTTATTTCTTTATTTCAGCTTTTGTCAGAAACATATACTTCAATGATGCAGGCATTTTGATGTCACAGTTTGCAACACAGTTAAAAGAATTTTTAAAAAAGAAATGGCAGAAACTGAAATGTTATTGCTCTTCCTGCCGTTTAATTTCTAAATTTATGTAGTTAAACCACAAACTCATTTTTTGCTATTAATCTTGGCCATTTGTTCATTTGAAAAATGTGACATATGGTTTGACACATATGGTTATTTCTATGTTAGTGAAAGCAGATACCCTTGCAAAAGAGACGCGGCAGGGAAAAGAAATCTGTGTAATGGTGAAGGTGTTTAAAGGAAGTCTTGTGTGTGCTCTAGTAGCTCCTAGTCTATTGTATCAGTCACTCACTTCTGCTTGCATCTACTCAAGGTAAGGTGCCTCAATTCATTATTAAAGCTACGTATGGGCATATTCCACTACCACATTCAAAACATTTTCATGTGTAATTCAACCCAGGTGGGAAAAATACTGTCTTTGTATGCTGAATTACAAAATAATTGGCTAAAGACCTCTTCAGTTCTACTGACACAAGTAGCTGTTTATAATATATCAAGATAGAAATGATCAGAAATATTTCAAACTTTTCTTGCACTTATTTATGTCATTTTCATAATTTCATATTTTTTTATAAATGGGATATGTATTTTTTTTGCAGTGATATAATTTTCAAAATGAAATTCTCTATCTATAGGCCTAAAACTGAGTTTAAAATCATAAAACTGGAATTAAAAGCTTCAGTATGACCAAAATGTGTTGATTTGAAAGAGCTGGACCTTTTGGGGCTTTAACTTGCTTTGAAGGACTTTTAAAATGTTTCTGGTTTGATTTGGAACAAGAAAAGACATTAAAATCATGGAAATTTTTGTGAAATGGAAAATCTGTTTCTTGCCCAGTCTGCTCCAATTTCTCCTCATCTAAAATCTGTTATTTTTCAAAATGCAAGTTCATTAAGTTTTTTTGTCCCATAAGTGTCTTCAATGACCTCATATTTTTCTTCAGAATATTCTTGATCTCTGCCACAGCCATCCAGGCCTGGCTTTGGGTTTTATTGAGGCTGTCAGCCTCTTCAAAAGTCATACAAATGGAGCTGTCTCTGTTTGCCAGATGGGGTTACAGTGCTAGGCAAAAGAAAAACCAGAGTAAGAGGCAATCTGACTTCCACCCACTTTTCGTACAGTCTTAACTACTGAAACCACTTCATCTCTCGGTGATGAGGCAAAGGAGAAAATAACCACCTTGCTTTGTTTCCCTACTTGTCACAGACTTGCAGTGAAGTTTTGGCAGAGGGTAAAGAAAAAATATTTCATGGGAGAAAGATAAACAATTACAAGGAAAGGAGGAAAGGAAAGAAAATGGAGGAAGAAGACACTGCAGGAAAGTGAAGGCTTATGTTAAAGTGGCTACCACTGAAGAACTCATGTTTTAGGGTCATAACAGGGCCAATTGTATCCACGCAGAGTGGAAGATGTTATCTGTGTTATTTATGAGGATGTTTGATTATTTTAATATAAACAAGAAACAAGGATCTTTAAAATCTGACTTGAAACTCTATTCATAATTTGTTTTTCTTCACTTAGGTAAAATCAAATTGTTCATAAATTTATTCTTCCCTAGTGAAAATAGCGTGTCATGCTGAAGCCTAGGGTCATTCTTTACAAATGAACTGTGCAGCCCTGACCACAGAGATTTACTGAACAGTGGAAATACCAACAGATCATTCAATAGCTGAAGGGATGTGAAAGATTCAACAGATACTGTGAGAAGTTATGTTTCTGAAAAAAATATCTTATGTGAAATAGAACTTATTTTAAGATCATTTTGAAATCTGTGTAGTTGAAGGAGTTCTGTGGTATCATACTACTTTTCAGTGTATAGTCTGTCCAGTTTTGAAACAAATGCCCAGGTAACATTTACTATCATTTGCTTTTTTATAACTGATTGAAATGTACTGACCCTAGTAAACTTAACAACAAATATGTAGAGAATATAGGGTTTGGGTTCATTGTTGGTTTCTTTGGGTGTTTTTCTTCACGTGGGTTAGACGCTTTTGTAGAATAACAGAAAACCCCAAAGCTAGTGCTGCAGCGCATTGTTAGAAATGTGGTTTTACTTGCCTTGTTTATATTAGGTAGGGTTTTTCTGTCTGCTGACTGAGAAATGGATGAAGTAATTTTCATTGTTTACTATGGCAGGGAAGAGCAGAAATTAAACCTGCTGGATTCTCTACTGTGTGCCCGTCAATCCAGTGGCGCCATTCCTAACCAGCTGTTATTAGCCAAGGAAAGGTTTCATAATGTTCATGTCTACAGTTTGTATCCTGAGGTTTACCACATGCTGTAGTGTCATCCTTTACAGACTGAACTGTGCTTAACTTCCAGGAAGGCTTTCATGACTGTGCACGTACAGAAGTGATATGTAATTTATAGCAAGTAACTTGTTTAGCTTTTTTTTTTTTCTGTCTTTCAGTTGTCCAAGAATAAGTCAAATTTTTTTTCTAAAGCTTTATAAACATGAAAGTCTTCATAACTGATTGATTTCTAATTTTCTTCAGAAGATGATGAAGGAACAAAAGGAGTACTTTGAAGGTAGAGAAATTCCTGTGAACAGTCATCTTTATGAGAAAGTCTAAATCAAATTACAGAGATGCTTAGAAGACAATCCAAACATTAATACTAATGCTAGACATTTTAGAAGATGTCAGTAAAAAATACTAGTTTAATTAATACTGTAAGACGTTCAGACCGACCTAATTGGACTTTGAATAGCAAAATGCAGGAGAGATTTGGCATGGTCCCTTTCAAATGCAAAGCAGAGTTTATCCTTGCAAACACCTGCAGTGACAGGCAATATGAATTACACTTACTTTTATTTACTTACGTTTAGCTAAATTCCTTAGAGCTTCCCCTTATATTTCTGAGGAACGTAGTGTCTGTGAAGGCATACAGCCATCCTTGGGGTTTGCTCAAAATTAGTTATTTATTTTATTTGGCTTACTATTGCATTTACAATATATTAAAGAAAGCCACATTTTATCATATTTCCTTTTATTCGACGATTACCACCAAAACAATTCCAGCCAAAGGTTATCGTGGCTTTCTAGTTTTCCTTAGCTCTTGCCTTTTTTTCCAAATCTCCGTATTATTTTTAGTGATTTATGTATTTAGAAGTGTATTTACGTGCTTAGAAGAACAGTCACAAAGAGACAAAGTTCCACACGTGAAAATCAAAGATACTTTTTCATGCATTCTTCATTGCTTAAATCGCACAATATACTGAGTATGTTCAGGTGATAAGGCCAATTTTTTGAGGTCTTTTTGGTTAGGTACCCCATACTTTATGATAGTACAAGTGTAACACCCTCTGCCGCCCTCATCAATCTTCATTTTGTTTAACAGATCTGCTAGACCACAGCATACCTTCTAGACCCTCAACAAGGAATTGCAATCTTACCTTTCCCACAGCTGATCTTAGAGTGATGCAAGCTGCCTGAAGCACATGCACGTGCTATATCACAGAAAAAGAAAAAGACACATACATCACCGAGAAGGAGCTACAGGGCAACCCAGCTATTCCAGCAACAGGAACCCATAGAGCAGAGTGAAGATGAATTTGCAAAGTAAAAGAGACCCATGAGCCAGAAATTAACTCTCCAGGAGGATGGAAAAATGCAAGGAGCTGCCTGACAGTGTGTAAAGGTGTCAGCACGCTGTGCTCTGCAGCGTTCATGATGGCTGTAAAGATTTTAGAATACTCAGTAGATCCAGAAAAAGGAAAAAACCACAGTCAATAGTTTAACTAAGGAAGCTGGATTGCTTCAGGTCAACGGATATGTAATTATTTAGGAATGTTTCTAGAAGGTAATTATGAATTGTCTATTACATGGAGGAAACAGTTACTTAATTCACTTTAAGATGTGGCTTTGTTTTTTATGTATTAAGCTAGCTGATTAGCAACATAACTTCTGTTTTCCAATCAGTGCCTCAGAGTTTAATCTATGTTTTTGTATGCCAGATCCATAAACAAATCAATGATACCTTATAATATCATGAATGTATTTTCAAAAAGAAAAAATAAAAATTAAAGCAGATCAGCTTTTCAATGTTCTCTGTTTATTAATTGATTTTTTTCAATGTTTCCTTCCCAGTGTGTTCACACCAGTCTTTATTCACCATCATGTTATGCGCAATTCCTCACTTGCCTGCCCACTTTTTATTTTTTTTAATTCCTCATTCTTTCTCTGATTAGCGCTGCCTCAACTCGGTTAATTAATAGTCTTCCCATGACTGCTTCACATGCTGCTGTTCTCTTAAAACACAGGCAATTAACAAAGTCTGCGAACCTTCCTCTTCCTGTATGATCTGTACTTTTCCTTTACTGCTCATGTGTCATCTCCATTGACACTATGGGATGTTTGGGGAATATTATAATCCAGTGTTACTTCATGTAATTTAGAGAGTGTGAAGCAGAACAAAGGCTTATTCTTGGCTGAATTATGAAAAAACTCTAATATAAAATTATAGAACAAAAAGAAGAAACCAGAAAGCTTTTCTCAGATGCTCTCATATTGGGTAAAACATCACATAGCTAAACAGTCATGAATAAATGAACAGTATTAGTGGCAAGTTTCAAAATATTGTAAGGCAATTGATCAACTCCATTTGCAAGTGGTAGAGTCCCAAGTACTTCAGGTGTTACATGAAAATAAAAAGTTACTTTAATAAGGTTATTTTGTTATGTTTGCCTATGAAAATGTTATATTTTTTCTTCAGCTATTCATTAAAATATACAGGACTGTGTACAATAGTTCATCACGTAGTTATTAGTTCAAATGTAAGCAAGTTCAGTGACTTTTTGAAACATCTTCTGGCAGAAAAATGTGTTAAGCAGCAAGAGGCTAGACAAATATCAACTTGTCTTAATATTTAACATAGAACATTACATAGTAAATGAAAAAGCATCTTCTAACAAAAAATGTTTGATCCTGCAATGTACTTTGGGAAGTATTGTGCTTCACAATGAATAAAACCCAAATGTTTTGATAAATCTTTAATGTGCTAAGCAGTAAAGAAAAGAGACATCTAAAGAAATACAGTTAAATTTTAATCTTTGACTAAGAATTTGCTTCTTTTGGGGGTAAAAATGCAGTGTCCATTAATAGTGAAAAAAATTCTATTTTAATAGAATATTTAGCAAAAATAGTTAATGACTAGAAGAGCAACTTCTGCTTTTTAATATTTAATGTTAAGAGGCTCTTGACAGATACAGAGACAGTACTTCTAATAATATTTAACACTTAAAAACCTTTCAGCAGCTAGAAAAGAAATTACTCAAAAAGTTTAGAATATACAGCTGCACAGTAACTGGAGGACTTCTTCCATGGCATTTCATGTTAAAACAGTTCAGTGACTGGAAAACAACTTCGAAAATATCTTTAAACCTAAACAGCAAGAACAGAATGACAGACTGTGAATAATATCCTGAGCAATAGTCCTATCAAGATACAACTTATGTACTATGCATCCCTTCTCTCTTCTCAACCCCATCTTTGCCTGAAAGAGCGTACCTTCTCTTCTGGACATTCGTCCTTTATTGTTTCATAAATTGATGTCTTACCCCACTTTTTCCAGACTTTGCTTATCTCTTAACAACTGATTTTTAAGCTTTTATACAAAACAGAAAGTGTCACCTTTTGTCTGTCCAAGATAACCCTGACTGCAATTGCTGGAGACAGTGTTAATAACAGCCTGAACTTACCACAAGACGACAAACACTTTTCACAGAACCTCTTCTGATTATATTTTTTTTTCCTGAATCCATCAAGATAAGGTCTGCTGGACAATTGACAAAGGTTCATGCAACTCAGTGGACTCTTTTTAAAGACCTAATATGAAGGTCTTTCCCCAAAACTGTAAGAAAATACATATAATTTCTAATGTAAAAGAAAATTAGAAAGTGCAGAAAATTTCCTCATATGCAACAATTTTCTATCTTACCAGAAACATTTAGACAAGAATTAATTGCAGGAGACCCTTTCTGGCTGCTCTGAACCTTGAGCAACCTAAGCTAAATTGACCCTGCTTTGAGCAAGAGGTAGGACCAGACAGCTTCAAGAGCTGCCTACTGACCTGCACGATTTTATGTCTATACACAATCTTAGACATGTGCATGTTATGTCTATACACACTGTACAGCTCCTCGGGCAAAGAAGAGTAATAGTTTAGCCACTGATGGGGAGTAAAGTTACATGAAAACATAAATTCCTTCTTAGGATGAATTTGTCTGAGAAGTCACCACAGCAAGGGGTACAACAGCAGCCAGAAATTAAAGACATAAGGGACAGAAACTTTATTCCAGTCACCCAGCAGCTGGTTTAAACTGTGGCTAATTTAATGGCTAACTGTGAAGAGATGTACTTTAAAAATAGTTTTATGAGAAAATATCTTTTTAACCACAGGTTTGGGAGAAATGAACAAAACCTGATTTGTTAGTTTTGAGATACATTTTGCTAGCACAGTCGAGGATAAATCCCATCCCTTCTCACAGTCAAATCAATCAGGTTGTGCCGAAGGTTAGTAACATGGAAGAAAGACAGAGTACGGCGGTAAGATGTATAAAATGGATGTCCTCTGTTAGCTTGTGTCTAGCTCAAGTTAAATGCCCTGTGAAATATGTCACCGAGAAGGTGTTGCAAAACTCAGGGGTTAAGTTTAAAGACTGCCTTTTATACCGAGGCATCCAAGACTTTTTTTTTTTTTTTTCTTTTCCCCAGAGAGTGGCAGGGACATGTAGAAAAACCAGCAATAAGTTTTTACTAGCACGCATTTGGCTGTGCGTACTTTGTTAGTACATTTATGTTTTCAATTGCTGTCATACACACCCATTTAATCCAGAGCCCAGCTCCATTTTTTTAATATGGTCTTTATATTTTCTTCTGAATTTTCAGTGATATAATGGTTTAACTGCACAACTCCTGTGATAACAACAGGTCTGTAAGTAACTCCTGGACTGTAGCTGTTGCAGGGTTAAAACACTGCAGAAAAATTTGAATATTTGAAAACTTTAGCTGCATGTTGAGCTTGGCTAAGAATGCTGGAAAATTCCAAAAGGCCACCAGCAGCAGAGAATATGTCTTGCCAGGACAAGATTTCAAATCCTCTGAAAATCATATTTAATGATTCTACATGCAATGCTTGTGGGGGAAAAAAAAAAAGATACAGTACAACGGGGTGCAGGATTGCCCTTCTGTACGGCAACCCAAAATTCAGGGCTCAAAAGCAACACCTGCCTAGCAGCATTGCTTGCTTGCTTGTTTGTGTGTTTAAAGTCAGCATAGTCAGCACCTTTATTTTCAGCATTCACCAGCACCAGGCATTTCTTTGCTTCTTGTGGGCTTTGATCCATTCTTTCCTTGGGAAGATATTGCTCTAGGTACTAATTGGAAAACCTGTGAGCAGGCAGTTTTTGCTGCTTGTTCATAAAGAGCATTTTTCTTCTGGAAAACTGCGATGTTTTGTTTTCAGTCTGATGAGTGCATGTTTTTGTTCTGAATAGTTACATGACTTTGCCGTTAATTTCACTGTTCGTAACTTATTTGTGGACCACCACCCCCATCTCCTTGTCTAGGGGAAAGGAATATGCTCATCTCGCTGGTGTCTAGCCAGCTCTATGTTGCTGCTTGCTCTGGCCTCCTGGTAATGGAGCACACAAAGCTTATGAATCTAAACATCAGTGTTGCAATTTGGCAGGCACCTGGTAAACTCTGTGGAAATAACCATTTCACCTAGATGAGAATTTGATCCTTCTTTTAACAACCTGTTCTTTTCCTGATAGTTTCTATATGAGGTAATTTAATTTCTTACTAAAACCTGTGTGAACCATTTTTATTGGAGAGTCCTCTACTTCGTTCTCACCTATCACCCACTGCTTTTGGCACTAGTTTTTGGAGCTACAGTGTTTCTGCAATTTTTTACAGAGAATAGGGCTGTACCCATGTTCCCATATCATCTCAGATCATGCAGTGCTTTAATATACAGAGCTCTAACTGTACACAAATGGGTTTTTGCATTACCACTTGATAAAGAAAAGCAACTCTTG
Organism: Astur gentilis; assembly: GCF_929443795.1. NCBI lineage: Eukaryota > Metazoa > Chordata > Aves > Accipitriformes > Accipitridae > Astur > Astur gentilis. Next base: position 9,192,609 of record NC_064913.1, read on the forward strand.
CAGAATTTTGTATTACTTCAGCGTTCTGCTTTTCCTGCAAATTAGTCTTAGTAAAGATCACGGGTTTGCTGCATTTCTCTGGTCGTGACAGCCGAATAAGAACTGATCTTTACGCTGCACTTATCATGAACTGCTTTAATCACAAACATTTAAATCCCTGGGAAAATGTATGATGTGTTCTTCACATAATTTGCATGTCTGACTGCTCACGGGTAAATAACATTTCTCACATTATTAACATTCTCACTGCTGCTGCTGCTGTGTGTTGTAAGATGGAAAACTTCGGAGTGCTTAAAAATATTGCAGATCTTATGTAAAGTTACTTATACTTTGTTTTAGAACTTAATGTTAATTACCAGAAAATAATATTCCTAAGAGTTTCATAGTTATTTACTCGTGGCAATATTTTGATTGCTAAATTTTATTACTAAATACATACTAAATTAGCTGTATGACAATGTCTCATTATAAAATGAGTGGCTGCTTTACTTTATATACAGTCTTGCATCCAGTGGTGTTCTGTTGAAATGTCCTGGGAGAGAAGGCGTGTCAGAATCTGCCCTAAATTGTGATTGCTCAATCTGGATCTCTGACTTTTAGGTGGAGACAGTCACACAAATGTCTCTGTGGGTGTTAGAAAAGAGCCCTTTCTGAAAGTCACAAAGGGGAGCTTGCAGGAATTTAATTTTGTCTTTAGTTTTACTCAAACTGAATACAAAGGAATTCTCAGTTACCACTTTGGTAAGACTAAAGCAACACAAAAAGCAAAACAGCCTGCAGATGCAGTCAGCATTTCAACCCCTGTTTTATTCTCATCTAACTTCTTAACCCCGAGAAAAAGGAATACACACCAGTGCCCATCAATACGTATCAGAGTCAGGATTTGCTTCCCATAAGCATGTGTAGTTTTCTGCTAGTCTGAATCATTATTTGGAGTGAACCTGTCCAACAACCCCCAGGGTATAGCTCAATGATCCCCCATTTTGGTCTGGTTGGGTCACCCAGGATCTGATGGTGAATCTCTTTCAAATTCCATATAATTTTTGCCACTAGTTCACCTACTGAATAAATTTTGTTCTGTCTGTTCCATGATACAGGGGGGTTTCTAGTGCCAATGTGCTGCAAGATAAACACGTCATTACTGTGAACATTTCCCAACAGAAATATGTCATCAGTCTGGTGCAGCCATTTAAGTCCCATTGGACAAAACAGCTGCTTCCTTTGTGAGAAAGGAGATTCTGGTGAATTTGAAACATCATTTTAGGTCTGTTTGCCACTGAGTTAAGAGTTTCATAGGAAACAGATTTTCAGGTATGCTTTCCCAGGAGCAAAAAGGTATTTTAAACAATATAACTGTGGTGATGAACTATGGAGATCTTCTTGGTTTATTCTCTTAACCTCATTGTTACAGTTGTTAAGACCAGTGGAATGATATTATCATCTGCATAACACAGAAAATACATTTTAATCTAATGCTGGGTACAGGTTTTCCATCTGAAAACAGATGTAATGGCTCCACTCACAAAAGCAGTCAAGAATTAAGTATGAGGATGCAGGAATTATATAGGAAGGCAGGAAATCTTGCTACCACAACTATAAACTGCAACTCAAAATGAGAAATGAATGCATCTTATCCTTGAAAAGTTATGCTTTCTATTCTAAAATTATCCTTCTTGGGTATTCTCAGGGAACTGTTTCCCATAACCATCAAACTTAGTTCACAAAGAATGACCACTGTTTCATAAAATTCCTGAAGTAGATGATTAACTCTGTCCACTAGGGATAGTCTGATTTGGAACTTCAGACAGCCTTACAGTAAGTTTTTACAATTTTTCTTAAAGGCTAATAGTTGGTGTGTAATTCATTGGAAATTTATTTAACAGTATGGGGGGGGGGGGGGGGGGAACCAAATGCATTTCTATGTGTGCAATGTTACGTATCAGTTCTGAAAAGCAGGTAGCTGTGTGAAAGGTCTGGATAGAAGTAAAAAGCTGAAGAATTTCTGCCTCAGTACCAGTCAAAAGCAGATATTTTGTTCAGACAGCAAAACACTTCAGCATTCTGTTTACTTTTGGGGAGCTGTTCGGAATGCAAGTGAGACAAAAATCAGCGTGAAGGATTACTTATCTCCTTCGAAGGAAAAGAAATAGGAATGAGCATTTTTCACCTATTCATTCCATCTACTTTATCGAGGAAGGAGTGGTATGATGAATGAAGTGCTATGCCTTGGCTATTCTTTGGTTACATTCTGCAAGTCTTCTGCAAGAAACCACAAAAAACAATCTATATTTTTTCTATGGCAATGAATGCTGATGAGACAAAATTTGATGCAACCACAAGCATTCCTTCTCCAAGAAATGTCCTCATGGTACAAACGATTATAACTCCTCTGACTACCTGGAGGGATGGGTTCACTTACCATCAGATACCTTGGCTCTATCAAATGGTTTCAAGCTGATCAGGTCAGTTCGAAAGTTTCCTGCAAAATTAGTAAATTCCTTCCTAACGGTTAAACTTTTTGGATTTTATATATATATATTTTAACCCTTTAGCAATGGTAAAAAAAATCACTTTATTGTTCAGTTATCGCACAACTTTGCAGCTGCTCCCCAAAAAACACTTTGTTTCAAAAACAAAATTCATGCTCATTGCAATAATTAAAGAGACTATAATTAGAGAACCGCCCACAAGTTCAAAATGCAACTCACATTATATTCCATTTGAAACACCATTACTTCAATGCTGATTACAGGGTTCAGTACATGTATAAGGGAATTTGAAATGTGACCACAAGTGCTCCGAGCTGCAACATTCTTTTCAGCAGAGTTAATGAAACTAAGCCATGTGGTAAGGCATTAATTACAGAAATCTGTTTTAAAATCTTTTTTTCTGCCATAAATAGGAGATCCTAGATAATTCATAACCATTTGTTTGTTATTAGTGCATTTTGGTTTCACCATTTAGCTGCTGTGACAATCCAAGAAGCTGACAGAAGTTGCAGTTAGTGTGTGTTAAACATTGTTTATTTTGGATAGAACTAGTCATAAGAATTCATTATTATTTATGTTACTGAACAGCTAGAAAGCTCAGATCTTGAATCAGGATCCCACAATGTCAGATGCTGCCTACACTGGGAAGGGAAGGGAAGGGAAGGGAAGGGAAGGGAAGGGAAGGGAAGGGAAGGGAAGGGAAGGGAAGGGAAGGGAAGGGAAGGGAAGGGAAGGGAAGGGAAGGGAAGGGAAGGGAAGGGAAGGGAAGGGAAGGGAAGGGAAGGGAAGGGAAGGGAAGGGAAGGGAAGGGAAGGGAAGGGAAGGGAAGGGAAGGGAAGGGAAGGGAAGGGAAGGGAAGGGAAGGGAAGGGAAGGGAAGGGAAGGGAAGGGAAGGGAAGGGAAGGGAAGGGAAAGGAAGGGAAGGGAAGGGAAGGCCCACCAGCCCCCTAGCCTTCTTGGTTGCAATTGCTCCAGTCTGCCAATGTCTTTCTTGTACTGGAGAGGCTAAAACTGGACTCAGTCCTCAAGATACAGCCTCACCGGTGCTGAATAGAGGGAAGTATCGTGTCCCTCAGCCTGCTGGCTGCACGCCTGCCAGTAGAGGCCTGGAGGCTGTTGGCCTCTGCTGCAAGGACACACTACTGGATCACGTCCAGCTTGAGCCAGGTACCCCCAGGTACTTTCTGCAGATCTGCTGTCTCCTCAGCCAGGTCCCAGCCTGCACTGCTGCATGGGGTTACTCCATCCCAGGTGCAGGACGTCATACATCTCCCACGGAACATCCTGAAGTGTCTGTCAGCCCATTGCACCAAGTTCCTGAGGTCCCTCTGACAGCAGCAGTGCCCTCCAGGGTGTTGATGCTCCTCTCACTATGTTACCAGCCATGAACTTCCTCGGAATATGTTTTATCTCATCATTGCTAACACACGCATTTAGCAATATTGTTCCAATATTAACCCCTGAGAGATGCCACTGTTAACCAGACTGCAGTTGAACTTTGTAAACTGTTCGTAATGTTCTGAGCCCAGGAATTCAGCCAGTTTTTACCTGCTTTGTCCTATCCTTATCCAGTTCCTATCTCACCATTTTGGCTATGGATGCTATGGGAGACCATGCATTGCAACTTGATGAGAAACAAACGCCTCCCGGAGCTGACCCAGGAGTAATAAGCCACTAGAAGTTACAAGAAGCTGATCACTGAACAAGCTTCCAGAAGTTTCCTGAATTTCCCTGAAGGAAAAGAAGTTAGAAACTTCTGCAAAAATCACTGCATCTCTGCTCAGTTGCATCTTCGTTTTCCATTTGTTATTTGGCATCTCAAAACAGGACTGCAACAGGACCTTATGGAGTCCATTCTGCTTCTAAGAAAGATATTGTATTCAATCACAACTGCTTGCCTGAGGCCTTTGGTGCCTAGACCATTCTTCAGGGTCTCTCATTTGATCATTGGACAGATTTAGGACAGCTTTATCTCTACGATCCGACAAATACATCCATTGCAGCTGAGCCATTTGAAAGAAGTGATGGAAAACAAGAGGTAGAGATGAAAACATAAGGGTGAAAATGATAAATAATGAATAATATCATTAATATTGCAAGAATAGTCACATAACGTCACATAACTAATCATCATCAAGTGTTTTTAATAGGCATCGGTGCTGACCTCATTTTTAAGAAGGGAGATGACGACCATGAAACTCAGTTTTTCACTGCATATGCTTCATGAACAATGAGATTAGACATGAAAGATTTGGGGAAAACTGGGGAAGACTAACCTTACTGATAGACAGCTGCTTCTTGGCAGGATTCCCTGCTGTCCTGAGTATTAAAAATCAGGAGAAATAATTTCTGTTTATTGAAGTGGAGAAAGAGGACCCAGGTAAAAAGGCAAAACCAGCATGTTCCAGTGATCTAGCAAGAAACCAGCAGGGTGAGCCATTCACTTGCCATGATGGTTCTTTAGTACATATTAATCTTGCAGATGATAAAATCGATTTTAAATTTCCAAAGTGAATTTAAGGTTATTACTGTTTTAAAAAGTAATAGTTTCAGAGTGTTTTTTTCTTGTATTTTATTTCTTTTATTGTACACTTCTTAGGACAATAAAATAGAGGTAAAACATATCCTGAAGATAAAATTAACACTTTTAGTACTATTTAATGATTTTCTGAGTTAGCAGAGAACTGTGCATGGCACGTTAAAAAAATACATGATAAGCAATTATAAAGATTCTTTTTCTCTGTTGTTTTTCCTTAGTCTTGCTGATTTGAACAGCAAGAAAAAAAAAGAAAAAAAAAAAAAGAGTATTAAAAGACATATCACAAGACTTTTCCAGATGATGAATAAAGGAAAATAATCACAACTTTGCTCACTAGATTTTGGACTCCTAATTACTTAATTCATTGTTTCAATGGAAATAAAATCATTGAAACACACTTCATGGGTTTAGTGTTGCTCATAATCCAAATGCTAAATTGTTATGTGTAGCTTCATTCAAATTAAATTTTTGTCTGACTCATAAATTCTAACTATAAAACCATCAAAATGGCAAATATGCTTCAGGTTTAATAAATATATCAGAATTTAGTGAACGTTATATGCCTGGGACTCGTAGAGGGGAACCACTTGCTGTGGCATTTAAAATTTCCAGTATCATACATTTATATCATGTACATATATTTAATCTATATTATTTCAAGTACAGTGAAGAAACATAAGAGTTCTATTTAAGGAGTAGGTGTTGGAGGAGATTCATAATCTTAGGTGTCCACTCATTTCAAAAATCTGCTAATGACACATATCCAACGTAAGATATTTGGGGGCATTTAAACACGTTGCATCTGAAACAAGTTAAAGTATTTTTGGAAAAAATTGGTCACACCCAATACAATTTCTGTACAAAGGAAAAAGTGTAACTCCAAAAGAGTTGGTATTCATGTATTTTGTACATGAATACTTGTGGTTTATACATGAGTTTGATAATAGCAAGTGCATCTGTTGGGTGACTGAAATTCTCGTCTCCTATTATTGTAAGCATTGAGGAGAAAATGACTTGAAACTTGACTTCTCTCTTGCTAATGCCAGTAAAAGGAAGTTGTTTAGGATAATTTGCAGAAAGCAAAACTGTTAACTGTTTCATGCTTCAAATACTTATCTGTCATCTTCCTTTGATAAGACAAATGTGGAACGCTAAACAAAGCTGAAACAAAAAAAGGTTGTGTGTCACCTCTAATATATTATTTCCAGAAACTAAAGATATTATCTGTGACTCTCAGCTGACTGTCAACAGTTTGGTCAAGCTGCAGTTAACCTCTTCCAATTTCTGGGGATTTTAGCAAATTAGTTGGCTCCAAAGTGGCAACTGTATCTCTAAAGGCTAGTCCTTGCACACAACGTTGAAGAATAAAGATTTGAAGATCTACGCTCTAGATCCACGCTAAAACCATGGGCTTCACCTTACCTAACGACGAACTACAAACTCTACCCCTGGTCTTCATTCATAGGACCTAGTACTTTTGTCTGCAATAGTATGCACTAGTACGTGTTGTTCTCGGACAGTGGCAAAACGGTAGCCACTAGGTAGGAATCACTTCACTTCTGAGCCACCCTTGAGAGGATCCTACTAGCTAGATAGTAAGAAAAGCTCAGAAGTGGTCAGAATTTAAGTTTCCTGTGTTGTCTTTTCAATTTAGGCTACAACGGTTTATTCCTATTTGAAATAGGGGAAAAAACGAATCTTTTTGTAGGAAAAGAGAAGAAGAAAGTCATAACAGAAGCATCAAGAATTCCCATTGTTTTGTTTTGGGTGTCTTTATTGAAATACTGATGTACCTGAATATCATTTAATATATAAATTTAATAATTTTTTGACTGTATGCACCAGCTTACATTTCCTGCTTTCTATAAAATCAGAAGAAAATAAAAACAGGAAAAAATATTAAAAGTAATCTGAGAAAGGAAAAATGTAGAATAGATTTGACTGCAGATAAAGTGTTGGGAAATTCCAACAATTAGCAGCAAATGATGCATTTTCCCATAAAACTTGCTTTAATTGTGTTTGACCCAAAGAAACTTAATTAGTCTGTTAAACATAATGCATATTTCTTAATCTTTGTGGCTAATTGTCACTACTGCTCACCTTTAGACTCATAGAATGTGTTGGTATGATTTCTGTGTGTCCTTGACAATGTAAAAAGGGGAAGTTCTTATCAAGTCAAATTTCAGGCTTGGTAATGCACTGGGGCTAGACACTTATTAGGCTTCAGCTAAAATGTACAGGCTCCTGTAAATTTCTGATCTGGAAATGAGCAACTGCAGCCTGACTCTTTCTAGTAATGATGCTAGTAATGGGAGTCTAGTGAAGATACTCTGCCTGAAAACCAAAAATCTGAACAACTGGATTTATTCCATTCCTATATAAATCATAGTATCTTAAACTGTAATGTAAAACAAATAAGATAGTATGTGGTTTAGTAAAAGTCACTGAAAATATAGAATAAGAGATGGGGTGGATTTAGCACATAGCTTTTTGAAATGAACCCATTAAAGCAGCTTATCATTATATTTTAGAACATTAAAAACTTTAACATTTTCTTATAAAATTTAAACATGAGAAAATAGCTCTAGGAGCAAAGGTTTCTGAAGCTTTACCCCATCTAGGATTAGAGTAAATTAGTCAAAATATGCAAAAGTACAGTCATGTGCACAGAAGGCAGTAATATAAAGGCTCACTATATTTATGTTTTTCAGTTTGAAATTACTTAAACAAGGTTTTTACATTTCATCCTTTTACATTTTGTACTAGTTGGTTGTGGCTTCCTTTTCTAACAGATCTCTCCACGTGACCCTTTTGACATCTTTAAAGTTTCTGACTTCATGCTACAGCCCTAACTGTGGTAAGGGAACTACCTGGGGTCTCCTCACCCTCCCTGACTCATCCACGAGACGTCAGGCTCATCCATGGGACTGAAGAAACTGCGGCACAGGCAAAAGGCATCGAGCTTTGGTGGCCTGGCAGCACTTTTCAGGCTGTCTTTCATCACCTCCCGATTGTGACATGATTCAGGACAATGTTATGACTAATTGTACACGCAGTTCCCAGGCTGGTCCTCTCATCCCTGATTAGCCAGCTGCTGTCCCTTCTTAGTTACTGATCATGCTGCCAGCCAAATATCTTAAATTTTCATACAGTATTTATATTCCCTGGAAGTCCATAATCCTCATCGTATCATCCCCCCTAACATCCATGCTGCTGTTTTCTAGATTGTCACCTTCCAAGCAAACTCTCCTTGCAAACCAGCCCATCTGTTGCCTTTCTGTTTACAAAATCAAGGATCTGGGAAGGTAGGAAGGGGCCTGCAGCTCCTATGTTACTGGGCGAATCTCCCTCCAACTTCAGAAATATTGGCTCAGGTTTCTGGCTTAGATTCAGATCCTTCCAGAGGGTTTGAGCAGTGTTCATATGTGTGAGGGAGGCGTTTTGAAATGAGACTTGTGAAAAAAAAAAAAGAGAGAGAGAGAGAGAGAGAGAGATGAAGAAAAAAGACCTGGTTCCAATCCCTTCTTAAATGTCCCTGCTTAAATGTATCAAATATTTACTGGAACAGAGACTGGGCTTTTGGAGCAGATTTTGCACATAATTCCAGATATGAAATTGTGCTATACTCTGGTGCTTGTGTGCATTCCAACAGTGACACTTATACTTCATTGAAAATTGAGCTTTATGGGATACAGCACAGTGCAGAAGGTGAGCAGATGGCACAGCCAATGGACCACATGCACAAACGTCAAGTGAGTCTCCTTGTTCTTGCACTATAACACATCGTTCTGAAAAGAACCGCGTACATCGTAAGAGCATGCTTCAGTGTTTCACTAGCATTTTGCTGTTTCAGAATCTGCTCTCTTCCTAATATGAGGGCAGATTGCTTTGGTAAAAGATCATTTTGTTAACCTGCTGCCTACTCATATCACTCTTCACACTGGATCCAATCACTGTCCTCATCCTTTTTATGGCCTCCAGTATATTCTCCTGGCCTCCATAATTAAAATGAGACACAGCTTTTTACTCTTCCTGCTGTCTTTTTTCAGTTTGAGTAAGTCAATATCTTCTTTCAGCTGGCCATTAAACTTCATTTCCATCACTGTTGGTGGATTTTTTTAAGCATGTATGTGCTGGTTGTGACTCTTGGGAGTAATTTCCTGTAAACATTCATAAAACTGTCTCAATTTCCCCTTCAAATGCCTCTTTAAAATCCTTCTCTTTTAGGAATAGAAGATATCTGAAAATGATTGGCTTAGTATAAGTTCATGTTCCCCATACTTGGTCATTGGCCAGGCCAACCAACACTTCCTTTCTGTCTCCCTGCTTGTCTTTGGATACATATTTAATGTCTCTTGTCCCTTTCCAAGACCTTTCCTATGCTCACACACACACACCTGCACTTCAATTACAATCACTACAGAGGCAGGCAACCTATTATTTGCTTTGATTTTGCAGAACACTTAGTCTAGTCGTCAGCCATGATTGACCTCCTAGGATTGCAATGGTTGGGTCAAAAGAATCTCAGTCTTTTACTTTTCTAGTAGACCCCCTTGTAAGAAGTATGAGAGGCAAGACTAGACCATTCCTTAAAGATCCCAGTAAAAAATACAATTCCTTGTTAAACAGGAAAGTAATAACACTACTTACATTATCTCATTCTGAAAAATAATGTTGCTATAGTGTACTTCCAGCAATCAAAGCCTTGAAGCTTTTTTTTTCTTAAGCCTAGAAACAAGTTTTGATTGCTAGATAGATGTGTGCCAATACTAGTTGGCCATACAAAATTTTTGTAAATAGACAGATTTCTGAAGTAGTTGTGCAATTCTCTAGAGAGCTTCTTGTCTCAGACTATAATTAGAACCCTGACTGGAGGCAGACACAACATTTCATGACATAGCTCTTACGCTGACATTACTAAAAGGAGAGAGGTCCTGCCTGTTCTTCTGAGTAGAGACAGGCATGGTTTTGTCTCTTAAAAACCTGCTATGTAGGTTCTAGCCCAGGATCTTATCTGATATGTGTGGCCTCAGACATTTTATATCAACTAGCAGAAAGACAAAATGAGATTCTGTATGTGTTGTATGTACATATGTACAGCTACTTATACAACTATAGGTTCATATCTAAGGATTTTTCTTTCTGGAATACTGAAGAATTTAGAGGGGACCAATCCCGGAAAATCTAAAGCATAGCACGATAACATGTGTATGTATCTCTTGATAACAGGATAAGGAAACAAGGAGTGCATAACATTTTACTAATTCCAAGATGATTCTGCAGGGGCAATGACATGAGTTCCCAAGAAATTGTGTCATGGTCATTTTAGGAAGGATGTTTCAATTTAGTCACGAAAGTAACTATGTTCATCTTCTTTGTGAGAATAGGACTTCCTGGAGCCGTACTGAATAAATATACATTTATCCTCTTGGTTTATCCTAGAAGACCTCTTGTCCCACTATATGTATTTGATGCTTTAGCACAAAAGTTATAGAAATATAATTATCTAGAGAGAACAGATATGCTTATTAGCCTACAAGGGGAAAGGGGCTGTTTGTTTCTAAGAGAGGTAGGGCTGTCTAAGTGTATCTCAAGTGAACAGCACTTTTGTTTTTTCTTTCCCAACAAAACTGAATTCCCACATGAATGCAAGGGATTTTTGCATTCACGCTAAATTGTAAAGCAGGAGAATCCACACATCATCAGTCAAATGTCTTCTTTCATCCAGATGCCACACATTAAAACTTGAAAGGATTTTCTATACTACAATTAGGACACACAATGGGAATCATTTCCCAGTGTATTAAAAGTACGAACTGAGTTCTAAAAGACATACATGGATCTTGAGCTGGTTTACTGCATTACTGAAAAGTAATGTGGTTTCTTTATAATCATAAATCTGTTTATGAGTAGGAATATTAAAAGTACACAACTATTTCAAATCCCACAGATGTGACCTATACTGATGGTAGAAAGGGTAGCAGTGAAAGAATTTTGCCTTATTATTTTTTTTTAAATCTAGTGTCTCAAGGAAATGTCTTCTATAGTTTCTCTTAAATACTCTTTAGTTTTAATTATCCTCTTTTGATCCCAAGAGTGATAGATTTCCCAACTTTTCTATAAAATATTCTGCAAGTTTAAAGAGACTAGGACTACCACTAGAATCTTTAATATTGTGTTTGTCATTGAATATTCAGAAACTGATACAGACTTAGCCAACTGGACATAGAATGAGTCAAATACACTTATTTCAAATATTAGAGTGGTAATCCATAATCCATATTTTACACAGATTGAAGCTAGGTGTCTAAACGTCTGCCTTTAAATGTCAGAATGCATATCAATGTCTCTGTTTTCTAAGATAAAAAAATTCATCCTGGCAACTGCTTTATTGGGCAAAAGTCAAGCTGCAGTAAGAGCATGTCTCACTTTAATGTGACCCAGAACACACACTTCAGTTACAATTGGACCTCCAAGCTCATCAAATTCAATTGGAGGCTTTGTACTGATTTTCTGATTTTGGTTCGGGACCTGGGCATATGGTATCAGAGGATGGATTTACACACTTGAGTACATCTGTGGCTCAATTGTCTGCTACTAGTAGATGCCTTACAATTCAAGAAGCTATACTAGGATTCTTGAGTTTCAGTCATGAATACCTCTGCATAGCAGTGAAGCAAAAGTTGAATGTCCTTTGATTAAAATCTGTTCCAAAAAGAGAAATACTTTTAAGGCTTGAACTTTGCAAGTGTAATTTTGCCATAAGCTCTCATATGGAAAACTAATCAAAAGGATCTTGGAACATAGTACGCTTTGAGGTAGATCCCAAAGAAAAGGGATCAGATTAATTACAAAGATTTACTAGGTGATGGTATGCCAGCACAGCATAATGAAACACTACACACAGAGAGCAAACAGCCCTAAGTGAGCCAACTCAGGTATCGGCCATGTACTTTTCACCCACGCAAAGGTACTGGGCTGTGCGGGGCAGTAGCTGTGCTGCTCCCAGGATACGAGCTGCCTCCACAAATCGAGACTTCCCAGGTGCAGGAGAAGTTGCTGCTGCACTTGGTAATGGTTGGAAACCCATTGAACCATTCTTCTGATTGAATTGTGGTTTATCTAAATTGAACGGTTTTAATGTGCGAGCATTGCGTTTTTGCAAAAAAAAATCTATTATGTCAGAAAAGCTAAAATTATTTTGGTGGTGGTGGTGTTTTAGACCTTTCCTGCCTGTATTGGTCTGACCTTTTGCTGAATGAATAACAAAAAAGAAAATTTAATCATCGTAGTTTATATTTTCTTATTACATTATAGTGTCTGGATTTTGACTTTTTATCTCTCTGATGGGTTAGCTCTCTTGATTGAGATCAGTCCACATAATTTAGTATGGAAGATACAGTCCGGGAAGATATCCTAGTTCACAGACAACAGGGAATAAACCTCCAAAATTTAAATGCTATGAGCCCATAAGATTTAACATTCATTAAACTGACTAAGGTTTTTTAGATAATTTTAGTAAACAGAAATGGAATATATTGACCTTTCAAAATTCTTTTTTTTAATTCACTCTGTACAAAAATGTCTCTTGTCCCAGTATAGCACAAGAACACATACTGAAATATTTGACATGTCCAGCAGAAGAAACATTTGAATTCATTCTCTTTCATTTGACATATATGATTAGGAAGAATTTAAATATTTCCCACTGCTTCTGTAATTCTAAACCCTATTTTCTTACAAGTTCTAAAACGTCACAAGTAATGTCACATTTGTATTACCTTTATTGAAAATTGCACATAAGCACACCGAGGCACAGCAATTTAGCTTTCATTAAGTGTTCTAATTCTGCTAGTCAGGAAGGTGCATTTGTCACAGATGATGTATATAGCTCCCAGGACAATTAAATAAAGGGATTAAGAAGTATCTGGTCAATAGAGTAACTCCCTTGCTACAGTATGATGGATGTTGTTTATCCACAAAAAACAAGGATGTATGAAATCTCTGTCATATAAAAAATCAACCTGGAATGGCTTAAACTAATAGTGTCTTCCCTGAGTATTTCCAAAATGGTCATAATCAGTTTCACAAAGCTTCTGATATTAAATTGTAAATGACATACCCTATTTTGCGGAAAATTACCCTGCTTAAGGACAACTTAATTCTAGATGTGAAGTGTACCACTGCAATTGCAAGAACTACTACTTCTTGAGGTACCAGCATTCCCTGATCATTCTGTACTGTTTCTCAGATGTCGCCGTCTGCCTCTGCCTACACTATAACTGGCGAACAGGTTGATACATATGTAGCCCTCAAGTAATCGGATTTGTCTAACTGTACGCAGAGAAATACTGTTCACTTAGGACTGAGCTGCTGGGCTGCAGTGGTTATGTGTTTTCCTTTGAGTATGATGTTTTGCATTTTAGATTTTCTCGACATACTTGTCCGTATCAAGAAATCAACACTCCCCACTCATTAGCTGTTTAACTTTCTTGAAAACTATGTGAATGGGTAAATCAACTTAGTTCCAAATAATTTCCTACTCTAAAAGTATTTCGGATTTATTAGATCTTACAGAAATAGCACTGGAATACTCACCACCAAGCAAACTGATATTATTGTACAGTAGACATTCATCAGTTTGATTGCTCTTCCTCTTTAATCACTAGTAAACACTTAAATCACTACTTAAATTTTAATTTCTGAACAGTGCCACTTTTTTTATACACATGATAGCTTTAAAACTGCAGATTTTGAAACACTGTACGGTTTCTCAAACATGTGAGATTTACATTTCTCACTGAAATAAAGTGACAGAAAACCAGAGAAATTATTACTATTATTTCTTCAAAGTCAGTTTTCCATTTTTTGTAGGTTATTTGATATAGCAGATTCCAGAGAAGACTGAAATAAATGTGGAGATTTACAACTACTCCTCAGTGATCTCCACAGAGGAAAATATGAAGTAGCTTGTATTTCCAATCAATATTTAGCGCTTCTTCCCTCCTTGCCAATTCTTTTTAACTTTTTAATATATTTCAGAATTTCTGCTGCAATGATTTAAAGTTTTAAGAGATTTTTACTTCTTCTTAGAATCATAGCAGCAGTTGTGAATCTGAAGCCCTTCTTTGGGAATGCTTGATAGTTCATCTTCATTATGATTAATTTTAGAAACCCTCCCGCACTTGTTACAAAAACATGAAGTATAATCTGTCGTGGCTTTTAGTATGGATTTAACTCTCCTATTTCTAGGGCATAATACCAGTCCTTGTCCAATGAACTGTGCAAAGCTGAAGGGCAGCTTTTCTAAAACAGAAGGGAACAAGGACCAGTGATGGATACCATCCTTGGTCCACAAAAGTTGTAGACAAATACCACTTAGCTTCAATTCCCAGCAGGACTGCAATCTTCAAAACTGATGCACAGGTACTACGCATAAGATTTTTCCAGTAACTCTGTTTTTTTAAGCACCTCATTTTTTGTGAAGGCATTAAAAACTTCAGCTTCAGTGAATGCTGAGATGCCACTGTCTTGACAAAGTCAAGTAGCTCATTGTTTATCTCACTCAAAATTCTGTTAGGTATTTCTTCATCATAACTACCTAATCTGTAGGGTTTTCAGAATTTAGGTATGGAGTAGGAAAAAAACCAAAATGGAATGGTGACTATAGCTTTCCTTCAAAATATGACTAGGAAAAGGAAGCAATGTCAGTCCCATACCATGTTTGAATACTGACTATTCAAACTATTGGTCTGACTATTAAACGAAAATACAAGACCCAAAGAAGATTTGAAGGTCTAGCTTTCACTCTCTTTGAATACTTTAACCATGAGAGTACAGCAATCCTCTTTTTTTGTGAAGATGGTCTTAATCCCTTTTATTGAAGCTGTTCCACTTTAACTGGAAAAAAAACCTTAATGGTTTTGTGATAGAGAAGGTGTGAGCAAAGCAGTAAAAGAGTTATTATGACACTCCCGTTGAATTCATTGGCTATTTGACATACTCTACAAAGTCAATCTTTACAGCAAGAATAGGAATTTGGGTCTCTTCCTTTCACTTGACCTAAACTTGAGAACAGAGAGACATGTTTACTTTGAATTTTCATTATGACTAAATTATTTTATTATTCATTCAAAATGTACCATTTTATGCAGGAGGAGTAAGAGCACCCATTCAAAACTAATCTTCAGATTGATGGGTAGAAAACTTTCTAATGACAAAAGAGCCCTTTTCTCCCTCCATCCCATCCTGAGTGATGAAGAATTTGAACCATGTTCCAGCATCTCATCTAACCATTATAACGAGTAAAAAGTCTAGCAATTTTTTTTCATCTGTTTTAAAAGATGCTGACCAATGCTTCTCTTTTCAGAGTAGGACTCTCACTACATAACTATAGAAGAGCGATGAGAATTGTTAATCTGAACATCTTTTCCTTTATTAGTACACAGCACTTTCAGACAACTGAGAGGTAAGAATTAAAACACTCTCTATACAGTTACCAGTGCTTGGCTTGGGGATGCCTACTGAGGTTTGCAGACTTTTGCATTGAATTCTTGGTTTCTTAACCCTCTTACATATTGGATAGGATCTAAGTCTCTCAGTAAAGCACTGAAATGCTCTGTGAAATGACACTAAAATCTCTCTGTACGTCTAAGCCTGAGTTGTCAAACACAAATCTTTCTAGCACCCTTTGCCAATAAAAGATTGACCTTTCCTTATGCATGATGAAAAGTCACTCCAAGAGACAGGATATGATTATAAGATATAAGCAAAGTTTTGGATAATCAGTGATAATATCCATATGTTTCCCTTCTTTTCTCCCTTTGTCATTAGAAAGAGAAAAAGAAATGTGAGTTTACTCTTCTGCTTCCAAATGAAAGTTATTAAAGTATTCCGCTGTTAGAAATTGAGTGTGGAAGTTATCCTTATGCCTTCTCATGACTCATGAGAAATATTTTCTTTATGTGAAATTTCATGGAAGTAGGAAAGTTAGGTTTTAAAAGAGACAGAGCTGCTTAGCAGGAAAAAACAGTTCTTCCTTTAGCACAGCTCAAGCAGCAAAGCAAGCAAACAAGTTCAAAAAGGGAAAAACCCCACCCAAATAGCGAGAGGCAAGTGGTTCTTTTAAGCCTTTTTCTATGTATTTACTTTCTAGTTGTTAAGAAACTCCTGATCAGACATAGTATTTGAAATGAGGAAGCATTAAAGTCCAGTCTACCATTGCTTTAGATGCTTCCTTTATAAAAACTGATTTGGATGATGCAGAGCCTTTAGCTTATATAAAGTCTAACCTATCTGTTTGTATGTTGTAATACATGCTTAAAGAAATACATACTATTTATTGGAATGTTAAACATAACAGCTCCAACACATACGGACTGCAATTAAATTGCTTTCCAACCTGCTTCATCACAATTCTAACTTTCTTCCCACAGATTATTATTTTTAAAAAAATTGAAAAGAGTTAAAAAAGGCTATGAGACTTCCATTGGCCTTGGGAACAAAAGATTCTGTGTTGATCTGGCTCATCAAGTACTGTATTTCACAGGAAAGGCACAACACAGAGATATCCAGATTGATATAAATAACATATGTGTTTCATTCAACATCTTGCAGTGGACAGAATGGAATAAAATTTTAAAATTGAGATAAGAGTTTATTTTACAATAAAGGTTTGAAAATTCTAATAGCTGATGTTATAGTAAACATTAATAGAGAAAAGATTAATAATGCAGTTTTAACTGTCTTACATCATATTTTCTGGGTTGTGTTTGTTTTTGAGGGCAAGCTATTGGAGCAGACTGCTGATTTAGAACTGCAGTATAGTGGGCTTCTCAGAATACACTAGAAATTCTTCCTTTGCCACTGCTCTCCCATTATGGTCTAGAAAGAGCGGTTGCAAAGGAAGAATTTCTAGTGTACGTCCTTTCCATCAAGTTTATTTTTATCTTTCTTCATTTATGTCTGCATCACTTCTTGGTGCATTACATAAGGTAAAGTTCCTACTAAAGATAGTTCAGTTTCTGAGTAAAAGTGTTGAATTGTTAAGTTTATGTGAACGGCACTTCCAGCAAAAAGCAAAAAAAAAAAAAAAAAAGTTTTTCCTGCCAGCATCATCAAGTAGCCAAAACTTCTCTTTTCTCCAAATGAATATACCGTGCCATTTTTTACTGTGACCTTCTGCTTGATATATTCACTTAAACCCCTCTGCTGGATCTTCGTTGCACAATCTCTGATTTACCTGACTAATTGAATCTACATATTTCTGTAATATCTCAAGTTTGTAGGAAATTTTGAGTCCTTTATATCATCCAGAACTTGGGGTGAGACTTTACTCCAGGTTCACTTCCACAATATATGAGGAAAATTTCAGGAATTGACATCTCTTTCCATACCAGAACAATAAAATAAGCTGTTTCCAGTCCTCTGTAGAAGAGATTTCTTCTTTGCTTTCATGATTTACAGGTAGTAAATGTCTTATACTCTGAAATCTACTCAGGAAAAGTATCTCTCACCAGATCCACAGATCATAACTGGATGGTGGTTACCTGTGTCTCCTCTGATTTTATTTTTTTTTTTTTAATGCCATGTGAGTAATCATAAGAATATTAAAAAGTCTGTAATGGCTCGGACCATACAACTAGAGCCCTTCTGCAGAGGTCAGGCCTGAAGAAGGACAAGAAAAGGATATACTGACACTTTCCTGTTAATTTCCTAGCCTCTGGTGATCTGTAGTTCATGATTTCTTTTAGCAAGCTGTAGTACTTTGAGTTTAATAACCTTTGATTGGTTTATCTTTCATAGATTTTGCCTCGTTGATTTTTGGACCCGAATCAAGCCTCAGTTTGTAGAATAGCATACAAAGTAGTTGCCTTCAAGCTGGATAACAACTTTTAAGGATATCCCAGCTTTTGTGTTCATAATTTTTAATCTATGTATAAATCTGTACTTATGTTTATCCAGGCTGTTCTCTTCCTTCCACCACAGGTTGCTTTAATTATAAGCCTACCTATTAAAATACAGAATCATTTATAAGCCTGCCTGATCCCACATTTCTTTATCATTGCCTCTCTGTTGGACCTTCTCTATGCACACAGAGAATACAGTAATAGTACTCTGTGCCTACACAGAGTACCTTTACTGCATATTGGTGTAATTCTCTATAGCACCCACATTTTCTGCAAAAGATCTGTTAATAAAGATTTTAATATCACCCACGCAAAATGACTGCTGAGGACCATGTTACTTTTTTCTTTAGTCCATTCTTTCACACAGAATAATTGCTTAGTATCTACAGAACGCTAATAAATCCCATCTCATTCCACAATCACCCAGTTTTGTTCTGCAAAACGTTTTTTACTACTCTTGAAGGCATTATCACCAGTTGTTTATAGAAACCAAATGAAGCGTTAAGGCATTGCTGGAAACAATTGTAAAGGGAACAGGACTTAAGTTGCTTCCATTCCTTAAATCAGCAGCAAGAGTAAAAAACAAACTAACAAGTCTGGATGCCTATGTTGCTAAAAACACCATCTTCTGAAAATATGGAAACTCAGAACCAGGAACATTAATCGTTGTAATCTTCCCATAAAATAGGGTGAAAAATACTTCAAGAATAATATTCTCAAATCATCTCTCAGGGACACTGAGAGATATATCTGCAGCCTAGTTGCAGGACAGACCAGGCAAGGTTGCCTGCATCTTAATCTTGAGAAAATTATAGGATCCTATTACAAATGTGATAAATAGACAGCAGCGTGCTTTGTCTTCATTCAGTCACTCTTTGCTTTTTTATGTCAAGAGCAGACTTTACTGGGTCATTTAGTGCATTAATTGACTAAATTTCTACCAGCAAGCCCACAGATCAACAAAGTGAAATTCAAGTTTAAAGAATACACAAAGAGATACTGAGGTTAATAAAGGAAGCTCTTCAGGCTCTTACACCCAGACAGCTATTGCACAGCAGCAGTCAATGGGATTGGATAGATATATATGACTGGCAGTAACTCCTAAATTGGATTTGTACCTAAGTATTACATTATGGCTCACAAGGTTTTTTTCATGGTCTGCTTGTCAGAAGGACTGGCTTAAATTTTCAGCATATGAGAATAGAAATTGCACCTTTTGATAAACCTTTCTTTTCCTTTGTAGCAAGCACATAGATTTTTGGTCATCTTACAGTTATAGTCTCATTTCAAAAAGGTTGTATCCAAGCAAATATGATTTCTCCCTCAACTAGTAAAAGGCCAATTGACCTGACAGGTCTCCTGAGGGTACAGAGTCTCAGAATTTGCCTGGACTTGTCTTGGCCTGAGCTAATTTTGACAACTGTCTAGTGATAATTGTTATTGCTTATCTTGTTTTAGCTTAGCCCTGTGAATACCATGATAAAAGTCTAATAAACCTAGGCAGTAACTGAATAACAGACAATAGGTCTTTATGGTAATTGGGGTTGAGGGAGGCTATTGTGCAACTTAAACTAATAATTAAAGGATGAAGATAGTCAAACTTTACCTATGAATCAGTGAAGAAAAAGCATGTAATCAGGCTGTGTTAGGAAACATAAAAATATACCCAAGCAGATTCAAGACCAAGAAAGAAGAAATCCCCACCAACATCATAGTCCTCCTAGCAATGAACAAAAGATGTGCACAAGTCATTGTAACCTCCATAGTAGATACTCAGATATTTATGGACCTCAGCCTTAACTGTATTACTAACTATAAGTGTATCTCATTGCAACTGGACTATAGTAATAATTGTCATTGTTGTCACTGTTGTTTTTTTAATTTGGATTTGACTATTACTTTATTATTTGGCAAGTAATAAGTTCTTGGCTCAATATATAAGGAGGTTCATCTTTTGCCCATACAAGATTTTCAGTATAGCAAGGAAATATGTAGATTCTCCTAAGTACAGTCCTCCTTAAGATGTGAAAAATACAATCTAGCTCAATCAAGAAGTAACGGTACCTGAGTTATAACAAGACTTTTTGGTTTGTCAAACAGGGGGGGAAGGGGGCAGGGGGGCATGTATTTGGCTATAAATACATTCCCAAATACATAATACAGATACTTTTTCCAAAGTATTTTTCAGACTATTACAATAATTAGTTTTTATCTTCCACCAAGTAAGTAAGATTTAAGGATGTTTGCAGTCACCAACCTGATGACACTGCTCTTGAATAAGACTGCAGGACTGCAGGTGGGGTCTCACCAGAGCGGAGCAGAGGGGCAGAATCCCCTCCCTCGACCTGCTGGCTACACTTCTTTTTATGCAGCCCAGGATATGATTTGCTTTCTGGGCTGCAAGCACACATTACCAGCTCATGTCCAATTTTTTGCCCACCAGTATCCCCAAGGCCTTCTCTGCCGGGTCCTCTCAACCAGTTCATTCCCCAGACTGTAATGATATTGGGCATTGCCTCAACCCAGGTGCAGAACCTTGCACTTGGCCTTGTTGAACATCATGAGGTTAAACAGAAAGAGAATCCTGGACATGTCAGTTCAGTGTGGTAGTATGAACAAAGTGTTTGCTTACCTTATCAGTTAATAACATTAAAAGCCTCTGTAGTAAGGTTTTAAAGAAGAAAGTCAAAAGCAGATATCATAACTCTGGCTAAATGCTTGTGTATTTAAATGATTTACATAAAACATTTAATATATGTTACTAGTAGCTCTAACAGGGCTTAGAGGTATAATTAAACTACATAGGCTTGGCAGGAAGTAGTCAGCCAGCAGTTCAAACACAAAACAATAACCCTTTCTCAGAAAAAAAAGAAAAAAATACCCCCAGTTATATAGACTCTTCTGCTGGTTTTGGCTGGGGTAGAGTTAGTTTTCTTCACAGTAGCCGGTACGGGGCTGTGTTTGGCTTTGTGCTGGAAGCAGTGCTGATAACCCAGGGATGTTTTCGTTCCTGCTGAGCCGTGCTCACACAGCGTCGAGGGCTTTTCTGCTTCTCCCCCCACCGGCGAGGGGGGCACGAGGAGTCGGGAGGGGACAGAGCCGGGACAGCTGACCCCAGCTGACCCCAGGGATATTCCAGCCCACGGGACGTCCCGGGGGAAGACGAAGGAAGGGGGGACGTTGGGAGTGATGGCGTTTGTCTGCCCAAGTGACCGCTTTGCGTGCTGGAGCCCCGCTGTCCTGGAGATGGCCGAACGCCTGCCTGCCCGTGGGGAGGGGTGGGCGGATTCCTTGTTTTTCTTCTGCGCACGTTTTTTGCTTTCCCTGTTCAACTGTCTTTATCTCAACGCATGAGTTTTCTCACTTTCACCCTTCCAATTCTTTCCCGCATCCTACTGTGGGCAGGAGGGAGCGAGCAGCTGCGTGGGGCTTAGTTGCTGGCTGGCATTAATCCTCGACAACTCTATAGCTGGTTAAAATATAACCATTTTTCATCAGAGCTGAGTCATTAAAGGAATCTGAATTTATATCCAAAACCTAACATCTAGAAGGTAACCAAGAGATAAAGATGTAAATCTTCAAGTATGCATATATTAGACATGAAACCAGGTTAAGAATGAAAAAGATTATGGAGAACTGAGAAGAGGATGCCCAGTCATCAGTCCCACAACCGCGCAGCTCCTAGCAAGTTTTGTCTTCAGAATTGGTGGAGGTCTTTAGGCAGGTGGGGTTTCCTGAAGTGTCTCAGGGAGGCTAGCTGAAAAATACTAAAGGGGCATCTGGTTGTTACATTTAAGTAAGACCTGCTATTCGTATTTGTTTTACCTGTAAACTTTTGCTTCTGATGTTGTACCTAAAGACTTCTGTTCCTAAATAATCTTTTCTTTGTTTCACTATAAACTTTGACTGATGTGATGAATCACTGTGAGTCAGCACCAGGTGATTCAGAAGCTATGCCTCGCACAGCTGCTGGAAATTGTAATCAAAGAAGCCGGTTTGGTAAGTCCTTGCATGGTGCTCCCATGTATATATAAAGATATAAAAGGCAGATGACTAAATTAGGTAGTACATCTCAATTAAATTTGTGGTTTTATCCTTTCTGTCAAGGGTTTCAACTTTGGCTCCTTGCTGAGGTGGGGTTTTTTATTAACCTGGGAGGGAGGACAACCCAGGATGAATCAGAGTAATGCAACTTCAGAAGTCCATATGAAGTGGCATATACAAGTATTTGCAATTATGACTAGGTAACCAAGAAGGAAGAGCAGGCAGGTGAAGCTGAGAGTAAGGAGTCTGGGGGTGTGAAATGTCAAGTCTGAATACAAATCTTCCTCTCATAAGCCCAGAGCTAGTGCCCTTATTGCAAGAGCAGTGAACTACAAGGTATGTTAATGCTTCACATCTACTTTCAACCTTCATATGAGGAATTGTGCAAATATGTAGTCTTCTTCAAAAGTAGAAAAGAGCATACATTTGTTCTGATATAAATTTCTGTCAGCTGAAGGCCCAAGCAGCCCAAACCCAAGGCTGGGCGAACTGTATTGATCCTAGTAGAAACAATGTGAGACTCTGATGGCGCTAACTTGAACATGGCAATGGAGATGAGGTTGCTTGGCAGAAAGTCTAATTGCGATGGTTTTCTCTTGTACACAAAG
The DNA here is from genome assembly GCF_929443795.1 of Astur gentilis. NCBI lineage: Eukaryota > Metazoa > Chordata > Aves > Accipitriformes > Accipitridae > Astur > Astur gentilis. The sequence goes on from NC_064913.1 coordinate 9,215,197, forward strand.
CTGTTTGTGGCTGAAGAGACAGTTAATGTTTACTTAAATCAAGGACTTAAATCAGCTTGTTTCAGACACTGCAAACTGGTTGAGAAGGGGCAAGACCAGGGGTCAAAGACAGACACAGGGACTATTATAGACCTGCTTGCTATGACTGGTACAGATGATATTTTCTGGCTCTGTCAGCTGAACCTTACCAGGGCTGAAGTCCAGCTGTGACACTCCTGTGTTCCCTCTCCACTAAGGTTCTGATAGATTATTACTCATAAATAAGTCTTTTAGGCTGATTTTGGAGCGATCCCAAGGTAGTCCCACAGATGTTTTCCTGGATATTCTGTATCTAGGCCTCAAAGGGGAAGGGGTATAAGAATCCCCTAGAACTGATTGACTCAGCAGAATCAACATCTTTCTGGTTTTATTTCTTTTTGTTGACACTACAAAAAAGTCATGGATGGGTGCTGTGTGAGTTGTTTCATCTGCTTGGATTCAAGGAGTTCACTGTAAAAAGCCAGTCCACAAAGCATTTATTATAGTGTGCTCTTGCACCCTCAGCAACAGCATTCATGTCTCTCACTTTTGTAATCCATGCATGGTTTTATTCCTACGTGTAAATGTTTCTTATCAAAACCAGATGTTACATAATCTCCTTTCATAAACTTGCCAGGACACATGATACTAGAGCTGTGATGGCATCCATCCTCTATCCACACACACACTAATATCTTGCTCTCCTAATCATAGGGCTAACCACCTTTTCAACTCGCATCCGTACTAAACCAACTTCCAGAAAGCAGTAATTTTGAGAGCCCCTTGTTTCTTTGCTGTTGATCTTGTTGTAGCGCATTGAGCATAGATGGTTCAATACCGGGGAATGGCTTGCTTAGCTAGAAATTGGGCTGATAAGGCTGACCTGTTGCATAGTCCTGACATGAGCTTGCAACCACTGTAAAGACTGGGCTGTCCCGTGTACCCTGGCAGTATGTCCTCTGTACCCGGTGTGGGGCACAGTCAGGTAGGGTGATGTAAAAACAGCTTTTAGACAGCTGTTCAAAGACAATGTTCTCACAGCATTGGTGCTTTACGCCCTTGAAATCAGTGGAGTTAGAACACTGCTGAATTCCTTCATGGGGACTTACTTGCATCTTGAAGTGTTTAAGAATCTGACTTTTTGAATTGGGAAATTCATTTAATAAATAACACAAACAAACCAGCTATGCTTTCCTTGGAATAGAGCAGATATTTATGCCCTCTTTAATAAATGTTACATCACCAGTGAGCAGCAAAGAAGAAAAGTCCCTCTGGAAAAAAAAAAATAGTATTTTTCCTTTTTTATACAAAACTGTAATATTGCATTTCTGGCACAATGGGATGCTGTTCAAAGAAGAAAATTAATAGTACTTCCTGTATCACTTTGTCCCTCAGGAATCTGCCCTCAAGCAAAAACTGATTTTTTCCAAATTTTTAGTATAGATGAAATCCAGAGCATGCACCAAAGGAACAGGCAATACTGTCCTGCAGGAATGTATTATAGTTAGTTTCCCATCTCTGCTGGAACTCCTTACTAAACTTCAAACTCAAGTTTTCATGTTATCCAGATTACTTTTTTTCTTTAATATTTTTACTGCCTTTTTCCACTGAGCTCTCTGTTACTGTGATGGTAGATTACTCCCTCACTAAGCATCTCTTGCTTATGTTTCTGTTTCTGTCCATCTGGCTATACATGTGTGGGTATGCAACATATAGAAACATAAACCAAGGAGTTTTCGTCTAGAGTACTTATGTAATTATTTTATATATTTTGTTACATGGATTTTATTACCTTTAACTAGCATGAAGGAAATGAGTGGTTACAGGTAGAATTCTCAGTCTGATCAACTATAGACACTTGATTTTTTTAACTATTATTTTTTCCTCAGTGTCTTTTGTGCCCTCTTCATCTTGAAGAAATTTTTGGGATGCCTTTATATCTGAAGCTGTTGACAGTGAGGACAGCTGTTTACATACCTGTTATGGTTTTTTTCTGTTTAATACACAACTACTTCTGGAAAGTGTATGAATTACAACTGAGAAAAGCTACAGAAAAGTGAGCTTAGTACTATTTTACACCCTAACCTCACTTAGATGCCCTCAGGAGTAAAAATATAATTCCTCTGTGTTATCCACGTAATTGCACACATTCTGTCAGAAGAAATATGGGGCAAATTGATTAACCAGTATTTTTTATTATATTGTATGTTTTACAAGGAATAGCTATTAAATAACTTTCTGAACTGTATTTCTTAGTGTGAAAGTGAATATTGATTTATTTATTTAACATCTGTGTTGACATGTGAGATCAGACCTGTGCAAGTCCTCATTCTTGAAGTGGACTTGCCCTTCTGAAATTGCTGTAAGTCTGACAATAGTAAAGGAAACGAATTGTGTATGCCATGATTTATTCCCTTAATACAGAGCTTATGTATGTCAGCAGAATAATGTACATTTTTCATAATTGTTAATAATGGTATAGGAACCAAATTCAGGCAGGTCCATAAAATTTAAATGTTTATTAACCCTAATAATTTGAATCGGTAATAAAAATGTGCAAGTCTCAGGATTTCAGTTAAAACAACTGAGAAATTGAACAAGTTCAAATGGCAGAGTCTACAGGGTATAATTTCATTACATGCAGACCTTTATAAACTCAACCTCTTGCAAAGTACTAGAGTTAATTAGAAAGTAAAGATGGAGAAGGTTCCTCATAAGCATATTTTCCTCTTTCCTCTACATTTTTTAATGGGAAATCTACTTTTTTGTCAAACCTAAAAACCCAAACACTGATGATTCTTCTACTATAGGAAACTGAAACCTGGACATTTTTGTCCACAAACTTCAAAAATTTGTGTATGTGTTGGCTAAAGAATCAGCATTCTTGCCAAACTCGGGTGTTGGTCAAAAGAGTGTTTGAGGAAACTATGCACTTTTTTCATTTAATTCAAAACTAATTTTGTTATTGAAAAAAAGTTGACAGAAAATATTTCTTAGCAATAGTAATAAGCCAAATACTGTGTGATTTAGGTTGTCCACCCAAAGGAACAATCACTTCTTAATTTCTCTGCCATCAAACATAGTTTTAAAAGTATTTCATGACAGTGGTGGCCAGGATAGTAAGTTTTCATGGTCTGCAATTCTATTCTGAATTATTAAAGAGCCTTGGAAACTTTCTCCTTAGTTCCCTGCAGCTGAAACACTTCAGGGAAAATCTGGCTTCAAAAAGAAGGAAAAAAGAGAAAGCAAGCCATTCTAATGAAATTTTTGCTTGCACACAAACACTAATTTGATGTTTCATTTTGGTTTAAAGTTTGAAAACTTATTTTAAAAGTTTTAAAAGTTGTTTAAAAGCTTAGAAAGCAGAGAGTTCTGAGTTTTTAGATTATGTTGTTACCTAAAGTCCATACAAGAACTTGACTTAAGCCTGTATTCTGCTGCTATGAAAGAAGTAATAATTTAATTTCGTTTTTTCTCTTAAATAAACATTTTAAAAGCAACAGTTTCTCAGTTTATAGAAATACAAATATTAAACCCCACAATACAAAAAAAAGATCTTTCCAGTTTTGACCCTGAGAAACATTTCACTGTGTGGTCGAGACAGGTCCTTCTGATCAAATTGTAATAATGTGAGGCAGATTTCATCTCTGCTTTGTGGCAAGAATAAGGAAGGCAATTAATGTGAAATCAAATTGGGAGTCATCCTGTATAAAGCAATGTACTGTATTACAGGGGGCTGCAAAAGATATGAAGTAACGTAACGAATTTTTAATGAGACATATTCACCCATTCTGCCTCATGGCATGAGGGCTCAACAAACCATGTTGCCATACCTTGCCAATATAACTTTAATTTATGCTGTAGCTTTGGGAACACCTGTGCACCAACCTCCTCATGCCAATAAAGATTAAAGATCAAAACACTTAAATAATTCACCTGTTTTTGTACCAGAGAGAGACATATTCTGACACTACAAAACAAGCTGAAACAAACAGAATAGAGAGGACAACAGGAATTTCCTGTGAAAGTCATTGAATACTCCAGATGTCATTGTGTAATTATAATCTAACAAAAGCAGGGATAAGTTTAACGTCCTGTAAAATAAATAGGAATCTTTCCTTTGAACATTGTCTCCTGTTCCATGCTGCTCAATGTGTATTCACCATTGCATTGCCAGGTTCAGTTTTAAAAGCCATTCCCTTTTCAAGTGGTGTGAAACTGAAATCTAAAAGGAAATATAGTATTGTAGTATGTGTAGAAAAAAAGCTTATTAGTCTTCAGAAACAGTTAATAAAATGCAGTCTTGAAAAAGAAAATAAATTTAGAAAACAGAAATATGAGATATGACTTTTGTCTCAATCAAAAGGACTTTTCCAAAAAGTGTGAAATGTAACAGAGAACAAGGTTACTTCTTTGTCTCATTTTTAACAGCATGAAAAAAAAGTACTAGAGCCAAAATGTTGCCTTTAATGTTATTTTCAATATTCCATCATGATTTTTATCAGTCCTCTCCCTTCATAACAAGGCCTTTTTTCTCTTTCCATGATGGGGCCAATCTTAATACAGAGCAAAACAGATCCTCATTTCCTTTTTCATTTTTAACACAGTGAAATGGTGAGAAGAAACATGCCAGACTGAGACTGATATGTTCCCACCCTCTTTTTTCTTTTTTAAAATGAGATGTCAATAAAATCCTAAACTATTTCAAAGTGTTAGTTACGAAAAGCTAGCTATCTTAGGTGTTAAACGTAATAGGAAAATCACAAGCCATGTTTTAAAGAGCATCAGTTTTCAGCTGTTTTCAAAAGCACTAGGCAAAGAAGCTGAAAATAAAACAATGTTCAAAAATAAGAAAAAAATATTTGAAGGAAGAATTCTTCCAGCATGGGGGGAAAAAAGCTAATGCAATAAAAAACAACTTTTTTAATAGGTGTGGGGGAGGTACTTCCAAGCAGTTGAAAAGAATTGGAAAATGAGAAATCACAGGGTGAAAAAAGTTTAAAAGGTGAAAATAATGAAATGTAAATAAATGAAACATAAATCAGAACCAGACTGGCTAGAATAAATTGAGCAGAATTTACAAGGGAAGGAGGAAATAAAAAGAGGCAGATTTACTTCAGAACTAAAGGCCCTTCAAAGGAATCTGAAATGTAAAAGAAAGTTGACCTAAGTGAAATGATGTGTAGTTAAAACTGGAAACATAATTAAAAGTGAAGTGGTTGGAAATATTATTATGAAAAAAATCTGAAGACTTAAATATTGAAAAGAACTAAAGAATAAAAATTAATACTGGTGACTGAAATATAAAACCCCAAGTAAATAAAATTAGAATTTGATTCCGAGTGCAAAAATAATATGGCATGAAAAGCTGCAAGAGACTCGAGTTTGTTCATTTCTAAAACCTGCCCCAGTGGAAGAGTTCTGACCTTCATTATAAATATACAAATCAAAATGGGAAACCATTCTTTTTCATAGGCAAAAAGCAAAGCTATCATTTTTTTTTTATTTGTAGTACAGTTATGATGTTTTTCTTCTTACAATTTCTCAACATAGAAGTTCAAGAAAGTCATGCTAAAAATACAGATTTCTTTTTTTTATTGTTACTGGCATTACATTGGCAAGTACATACCCTGAAACAGACCAAGATAATGCTCTTTCAAACCTAATCTAGGATAAGAGAGTATCCTCTTCCCTAATATTTGTAATATCGGGCCCTATATCTTTAATTTTCACCTTTTTCAGGGCAGCCACCTGCACAGAGTCCTCTTGACCATCAAGCAGCTACACCTGGGCACAGGAGTTTGTTCACATAGGAGCTGATGTTTTCTTTGCATGTATTTTTATACCAAAGGACAAAATTATTATTCTGCTCATTAAGTGGAAGGACAAGTGAGAAAAAAATCAAAGTTCTAGCAAGTTCTGAAGACCCATGAAAGCTGCTATTTAAATTAGACCACTTCTTAGCTGACCAAATGGGCAGCATCAAGTTCATCTTTATTTTATGTATCGTTACAGGCTGCCTGATGTAGAAGCCTGTTCTTTTTCTGTACTTAATAATTCACAGAGAGCCCTGAAGGTTGCGTATCTCTCTGAAGGTTCCTGTGGAGGAAGATTACACATTTAACTCATTATCAAAGACTTAGAGGTATGCATCTGGGCTAAAATACCCTTTCTTTTCACTTAAATTGTCTATTAACTTCAATTTGAAATAAGTGAAAAATAAGAAACTGCAGCGTGAGTCTGGTGAAATGAGGCTGCCAGGGTGTGTTTCAGATATTTTTACTTATTCTGTTTAAAGCCTTAAATTTACCAATTACTTTTTTTATTTTAGTATTGCCTTGAATCTACTGTCTATATTAAGTATGCCTACAATAAATAGTTTTACTTCTTGTTCAGTGTCATTTTCAAGTTATAAAATATGGATCAGAAGTAAGGAAAAGCAACACTTCTGAAATTAAAATACCATGCCACCTTAATTTTCTTAAAGTACCTTATAAGAATACAGCATGAAGTTATTCTGATCTACATTTACAGTAAGTATGCATGTGAGAATGAGACTTTCATGACATAAAATCTTATTAATGAGTATTGTATTTCCTACTATTGGAATAATAATATACCATTCTCTTTTTAAATAGAGTATTTTATTTCAAAGAGTATTAACTTTGGTTACGATTATAGAAGCAACCCCAATGGTTTTAAAGATCCTCTTAAAACTCATTCTGATGACAATAACAGTGAACATGTGTTTCCTTTGAAAACTCTGAAATGTATGGAAGAAGCAGTTACTTGAGTAGATACCCTTAAATAGGAAAGATTACCTAATCCAACATGGAACAGATGATAGCTACTCTCCACACTATGGAAACTTTTTCTAACTTCATATAAACAAAATGAAAAGGACGCTGTTCTTTGTGATTGTATCTTTAAATCATAAAATGGTTCATAGAATTGTTTGGGTTGGAAAGGACCTTAACTATCACCTGGTTCCACCCCCTGCCATGGGCAGGGACACCTTCCACTAGACCAGGTTGCTCCAAGCCCCATCCAGCCTGGCCTTGAACACTGCCAGGGATGGGGCAGCCACAACTTCTTTGGGCAACTTCTTCCAGTGCCTCACCACCCTCACAGCAAAGAACTTCTTCCTCACATCTAAGCTAAATCTACCCTCTTTGAGTTTAAAGCCATTACCCCTTGTCCTATCACTACATGTCCTTGTAAAAAGTCCCTCTCCAGCTCTCTTGTAGGCCCCAATTAGGTACTGGCGTACCTGGAGCCTTCTCCAGGCTGAACAACCCCAGCTCTCTCAGCCTGTCTTCACAGGAGAGGTATTCCAGCCCCCTGATCATCTTCGTGGCCCTCCTCTGGACATCTCCAAACAGGTCCATGTCTTATGTTGGGGAGCCTGGAGCTGAACTCAGTACTGCAGGTGGGGTCTCACAAGAGCAGAGTAGAGGGGGAGAGTCACTTCCATCGACCTGCTGGTGACACTTCTTTTGATGCAGCCCAGGATATGGTTGGCTTTCTGGGCTGCAAGTGCACATCGCTGGGTCATGTTGAGTTTCTCATAAACCAACACCCCAAAGTCCTTCTCTGCAGGGCTCCTCTCAACCGGTTCACTCCTCAGACTGTATTTGTGCTTGGGATGTACAGTACCATATTCTAGGCTGGCACTGAGCAAGAGAATTAGAGAAATGAACATTGCCTGATAATTTGGCTAATGTTTTCATACTAAGAGGCAACTTGTTTCCTATTCTCTGCAATTCAGCTGGCACAAAGCCTTGTGATGGAGAAAGATAGTAGTCTCTTATTTTGTTGAAAGAGATAAACTTCAAGGACACCCTACACTGGGATTGCAAATCCTTCATGAATTATAGGGCTGACGTATAGGGTCATAGGGTTGTCACAGCAATAAAAGCATTGACATAGTAACAGGCTAAGAGAAGAAAATTCTTACATTGAGGGAAAGGAAGGATGGACATCTGTTAGTGCAGCCAAAGGCTTCATTGCTGCAGATTCCTGGATAAAATCCTACAGGCTATATTCCACAAGATATCAGACGAGGTGTCAGGAACATTCAAGTTTTTATTGGTTTCCTTTTGCCACACACTTACTATTTTAACAGTGCCAATGCTGTTGGGTTTTGACCTATTCAGACAAGGATGCTGTGTCCCTAAATTAGATCCTTCATTGTAGAAGGGAGGAAGTGTTTGCTATGGACACTATGCAGCCTCCACTGCCTCAAACACAGTTTCTGAAAAACCTTTGTGAAAATGAACTTTTCCTAAGCACAGGAGGGAAAAAAAAAACCAAGGAAAAAAAATATTCCTTGCTCTTCTGTCCATGCTTACTGGGCCAGAGAGGGGTTTTGCACACAGTTTCAAATTCTTAATAAGTTTGCCAGTTAAAATATGGCCCAATGCTTTAGCATAATTCTTGGTACTGTGTTTTCTTATCCACAGTAAGTTAAATCATCTGTATCAAATGTTATTATGTCGGAGGAAAACTGTCTGAGGGAACACTGTCAAAGGTTTATGAAAAAAGGTATTGAAGTTCTAGAAAGATGATTAACTGCTGCTTGTCAAAAAACTGGTGTGTGATTTGGAAGTTTTAAATACATTTATTAGTTATCTAGGAAAAATGAGCAGATACGAATAGAAGGTTCATTTGCCATTAAGCTGAGTTGACGATTAAAAATAAAGAATGAGAATAAAGGATACAGAGGAATCTAGCTAATACGTGTGTGGCTAATGATTTTCATTATGTTTATCAGTGAAATGAGAGAAAACATGAAATTGTTCTTCATTAACTGTGTAGATTACACACAAAAAGAAAGGGTATTTGTATTGGATTTACATGGCCGGGTTTTGGCAGCGGGGGGGGCTGCTGTGAGAAGAGATCAGGTTAACCCACCACAGTCCTTTCTGGTGTCATACGTCGGCTCTGGAGGAATTCCAGGTAAGAACAGTAACTGGGAGAGGTACTGGGCAAACCTTGGTCTGGACGTTGCTAGAAAGTGGAATGTTTGTGGGGAATTTTTTATTGGTTTAATGTGGTAAAGGGACAAAGAGTGGAGTGTGTGTATATTGTCCGCCTTTGTTGGTGTAGCGATGATATTAGTTTTACTCAGAGGGGGAGCTCTTTTTATTGTTGTAAGTGAAGTTTGTGGAGATTCTGTGATGAATGTATATTTTAATAATAATTCCTAAATCCGTGTTTCACAGAGGTGAGGGGTGGATGTATGGGCTGCGGGTGCCCAGGCGCTGGCAGCGGGAGCTGCAGGGCGGCTTCTGAGGACGAGGCCGGACCTGCCCCGTGCCGGACACAGCCGGTTCCAGCCGGCTCCAACCGACCGCCTCCAGGTCACGGCCGAGCCCCTCAGACAAGATGGCCGAGCCCCTCAGACAAGATGGCCGAGCTCCTCGGACAAGATGGCTGAGCCCCTCAGACAAGATGGCTGAGCCCCTCGGACAAGATGGTGGCACCTCTGGGAAAATGCATTTAAGAAAACGTAAAAGACGCTACCTGGCAGCTGGGAGAGAGGAGTAAGAAAAATGTAAGAGAACCAACCCTGCAGACCGCCAGGTCAGTGCAGGAGGGGAGGAGATGCTCCAGGCACCGGAGTAGAGATTCCTCTGCAGCCCATGGAGAAGACCACGGTGAGGCAGGCTGTGCCCCTGCAACCCATAAAAGACCACCTTGGAGCAGATATCCATTCTGCAGCCTGTGGAGGACCCCATGCCGGAGCAGGTGGATGTACCCTGAGGGAAGCTGCAGCCTGTGGAGAGCCCACACAGGAGCAGGCCCCTGGCAGGAGCTGCAGCCTGTGGGAGACCCACGCTGGAGCGGTTTGTGAAGAACTGCAGCCTGTGGGAAGGACCCACGCTGAAGAAGTTCACAAAGGACTGTATCCCATGGGAGGGACCCCATAATGGAGCAGGGGAAGAGTACGAGGAGGAAGGAGCAGCAGACCTGAAGTGTTACGAACTGACCGCAACCCCATTCCCCATCACCCTGCACTGCTCAGAGAGGAGGAGGTAGAGGTGTTAGGAGAGAAGTTGAGCCTGGAAAGAAGGCGGGGGGGTGGGAAGGTATGCTTAGTTTTGGTTTTGTTTCCCACTATCCTACTCTATATTTAATTGGCAATAAACTAAATTAATCTTCGTCAAGTTGAGTCTTGTTTTGCCTGTGATGGTAACTAGTGAGAGGTCTCCCTCACTCAACCCGCCAGCTTTTTCATCTTACACTGTCCCCTTGTCCTCCTGAGGAGCAGGAGGGAGAGAGTGTCTGGGTGGGCAGGCAGCCAGCCAAGGTCAACCCACCGCTATATTGAATAATGAAAGATTAGTTCTTATCGATATCCACGTTGATACACATCTATGCAAAGTCTGTGCAGATAAAAACAATGACAATAAGCTACACAATCTGGAGGGCGATTTTTAAAATGTAGTGACTAAGAAAAAGATACTGAGATAACCACCTGAAGGATAATCAGTTGAAATTGCCTTCTGGCAAATGCAATTTTGGGGTATGTCACAGTAAATCTCTCATGTGCAGGCAGAACATAAGGATTAGAAGGTTCAAGAGTAGATACTGTGATTTCCTCCTGTCTTTCTCTGCATGGCATTTGTGAAATCATTATTTGACAATGATGTCCACCTCTTGTGTTTACTCAAGAGAAAAATAAAGATGATTTTATTACATTCTGTAGGTAAGTATGCAATAAATTTCTTAAAGTATGAGCATCCTGAATCTAACAAGCAGAAACTACACAGTATGCGATGGCTGGTGGCTAATGTAAGGCAAATTCAGGCAAATATTGAGGAAAACATTTTTTAACACAGAGTAGCTAACCATTGAAACAGCTTCCCTAGTAAGCAATGAATTCTATATCATCTGCAGTCTTTAAATAAAGGCTAGACCATTTTCTAAAAAATTCTTTAGCTCAGAAGCTGTAGACTGGATACATCACTTACCAGTTTAAAGTCTACATCTGCAAGCAGGTCAAGCTATGATAATTCCTTGTAGACTTGAAATCTATGCTAATTCTTAAAATGGATATTAAATGTGAGTGATACATTGGAAAAGCTATTGCCAAGAAGATCAAGGAAAGTTAAGCACAAATTTACAGTGAGGTGCTTGCAGAGGTTAAAAAGGAAAACACAGATTTGTTTTATAAACACAGAGGGCTGCATCAAAACAAAATGTGTGGATTCTGTGCATGACTAGTGATTTCATTTTAATGCATCTTATTCTGGGCGGGCATTATCTGGAGACAAACTGGAAAGATTTTGGAGAAAATCAACAGTTCCATAAGGTAGAGATTTTTTTTTTATTGAGGTATTTGAATTTAGTTATGTACATTGCATGTCTGAATGGTAATTATGAAGTAAAGGGATATTTTAGTAAATGGGTACAAATGGCAAGGAAAGTAAAGATAAGATGGTTCAGGATACTCATCAACCCATTCTTTCTGTATAATTACCCACATACAAACCTGCTTTAAAGGTAGGATCACTAGCATTTTAGCATGTCTAGATTTCTTATATTTTCAATTTTCATAATTCAAGTGAGAATTACTGGGGAAACAACTCTAAAATACGGTGAAGCCATATGCTTATCATCAACCATATTGCACATATAGTCCCAGATCATTTGTTATGACTATAGATAGCCACATCCATTCAGGCTGAAACTTTCACTGATTTTTGGAGATGTTTACAGAATGCTTTGAGCAGCTACAGAAGAAATTGCTCATAAATGTGTCCAGCTCTGAATAACTAGCGCAGTATTTCTCCCTGACCTTTTAGACAACAAGAAGCTGACTTTTATGCAGTTGCTGGCAGCAGCAGCAGAAACCAGCAAAAATAAGGTTTCTACCATTAAACCTGAAGCAAATTTACATTAAGCAAATAACTAATATACTGTTGTGGCTGGCACCATGCAAATGGTTTCTTGCTTTCCAGTCTACGTCTTCCATCAGAGTAACAATATGCTGTTATTATACTAACGATAATGCTCTCTTCCAGAAAATAAGAGTGATTAATGATTGATTAGCCATTGTTCCATACATTACCATGTGGTTCTTACTATGCTTCAATTTAAATGCAGGCTTTATTGCCAACAGCTTTGCTCCACTTCCCTCAAATCTTGCTTTTGCACAGTAGGAAGAGCTGCACACCACTAGTCATTCACAGGGCCGACCAAGTCGATCAGTACAGTTCCCCTTTCTTTTAAGGACACTGTGTCTTGTGGAAAAGCAGGGTCTGAACTTCTACTGAATCTTTCTTTTGACCTCCTGCTATGCAGTTCCTAGCCTGACAAACAGAAATGAGAGGGTTTTCCCGGTTCGTGAGGGCTGTTCAGATTTGGGAGTCACGTATAGTGCTAGTTCATTTGTATCAAGTCCATTTTTTAAACACTTCTGGTTCAATTCTTACCCTCTCTGTCTTCCCCCAGGTGTTAGCAGCCTACCTGGTCTAGCCAACTGTGACCTCGCCTTTTCTGGATGGCATTTACAGGCAGCTCATTTTTCACCTCCACACTGGAATAGAGGTTTCCTGGAACTGTTCTCCTTTCTCAGAATTGAGGATGGCAGCTCAAAAGTTCCTAGAGCCTTTGTTAAATGGATTTTGGATGGTCTCTTAAGAATAGGCAGAGCTGGATACTAATCAGGATGTCTTGCTCTACTAAACCAAGATGCATGGGTGCAGCAACCTTAACACCTTTTTCATTTTTCTCCTTGGCTGCAGGGAAAAGGCATTGTGTTAAACCACAGCAATGTAGACTCAAAAAGAGGCAGAGTCTGGTGTAATTCTATGATAAGTATCACTTGATTCTCCCTCTTCTTGTGGGGCCCACCAGTTCTGCCTCTTAACTAATCTGGCACCAAACCCCCATCCCTGTGTCCCTTAGAATATAGGGATTACTTTGAACAAGTGGTGCTGATGTTTTTCTTGTGCAATAGGTGGAATGGCAGCCACTGACACATTCCAATATTATATCCCACTTCTAGACACTCTTTAGCCTGAAAAGTACATTCACCAAACAGAATCCTATATTATCATGAAATCTTTTAACATTCATATTATGTATCAGATGATATCCAATATCTTTTCCCCATCAAAAAAAGAAAAAAAGAAATCTCTTGCATATGCATTTATCCTCATTGCTGGGTGTTGACTATGCGGGAGTCACTGGGGGAAAGTACACCACTACTTGTGAAATTTAAGAAGATACACCAGGGTTCTCATTGGGTGGTTTTATGAAAATGTGAAGTAATTAATTGGCTTGCTTCAAATTATTTATTATTTGGCTCCTGTTGTACATGAGGATAAGAAGTACTTTCCAAGTACGAAAACAGAACAGACCATCTTTATATCAAATCATTCATCTCCCTCCACAAAAACAAAAAGCTATTTCCCTAGAAAAGTCGCAAAACAGACCATACAGTCGATTTAGGAAAATTGAGTTTTGCTCATAGCAAAATATGACTAGCTGGTAAGTATGCATTTCTTTGCAGGAGCAGAGAGAATGAAATCTCTTTCTGCTTTATGCTTGTGGATTGAAATAAATAGCTGCAAAGTTCTCAAGGTGAAGGGGGTGCTCACCTTTAGAAATATGTCTCCTTTCATAGCTTAAAATTAAATTCATTTTCTGTATATGGAGAAAAGAAATTGAAGTTCTATTGATAACTCCTTTTTCAGAATTTTGAAGGGTGTCTCTAGTCCCTTGTTACTAGACAGAATGACACACCACAGCAGTACATGTATTTTTTTTTTCTGCTTAACTTATTTGGCTAGCAGTACTGTACACTTTCAGCACCTACATGACTATGCTGTACTGTGTCTTTTTGTGTCCATGAGTTGGATCTTTCCAAAGCTCAGAAGTCTGATTCAAAGAAAGTACTAAAATGCACAGGCAGCAGAAATGGTAACCTGCAATATCTTCTGTGGTTCGCGATGAATTTGAGCCATGACTTCTGACTCCTATTACTTTGTGTGGGTGGTCATTTGACAAGTTATCTGCAGGGATATTACTAATACACTGATACTTTTATTTGAAGTCCGAGCCTATCAGTTAGAATGAAATCATTCCGAAGAACAAACACATTTTACGAGGACAGGGAAAACTTACTTTGAAATGAAATTTAGCCTCATGAAATCCACAGCTCTGGCAAGTGTCTCCGATTGGCTGACCTACCCATCACCGGCAGTTTCTGTAGCAGGTTGAGGAAAACTATCAACAAAACACCTCATTCCCATGAGCATCAAAACATCCCAGCTGCCAAAAATAGCCTCATTTTTATGACTGTATAACCTGCCAGAGTCTAAATATGACTATTAGCCACAACACTGCGGAGAAAACAACTGCTTTGATTTTGTGAGGAGCTGAGTACTCATGAGTTCCCCATGATATAATAGACCTAATAAGAAAATCAGGCCTGATATGGCCTGCGGTTGTCTAAAACAAGCTACTCCTGCTGAAGTCCCAACATCTGCATGTACATTAACTACAGGGGTTCTATTTCACTGCATACAAAAGCCACCAAAACTGCTTGCATCTGTCTACATGTGGTAGAGTTTTTCTAAAAAAGAGAAATATATCCTCCCATTATGATTAAAATCAGGCCTTAGTACAAGGTTGCAAAACATGATATTCTCACCTTGCTTCCTTGAATGGTTTTCACCAGAGATAGCTGGAAAAAAATGGGATATTTTCAAGAAAATGTCATTACCAAATGAGCATCTTTCTTCCACAAAGAATTTCCAAGCTACTACCAACTTCAGCTTGTCATCTTTGCAAAATGATTCCAAAATCCCAAACCCTCCTTGAAACCTGCACATAAACCTTTCATTTTTGTTCTATAGTCCTCTCAATGAAAGCAGCCTTACCCACATTCCCCTCACTCTGTGTGATGTTGACTGAATCAAACCTGGAGTAAGAGTGCCAAATTACGGTGCTAAACCGCTTGAGAAGAGCTCCAGCTGATGTCCTTGATGGATGCTTTTTCAAGTTCCCATTCTGTATGGGGCAGCATTATGCATCATTCTGTCTAACCCACTTCATACTTGATTACCTCAAGCCTTTTTCCATAAAACTGAAATATTATGCTCCACACTGTATTGAATGCGCTGGATGCACACTTATGACTACAGTTGAGAGAATGAAATAGGTAGACGCTCTGCCCAGAATATAGTGCTCTATACTACTATAATGGAGAAAACAGATCCGTGTCATAGACAGCTTTGAGGCATTTCTGTCATTCAGAGAAATGGTTTTCATGGGGATTGACTGATCTATATGTCTCTGTACCTATCCGTATCTCTGTCTCCTTTAATCTGTTTCCCAAGAGCTATGCAGTGTTTTGCCAGATGTGTTGCACAGATTAGAATCAGTGCTTTTATCAGCAAATCTTTGGACCAGAAGCACTTTAACAGTATACAATGACAAGAAATGAAAATGTACTTTCGTTAACAAATCTGTTAATCTCAGCTGGTATTTTACTATTTTGTTTTGAATTTATGAGCAAACTTTTGACTGAAATTTTAAAATGTACCTGAATTTCCTTCTGCCTGTGAAGGGGGATAATTGTTTTATTCTGCAGATCAGGTACTTATTATTGTTATTACAGTGATTGGATTCATGGTGGTACTGTTCCACTCCCAGTGTAGTAATACTGGTAGAAAATTGGAACAGTATATCAATGACTCCTGCCCTTACAAAGAGGATTTCTGTCCTCACCAGCCACAGCCTAATTAAAAAGGAAAGTAAAATGAATTATACACCCAATTACAGAAGTACAAAAACAGTTTCCTTCAGAGAAAGAAAGAGCATGTATTTATCTCTCCAAGTGGCCCCCCAGCATATCTGGCTTCAGATAGAAGCAACCTGAGCATTACCTGACATCCCAGGCTACAAAAGATCTGTTTAGGCTGTTAGATAGTGGTCAATGTTTTCTGTGGAGAGGAAAAATCAAGGGAATCTCTACTGCCTGCGCAGCTGCCCGAGTCTAATACAGACTGTAAGAGACCTACCACTTTATCACTGCCGATCCAACATAACTTTCCTTCACCTGAGTGCAGCCAGAGTCCCTTATGCCTTCTCGAGAAGAAACTTAATACTAAAAATAGAAAACTTTTATTAACTAGAAAAAGAATACTCACTATCCCATTTTGACTGTCTTCAATGAATCAGTGAAAAAATTTATTGTTATGGGAATGTTAACATATGGGTTGCAACATATTCATACTTCATGGAGAAAATAACAGGTATGAAGACAAGTGAATTAAATGATGTCACACAAGAAATCTGTGTCAAAGTTAGGTTTAGCATTGGTATTCCCTGATGCATAATTCTGTACTTGAACCTTAAGAAATTCTCTCCTGTCAGTTATTTATAGCAATTGTTTGTAGACATTCATTGCATATGCGAAACAGGCTTCAAACTTGCATTGTATGCCTGTCATGACATTCTTGGTGCTCAGCTGTTTGGACTTTCATTCACCTTATGTCAGAGCTCCACATGTACATTGTCCGTACAGCATCTGCCGCCACATGATCTCATTCTCCCAAAGGACACTCAGGTGCTATACATTACTACACATAGTCAGGAAACGTCAACACGCAGTTGAATTTTCTACTTTTAAAGCAAAAAGCCCCAATTATTTTTTTTCTACCTTAAAAGCAAAAGCAATGGGAAAAAGGATAGTTAAAATCCTCAGTTAAACTAGGGTACTGCCTGCTCTTGCTCTTAGTTCAAAAAAGCTATAAAATAACCACAGAAGAAAACCGAAGGTAAACACATTGGCCAAGGGCTATAGTGCTAGACTGCTCTGCGCTAGCCATGTGAAATTGCACCTGTATCCAACATCTCCTGATCCCAGCAAAATATATTTTAATGTAAGGACACATTTCTTTCTTTGGCTTCATAAAGAAAGTGTCAGCTTCTTTCCAAGGAATGTGATCTGGTCTTTGTATCTGGATCCGTCACAAACTTCATTTGTGATCTTTCTAGTCTTTGTCTTCCCTGCAAAATGGAGATCGCACGTCCTATTTCATGGGAGCTTTGTGCAAGTACAGATTTAAAGTAAGAAATAAGAAAAGGAAAAAAAGTGCATCGTGGGCCTCAGAGTTCTGGGAAGGGGCTAAAATGATCTAAACTATTCTTGCATTCTCCCAGGCTTAAATTGTTGGAGAGTCCGTATTGTCATAACTCCGGCAAACAGGGAAGCCCTGTGTAGGTTGTGCGACCCCCTTTGCACTGCATTGCTGTTTCCAGCAGCTCTCACAACCCTTATTCCTTCCTTCCCAATTGCTGGCAGTGCCCTGGCTCCTGTAGGCTGGTCCCTGATGCTTTGCAGGGCTCGTGTACTTGCTGGGAAGGAGGTGTACCTCATGGAAATTGGACAGCTCGGTCTGCTCCAGAAGAATCCTCACCCATGCTGGTTTGGAGGTTTTTACATTACCAGGCATTACTCAAAACAAAGATGACAATCTCACAGCTTTGGTAACAAATCTGGCCTCACTGGAATCAATTCCTAAACCTGTTTTCATTCCTATATTTTTTTAAAAAGGATAGAGATGAAAAGTTAAAGGTGGGGAAATACCACATATACAGTCACCTTCAAGTCGTACTCTTCTTCCCTCTCATATAACATACAGTCTTGGCAAAAGGTTTTTTATACAAATAGAATAATTTAGTCTTAATAGCACCTACCAATGAGTTGAACTGCCTCCTTCGTGTGAAAAGGAAGCACTTGCCAGCACAGATGAATTCTTTCTAATGCTGTTGATGATGCAGCTATATTAGTTCAAGACCAGACTGTCAACCTAAATTAGGGGCCAGAGCACTGAAAATGAAAAAGATACTGGCACATACTGCACAGTTTGGCTCAAATATGTGACATGCGAGCCAGGATGCATAGTACATGAAAGATTCAAAAATGAAAATCTTCATCCTTAATGGTTGCATAGAGACACGTCTTCACAGGGTTAAGCTGCATGACACCCATTAAAGTAAACAGAAGTTTAAAGCTTAAATCTTCTGTCCCACTTTCAAGACTTTCTTCATTGTAGCATATACAGAGCATGAAATATCACATTTTCCCCTTAAGACCTGCAGTTAACAAAATGAGGGGTTAATTCATTTGGTTTATGATGCACCACCTGACTCACCTTCTTCACACCATAAAAGCAATGAAAAGAGGACTTATGGTTTTGGAAGGGTTTACTCCTGTACTTTCTCTGTTAAAAAAGGAAAGTGGCGAGGAATATAACTGAGCATCCCATTTATTATCTCATTTTGTTGCTGTTGCGTTTCTCTCCCTTTTTCAACAATTGTCATAAATCTCCTGGGGTTAGGGGGATGCAGGCTGGGGCGACAGAGTGATGCTACCCCACGAGTTACTTCTCTCATAAAAGGCAATTGTAAGAATATTCAAAATCTCTGAGACAGGATGAGGTTTCCTTGGCTTGTGTTTGATTCGCCTCCAAGAATTACATCCAAGTCTCACTAAAGCTGAGTACTCATTTCTCCTTGCTCAGTAAAACACTACCTTGAGGGAGCAGTAGGTGTCTTCCACTGTATCTGTTTACCTATACAGATTGTGGACTGTAAGCTACGGTTCTTTATTAGTCGCGTAGACTGTTTGAGAGAAGGGACTGATCTCTTTGTGCGTGTGTGTGGTAGGGGGTATTTCTGGCTTTATGCTGCTTTCCACAGTGGAGTATATACCCTAGCCAGGCTCCTAGGATGTGCTAGCAGAATAAATAAATAGCTCTCTGGACCTGTTTGTCCCCTGCGAGGCTGCGTTTTGATGAAGGAGGGTCCAGAAGCATGCACTGTGACTCATGCATGTAGTAGTATATGTAAGGGTGTACAAAGGCAGAGCACAAAGAAAATTTTTGCCCTCTCTGTTGCTGTTTTCTTGTTCCAAGCAAGCAATGCTTATAAAATACCTTTCATTCCTGATGCTCGCAAAAGTTAGTAACATTGGAATTTTTTTTCTCTTTATTAATCAAATTAAAGCAAATTATTTTCAGGTCTATATCATTGAGATATTAATGTTTGGACATCATGTACTTTCCACATATAACGTATTCCCGAGGAGCTGATTCACCCTGTGATGATAAAAGGGTTAACCTTCTGCCTAATATCCGCTCCTGAAGCTGCTGAGACATGGTGTGCTTATGCCTCTGAGAGCAATGTGGTGCTTGTTGCCATTTTTCTTCAAATCTTCCATTGGAAGAAACTGAACTGTCTAACATAGCTGCAAACCCTTCTGTTTTTATTCATGATGTTACGTCTTCAAGTGAGATCTTCTACATGTTGTATGGCATATAAATAATTATGCATAGAGCCAGCAAGGACACTGAAGTGTTACATTTTCACTATGAATTTTTCTTCATTTCTAGACAAAGTCTTAAAATCTGTTACGCCACATGCTGAGTTTCTGAAGTATTTTGCCTGGGCAGCACTCAAAACTTCATATATGTGTGTTAATGTGCTAGGAGTCAAATCTCAGATCTGACTTAGAGACATTTGCGTTGTCTTTGAAGAAATGGGTTCCCATAGCTAAGTAATGATATTCTGTAAAATAAAATTAGCCGTTCAGTATTAAGAGTGTGATGATGAGAGGTCAACAGCACACTCAGGCACACATCAAGACAGGGAAACCTACTGAGTCAATTCAGCAGCTGCAAGCAAGCAGAGTTAAGAACTAAAGGAGTGGCAAATTATTATATTCACATTAAAGACATGATAAGGCACTAACATTTCCCTCAAAATTTGTTCTAGAAGATTATTAATAAGAATGTGCTTTATAAATTCGTTTAGTAATACATACCGTGAAAGTTCATGTACACATAAGACTGGCTTTTTAATGATATTGGATCTGAGAATTGTTCTTACTAGACCAAAATTCAGATTATCATGTGTCTCCATCTTGGGCTGATGTTACATGATGGAGCAGATATAATAATTTCACTACTGCCAAAAGAGAGAGGTTCATCCCCCACCCCACTCCAAATGTCTGTTCCTTGCCGACTGTACAGTCACCTCCTCCCTCCTGCATCTGTGCCTGCACACATTTCATCCTGTGACGAATCAGTTTAATTCACAACCTGACAAAAAATGAACCGGAATAAAATTTGAAGTGTTTTGCTGGGCTAATGAATTGGATCTGTCTGTGAAGGACTGATGAATGCCAAAGCGGGCAGAAGTGAGAGCTGGAAGATAAAACCACCCCCCTCATCTTCCTCACCAAATTGCTAGAGTTGTTCAGTTGCTTTTTGAGAGCACAAGATCCAACAACAGGTGCTTCACCTAAGAATGGTTTGAAGTGTTTCAGAGAAGGAGAATTAGATCTCTGGGTCCTTTACACAGGCAATACAGATTGATGCAGCATGTGTACACAGTCGGAGCGTGATGTGGACCAGAGTCTTCTGACCTGTGCAGCATTGGCGTAAGCGTTTTCGGTCCAGCGTAGCAATACGGACTCAGCTTCTCTGCATTCAAACTGCAAAGGCAATTAAGAAATCCAATGCAGACAGTTAGAATGTAATTTGTATGTATGTGATAAATGCTGCTAGGCTGTTTCTGCAAATTCCAGGTGCTTCACCAAACTGTTAAGTGGGTCCTGAAGGTTGGTGATTGTGTCATGGGGGAAAAGACAGACATGGAAGGCTAGAAAAAGTTATCCCTGAAAACAGAAGGAAAAGGCTGTGGAAAGAAGTTTAAGAACTGCAATTCATTCCGTTCTGTTGTTTTTTAATGATTGTGATAAACTCATGATTTAGTGTCACCAGCGCTTTTTATACGGCTATATGGCCATATAACTGTACACCATGTGTTGGCTAATTTTCAGCTACCTGCCAACAGTAAATTATGTAAAACCCTTAAGAGACTGCGGACATTTTTGCTATTGTTTAGTTGTTCATAACACAGTTTTCACAGAGAGAACCGAGTATTTCTAAGGCTGAAAGCGAAATTCCATGTTTCTTTCTTCAGTGGCAGTGCAGGTTTAAGTAATTTCCGCTCTCAGCCCTTCCTTCCCGTCTCCACACCACCACGTCCACGGTGCCAGCACAGCTGTTTGTGCAGCCTGGGGTGAAAATGGGAACCAGCTGAGAAATCCTGGGGCAGCGGAGAGGAATCAAAATCAAAAGGAAGCTTATAACAACGTGTGAATTAAGATGTATGAGAGACTGACCTTGCACTGGGCCATCTACGAGGTATACGGAGGCCTTGTTAAGCTGACCCCAGAGGATCTGAGGTCTGGGGAAGATTTTACGGCTTCTTGCGATATTTCAAAATGCGTCTCAAGAACCCTCTTATTTCTCTAATTCAAAAGCTCTTTCTTTATCTAGTGACCTTACTTTTAGCCATTTAGCCAAGACTGTTTATGGCATAATCTTAAACTTATTGAAAATAAATCTTCTTGAGGAGTAAAGATAGAGCCTTAAGGGCCAACTGTTCCATCCCTCTTTTGCTCTTCCCTCAGGAAGCCAGCTGAATTGTAGCTAGATGTATGTTTATATATATGTATATGTATATGTATAGGTAATGTGTACATATATTGCTTACAACATTTTTGCAAGCCGCTCTATTTTTTATGTCAGGCAAGCAGTTTGTCTTTTTATGGTTTTGCTGCCTAGGGGAGAGCAGAACATTCATGACATCTTCATTAAATACAACATCCCTGTTATTAAACACTTTTTTATTCAAAATATATTATACTTGAACAGAGCTGAACACTCAATTTCTGTAAAGACCCACAGACATTAATGTCTCACCTGTCTGATTTGGCAGTTCCTCCAGAGTGCCTCAGTTTCTCCTCTTTAGAGAACAAGGAGTTCTGTCACACATAAGTCCCACACCAAATGTTGCCCATTTATAGATCAATAATTTTGGAACACTTCACTGTCCAGATGCACTGCATATGGGAGGCTGGGTATCTGGTTTCCATTCCAGGGACCAGGCAGTAAAACTCATATCATTTAGGTGTTTTGAGTTTTTGGCTAATTTCAAGTCTGTGAGTAATGGCTGGGACTATTCATATCCTTGACACTAGGCAAATGCTCAGGAGATTTACTACAATGTTAAATCACAGTAACACAGTGGTCTCCGACTCAGAGCTTTTAGTCACAAACTCTCATTTTTCTTTACCTCATATCCTCATTCATTGACTTTTCTGTGTTTTTGAGTAATTATTTTTCTCCTTAAAACTTAAATTCATGGCACAACTTACCTGTTATTTTACCCTGATAGTTTTTCTTCAAATCAGACAGCTAAAATGAAATAATTTTGGAAGGCTGCAATTTTTTAACATCTTTCCCCAGAACATCTCAAAATGCTTTATGAAAAATAACCAAGTTTTTCAGTATGTCAGAGGCACTTGAGTAGTTTAAAGGGAAATTGATTCTGACACAGCCCAAGACTTTCTTCCCAGCCCAGCATTCTCTTGTCCTGATTCATTCCTCCTCTCTCCCTCTCCTCCTATGCTAACAAAACTTCAACCACCTTTGATTCATACCTCTTTTTAACAGCTATACCTAACTGTAGACTATTTCTTCTAAAGGCTTGATTATACCGTACTTCACATAGCTATCAAAACCTGTTTTCTTTCTGAAGTCCTTTTTTTTTTTCCCCATACCTCTTTAATTTCCCGGTCACCTACTACCTATTCAATTTACACTTTGTCATTCATTGAGTGAGCCTTATTTCTGCAGTATCTTTTTCCTTCTTCCTTCTTTTAATGAGCTCCATTTCGGTTCCACCCCCTTTCACGACTCTTTTAACATTTTTCTTAATTCCCTATTCTTTGGATTGCAAAGCTGACTCTTCCTTTGCATGTATTACCTTTTTGCTTGAATAAAAAAACCTGAAAATTAACTAGACTTGCTTTGAAACAAATTTATTTTTTCTTTCCATACCATTTTTCTTTTTGCTAATCAGTTCTACTTCTTTTGGTTAAGAGAGTATCTCTTATCCTTTAACTACTAGTGATGGAAGACACATTCTTCTTTTTTCACCTGCTGAGCTTGGATTGGACATGAGACATCCAAAGGATATCTCAAAAGCAGAAAAAGATATGGATGGGACTGAATAAAAAGGGAGAATGCCTACACGTGTTTGTTCACTGAATAAATTCTTTATCTTAACACCATAATTTAAAGACTATGGCATGGGAGCTCTCATTGCCATTCTGTGTACTTTGTTGGGAAAAAAATCAAAAACAAAGACATGTATTGATGCTGATTTGAGACAAGAGTGTCAGTTAATATTTTTCACTCATTTAGGACTAACTAACGATGAATACAGTATGGACGAAAGTTATGGTGGTTCTGTCAGAGCTAGTGAGAAATGCTTTCCACTCTCTTTACCACGAGGGTTAAACAGCTGCCCAAGGCATGTTTTAGTAGCCGTACTACTTCTAAACCACTACCAGATATCACAGTAGTTGCTTTCCTCAGAAGCAAAGTGGCAGGTTTGGGTCTCTGCTTCAGCTGCTGTCCCTCCGGGTGCTCCTTTCTGCCCCCTCAGCTCCCATCTACCTCATTGCAACTTCCAGCATTTACTGATGGTGGCAGCGAGAAGCACTGAAGTCTTGAATATTATTGTTAGTGTTAGTAGTAATATTCTGGTCTGAGATTCTCCTATTCCACTAATTAATTTCCTCACTAATTAATTAGCTAATATAAGAAATGAGAATGGCAAGTAATAAGATATTTTTAAAAAGGCATGTTAGAAAATTACTGATTTCAAAATATTGACTCAAGAAGATGCTGCTTGTTCTCAAGCCCCAAAAATGTACAACTTGGCGCCGGGATACTGACAGTGTGTTGTTGCTTTTAACTAGCATTAAAAATTTGTTGCGTCTTTCTTTCTTGGATATACAAAAATCAAATATCCATGAAAGCAGCTGAAGGTACAGAAGATTAGTAAAGTTCTGAGTTTTAGCGAGACCATGATCATTCTGAAGATTTTTCTGTCTTGGTAGAGAATAAAAATACAGCATTCTCCCCCTCTTAAAACTCCTGAGCAGGCCGTTTTACCAACACACGTGAAATATGAGCACCATCCAGTGGTAAAGGAAGTAAATAACACCTTGTATTCCCGATTTCCTCCTCTTTTCCTCAAACCACAGAATCTAACTAGGCATTTAAACGTTTATATTAAATTTCCTGCATTTTTTAACTGGCATAACTACGTTTCTGCTAATTTCTCAAAGATGTAGCAGTAGGAAGCTTTTTTTTTTGTGTACACTACATCTCAGCTGAACAGCGCATGTTAGTCTGTCATGGTGGTCAATACAGTTCAGTATTTTCAGAGTATCTAAACCCCTTTTGCAAACACATTCTTCTTTTCTCTGCTACTGCTATCACAAATATAACTGATTCCTCCCTAGTGTGCCAAGATCACTGTTCGCCTTATGCCAGCATGAGGTTTCATCAGCTAGAATGTACCTGCTGGTCTCTGAGAATAAGGTTATGATTGTTCAACTTTTTTTGTTCCTTTTTTTTTCTTTTTCATTCTTACTTCTTTTTTTCTTCTCTGCATGATACTCTGTAAGGTATCGATAAAACTTTGATACATCAGAAAAGACTAAAAACAGGCAACAGGACTGTATAATCTCTGTTCTGCACTTCACTGAATTTGAGAACCCCTATTGAAGAACATGGAGGTAATGCCACGGCCTTCGTTTGTGCCATACTGGTGCTGACTGATTCTGTCCTCTTTCTTTGGGAAAATCAGATCTCACAAAGCATATTGGTTTCAGAAACCTTAGGCCTTCTGCAATAAATTATATTGGAAATCTATTTGCACTTTCCACATAGATGATTTTGCTCTTAGGCTATTTCTGATTGTGTAAGACACAAATAGGATTTTCTTTAATTTTAAGCATGACTGCCTTTTGCAATGATCTTTTCCTTAAAAAAAGAGCCAAATTAATCGTGGTTATGACTGACATGACACACAGACATTCTGGCTTTTAAGTAGATAAATATCTGAAACCTCTCTCTCCTGCCCTCTACTCTTCTTTTACTTCTTATTATCCGTAAGGACAGCACGCAGCAATATGCTCCCAAAGTTGAAGTATGAAAGCGGTGTGAACTCCCTTGGTTTTAACAGCAACTGTGCATAAAATTCCGTACTTTGCTTCAGCAGTTCTTTCATTAATATCCAAGCAGTTGGGTAAATTATTTTTAATGTTTTTAAACTTCCACATCTAGCTATTTTTTTGGACCAGTCCTGCTTCTTTAGGCAGGTCAGACAGTTCCTTTATTTTTAGCCCATCAGACTAAGCCAGGTTAAAGGAACTTAGGAACACACTAAAGGGTGTTGTCATGATCAAGATCAAATTATGAATCGAACATCTGGCAGTAGCCAGGACATACATTCTGGGCTTTCTCAAGCCTGAAAAATTTCATAAAGCTGAGGTGAGACATGCTAATTGGAGCTATTAGGAAGCAACCAATTGAGAAGCAGTGGTTTAAATGAGTGGAAAATCTAAATACTCATAAAACTGTTCAAGGAGACAGGCAAAAGGGCAAAAACAAGACATATATGCCCCTTGCAGAATAATCTTCAGCAGTCTGCTTAAATAACATTAGTCCCCTTTGTGATGCTTTAAACACAAGCGCACTTTGATAGTAAGATATTGCTCACATTCTTTTTAACAGGTCTTTTGTAGCAGCAGATATTTGGCCATCACTTCACATTTAAAACTAGGGTCTATATCACTAAAAGCATGTGTCACTACAGGTAAGTAGCTTGTAACAACAGACTTCTGCACTCTGTGGGCTGGGCACAGAGGGGATGCATGATAACTACCCTGAGCAGTCACTTATTTTAGAAGCCTGATGTGATATGATGGTGGAAATCCTCTGCTGCTCTGCCACAGCAGGAATATTTTGTAAATACTTGGTCTCTGTCTCTAATGGCCATCCACTACACACATACTAATATTGCCAATTGATCAGTTATGGAAGAGCAACCTGCTTAAAGTATGCCTGTTCTCTCCCATATGTTCTAATACATGCATTCTAATACATACATTCTAATGCATGAAGCCTACAGAGGGTGGAAGCAAGGACAGTTAGCCTGGGAGGAATACAGAGAAATTGTCCGAGCAGCCAGGGACCAGGTTAGGAAAGCTAAAGCCCTGATAGAATGAAATCTGGCCGGGGACGTCAAGGGCAACAAGAAAAGCTTCTATAGGTATGTTGGTGATAAAAGGAAGACTAGGGAAAATGTGGGGCCTCTCCAGAAGGAGATGGGAGACCTGGTTACCCTGGACATGGAAAAAGCTAAAGTACTCCATGACTTTCTTTGCCTCAGTCTTCACCGGCAAGTGCTCCAGCCACACCGCCCACGTCACAGAAGGCAAAGGCAGGGACAAGGAGAATGAAGAACCGCCCACTGTAGGAGAAGATCAAGGTCAAGATCATCTAAGGAACTTGAAGGTGCACAAGTCCGTGGGACCTGATGAGATGCATCCGTGGGTCCTGAGGGAACTGGCGGATGAAGCTGCTAAACCACTATCCATCACGTTTGAGAAGTCGTGGCAGCCAGAGGAAGTTCCCACTGACTGGAAAAGGGGAAACATAACCCCCATTTTGAAAAGGGAAAAAAGGAAGATCTGGGGAACTACAGGCCAGTCAGTCTCACCTCTGTGCCTGCCAAGATCATGGAGCAGATCCTCCTGGAAACTGTGCTAGGGCACATGGAAAATAAGGAGGCGATTGGTGACAGCCAACATGGCTTCACTAAGGGCAAATCGTGCCTGACAGATTTGGTGGCCTTTTGCAACAGGGTTACAGTGTTGGCGGATAAAGGAAGAGCAACTGCTGTCATCTACCTGGACTTGTGCAAAGCATTTGACACCGTCCTGCATGACATCCTTGTCTCTACATTGGTGAGACATGGATTTGATGGATGGACCGCTTGGTGGATAAGGAATTGGCTGGATGGTCGCACTCAAAGAGCTGCAGTCAACAGCTCGATGTCTGAGTGGAGACCAGTGACGAGTGGTGTTACTCAGGGGTCATTTGGTATTCTGACCGGCGCCGTTTATCATCTTTCTCGGTGACTTGGACAGTAGGATCGAGCGCACCCTCGGCAAGTTTGCCAATGACACCAAGCTGTGTGGTGTGGTCAACACGCTGGAGGGAAGGGATGCCATCCAGAGAGACCCTGACAAGCTTCAGAGGTGGGTCCGTGTGAACCTCATGAAGTTCAACAAGGCCAAGTGCAAGGTCCTGCACATGGGTTGGGGCAACCCCAGGCACAGATACAGGCTGGGCAATGAGTGGATTGAGAGCAGCCCGGAGGAGTAGGAGTACTGGTGGATGAAAAACTGAGTACCAGCCAGCAATGTGCACTCGCAGCCAAGAAATCCAGTCGTGTTCTGGGCTGCGTCAAAATAAGTGTGGTTAGCAGGTCGAGGGAGGTGATTGCGCCTCTCTGCTCTCCTGACACCCCACCTGCAGTGCTGCATTCAGCTCTGGGGCCCCCAACATAAGGACGGGGACCTGCTGGGGCGAGTCCAGAGGACAGCCACAAAGACGATCAGAGGGCTGGAGCACCTCTCCCGTGAAGACAAGCTGAGAGTTGGGGTTGTTCCGCCTCGAGAAGAGAAGGCTCCGAGAACACCTTACAGCACCCTTCTTCTAAAGGGGGCCTACAGGAAAGATGGGGAGGTACTCTTTTAAGAGGGAGTCTAGAGACAGGATGAGGTATAACAGTTTTAAACAGAGGGTATATTTAGATGCGATATTAGGAAAAAATTCTGTACTGTGAGACACTGGAAGTGGTTGCCCAGAGCGGCTGTGGCTGCCCCAGCCCTGGCAGTGCTCAAGGCCGGGTTGGATGGGGCTTTGAGCAACCTGGTCTGGTGGAAGGTGTCCCTGCCCATGGCAGGGGAGTTGAACGAGATGAGGACTACTTCAAACCCTATTTTATGTGCAGAACTTCTAACAACTGTAAGATATGCCCAATAATTAAATATAACTTTTTCCTCAAGTAATGCTGCTAGTTCAACTCTATGATGATTGGAAATTACTTCAAGAGTTCTCAGGTTAGAAATGGAAAATTATCTGGGATTACCCTCCAAAGACAAAAGACTTATCCCTAAGGAATTTTATCAAGTTGCCAAGGTGTTTTGATTTCTTTAAGACTTTGCTCCTTTTCATTTGTTTTAGCATAGCCTTTCCACACTGACACACTCAAAACTGTACTCTTGAAGCACACAGCTTCTGAGACTTGCTTTTACCTCAAATTAATCTGGTTCTTTGTCTGATGCTGGGACAATGTAATTAGGTTCTGCCCTTTGCTTGCGAGAGGTAGTGAAGTCAGAGTTTATGCCTAACTTTAAAGCTCTGCAAGGTAAGGAATAAATCATGTACTAGCTTCCAGAGTATCATGCCAGTTTACAGTGCTACATCAACTGCTGTATTCACAAAGTCCTTGTCCAGTAGTTTATTAAGATGACTGATACAGCATTTTTTGTGTTCAAGTTCTTTTAGCATCTCTAGTCAGCTGGTAAATGTTATTTTCTCAGATAGCCCAACTGAGGGAAAAAGAGGCTGTGTTATAGTAAGTGTATTTGGAAATCACAGAGAAATACCTTGTCAATCTCTTTATTCATAGGTTAAAATGTAATGCCATACAGTTCTTAACAATTACTGACTGAAAAAATTATCTGCATAAAACAGAAGCAAAACTGAAGGAGTCTAATTAAAAAAGCCATCTTGCTTCAACTCTTGAAACGATTACATACAGAATAATATACATATTTACATTACAAGTATATTATATAAATATAATATATATGTAATCTTGTAACCACAATAAATATCAAGAAGGTCTTTTTTTAGGCACACAGCATAGAAAAAAATGCAGAATCTGCACAATCCTTAAGATTCTTGGAGTGACTCACTCTAACATTGTTTTCACACTGAAAAAGCAAATATTTTACACAAAATATACAGCCACAGTTTATGCAGTCCCCAGTGAACAGGGAATCTTTCCTCACCTTTCTGTAAGTCTACTCCTTGATTTTCTAGTACTATTGCTCTATACAGCTATTACATAAGAAAATAGTTTGCAGGTTTGTTTTTTACTCAGCTAATAGCCTAAGTAATTATCAGTGCTAACAAAATAAGTACAGCATATCTACATAAGGTATATACAAGTGTTTACACAAACACGGGTTTGGTGAACTACTTCTGAGCTCACTTTTAATACTGGGGAGTTAACTTGAAAGCAGGAAAAAAAGGATTTTCAGTTATATTACCTCAGAAATACTTTATCATTAGAGTGAGACCCGGACTTCAGACATAGCAATTTTTAAATTTAGAAATTAATTAAAAAATGAAACTCTTGGCTGTGCTGGCAGATGTAGGCTGCCATTGATTTTGAATGTGTTCCCTTCAGTGCAAATGAAAATCCAGAAGATTAATCCAAAGGGAGTTTTTTCAACCTGTACGTACAGTCATGACATTTTAATGACTGTCACTATGGAGCACCTGAGATCGCACCCTAGTAAGTCAAGCTGACCACTTCTCATAGGAGAGGCATGATCAGTGAGAGCGGAGAAACAAACACTGTGTTTTTTCTGCAGTTACAAATCAGACTCTGGCATATCAGGCATATCTGCCATCAGGTACCCAATACCGTAACGTCCATTTGGAGCAGTGTCCAGAGTTGGTGATCCAGTCTGTTTTCGATATATGTTTTTGCCAAAATTTGGAGACGGCACTTCACTTGGACTCTTCCCATGAATCAGACTTGTATTATCTCCCTCCAGATTAACAGGTTCCTTTATTATCCGGCCTCTTTTGTAGGATACAGATGCCAAACTCCCAGAGCTGTCATCGATAAGGTTGCAACGGCGCACCATGAAGACTATTGGGACTGGCAGTACGGCCAACACCATCAGAGATATACAGACAATCATTCCCCATGTTGGATAGCTGTGGAACTCTTCCATAGCCTGAGCAACCCAAGAGAAAAACCATTAATACATCTTTACTTCAAAAAGAGCAAACCTGCAGTCTTCACCAAGGCCTGCAGTTTTCAAACACATACCCATCTTTCTGTCACCTTGCACCCACAATGTGGGCACCATTACCGATCTCAAATTTGAACAGTCATGGAGATGTAGGATTGCTATCCTTCTGACAGTGAGTAGGACCAAAACACTGTCGCACATTTTCCGAGATGCTCACAACACTCCATCGGAACCCAAATCAAGATTTTCACATTAGGCTGTCTGCTACATTTGACTGTAGTTGTTCCCTGATTCTTTAAAGGATGTTCAGAACAGACAAGTGTGCAGTAGTATCTAACTGTGCCTGGAAAAAAGTGCTGTTCTGTAGGCTAGTAGCTGGTCTGGAGGGACTGTCTCAGATCATCCTGTGGAATTGTTCCACTTTGTATAAACTTCATGTAAACTATAACACATTTACTGGGGCAGTGACTGCACCCCACACCTCTACTGCATCCATGAATCACTGGCTAACAGACTTAGTTTGTCTAATTTTACACATGGAAAGGAATGGTATGTTTAGTATTCTAATGTATTTCTCTTCCTAATTTTTGAGGGCAAGAATCAAACGTAACAAGAGCATTTTTCTGAGAATCCCAGGGAAGTAGTAGTGATTCTCTGGTTAGAGGCAGGCATTGACCTATAGTAAAGCCAACCTCTTGTATTTACACTTCACCCATCTTTGCTGCAATTTCCCCTCCCTGCTAATTCAGACAATTGTCCATTCAGAAGAGTCCCCAAGATCCATTTCTCTGACATTTTACTCTCCCTATATTTTGTATGACAAGCCTGTAGAAACAGCTGAGGGCTGATAAGCCTACAAACTAGCACAACTCTTAGGAGCTACCTTGACTGAATGTCTTTTTTGAGCCAATGTGCAGCACTGACTCTGCTGTTCACACAGACAAGTTTTTTTACAAATCAAACATTCTTATCAGAGACAGGTTTTAATGCAGCTGTTACCTACATGTGATATGTGTTCCCAAAGGGGAAAATTCATGACATGGCTAAATCTCAGTATTTAATTTCACATAAAAAGCTGATGTGAAGTCTGAAATGATTTATTCAGTGTTATCACCCGACTATTTTCTGCAGTGAAGTAAGATTTAATGGAAGTGAACAACCTCTCCCAACCTTAAGAATTTCTTCAACATATATCAAAAACCTACAAGTCACAATGAGCATGAAGGTTCGTGTCAAACAGTTGTATTTTAGAGCAGAACTACTCTAAAATTAAAAAGTGGTTGGTTTTATATTAATGTTACTTGAAATAAAAACAACCACGTCATTATTTATACTGATTTTGAGTTTGTAATTGCAAATTTTTTTGTCTTTTCATGTATTTCTGAAATACGTCAGATATGATCATTATGGTGGTGATGGCATCTGTTATATACATACCGTATCTTCAATCCAAGCATTGTATCCAGGAGGACTTAATCCCATTTGGACAATGCTAGCTACCAGCAAACATAACAATACTAAAGGTGAAACATACTTCCACATGTAGTAATAATACTGGCTTGGAGAAAACCCAAGCATATCTTTCAGATCCTCCATAAATCTGTGAAGGGAATAAAAGGTTATTGTTAGTGCACACACTGAGATTTCAAGTACTATAATTGATACATAGCACCTAATTTGAGAGAACAGACAGAATGAAAAAATGCAGGTATAGAAATGGCTGCAACTTAAGATTACTTGATAGGCTGAAAACTAGAGCTTGTATTAGTAGTTCAGGACAGATGAACAGAAGGAATCACTACACAGTGCAGTGACTTAGTAAACTGCTTGCTGGACCGTGCTGGAAAGATACTTAAACTCACCTTTCTTCTTATAAGATTCTTTTTTACATCTTATATTGTCTGCTGGGTTGTTTACTAAGGCATGTGTCATTCCTTTTGAGGACATATACAACCAGCACATCTTACAGATTCTGCAAAATTAATTTTGAACCCACATGTGTGCTGCAGTGTAAAAAATAACTTTATGCATAAGCTATGTTTTGCATCATATAGTTGCTGAAATAAAGCTTTGTGAAGTTTTAAATCTGCCTCCTTATGCCTCAAAATTACAAGTTACAAAATGAACGAAACTCCTATTTTTGTACTCTTGACGAAGGAGTACATGGTTCCAGAGCCAGTAGGAAAAGAGAGAATATTTTTAGAATTAATTCTTTTGGAGTGATGCACAAGCACTTATTCTGTTTTAACTCCCTTGTGGTCCCACTCCCTTTTGAAATGTGCATCTCAAAAAAGCTCTTACAGCAATAAATATGTTTTCAAAGCAGTTACACATGTGAAGCTACTGTCATATAAAGTCTCAAGAAAATTTTTGAACTGCATAGTTTAGGGTATTTTATCCTTTGTTTACACTGCAGTGAAACACATCGTTAAAAAGAAGCTGAATCTACAAATGGATTGTGCCCTCTATGGATAGCCTTTTCTTTCTGGGATCTCCAGTTGAACATAAAACTATTATTTTCACTTTCAAAGTCTCTCATCATCTCCATCCTATTTATCCTCTTTTAAAAGCTACCAAAGCTCCTTTAGCACCGATTCCAGCATAGCAGATTTTCCTTCTTGGCTACAGGGTATTCACATGTTGTCTTTTTTCTATCCTTTGGCTGCAATCCCTTTGGATGCAATTCCTCTCCCCCCCATCTGATCATAGACAATATAGTAAGACATATATATGGATCTTCATCTATGAGGAGGACCCCTTGGTGCTATCACAGCCAATGACAACCTCAAGTTGTTGATTCTGGCATTTTTTGCAAGCAAGAATGCTAGGGTCCTGAAGAAGGATATTCTGGAGAAAAATATGTATCAGAAGAAATATTAGGACTACTCCAGAAGGAGGTTCAGGTGACCATTATGAATGAGAAATTGGGCTGTTAACTTTTCCCTATAACCTGTCAGAACCTCTTTTGAAAACATGAAGCAACCGCACTCCAATTCAGAAGGAAAGTATTACCATATTTTAGCTACGCCTAAACACCAGCTTCCTCACAAGTAAGTTGCTGACTTTTGGCATGTCTACCTCCCTTCACAGTGGAACTCTACCTGACTGGACATTATCAACCTGATAACCAGGTCATCTGTTTTATTTTTTGTTTGCATGTGTAAAAACATCTACATGGTGGTGTTTTCATGTATAATCCTATAATTGATCACATAGACGTGTGGCCCGAGTGGGAATTCTCCCTTAATAAGTAGACCAGGCACTACTTGCGTAGACCAGAAACAATGTCTGGAAACAATAAAATTAAATTTAATCTTATTATAGTTTTATTTCATTATGGCAAGGGACTGGCTGATTACTTGGATGGAACAAGTGAAAAGTCAAATAAAAAAACCACCCATTCTATGTCACCCTTTGTACATGCAAAGGAATCACAGATGTTTAAATTACTTCAACATGCCAGTATAGCATACTCTGTTTTATCTGTGGATGCAATGAGTTATTTTTTTTATACAAAATCTCCTATTCCTTAAGTGTGGCACACATTGATCTTGCTTAGTGAACACATTCTGGTAATTTCATTCATAAGATGTAAAAAAAAAAAATCAGAGGGACTTGATTGTCTTTTCTCTTCAGCCATCACTGATAGAAGGTCACCTAACTTCACTGTCGACCGTGCTGCTTCCAAGTAAATTTTGACCCTGTTCTTTGCTATCATTTCCTCTATTTCCTCTCTCACAACTAATGCAAAGAACAATTAATTGCTACAACACCCCAAACTAAATCTAGTTCATAAACCAAAACTTTCTTATTGTTACTACCATTAGTTTGCTTTGTTCCTTTCTCAGGCTGCCTGGAATACTGCAGATCTGTTCAGAATACTCATCCTCAACTACGGCTTAGACCATGGTTATTACTTCCTGAAATCTTTCTCTCGCTGTCTTATTTCAATAAAAATATGTCTCATACTTGCATATCCAGCCTCCTTTCTAACTCTAATTTCACGTCTTTTACTGCATGCTCCTCTCTTTGGATCCGTTGCAATCGCTCCTTGGGTTTCACTACACTGTCCTGATGCAGTATATCTTGCTCCAAACCTGTTCTTAAAAACAGACAAGATTCGTGTCCAGATTGACTCACTTTCTACTTACTTGTATTTATGTGTACATTGCAAATACTTAGGGCAATATAACTAATACAGTAATAATTACTGTAATGAATACCGTTAATATGGACAGGGAGATACATTTCCTTCACTTACTTGTCTATTCCATAAATTCGGGTGACTGCAATATTCTCCAAAATGACCACAATAAGCAGGGGCAGAGTAGCTGAGTAGTCATCAAACATCGTCACAAAATAATTTCCAGAGCGCTGCACAAAGATCAGGCCAATAAAAAATGCTACCAAGCAGCAGATGACTGGAATAAAGAACAGAAATGTGAGCTGTAATTATAACAAAGTTCCCTAGACAAAGAGGAAATAAAGAGAGTTCAAAATAGCAAAGATCTGCTTTAGCACATTATTTCATATAAACAAAGTTGACAACATTTTACTTTTTAGGGGGTCTCAATTTTAAGATTAGAAATCCCCCTATTCCCTACATAACAGAAAAGTTATAAAATTATAATTACTGGAATTGCCATATTACAGGAGTCCTGATTAAGCAGCAGAGATTAATCAAGTGACTATTTCTCACTAAACTTTTAACTTGACATGAATGCAAGGCTGAAATAAACAGAACTGGTAACCTAAACATCATACATCATGTTACTTGGTCACTAGATCACTTTTTGGAATTTAGATGTGAAAAGAAGCAAAGTTTCAGACTAAGAGTCTAAAAAATATAAAAGCTGACTAGACTTCCCCTAAAAGATCATTCACAGCATGCAGCTCCATTAGGATCTGACTAAATGTATTAGTGCACTAAGCAACAACATTTCTACCCCTTCTTTTGTTTAGGGACAACCTGAAATATACTTCTTGAATGCTTGATCCTGCATAATGAATCTCAATACAATTTTTTCCCTACTAAATTCATTGAGAATAGGACTAAATGCCCAAGTAGCCATAAAATAAGTCAAATATCAATAAATTGTTAAATCAATTCTATGTTGAGCACCAGTAAGACTGATTCTCCCACTTAAAGTGCCTCCCCCCACCCCAGGAACTTAGGCTAATGATACACCTAAGCAGTCCAAAATTAGGCAAAATGAATCTGAGCCAAAATATAAAATATCCTTACAGAATATACCCATTGCATAAATCCCAGATAATAAATTAGTATTGATTATAGTAGTGAAAGGAAGACAACGACACTTTTAAAAATACTGTGGTAGAAGACCAATCACTTTTTTCAACCTTGTAGGAACTATTGTTGTAATGACTTTCAGAGAATAGAAGTCTATAGAATTAAAGAGATCATTACAAATTGATGTGAATTCCTAATGCAAGATAACAAACCCAAAAGAACACAGATGAAATCTCCTTGACCCAAGTCTCGTTTTTCACACTGAGTTTTATTACTAACCCTGAGAAAAGAATTAGACCACCAGAACGGTGTGTATGTGAATTTAGAAATCCTTGCTATTCTTATGTTCTCCCATTGTATCTTACCATCACACCCCAAAAACATGCAACTTTAGTTGTAAACTAACGCTCTGGTAGGTATGCCCATAACTCAGCACATACACATGCAGACTCCTACTTGGAAATACTTGAACGCAAAATAACTTTAAGCATATGAGTTGGTTTCCTTGAACTCAAGACAGACTGAACCGGAACCATAGTGCAAAAAGTTGCAAATATGCTCATCACTTCTGTAAAAATTGAAGATTTGTAGGCTTTAAGCACAAACTCCAGTGCAGGCATAATCCTTCTTAAATCCCACCGATACTGCATGAAGTATAACCCCAGCATTTCAATTTTATAAGTTAATTATAAAAACACCACATCAAGTTGTAATCCTTTTGAGTACAACTGAGTTTAGCAAAAATCATGCATGCATACCACTCAAAAAAACTACAAGAGAAAGGCAGTTCCTGAATATTCCTTTATCTTAATAGGGTTTTTTGTCAATTTCAGTTAACAGGGAATTACTGTAAAATGCTCCATTACTACAGAAGTAATGACTATATTATCATAGTACTTGCATATATACTTAGGAAGAACAGCTAATTTCTAAATGTCACAGTGGTTATTCAGTAAGTATTTAAGAGCTGATTAAAAACAAACTCAGAAAATCCAAACAAGTGCTCAATAGGTTAGGACTTCTGAACAATCAGTTGATTTATCTTTATGAAGAATTTTATTCTTCGAGCTAGCAAAGAAAAAAAATACATGTTTTCTGTTAAATACTACTTCTTACCCAAGTAAGTCAAGAAAGGCAGTCAGGAAAATGCAGTGCCCTGCTGCATCACAGGGTAAACTCTTAAAAAATATATTTTTATTTCCTTCATAGAGTTAGATAATGCTAAAACAGCTTACTATATTTTTTTATTTTCTATCCCGCCTGTCACAGGTATAGATACAAAATCTGAATTTGTGCATAACACATCAAGTTCCTTGAAGCTGTCCTGAGGATTTTCAGAAACCTAACTTTCACACTTCATGCTGATGTTCTATCTCAAAAAGAGAAATTGCTACAAGATCATCAGAGCTACATGAACAGGCTATACTTCAAATAACTTTGGGCATTTAAATAAAATAAAAGAGACATCTTGTTTAACACCCTTTCCACATTCAACTGGGAAAAATATGTTCTTCCAGAGAGTAACCTACTGACTTTTAACATAGGAACATTTAATTGTAAATTAAGATTTCATTTGGCCTACTTAGGAATAATTTGTAGTAATTTGCAATGTATTTTCATTCCTTCATTTCCCTTTGTTTCCCCAATGAGTGACACAGGCTGGAAAGGAAAGTATTCTGGAAGAACTCAGGACTGACCATACAGTAACCTGTCACAAAAATCCTCCATTAAAATTTAATTTCTAGGATGTTCCTGCTCTTGTAACATTCAGGAAAAGGTTTTACTTGCAGAAGTTAATGTCCCTGTGCATGGAACTACAATCTGAAATACGTTGATTTACTGCTCTGTAAAATGTCAGCACTGAAAACTTTCATGTCAAAAAAACAAGACTTCATGCTCTCAAAAAAAAAAAAAAAAAAAAAAAAAAAAAATTAGCTTACTGCTCTAGTGAGGAAAGAAAGTTTGTGCCACTCACCAGTAAGAATTTCCTTCCTGACTTTGAAGGTATCAACAATGGGTGTGATGATACCTTCAATGGTTCCAAACATACTTCCAAGTCCCAAATTTACCAACATGAGGAAGAACATGACTGACCAGAAGGGAGAAGCAGGGAAGTGGGTCATTGCTTCTGTAAAGGCAATAAAAGCTAAACCAGTTCCTTGAACCGCCTGTCAGTGAGAAAAAATCCACATTATTATTCATGGACAGTACTTTTTTTGTAGTGTGACAGTCTGACTTTGTGTTCATGCAATGTCATTGATTACATCTTGAAGGCAGAGTGGGAAGCAGCTAATATGTGATTCTTCCAAGCCTGCAAACTTAATTAATACTATTTACTGAAATACTGGCTGAGAATCTGTAAGTTGATTGATATTAACACCACACTTCTTTCATAGTCATAGAATACCAGATTGGAAGGTACCTCAAGGATCATCTGGTCCAACCTTTTTTGGCAAGCCAAATCTTAAAAGGGTCCAGTGTTGGGGAATCCAGCACTTCCCTTCAGAGATTATTCCAATGGCTGATTGTTCTCATTGTGAAAAATTTTCCTCTTGTGCCCAGTCAGAACTTTCTCCCTTTCATTGATAATTTTGCATGAGATCTATTATACACGACTGCTACAAAATACACTCTGTTTTCTCCAGTAAGTATATAGAGGACTTCCATTTCTATACCTATTGTTTCAAATTTAAATGGCAGGAATAGTACAGAAACTTTTAATGTCTAAGTTACCGGTTTGACATTTTAGTTTCAGATGCTGGTGCAACTATATAAAAGTCAGTATTTAAAACTGGGAGTCCCTCTGAAAAAAGCTAGAAAAATGTCTTTTTTTTTACAGATCTAGCTTACTGTAAAGATTTCAAAACAGGATGATATTCATTAAATAATTATCTAATAAGTAAAGAATAACTTTCTTACTTTCTAGTGAAGTAGTATTTATATTTAATAATTGTATCGTAACATTGGAAGACATCATAGTTTGAGACGTTGAATAGGTACACCTCTGTTTAGTCTTTGGAAAACTCCTCATGCTCAACTCTTCTAAAAAACAGAACTTTAAAAACTTACCACCTCCTGAGGAGAGCAATATAATGATCAAGATGTATTATAGATCAGTGAAGACTGTATGAAGACATCAGACCCAAAAGTCCTCAGGTGAGCTGGAATGCAACCCTGCACAGAACCATGTTTTCATATGGATCTCTATAGGTGCACTGCTCATAGGTAGACTGTACTGATACTCTGTGTAAGTATACTTCACAGTTTATTTCAGGCTTACAAATATTCATCCGTTCATAACCATTGTATTTAAGACTTACTTATTACTCTCACCTTGTTAAGTTCATCTTCAATTTGACAAGATTTCAGACCGAGAGAATCAAACTCTTCTTCTTTAACTTTCTGAATAATGTCATAAACTAAATTGTAATCTTCTGCTGTAATGCTTGAGAAATTGATATGATGTGGGATCATATCCTGGCTCAGATTGCCTATTTTCAAAAGTTTTAAAATCTTCTCTGAATTTCTGTAAAACACAATAAAACAGAGAAATCAAACTCCGTGATCTGTGTTAATTCATAAATGAAATATACCATAAAAATAATAATAATAAAAAAAAGAAATGGATATTCATACTGGATAACACATTTTTCATTTATGATATTTGCTTTGAAGCCCAGAACTGCAAACACCACCAAAGTTGCCAGCACAGAAGTGAAAAAATTGATGAAGGACACCAGTACAGCATCAAAATGGCAGTTGTTGTCTCTCTTGTTGTAGCTTGAAAAGGCAATGACTCCACCAAATCCAAGCCCTAAGGCAAAGAACACCTGAGTAGCAGCTTCTCTCCAGACCTTGGGCTCCAGCATAATTTCAAGCTGTTTGAAATTAGATATAATATATGTCAGCTATAAAATGCATTTCTATTATATGAAAAGACAACAGAAAAAAAAAAAACAGGAATAAAACCGACATCATAAAATGCTAATTCTCCACTACAAATGTATTTTCATTATGATAAAATGATAGCTGAATGTGACACCTAAAGTTGAGCAAACTTATGGCCAGAATTGCTATTTATTTTACGATATAATCCTTAAAGAGAAACATGCTATACAGTATGTTCCCAACAGTGAGACACTACTGGAGCTATATGATAATGAGAAATAAGAGAGGACACCTTTTTTTTTTTTTTTTTTTTTTTTTTTTTTTTTTTTTTTTTTTTACAGTATTTACTGTCTCTTTTTTTACAGTGTATGTACTGACGTCATTAGAATTAAGATGTATTTGGGGACGATCAATCCTCTTGTAAATGCAGTAAGTATGTTAAAAGTTGCTTTGTTGTTACTCTTCAAAATAAAAAGTGAACATGAGATACACATGCTTATATGGAATTCTATTACATGCAAATATGTAAAGCAAAACGCAACACATGAAATAAACTCTGGCCACCACAGTCTGTATAGTCCACGAGTCAAATCTCCCTTAAGCCAGGTGCCCTGAACTTACCCTAAGATAAATGGGTCATGTATCTGAGGGACAACTAAGCCTTTTATCAAAAAATTGAACTGTATTGCTCATTCAGATGACCATATTTCAAGAAATTTCTTTGTTACAAAGTTATGAGTCATTATCTGTCTACCTCAGGTTTTTCTAGATACTGAATCATAAAAAAGTAGTACATGTGTAATTTAAACATTAGATTTTCTCAAGTTGATTCAGGGCCTCCATTCATTTGACAGTAAAAGACCTTACACCTGTGCATGTGATTTTTTTTTTTTTTTTTTAAACCCTAGGCTTATTGAAAACAGTAAAACTAGCAAGCATCAGCACAGATGTCAGCATCATTAGACTGACCGTCTCACTCTGAGGAAAAAAAAAAATCTGCTATTGTTATGAAAAAATTTTTGAAAAATTTTCCAGTTCCCCATAAAGGTATATTTGTTATAGATAGGTAGCAGATACCTTCTTTATTCATTTATATATAGCTAAAATACAATATATTGGGGGGGGAGGTATTTATGACAATAAACTTGTTCCTGACTTACAATTTTTGTTGTAATTACAATGCACAAGTAGCTATTGCCCATATCACATGGTCATGCTAGAGCTTCTCCACTAGAGTGAGCTCAAGGAACAGTCTTAATTTGACCAAATCTGTAAATGCTTCAAGTATCAAAACACTTCTCGCTTTCTGCAATATATCATTTGGTATCAAAGGTAGTATGTTCTCAGATACACCTTGACTAGAATTTCAAAATAAACTTGTAATTGATTTGCTATTATAACATATTTTCTGTGAAATTTTGGGGGCTCTGTATTTAAGCTTTACACAGTCCTACAGTTTCATTGCAGTAGTTGACTTGAGCAGGCTTTTCATATACCTTTCTTTAGATTTTTCATTAAGATTATTATTTAGAATTTCTGCTTTGTTCATCAACCATGCCAAACAGAGAAATTCTTCCCTTCTTCATTAACCCTGAGCTCTCACACCTGCACTGATGTGTGCCAGTTCTCTGCTGTGCTGACACAGCTCTTCTGTGGGAATGTGTTGTGATCATCCCTGGTCAAAATATGGTCGTTTGCTGAACTTAGAGGCTGAAAAGATGTTTCGCCCTCTCCTCTCATGTCTGTGTACCTGGATAATTTTCAACCTAGATCAGTTCAGCAAACCTTTTTACAGTCTGCCTACCCAAATAAACTGTTAGCACAATAGAGCAAATGGAAACAACAACAGGTGGGGGAGTCTGAATTCCTTCAGGTAGTTTCACACGAACCTACAGTCCAAATCAGTGCTTAAGTACAGAAACAATCAGAGATCATAATGAAAATACTTTTGAAGGTTTATATTCACATATACTGTGTGTGACATACAGGTCTCCTAACTTCAAATTTAAACCACAACTTAAATTTTGAGATACAGAATTGGAAACCAGTAGAAGAAATTAAAAACGTTTTTTCTTTCAAGATTATTTATCTGAACACTTGAAACAACTGTATAATTAAGTTGTAACATAACTATAAAAGTAAGCATCAGCTGCAACTTATTTTAGGTCTAACTCATGAAAGATGAAGTAGTGAACAGTGCACACTGGTGTTGCTATTCAAGGGGAGTTTCAGTGTTTACTTTCCCTCAGTGTCTAGCGGTACTTCTCTCGTAAAGAAAGGATTAACACTGTGGCTGAGAAACCAAATTATAACTTCAAGAGGTCTGTATTCTCTCTCTGCTACAGACTTCCTCTTCATCAGTAAGCATTATGTTACTTTGTTCCTCAGATTTCCCAAATTTGCCTGAGCAGCCTGCAAGGTCCTGCAGAGCCTCGGCCCTCTAAAGCGGTGACAGCAAGTGAAGCAGAGCACAACTGCCTATCACAATTCAAGAAATAAGAATGTGATAGCTAACAAAGGTCATTTTTATAGGATGACAGTTCTCCACAGGCTCATAACACCTGGAATCAAAACAACTGGCAACACCCTGTCATCTGGCATTAGCCACTACGTGCATTGATTTTAATCATCTTGTTATTTGGCTTTCATTTTCGAAACATCAGTCCTGTTCTGCTCAACTGTATTTTGAAATGGAAAGTCCATTTCAAAATACAATAGGAAGCCCGGCATTATGCATTCCTGAGTATGGCTCTGACTACTCAAACATGCTGTTCCTGTAGTTCAGATACAGTTACAAGCATCTGAGATGGGTGTGGGTAGAATTTAGATCTTCAGGCAAAACAATGTTTCGCAACATCCCTTCTCACCTCCACAGTTAGAAAATCTAAAGTTCTGTGAGACACACCCTAGTAAAAATGTTAACAGTAAACACGTATGCTTAGCCCTGCTGCCATCTTGGCATGACAACCATAAGAAACATGGTAAGGAAAGCTTGGTGAGTACTTACACTACTTTAGTATTAAAAACAGGTCTCCTGTACTTTGGGCTACTATACAAACAGCATTAATTTATTTCTAAAAAGGAATAAATTTGTCCTCTTTCAAAAGGGAAAAGTTATGTAAAGCCATGACAGCATTCAAGGTAAGGCACTTCACTGTGACATTCCAGAACTAGGCATTTCAACCCTAGAGAATGGTAAGAGTTAAGATTCACTTCTCTTTTTAGTATCTGGAGCTCTCTAAATATC
The DNA here is from genome assembly GCF_929443795.1 of Astur gentilis. NCBI lineage: Eukaryota > Metazoa > Chordata > Aves > Accipitriformes > Accipitridae > Astur > Astur gentilis. Next base: position 9,257,617 of record NC_064913.1, read on the forward strand.
CTGAATCCTGTAAATAGCACTTTCAGTTGCTTAGCTTTGAAAAGGCATCTAACTCTGGGAACCCTTCACCTAAGGGAGGTAACTCTACACAGACCCTTGGAACACTGAGCACCTTTGGACCTTAGGGCTTGATATTGTGCCACTGAGGTCAACGACAATTTTGCAATTTAACCAAACAGAAATATGGCCAAATGTTCTAGGAAGACAATAAGCTTAAATGAGAGCATTCATAAATGGTCAAATTGCCACTGAAACTTTAACACACTGCAAACAGAAATTAAGCACATACCTTTGGTGTGAACATGTGACGAATTCCATCCACTGACCCATTAAGGAGCAGTCCTCTGATCAGAAAGCATAGAAGTACCACATAAGGAAAAAGGGAACTGAAATACATGATCTGGAAAACATTAAGAAGAAATTTAACATGACATCCAGGCTCTTTTATTTTCAATAGCTTCATTCACTACTCAGTATCTTTTGGATATATATCTGAATTGATAATCATGTGCTCTAAAAAATATGCAGCACTCTTCCCATTCCTCTTGTCTCTGCAGAAGAAAGCAAAATCACATGACTAAAATAAATTCTGTATTGTATTAAAACAATACGGTTGCCATTGTGTTGACTAACTGATAATACACTGCTGGGCTCCCAGGGAAATTCAGTGTGAATTCAATGAGATGACAAGGACAGAAGCAGACTGTTTTAGAAATGCTTCATTTTACAAATGCACTTTAATTCAAGTACGTAGTACGGTAAAGATACGCAGCACGAAAAGAAACTCATTCTGTCTTCAGAAGGAGAGAAGACAAGAGTCAATGGAAAGTACATAACCAATGGATTCAAATCACTAAGTAATGCTTACTGCCAAAACAAAAAAAAAAAAATTAGTAATCAAATACAACCTTTCATGCTTCATCATTGAAAAGCAAATCTATTCTGTACTTCAAAGTTTAGTAAAATGATTCTCTCACTAAACTTGCTAATTGTTTCTTTAGCTGAAATACACTAAAGAGGTCACAGAAATTTCCGCCTCAGTGCCAAACTTTTTAATAGCAATGAATTTTGCTATTAGATTATTTTTCATCTGAAAATCCCACTAAGATGAACAGAGCTAGCAAATCATTCACTAGCCAATTCACTAGCTGGCTGCATGGAAAGGAAAGAAGATAAGGTGATGCACTCAGATGCAAAGGGATGGTTAGTCAAAAGAAACAATCCAAAATCCTGAAAAGCAGCTGTGTTCATGTCAGAAGCATGGACACCAATGACAGTAACAATAAAAAGAAAAATGGCAAGGCATTTTGAGGGCCTGGGTGCACTGCAAATATACTGTGAGTATACATGGAAACCTAATTCCTTAGGCATTCACAACACACAAACTTATGCTGCACAATAAAGCTGAGGTACAGTTACTTGCAACAGTTACGTTGATGAGAACAGAAATTATTCTTCTTCAGATCTCAATTCCCCCTAAATTACTACAATTCCCACTAAAATTACCACAATTTTAATGCTTAACTACTAACATTCCTCTACTTGAGATTATACAAATAATGGGGTGAGTCACAGCTTCTAACCTGCTCCTACAGATTTCATGAGACAGTAAGCAGAGGTGTGGTGAACAAAAATGTCGTGAAATGTTTCAAAGTAAAATACTGTCATTTAGGGAAACAGTATACTCACTTTGCCTGAAGACTGAATGCCTTTGATCATGGCTAGGCATACCATGACCCAGGCAGCCAGCAAGCAGATAGTCATCTTCCAATTTAAACCCCCGCTCTCTGACAAAGAGCTGGAAATATTCAGTGCTTCTCTATACCAGTAATAAGTGGTTGCAGAACTTTTTTCACACTCTGGCTCCACAACTGTCAAGAGACGTTAAGCAAGTAAAGAATGGGTTCAGGACAGAAGTATTTTCCCAACATTTCATAACAACGTTCTACCAATTCTTAGTGTTTGCAATTGTGCCATCATCATTTACCGAGAAACTAAACTCACCAAGAGCCTTAAGACATGGTCTAAAAGAAAAAGTGACTGCTATCAGTGAAATGTTCTGGATATATCTTTTTAAAACACCCTTTTGGGATATTGTATTCCTCTGCATATGGTCAATCCGAGTCCTAGGCGGAATTTTTTTTTTTTCCACTTAACTACTAAACAGTAGGCAGGACTAGATGAAGACATACATTCCATTTATCACATGTAAGATTAGATTACCTACATACGATACTGTGATTTATATACTATGGAAAGTATCTCTCTGAAATTGAACGCAATTTTCAAAATACACGGAAAATAAATTCTCAACTATATCTGCTTTGATATGACACTCAAATCAACAGGCACTTTATTACTATTATAAATGATAAAATAATAACATAATGATACCAAAGTGATGAGAAAAGGAAAAAAGGCTCCTACACAGCTATGTTAAATGGAAGTTGCTGTATGTACTCCATAAGTGATTTTTTTATTATACTGCAATTCTGCTTTACTCATGTTACCAAACAGTTTCAGAAACTGCAGCCATCCAGACATACAGCACATATAAATAGAAAGAATCCTTCAAAGAAAAAATTTACTTAACTTTTTTATAAATTATTTATATCTGACAATCAATTATATCTCTAAGCTAGGTCCTGAGACGAGGTAATTAATGAAAAGAAGGGAAAAATATACTAATTTTAAGAAACCTAACACAGGTGTCAGACCTTCACTGAAATAAACCATCAATTTGACTGTTACCAAATATAATACCTTTCTTTGTTTAAGCTTAGTTCAGGTGACCTCTGCTGAAGTTAGGCTGACACACTATATCTTAGTATTTAGGCAGGATAAGGGTATGTAAACAACCACTGTGACTCAATTAATGCACAATAGCTTGTGGAATACAGTCGATTTGACTGTGTGCCAGCATTCACAAATACTGATTATTTCAAACAACTGAAGCAAGCAACTCTGGCAAAGACACTATAAAACTGTCATACAACTTTTCAAATGTCCCTGGTTATGTTCTTTATTAAAGGGAAAAAAAAAAACCACAAAAGGTTATTAAAGAAAATTTAGGATTTGAAATAAAAAGAAAATAAAAGAAATATTTCATATTTCAGCAGCAAGGATAATGCAAAGTGTGTAACTATTACAACATAACCAACACCAAGGGATAAGGAACTTCTAATGCTCTTGTAGAACATGTCCATGTGAGTCCATCTCATTATAGCAACAAACCAATGACCAAGTATCTCATTTCTATTGGTTTACAAAGCAAACAATGCTTTCATCACATGCATTTCATTGATGTTTACAGTTTTCCATTTTCTGCTTTGTTACTAACACAACACTTTTTGCTTTTCACCAGGAAGTATCCTACTAATTGAAATGTAGAAATATCCTTGTTCCACCTTTGTTTTTCACCAAGTAAGCATAAAAAGCAGTACCAACATCAGAAAAAAAAGTAATCAGATTTTTTTTCTGAAACACACTAAATAGTACTCTCCTAGTTCCATTACTCTTTAAAATGCTGTTGACAGCGATGATCCTTTCCAAATACAACAGAACCCTAATATAAGATAAATACACTGTATTTTTTCCAAGTATTACAACATCTTATTAAGATTGAAAACCAGCTTTGCATACAACACTTTTTCCCACAATTATCTCTTTGAATCGTATTTTTTCTCCTTTTTGTTTGAAAATCTCAAATTTTACATATTTTATTTGATTTTTAAGAACATTAATATAGACTTACACGTATGAGATGTATTTTTAACCAAAGGACATTGGTCCCATGGTAATGGATGCTGAAAAGACTGGGAAAAGTAAAACAGACTCCATCCAATAATGACATTGTAGTACAGGGCCACAAAGAAACACACCTGTTAAAAAAACAAACAAACAAAGAAAACACAGATCAAAAAGTTACATTTATTAACAACATTTGTAAATTAAAAAAAAAAAAATCCCTACTGAACTTCTGCATATTTCTGCATATCAGCCACTGAACATAATTTTAACTAAAATATGTCAGAATAAGAACCGAATGGCTTGCCCCATTAGAGTACCTGACAGTTTCTAAATTTTCACTTTTCTCTGTATTTTATCATGTGTAACACCTATACTTTTATAGTCTTTTTTTCTCCATAAGACTACTCTGTTCCCTAGTCCCTTGTTTCAAAAGAATCACAAACACAAGTTGACTGGTTTTACAGACACATCTATATCAACATTTTTTAATATACTAATTTAACTTTTAAGATCTTCCAGAACACTGTAAACTGACCTTGATGCCCAGCTACAAATCAGTGGCCTTTCCCTGCAGCAGAACAAAAAGTCTAAATCACACAGGCTGAAAGCAAACCACACAATTAATGTTAAAAACTTACTACGCAGCTTGCAAATCCAATTCCTCCAAGTTTGGGACTGATATAATTCCACACACCGATACTCCCTCGGCGGATTCTCTGCCCCACAGCAAGCTCCAAGAAAAACAGTGGAATCCCTATTATCAGTAGCAAGATTAAGTATGGCACAAGATAGGCACCTGTGCAAGGAAAAAAGTATAAATCAGAGTGAGTGGAAGAAGAGTCAAACTTGACACATCAAATGCAAAACCTAATAGCTTCAAGTTTGAACTAGTGTCATTCACTGCAAAGTTTTTTTGATCACATGCAAAGAGCAATTTTACCTGAATCTTGGCCACACTTCTTGTAAGATACGAAACACCCAGAGACAGTGAATTTCTAAAGCACTCTAACAAACATTACTGAAGTCAGTTGTTATCTAAACTAGTTGTTCACTTGTGTGAAATTTCAGGCATTTGATCAAACTTTTTAAAAATACAGTGAGGCAATCAGGAACTGAATCAACATTTCTTAAAAAACTCTACACCTTGACTTGTAACAGAGCAGCAAGACTGAATTTATAAAAGAAATATAGAAAATACTGTGCATACAACATTCCAAATTTCATCCAATCTTGTGCAGTTTCAGAAGATCATCTGTTGAGTTCTCCATGTGCACCTCAGATACTCAGAAAGGGGATTTCACAATATACAGAATAATGATTCTATCCAGCTAAGCAAGAAAACCGTATCAGCCCACTTCTACCAGGCTCCAGACAGAGACTACAGACTTGAGGTGGAAATGGAGTGTTGTAGATCTAGATCTTGCAGTACTCACAAACTCTCCGTAAAGACATATTTGAAAATGCAACTGTTACTTCACCTTTATACATACATATATATATATATATATAAAAAACACAATTCCTTTTTTCAAGGTCTTATTGCCAGGAAGCAGTCATAGACAATTCTAACTTAAGGATGTGTCTCCATTTATTTCAGTAAAACTAATGGCAAGCAAATGTATCACACACTAAGCACACTGACAAGTTCAGAGCCTAACTTCCTCCTTGATGTTGTTATTTAGTACTAGAGCTAACAAAACATTTAGACATCAGCAATTAGCAACATGGCACTTCATTTTCAAATGCATGGCTCTTACGCTGCAATATAGAGTACTGTGCTGGCCAACTAACTCAAAGGGCTTAGGACTTTTGATTGCAACCATTGTAAAGCTAAAAAAAAAGCACTTGAGAGATGCAGACTGCAGCATGTCAGAGCAAGCTACAAAGCAAAGATCTAAAGACCTCAGATGCTTAGACTCAGAGCTATTAAGTCGTATAATCAGTCTATTCATCTCTGTGATGAGAGAGAAGCTGAGCAAAGTTCAGAAACCAATTTGGGATTTACCCTCAACTCCAGCTAAGACCTATTTTAAGTTTTTCATCCAGTGTCAAATTTCTAGGGCTTTCTCAGGAGTCTATCAAAAAGCATTGTCGTCTGCCTATCCTTAGGTAGTCAGCTTATCTCATGCAATACAGTTTATTTTAGAAAAGTTAAACTTTCCTAAACTGTGCAGGAGGCTTCAGATTTTCTGGTACCATCCTTTCCTACTTAGGTCCACTTGCTATTTTGCTCTTCATGAAATATGCACAAATTGGACATAATCTTCCATTATAAAGACCTTACAAAGATGCTAAGCATGGAGTAACTACAGTCTTGAGTCTAAGAATAGTAGGAAAAAAGACAGAAGAAATAAAATCTGAGAAAACCTACTAGTGGACCAGACAAAGAATATTGATCTTACTTACCTCACAGTCTACAGGCTATTGTTAGCAATAAAATAGCTCCTTGTGTTTTATTTTCATGACACAATAATATGATACGCAATGATATTGTTTGAGCAACATTTGGTCAAAACCTATGCCAGGCTCCAAACAACTTACTGGTTTTGACGTTACAATACTCCCTTCACAGAGCCCAACATCATGGCCTATCTACCCATTGCAGCACACTACAGAGCATCTACTTAAGTATTATTTCTACTGAGGTAGCAGCTACATTCCCATTTAGTACTTTGATGTCTCTTATGGTTCATCTTATATGTGCACGTAATGGAAAGAACGCAAAGGACTTACTTTCTACTACGAAAAGAGAGACAACAGAGACAGAAGGAAATAAATACAAGGAAAACTGAGGAATAGAGTAACAACCACATTCCAAAATGAGGGTGACTATCTGCCTTAAGAATATGTGAGATGAATAATACCGTTAAATACCCTTGATTTATCATCAACATGCTCTCAAAATTTCTGCAAGACAGAAGTATACTGTTAATTCACACTGTAAATGAGAAGCTTTGGCATCACAATCTTTAAAAATTCAGTCACACAATTAATTGAAAGCTAACAGTACATAGTGTTTTTAAATCATACAACACTACTGTAAATGATACCTGAGGTCTTAATTAGACAGGTGTTGCATAGCTGAGCAGAGACAAGCTCAAAAAAATTGGGGCCTAAGTGACTTACCCTGTATCCCACTGGATGACTGTACTAGAGCAGGAACTGAACCCAGCTCTTCAGTGTCCCAGTCCACAACCTTAATCACAAGGCTGCAAAGTTAAGCACATGTTTAAAGACTGGGCTGACATGGGTGTTTTACGGTGCAGTATCAATGCAAGTTGCAAGATTTATCAGTTAGATTCAACTAAATGAGTTAAATAAATGTGGTGTTAAATCCACATTACATTATACATGACATAACCCTGTAATTCAACGTGGGTAGCCAGCAGTTCACCTCTATACTGCAGGGCTTGTGCAGAGCACCTGAAGCACTGGTCTTCCAATCATTCAAACCTGCTGAGCTCCTTTCCGATCTTGTGCCCCTCCCCAAAAGAAGAATATAATGGCAAATAGTGCACGTGCGAGCTTCAGTGCTATATAGTTTGGACATAGTTGGATTATACAACTGCGTATCACAGCTGCAAAGGGCTTCTGTGCCCTATAGTCAACATGAAGCCACAGCATCTCTGGACAAGTATTTTGTTTCAGTCTTCCCTTGAAGTTAGACATACTTCAAAGAACTGTAAGACATCTTCACTTCATCATAAAACAGAATCACTATGGAAACAGCTCAGCATCTCTCTTATTTGTAAATGCAGGAAAACATAGCTAAGCAGCCTTTTGAATATTACAATTCTGCACAGTTCAGGATACCCAGGTCCCCTTTCTAGATTTTCAAAATTTTTCAGCTGTAAAGACACTTTTTTGCATATTTTGGCCTTAAACATTGGCTTTCGTATTAAAAAACTCATCTCAACTTCATAAGGAAAAAAAAAAAAAAATCTAAAAAACCCCCACCCCTCATCCTTCTTCTAGAATGAATGACAAAGATACAAAGATTTCAGCTGTGCACAGCACTATTTTGATTTCTTAATTTTCTTATTTAACCAAGCACCATAATAGGATAACTGGTAAATTGCCTCTCTTGTATTACAATATGTGCTACATTTGGCAACATTATTGATAGAAGTGGAATATTAATATTGGGTTTGATTTTAAGTTCTTATGAATGCTCAGGGGGTTAAAAATAACATAAATGACATGATTCATAGTGATTAAAGAGTTGGAAAATAATTTCAGAAGCCATAATGCAAGACAATATAACCATTACCATCTTGATACTACAGAAGAACTTTTCTTCTCCTAGCCGTTCTTGATGTAACCTGAAAAATATAACTTTCCAGATTTGTTTCAACTGCTGCTGTGCTAATTTTTAGTTAGGTGTCTAGGGTCTGATTTAATTCTTACTCAATGAAGGTGAGATTTACCACTGTTTTGAAGAGACATCCCAGTTCTTATAGCTTACTGGACATTTACTAACAGAAAGCTAGCAAGAACCTAATATTCAAATGAAGATCAACTTAATTTTCAATGTTGAATGTTAAAATTTTCAAAGTTATGACAAGTGGGCAACAAAACACTATAGGTTTACAGTCTATTAAGCTCCTACAAGTGAAATTATTTACGATTACAAAATACAAACTGCTTTTACCAGGAAAACTCTGATGAAAAGTTTTATGTTTTACCTGTAGGTTTGTAGTCTATTATACTGATAGGATAGTCTTCCTGTCACTAGTCTTTCACAGTTTAAATATGTTCAGGTGTGCCTATTTACAAAACTGTGCTTAAAGGATGAAAATCCCCTTAGTCAATAAGCTTTACAAAGAACTACACTTGCAAAATAAAAACAAGACATTTTCAGCACACTGAAGTAAAACTAAATTTTGAGTCTGATAATAGTTTAAATCAGAACTCACAAAATAATATTGAAGTCATCAATGAATTCAAGGCACTGATATAAATTATTGATCAAAAGCTAAATAATGAAGCCACTTGCTTTGCTCCCATTCTACTTCTATTAGGCAATCGGACAGTAGCTTCTAATGACTACTCAGTCTTTAACAGTTTACATATTATTTCCTCAGCAGTTCTCAGCAATAGCTGCTGTGCTTTTTATAAGACCGCAGAACTTAACTGTTCAATCTGCTAGTACTTTAGTATGAAAGCCAGATTACTTAACTGTAAAAACTTATGATGTGACTCTACCCACGTCAATCTTCAAAACATAATGGCAACATAATCTGCTACAGATTTCCCTATGCTGCTCACAACTTTTATCTATCACTGTTTACCAGTTCTTTTGACTTTTTACGTCACAGAGATATTAAAAAGACTGACAAAAAAAAAAAAATCAGAAAAATTTAGTTAATGCTCATGAAAATGCAACACAAAATCTTTGGGTGTGCAGTACTTTGTAGACTCCCAGTAACAACTGCAACACTCGAAGCACCTCTTAGATAACTATGTTCACTTGTCTTCATAATAACACTCAGTCAAATATCACTTATTCTAGCAGAACAGCTAATTTAGTTTGCTTCTGTTACTTCTAATATGTGAAAGTACCATTTTATTTCTGCTAATCCTAAAGGAAACCAACAACCAAACAGAATAAACTTTAAATATTTCCTTTGTTTGAAAAAAGCGAAAGGTGTGCAAGCTATTCACCAGATGACAGCAACGAGCAGCAGGAAAAAATAGTCTAATTTGTCACTGTTTATTAGCCTCATGGCAAGACTGGATAGACCTGAGTGGTTTATTTTTAAGGCTATCATTTATAGGAAGCCTAGGCAGCTCTGAACCTACTGCACGCTAACATAGGTTATGAAATTGTTATATAGGAACTGTGCCTACCTGAACAAACACACAGATTTGTCTTGATATAGTAAAGGAGTAATAAATAAACTGTATAGTGTAAAAATGATAAATATAAAAAACATTTAAAGCTAAGTTAGAGCATACACAGCTCCAGTGCAAATCACCTTTGTCAGGCATCAAGGAAGAAAGTTTTTTTATCTGTTAGGCTGCAAAGAGTGTAAGAGGTGCCTTAAGTGCCAGGTGGGGACTGGGCATTGACTACCGGGTAAGGAAGACCTGTGGCGAGGACAGAGGTGAAGGAGGCAGAGATCTATAGCCAGTTCCTCAAAACTTTACTGAACACCTTCAGCCCCTCACTCACAGAGCCTAAAACTCCTTTGGGCCCAACCTCTCATCCCAAGTCATGAAAATAAGCACCCTGGAGTACTCTCAGTCTCCTCTCAACCTCTTTTTTTCTCTTGATACATCCTGCATTGCAGCTGTATCCCCAATGGGGATCAAAGTTCGTCCTACCTGCACACCAGCCTCTTCCCTCATGACAAACTTTTTTCTGGGAAAGAGCCAAGTGTGAAAGCCAGCAGAGAGCTACCCAGCCTAGCTGTAACTTAGTTGAGCATAAAAAAAAATACCAGATATTACTCTAAATACTTGTGAGTTTATATGAATTAAAGCAACAGGGAAAACTGTTAAAGGATCATAAGAAATAAAGTGAAGGAAGTTGTTCTGGTGGTACAGACCAGACCCAGAAACAGAGATTGGAAAGCTACCTATGGACATCCAAGTATCAGTGCAGTGTAGCGATACACGAGTTACCTTTAAAGACGGTATCACAGACACCTCACTGAAGCAGTACAGAGCTCTGAAGTGTTGGCGTACCACAGGCCATAGCCATAAACAAACCCAATCTCTCTAGAATACAGGGCAGTAAACACCCATTTTCTTCTCTACAAAATCCTCTAATAATATACATCTATTTGGGCTAATTTGTCTGTGTCTTTTCTATTTTTATTTCATCAGTTTTGCTGTTCTTGTCACAGACATTTAAAAAAAAACAAAATTGAAGATTACTACATGGTTACAATTTGACCTCTCTTTTACTGGTTGCTTTGAAACACTTCATGTTGGAAGAAACCTGTGAAGGACACTAATGAGTAACTACGGAATTTTTACTTATTTTTGGTTTAAATTTGAAGTGTATTTATTGGTTAACCACTTTTTAATATACTCCCCTCACCTGATGGTATTTGCCAGATGTAAGTTCCTTAAACAAGGGGAAGAAAATGAAAAATGTTTGGACAAGACTGAAGGTGGAGACGTAGCCATATGCTTCATCAAAACAATTCTAATGAAAATCCACAGAAAGGCCATTAACCTTATACTCAGAGACTTCAACAGGTATTTATAGTAAAGCTTTCTCATCATAAGACTACAGAACAGTTCTGACACTGATATTTAGAATGGGTTGCATAAAACCACTCTAATTTTACTGAGAATGAAACATGTACGAAATAATATGTATAGCAGAAAACTGCAACATCATATAAAATGCATGTGGGTTTTCTTATCATGGGTTTGAACTTTTCCCTCCCTCCCCCCCACTATTCTTTTACACATTTGTGAGAATTATCTGTCCATCTGCACACACATATACAGGCACCAATGTACTTTACACATTTCAATGTTTTGTGTCACCTTCTCCATCTTGCATTATGGTTAACTTGAAAACCAAGAAAGCTTTAGCTCTCATGATCACTTGCTTTTCTCTGTTGATCTGAAGGTTGCAATTCACTAAAATGGTGCAAAGTTACTGTTAAAAGCCAAATACAAACTTGTCTCAGCCACGTGCAGAAAACATTATGTCTTCATAGACTATGTTATATATCCAAGTTCCTGCAATCACAGCACAGGGGAGAACATGGAATTTCGACCTGAAATGACTCCATGTTTATTTTTTCGAGTTTGATTAATGAAGTGCCATAATACCTGAAGGTTGGTTTTTGTTTGTTGGTTTGGTTTTTTTTTTTTTCTAAAATGAGAAATTATTAATTTAATACCTTTATATTTGATCTGAATTAAATTTATATTCACTGGCAGACTAACTTTAAAAGCACCTGACAGTATGAAACCAACAGCCTAACAAGCATACGAACAGATCTTTTCTGTTGGTTCAAAGGAGAATCCAATAGGCTTGCAAAATTAGTAACTAACTACATTAAACACAGACTTTCAACACAAAACTGCTGTAATACACTATCCTTGAGACATCTTGACAACATATTTAGAATGAAATGATACAGAATATAAACATTTAAATACCTACACCTTCATCTATGAATCATTTTGTTTCAAAAATTGTTAACTAACAAATGTATTAATTTTTTCAACTAGTAGTGGTATGTGATCAATTCTATACCGTCTCTAGTACACTAGATCAGCCTGCCATCCACTGAAAAGCTGTTATTTTCAGAAACTACATTCAATGTGGTTTTTTCAGTTAATATTACAGTTACAGATGTAGAAAATTTTAGATTCCACACAAATCATCACAGCAAACATTTAATGACTTTCTCTCCAGAATAAAGGAGGAAAAAAAAAAAAGGGGGGGGTTAAATGATAGTGGGGGGAAAAAAAAATCTTACAATAACTAGATAAAAAAAGAATTTAGACTTTATCCTGGAGAATGAATATTTGAAAGTATAAACTCCATTTTTACTGCTTCAACTGACTAAGAGAAAACAAATAAAACTACAGAATTATTCTCTGATTATAGTCTAGGCTCATTTCTATACTCCTCAATTACATCAGTTTTGTCACTCAACTTTTAAAATCCAGCATGAAGAAAATGTGATTATTTTCTGTTCTGTAGTACAGATTCACTTTTTGTATCATAAAAAGTTGACAGGTTTGACTTCAGCTAAGTAATTAGCTACAATAGGATGAACATTAATGTAGTATAGTATGGTTCAGTATAGCATAGGATAAAACACTGATCCTGCATTCTTAGAGGAAGGAAGGTCTCCAGCCTCATACTTCATACTGCATTCAAGACCACAGATGGACAGCTAACAAATGAACAGCTTGATGTTATTGTTCTAAATGAAAGGTAACTTGTTCTTTAGGAAAATAGTTAACTACATAACAGAACAAAACAGATGTATTCCCTTAATGTAATTATTTAAATTATCCATTATCAGTAAAAAAATCCTTTTTACTCCTACAGTATTTTGTTGTTCTTGCAGAAAGTAAATGCCCTAGGAGCTAAAAGTAATTAAGAAGTAAAGGTGTGAAGCTTAGCGGGTTTATACCAAACACAGCTTTGGTCTTTAAAGTGGATGCAGATTTAATGTCTTGATTTATTGTCCAAGCACTATAAAGAACACTTTAGCACAACAATAGCCAGGTCCTAAATAATGCAACCTCTCCATAAATATGTGTTTTGCTTAGCCACTAGTTCAACCACTAGTTAAGGTCATAACAAGAACTTTCTTCCCTAAAAAGAGGAAATGGGAATCTTAGAAGAAGAATCTGCTGCTTACTTTAACAAATGTGTCTCTCTACACAAAAAGAATATTAGTTTTTCCTCATAGGCTCTGGCAGAAATTAAAAGAAAAACCTGACATGCTGGAGCAGGTTTTACTGTGGATATCTCTGCTAACCCTGAAATCTGAAAGGTTAGCTTCATCATTTAGCTATGACTAGCTATCGCAAGACTTACCTCCACCATTTTTCTGACACAGATACGGGAATCGCCACACATTCCCCAATCCCACAGAAAATCCAACTTGTGCCAGAATATACTGGAGTTTGCTGTTCCAAGCAGGTCTTTCATCTTCTACATCTGAGCCTTCTTCAACATCTGCATCTTTTTCTTCCTGGTCATCAACCATAAGTTCACTCTTCTTAAAGGCATCATCTGACGAGTCTTCATTAGAGAGAAGGTCCTTAACTGACTCAATGACCTCATCATCCAGTTCTCTTTTAACTACCTTGCTGTTCTTAGGCATTTGTGATACAAGAAAAACTGTAAGGAAGTAGAGTTCAGCTGCGACAGATGCACAAGCACTGAAGAAAGCTCTCCTTCTTGGCCAAAAATATTGAAGAGATAAGACTGAAGATGGTGGCTGATGAGTCCTTGATACCAGGGAATCAAGAGTAAGGACTTCTGTTTCTGAACGTTTGTTCTACTGAAAGTATCTGTGAAAAAAATAAAAAAGGATATTGCACTATTATGCAGAGGAAACTTAATTGAGAAATCATATGCTTTAGTTTATCCATTTCTGCTTATCTCAATGATTTGATAAGAGGAGGAAGAGAAAGGGATGTTAAACCAGTTCCAAACTGTAGGAATTAAGTCCACTGTTTGATCTTAAATATTTACGTAGAATATATTTCATTCACTTGCTGAGGGTGTTTTGTTTTGTTTTTATTTCCTAAAGACTGATAGGTTAATTGCCTCATATTTTGACAGCATAAGAAGATTCTTCTTATCAGGCATAATGGGGTATGCACTTCACATAAAATTTAGGAGCCCAATTCCATTACTTCCCAACTTAATAGCTGTACTTGTTTAAAATACATTTTTAATAAATCCAAAGTAGATTAAGTTTTTCAGACCATTTCAGAAAGTCATGCAGCAATTAAAACTTTGATATACAGGACACACCTAGTGCTTCAAAAGCAAGGGTGACTGATTTTCCTGTATTCTTCATCAAGGAATATATAATCACAATCATATTTTCAAAGGAGATGCTCATCTCCTATAAGCTTTGATGTTTTAGATAGTTTCTTGTAAACAGGAAATAATTAAACATATCTGAAATATCTGAAAAGCCAGCACTAAATCCATTTAAAAAGTCTGCTGTTTCAAACGTGTATGTACAGACATGAAAATGCCTGCATTTGAATATGTTTTTCTTTAACTCAATGAATCACTTAAAAAGTTAGACACACTTGCTTGCAGCTGCCACACTGAAGGTAAGCGTAAGATTTTGGGGAGGAATGTTTTTCGAGAAATTCTTCACTAATCACATGGGATAAAACTAGTATGTGCAAAGCCATCTGCACAATTAAGAGTCTTAAAAGGGATTTAGATTATGTGTTAAGCTTCATGAAAACCCTAAAGAGGGAATACACAAGGAGTCTAATCAAGAACTGCTGATGAGAATCAGAAATTACTCTGGAATATGAGACCTTTCAGCTTTTGCCTGTGGACTTGCTGCAACATCTGGTGATGAACTTGCACACAGCTGAGAACTGCAAGGTGCTACTGGACTGTTAGCACAGTAACTGAGAGATCAAGCACCTCACGGCTGCTTCAGTGACAGACCAGAAGGAAAGACGTTAAGCCACTGGAACCCTGCCCACACCTTATCAAGATGAGACTTCACACCAGCAGAACTAAAACCTCTGTCACCACAAGTGCCATCGCTAGCCTCCTGGCTGACAAGACAGGACAATTACCTTTTTCAGTAGTTTCCAAGGATTTGGAAGCTGAACTTCACTCCAGTTGCCTACTAAACTCCACCGTAACCTCTTTTCATTCATTTCCTAGACTCCCGTCACTGCCTTCTCACTTCCCCTCCTGTTACTGCCTCCTCTCAGCAACTCCAGCTCTGGCAGTCAGCCCACACTTTTTAAGCACAGTAGAGCCTACCGGCTTGTGATCTACTTCACGCTCACCGCTGTCGCTGGAAGGGTTTAGGTCCTATAAACCTTCCTTCTGACATGCAGTGGAACTAGTATCAGGCCTTGTTTTGACTGATACCAGTTCTTAAAAAAAAATTAAGTGTATGAGCTATACACAGAACAGTATAACAGGGGAAGAGAATTGTTAAGGCAATAGAGAAGTCCTCATATTGTATCCTGTATATCTGGGCTAAATGAATGTCTGTTCAGGCCTCTTTTTATCCGTTTTGTCTTTTCAGTTGTAAACTCTTCAAAGGACTACACCCTCTTCTAGTCCACGTATGGTTCAGTAGCTCTTAGCTCTGACGGAGACATCTAGGTAGATCCAGAATGCAAACGCCAATAATACATTAAGTTGAAGCATTTAAGCAGTCCTAATGGAGCTTTGGGACTATAAGTCTCAGCATCTGGTACTCCAACCACTAACTTTTAGTCATGTTTCTAAGTTTTCCTTTTGTTCCACTGATGTAAATTAGAGCAGCTTCTGAGTTCCAGTAATTAGTAGTAAGTTCAGGGAGTACATTAAAATGAAACAATTTTGTCTCTGTAGTTAATGTAGCAGCTGCACAAGTGAAACTACATCAGTATTTGTCTGTAGGACTGAAATCCTTCTCTAACTGTAATTAGCAAAAGATATTTTCAGTCGAAAAGGCACAAGCCATCCATTAGTGTTTATTAAAATGTTTTTAAAGGTCATACCTGTATTAATTATTTTAGATATAGTAACTTGCAGGGCAGCAATATGATTATCTGGAGCTCTCACAGATGAATCAATTCCAACAGAAATTGCATCATTCTGTCCTGTCATGCATTAAACATTGCATTACTACACTTCACAAAAAAACGGGCTTGATACTTTTATTCCTAGCACAGTATGATATTAATTTCCCTTTCATTCACCTTCCATTAAGCAGGATGTTATCCATAGCACTATCACTGTACAGACTTGCAATACTTGCAGGGCTTGAGAAAATGTGGGAAGCATGCTCAGCAGACTGGTGCTTGGTTCTAACAGTACTGGTTTTCTAATTGAGTACGTATCATATGCCAGACTGCATCAAGGACGCAGGATAGCCTGTTAGGGTACATCACAAATCCACAGATGGTCTCCAACTGTCAGATTTAACAACTTCTTCTCTGTGCTAAAGGAGGCAGTACCAAACCAAGGGAGGAGTCCTACCTCAGCAGACACTACCACCAGGTACAAATGTTCAGAGCGTGGTCCTAGCTGCTGTGCACAAGAAGTCTGCCGTTCCGTGCTCACCGCTCCCAGAACCCGCTCTAAGACATGCACAGAAGCCTCTCCCTTTGAATCCAAATCAAACCCGCGTGGAAGGCGGATACTGAACTACTCAGCCCAAGCTAGGTCTAGGTATGAATGCTCCCAAGCGAAGACTGAATACGGAGATACCTAGCAGAGTCACTCACCAGCACAGTTTGGCTAAACACAAACCACTGAACAAGCTCTTTTTTTTTTCCTTTTTTTTTTTTTAATGTCAAGGTATTGAACTTCAGCACTTTCACCTGCAAAATGCTATTTTAGGTTCCCACATCACTTGGATCTAGCCCAATATTGAAGTTCTTCATTAGCATCAAATAGTAATTAGGAAGTATCATGCCAAATTCCGTTGAACTGCTCTTTCAGTTAGTTCAACTACTAGCTACCTTCTACACAGCCTTGTGCAGTAATACAGCATTATGTGGACCGTTTCTCCTAAGTATCATTAAAAAACCCCTACATAACAAACCACCATATTTACTAATGAACTACAGAATTCAGTATCATAGACTCAGCCACTACTGGGATCATTTTAAACTCCAAGTCCTAAATCTTGTCATGTATTTTAAAATACTACTATACTATACTATTATGAGCACCTTGGATTAAAAGTAAAGTGTCTAAAATATAACTTAGCCTTATTAAAGCTGTTTGTTTGGGGGTTGGTTGGGGTTGTTTTTTTCCTCTTAAGATCTAGATCATGGAATTTGATCAATTGATTTAATTCTGGTTTCCAGGCAGTTTCACTTATCCTTTTCCTAGCTTAAATGATGTCATGTGTCAGATGAAAACACTGAAGGGAAATGTTTATTATCACATTTACTGGAGAATCTGATACTTCTCTGGACTTTTCCATAACCAAAATGAACAAATAAAGATGGTATCCCTTTTCTTATGTAAAATCCCCTTTAAAAAAAAAAATATCTAAAATTCACCTTAAATTGACCTGACAAGTGTCTGTATTGTTTGAGGGAATTTAACAACATGGATATTTAATTACTGAACAGTACCTGGTTCAGTTAGAAGAACATTTAGAAAATTATTCTGTCACTGAATTAACAGTAATCAATAATCTGAGTTAACATAAACAAACTTTTGGAAACGCCTTACCAAATCAAACAAATCAGCTAGATTTTTATGCCTTATTAGCACTGTCCTTGGCACGTTCAAATCTCCATTTTTTTCTCATACTGAAAAGTAAAACATTGAATCTTTTTTGACACATCAAGCAAACTGCAGTCCCAAACTTACTTTCTCAGAACACAGTGGGAATTTTGTTATTTTCTTCTACAGAAGAAGAATCAAGCCTTAATGCATCAGCATGCAGAAGTAAAGTAACCTGATTAGACTGCCACGTTATTAGCAGATTAAGCAATAATAATCCCTTGTGACAGGGAATTCAGACCCAAATTAGCTCCCTGGGAGATCTGGGCTCCCTATAGAACTTTTACTTCAGCTTCAGGCCCGCATTCAGAAACGCTGGCGCAGGGAGATAAGACCTGCAAAGCCTCCACTGACCAAACTGCAAGCGTTTGCAGTAAGACTCAAAGGAACGTCATTAGTCAAAGAACCAAAAGACACATTGAAAAATTTTGCTGCATGCACTTTTCTCCCAATCTCTCTCACACACAGTGCCTAGTAAGGCAGTTGTACTAGTTCTGTCCAACACTGCCTGCTCCTCTCCACCCTTACACTGGTAATTAATCTTACAGTGAGCTCCCTTTCGATGCATCTCTAATAGAGATCTGCATGCCAATATACAGACACTTACTAGTTCTCTCAACTGTGTAGTACCAATAAACAATTAAAAGTTATGAGGCTGCAGATTTTCACAACGTGTACAGAAAAATAGGCACAAAAAAATCCCACTTGCTTACAAATTTGAAAGTATAATGAGTACAACTGCCCCATGTTCTTGCAATTACAGCACAAGTCTCTATAAAAAGCCATTTGTATAGCAATTTCATGTTTAAAACATCCCACAATACTACGGCAACAACTGATATAACTAAAGAACTTTTAGCAATGCTTTTCTGACATAAATTAAAACATAATTATTTTTACTTTGTGCTCCTTTTTAAAACCAGCATTCCTCTCTGTAAGGGAAAGGCCAATAAAACCTCCATTCTTTTCTAACACAGTGTACTTTATTACTTCTATTATCTTATTTTTACATCTGATGAAAACACAGCAATTCAGCAAAACTATCCACATTCAAATTTTAATGCATTACAAATAAACTTCAAATCTTCTTTGATTAAAAGTGGTTTCAATCTTCAATGTGAGTGGGAAGGAAAGGAAAGAAGGGGAAAAAAATAAAATAAAAATGTGTTTGTACTTCACAGAAGACTATCAAGAAAGTCCAGACAGAAAATAACTTTCTAGAAGGCTACTCTAACATCATAAAAAAATAGAAAAAGGAAAGAATGGATACCTTTTTAAGTTCATTGTTTGCCATTAAAGGGAGAAAAAAGATTAACGTTCTGTTCTTCAGAGCTCTGTGCTCTTCTCCAAAGAAGCAGTTAACATACCAACATGCTGCTGTGGGGGTAGCAAAACGCAATATAAAGCTGCAGCCAGTTCACATTACTATAATCTGCGCTTTGAAGGTAGACTGTGATAGCACAGCATACCAGTCCAGTCCCACAAGCTTACGTCTTATGCTCCTGTTCACAAAATCTCCACCTTGACTCCCAGTGAAGAAACCAGTATGATTCAGCAGAGGACACAGAACTAAAAGTCAGGATTCTCACCTTGGCAGATGTTCACAAAAGATCTTGACTGATAGTCATGCCAAAGGTTTCAGTCTGTATGAAATCACTGGACAAGAGTTACATGCAAAAGGGAACAAGAGGAGCTTTTGCACCTTGAAGGAAACCTATAAAATGCATCTGAAATACAAGTCTATGAGCTAGGCAGAAGAAAGCATGATGGGAACAACCAATACAGAAAAAAGAAAACCAAAGTTTTAGGAGCAAAGGACTGCTGTAAGTCTGCAAAAAGGAATCAGGCCACTGGTGCAGACAGGATGGGGGGAATAGCTAATGACCATTGTATCTGAGTGAGAAAGAAAGAAAAAGAATGCAGGAGCAAACCACGTTTTGTGGGAGTACTGTGATTGTGAAGAATGGCTATCGCTGGGGGAATCTGTGTACAGATAATTATTTCACGAAGAGTTACACTATGTTACAGCACTCATTGCACAGACTGAATTACAGCTGCAATGCAGCATTGTGTTCTTCGGTGGTAATAAGAATATGCACCATAGCCTTTTTGCCTAGTCAAGCCCATTTTTATCTATCTACGGAAGCAGCCATTATGCTGCTCTTCAGCGTGAACTACATGATCTAGCATTTTGCCCTAGCTAGTTTAATACAGACTGTCAGTAACAGATATAGATTCATTAGGTACTTAACTCATCATAATAAAAGATAATTATATTACATGCAATGACACTTACATTTCTCTGCATTCTTCAGTGATGTTATCTGACACATGCTAATGCATGTTACACATACTACATTACACTGTAAAAAAATAAGAGCTCTTTCGGCTACGGGAGACTTGAAAGCATTAGAAAAAGTGAATGGTTTTGATTCTGGTGTCTCTGTACAATCAAACCATTTAGACTATAGCAAAACTATTTAAAGACACAAGACTAAATTCACACCTGCTACAAATACAGGTAATTACACAGACTTCAGTGACACTGAATTTCCCAGCAATATGAAAAAGATGCATTCTCAGTTCTTACCAAATGTTCTTCCTGGCTTTATCTTACATCAAGACCCTGCAGAGCCTCAAATGCAGACAATTTCTCTCCCAGATAAGTCTCCTTAAAATTCTAGCTGCAGAAGAATACTTTCTACTATTATAAGACTAACACAATGATTTGACAAAAACACCAAGATTTCTTTCTCGGACTTGTTCACTGTCAATAGATTGGATCTTAACAGCTTGTATGACTTCTTCCAAATCACTGGCCCAACAGAAATGTCTAAGAGAGAGAACGTTACAACCTAGAGCTCTTGAGTGTCAATTTTTTCTTTTCATTGCATTCAACCTCTAAAGATTTTATTGGCCTTACTGTAGTTTCTCACCTGCTTTCACAGATTTCTCAGTATTTTCTTCTCACAAATCAACTTCACTGAAATACTTCACAGACTTACATGATGCGCCAACTGTAATTTGCTACCCAGATTAAGAAAATGCATCACTTATTCTGCAGTCCCTTCTTATACTGAAGGAACAAATTCAGTAGTTACCACCCCTCCAGCTGAAGCTAAGTGAAGTAATCTCACCGATTCTGACAATACTCCACCCTTGACTGGTCAAGCTCAGAAGGCATTACTGCTGGCAACCTGAAACAAAATCTCCATTTTTCCAAGTTCACCATATAAACTATAAAAGGACCACAACTTTATTACAAAAATCTTATCACACTTCTGAGAAGTGAGAGGATATGAAAGTATATTAAGTATTTCATTAAAGTACTGAAGTTATCTAAGTTGCAAAATCAAGTACTGAAATTTAGATGTTACCAGATACATAACTTGCCTGAGACCTTACTTCTCTGCCCTCTGTGCTTCAGAATGGATCAATAAATAAATCAAGTTGTCCTTGGGAAGAATTTATGTGATTACTTCTTTGTCTGTTTTTTTATACATAAGCAAAGAAGCTGAACTATTCATAAATAGGTTAGCAGAAATCTTGCTTCTCCTCAAATCTGATTATTTAATTTCACAATATAAATCAGGCTTTCAAGTTACATTACAGTAAATCCCTATGTCCTTAAAAAGAAAATGATTAATACTAATTCCACTATAGAAGATCCAACACTGTAAATGTCCTGTTCCGGTTTTGCATCCCTTCCCCATTTTGGCTTAAGAAGAGCATGCTGAATCATTAGCACTGCAGTACACATTTCTGACACTTGAAATGCAAAAATAATATCATTTGCCAGCAGCAAAAAACTACTGGCACTATGAGTTAGGTTCAAGGCATTGCCGTACACACCATTACACAACCTTTTTCCTCTCTTTCTCCCATACAGAAATTAAGGAAGCCCTAGTCTTAAGAGCAAAGGATAAGAATAAAGAGCTCTATTTCAGGGTATTCTTCTGGGAAGCTCAGCCCAGTCATTGCCACTGCCTAGAGCAACTGATCTGGCAGTTACCATTGCTCTTTCACACTACTTTGTATGGGCTTGTAAGGTTTTGTGCATCCAGCTCTTCAGTAGAACAGTGTTCAGTTTGTCAATGACACTTTTTTCCTAAATTATTTAAGAACATTTCCTGAGTAATGGCAAGGTTACTTTAAATCAAATTTCAAGGAAGAAGGGAGCTGCTTAAGTTTTGAGATGCCACCTGCTGATCTGTCAAAGTTATTCTGCACCAACTGAGAGTTCATAAATCTTTAAAGTCACATGGAAAAGCTGCTACTGGTATTACCATTTTTGACAATCCATTGCCATTCCGATCTATAAGCTTTATAAGCAAAGGAGCCAAAACCTTCCAAAAAATCAACGGATATGTTGTCTTTCGAGCAAGAACATTATTCCTTGGTATCAGTGAAACAATCAGCACAGTGGAAAGTAGCTGGGGACACAGGTGAACACACCCTTTATGTTGTGGACACTTCTGGTTGTACACTAGCGAATGCTGGGGGGCGGGGGGGGGGATAAATCTGTCTTCCCAAAAAAAGATTCCTACCACAAATACTTCCCAAATGATCTAATTCCATACCACTTGAGCAGCAACTACTCCAATATATCTTAACAATGCAATTTATACCAAAAGGAATAGCTGTAATTAGTAGATTATGTTTCTGAATAACCTGTGATTTTTCTTCGTTCCTGATAAATTCAACACTTTAAAAGTTTTGTGCGTGCAGACTTTTGCAATATACAGCAGAGAAAAGAGAGTTGACAGAGTTGTTCAATCTACATGGTTCTCATCTGCACTAGTTTTTCGCTTGCTTGCCTGTAAGAAAAAAGAAAATGGTAAGAATGACAAGACACTAAAGGTCAACAGGAATCAGCTTATGCTGCAAAACTAGTTTCAAGATGCCTTAGCAGTTTCACTCACTCAGTTTCACTATTGGTGGCACACGTGAACACCTACGAAATGGTTTGGTTTTTCACTCACAGATCAAAACCAATGGGATTTTTTGTTCTTGAATCTGAAGTACAGAGATGAGCCCAGAGGGAGTGTTTGATATGCGCCGAATGCAGGCTCTAATTCTATGGTTATCTTACTATAGTCTACGTGTAAACTAAAATCTTGTATATTAGCCAAAACAAAATTAAGCAATCTTTCCCAAGTATTTTGTAAAGTTTCCTTTTTAATGAGATGTTGATAACGGGAAACACACTGCTAAATAGAAGAAAACTGAGGATGTTGTCATCATTTTTTTAATCAAAGGGAGTAAGCTGCCTGCGTAAGACACCCAGCGCACATGTACATGACATCGGGTAACAGAATCTTTACTCCATTTATACTTTTCTTCGGAGGGAGAAACAGAGATTTGGATCCCTGTCCTAGAGTATGCCACAGTGACATATCGATGGCGACATACTATTAAAAAATAATTAGGCTTCTCTTAGAAATCAATACGACAGCAGTGAGCTGCTCATGTAGCAATACCAGACAGAAGATAAAATGGCTGATGAGGACGAGGTCTCGACTGCATCTCTTACAAATAAAACAAAGTGCCATTTACTTAAATGGAACGAGTCCCACTGCACCCTCTCATGTGGCAGGTCAGTGTGACTGTGCAGACCCATCTCAATCATCCCATTTACTTCCACTACAAAAGCAAAGCCTTGCGAAGAAATTCCAGTTCGCTCCGATACTAGCAAAATCGGAACAAAACCAGCCAACACGGGCATGGGAAACAGGAAGAATTAGTAAGAAAAAGCACCGGGAGAAAACTGTTAGGTATGAAGCCAGCCAGCGGATACGCCGTCGTACACAGAAGACTGCAACCCCCCCGCCCCAAAATCCTGAGCAGAAAACCAACCCGAGACGCACAAAGGTTGAGGAAAAAGGTCCTCATTACCATACCCACCCAAACATGGCTGACACCGGGGTGCACCAGCCCACCGGGGCCGCTCCAGCCTCCGCGGGGCGAGGGATGCGGGGGGCGGCGGGAAGGGGAAGCCTCGCCGGTCCCCGCCGGGCGACGCCCAGCCTCCGCCGCAACAATGCAGCGCCCGGGCGGCCGCCGGTCTTCCTCACCTTCCTCCCTCCCTCTCTCCTCAGCCCAGCCCAGCCCCAGCCCTCCCCACCCGGCCACCGCAGCCCCTGGCCCCGCAGCCGCCGGCACAAGGCGGCGATGGGACACGATATTCCGGATCGGCGCGGCTCGCCCCTGCTCCCCGCCGGGCCATCCGCGCACCGCCCGCCATGGAGACGGCCCTCGCCCCCTCTCCCACACACACCCCCCCACACTGCAACACGCGCTACACATACATTTGAGGTGTTTTACGCAACACGCAAGAGATGAATGAAATTTCTATCGCCGCTCACGGGAGGAATGGGATGTTAAATTCCCCGGCCCCCCCCCCCCCCCCTCAACAATAACAGTAGTCACAATAATAAAACCAAGCCCCCCGCATCCTTCCAACCTACCGCCGAGTTCAAACCCACGGGCGGCTTCCAGCCGGCGCTCGCTATTGTCTCCCGAGGGGCCGGCTCTCCCCCTGCCAGGCGCCGGGGTGAAGGCAGCCTCCCCGGGGACGGGGCTGGGGGACCCCCCTTTCACTCAGAAAAGGGGACCCCGGCAGGAAAGGGGACCCCTCCCCGGCCCCACACGCGTCCTGCTCCTTTCCCGCCCGGCGACACAAGCGCGGGCGGCGGAGCCGGCCATGCTCCCCCCTCACGGCAGGGCTGGGAAAGCGCGGGTCGCCTCGCCTCGCCTTACCTCACCTCAGCCGGCGGGGCTCGCCGGGCGCCAGCTGCGGGGATAGAGGAGGCCGGGTGCCGCCGGCGGGCGTCGGGTGGCGAGCGGGGCCGTGAGGGCGCGGAGCTCAGCAGCGGGCAGGAGGAGGAGGCGGCGGCAGGCACATGTGGCCAGCCCTCGCTGCGACGGTGTTTAAAGACAGACATAAAAGCGGCGGGGGGAGGGAGCCGCACCTCCTGACGCAGGGAGGAGCGGCCACCCCCCCCCTCTCCACGCCTGCAGCGGCATCGCCTTCGCTGGAGGCGGGCGGGGAGGAGGCTGAGGCGGCTGAGGGAGGACGAGGACCGGGGGGAGTGGGGGGGGGGGGGGAAGGCCCGGCGGGGCGGCCTGGAGGCGGGAAGCAGGCGCACGGGTGCGAGCTTCCTCTGGAGAACGTGGAGGTTTTCCAGAAGAAGGGGGTGAGTGGGAGTGTGTGTGGGGGGGGGGGGCGTGAGGAGCTAGGCGGGCGGCCGAAGCGGGTACACCTGCGCGCTGGGGGCCGGGAGGCAGCTGAGGCGGTGAGGGGGGGACGGGACGAGGCATGGTGGGCCTGGCAGGGGCGAGCCCTGGGGGCTGAAGGGTCTTGTAGCCCGGGCTGGGGCTTGCTGCCGCGGCAGCGTGAAGATGGTGTTTGGGTTCAGCACACACCCCCCCCCCCCCCCCTTAAACTTTCTGTCAGGAAGTCTGCCTGCTGCCCTTCTGCCGGTTTTTTTCTTTGCTTACATCTTTCTTAAAAAAACAAACAAACCCCCCCCAAAAACCCCAAACCCAGGTCGATTCTGGCTGGAAAGGAAGGCTTGCAGCAGAGACGAGAGAGTAAGCTGATCCAAGGTGCGGCAGGGGGACGGGAAAAGCGGGTTGACTTCGGTGAGGATAGGCACGATGGAGTGAACTGGTTTAATGTTCACTCCGAGTAATTATTGCAACAGCTTCAGTCTTAACACATGCTGGATAAAAATACGTAGCGTTCTCACACCGGATGAAAAGAGGAGAGATTTTTCTACCAAGAGTTGTGAAGTTGGTCTGCCTAGCTGATTTGCATTTCCTTCATATTCTACTGAGAAAGCTGTGATGCACACTTATATTTCTACTTCATTATCAAAAGCAATTAGTCATAGTATTGTGCATTTCTCATTATTGTTGCTAGTACACTTCACTAATAATTTCCACACTGTATTTCAGTTATGTGTAAAAACGTTCCTATTGTAAACAATAGATTTTGCACCTAGTGATAGAATATTATTTGGAACTCGGTATAAAATGAACTTACCTTGAGTAAGTTTCCAAGTGCCAACTAAACTGAATACTAAAAAGAGGAAGAATTTATGCTTTCTATTGCCAGATCATGAGTGATGCTTTTATTTATTAAATTAACTAACAATGTCATCACATGACTGCATAGTTAATTGACACAGGAAGAGGTCATTCCTGGATCCCTTTGAACTCTGTGTACAGTTAATGATGAGCTTAGATCTGTAATCATGTTCCCAATTATTTGATGCCTTTAATTTTACCATAGGAAAGGTATCATTCAATTTTTAATGTCCACCACATGCATCATCAGATATTTGCAGCTTTTCCACTTCCTTGAGGAATTTGCAGTTCCTCAAATGCCATGTAAAATACCACACTGGTAACCATTTGGTAGCAATCTTCTTCAGACTTTCTGCAATCTACATTCGGAACAGACAGATTAGGGTATTTTTACTGCAGCTCTTGTAAACAGGGTATTTTTTACTCCTGTGCTGTTAATCACCTTTGTAATCTTTTTCATTAGGTTTATTGGAACTTAACCATCTTTAAATTCCACATTGGTTTAATCTTCAAAGTGCAGGTATTTCCAGCTTCAAAACTGTAGAAGCAATTCCACTTCCAGTGTAGAAGGATTTCCACTTTTGCTTTTGGGTGCAAATGACAAAAATATGATACAAAAATAGCTTACTAATTTTTGCCATTTTTTTTTACACACCGCAAACCACTGGTGGACACAATGTTTGCAATCTAGCCGGTGTGAGATTGAGCTACACTGGAGGGGAGCTTATCATTCTCTGAGTAATGGGCCTACACACAGAGAGAAAGCCTCATTTGCTGGTCAGACTCTCAGTATATCTGTGCTTGTGACTCAGGAGGTTTGAGGACAGAGAGAAGCAATCTAAGTGGAAAGCAGGAAGTGCCAGCATGAGAAAAAACATTATCCTAAAGCAAAGCTGAGTTGCTGATACAAAACCTCTACCTTGTCCAAACTTTAGCTAAAAAAATGCACAAGCAGAGAAAATGAGTGTACGCTGTTTGGAAGAAAATGTTTTAGGTAGCAGTTATGCCAATTTTATTTTTCTGCTAGGTATTACTATCTTGTCACTTGCATAGAGATTTTAAATATAACACATTATTTTATAGGTTTGTTGGAAGTAAACATGTATGAAGTAAGCCACTTAATAAAAAATAATTTTACACCTCTTCTGACTATTGAATAACTACAATCTTAAGAAATAATATATTGAGTTCTTCAAAAAATCTCTTCTGCACTGAACGATTTGTATTCCTTAGATCAGTGGTGTACGATTCAGTAATAGGTGAAAGTCAGGAATAACATTCTTTAACTAGAATGAAGTAGTCAAGCACATACCAAAATAGGAATAAATATGAGTTACTAAATTTGAATGGAAACAGTGGTAACTGATTGTCATTATTACTGGTTAAAAATCATACCTCAGCTTCATAGTCCAGGGCTTGAACTTCCAGGACAGAACCATTGAGTGTTTCAGACCCCTCTGTAAAATCTGTTGCATAGTGCTTCAATAAAAAATGACAGTTTCTTGTTAAATGGGTCTTTTGTATACAAGTATCGTTAATATTCTCAGTGCGTGTAGATGACACTTTTTCATATGTGGGCTAAATGTGAAATAATTAGATAATACTGCATCTTGCACCTTTTGAGTCTTTCACTATTGTTAATGTTCTCTATTTGTCTCGGTATTAGCTCAGCACTGAATTTTAGCTTAAGCTATTGCAATTCAGAATATTGTGGAGCGTAAGCTGAACTACATCAGTAATTATCAACTATACTAGCTATTTGACCATTCTGCTACAGCTGTAGCGTGAGGACCTAAGTCTCTGGAAGAATGCTTTACACAAATACTTTATTTTTACAGATTTTAAACTATGATTTGAGGCACAGTAAGCATGCAGATGCTATGCACAAAACCCCTCAAAAAGTCAGGTATGTTGTCAATAGCAAGTCCAGAGTTTATGCTTACGCAGCAAGATGATTGTTCTAAGGATCATGTTCAACCTGAATTTTGATCTTGTGTTAGTTTCAAACTCCGTTAGAAGTTGAACAAGAAAATATGCTTGACTTTGTTAACATAATTTGTCAATGCCTGTTGTCAATGCCAACCTGAGTTTTAGAGAGCATCACTTGATAGTGTGCTGTCAAAATAGAAAATTTTTAGATTTTCCACCTTGGGTTGCCATTCACAGTTTTCAGGTCAGCATTTAACTTAGTGCAAATTAACTCCTAACCTCAGTTTTTAGCACCCCTCCACTCACTTTTCAAACCTGCTCACAATTTTATCTGTGTATGTGCGCTTCAAGTTTGCAATTATCATCAAACAGAAACTTTCAGCTAGTTTTGAAACTCCAGTTCTGGACAATTGAATAGCTTTTCAGCTTATTAAAATACATCCAAATGATTGCGATCACATTTCTGAGTGCATTAATGGGAACTGCAGCATAGAAGAGAGAGAACAATCTTGGATTTTCATCTAACTTTACTTACTCTTCAAAAATGAGAAAATTTCAGGCAGGATGACATTTAAGTCGGACCCTACAAGGCTTCTCACTGTAGAACAACCTGATGACACAAGCAGACTTCCTTGGACGAGCAAACAAGTGTAGTAGTTGTATTCCTGAGTGTTCTTAGCAAATCTACAAAAAATGCTGTAGTCTTCTGTATGGTTCTTTCATGAATGATGAGATACAAACAACATGTCAGCATATCTTGGATCAGGTGAGAAGCCACTGTGACTTAAGAAATACCAGGCAGTGGTTATGTAGCAAGTGATCTGTTGAGATATCGCCAACTACTGTGAGCAGTTGCAAGCCACAGTAGTTGCTCCTACATGTTGCAGTAATGATAGAGTCCTTAAAGTCTGTCTCTACTTCAGTTTTTTACATTTTCATCTCTAAATATTTTCTAAAATTTTAACATATATAAGAGATTTGCTACTTTTTGCTGGCTTTCTCAAAGGTCACATCTGTTTCTATGTCATCAAAAACATGGATTGACTGTTACTCTGTGTATAACTTCATTGCAATATTTAAGAGTCTGTTGAGAAGGTGACCAAAACATTTTTACAATTGCACACAGAAATTACTAACAGCTAGGTGACATAAGATGAAAAATCAGTTGAAAAATCCTCTGAGTATACCAGTGGCACATTCAATCATAGTGGCAGGTCATGGGGGTGTCTAGGATTAGCTACTAAACTCATATTCTCACCCTCACTTTCACTGGTTTTGGATGGAAGGTGAAGATTTCAGTGCATAGGATTTCTGTAACTCTACAAGGGCACTGCAGGAAGAAGTGGTCATAGCAGTTGTCTGTTGCTTAGAATTACAGTATGTTAATAATCTCTCATCTGTGATCTTGTGTGGCCTTGCCACGAATAGAAGAGAGAGACAGTGGCTGATGTGATTCCTGCCATCGTTGCTGTGTGTATCCTGCTGAGATAGGAACGTCCTAAAAGTTAAATCTTGCCTTCAGGCTTTGTCTTTTAAATATATATATTTAGGCGACTCTGGCAGCTAATTTAGGAAGTTGCAGCGTACCTCATCCTAGTAGGGAATAACATGAGAAATGAAGTCCTGGAAGTTGTGAGCTATTTTAGAAATCTGGCCAGAATAAATGTGCCCTTCTGTCACCTATTGAAGAAAAAATCGATCAGAGATACTTCCCAATGTGAAACAATGGCATCACATTGTTAATAAATATGAATTTATTTATTTATAAATAAACATCATAAACAGATAGAACATTGGAAGGGTATGCAAATCACAGATGCTCAGAGCACCACATGGTTCACTTCAGGTAAAACATACATTAAGTTAGCATCCAAACCAAGCAGAAGACTCATATATAAAGTCATATTTCAGCAGTTAGTATCTTAACATAGATGATTGTGCTATTTGTGAAAATGTGGAAAATGAAGATATAGTTCTGATAATGGAGCCATCCTCTGTAATTTTGACAATTTAGAAATCACCAAAATAAGGTTGATGACAGCAATGAAGAAATCTAGCAGCCACCCAGCTACATCTTCTTTTCTTGAATATAAACCAACAGATACAATAACTACAAGAATTTATGTCTAGACAAATCAAATTTCAAGACACCAAACTTTTTAAATTAGATGGTTGAGGGTGTTGAGAATGACGCTAAGGCTAAGGAGCCAAGAAGTCCCCCAGCAAATGCACAGCAACTAGAAAAATAAAATAGTCTATGTAAACATTAGCCACAACTGCAAAACGCTGAAAGAGATCCTGGACAAAGCTAAAATGTGAACTCTTTAATGTATTATACATTGGAGTCTTAACTACAGTTTTCAAGCAGCTATCATTCCTGGTTTTTTCCATATTTTTCAAAAAGCCTCATGATCCAGTAATTCTAAATCACTTATGACTACTTTCAACTTAAAATTTTTATTTGAAATGTAGCTGGTTTGGTTAACAACTTTATTCATGGAATTAAAAATATACTTTGTCTCCAACAGTAGCAGAAGAATTAAAAAAAAAAAAAAGTAAACGCGTTTTATGTAACTTGCCTATTTTCACTGATTTTGTGATAATGAACATCTTGAGAAACTTCAGCTGCATGGCACAGAACTACTGACAAGTCACCATGACTTCTTATTGCAGCCTCGTGCCAGCTTCTCTTACTTCTCTAGGAGATGACATCTAAAACTGAAGGAGATTTTTCCTATCCCTTGGGACATGAATTATCCCTTTGGACAGAGCGAGCATGGATTTGCTCACTACATACCTGGTTTTGTGTTCTGGAGACATTTAGGAAGGCACCTTATTCTCCCCAGTCCAGGGCAAATCAAAGGGCATTGCAAGACTTGGGCACATACAGAGGTTAAAATACTCAGCTCCAGGAACACTGTGAGTTGAGGGTTTGGCTAGTTAGGTTTTGAAATGGGTATTTTAAATATAATTTTCAGTAAATTGAAGGTTTAGGTGTAATTAATGGAATGGTACATCGACCATCATTTCTTCAGCAGAATAAATTAAATAAGTACCTTATTTTATTCAAAGAAAGAAATAGCATTGAAAATATTGTTCAGATAGATACAAAGTATCACGAAAAGTGGAAGTGTAGCCATAAACATACAAATACTGTTTTTGAAAATAATACAGAACGTACTGCTTACTAAGGAATAATTCCATGTGTTATGTTCATCTATATAGGACATTATGAGAATCTCAGAAATTATATTCCCCATTTAAGTCCAGAAGACCAATACACTTACCATAAAATCATAAAATCATACCAATAAAATCATACCCAGAGGAAGGACTTTGTGATTCCCAAAACTCACTGAGACTAGAAGAAAAAGACTGTAGCAGCTCAAAACTGTGCATGAGTTAAAAATAGTTTCCTCTCATGATGTGTTTGTTGTATCTGAGATGACACGTTTTCCAGAAAATTGTTGGGGATGTATTTTTTAAATAAATTAATACTTCTATGATAGAATGCAACAGGTAGGGACTATTATTTTGATTACTGCAGTTCAGAATACCATGTAAATAACTGAATTTAATATTCAGACGAAAGAAGAGGGTTTATTTTCAGAAATCCCCAAAAGACTCTTTTACAGATTGAATCAATGATAAATTAATTTTTGAGACAGCGAGGAATAAATAGCATAGGATGTTCAATTGCAAGTCATCCATGAGAGATTTTTAAATGCGTTTAGGCAAGTAAATGCACATTTGTACAGAGTGTTCTACGTGGCCATCCAGGACATGGAGAAAAGAACAAATCCTCTGCTTCAGAAAACAGAAGAAGAAAGATGTCACAGTTACAGGTGTCATTGCTAGGGCTGGGCTAAGACAATAATTACTTTGAAAATGAAGATGCCAGCAGTTTATTGAGTTGTTTTCTTTACACCAGAAGTCTGTGTAGATTGGTGTTGCAACACAGCATTCAAAAAATTAAATGTTTAAATAAAAGTGCAATGCTTTCACCTCGTCATATACTCAGCTTTAGCAGATTTAAATTGAATATAAACCATTATTGTTATCTTTTAGGCCACACACACATACCTTACATTTGAGCTAGGTAAACTATTTTCAATATATACTTTTGCTATGC
This sequence comes from Astur gentilis, assembly GCF_929443795.1. Classification (NCBI taxonomy): domain Eukaryota; kingdom Metazoa; phylum Chordata; class Aves; order Accipitriformes; family Accipitridae; genus Astur; species Astur gentilis. The sequence goes on from NC_064913.1 coordinate 9,289,461, forward strand.
TTTGGTAGTTTTTATCATCTCAGAATGAAATCCTAGCCTCACCAAAATGTATTCTAAAATTCATGGATCTAGGATAATATGGCCTAAGTTTATGTTAATCTGTACATTGCATGAAAAAAACCTGTGGTTTAAAGAAAAGTTGCAAAATGTCTGTGGCTGTGTTGGTTGTCTCAGTGAGATTTCAAAGCAAACCAGTTTGACAGTATATTTTAACATATGACCTCAGATTGCAGCCTTCTGGGCTGAGAAAATCCAAACACATTTCTTAATCTCGGGACTGGCAAGGGCAAACGTAAGGCTCCACTCGTGTCTGTAATCCTATCGGTATCGCTGCCCACAGAAGCTATCATTCTCTACTTACAGCGTAATAACTGGGTTATTTCATAATAATAGGAAATCCATGTTAGATTTTGCCCATGTCTTACACATGCTGTTTCATACGTAGTTATTGCTGAGCAAGGGTGGAAATTACTTTTTTACTCCTGCATGGAATTTTCTTAAAAATCTGTGGTGTAAGGGACTGGTATATTCCATACGCTTCAAGCTGAATACGTTCTACGAATGAACCACCACTTGATCCTCCTGTCAAAAGACACAAGCAATTCATTTGAAATAATTTCATTTTAATACATTACAATCACAAAGCAAATCTGAGGAAATGTAAGCTTATAGGATGTTCAGAGAATGAGATTTTAGTTGTTGGCCATCAATTAAGGTCAGGGAGTGAGGACCAAGATGTGTGTTTCATTCACAGGAGTGAGAGACTGGGGGGGCAACTCGTATTAGAAAATCCAGCTCTGTGATATCCTAGTCAACCTACCTGTATAAACTCATTCCTAAATTTATCATGTTCAGTCTTAAAACTACTTAGATTTCACCACTGCATCTAGTTGAAAAGTTTCTCCAGAACTTCTCTCCTGTGATGGTTAGAGACCTTCAAGCATCCAGTTACAGCCTATTCAGCAGCATTTGTTCTTGTGCCAAAAAGTTCTTAGACTGTTTTCTGTCTTTGTATTTTATGTATCACCATGTATTTATGGAGAGTAACACTGTCCCTTTCTCCTGTTTTGGAAAAGTGTATAAAACTGCGGTCTTTTAGAGCAATGAAAGATAATATAAAACTATCCTCATGCATATTAGTCATGCACATCATGAAGAGATACTAGCTTGAGTCTTAAAAGGAGCAGGCATGTGATGGTTTACTGCAGTATTGTAATAGTGAAGTGTTATCCCTGAGGCAATTTATTACATCTCTGTGAAAAGACTAAGTAGCTCATGCACAATACAATGCCCACATAGCACATGTTGTTTCCAGTTATATATGGGACCAGAACAAAGTCCACCTTTGGTCTCCAGCAATGGTAAACGGTAGATGTTTACAGAAGAGCATTAAGAACAGTGCAAGTATGATTTCCCATTTTATATCAAATGCTTAATAAACTTCAGACAGAATTTCCTATAGTTAAAAGAAAATACTGGTTTATCAAAGTAAAACATGAAGCTAATATGCATGAATTATCCTTGGTAAACCGATATAGAGCTTACTGATTTTTATTTCTTTCTTTGACCAGCTTTTCTTTCAAATTTGATTGAGAAAACTGTATGATTGAATTCAAATGAGTAGTCTCAGTGTTTATCCTTAAATATATTTATTTCCAGATGTATTTGCAATTGTTGATTTTAATGTATTAATTTTACAAAATTGCTAAGAAAATTCTTAAAAACATGTATTAAAACAAATAATGCATAGTACTTTTGGTGTTCTGGGGTGGAAATCATGTGGCTTTTTCCTCCCTCAGCTGTCTCCAGCTACACAGAAATGGCAGTTTTATTGTTGAGGTTTGCTCCATTTAAATCATTCTCATTAAAAAAGCTCCCTTTGCCACCAAGAGTTACACCACCAGTTTTCCTGAAGACTCAAGCAAACTCTCTTAATTTTGGTATATTTTACTTCAAGAGATTCTGTACTTCCTCATTGTGTAAGTCTGCAAACTTCCCTAGTAAGTTTCCTGACTTCTTACTATTGGCTCCTCTAAAACCAAAAATGTTAATCACAGAATTATTTAACCATTCCGTTTATGCAGTTGAACTAGCTTCCGATCACTCAACTCTTCCTTTAATTGTTTTTTTTTTCCCTTATGACTTCACTGTTCCCCAAAACAAGTTCATGTTAACCTATTTTTGCTTCATTAATTATTTGTAAAAAAAAAAAAGAAATCTATCATATTTCCTGCTCAGGAATAGTTGCTGTTGATAGCAATATTTCCTCTTCAAAGTGTCTGTAGTTTCTGTTTGCATGACACAGGCTTCAGTAGTATTTATCTTGCCAGTAACATTATTTTCTTCACATTAGTGTCCTTTTCTGAGGGTTTATAGTAGACCTATGCCATTATTACAAAAAAAAAACCCCAACCTTCTGCCACCACCCCAAAATATTATTTAGCTAAAATGTATTTTATTCGCGCTCAAATCTGATTTAATTAAAGATTTCAGCAGCAGCTTCCAGAATACTACACATATCATTAGCTTTGTCGCTTTTCCATATCTTACACCAGCAGTTCAAAGTCTTTCATTTTACTTTCAGAGGTCTTTGCATTAATGTAAAGATATATTAGTTATTTTCTTTTGAGTTCATCCAATATCCTAGCTGAAGTAGGCAATCTTCCTCTGTCTTATATCCCTGACTTCTGCTCTTGTCATTCTCATCGCTGTTCATATTTTCTTTCTCCTAGAATACTATTCTTCCTTTTCCGTATCCTTTACCACTCCACTTATCAATTTTTCTCTTCTTATTTTCTAAATTTAAGTAGACTGATTATCTGAGACTCTCAGATCTAAAAAAAAAAAAGCTGTGGAACCAGCTTTGATCTTAGATACCTGGGCTTACTTGCATGCTTAGAATCGACTCCATCTGTTGAGAAGAGTCCTTTTCCTGCAAATACCTCCCAGAAGTTGGACATCTCCCTTAAATCTTCTGTTCAGCCTCGTTATCTAGATCTGGATTTCCAAAAAACTCCTGCCTGCAGGCTCCACTTCTGAAGGGCTTATAACCCCAAATACCAATTTAAATAATCAAAGCAAGACTTTGCTGTCTCACTCAAAAGTCCTAAACCTCCGTTTGTGGTCAGGTTCCTGCTATGAGAACTGCTGGACTAGCAGCACTCTTGTGTGCACTGACTTCCCACTTTTATGAGTTTTGCCCATGTCTGCTATTTATTCATGGTTTTCAGTGGAAGTCAGGAAGTTGTTTGGCTGGACGTGAAGAGCAGTCAATAGTTTTTCTGTGTTTGAATCCTTTTCAGTGCACAATCAGTATCTTCAATCTTTATTGTGTCTGAATCTGCTCAATGGGCAGGCCTCTTCATTCTTGATTTCTAACCACAAATCCCCGACTCTTTTGATGTTGTAGTGAATATCGGACTCTCTCCCATCTGTTCTATTCCTGTCTAAGGATCATTCTGCCTTGCAGACATTCTCATGTTTCCTGTGTATCATCCTGTCTTTGCTTTTATTCTGGTTCCTGATTGTCTCTCCTCTTCCTTAAATTTTATTACTGAGACGAGCTCGTCCAGTCTATGCCACCCTCTCTTATTTTGGTGGAAATAAGGATACATTACTGCTACTGCTCTGCAAAGCTACTTTGCAGTTTCCAGCAAATTCCCAGTCCTTCTAACTTCCTGAATGGTACTATGTGAAAAAAAAAAAAAAAAAAATCTTTCACGCCTTCTGTATTACTCTTGCCTTAATCACTTTTCTGTGTATCTTTTCAGCAAGTATTTTAACTTTTTCAGTTTCCCTGTGTTTCACATAATGTTGATCACACTGGCTGTTGTAAAACAACAACTAATAAAGTACTAATTTACATTATACTAATTAATCAAAGGTTTGGGGGTAAATAATGTCAAAACCAGTTTATTTACCCCAAAGTTGGTTTTGATCATTTTACTTTTATTTCATTATTTCCATTGCCCTACGGGAACAATACTGAAAATAAAGTTTTGATTCAGTCAACGCTTTTTTTCTTTAAACTACCAGAAAACTTCAACTAGACTTAAATACACACATAAAGCATGTGGATTTTGCATTTTGTCTCTTTGTTTTAACTATTTGGTTAAGAAGAAGTTACTCTCTAAAGACTATTAAGTAGTAACACTGATTAATTTAGAAGTAGTTTTTAGTGGGGAAAACCACAAAACTACCCAATCACTCATTTTTCCACAAAGAAACGTAGTTGTTACAGCTACACACAAGCTAAGGCTGCTTGCATGTAGTTTTAAAGGCCTATTTTATGCTTTAGTACTTTATTTCTTTAATAAAAAGGTTAACATCATGTCATACAAGGGAAAACAGAATTGGTAACATATTGGAAAATTATTTTTCATAGTAAATAGATGCATTTGTTTTAACGACTAACGTGAGTACAAGTTATAACATTGGAAAATAGGTTATATTTTTAAAAATGCTGATTTTAGTAGTTATTTCTTCAGTTTTGTGATTACAATGAATCATAGCCAGTATTTTTTTTTTTAATTCTGTATCTTGCTTAGTGTTCATTATAATTTGTGAATTTTAAACCAAATTCTAGTTTGCAGTGGTGCCTTTAAGATCTAATCTGGACTAGAAAAATCAATAATTCTTTCAAACGTCAAACACTAGCTTACTCTTGAAAGCCAGAAGCTTTCTTCAGGTTTGTTTTTGTTTGGGGTGGTTTTTGCGTTGTTGTTACAGGAAATGCATCATATATGGGTGTATCACAATGGCTTCAAAGGCAGAATTTATCTAACACAGCCATCCCAACATTATTGTTACTTACATTCCTCTGGTGGGCTGGGATAAATTGCCCTGTGGATACCTGTTCTGTCCACCAGCTGAAAAGAAGACAAAAGCTTAGCTTAATCCAGACACCTAACTTTGAGGCAGCTGAAAAAATTCCACCCCTCACCCACGCACCTTATGTAGGTACAGCTTTGAGATCCCAAGTCCTTAAATTAGTCTCAATATGACAGAAAAATTTTGACATAAGCTTGAGATTCAAACTAACTAGTTGTACACTTCGACTAAATCTGGTTTATGACAATTTATGAAGAGCAAGGATTAAAAAAACGGTGAGGTTAGAATAATACCATTTACTGCTAGATTATGTAAAAATGCTAGTTGAAAAATAACAGGCTGTAGAAAAATTGGCTGTGTAGACTACTTTGGATTCTGCGTTATTATTTTGCATTCTATGTATTATATTAATATGAATATTATATAAAGACTACTATGATTCAATCAGGTCATAAAAATTCCTCAAATTATATTTTTCTGAGTATGTGTTTACAAAAGCTAGAAATCATTAACTAGTACTTGCTTGAAAGTACAATAACCACTATTTTCAGTATACAGAACTCAAAATATGCAATATTTACACTAATATTCATGAAGGATGATTTCTTTATAGAGCACCCTAATTTGGTTCCGCTTTACTGCTAGACAAATGATATATCGAGGAATTTGTATTACTTTGGTGAGACTTTTCTATGGCATTATACCTAGACTTTGAAGAGTCATGCTAACAATGCAGTTTAAAGTTTCAAAATGAGAGACAGTCGGCTCTGCGGGGCTTGTGACTGAACAGCAAGCAATTTCCAGAGGTGCTAGTGCAATCTGTAGGTGCTGGCGTGCAAGACCAGGGTTTGGAGTTTGGGGGGGTCTTGTTTGGTTGGGGTTTTGCCTAGAGCTGTTGATTTAGCCTGGACGCTACCGTATACCTGAGGGCAGTATGGGGTTTTATACTGTGGAACTGAAATCACTAACTAATGAGTAGACTGTGAGTTTAATTCTCTGTAAATGTGCTTTTCTTACGATATTGCCTGTCTTGCACGGTTCAGGGCTATGACACCAGGGCTTGATCCTGTGCTTAGTGAAGTCAATGGTAAAAATTTCCATGGTAAGTAATTATTAGAGTCTCCCCGTCCTTGACAATGTGTAAGTACATGTGAACAAAAGCTTTACTTTGCTGCAGGTATGAACTAGCAAGAAATAACTCCCCAGCGTAGGAGAAGTAGGCAGGAATGTGCAGCGCAGGGATGTGGATGTGTGCCTCGGGGCAGGCAGCCATGGTACCTGTGAGTGCTGCTGCTTTGTGCATCAGACTTGCTTTAAGCTAAAATCTCTTAAGGAAGTCAGTACACAGAACCAACATTTCAAGCTGCAGTTACAGGTTGAGAAAGTTTGGCAAGCTTGATATCTTTGTTCAGGTGAAGTATATGATTACAGAGACAGAAAGCTTCTTTACAAATACACATTTTGTTCACAAAAATAGTATGTCCAAAGTAATGAATCTATTGTGAATATGTACAAAGAGACAATTAATGCTGGATTCACATGAAAGCACCAGTTAGAAAGCTGATTTTCCAGGTCTCTTATCTTTAAAATGCAATGGTCTTATGTGGACATGACAAATGGGGACCACAAGACCCTGCAAAACAAGCCTTGTCTACTTTGTAGTGCTGATACCATTGTTTAGTCAATGACAAGGATGGATTTTGTTATAAAAAATGAAAATATAGTATTGATTTCCTAAGGGATCCCAGTCAAAAAGCATGCAAACAATATTATTCTCTTTTACCTGTAAAAGTAAACAGATTACACACAATCAAACTTTAGTCTTTAATTATGGGGAAATGCTTATTCAGATTGGGAGTAGAGAGTTACAGCCATGTTTATCCAATAGAACTGATAAATGCTACTCAATTTAACTGAGTATTTTTCCAGCTGTTTTACAGAGGATTATGTATTTCCAAAAGCTTTTCATAAATTTTTCAAAAGCTGGAAAGAAGTGAATAGAGCACAGAGCTTCTTGCTAAACAAATAAGCTCATTAATATGCCAGAGGGTGGGAGGATGAGGTTTGCTACATACTTCACGATGGCAACTTGAGTGTTGTGTCATTATGGCAGCCAGATTCATACATGTATAACGAGTATAGCACTGGAGGATCAGCACAAATGATGGGTATGGAGATACCCAGCAGCACCCAGGGCTCAGTTCAGCATTCAGTGGAAGAGCCAAGAGTGGACTATGCTGAAGAAAGCGATTTAGTTTAGCAAGTCTAGTTCTCCGAATATACATGTACATATATTCACACTCTTGTGTAAGTGTAATGTGCCGTGTTTCAGTTTTTATTCATCAACAGAAATTATGTGCTTATTTGGGGATTTTCACAAACTGAGACAATGTTCCAGTCATTGGAATTTCTCTAATTATTTTCCTTATCTCAAGCTACTTTGCTAATGATAACATTGCTTTAAGTAACAAGATTACAGACATTTACTACATAAAAAAAGACAGTTGTTGAAAACAAAGATTTAAAGGCAAAGCTTTAAAAATCTTAGGTAATTTGAATCTCTCTCATTATTTTAGCCTAATTACTTTCTGCACCAGTAGAATATTTATGTCTTTGAGAATTTAACCTTGTATTTGACAGAGCAAATAATCTGTTGTTAGTGTTGAATATATCACTAGGCCAGCTCCTTAGTTCATGCAGTTTGGATTTGGCTAGAGTTGCAGTGCAGTACATACTTGAGGGCTTGGCCTTTTCAGTTAAAAACTAAAATGGCGTTAGAGGAGGGAAGGGTGATTTCAGCCATTTTAGCTTTGTTTATTTAGAAAGTTTATTTAAAAAAAGAAACAAAGCCACATGTTCTTATTTTCTCTTTACAGTGGTTTAGCAGATTTTATGTTTGGTTTCTTCTTCAGAATTTTCTCTCTTACATCTGATCTAAACCACTGTAATCTTTTCTATGTCATCTCCTTTGACGTGAGAAATAGAAGTATTATAAATCACAGAATTCCTGCAAACAGGATCTATTAAGTCCCTTGGAAAACATATGTAAATGAATTTGGATGCACCACTGGGAAACCTGAACTCAAAGAGCTTGTGTTGCAAGAAGAAAAAAAGAGGGAGCTCTTACTACCTCACACCCGCCAAAGGATGATAGTTACTATGTGCAGAATGCCTGATGTGAAAGATTTAGCTATGGTTTTTACACAGATTAGCAGGTAAAAGGAAAAATGACAGGAAACTTAATAGATCTGAATTCATAACGAGAGGCCGGTAAAAAAGTTCTGAGAGTACCTACGAAAGAAAGGTTATAATTCTACAAATGCATTTAGAAGTGTAGTATCTTTGAAATTTGTGAACTGTATGGGATGAAATTAAGTCTTTGAATAAATACGTATTGTTATGAAATGCTTCTGTATAAACTAAAACACCTGTGGCTCAAATTCAAGTTCATTGAAAACAAATGAGTTAGCAATCCAGCATGTAGTGTTTTACTTTAGCAAACGGACTTTGTTTTATGATGGGTAAAAGAATGAGTATGACTGTACATTTGGCTTACTTGCATGCGTAGTGATTATATTACTCATCATCATACCACTTGCTTCTTATTCTTAATTGCAAGTCTGGCAGTGATCAGATCAATCATCCTACAGACAATGGACTAACTTGAAAACAGCTTCAAAAGTTAACTCTTGTTGGCTGGCACGTGTTCTTATCAGATACTACTTGTAAAATTATGTGCATTTTTACTGGAACTGACGCATCTGCTCTCTATATAAAAATACATACATAAACCGTTCGTGTATATGTACACTTGTATATATATACACATGGATATCTATGTGTGTGTGTGTGTACGTGTGTACGCTCACCGATAGATAAATCCTGTATCACAGAGGTGCGGGGGGAGCGGCTGCGTGGTGCTCCGTTGCTGCCTGGGGTTAAACCACACCCCAGATGCACATCCATTTGTCAGATCCCCCAACACTCACAGGTCTTTGAACTGCTTGTCTGTGAAGACGAGGACTGACAAGGTGCTGTTGCTAAGCTCAACACGGATCTGCCGTAGGAGTCGCGTGGTGACATTTGATGGTCGGGAGATCGGTCAGGGCTAATAGCGTGGCCAGTGGAGAGAGGTAGTCCAAGGGTGGCATCGAATTTGGAACTCTGTGTCTTCTGGATCAGCATCTTTCTAGCCATAACTACAGGGATCCTGGGGAGACTGTGCCTCCTAAAAAGGGCATCAGAATAAAGTCGTGCCTCACTCATTCTGCATGGTAGAAAAGCTATACGCTTTCAGTGTCTGTGTGAGTGCATTCTTATACAACTTAAAAACAGGTCAAAGTAGAGTGATGGTAAAACATTAGCATGAGGAAAATCTACTTAATTGATATATTTGCTTCTTTTATTTGCCTGGCTTAATTGAGCAGCTAATGCCAGTTTCTCGGGCATATATTGGATGACATTATGTCTGTTGTATATAATCAGGAGAATGATATCCTGCCAGCTTCCCAGTTATGAGCCATAAATGTTGTCCTCTGGCTACACAAAACTCAAATTTAAAACATTGTCATAACTTGCAAATATGCAGAAATTATTTACTTTCTGCATCTTGATAGACGAAGTATAAACTGCACCATTTATTGTTTTATTATTCATTTATTTCTTTTCCTATGGAGTAGAAGAAAGTCTTCCTGAAATCTGTTGGGGATGAGGATCAGTGCCAAATGAAACCTGAAGTAAAATAGTCCAAAACAAGCAGCGAAGTTGTACATTCCTCTGGCATGTTTTGGTATATAGATTATAATCATTTCCCTTAGGATATACTCCTATTCTCCTGACCATACATACTTGCTTCTGGATATGATTTTCAAAAGCATATAAGTTACTTCAAAGCATGATTGTTATCAGTTTGAAATGGAGCCATGCCTCTGAATTATGGAGATAGATACTTTAAAATTGCCTTCCTTTCACTTTAGTAGTATGCTCAGATTCTTTAATATATGAACTCAGATTACTTTTTATCTTTGAACCATTTCTACATATGAGAAAATATACCCTTTTTTGATACTACACATTCCTTGCTTTATTATCTGAGAAACAAATTTTTTGGCTGATATATCATTTTAGGACGACAGCATAGAGAGTACTCCCACTCTTATCCCATAGTGGAAAATATACTTTTTGTGACATCTCAGATAAAACGGTGATGACAGTAAAACGAAAATATTACTCAACCACTTGTTTAAATGACTGAATTGTCCAATAACTGAAAAGCAGATGCATATATTATTTAAAACAGGCACAGGTTTCTGACCACAGAAACCTCTGAACTTGCTTTTATTATGAAGATAAATGTCAATGAAAAACTCAGCATTCAAGGTGTGGGGAGTAGGACACATTTATATGTCAACTTAAATATACTATATTTTCCTAATATGTAATTCAGTCATCTTTTTCTTCTCTCTTATTTGTAAGTTGACCATTGAGTTATGAAGTGGAAAACCCTCCTGCCACTACTGTCTATGCTGAAAAAATGGACCATGAGGGACTGTCTCAGGGCTACAACTCTCTGGGATGGAGCAAGACAATCCACAACAGGATGGGCAGACCTTGGAAGCATGGACACTGGGCAAAGGAGGTTGTCTCACTGCTAATTCCACATTTACTCCCCAATGAACCAGATACTACTCAGAGCCCAGTCATTCTCTTTTTTGAGTGACAATGTTGGAGGAGTAGAAAAGCACCAACAAATGGGATACATCATTCTTCAGAGGTAAGATAACCAGAAGGGATGTCCAGAATTTCATTTTCAGCTGCCGGGTTCAAGGTTCTGGACAAGGGCTCTGGCAGGGTACACCCATTCTGCAGTGCCACCACAACAAGTACAAGGTCCCCTCCCTGGTGCCAAGGAAGGTAGTTGTCACCTTGCTCACCAAAGTCTGCTCACCACTGGCTCGTAACAGTTGTTCGGTGATCAGTGTAGGGTGGGCAAATTCGCAAGTGTTTGGTCGTAGCCTAGCTAAGTAAGCAGTTCCTGTGTTTCTGTAAAGTTCACATCTTTGGCACCCCAAAGTCATTACCAGACTGACAGCTATTCAGGATCTTCCTTTCTTTTGCCTCCTTTTTCCAAAAATAGTCTGGTACTTCTGGTCTGGATGTGGTAATAAGCCCACTCAAAAGCAAAAGAGGTAAAATGGTATCTAAAAAAAAAAAAATTACGAACTTAGTCTTCAGTGAAAATCAACTTTCCATTTAGCAGACATTTGAGTTTTGCAATTCTTTTTATTGCTGTAAAGCCAATATATATGTGTGAATATTGTAATATATTCAAGTATTGAGCCTAAAACTCAATCACTCATCCCTCACTCAATTTTTTAGACTGCAAATAATTTGGGACAAGGGGACCTATTTGCTTATGCAATGTGGAACACAGTGGACCTTCTATACTTCTGCTCCCAATGCATGTAAACATGACACAATGACTTTCAAGGTATAACCTAGCTTTAATATAACCTAGCTTCGATTTATGCTCTTGCATTGTAAAACATGGGAAATAAATTTGAATGCTGGAATTTTTTTCATACTAAAAGTTGAGAAAATTTGGGTTGTGCTAATACAGAACAAAACCAAAGTTTGAAACCTTGAAAGTTACTGTGAAAAAGAATTTCTCTCCTGCGCACTCCAGAAAGGAACTGATTCTTGGCTTGGGTGATTTCAAACATACAGCTGTATTTCCTCATGACAAGGACACCTGCAGGCAAAAGATATGCACTAAAAAATTGGTTTGAAAATTCTAGCTACTCAGAAGTTTTCACAAAACAATGTTTCTTTAAATGATATCGATCCACAAGCAGAAAAGTGAAATCCATCACTTTCAAAGTGTGTTGTAGGATCAAGGAAGCTTACACTTCATTAGCAATTACAAATTGTTTTGTATCAGGTCTAATTAAGCCTGAAAACAGAATAAAGAACGTTAATCAGAAAGTGTTTGTTGGCCAAAAGGTAGTCATAATTTAAGTCAGAGTATGTATATTCTTTCCCTCCAAACCCCACTGATAGTCAATCACATGCAGAGGCAGAGAAAAGCCCCCATGTCATGGCTGCGCATGCAGATTAACAACACTGAGAAGTGGAGATAATTGAATCCATTACCAAACGATCACTGCTATAATGGAGGTGGCAAAATACAAGACATTTTCAGGTATTAATGAGCATGGAGAGAAAGAGTGTCTTCTAAAGAGGAAGGAGAAGAACCATCAGCAAAAGATAAAAGCAGTAATGTGGACTCAATACTTATTCACTGAAATTTGTCAGCTAAAGCATGTATTTCATTAAAGCTGTAATTTAGTGAAATACTTCACATCAAGTCCAGCAATTTTAACCTTTCATGAAAAATCTCAGCTTGCATCTAAACTAATACTTCATTTAGCTTTGGATTATTTTCTTTTTCTGCTTTAACATCTTGTTAGGAATATTTCATTATGTTCAAAGTTCAGGGCAACATCACATGTTGCTCTGCATGTCTTAGCCTGGCTGAAAGAGCTTTTTGTCTTTACATTTTTTTTCCCTCCCAACTGATTAATTCACTTCAGCCATTTGCTCCTCCTTTCCATAACTGAAGGTTTGTTTATGTTTGGCTGGTGCTGGGCATTTTGGTAGCAAGAGTAAACTGGTTTCTGATACAGCTCCATTAGTACCAGCAGAAAACCAGATGGATGCTTATTCCTCCTATATCATCCTCCTCTCTTTCATTCTCTTTTCTCTGCTTATTACACAATCTGTTTTTCAAAGACCTATCCTGATGTTCAACTTCTTCTCTAACTTGGTCTGTGAAATTTAGTAAAAGTTCAAATCAAAATGATTACTTACAGCATTTACTGCTAACTGCAAGATACTGAATGTGCATTGAGAAACGATGCCCAAAATGTTTCTGGAATTGAATTTGTAGGTTTAAGGGGGTTAAAGGGAGGGAGAGATCTGAGGAGTAGAAAAAAAAAATACCATGTCATCCTGAAGTTTTGACACTGGTTTAACAGTACAGCAATTCTGCTTTTTAACTTTCCCTTTTGAGAAACATACTAAGATACTAAAGATACTAACCAGCTATGCAGTTACTACATACACATCGGTCGGTATAGGGTGCTACAAACTTTTCCATTAGTGACAGGATTTCAGGATCAAGAAATGTATTCTTCAGACATCTCCTTCAAACTATTTCAAGTACTGAAGAGCAATCAAAAGCAAATTATGAATATGCTGTCCTCCTTCTTCATGTTATTATTGCTGATACTTAGCAGAATGTCATGAATTGTAAAGGTCTTAATTGGAGGGAGAAGGATATATCATGTAAAAAATACAGATAAAGCTGATAACCTGAACACCGTCCGCATGTACAAAGCACGCGCCCTTGGGTGGGAGAAGCGGCATACTTTTCTTCCTCATGACTTTATGCGGATTTGCACCATGATTCACGGCAGCGCAGCGGTCTGGGTGAACCCCAGCGTGCCCCCAGTTCCCCATGGCAGGATAGCTGCAGGCAGTCATGCCGAGGAGTGGAGCAATTGTTGTGACTCGCCCACCTCCAGCAGGTCCGTTCCCCCGTTTGCACACGTGTTCAGACACATACGCACATGCATGCACCCCTTTTCTTATTTGGAGAGATTTCCCTACCAAGAGGATGATTGTAAATACGAAAACCAAACATCAATACACAACCGAATGTGTGCCACTTCTAGCCCATTTACAACATGCCGGTACTCACTCCGAGTAGTTTTGCTTAGCAGTGAAGGGAAACAATTGAAGAGAAACCTCAGAGGATAAATAAGAAATAACATAGGCTTTTTCTTTAGTTTTCCTTGACATATTCTCTTTACAAGTCTCCATTCAACTTTAATTAAGTTTTGCTTTGAGCTCCTGAACCTGGAACAGTGGATTTTTTTTCCTCATAATACAAACTTTACCTTGCAGATAAAAAAAAGAAAAGGAAGTCACAGAGCTATAATCAGCAGATCATAGAACGAAAGGATTATGAGTTTTATACTGGCTAAAAAAATCTTTGAATTCCTTATCTTTTTATGAGTTTCACATACACGTGAAATATCAAATCAATAGGACCCTATTCCATTCATATTTGGTGTTAGAAGAGTCTAAAGTGAGCAAATGTAACTCATGCTCAATTTAAGAGCTCTCCTAACTAGCAAAATGTTGCAAAGTGATTAAGGACTAGGCCCAAAAAGCTTCACCAACTTTAATAGTTTAAATTAATGTAAGCCATAGGTTTGGGGGGGTTTAACATATACCTGAATAAGAGTAATAAATTTCCACATCAGTTAAAACACCATTTTGCACCGAAATATATTGTCTTCAAATTCATTTATATATCTCTGATATGAGCACTATCATTTCCAATCTTTCCTTTCATTGTAGGATTACAAAGCCTATACTATTGCCCTTTATACGCTTCGGTGCAAGAGATGCAGTAGAAACGAATGAAGTAATGAGTGGAAGGTAGAAGCAGTTACGGCTCTGCAAGATCAAAGAGCAGGTAAAATAAGTAACACAGGACACACTTTCTTGTATATTAAACAGGCAAATCATTCTCATTTATGCTATATATATGCCTGTTAAGCATTTCAAAGAAAATTTAGATAATCATGAAATATATTGTTAAGCATTTCTAGAGTTTTATGTTTCTGAGTCACAACAATATTCAGAACTTCTTATTTCATTGTTCCCACAAAGAAAGTATGAGTTGCCAACAATCACAGAGCAATTCAGTCTGGGTATGAGAATCAGAGTCAAAGGTTTCATTGTCCAAAGCATAATCTATTCTACATACCTCTGCTGAAAATGTAAATAAGGGAATATTTCACTGTACGTGGTTAGAAACTCAAAATGATTTTATAGTTTCTGTATTCCAGGTATTACAGATGGCCTTGCCATATAATTTCTAGAACATTTAATGGCCCAGTAGCATCCTAACACTAAAACAAAGAAACATGAACAGATACTGAGCATGCCAAAAAATACAAAGCCAAACTACTAAATAGTTACTTGAAGGGGTGCAGAAATGCATAAGTCAACACTGATTTCAGAGAATAGCCTGACGCATTCCAAAGAATCCATTTTTCATTTCTGCAGCTGAAACTTCTACCATATGCCCTAATAACTACAGTAAGAAAGGCAGAGGGTAATACTAGTTTGAGATCAACTCGTTTTTGGAACTGTGCTCAGAAAGGTAAAAATTGATAAGAGAAAGGAATGAACACAACCCAAACTTACGTGTATAGAGAGTATTACCACTTCAGTATCATTTTGATTTCACGTTGAAAAACCTAGGTCTGAGACAGCAATTTTGTCAGAAAAAATGACACTCACTAACTTCATGCCCTTGTGGTCTGTTGCTCACGTACTTAGGTTCGTCCCCTACCATGCAAATTTCTCTTTCAGTGCAGTGGCTTGCTACAGCTTTCTGTTTAAGAGAAAGATATTGCCACACTACCTTAAAATAACTTTTTAATTTGGACCAGAGCTTGTGGAACGACGTAAGTGGTTGGAAAAAAAATGGCAAGTTCACAGGAACTGAGGAATCCCTCAATAAAGCAGTGTTTTATCTGATCAGCTAGATAGAGATTTCAGAATCTTGCCGACAGGTTTAAGAGGCCTATTTTAATATGCATAGATGACTACAGGCTATTTTTTGAACTGTTAAAACTATTTTATAGCTGAATATTCAGCTATCACTATTTAATATTTTTTCCTCTGTGAAGTTCAATAATTATGCTGGTGCTATCTCTGTTTAACAGTTAAAGTCATCCCTCTTCGTCACCTCCTCCCATCTCCTTCAGCTTCCTTAGATAACTGTCAAAACTTGCTCTGACCCGGACATTAGAATAAGCCTTGAGTAAGCCACATTTTGAGTCAGGGAAGAGTATTGTTTTGATCAGTACAAAACAGTGACACTTTTATTACTTTTCCTCAGTTTGTGTTTTGTTATTTGGGTGTTTTCCTTTTTTAAAGAAAATTCAGCATCCACAGTTTTCAGATTTTGAAGATATTTGGCTTCTAATTACAATCTGCAGACACATTAGACTGTGGGAAGAGTAATCCACTCGATCGATTTGACTAAAACCCTGGTTAGCACATCTCTTTTTACAAGGTAATTTCCATTCCAAATAACAAAAGCCAGCAACATCTGTCGCCACGTTTTGTCGACATGCAAATCTCAAGCAAACATCAGGATGTGATAAATCAGCACTTTTTAATGCAGATTTCTTCATCATAGCCCATACCCCTTGACTTTCTTCTTTTTTAGATCATGAGGCACTATACACTCTGCTATATGCTGTTTTGCTTGGTGAGGGGACCAAGTCTGGGCCAGAAAATCTTCTCTGACATGGGAGTAGTTGAATCCCTTATTAGAACCTGACTCTAACTAAGCTCAGCTGTAGCTATAGCAAACTTTCCTATTTGGAGATTTGGGAAGTCCTGGTGGGAAACAGACCTATAAAAGTCATCACCCAGGGGGTCTTTTCTCAGACTGGATGTAGCATAATTTTGAGATATCTTTGCAGTTGCTAGTATTTCATCAAGTTTACCTTCTTTTCATTCGGGCATATTTACTAATATTTCCCATGGTTCACTTGCTGTAGTGGCCATTTCTGGAAGATGTGAAGTAAAGAAACGCTAAACCTTTTCTGAGTCACAGGAATGTAAAAGAAACCATAAATAATGTAACTATAATGTCATTTTTATTACATGCCATCTTGTAGAAAATGGTGTGAGATTCTATTGAATAGAGAAGTTTTAAAACTGATGGAGTCTATGGAATAAGTAGCAACACAGCCATTGCCTGATATACAACAGATTCCTTTTCTTTTCGGCTGCTTTGTAAGTGCAAATGCTAGAAGAAAATACACGTATGTAAGAACAGCACATAATTTCTCTGCTGCTCAAAGCAGCTTATGTAAGTAATCTGTAAGTAATCTTACAGATACCTAATTTTTAAAAGGCCCCAGAAAAATTGCCACTTTGTCTATTATTGCAAATCAATTTTCCAGCACTAGGTGTTGATAAGCAATGGGGGGGAAAAAAAGGATGTGGAAGAGAGGGAAGTAAAACGACAGAGTGCATGGTGCTCATATACTTGATAAATAGCAGGGTGTAAGACCCTAGACTCGGATAAAAAGAAACTTTCTTTTAAATAGCTCACAATATACTGAGAGGAAGCCTGATTCCCTGTAAGAGGGCACTACGTTTAAAGAGATCTAGTTCTGCTCTGTCCTACCGCATGGACTTCAGCAAAATACCCATTTTTCACTGACTCCCTTCCCATCATTTGCAAGTTCTGATTATTTAAATTGAAAGATCTCAGGAAAAAAAAAAAAAACAACCAAAAACCAAACAGTTTCTTATTTTTATATTCACTATATTCCAAACCAAATCTATAGTAGCTAAAATAATGCAGATAATAATAATGCTATACTTAAATTTCTGTTGATCATGTGACAGAAGCGTAGAGTGTAACACATACATACAGAGGAACTGAGCTATGACTGAGAAATAAACCCTTATGTAGAGGAAGGTAGAGCAAAAAGAGATGTGTGAGAGGTATAGTGACTCTGGAAGCTTCTTTGTTGATCTTTTTTTTTTCATGTTTTCCATTTAGCAGACATACCAGAACCGCAGAGGCTAGGTTTGTTTCAGTGCTACGCTGCCACAGAGGTTTTCCAGGTTGCACAGACAGGTGGTCTTGGCTTCTCATTAAGAGCAAAAAGAAATAGATTTGTGCTGCACTTCTTATGCAAGAATATCGGCTCCTGACCCTCCAAAATTAGATTTTAGTTCACAGAAATCCAGCAGGAGTTCACTAGCTATATAATCTTCAATTCTCAATTCAGAGTTTCCTGATTTGCAGAATGCCCCTCTGGTTTTAAAAGTAATTTGCAAATACTATTCACAGTATCACACAGACAGCCTGGGGAAGTACTTTTTCACTCCACTTAGTTTTTCTCCTTCCCATCTACAGGAAAACCATGCCTGGTCCCTGTATCGGACAACTGTATCAAGTTCATTCTGACATTTTGCAAACACCTTGATTTCTCACCTTGTACATCTGAGAAAGAAGAGGCATAGACTGAAACTTGTATTTGCTAAAGCTGCATTGTAAGAAAAGAGGAGAGAATGGCTATATTTATTTCATGTGCATAATCTATTTACCCATCCTTACCACGTAGCTCAGTGTGTTTTTCCAGCTCCTCCCTCTCTGTCCGGCTCTCTTTTCACCTGATGAGCTCCTGGGTCAAAAGCACTGAAGCTTGCAAATTCCAGGCCAATATCCATATCGGCATCTGAGGAGGGCCAAGCTCTACTTCCCCTTCTTCATTTATAGCCATCGCCCCAAAGGGCAAGTGACACAATCCACGTGTTTGCTCAGTAAGCCTGCTGTCCTTTTACTAAAGTGCTTTTTAGTTCACAGCTTCCTCTCGAACACGCTGCAAAGGTGGCGAGTGCGTAAAGTGGGAATGGAAATCTGGAGACTTGTGGTGATGAAAGGACTGTGGTAAAGCAGTGTGCTCTTCCACAAAACAGCATGAGCACAAACTGTAGGACGCTTTATAAAATGACAGCAGATGTTTATCTTGACTACATAGACATAAGGTTTTTTCTTTCCCCTAGCCATATAAAATTAGCATTAATCATCAGAAAGTGACATCAAACAGTACAAATTAATAGGACTTTCTCCACAGAGATGAAGAAGAGGCACTGTCTTGTATAATGTGCGTTCGAGCAAAGACAAGATGGGTTATTTTACTAACACAGTCTCATGCAGGTTCTTGTCCTTTTAAAATATTTTTATTATTACTAATTACTTATGTTCTAAGTCGAGGGGAAAACAATGGTTTCTCTGTTCATTCTTAGACCATTTCACACTGCCAGAGTGCACATGAGCAAGCTTGTATTTCTTCAGCAAAGCAAGTGCAAGCCACAGTCTTGATGATGTTTAAGGTGCAAGACAGAGTGCAGGTTCGACCAGTTCCATGTGGTTTTGAAGGTTCTGGCTTTCTCTGTAAGAAATTTGTCCGGCAACATTTGACCTCTTGTTATTTATACATTTCACATAGTTCTAGTAACAGATTCATAGCCTTGTGTATATTTTCCAGTAGACTAATAAATCTTGATTTAGAGGTGCTTAGATTTCTCCACAAGGACCTAAAAACTTTTAAAATCAAAGTTTTATTTGGCTACGGTGAGAACGGAAATTCCATTCTGAAACAAGACATGCAGCTTTGAAATAGAGAAAACCGAAATTAGGGAAGAAAACAGAAGCTACAAGGTTTGTCCACCTCTCTCCTGCCAGCTGTGTTCCTGAAGGCCGGTCCTCGCTCTGGGTCCCTCAGTGACTTTCTGAGGAAGGCAACCTCTCCTCTGGTTCCGAGGAAGCCCTTTCTGGCAAGGCTGAGGTCTGTCTGTCCCTTGCTGCCGGCTGCAGTCTCTTTAGTCAGTATGTGAGACTAAGCAGCTCTCGCTGTTGCCTTTTCCCCTCTGCAGTTCCCGTAGGAAAGATGCAACAGCCCACCGGATCTCACCGTGTCTGGTACCTCTAAACCCTCTCAAAAGCAAGAGCGAGCAGCAAACGCTTTGCCTCAAAGCAGGTCAAGAGTTTCCCTCACTTCTTTTGGAGGCAGGTGACAGCGATCTCCGTCCAAACAGGCAGGTTGTGAGCCAAGATCCCCAGCCGTGCGGCTTCCACGTCAGTGCAGGCTTGCACCGGACTCGCTTAGAGGCGGGCAATGCTCGTTCATGTTGGTTTGCAGAAGATCATGGAGATATACTCAAACACCGGGCATAGCAAAAAATGAACACAGGGCTAATTTAGAGCTCACTCAAGTTTCACTTGTATACATGCATGCATGTTAGGACAGCCTGTAGTCACTGCTGCTAAATTATTATTATTATTATTATTATCTGTATTTACCATTCATTTTTATTTTGTTGCCACTTAAAAACAAGTCTGGGTCTCATTGTGCTAGACACTGCATGAACATAATTGATGAGAAAGTCTGTGTCCCTAAAAGCTTTTAGTCTGAAGGGTAAGACGTAAGTAGTAGATGAAACAATCAAATACTGGAGGAACTTGGGGGAAAACACGCTCAAAAAAATAAATCCACAGTTTAATATGTTCTGCATCACAGTCACAATTTTTCCATCTGTTTCTGACTGCTAACAGCCTGAGAGGTACCACTTTCTCTGTTACTCTTTATTTAGTAAAATATTATGTTTAAAAAAAAAAGTTGTCTCTGTGGGGCATGAGTGGAATGAGTATGAGTGAATACAACTCTTCAGAGGTTTTGCCCTTCCAATTACTTCCAAAGGAAGATAAATGCAGTAAGCATCAAAGTGAATGTTCGCTGTCCTATATTGTCAATAAACCCGGTAGTTCTAATAACAGGCAAGTCAAAGAAACCAAGTACATCTCAGTCCTTCCACCTTTCTGTGTGTAATCCCACCAGAGTCAAGAGTTGGACAGGCTTGGATTCAGCCGTAAGATGTTGCAAATTAAAGTTTCATTTCAGGAAATGAATGTAAATAAACCAAACCAAAGTACAGAGAAGAAAGAGGTTTCTCTTTCATTTAACTTTTCAGAGGGAGGAAAAAATCTCCTATTAAAAGGTGTTATCCAGCAAAAGTAAATCTAAGCAATTTTGCTTAAAATAGCTAAATACGTATTATATTCACAACACTTTTATCAATCTTTTAATGTACTCTCATAATATTTTCATTGGTGGAAGCCAGCAACTTATGTCCATTATAATTATGATTCACGATAATTGTGTTCTTAAAAGAATTTTGTCAAAATTTTCAAACGATACCAAGCTAATAGAAAAATTAAAGGCATCATTTCTATATTTATTCACCCTAGAAAAAAGTTGAATTTTAATATGGTCACTCATAAATCGTTATTAACATACATTAAAACATCCTTTAATGTACAGAAAAGTATTGGTCTAAAATTTTTTTTTCTGGACATAGTTCACTTTGGTTCAACGTGTAGACAAAGCATATTGCATCTAATATTTGTCAAGATTCATTTTGCATTAAAATCCGTCCATCTAGCTTCATTTTAGTTAATGCATTTTAAGTAAGGATAAAATTGGTAGTCTAGACAATTTTCTATCCAAGATAGATCTTAAATTTTAGGTTTATATCCCAGCACAAAGGGTGGGGGGTGGGGTCTTTATTTGTGTCTTGTTTAGCTTCATAAGCAATATTTAAAGAGTCAGCTGTATTTATCAAACTGATTCTTCATTGATTTTTGCTTCTGCCGTGTAGCTCATTGATTTATCTGTTCTACTGAAAATTGCCCGTCAGCTGCTCAATTTGACCAGCTGACTTTTCAAAAACGTAATTAGGGAGCAAGCACTTCGTCCTGGGATATGGAGGTGAGAAGTTTGGCCAGAGGCAGAGTCACACACATCTGGGGCAACCGCTGTTTGCTGGGTGAGCCTGTGTCCGTGGCCCAGTCCGTTGGACTGTGCCCCAGGCTGCTGCGGCTGAACTTCTTCCCTTCCCTCAACCAGGTCATGCAAAGGTAGTTCGAAGTCCTCCATCTCACATTGCGATCCATAACATAATGGTAATAGTGCATTGCGCTATATTTAGGTACACTAATTTATCTGCATCTCAGGGGAGTAGGTTGCTTTTGTTGTCCTTGCACAGGTAGCAGGAAAAATGTAATCCCCTCTACTAGCTAATTTAAAAGCTAACATAAGCTTTCTGGCTGCATTTTGAAGTGTCTTCACTTTTTCTTTCCGCCGATATGATCAATAGTCTTCTATTTGCCAGTAAGGCCATCTCCTACTTGGCTGTTAATTTAAAAGTTCCTGAAATAGAATTTTTCACCTTCAGTTTTCTATTTAACACATTCCAAGCATGACTTCTCAGGTAACATGAAAGAGAGTTTCTTTCTCATCACAAGAAAAAAGAAAATTTCTAGCTATTTTCAAAATTAGTTTCAAAGGACAGAAGTGGGCTGCAGAATTTTGATTCGCCTTCTTTCTTTCTTTTTGTTGGCTGGTTTGGTGGGGGGGAGGTCCTTTTTTTTTTTTTTCTGGAAGCCCCAAAACTGATTAAGACTCAAGCTGTTGAGACAAAGTCATTCTGAAGTCTTGTATTTCCTAGTATTCTTTAACCTAGAGCCTTAGCTTACCCCATAACATACTGAATATCATAGGCTACACTGACAGGAGAGATACGAAGAAATGGTGCTCTTCACTTCATCTAGTTTATTTTTGTTTTTGAATATAGGCATAGAGAAGACACAAAGATTCATGATGTTACATGTAGTTCATAAATCATCACGGTCTTTGGGACTAATTCTTTTCAAGATTTTGCTCCTACTACCAGAAAAACTGGACACAAATTATAAGGTAAAAAAATATCAGAAAAATCTGATGCCTGTACTATCACAGTATAACATTATACCTCATAAATATATTTTTTCAATATTTATATTATACTTGATATTTTAAACTAGTACTCCCTTCCTTTTTTCAATTGTATTCAAGTGTCACAAGACCATTCTTAGACTCAAAATCTACAGAATTTGAAGACATAAAATTTCTGGTTTTCTACTGAAGTACGGCTAAACAAGAAATGTTTGTTAGGATTTTATGAGAAAAGACATAATAATAGATGTAAAAGGAATAGAAGGAAAGGAAAAATAGGAACTATAAAAGTGAGCTAAAGCACTAAGAGAAGAAAATAATGATACAAGAATAAACTTGCCTGTAATTTCTTCTCATTCTTGGCTTATATTTTTGAGGCAGACAGAGACTGATTTTATATACTGTTCAAAAATATAATCATTTATACATTTCAGAGAATGGTCTCAACAGAAAATGACATTATCATATACCATTTCACACATCAAATACTCATTTTCAAGTCAATATAGACTTTAAAAGTTTTGAGTGGTTCACTAATCTTAAAAGATCTTAAGTAGGGGTTCACATCTAAGCGTACAATTAAATTCCGGTTCCTGTTTCATTTGACATATGCTATTACTCTGTCCTTATTTTTTAGTAGATTTCATTGCGTTACTTAAATGTCTTTTATTTCGTTGGTAAAATATGAAAGTACCCGTATCTTAGTTTTCCATATATACATTTTAATGAGGAATAAAGGAAACTACATTTTAATGGACAATTCATTGAGAAAGGGTCAACATTTGCATTTATACTCCTGCTGTATCTTTTTGTGCTATATGTTTACTGTTATAGTTCAGAAGTCATTTATGTCTATAAAACACATCATACTTTAAAGAGAACAAAAGGGGAAAAGGAAGTTATACAGTTTATCCAGATTGTAAGTAACGGGAAGTCTGATGGGTTGTTTAAAATATTTTACGCTTTCTTTCAAGGCAAAGGAATGTGGAATTTTATTTGACATTAAATTGTTTTATAATACCTTAATGGACTCTTTATTCCTGCTAGTAATCATAATCCTTTTTAAATTATATGGCACCATTGCATACAGTAAATAATGTCCCTTTCACCGCAATGTATACTAAAGCCAATAACAACAATACCTTATTGTGAAGCAAAGTTAATAGCTGTAACTGCAGCAGTATTTCAGCCTCTTGCCAGCTTATAGCTGATAAAATATTAATTCTTATGTCTGTCA
Organism: Astur gentilis; assembly: GCF_929443795.1. NCBI lineage: Eukaryota > Metazoa > Chordata > Aves > Accipitriformes > Accipitridae > Astur > Astur gentilis. Next base: position 9,312,975 of record NC_064913.1, read on the forward strand.
CAGAGAACTGCAACTGCTGAGCTACCACACTTACCAGGCATTATCCGCTGCTAAATATTTCATCAAAAATGATGTGGCAAATCAGTGCTGTTATGTGTTGTTGTGGGTGGGGTTTTTTAAGTCATCGCATACCTACATGTCGGTACTGTCCTTGGCTAGCGGGATGCTTGCTTCTCCTACAGAAGCCGAGAAGTTCCCCACTAGGACACGGACAACCCACAGCACGCTCCCGGTGAACCCGAAGCCGCGGGGATGGGCGCGTTGCCGGGGTCGGCGGGGCGGCTGCTTTTTGAATTGCCACAAAAGACAATCTATCGTATTACAGCAAACTGAAATCGGTGGTGGTTTCCCTTCGTACGCCAGGCTGTAAACTGCTGTGGCTCGTTGTTTCAGAAGCAGCTGAAAGCCCCAGCCACCCTCCCAGCTCCTGGTCCGTGTCTCCGGCGTCGAAGGCTTTGGGCTTGACCTGCCTTCTCCCTGCTCCTGCCGGTCCCCAGCCAGCTCTGGGGCTGCCGCGCTCTTCTGGGGAGCGATGGTGTTTACTGGGGCCTTCCACCCTTCACTAGACACCCACTTTCGGCTACTGTTGGAGGGAAGGCACCGAAATAGGTGGCCGTTTGGTCCATACGGCTTTTCGTAAGCTTCTCTCACCTACTCTTTCAAATACGACTAGCGATCGCAGTTTGGGAATGTCCAAAGTATTTTGAAGAGATGAGGAGCGCAGTGTAATTGCTGAAAGTCCAGGTTTGCTAGCAGCACCAGGCCCTCACAACGAAACAACCTGCAGATTCTCAGAAGGTCTCTCAGCTGTCCTGGACTGCTTTGCACCCTGACTTGTTCTGTGGTATAGAAATACCTTTTTTTGCAGAACACTTTTCTACCTACTTATAGTTCGTGCGTCTTTATTCTGCTTCTTTGTCTTTAACTGTTTGGTTTTATTGTCATTAATTTGGGAGCGTCTTTGCGTTTGAGATTTTGGGACTGTCTTTCTCTGGGACTGAACTCAAATGCAGCCGCAAGGCTTGGGCACTGCAACGATAACAGCTGTTCCCACTAAGTCCTGCAGACATAGGGTTAACATTAAGCTTGATTCTTATGAACTGAACAATGTAGGAAGTGACCTGAAGACCTTGATGGTTTAATTACAGTCCTTCTAATTATTGCTGTCATTCTGACCGTAACATGGGTCACATGCATCCCTGATCAATCACTGCTTCTTTGAAGATTTGATATTCAGTCTCTGCTAACTCCATTCTGCTTCTCTGCATGCTGTCATTTCCGCCTGTTAACTTACGTGGTGCCAGTGATTTTTATACACTGATTAACTGAATTAGTTATTGAATGGAGACATCATTTTATCCCGTTACCTTTCACTTTACTCAAGCCTGCAGCCTGCCCAAGACAAAGAAAGGCTGCTGTGTTCAGTGAACCACGCAGATGGTGCACGTGGTGGTCTCTGAAAATATATTCACGTACAACCAAATCTTTGAAGAATCTTTAACCTCCTTCTCAATCATTGAAATATCTTTCAGAGTAAGGTAGAATGTTATTGGGTTTTCTGAATTATTCATGTGGCATCCTCATTTTCTAAAACTGACCAAGCTTCTGCAATCCTAGTATTTTTAGTGGTTTATTTTAAAGGATTCTGATTATTAAAAAGTGATGAGCAATTATCCTGTGAAAATCAGGTCCCTTTGAAAATTTCAATCCATCTGTATTATTTTCTTTTAATAGCTTTGCATCTTGAGAAGTCATGGGAAAAATAAGCCTTCCCTGGCAAGCACTGTGTGAAGGAACCATCCTTTTGGCAAAGAGAAGTTTAAGCATGCATAATTTATCTACTTCCTATCTGTTACATGTGCCTTTTTTCCACATTTAGTCCCACAATAACTATAGAGATCGCTATGTTGCAGATAGCTGGACGGGTCCCTTTAAAGGCTATACTTGCTTATTTGATAATAAACAGTCTGACCCTATGGGGCTTTTTGTAGAGATGTACCTGATACTTGATTATTGTAAAAGCACTAATTCTGGCACAGCTACCTTTCTTTTCTAGTTCATTTCGCTGATTAATCATTAAGTATTCAGAAGAGGATATGTCCCTTGACAACCTACATAAGATGCCAAGTGCATGTGACTTTGCTCTTAACTTGAACTAACTAAAAAGACAATTGTCCGTGCCTATAGATTTGTATCAGTTGGTACTGATACTTCTCTCCTCCACAGAAAGCCAGCATTTCAGCCATACTTACTGGCTACTACACATATGATTTCATTTTGGAATACATCACTCACTTGAAATGAAAACTGAAGCTAAGGTATTTTAAAACCATTCTCTTTTTTTAATGAAACAAAACAAAGCAAAACCCTTTTATGGAATCAAAAGTGGTTCCCACCTGTAGAGAAATTAGCGATGCGCAAATTCAAATCCCGATTTCCTGTATCTGTATTGACATGCTGCCATTTCCTGAAGAAACGTTCTAAGCATTTTACTTCTCTTTTCTGTCAGCTCATGATCTGTCAGTCCTTTAAAAAGCAAGTGCACTCTCTCTCAAATCCAGAATAATCACATGCATATTAAATATGGTTTCATAATGTTTTCTAACTGTGGTCATTCACGATATTCAAATATTGAGGTGGACATTAAGTTTTCTATATTAAATAGGAGAAGACATCATTTGAAATTATACACAGAGAAGGATTTGAGGCCCAGATTCATCACAGTGCTCCAACTGCTTATTCCTACAGGAAATTATGGGAAGGAGACGGCATGTAGTAGTGAATATGGTCTTTGATCTCCCTTTCGTTCTCTTCTGGTACTTATTAGATGAAAATAAATCATATAAAGCAATTCAGGTATGAACTACTTTGATATAATACAGATTTTTTTTTAAAGAAATGAAATATGTCAGAAAAAATATTTAAATATTATTTTTGTTCAAGAGCTATGATGTGTGCACACGTATGTAATTGAGTAATCCAGCAAACATTTTCTTTGCATATTTTTCAAGAATTCAGATTATATTTTAAATTTTCAAAATACTCTAGTTTTGTGTTTGCATCATAAACATTCCTAACAATTGCAGCTGAAATCCAAATTCTCTTTAATTAAGCCTGTCAATATGTATGCCATAGGAAGAAACAGTCCCAGGCATAAGCAGCATATATTATAACTAGATAAATGATAAACAAATAACAATTTTTATCCCAGTTTTGCATACAAAAGACTAGGCTTTATAGAAAATTTTAAGCCTTGCCCAAAATCCCATATAATTTTTTCCAGCTTTTCTGCCAGAAAAACTTGAAAAGATGATCTGTGTGTGCTGGAAGGACCGAAAAAACTGAAATACAGATATTAAAGTACAAAATGGAAGACATGCTCTAAAAATAATTGCATTTTTTTGGCTGGGTATTTGTTCATGATTTTCAAACATTTGTTGTTTTTATTGTTTTTGTAATGAAAATAATTCTGTATATAGGAGTAAAAACAGTCCTAGTTCATAACTGTTTGGACTGATATGCAGGGGAAAAAAAGTATATATACAATGTATATATGCTTGCATACGTTTTTAACATATTTAACTTAACATTAACGTAAATACTGTGTTGTATTTGATTGCAAATTTGTTTTTAGTTTTCACACAAGCACATTTCAAACAACTTGTTTCCACCACCTTGCTGCTGTAAAAAACCTGACCCTAACACAGCTTTCAGGAGCATGTTCCTCCATTGCAAAACTAAGCAGCTCCTTTCGTGCATCCTTCTGCTAAAATAATATATGAGCTCAAAACCGAGCTGTTATGCCTGAAAACGGATAACGATGGAGCTTGGTGACAGCTATGGACCCAAAAGCCAACCACCACTGATGGGATGCTTCACAGCTGGATTTAGCTGGTTGCAGCATAAACACTGACGGCTGATTTGTTCCTTTGTAACCAAATGAGAGAAACAGTCAATTTTGCAGTGCAAGTCCCTTGACCTCAGGACAGGGTGAACTGTTCCTGAGATGCCCCAGTTTCTCTCCGGTTGATTACAAGGGCGGTATGGCTGACTAGAGGAGATGTATTGTGTACGTTGGGTGAGATGATTCCCACCCTTGGTGTCTATTCATTTAGCTATCCATCGATGAGAGCGATTACAACGCGCTGGTTTTTAGTCGCTGCTCAATGAGCAATGCTCGCTGCATGGGTCACTTAGACAACCGCCAACACAAGCGGTGTACGTTAGCAAGTGTCTTTAACTCATCCTGATTCCTCCAAGACCACAGGGTCACCTTAGGATTGCTGTGCTACAGCTCTGCTACAGCCCTGGTGGTAGCCCACAGGGATGAGTCTATTAATTGGAGGCTTCAGACGTTTGCCCTGGGCACCATCACTCCACGCTACACTGACATATCAGTGAGGGAAAACTGCATATTTCAGTTATATTTCAACTCGTTTCCTTAATTTTGCTTCCAACATCCAAACTTCAACTTCCTGTACAACATGGCTTTAGGGCTCCTTCTATCACCAAAAAAGAATTAGGAAATGTTAGGATTTGCATAAGCTTTTTTTTTTTTTGTATGGCTGCCATGCCAAAAAAAGAGGCCAAGAATGACATTCACTGAACCCCATATAAACATAAAATACAAAATACTGAAACAATTATATTGAAAATATTGAGAGAAAAAAAGAAAACAAACAAGCAGCTGAAGATATGAAATTGGTGTCTTCAGGGGAAAAAAACCCCGCTGTAATTTCAACTTTAAAAACTTGTATGAGGATGTTAATTTTCAAGGAATGAAATAAACTTAATGATCGCTGTACAAAGGCTGAACAGGGACATGGTTAGGATCTTTTCCTGATTGTTTTAGCTGTCTCAGCATGAGCCTTTAGACTTTTAACTTCTCCTTTGTCAGTTACAGAAATGACTTCTCTATTCCTCACCCTACTCCGGTTCTCGCAGACTTTACCGATATATAGGTTCATACAAATGGTTCGCTTGTGGTCTGTGTATCACACATTTGCTGCAGTTCTTCCGAGACAGAGGTACTTATGGACCGAGCCAACATTTGGTTCAAATTAAAGAGTGCCTTTGCCTGACTAGGACACGTGAAATCATAATCCCAAACAGTTTTACGCGTAAGATTTTAATTACCTTACACTCTTATATATATGCTAACTATTGTCAATATTCATATGTAGATGCCATTTTAATTTCATCTTACATAAAATAAAAGTGCATAGGAGTATTTTGAATGAGAACAGAATAAACATTGTCATCATTCATCCGTGAAATGTTTATTCCTTTTTTATGTCTCCATGACTCATGCTGAATTGTATATTACCCCTCAATGAGTTCTATGGCAGCCCTTTGGCAACTTGGAGAAAGAAGCAATTTAAAGATACATAAAATGTATATCTGCAGTTCTGATTTTCTTAAAGTTTGTACCAAAATGGATGTCGTTTACAAGCTATGAAGTGGAGTGGCCAGGCAAGGAATAGGCCAGAATTCTCTCTTCGTTAGCTCTGTTAATAGGTCTTCTAGTGTTTCCAGGGCTTCATTCATGCACGTATGTATGCAAGTAGGTACATATAATTTTTAAAACTGCCAGGCTGTTCTGTTTTCCCTCTACATGTTTAAGGATCACCTGGGTTTTTCTCTACTCAGCAAGTTGGAATTAATTCACGTGCACTTCAGTTAGGTTTGCATTGAAGAATCCAGAAAATCGAATTAGATTTTCAAGAGATCCTTTGAACAGAGATTCATGAGACTTCATCCAGATATTTCTTGCCGAAGTTCTTAGAACCACCAGGAAGCTTTTTTTGTAGGTGGACCAACATTCGTAATGAATGCTTGACACACACGAGCCTACTCAGTAAAGCTGGCATTACAGAGAACACCACTGAATCGCTACAGGCATTTTATTCAGTTTTAGTTAAAGTTTGGAAAAGGTATGCTGATGGCTGTTGGTTTAGTGTTTGGGGTTTTATTTTAATTTTCCATCGCTGGTTTGTAGTCCTTTTCAATATTGCTGGGGGGCAGTATTTGTATTGTGAAGCAGTTCTGAGAGCACACTATTTTCATATTTACAAGAAAATTGCATATGCAGGCACAGTTGGCTAAGTTGTACAGCAGAGGTATCCGTTTTGCTTCAAGATAAATATCTATTGTATTTCCCTTTGCCATTTTTTTCCTCAGCACCATTTTTTCAAGGGTTTTCAGTTCGTACTCTTTTGGTGAAAGAGTATGAAGCAAGATAACAGGAATTAGGTTTTTCTACCCCATGCAGGTTGGAAACTAAAAAGTCCAGACTAGGGCAATGCTGTCCTGGCATGGAGCAGTACTCCACAAAGTCCACTCTCCACGACAGTGGGGAACAGCAACACGCAGCACGGCATGCTAGAGGCAGGTTGCAACAGGCAGTTCGGTGATTTCAGAATTTGATTTAACTTAACCTGTCTGAATTCTTCCCCATACTCCTGGACTTGTTGAATTGTTTAATTACTGACTCTACAGTGAGAACAGTTGTTCAGTGCCAGCATTTGTCACTGCAGTGCATTTTCTCTGACTTTGTTACGCTTTCCTTTCAGGAAATGCCCTACATACAATGTAATATTCATGTGTCACTCACTTCCCATAGCAAATGTCTACTAAGTGACTTCTCCAAAATATTTACACAGATCTGTGGCCTAATGTGTGGATTAAAGGTACAAAAGATAATTGGGATTAATTACAATACATTATTGGTGCGTGAAGCTACACGTTCAGGAAAATTTGCCTGCCAAAATAATTAAATACTTCTACTGTTATGTATTTCTAATTGAATATAATTTTAAGCATCTTAACGTGTCTACAGCTCTTGACAAGTTGCAGCTGTACTTGTACTTCTAACGTAGAAAAATATACTACTTTAAAACTAGCTCAGCATTATGGCGGCAATTCTGTTCCATTGTTTGATTCCCTGAGGTCAAGATGGCATGAAGTTGAGCTTTCTTCATTCCTAAATACTCTGAGTACCTTAAAAAAACCCTTACAGATAAATCTCCTCATCACTCTTCCTCTTAAAAAGAATTAAATCTACCCAAATGCTAAAACAATTAAATACAGGCGGTAATCTAATCCTCTCATTGCAAACTTAAAAAATAATCTTCGTTTTGTTGAGCTTGCTAAGAAGAATACCTAACTTTCAAGGATAGAAAAGTTCTCTATTACATTGACAATTCATCAGCAATGCCTATTCTATCACACATTTTCTTTCTTCCTCTGCTCAGAAACATAATACAAATGGCTTGTATTGTCTCAAGCTGTGTTTATGACACAAGCTGTGGCAGGAAAGAAAAGTTTGTTGTTATAACTTTTTTGGGGGGGAGGGGATGTCTTGTACAAAAATCTTAGAATAGATCCATGAGCAGTCATGGTTTAAACAGGTTTTCAGTCACACAGCTTATTTAATTTGGGGAACTGTTATAACACTAGCAGAAAAAGCATGGGGGGGGTTGCTGTAATGTACGCAGATCTTTGCTGTTACAGTATAGCTCTCGTGTCCGTTCCGTACATCACTGTATTCTAATGCATTACGCAGGTATAGAATGGTATATTTAAGAATATACCTAGAGTGCTCTCCCAGCTAGGTTGCTTCAGTGAAGCGCTATTTCCCTCACAGGTTTTGTGGCTGGCCTTCTACTTGAACTAGTAGCCTGAACAACTCATACAGACTGGATGAGGAATTATAACCCCTGTGAAGTTCACTGGAGGTGGAAGTCTTGCTAAGCTGGACGCTCCCTTTTTACCCTGAAGAAAGCACTGTTAGTGGTAGGAACCTTTAGCCACTTGGGATCTCATTTGCCAGGTGAGAAGCATGATGGAAGGCATATGGTAACTATACCTACCTTGTAGCTCAGCAGCCAAGAATTTAGACCACTTTCCTGGGAAGTGATACACCTGGCTTATAGACCCCACACAACCTAAAAGTGAGTCAAGCCACTTCTTCCAACTGGCAGATAATTCTAATCAGTCGCCCACAAGGCGCCTTGGGTATGGATGCTCCGGGGCACTCATCCTGAACTTGGTGCCCTGCGCAGCTGGGGAGTCGAGGGTCTTGCTCCCCAACTGAGCAACGAGAGCAAGTTTCTCAGTCCTGAATTGCCACCCTAATTCCCAGATCTTTCAGTCATCATCTGTACAATAAAAAGAAATGGCAAGATACCTCTAATTATTCTCTCTTGTCATTCCAAGTTGTTCAGTCACTACTGAATGGCTAGCTAACTAACTGGGGAAATAAAAACCTACCGCGCGCTGAAAATCTCCCGAGAAGCAGAATGACTATCCTGCCCACAGGGCGCTCAGCTGCAGCATGGGTGCTCAGCCGGCAGTGCCTCAGCCCCCTAGCTTCAGCCCCAGACAAGCCACGCGTAGAGCAGTCCTCTACGGTGTTTGATTCAAAGTTGGGTTGAAATCCCTCAGCTGATGTTGCAGTCATGTAAAACCAGGCCCCTCTAGCACTTTGCAGTAGAAATTGTAGAGCTTTTGTTTCAGAGGTGACTTGCCCATTTTCGGTGGTTCTGTCTATGGGTTTGATTCAGTAAGTACACTTAGGGGAAGACTCCTATTTTTAAGTATTAATAGTGTAATTTAATGCCAAAAGTGTGTGCCTCTTTAAATAATATGATGAACAGCATGTGCTGCGAATTATGCTACCAAATACTTCTACAGTAACTCTCTCTTTTTACAGGACATCTGCAATTCAGAGGTGCTTATTACCTCTTTCCATCATTTGGGGTCATAAGATGAGCTGAGTTCTTCTGTCAAACTGGTCTCTCCTCATTTTTTTTCCTTTATTTCCCCTGCAACACAATGAGTTCATCATTCTCAGACAGTATGTCTACAGAAAAATATCATTCTTTAGCAGACTTTTTAAAGTGTTCTTCTAAGGTCATCTTAGTAATTCTTCATCTGCAGTGTGGACATTCACATGATGTTCAACATTCTTCCAAGAGACCACAATTTAAGCTCTCTCATTTGTTCCTCTATGCCCTTTTGAAGTATTTATCTTGTAGTCATACAGGAAGGTTGAACATACGTGATATTTTAGTAATCTCAGGAGAATGAATAACATAAAATTCATGCTCTGCAGGACTGCATTTGGAAGATACTGAACCAAAACTTTTCAATCAATATCTTCCTGTTTAATCTATGGCAAAGCAACTGTTTGTATTTAAAGTAAATCTGGGAACATTTTTATATTCTTGCTAATCTGCGTAGCTGAACACCATTCTTCTGTCTAGGTTCTGCTGATGCACTCGTCATCCAGTGACATGGCCCAGGGAGGGGAACCCAACAGCTGGACACGATTGCTCAGCCTAGCAAAACTCATCGGGGTTGTATCCCGGCCAAAGGAGAGGCTTCACACTATACATGGGAGATAGCCCGCTTCTGCGACTGGTGATCAGTTGCCGTATGAAAAACGTAACGCAGACATACCCTAAACAGTAAAAGGGAACTCATGATAAACATATGCAGACAGTCATTCTTTTTTATCAAAATTCACACCTTCTAGGATATTTTAAACTGCCTTTTTTAAGAAGAGATTTTTAGTTAGTGAAAATGAAATCCAATTGTATCACAAGATTTATTCCTAATACTTAGCTAATATAAACTATTTCTGTCAGGTCTCCTTGTACAGCCTGAGCAGCTCAGACATAACCACAAAAAAAATCCCTTTTGGAGACTAATTTATAATCTCGTCTGGTGTGTGCATATGCATCTGTCAAAGGATATTTGTCACCTGATTACCAGGTTTCAGCTACAGACTAAGAGTCAGGTTTTCAGTTCCGTCTTGAAAGCTCCAGCCATATTTATGTGTCAACATTCTGTTGCTAGAAACTTTGTAAATTATGAAGTAAAAAAACCCAAGGAAGCCATAAATGTTGTTTTACCATTTAAAGAGAAGGTGATAAAAAAATCAAGTGATTACTACTTTGGCAGCAGTAGCAGATCCTCTAACTAAATAAACACATAGCAATTTATGAAACTGAGTTGTCTCAAGGCTTCTCAGCAGTGTGGGCAAAATAGAATTTCAGCACTTCAGAAATGAGGAACCAGGATGAGGATGCTTATGCCATGGTAAGGAGAGGTGAAGGAAACATGGAAGGGCAGGAATAGGAGCAGGCATGGATATGCTGCCCTTGGAAGCTTGGGACAGTTGGACTGGATGACTACAGGGAATCCCCCTTCTCAGCTCCAGCAGGTTTCCTCAGCAATTTCCTATCCCACGTCCTCCTTTTGTAGCTGAGAGAACCAGTAAAGTAAAAGTAAAGATGGTTTTGTGCCAGTTACAGTAAATGTTAGTCATGTGGAAAAAAAAGCCAAATCCCAAAGATTATACAAGAAAGTAAGTTAGGAAACCTACATTCTGAAGTATTCCCAGGGAAACAGAATATCTTTTGGTCCTGTCCCACTCCCATTGAACTCAAATGACAAAATTCCCACTGGTTTCATGGGAAACAGAACTAGAGCCTATTTTATGAGATGAGTAAGTATGTTGTATTGAAATTTAATGATTCATTTTCAAATGTAAGTTCAAAAATGAGTTCTGCTGTTTCAGATTTTAAGGTTACATAAACGCTCAGAAAGCTGACAATAAGGGATTATTGAAAAGATTTGGATATGCAGAATAAGATAATTTAATGACCATGTAATTTTATGTGTATGCTCAGGAGAAAACAAATGCATCAGTGTTGTAATTATTAAAAGACACAGGAAGTATCAGATACATCTTGTTAGTATAGCCGGTGTACAATAAAATGTTGCTCTTCTCATTAACAGGATTAGACAATATCAAACAAAGAATGCCTTCGGGTAACTTTCTAGCAGTAGTGAAAGGTCATTTGGACTTTATACAATATGGAGAGACCAGAGTCTCACTGATTTTTTTTTTTTTTTTTTCCAGAACCTGGTGAAAAAAATCACCTTCACATAAGCAGGCTCCCTACGAAACAACTTTCTGGCAAAAATAGTTGCCTTTGTCCAGCCTTAGCCAACCTACTGACATTGGCTTTGAATGCCAAAGTTTTTATACAACAAATGAGAACACCAGTCCTGAAGCTTATTTTATCTTCCACTTCCCTACCAAAAACCATGTCTGAGTAATTATGTTCCGAAATATGACTGTAGTTTAGTTTTCAGAACTTATTTTGAATTTGGGGAAACTCAATTCTTTTTAAAAGCAGACTGAGGGGCCCGAAACCCTGTGTTTATGTCAGTCAAGCAAAGATGAAGATTCTCTGGTTCAGAGGAGAGGAGGAGACAGCTCTTTTTCTCACCCTGCTCTTGAAGCAAGCAGTTCTTTTGTCTTCCTGTCCTTAAAGAAAAACATGCCTTCTAATAAAGTGCATGGGCTTACACAAAAATAACTCAGCAGACTGATACCTACAGGTTGCTTCTAGTTTATGCTGAAAGCAACAATTGAAGGAAACACCTAGTTTTCCATCCCAAAACTCAACTATCAAGTGAATCTACTTGAGACAACAAGGAGTTTTTTCACTGGGGCCATCAGGCCTTAGAGCAAACAAGCAAAATCTGATGGAACCTTATGTTCACAAGGGACTTAAGTTTTACTCTAAAATGTAAACTCTCAGTGTTCAAATGAGTTACAATTTAGGGAAAAAATGTTCTTTCATCCCCTGGCTATAGGATTTTCTTGAGAACCTCTTTGTCTTTCCTCTTAAAACTTTCATAGGCAAGTCTCATTTTTCTCCTATAAGTAGAACTAGCAAAAGTAATAATGAATAATAATCTGATCAGGGTCTGCCAGCAAGCCAGGACTCCATGAGCCTTTCATACAGAGATTAGGAGTTTTGACTCTTTCCTTTGATCTCTAGTCTTGCCCTTGGCAGTTGAAATATTGCCAAACAGACCTTGACAACTCTTCATGTCCACTCTACGCTCATACGCTCAGGCTTCAGTGAAACTGTGCTGTAATTAAATCTGTCTCTATCAACAATCCTAAGAGATTTCTTAGGCTGTGGGGCATGATGAAACATTTCTGGCTTCTGGTCCATTTATATAATGGCCACAGGTTGAAATTAGAAGTCTCAAGGATTTACTTTTCTCTTGCTTATACAGAATCTTAGATTCACCATAAAATGAAACAGAACATAGCAGATGATACAAATCAAAATTAATACAACAACAACAAATAAAAGGAATATACAGAAAGTTAGGGTCAAATCTAAAGTACTGCTAGAGTTAAAAGCAAAATATCTAGATATTTCACAAGTGAGCGATTTTGATTAAAATAGTATGAGCGAAAATACATTTTGTGAATCTGTACCTTTGTAAATTATGTTTCTATTTTATGGCAGATATTTCAGATAATTTTTCTTGGAATGAACAGCTGAACAAAAGAAAAGATTCAATTAATTCTAATAGGTGACTATAACTTGAGCAATCAATTGCTATTTTCTGCTGTAACTTTTGCTCCATGAAGTGACCATGTCAAGTAGTAGGGTATGTCATACATACCCATTTTCATCTTCATCAAAGACCACAGGTTTCTCAGCCTTTTTCTCTCTCTCTCTTTCTTTTCTTCTTGTACAGAATTTTCTACAAACTAACAAGAACAGAAAGTTATTTGGAAAGAAAAAAGAAATATTTGTATAGGGTAGGCTATTAGTTTTAATTTAATTATGACTAATGTTTTGTCTGTGGTCAGTCTCCCTGAGTGCTATCAGTCTGGCACTGTTAGTAGTTTATTTTCTTGAACCTGTTCTTGCAAAGAAAATTACTTTTATACTTTTACTTTATCCTTATACTGTAAGATGGTATATATGTTTATTGCTTCAACTTTGAACGTAAAAACTCTTATAGCTACAGTGAACTCATTACTCTGGAGTACAGCAAGTATCCAATATTTTCTGTAATCTGAGTAAAAAATTCTTAATTGGTTTTCCCATGGACTTTTATTAAGGAGATAACACATTCATTTGAAAATCATCATCACTTCCACATGCTTGTCATCTCCAGGCTGCATTACTATAAGCCATTATGTGTCTGGCTCTAGCTGGGAGCAGGGCAGAGCTCCAGCTGGGTGGAATGGGACAGACAGCTCCTCAGTTACATGAGTCACTATATTTTCCTTGTAGCTCTAATTCATCAATCAGCTCCTAATCACTTCCCACTCCCTGTTCAAGAAGTTGTATTGCAGAGCTTCCTAACAAATTCAAGAATGTATGAACACTTTGCCTCCAGCAATATTATTTCCAGATCTGCAGCACATTTATCATTTAATCATAGAATGGTTTGGGTTGGAAAGGACCTTAAAGATCACCTAGTCCCACCCCCCTGCCATGGGCAGGGACACCTTCCACCAGACCAGGTTGCTCCAAGCCCCATCCAGCCTGGCCTTGAACAATTCCAGGGATGGGGTAGCCTCAACCTCTCTGGGCAACCTGTTCCAGTGTCTCACCACCCTCACAGTGAAGAACTTCTTCCTCACATCTAATCTAAATCTATTCTCTTTCAGTTTAAAGCCATTACATCTTGTCCTATCACTACATGCCCTTGTAGAAAGTTCCTCTTTGGCTATCTTGTAGGCTCCCTTTAGGTACTGGAAGGGTGCCATAAGGTGTCTCCAGAGCCTTCTCTTCTCCAGGCTAAACAACCCCAACTCTCTCAGCCTGTCCTCATAGGAGAGGTGCTTCAGCCCTCTGATCATCTTCATGGCCCTCCTCTGGACTCGCTTCAACAGTCCCTGTCCTTCTTATGTTGGGGGCCCAGAGCTGAACACAGTACTGCAGGTGGGGTCTTATGAGAGTGGAGTAGAGGGGCAGAATCGACGCCCTCGACCTGCTGGTTATGCTGCTTTTAACGCAGCCCAGGATATAGTTGGCTTTCTGGGCTGCAAATGCACATTTCTGGGTGATGGTGAGCTTCTCATCAACCAGTACCCCCAAGCTCTTCTCCGGGCTGCTCTCAATCCACTCATTGCCCAGCCTGTATCTGTGCCTGGGATTGCCCCAACCCATGTGCAGGACCTTGCACTTGGCCTTGTTGAACTTCATGAGGTTCACACGGACCCACCTCTGAAGCTTGTCAGGGTCCCTCTGGATGGCATCCCTTCCCTCCAGCGTGTTGACCACACCACACAGCTTGGTGTCATTGGCAAACTTGCCGAGGGTGCGCTCGATCCTACTGTCCAAGTCACCGAGAAAGATGATAAACGGTGCCGGTCAGAATACCAAATGACCCCTGAGTAACACCACTCGTCACTGGTCTCCACTCAGACATCGAGCTGTTGACTGCAGCTTTTTGAGTGCGACCATCCAGCCAATTCCTTATTCACCAAGCGGTCCATCCATCAAATCCATGTCTCACCAATGTAGAGACAAGGATGTCATGCAGGACGGTGTCAAATGCTTTGCACAAGTCCAGGTAGATGACAGCAGTTGCTCTTCCTTTATCCGCCAACACTGTAACCCTGTTGCAAAAGGCCACCAAATCTGTCGGGCACGATTTGCCCTTAGTGAAGCCATGTTGGCTGTCACCAATCACCTCCTTATTTTCCATGTGCCCTAGCACAGTTTCCAGGAGGATCTGCTCCATGATCTTGGCAGGCACAGAGGTGAGACTGACTGGCCTGTAGTTCCCCAGATCTTCCTTTTTTCCCTTTTCAAAATGGGGGTTATGTTTCCCCTTTTCCAGTCAGTGGGAACTTCCTCTGGCTGCCACGACTTCTCAAACGTGATGGATAGTGGTTTAGCAGCTTCATCCGCCAGTTCCCTCAGGACCCACAGATGCATCTCATCAGGTCCTACGGACTTGTGCACCTTCAGGTTCCTTAGATGATCTTGACCTTGATCTTCTCCTACAATGGGCGGTTCTTCATTCTCCTTGTCCCTGCCTTTGCCTTCTGTGACGTGGGCGGTGTGGCTGGAGCACTTGCTGGTGAACACGGAGGCAAAAAAGTCATGGAGTACCTCAGACTCTCAGCCTTCTCCATATCCTGGTTAACCAGGTCTCCCGTTTCTTCCGGAGAGGCCCCACATTTTCCCTGTCTTCCTTTTATCACCAGTGTACCTATAGAAGCTTTTCCTGTTGCCCTTGACATCCCTGGCCAGATTTCATTCTATCAGGGCTTTAGTTTTCCTAACCTGGTCCCTGGCTGCTCGGACAATTTCTCTGTATTTCTCCCAGGCTAACTGTCCTTGCTTCCACCCTCTGTAGGCTTCTTTTTTGTGTTTGAGTTTGTCCAGGAGCTCCTTGTTCATCCATGCGGGCCTCCTGGCATTTTTGCCTGAGTCCCTCTTTGTTGGGATGCATCACCCATGAGCTTGGAGGAGGCGATCCTTGAATATTAACCAGCTTTCTTGGACCCTTCTTCCCTCCAGGGCTGTATCCCATGGTACTCTACCAAGCAGATCCCTGAAGAAGCCAGAGTCTGCTCTCCCGAAGCCCAGGGTAGTGAACTTGCTGTGCACCCTCCTCGCTGCCCTAAGGATCTTGAACTCCACCGTTTCATGGTCACTGCAGCCAAGGCTGCCCTTGAGCTTCGCATTCCCCGCTGGCCCCTCCTTGTTGGTGAGAACAAGGTCCAGCACAGCACCTCTCTTTGTTGCCTCCTCTATCACTTGGAGAAGGAAGTTCTCATCAACACATTGCAGGAACCTCCTGGATTGCTTATGCCCTGCTGTGTTGTCCCTCCAACAGCTGTCGGGGTGGTTGAAGTCCCCCATGAGGACCAGGGCTTGTGAACGTGAGGCTGTTCCATCTGTCTATAGCAGGCCTCATCCTCTCGGTCTTCCAGGTCCGAGGGCCTGTAGCAGACCCCCACTACAATGTCACCTGTCCCTGCCCTCCCTTCAGTCCTGACCCATAAGCTCTCGGTTGGCTTCTCCTCCATCCCCAGGCGGAGCTCCATGCACTCCAGCTGGTCACTGCCATGGAGGGAGATACCTCCTCCTGGTCTCTCTTGCCTGTCCTTCCATTTCAGAATTCCAGAATGGAATGAGACCTACCTTTGGGGGGCGGATTTTTGGGGGGAGGGAGATGTGGTGTGTGTTATAATGAATAAGAGAGTACTTTCCTTCCTCTCCATGTAATAAGCAATAGTTTTAAAATTATCACACTTGTCTTGCCTATGGGGCACAGGGCTTAAAATTCTGTTCTTTTTGATTCAGATTATAAAGTTAGTTGCCCAGTTTCTCAGGCTACATACATAATTTGTTTTGAGAGGGATACTGATCATAGGATCCTGAGATGTAAGAAATACAGGTTCATGTCCTTGTTTGAAATCATTAAACCAGGACTTAAAATTGGGACTCCTCTTTCACACTTGAATGCCTTTACTACAAGGCTACAAGCTGTAGGTTATGAGCATTTAATCAATATTTCTCAGTCAGATCTAGACAGGACCTAGGGACATCAAGGCTGTACCTTCCTCTGTGATCCATCAAGGCAAGTGGGAAGTACTGTTAACTACAGGATACATAAAATACTTGTAACTTGGACAAATTCTTCTACTATAACTGCTCATAAGATGTGGAACTTCCACAGCATAGTCAAATAACTAAGTTCCTTCGTATGTCTTTTCTACTATGGTTTTCTACTGTGCTTGAAAGAATTCTACCTTAAAGGGCTAACTGCCTACTCCAGCTTTTTGCAATATTGGGGAGCCAAAATCCAGGCTCCTTCAGAAGTCCAGCTCCTAATATTTGCTGTCCTAACTGGATTTATCTATGACTACTTCCACACCATCATGACAGGATCTACAGAAAATCCTAAAAGGAAAAGATAAGTAAATTCCCTTAGCAAAAATCCTAGAGATATGGTTCTGTGAAGGACATTCAACAGTGTCAGAGGATAAGTCTCTGCTGCCACAGTATTTTAGGTCTTTCACCATACTTCTTACTCTGCCATGAATTTTACTGCTTATTTCCCCTCAGCTGATATTGGCAATATAAGTAAAATGATGTAGAATGAGACCTGAATATCCTAGTGAAATAAATACAATTTAGAACCTGCCACCTCTCCTGCCTCACCTGGAGCCTCAGTGAATTCTTTAATGGGGTTATAAAAGTTGCATTCCAAGGGCTTTGGAAAACATTAAACTCACTTCCTTATCAACAGAGCATCTTGATAAGGAAATGGAAGAACTTCTATAAAGTCAAACATGAGAGAACTGTAAAAAAAAGCTGGACTTCTGATAACGCAAAGTTTATTGCAGTTGATTAATTATGGACAGTGGATTTTCTTTCTAAATTGCATTCTTTTTTATTGGAAGCTTGCTGAGTGAATTGTAAATATAATAGAGAGAAATGGCTTTCATGTGCCCCGGCATGCAGCAGGAATGATCAAAAAGACGCAAATTTAACCCACAAAGTTTCTGTGTTTTGGAGAGAGCAATGATTTTAATGGGTGCTTTTTGTTTGTTTGTTTGTTTTCCAAATCTGGGGTTATGGATTAGTTCAGAGACTCTGCAACTATTTAACATTTTCCCACATTTGTCTGAAGTGAAAGAAAGAAAAGTCCTCTTTCCACATTTTTTCCCCTTGGGTATGTATACATATCCTGTGGAGTTCAACTACAGAAGGAACAGATGAGACGTTTTTAAAATCTGTGAAATGAGGTGACTGTAACATTTCAGTGTGGATAATGAGTCTCTAGTCTTCCTGCCACGGGCATACTCATGCTTACCTGTGGCCACATACAGACTCAACTCCATATGGACATTTCAACCCAGGCATTTTGAAGAGACAGGGGTTAATAATCTAGAGTATGAGGGGCTATTTTATGATGATTACTAGGTGTGATAAAATGTGATGAGTGACTCAGCTGATCTGATAAGCACCATTTCTTGAAAAGCAGGATTTCACGCTCAGAAGATGCTTCCATTTCTTGCAATTAGGGTAGAACTTAAAAAATATTCAGTATTCACTTCCCCCAAGAAGATGAACTACTTCTGGTTCCTGCATTGTTCTGCAGGAACTCTTTGAGTGGCACTAGATTTGCTGAAAGTTGGTGAGCCTGAAGATATTTTAAATAAAACATTTCAAGTGAGCCAGTATTAACAAATGAAACAGGATTTTTTTGAGAGAACCTTTAACCAACTAAAACAGTAAAAATATATTTTTGATCTATCAGGTTGCTGGTTTTATTTATGTACTTATGCCTTGGTGTGGAAAGTAAGAATCTAAATGTGAAAAATAGATTCTTTCCAATGATACTCACTGTCATTTTCACGGTAGTGACAGAAGTTCATTTTAGAACTGGGTCTTGTATTTCTGCCAATGCCCAGCATGCTTGACCTGCAATGCCCTTCCTATTCCAGTCCTAAGCCTCTCCTGAGCAAACTCTGACAGCCATGCAAACCATGGCGATGTGGATCTGCAGCCAGTTAACAGGAAAGTAGCATCAAGAAATTAATTTCCACTTGTGACCTGAAGCAATTCTGCAGATAAGATAGCTTAGAGATGTAACCCAGTGCTCCCCAACCTATAACACCATTGCCTAATAGCTGGTGTTCAGCTGGCTGTAATTTTGAAGTGAATACTCCAAAAATATGATTTGCTGATAAAACCAAATCTGAGATACCTTCACAGCATGAATAAATAGAGTCAAAGTAGGACGAAAAATTTTGATTAGCTGGTTACCCCTTCTTTTTAGATGAAACAGCCAGGCACGTGCTTCGATGCAGTTGCTACGTGAGTCTATTACAGTAACAAAGAAAATATAATTTTATTTTTGAGTGGCACTGGTACAGTTCTTGTAGGATCATGTGGTCTAACATCAGCTTAAGCAATTCAAGGAGAGGCCGGCTAAAACCGTGGTATGTCGGAGCTCGCCATGTGATGTAGAGGGACCAGCTCTCGCCGCCGCAGCGTTGCCTTTAGCAACAGGGAGGCATGTGATGGCCACCAGCAACAGCGAGAGCTCGGGTTGGAATGAGAAGGGTGGAAATATTGATTCGGACAGCTGGAGTTTCCCAGTGCATTGCAGTGATAATGGGGATTGATAATTCTGGTGGAAAAGGGGACAGGTATCAAAAAAAGCCGGTGGGCAGAAGTGCCAATTAATTTTCTAAGATGCATTTCCAAGAATTATTTATACAAAAAAAAAAAAAAAAAAAGAAAAAAAAAGTAGGTGCACTTATCTTAGCATTAAAAACACTGGCTTGGGTTTCCTTTCATCTTTGTCTACTATATCATAATGTAAGAAAAAAGAATGGCCGAGACATTAACAGAGGAATTATCTATTCAGTAAGGAAAATAAAGAATGAAGTAGAATGTATAAAACTTTAAGAGGGAAGGGTGAGGTTTATTCATTTTTTCAGAGTCCTTTTATCCCCAGGAACTGAAATAATGATAAAACAAAGAACAAAGCTGAGAAATAATGCTCATAGGCTTCAAGTCAATATAGCCAGATATTAAATTTGCATGAGCCCACTATGTACATGCCATACTTCTGCAGCTTGACAGAATGGCATGCTTCTGGCCTATCCCAGAAACTCAAAACTGTTAATTCCATTTTTCATTCATCTTAATTCCGGTAGATATCTAGAAGCATTTATGTGTACAGCAAGTAAAAATCTCCAAGTGGAACATTGTTATATCAGAAAATGCTACACAATATATTTTGATGAGATATCATTTGCAATATAACAGCTCAGGGTAGTCTCATAAGATGGAAGTTTTTTCCGTGATGCACGCTTCAGTGTTTATTTTTTTTTTTCATATTTTATTTTTTTAATTAATTTTTTTTTAAGTTATATTTTGCATAATGTATTACCTTCAGTGTTGGTTCAAAACACTTCTTAGATGTTTGAGTAACTAAAAAATAATTTTGAAATTTCATTTCATATAAATTGATTTTTATTTTTCTTTTTGTAAACAGAAAAGAAATAAAATTGCCAAAAGTCCGCAGAAGTTCAAATCTTTTTCTGCTCATAACTTTATATTTGCAGCAAAAATTTTCTTGTTAAGTTATAAACCAGAATAATATGTTGTCTTTTTGCCTTATTCTTTCTGAAAATGTACATATTTGACAGAAATACCTAAACCCTACAACTCTGTAGTTGTTATGAGTATATGCTAGTGAGTATATGTTACAATAGTTAATTATAGGCTGTGTTCAAAGAGCAACAGGAGCAAAAATCACTCAGAGGTCTGAAGGATAAGGCACTTTAAGTAAAATTCTCCAAAGCATTGGATCGGAGCAATTTTAGTTTTTTACATTCATCTGAGCCACATTTCTAATAGTAACGGCCTATTTGCTCTGCTTTAATTATTTCATTTAAAAATAGAGATAATTTCTGAGGCAATGCCTTTTTTTGCAGAAGTTTCTTTTTGCAAGGCCAGAACGACATGCAAATCACAGAAACCCATGCCGTCTGACCATCGCATTGTGCAAGTATTCAACAGCCTAACTCAGTCCGCGCCAGGATCTTTCCATTAGATGTAGCAGAGTTCCTAAACGGGACTTCGGCAGATCTGAGATGCCTAAAACGAAAAAAAAAAAATCCCCTCGCCCTCCCACTCAGTGGTGCCTAACCCTGAAGGCTATTAAGATGAGTTGGTTCCTCCCTGTTTGATTTTAAGGTTCCCTAAACGCTGAAAATTCTGTTTCAGCGGATGCCCAGGGCTTCCCCAGCCCCAGGAGAGGTTTATCTCCTGCCTAAGCCTGACGAAGATCCAGAACGGAGGTGTTTCTCTGCCAGGCTCCTCCAGGCTCTGACGCCGGCTGACGGGACCTCACAAAAATGGTGCGGCTGCTTGCTTTCCGATTGCAGCTGGGGGCACTGGGGGGAGATAGTAGCCACAGAGATTCGAGCATTCTACCAGGAAACAGGCGATCCGGAGCGAGTTCTCGCCTTCGCCTGAGGAATTCAAACCCACGTCTCCTGCCTCCCAGGAGAGTCACGTAGGAACGAAGCTGTAGGTTATTTGAGGGAACGGAGGCAAAGCAAGTATGTGAAGGGGGGGCTCTTTGCATATTCTGCCTGCATTTTACCTCTGTGGGTTAAAAACAGAAGTCAGATGGGTTTACGGGTGCTTACTTGGGCGTCCGTCTGAACACGGCGAGCCTCTGTCGTGTTTGATTTAAAATACAGAAGCAGTCTTTGGAGAAGGGACCCAGAAAATCCTCCAGCACCGTTCAAGTCCCGGCCATCAGCTTACCGCGCCGAGCCCCTCTTTCCCGTGTCTCATGAATTTCAGTGCTGGCACAGGAGAGGGACAGCAAAATGGGATCTAACCACGCACCAGAATCATTGCTCAGGGGACCTGTAGCCTTGTTGCCGCGTAACGAAGCTTTTTGGCTTTGAACCTCTTTTACTAAGGGGAATTTGGAACCCAGGCGCGGGACACTTTCTAACAGAGGTGTAAAAGACACGTGCCTACTCCATCTCTCTTCTCTCTCTCTCTCCCCCTACCTCTCTCTTTTTTAAGAAGAGTAAGCCCCACAGCCATTTAAAAGACTGCATGGAAGGGTCTGCCATAGCCTGTACTCACCTGGACCTTCTGAAAATGAAGTGTCCTTCTGCAGCCCTCGCTCTTCATTTGCAAACCACTATTTCAAATGTACTGTTCCTTAGTGTGCTGGGCAGGCTGGCCCTTTCCCAGTGTCTTCTCCTTTCTGGATCCCATCCTGAAACAGCTAATTCTCCTCTTCCTCCTCACTGGAAGCCTAAGTGCCCCACTCAACACTTAGTTTCCACCAGGAAAAAAAGCCTAAAACATAAGTAAACACACATATTTTTAGGTATTAAATATAATTCTTCATTAAATGCAGAGATTGAAGAAACAGAAAGAACCTGGCTTAATGCTCAAAGCGTGTAAAGTAAGTAATTAGAAAACACCCCAATATATTATTTTATATCTAAGCTAAATATTTGTTATGTGAAAAACCTTGCATTACTTTCTAAATTAGATAACTTCCTCATTAGGCTTGCTTTCTTGGTGCCACCTTTACTGGAAATCACTCGTAAGAGAAATTTGGATGCTGCACATCCCGCCAGTTACACTCAAATGGCGGGTTAGAGTGAAAGTGAGATGCCAGTTTGCAATTGAATTATTATAGCTTTTTTCCTCCACATCCACTCAGTCACAGTAATATTATGCAATTTAATTCTGCGAATCTTTGTATCTCGTATCAAGATAACTCTCTTGATTGTTTGCAGATGAGAGATTTCAGAGCAGCAAAGAGGGAGTCTGAAGGAGTGCTTTGATTTAAATATACCATCACCGCTTTTGTTAACATTTTCCCTGCTTCATGGTATCACATAATTGGGAAAGTTATCAAAGGAGGAAAAAAAAGCATATGATTGTAATAAGTCCAATAGTTATAAAAGTTCTACCTAGTTTAGCACCAGGAGGCTGAATTAATTTCAGTGGTACAATCTTACAGTGGACAACAACATGTGCATGCATGTATATAAGTATATGAATGAACATACAGGTACATGAACATATAAGTACCTATGCCATACAGAGAAATATAACAAAAGGATGGTGACAAATACACTTGCATTTACATGACAGACAGTTTCCTTTTTTCCGTCATGCACTTCTTGTTTCTATATCTTCATATCCTTAAATAAAGTCTGAACAGTTAGTTTCATACAGACAATATTTTGGTCAACCCCCAAGTTTATATTGAATCTTGACTTTTGGCTTACCTTGTGTAAGTGCCATCGTGTACCTTTGGATAGTTGTTTCACTGAAAAATAACATTTTAAATGAATGAACAATAACGAAAGGTATTTGAAGAGTCAACTGCTAAGCAGAACGATATCGTTAAATTATCTATTGTTTGGCCTATTTTACTGGAAAACCTACAGATGAAATAATTTACAGGGAAAGAACCTGAACATTCCCTGACATGCATTCTGCATTTATTTCTCATAGCACAGGAATTTTAAACTGTAGGGGATCCTGGCCAAACTATATAACATAATTGTGATTTGTATTTATATAGGCAAAGTGCAAGCTAGTAGATTTGAAGACTATAATCATAATAGTTGCTATTTAGGAGCAACGCATGCCAAATGTTTGGAGGGACTTAAGAACTACATTTACGGTAAAGTCTGGGTTAATAACAAAAATAAAAAATGAGAAAAGAACATGACACCCAGAATCCTGATTTCGGTTCAGTGTTTCTACATCTTCGCTAGATACACAAGATTAGGTTTCAAAAATCTTGATTTTTTTCCCAGTTCTGCAAATTATTCCCAGATGGGAGTAATGTTAGAAATTGTCAAAATGGAAAAAAATGTATTATTTTCCTTAACTTGTTCTGTTAAAATTTCAGTGACCTCTGGAATTCTCTCGGGTTTCTTGGAGACGCAGCAGAGTTCACAGGCTGGGAAGAGACAGAGCAGTTCCCAACACCTGGACTTCAGCAAAGCATTTGACACTGTTTCCCACAGCCTCCTCCTAGACAAACCGGCAAGATACAGACTGGAAGGGTGGTCGGCGCGATGGGTAGGGAATTGGCTCGCAGGCTGCACTCAGAGGGTGGCGATCAATGGTTTTTACTGGGGCTGGCAGCCTGGCACACGCGGGGTTCCCTGGGGATCGATACTGGGCCCCCCCCCCTCCCCTGCTGTTCAGCATCTTCATAAATGACCTGGACGATGGGATTGAAAAAGCACCCTCACCGGGTTTGCTGATGGCACTGACAAGGGTGGTGTCTTTTTCGCTTAAGGAAGTTCAATTTCTTATTGTAAGTGTTCTGCAGAGTACTTTTTATGCTGTCTTTATGGCCAGCCACTTCTTTTGATACCATTAATCCATCACTCCTAGGCAGTAAAGATGCTACCCACATTTAGTCCGCATTAACTTTCTGGCTTCGATATTGTCTGCGCTCTGCTCAGCAGTGCTGGAGAAAGGGTGGAACAAAGAGTTGAATTTTTTTGTAAGTATGGTCTGATGGCCTCGTACTAGGGCTTAATATTTTTTTCTGAATTAGAAATTATGGAGCCAGTTTTCTTATGTGTTTGTGCACGAGGACTGGATTCTTTGGTGTCTGCTTAGGAGTGAGGGCAGAGTTTGGGGGAACTTTCCTCTGTGCAAGTTGTTTATTTTCAGAAAACTTGGATTTCTGTGAACATAACAGTTTTGAGGCTTCTGTTTCTCTTTCATATTTGATACCTACAAATGGATTCAGAAGAAGGGAATGTGCCTCCACAAGCACTCACACATTAAGTAGGACTGTATAGAACTTTTTGTCTTGAGAGAGTTGAAATCCCATTCTTTCATTGTTTGGAGTGACAATAGAAGAAACAAAACCTTTTTTTTTTCCCTATTTTTTTTTTCTTTTTTAAATACGTATTCTATTACAAAGCAGATAATTTTTTAAAAAGTACTGCATCCCTAAATGTTGCCAGAAGTCACTCTCAAGTCTTCGGAAAGGTGTTATGTCTGTTTAGAAACGTGTACTACATAAGAAGGGGATTTATTTAACTTTACGGATAACCTGGAGAGTTCACCTAGCGAGAATCACTTCTCACCACACAAGAGCTGCAAATTGTGTTTGAAAAGAATACTTCTGATTAAAATTGGCACTCCTGAGCCTCCTGTTGACTCATCCCATTTTGCTTAAGCAGTAACCCCATTTCAGCTGAGAACGTCTTCAGCACACGCGCTTTCAGTTCTGTACTCCACTCCTCTCTATTTTTGCAGGACGTATCTCAAACACTTGTCCCAGACACAGCCACCAGGCTACGGAGGTGCCTTTAGTATTTTCCCTGCCATTTTTGCAACTGCTGTGCTGAAATCGTAGGCAGTGTAGTAGCTGAAAATTTCCGCTTTCCTCTCAGTTGGTGTCTCTTACGATTCTTCTGATCACCTGCTGTTCTACTACTGCCTTGTGAGCACCGGCCATCTGGACTTCCCAGTGCTAGCCCTACTATTTTATCTTGTGACATCATTCTGATACATTTCTACATTTTCCTAGATGTGTTTTAAGATACAGCAGCAGCCAGGCAGAGAGCTCAGTGCCATACCTCTCGTTCTGTGAGTATAAACCGATTTCTATCCCAAACCCAGATGAATACTCAAAAAAAAAAAAAAGGCAAAACCCCCCAGTTTTTAATCAGATTTTTTTATCATTTAAATTTTTTTTAAGTTTTTTACTACATCTGCCTTCAGCTTCTAAACTGTGATCTTTTTGACGGGGAAAATTCATATTTTTACTTTGAAAATGTTGAAATATTCCTTTGCGAAGTGCTTTGTAAACCTCCAGAAAATAAAGCAAGTAAGCATTTCTTCCTTTTCTAAGTAGAAGTAATCGCTCCTCCAAAGTGAAGAATGTAAAAGAAATTTGGCAAAAAATACGGTTTTGAAGTTTCCTTGTTGCAGGGGTTTTTTTTAAATCTTTAATATGTTTTGTTTCACCTTGAGAACTGTAGCTGACCTTATGCCATTGCATCGTCATAATATCCTCTCAGAAACGCTTCTAACATTATCATTTTCTGACCTGATGCAGCGCCAGAATTTTCATTGTGATTTTAAAGCAACACTGTCCTTTAATCAATATACTTGGGATCGTCTGGAAAAGGAGAGAAATAATACTACTAAAAGCTTACTAAGTGATTTAGCGATGGATAACATTATCTATTCTCCAAAAGAACAGAACTTGGCTACAAAATGTTTCTTCAATAGGACAAACAGATACTAGCTATACAGCAGCTGCTTCTGCTGCTTTAGTACAGAGGTGCAATTAAGTGGCTTCATGAAACTCATTTCCATGACCGTTTTCCAAAAACCCCACAGTAGTAAGCTACAGCTAACTGTAGTAACTCAGATGATAATTAGTTGGCTTAAAACAACAGAACTATGCAAGCCCTGGTAGTGTGAATTAGAGATTTATTCAGGTAGCTTCTTCTCAAGAATGATCTCAGAAGGTACAGATTGCCTGGCATCACAAACAATATATAGTAAGTAAGTAGAATAAATGATGTCTTCTATCCTTCTGCGTGTTGCAGCCAGACAACAGTGCAAAGCCGCACCCAAAAAAGCACCTACCCTTTTACAACAGAAATCCTATTTCCTTGGGCCAGTGCTCTAATCGCTCTGATATCATGCAAAGGTGCTCATCTCCCCTGGCAACCATTATTCAAATGAGTAAGCATAACTGATCAGATTAATAATTTTCCCACAAGCTGCAACTAACTGCTCAGGTTTTCCCACAGAAGAAAGCTGAATACCGGCAGCTGTGTGCTTAAACGCGTATCACAGAGGTTATTAGCTGGGAGATGGTGCCCTCGCCCTTACGATAGGATATTTTTGTTCGCTGTGTAGTTGTACCTAGAGAACTAGCAAGTACACTTCAAGATTTTCAGTGCTTAGAGTGATAAATTTTCTTGGAAAGACGTGGACTGTGGCAGTCTAGATCTGGCCCTTTGCCTTACACCGTGTCCTGGGCAGCCCCAAATGCTGGCGTAGAACCAACTGCTGAGATTGTCCTCAGTGGCTGCGACAGGGATGCACCCGCGGCTCCCCAACAGGCACTGGGAAAGGGCTGGCGTGAACTGGGTCTCTGACAAAGCACGGTCACCTTCTGCTCCTGCCCGGCTCCCCTACACTAAGTCCACACTAAAGAATTCGGTGGGCACAGGAGAATCTGATGGACAGAGATGAGTGAGCAAAAGCTCACGGGGAAGGTACAGCTGTAAGAGCCGAGCTGGACGTTTATTGCTCGGTCGCTTTCTTCACAAGGACAATTTTCAAATACTGGTTCATTACAGAGAGGAAAGCACAGCATATTGCTCGTGTTGAACTGGTCTGCTGCATTTAACACTACTGATTCCCAAGAGTGTGAACAGTGCTATGCAAACGGGATAAATAGAAAGAGGTTCTGATTGTTGCTGAAAAATGGATTCAAGTCAAGTATGAAGCTTCTGTCGTTCTTGAGACATAGAGTCTCAAAATTTCTTTGATAAATAAAAAATACTACATAAAATGCCTTTCATTCTCACCTGTATCTTTGAGAGACCAGTAAGGAGACAGAAAGAGAAGACATAGTCTGCACTGATTGAGACAGAGCTTTAGAAACATATTGCAGGGCTAAGAAGTATAAATGAACTGTAAAAGTATCCTTATTGCTTGAAATTTTGTCACCCTTAAGAAAAAAAATCCATTGTAATTTCATTGCCAGCTAACTTATGTTGTAGTGAGATAATTGAATTTTAGAAAATTAAGAAACATTTGAGCATCTGTCAGACTGTTCTTAATTCAAGCACCACCTTTGACACAGCTCTTCAACAAACGGTCACAGCTGGGTTCTGCCTGGTTTTATGGAATACCGGTAGCTATTTATTCTAATATCAGCTCTTTCAGGTCAGAGCCTATTTGGCACTTAACTGTCAGAGGTTCATTCAATATGGAAGAAATATGTGTTTTTCACAGTACTTGAGTTTTCCATAAATCACAATATCAGCCCACATCGATAAGAAGTTCGGAGGTTAGCTTTATTACCTTGACCTTAGTTCATAAGATAGAAATAGCTAAAAATAATTTTTCAGAGATAGAGTGGTTCCATGTTGCCCCATGCAGTCTTGGAGAGTTTGATACAGGGAGATGTAGACTATACATACGTGGCTGTCAGGAGGACCAAAAGTTGGGTTTTTTTCCCAGAAAGTCCCCGAAGGAGAGCAGAAGCGGGGGACTCACTGTAGGTGTGAATTCTCTCCGCAAGGTGATGTGTCCGAAAGAGGCACAGCAGGTTCCTAACAT
The DNA here is from genome assembly GCF_929443795.1 of Astur gentilis. Classification (NCBI taxonomy): domain Eukaryota; kingdom Metazoa; phylum Chordata; class Aves; order Accipitriformes; family Accipitridae; genus Astur; species Astur gentilis. The sequence goes on from NC_064913.1 coordinate 9,340,685, forward strand.
CCTCCGTTCGCTCTCCAGGGCGCAAGGGAAATGCAGACATAAAATGCTGCCCGAGTGAAATGCCTCCGTGCTGGACTCTGCTGGCTGACCAGCCGTCGCAGCTCTCGTACCCTGGGATTGCGTCTCTCGCATGGCTGGGGCTGGGCAGGGAATCACAGTACTGGTATTTTGTAGATGACTGGCAAGGCAAGGTCCTGAAGAACAGTTATTTAATGATAAATGGACTGTTTATTGGGTTACTGCTTGCACCTTGCATATTTTTTCTCCTATGTACAGTGAAATATTAAACTATAAATGTCCTTCTTTTGATACAGTGGAGAGCAGAAAAGAAGGAAAGAATTTCTCTGCCCATTTGTGCAAGGAATTGAATCATAAATCTCCAAAAGGGGTAGCTATGTTTTTCTTTACGAAATGGACATAATTTGAAATGTCAGCCTTTATTTAGGTAGCTAAAAATATAGAGAGACTTCTCAAAATAAATGGCTGGCTTATTGCTAGGGGTTTATTCTCGTGGCTGGGAGTTCATCCATTCTGTTTCCATCCACATGGGTATTTGGATTTAACACGGAGGTTGATCCTTAGGAATAATTTTCAACAAGTTTCACATAAAATATGTATGTTTAAAAGGTCAAACATATTAGAAAATTCCCTGATCACTCTTTTAATTTAGAGAAATTAATTGATTTTTGATTTCTATTTTCAAGTTTGTTCTGCATCTGAAACATCTTTCACTGCATTAACGATGCCCATGAAAGAAAAGCATGATTAAGATATAAGATATACAATTAGCATTTTCCCATGTAAAACTCTGAAGACCGCAGGCTTCCTGAAAAGTTATGCATACAAGAAACGTCTGGTCGTTTACTTGGCCATACAGATTTGTGCACTCGATTAAATGGATCTTTAAAAATACATCATAGCTGTTATATCCTTTAAAAACATTGGAAATCGCTTGAGACATCTCTGCATAGTAACGAAGCTTCTCCTCTTTCAAACCGCTTCATAGATTTCATAGAAGCAAAGCACGACTTTGTGTGGAAGGGACCGTGGGAGGTTCACAGCACCTCCCAGAGCAGGGTTAGCGTCAGCGTTAGCGCGGGCTGGTCAGGATCTAGCCCAGCTGAGCTCGGAACATCTCCGAGGCTGGACATCTCACGACTTCTTGGACAGCATGTTCCAATGTTTGACCAAAGTGGCTTTGTTTCACCATAGAGGGCTTTGATTTTCTAACGTTTTTTTAGTAAATCACTTTAAGTACCTCTGGTCAGTAAACGTAATTAAAGCACCCATTCAACCTAGTCCTGCGGTGTTTAATTTTAAGGATATAAGTAGTTGTTCTGAATTGTCTGACTTCAAAGACAGAAGTAGCTCCACTGGCATTTCAGGTCCTAAATCCTATTTTAGTTGGTTTCATTGAAAAATCCTAGCTCTGTGCTAGGTGAAAAGCAAAAAAATGTGTAGGAAAGTATGTCTCTTCATACAAGACCTGGCATCCCTCAGTCCAGTTGTCTTTTCAGGAATACTTTTTTATTTTTAGGAAAAAAAGAAGCAGTTCAGAAAAGGGAAAGGGGGGGGGGAGGGGAATCTCTGGGTCCATTATACTTATCTGTTTAATTTTTTCCAGTACAGTGAGAGCCTAGTGGTCTCTTTGGTTATTTAAAGCACGCTGGCATAAGATCAACAGTCAGAAATAAATTCTGCATTAGATTAGACAGAAGTTTCTACAACAATTTTCCAAATACAGCAGTAGAAGCAAAGAATGTACCTAGTTTTAATATGGACCAAACGAAGACCTATGGCTTCCTTCAATATCAGCAGATATGGTGACACAGAACATGTCTATTTAACGTTTGTTTGCTCCCAGAAATATGCTATAGCTGATTCATGCATGACAGAATAGACATAACATGGCTAGTCCAGGAAATAAAAGCAGTTTATGTGTATATACACATGTGTATGTGTATTTGTTGCCTTAAAGATGTATAGGTCAAGATCCTAAAGAAAATGTATCCAAAGAATTACTCTTTTAACCCCGAGGTTAAAAGAGGATTTATTCTTTTGTCCAGGAAAAATTTTCTACAGTGTAACACAAATTCTTATACTGTTTTAAAAAAAAAGACCTCCGAAAAATATTTTACAACCTTTTAAAATTCTTCTTTAAAATTCTTTTAAAATCTTCTTTGTTTTCTGTTACCAATGAAGAGAAGAGGTATTGAAATTTGTCCTCATTTAAAATATTTTAAATTGATAAACTTCCAGTGAACCTAAACATTGAAGAAAGACTATTGTGCCAATAAACGAAAGACAACATGAAATCAAATGGTAGGCTTGGGGTAACTGACTAGTGCCTACACAGTTAATGTCTCTCTTGTAATGCTTTTGTGGATAAGGTGTATACAGTTGCAGCTTTATTTGTTATCCATGTCAAGAGTCTTATGTTTAAGAATGATCTATCCATGTGAATAAGGAGATGAAGTTTAAACAAATTCTGCGAAGCTCCTTGTAAGGATCATGCTGACGGTCCCTGTGTAAAATTAAAGCTGTATTATATCAATGAACCTAAGAAATTGATAATTTAGAAACTAAAAGTTCTGACGCTACTTCTACAAGACTTCTCTGCACTCTCAAATCTTTAAGTACAGCAATGACTAAAGATACTTAGTGTCCTTAAGAATCCAGTTCAAAAAAACATACTGTATTCTTGTAATCCACAAACACCCACACTTACACCATGCTGGAATGTTTATATTAGTGATGACACAACTAACTAGTCAAGCCCCTTCATCCTACTCAGTAACTGGTACAAAGTAGATCTGACAGTGGTGACGAACCCAGGCATTTTCAAGGGTCATAGCAGTTAAAAATTCAGATAATGTGTTGTAAATTATAATCCTATTAGAGGAATAAGAACAACTCTTGGGAAAAAAACAGAGGACTGGCAAAGAGACTGCTTTGTAGAAAGTGACTATTACATTTCATGCAGGTTTAAGACTTGAGAAGTCTTAATTGGTTCATAATCTGAGCTATAGTGGCTCACAACGTAAATGCAAACTATGAAAAATTGTAAATTACTTTCTCAGTGAAAGTATTAAGGGCTGAAGTCCTCACACAATGCCCAGGATTAACAAAAATATAATTCTTTCCTGAGGGTCAGTAGCTGAAATTGACTGAAATTCCATGAATCACACTGAAAATTAAATACTTCTGTAGAAGACCCACTGCAGGTACAGAGAACTGAGTGAGATCACACGGTGTCGACACAATCATGGGGACACCCTGCTCAGCCCGTTGAGTGATTTATGTATTTGATGAAGACAACTGGTGAGTAATATCTGAGAAACTACTGTTCTATTTTCTTTCCCTGCCCCTCTACTCCACTACTCTAGTTCTCCAGAGGCGCTTGTCTTAGTAATACTGCGCTAAGATATTTCAATGGAAGAGCGTATCATGGGATGAAAGATGATGGCTCATGAAGTGCTCTAAAGAAAACAAGTGAAGGGAGACGCTCAGGATCTATGCCGGGAATATTCCTGGGACAGCGTGAGAAAAATTCAGGCTTGAGAAGGTTTCCATCCACGTTAGCACAAATTAGTAGTGGTTGGGAAGGGGTAAAAATGACAAAAACTCTTTGGAGCTGTGGGAAGGATGAAGCAGTCTGGGAAATAGTATGTGAAGGCACTCACCCAGCCCAAAGCAGTACCTAACTCATCTGCCTGCATTACAGAGACAACAAAAAAGGTCTTGGCACTCCCCCCCCCCCCCCCCCAGTTACGTGTGGGGAAGCTTATGTTTGCTGACTCTTGAAGAAGGTACAGGTTTAAGATTTTATTCTTTTTTCCCCAGTGAGATAGTGTGTTTTTGTAATACAATTCTTTTCTGATTCGTGTTATCATGACACAAAATGGAGGTGATACCTGCTAGGCCTGATCTTCTTTTAATTTTAAGCTTCTCTGCAAGACAATAGACTGTATTTTTCTGGTCATTATTACAGCCATTATTACATGAAATTAAGAAGATAATTGTAATATAGGTGTAATATTGTTTTAGAACAGTCTCTTGGGCTTCTCCAAAACTTGAAGAGTTTTTAGAACCAGGGTTTTAGATTCATAACACAAATTCTATCAATCTCTAATTCAGCTGTAAATTGCAAGTCTAAACCCCTCCTAAGCCAGAAATTCTTTCAGATTAAGGATTACTTTGAGATAATCTTCGGTTTGAGATAAATATTTCCTATGTTCTTTTTATAGAAGGGTTTCAGAAACGCCTCAGGCAAAGCCACTTATAAGATATTAGTGGTGTACTGCAGAAACGTAGCACGAACCTTTTCTGAGGACAGTACTTCTAGCTTTGAATGTTGCTGCTTTTCTACAATTCTTATTATTTCTCATATACGTTGCACTTTCCATCTTTGTACCGTTCCTTAGCAAATACATAGGATGTAGTCCTGGAGTGGACTTTTGGGGCCATTTATTTCATCCCCTGGGTATAACTACCATTTTTATATTTTACACGGAATGAAATCCCTAATTTTATGTTTCAGCCCTAATGAGTCCTTCCCCTGTTATGACCACATGAAGATTACTCACCATCTCACGCAGAGAAGACATCAACTTCCATTTGCAGGTAAAGGCAGGATATAAGAGAAGTTGGATTCTTCTCCAGTCTAATGCACCAGCCACTACAGCTCAGTCAAGAACTAAAATGGGTAAATAAGCATCACCAAACATTTATACTTGTACAATATACTTCCTCCTGAAGTAAAGAGAGACGAGAATATGCATTACAATTTAATCCAAACATTAATATTTCAGAGCCAATAATTATATGTTCTCTCTTACTAAGGGCTAGAGCTAAATATTCAACCTACCATCACATTACGTACCCGTGGACTAAGGACGATGTCTTCCTGTGTTTTCGTAACACAAACTCACAGCACAGTGAGATCCAAAATTCTTCTAGGGATGGCAAGGCACTTGATAATATATGTTGTTAGACATACTTTCAGTCCTTGCAGGAGCATATCTGCATTAACACAAGATCTTTCTGCATTTGTGTATGCAAAGAAGTAGTTTTGTAAATGTGCATTTTATTTTGAACACAGTCAAAGAAATCTTTGCCTCATTCAGTAAAAAAGTTTTTATGAGAGAAATGAAGATGTAATGGGTTAATTTAAAGTAAACCACTAGCCATTTTGGTAGTGCTGGTTTAAGAATGCTTTCATTAGGAAAAGGAAATTTAGCCACTACATTTTTTCCTAGTAATTGATCAATTAAAGAAAAGGTTTCAAATCAGGATAGTGAATAATGTTTTCTCAAAGGCTTTTCCTGTGAATATGGGGAAGAATACATCACAAAAAGAACATGCGTATTCTGCCCCAAATTGAATTCACTGATTTAAAATGTAATAATCTGTTCCATTCTGCTGCTGAAAGTAATTACTCCAATAATTAGGGTAGCAGAGAATAAGGCATGCATCTTCATCTTCTCTGCCCTGTGTTAGGGGTGCGGAGGTGATTCTGTGCTCGCTGCTCCAGCTGAAGTATATGGGAGAGCCTCTGAAGGGGAGCCGAAGCGTGCCGGTCCCCGATTCCACATCCCGTCCTCTGCCGAGTCTGCTACGAGGACGGGCAGTGCAGCAGACCGTGGGACAGCTGCCGACGCTTCAGTAACTCCAGCGTGGAGGTGATGGTGTCTGCCTGACCTGTTCTCTGCTGCTGCAGCCATGGGGGAGAGTTCCCGGCAGAGGACAGGGGTGAGCGTCTGGGAGCTAGCTCGTAAGAGCAATCTGTTATGAAAGCAGAGATTTTTTTCTTCTGATCTTGCAGAATTTCCTCCGAGAGTGACAAGCATAGCTTTTCACTTTTCCCTTTTTCTGAGATAGCAATATACTGTAGTGGTGACAACTTGTCCCCTTTTCTTGACATTTTTGTTTGGCTGGCAGCCTGTTGCTCCATCCTCTCTCCATGTTGCTGGTTCCCATTGCCTTACTGCAAACGTAATGATATTTGCTATTTTTTAAGTTCTTGCTCCAACATTATATGATTAGGTGAGAATGAAAGCTTTCCTTTATAACAGCATACTGCTCTAATCCTACCATACTTGGAAAAAAGCTTGAACGTGAAACCTGTGTGTATTCTGGAGACTCAGAAATCATAAATCAAAAAGAAATTAAAACCGTTCCTTTCTTTTACCTTTTTTTTTTTTTTCCCAATCTTATGAGCATCAAGTCAGACAAATGGTATTTGCAGGCCTTACTCATGATTCTCACATGCTCGGAGACAGTAAAATTAACCTCCCTTGCCACCCGCCCACTTCCTGACGAGCTGCATCACCAGAACAAGGGAGACACAAGTATAGTGCTACCCTCACCGCCAGGACCTGGCACGAGACATGTTGCCTTGCAGGGCCAACAGGAGGTTGAGCTTCTTTTCTTCATGTCCTGGTTTCGGCTGGGGTAGAGTTAATTTTCTTCCTAGTAGCCGGTATAGTGCTGTGTTTTGGGTTCAGCAGAAGAATGTTGGTAACACACTGACATTTTCAGTTGTTGCTAAGTCATGTTTAGACTCAGTCAAGGGTTTTTCAGCTTCTCATGCCCAGCCAGCAAGAAGGCTGGAGGGGCACAAGGAGTCGGGAGGGGACACAGCCAGGGCAGCTGACCCCAACTGGCCAGAGGGGTATTCCAGACCATGTGACGTCATGCCCAGTATATAAACTGGGGAGAGTTGGCCGAGGGGGGCAGATCGCTGCTCAGGAGCTAACTGGGCATCGGTCAACGAGCGGTGAAAAATTGCCTTGTACTTCACTTGTTTTGTATACTCCAATCCTTTTATTATTATTATTACCATTATTTTTCTCTTCCTTTCTGTCCTATTAAATTGTCCTTATCCCAACCCATGAGTTTTACTTTTTTTCCCCTGATTCTCTCCCCCATCCCAGTGGGTGGGGAGGAGTGAGCAAGCAGCTGCGTGGTGTTTAGTTGTCGGCTGGGGTTGAGCCACAGCACCTGATCCCAAGTGGGTACAAAGTTCCTAAAATGGAAACTACCTTTAAAACCTCAGCAAAGACAGGGAAAACAGTTTAGTAGGACATTGTGCTTGAAACTATTGAACGTTACTGCCTTCTTATCTTTACAGGAACGGCTCTTACCTCAGAAACTACACGCCTATACTATACTTTCTTAGTGATTAATAGCTCTTCCTCAGACACACTCTACAGATAAAAATCTGGCACAAAGCTAAAATTTGTTCCTGTAACTCAAAAGTGATACATGAGGCTGAAATACAGAAATCCAATCAGTGTCAGGAGGGATTGAATGGTTAAATCATTGCATTTATTTCTGAAAAACAGAGAGAGCCCCTTGAAAAACACTCCATTAAGAGATCGCTTTGTGTTATTTGCCAGAAAAATAAACTGCATGCACGCATATGATAGCTGACCAATAAGGACTACATGGGTGTCAACTTATCGCTTACTCCATTGTCAGGCTCTGCAGCCCAGGACAAATAACTTCCTCACTAATTTTGCTGTATGGTTTTCCTTGGGAGTGGAAGTCATTATAAGCTTTAGATCACACTGACGGGAAATTTATAGCATGGAAACAGCATCACTTCTGTAAAGAGAACCCCTGTCTTGTGAACATTCACTGGCTAGAGAGAAAAGAAATCCAAGAGATTACCCTTAATGGAATGATCTAATATGACACGTTTGTGAATACAGAAAAAATGAAAAACTTCTAATTCTAGCTAGTTTTTGACCTGAATAACTTTGTACATGTTAAATCTTTTATTTATTTATTTTTTTAATTAAAAAAAAAAAAAGTTCTCAGGCATGAAAACATGCTTCATTCTCACATACACAGGGAGGGATGATGTGGTTAAGGCAAAGTATTGGGCATTAAGAGATATATGTTGAAAGCTAAAGTACAGTGAAGTCAAAGAAAGCTTTACTACTGGTTTCTAGGGCTCAAGTTTTGACTCCACAATGTATGTGATCTGCCCGAACCTGCTGTTACCATCCTGGGCAAATTGCATATTTCCTTACACAGAAAGCATTTACCTATTTGCTTAATTTTAAACATATGAGAATTCTACTTGGGCTTTCTGAATTGCATTTTTCCTTATCTCTGTGATAAGTGTGAAAAAGATTTTGTTGTCAAGCTCATGGGGATGACCTGAAGCAAAATTAACACTGCAGTCTGCACACGGAAAGCAGTCTGAAGCATTAACTATCATTGCAGCGTCTATAGGGAATCTATTTCGATGTCTTACAATACTGGACCTTCCATGGTAGAGACGCTGTGTCTGAGGCTAGTTTTTATGATGTGTGTTATTATCAAGCTTGTCTGGCATGAGCGGAGAATGAGTCAGCCCAGATCCAGACACGAGTGCAGGTTCTCAGCCCAGCGCCAGGGTTCATTTCAGAGCCCCCACAGTTACGTCTCGAAAACACCACCCAGGAAAGTGAAACGGCCGAAGTCGGGAGGCTGAGTGGCTTCATTTTCACCTTATTTAACACTACCTGAATGCACTTTCTTCCTCCTGGGAGACAGAGCCCCCGGATCCTTTCCTGAAGGTAGTTACCTCTGTCCTTCTTTCAAAGATGGAACAGAGATCGTTCCTTCCTCCTAGAACCCAGCTGTAGATGGTGATAATTCAGTGGTTAGAGCACTCGCGCTCACTTGCCTCAAGGCTGTCTTATAACCTACCAATCCTCCAGCTGGCCCTGCCCGCCACTCATTAAGTTTCCAAGAGAGTGTGAGAGAGGGCAAACTTCACCTCTGCCTTTGGAACAGCAATGCTCTAAAAGAAAATAACGCCAGATTCGGTGGAGCACACGCAGGCGATAAGTGAAAGCTCGGCTGTCTCATCCAGTAACTGGGACACTCTCCCAGGAGCAAGCTAGTTCTTAAATGGGCTGTTAAACCTACTCACTCACCCACTTACTCACTTCTACCCAGTGCTGCGTCGTATTCCAGAAGCGCACACCACCTCTGTGCACGCAGCCGCATAGGAAACTTCTGCTGCTCCTCTCCCTCTCGTAGTGAGGAAATACAAAATTAGCCATTGAAGGTGTTCAAATTTCTTCAGCTGAAAATGAGATTGATTATCCTTTTTATCCTTCCCTTTCCCTGTCGCTCTTGGCCTGTATGTCCCTATCTCTGAGTTCAGTCTGGGATTATTCCTTCCCATCCGTTTCGGATGCCACTCTGTAATGGTAAGAGGCAAAGTAGAGAAAGGAGAAAGTTGCTTATTTGGCACAAACCGAAGCCGTGAGCCCGCTACTTTTCTCTGTCCCATCCTGCAGAGCTCCACTCCCTGGTCCTGTCTCCACCATAGCCATTTTGCAAGCACCCCCAAGTCCTCCGCGTGCCGTTGCATCCACAAATTTGCTGGGCTGGAGCCCCCATGGTCAGTGAGCTCTGAGGACGCTGGCTGGGTTGAGCCCCTCAATGGAGAAGACCTAGCTGGTGAATTCTGATCAGGCTTGGGGACAAGCAACAACCTGAGCTTTGGTTGTGGAGACGGATGCAGCTCACGTGATACAGTTAAACGAAAGAAAGCAAGAAAAATCGAATGATTTTTCAGACCCATGGCTTTGGTTTTCTACAGTATCTACACTTGCTGCTTCTTTCGGATATTAACTTCCGTTAAATATAGATTTGTATTTGTTTAAAGTTTGGATCATCATGTTATTTGTTAACCTGAGGGCACTCAGCTGATCCTGTAAGCCTGATTATTGCTTGATCTGTTCAAAAAACCAAGACTTTTCCTGTATTTACAAGTGTTTTCATTGTCAAACATTAAATGATATGCTGAACCATTGTGAAACAATGTGTCTCATGACACATCTGTCGGTGGGCATATTTAACTGGTTTGGGTTTTGTATCTTTTACAAATAAATTGCATTTCCTCATCCTAGTTTTCTATAACTGAAACTATTTGAATGATAATTAAGCCTCATCAAGCCACTGCAAGTACAGATATGAAGAGGCTTGCACAACACCATTTATAAAAGGATAGAAAATGCACTAAGAATACAAGATGTATGCTGTCATTTATTCTTTGAAGAATATGAATAAAATCGGCTATTAAAACTGTAAGGTCCCTCTCTGACATTCAGAAATCAATCTGATATTTGTTTTGAACTCCTAAATCAAGTGGAAATAAATTTGTGGAGGAATTTAGAAAAGTAGTTTAGGGAGGACAAGTTGATGGTAGATGTTTTCATGATTTTGTTTTTAGCTTTACTTCTCAGGATTTTTCTCCATGAGACAGCATAATTTCTGGATTTTGACTTGTTTCAACTCCATTTAAACTATGAAGCTTTACTGAAATCAAAAGCAGAACTCTCCCCCAGTTAAATAAGGGCTATGATTCCCTGCTCAGCTACCTTTTACATTTTTAGGTAAGCATAAGTTTTAGCTTTAAGTCCTAAAAGACAACAAAGTTTATTGTTGACCCCAAAGGTGAACAGAGTTCAGGGCTGTGGCAGAAGTTATCCAGAGAGTAATGTCCACGCATACCTGATTTCAAATGTGTTTTACAAATACCTGGGGGTTTATTAGAACTTCTTGGACTTACTGGGAGAAATGCAGCTCATTATTCCATATTTCAGGGATCCTGAGGATTGAAAAAAATTCAGTAGATATCCAGAAGTAACAGAAACTTGCTGGTTTAATGGCTAAGCAGTTTCTGGGAGAAAAATCTTGTTTACTGTCAACAGATCTTTCCATCAGTCATTTAAAAATATCAGGATCCAAAGGCCTCACGACACCACAGCATAGGTAGGTCATATACTCAGGCTCAACAAAATGTAGCAGAGACCCAATTTTGTGTTAATGCACAGAAGTGTAGTGCAAATTCTAGCAAACCTTAAAATTATTAATGGTGACTTTAATGGCAAAGAATCCAACAGCACTGTGGCAAGTCTGCCACGTGAATAGAAATCATGCAGGAATTCTACACCTCTGCATTACTGAGAGTGGAACGCTGTGTCCTGTTTAGGAAAACGACTTGAAGCTAAAGCAGAAACACATAGATGCTTCTCCGTCAAGCATGAAGTCTGGGTTGGATGTGGCCTCTTCTATTTCAGTGGAGCTGACCTTCCCATCTTAGGGTTTGAATTTATTTCTGTAGCTGCTGATGCAAGAAAATCGTTGGGAGCTGCTGTTAGTCAGCTGCCCTTAAGGCTAGTTTATAATTGTTGAAGACAATTACAAGATATGTTAAACTATTAAGTGATGTTATTTGAACAGGTTAAAACTCATTAGAAACCACATTAAAACTTTTTTCATTAATGCCGTGGAACAGTCCGGTACCTCATTTTTGTGTCATAAGCAAATTTCTCTGCTTTTACAAACACACCCTCTCAGGTACAGTACCGGCCTACAATCACGGCCAAGTGGATTAAGTATAAATTCAAAATCATTAGACTTAGGTTATAATTCCTTTCACTGCCATTAGGGTTAGGGAACAACCTCTCAGTAGGGATGCCCTGAATCTCTTTTGCTTCTTCAGTCCCTGTTCAAACCTGCTTGCTCTTGCTGCCCCGTTGCTTGCTGTGCTCTGCCAGCTGCACGCTCTTGCATAATGGGTACCCATGGTCTGAGTCTCTGCCTGAGATGTTACAGAAACCATTTACGCTCTCTGAACAACAGTGCATCAAGGAGTGCAGGGAAACTTTTGTTATTATGTGTATTTACAATTTGTCTGCAAGGTTGGTCTTCATAGATGACTATTGAGGGCTTAGCTGGGCTGACCTTCCACCACAACTCGGTAAACTATCCCGTCGAGTTAGTTGCTGACTGACGACTTTTCTCACATTTAGAAGCTCCGTTTCATACAGATTTCACAGATGTTTCTTCCATTTTGCATGAAGTAAAAGTTTGGGGATTAAATACACTTATTTATTCTATGAAACAGCATGCTTCAGTGCATTTAAATGTCAAAAGACAAAAATAAAGTGAAGTGTAAAAATTAAAAATTGATGTCTCCATTTCTTAAGTACTAGAATTAAAAAAATGTTAAAAATCCAGTCATGCCATGAATTACAGTAAAGAACTTGAAACTACAGAGCTAGGAAATAGAATACTAACAGACCTTTGATTTGGGAAATATTTGTCCTGACGTGCCACTTGGCACACTCCAGTAAGGGAGGCAAAAAGTATGTAAGTTTATAGCACTCCATTAGCTATACAAGTCTTAGACCTGAGATTATAGCAATAAGCAGCTTCTAACAGTAAAACCTCAACAGGATTACAGTTCTTCTGTCTCTTAGTTACATCTTGAGTGCTTGCTTTACCTTCACTTTGGATCAGATAAGTAGGAAGCAAAAAAGAAGTGTTGGTGATTTCTGCCTCTAAAGTGGCAGAGCTGAGCTGCAGGTTCCCATTTCCTTCATGAAACAGGAGGAGAACAGGAGGAAAACTGAAAAGTAACTGTTGTGAGGGTCCTTCTGAGATCATGTATTTCTCTGGCTGTGGAGAAAAAAAAGTCCAGCTAACTTGAAAGATGGGGTCAAAGCTTTCCTGATTTGAACCAAACCTGGCCACCTTTAATGGAATCATCCTAACAGGGTTAGTTGGTATAAAAAAGAAAGTAATTCCCAGTTTGTCGGTCTTCACACTTCCAGAGGAGTTCTCGTGACTTAGGAGTTGTCTAGAAAAAATCTGTAAACCTAATTAGTTATGATAATCTTAAAAAACTTGTATTTTGGACAGCTTAGCTGACCCAGTTCTCCAGCCTTTGAGGTGAACTTGTCAAGAATATTCATCATTTCTATGAAACTTCAGGTCAGAAGTCTGAATTAAACTATGAAAAGGCAAGAATTCAGTTTTAATGTTGAAAGTCCCTCTCCCTTGCTGTTATTGGATGTCAGAATTGATAAGAAGACCAAGTGATTATGTATCATTTAATATCTTGTAGAGTAACTCTTTTTTTGAATCACAGACTGTAAAAATGTGTCGTCTTGTGTCGGGCTTTCCTCCTGGTCATTGTTTGAGGGCTAAACTCAATATGAAACCAATCTGGATTTTACCCACCACGAGTAAGTTAGTTTAACGTTCAAATGATCTCGTCCACCAGAATCCTTTGTCAGCATGGGGATATTGCAATCAATAATCTCTTTATTGCAGAAGTTCTTTAAAGGCACTTTTGCATAACAAAGCAAAAGCAAACAGCTAAAAATACTAGAGATTCTAACCAGGAAACACAAAATAATCTCAAAATTTACTCCACTGTACTATCATCTGACCATACATACTTTAGAAGAATTTTATTTTCTGTACTTTCATAAACCCCTTGCTTTTCTCTGCCAGATACTAATGAAAATGTCTACAAACATTTCCCTTAACAATACAATACTAAAATGTATTTGGTAAAAATACCTTGGTAATGTAAACAGAAACGCTATCCAAACTTGTGTCTTTTTAGACTGGATTTACTATTGATGGTGTAAGCTTTGTGCAAATCTGTGGATGAAGCTGTCTGGCCCTTGTCTGGATTTAACCGGCTTCAACAAAAGAGCTGAACACCTTTCTCACTGATAGAGAGCAGAAGCACTGATTGTTGCTAATAGAAGCAGACATAGCCTGCTGATGGCTGGATTTTAAGCAGCTTCACTTGAATTTTATAAATGAGTTTATTGTGATCATAGCATGTGAATTTTGACTTTTACCAATGGAGAACCTGACTCAAGTAACCTCACTAGTAACAGTGGAACTATTATTTATTAGAGTAGTGCCCAGTGACTCCCAACAAAGACCACTAAACAAATACACAGAGTAAAAAGCAAGCCCTATATCCAGAAGCCATAAAATTTAAAACAAGTAAGTCAGACAAATGAAGACGAAAAGGAAGTGTTCTTATTCCTTTTTACAGAGGGGGATTTAGAACAATAACAGATGAAAAGATTTGCCTACAATGACACAGTATGTCAATGGCAGAGAAGAAAAATGAATGAAGAATTTCTAAGTCTCTGTCTATTGTCCAAAGTATGGTGCTTCAAAGCTGATTTCAACACTTTATTTCTAAATCAAGATCCAGCTAAGGGTGGTCTCAAATAACTTTTTTAACTTATTTTCATTTCTAATAATCCTCACAATAGTTTATCCTACCTATACATGACCCATTCAGTATATTACATGATATATTTTGTAGAAAATACAGTCTAAAGGAGTTCTCATCCCATTTTGACACATGAACAAATATTCATCTATCATTATGAAGGCAGCAAAAGGAATATATACCTTTAATTCTTTAGACTTTCCTCTCTTCTCCAAAAAAGCTGGAGAAAGAATTGTGATTCAGGCTCTGTTCTTGCTCACACTGATATTCATCTTGAGGAACACCACTAAACTTGGTGGATTTAGACCCGTGTCTAAAGGTAAAGAAGAACCTGGCCTTTCTCTTCCTGAAGAATTCCTCTTTGGCTTTTACAGCTATACAGGACACAATGAAATGTGTGCATTTCAAAGAAGCCAATTACAGCATTATTTGAAAGATATATATATATATATATATGTTCATGATGCACTTAAAATCAATATGTCTTTAAGGGGGAGGAAATTGAAAAGCCTATAAATAAATATGGAGAAATATTCCAGTGGCCTTTCCCCTCTTCGTGTTTGCAGAGCTGTGCCAACATTCTAAATGTGTTTGCTCTTAGATTTTTTCCTTTGTATTTATTTTTTCTGCAAAACATAGTAAGTCTGTGTAGGGAAAAAAAAATCACTGCCTGGAGGTTTTGAGCTAGTGCATAGAAGCAAGAATCACTAAGAAATCTATGATCTTTAGCAGTGACATGACACAGCACTTTGGAAAAAGCATACCAGTGGCTCTGCTATTTACTTTTAAAATATTGGACCACTTCTGTTACTTTTACTTTAGTTTCTCTAAAACATAACTACTTTCTAGCCCATGGATCAGACCCTCAGTGTGAATTCCTTCAGATGATTGAACTTACTGGAGTTAGGTTGAGGATTTGAAAATTATTAGTGCACACAGCTATCTGTCACTGTGAAAGTGAAATGAAAAAGAATAATTTCCTTTCTAGCAAAGGAAAATATTATTAGTATTTCAAGCTATTTACATACAGTCATAACCTGGTGTAATGAGTGTGGAGATCACGTCATGCAGAGCTATAGGGCAGCAGATTTAGGAAGTGTGCCAACAGTCTAACTCCGCGGCATTTCTTAGGAAAATGAGACCCGATTGCATAGTCATGCTGCATGGGTGAGTGCATATGGGTGTAAGTGTGCGAGCGAGGATATGCAGACACATCCTTGCCTGAGTGTCCATCTGTCATTCCTTCCTCATATCTTTTGCATCTGTTGCCCCTCTCAACCAGGTTTGGTAGATGAAGGTTTGAAAGGTTTGAAAATCTTAAGGTTCCTACCATAGTAATGAAAACAGATGACTGAGGACAGGAGAAAGCCTCTTAGAGGAGGGTCTGCTACATAAACATACCCTTCATTAGTAACGTAAGACATTATACAGAAAAGAAATGGTCAGAATGCCTAAGCACAAGCAAAGCTCCAACTCAGGCTTGCTTGGGAGTAGCAAAATGCATGTGAGATTGAGGCTGGGGACAGTTAAATTGTACTTCTTGCCTTTCCTTTCTGTGATGAATATAGGGATGTTACCAAGAGTTTTTATTCCGTTCCTTTGAGCTGCTCAATGAATGATATGTATCTGTGTCTGAATTAGCAAATGAAGCAAGATGGTTTGATAGAAATATTAAAAGAATACCTAATCCACCTAAGCATATGAAACATCACTCTGATAATGACTGATGAATGGAGTTACTTATAAATAAGAGCATGATGGATGTGATATGATAACTGGTACTAGCCCAGGAATACTGGAGGTGAAGGTAGTGAAGGTTGTAACAGTCATGTTCATCAAATAATTCAGCACTGGATCCTGGTTCAGATTCAAAAGCCATTGGGAAATGCTTCATATACATTCTGCAACAATATTTTGTTTCCTGAAAATATAGCTATGAAATGAAACAGTGCTTTGCCAATCTGTGCTGCAGACTTTGAAGAGCCACAAGCAGTTTCAACATAGCCCTTCAAAAATATGGATGTTCCCATCCACAGTCAAACTAGAATGATGTTGTTCAAGATCATACACTCACTGTCAATTCATGGTGTTTACAAATAATACAGTACCTAAGAATCATGTGCCGTACTAGACTTCAATACTTTAGGTTGATATCTGCAACCTATATTAAAATAGGACAGATAACCAGATAGTAAACCTGTGGCTTCCCCAGCACTGGGAAAGCATGGAACTCCAGGCAGAGATCTAGGTAGGACTAAGTCTCAAGAAACAGTAAAGCATCTGTATTTATTTCGTACAGTGGAGAGGATAGGGGTTGCACCACCCAGCCATTTGGGACATCATTATATTCTTTATTCTACATTCAACAAAAAGGGGAGAGGTGGGAATTGTCTCTTGTTCCCTGCACTTCCCATGGGCATCGTAAATGTCTAATATTAGCAGTCTGTTCCTCCAAAGCTGCCAAGCCCTTTGCCTACCCTGAGAGGCTCTTTGAGTTCCCCCTGCACTTCATGATCCCTGGGCACACTGGAATGGAATTGAATTTGGGTAGAATTATACATTCTGTATGATAATCCCAATACAGTGTTTACAGACAAAGGGGCACGTGTTATCATTGATCTCTCTCACATCTGTCATTTTCATTCACTGGATTTGAACTTACGGTTCATAGGCAATAGGTGCCCTGTCGAGTGTTGCAATAATGAGTTGGGTTGTGCCTGCAAAATATTCAGGTGCAGCTGGGAACCCAAAGAGTAATATGAATTTAAACCAGCTGCAGCTAGACCAAAACCCCAAGACATGTGGTATTGCCAACTCCAGCCAAGGCAAGTGCCCACAAAATACAAGATTTGATCAATTTTTACAAGCTTTTAAAAAATAAATAAATAAATAAATAAAGAGTCTGTGGCTTCCCTCCCCCCAGCCTATTTTTTAAGCCTGTATGTTTTATTGTAAGCTTTTCTTTTCAGCCAGGAGGTCTACACATGAACTTTTAATGAAAGCCACTGTTCTCACATAAGAATCTAGAACTTTAAGAAATAAATCAAATATTATCTCACATTTAACAAGCCTTAAGAATTAGCACACTCTAAGACTGTTAAAAGCCTTAATTAAAATAAAGCCAAAGTGTAAAATGTTTTTACATAAAAGACAACACTTACTGTAAGCTAATTTTATAGTTACTTTCCAGTAGTGCAAGATTTTGAAACTGCCAATGCATGAGAACACTGATTTTTACTTGCAGGCAGAAGTATTTTAAAAGATCATTTAAGGAGCCCCAAATTCCGGTAATTTGCAGGGGAAAAAAAACCAAACATGTCTTTTCAGGGTGTTGAAATGTTATATCCAGTTGATCTGGAATTAAAAATTGATCCTTTGTCTTTGGAAACTCTTTAATTAAGTCAATATTAAACAAATTTGATTTACTTAAAAATAATTCAGACTGGGGAAAATTGGAATATAAACATGTATTATTTCCAAGGGAAAATACATGATGGGAATCTAGCTGGGAAGCTTTGTTTTACAAAATTTGAAACATACAGATCATTTTAATCACCTTATTGTCATAAGGGAAAAATTCCATAAGTTCTGTGATCAAAGCATGGTGCAGGACTGCCTGCATGTGTATTTAGCATAATTGAGGCTTAAGAATGTTCTTTAAAGAAAGAAAGGTCACCTTTCACTTTGAAATAGCATTAGATCACTGGGATCATATGTTAATGTCACTACAACTGTTAAAGCAAAAAGGATATTATTTACTGTACTCTTTTTGGAATTCTAAATATTTTTATAAGAATGGAGAACAGGAGCTTGGCTAGTGATTATTCAAAGAGCTAGCAACTCTGACTCACTCTTAAAAAAAAAAGCTGTTGACCCCTTACTTTTTTCTTTTATGTTTTCATGCTCGATGTTCCTTTTTTTGTTTGTTGATGGATGATAATGTCCTAACTGCTAGTATCCTTCTATTAAAAAGTGGTTTCCAATTTTCATTACAAAGAGCTTTTCATCCTAGAGAAATTATCTCTTTGATCTGTCCTGTTCTTTTGAGTTTTGATCCTCAAATTCTTGGAGGTCATACCTGAAATTATCCCATCTGTTCTAGCCCATACTAATATTAAAAATATCTGAACCTGTTCCCCATGATTTTTGTACTGGAGTAGCTTTAGCTATAGTGTCATGGGAGCTTCCCATTCAGAACATACACATGACATTCACAGAACTGACATTGATTAAATTAGCTTTGGATGAGAACCAAACACAAATCACAAATGTCCTGTGGGAACTGCAGATTCTGTTCCCTCAGGAGCTGAGCAGTACGGTGATACAAGTACAAACCAAATAACTGTAATTTTTATTTCTTTCAGAATATGAAAACAAAATAACCAGCTGGCAATCACATCACTGTTTTTCTGGACTGCCTAGCCTTGTAGGCAGGCATGTAGTTCATTTGTGCCTGCCTACCTTGCCCAAAAATTTCCTGGGAGCTTCAGTCACTATGCAATTTCAAAGTGCCTGCTTCATTGCTATGTGGCATCTAGCTTGTGCCTGTAGCTCTATAAAAATGCAAGTCTAAACTGAGCAGTGTAGGATTTATTCAGAGCCACCTGAACTCTCCTTAAGCCCCTGGAGAATTCTCCAAACATTAGTCACAGAGAACACCATGACTAGTTGTTTGATATAATACTGACAGTGATTCCATCCACTTATATTACCTAGTGTTATAATAACTGGAGAACCGATTACAGAGGTAAGAAACATCAGTTTTTAGTCTCATTCTCCTCAAAGCGTTGAACCCACCTTGAGATTTCAAGTCATGAGACATTGTGAGTGAGAGCACTCAGTATCTTTTTACTGAAGCTTAACCATCATGCACCCGGGCACATAACATGTTGGGGCAGATACTAAGAAAGCAAGAGGGAGCCTTATTTTATCATAGGGCTTAGGACAGTCTAGGTACAGAGAGGCAGAATGAAAATTCCAACCCCTGAAATGTATATATATTTTACACTGGACATGTATTGGCAAAAAAAAACAACCAACAAACAAAAACCCCAAATACCAAACCAAACCAAACAAACAAAAACCAACCAACCAACCAAACCCCTAAACACATTAATTTTTTTTTTTTTTTTTTTTTTTTGTAGGATTTTTTTTTTAGACCAGACAAGGCCTTGGACCAGTTCCCCACAAAGCTGCACGGGTACCAGTGCCAGTGCCCAGCCAGAGATGGGTGCAAGGCTAAGAACCAGAAGACAGTGGGACCACCTCTTCAGCAGCAGAGTGCTTTTAGGCCACACGAAAGCAACCGTATAACCCCAGTCTCTGTTGTATAGGGAATTTATGCTGTTATGATTTCCCCCTGCACTCTCACACCAATAAACCTTTCAGGGACATCTCCTAAATTGGTGCTACAAGTTCTAAATTAGCTGAACTGGACCCACTCATTACCTTATTGAGCTCTAACACAGATACCATGAGTTGTTTCCCATGCCATTCCTTTGAAGCACACTGTCTTTAAACATCATCTTCTCCGACAGTGCAGTGCCACATGGCTATCACCTTCAGACTTATTTACTATGTTTTAAAGTGTCAGCTACGTAAAAGGTGTGTATGTTATGGCATTCTGTAAAACTTGTTTATTTTTCTACGTCCTGCATTATTCTTAAGCCCCCTGTGTCCTCTAGTGTCTACCTAAGAGAATTGCACAAATTGGCAAACAGATACTTGTTTCCATTTTCTTATCTCAAAACGTTAAAAAAAACCAAAAAACTTTCCACCCTACAATTTTTTTCCTGTATTCTTTCTTATTCCTTTTTTTACTAAACATTATATTAATAGTGATCTTTTTATATTTATTCTTGTTAAGCACCAGCAGCATGTGTGGCAGCATTGCCAATTTTATTTATAATCTTCTTGCACACAAACATATGTCTATTGTCTAATTATCTGTGTGCTTGCTGGAGATTTTAGCAGCCAGCATGTACATTTTATTGTGAACGTTGATGACAGGTCTTGGTAGGCATAGTGTAGTATTTTCTTACATACTGCAACACATTCTCCTCTCACTTGGGCTTGCCAAATTGTCACTGAGGACAATAGGAGCTGCTTCTATTCATCTTAAAATAATATTTGGGTACAGACCACAGTACATTTTTACAGAATTTGGATTTTAGCCTACTGTGGAAAGCCAGTATGTGAGCACATAATTGACAACCATTTTATAATACAGATACATTAGGAACAAATTCGGATTCCCCATGTGACTTTATTTGGGGCCTTCTGAATTCTTGACTACATAATATTAAAGTGGGATCCAATTAATATAGTGTTAATCATTTCAAGTTGTAGAAACTATAAGCTAGCACAGCTAGGCTCCCACTCAAACCAGAAAAGTAAAGGTATTTCTAGAGGATGTCATTCTATAATACCTACCTAGGAAAACTTGGATGAATTACTCTACAGGAGTACCTTTCTCTCCACATGCGCTAGGATACTTGTCCAGCTTTTACATGGCTGCCTTTACCCAGATGATCCCATCCTTAATAACCTTTTAAAACAGGGGGAGTGCATAAGTAATTATTTTAAATGTAACAAACCAGTGAAACATGAATAGGTGTTTATTAGATTTGGATGCAATTTACTGCGCTAGACTAGTGAAGAACCATCCCACCTGGATTGAATAGAAGTATTTGTGTATCTGCAGAAGCTACTTCACACTGACTGAAGTATTCTGCATTTCTGAAAACATAGCTCTTGAGGGAAGGCGACACTCCCTGCCAACTTCACTTGATATCTCAGGAGCAATGCAGAGCTTTGCCGTCAAAGGGCTGACGAGCCGGTTGAGAGTTTATGGGCAAGGCTCAGAGGACAAGCTAATGCAGGTGATGGCATAGCAGGTATCTACCAGACACTGCCTGATCAAGAAGGGGAAGTCCACGAAGTCTTCTTTAGGCAACGGGAGGAGGAAGCCTTGTGATTCCTGGCCCCTGCACTCAGGGGAACCACCTGACATCTGCTAGAAGGGCAATATGGCTTGGGGCAAGCAACCCAGGAGACTTCTGGAGTGTGTTGACAATACTGGGTTGATGCTGGTGATCCACAGACCATCTAGAGAAGATGATCTGTTGGTTCTGTTACTAACAAACAAGGAAGAACTGGTTAGAAATGCAAAAATCAAGGATCTCATCTGCAACGACCATGAGACTGTGGACTTTAAAATCCCCAAATAAGTGAGCAAGTGATTGCTTAGGTATCTGCTTGGAAGGATCATAAGTGAGACTACCATGAAGAGCAAAGGGGCCCCAAGGAGCTGGCTGATTTTCTAGGGTGACCTCCTCAGAGTGCAAGAACTATCCGTGCTGATGCGCAGGAAATTGAGCAAGCATAGCAGAAGGCTAGTATGGATAACGGTCAACTGATCTCAAACACAAAACTGGGATAACTGGGTACTGGTCTCAAACACAAAAAGAAAGTATGCGGAAGGTGGAAATGGCAATGGGCTACCCAGGAGGAAAAGAGAGACACTGCCCAAGCATGCAGGGATGGATGCAGGAAAGCCAGTGCTCAGCTGGAGTTGAAACTACCGCAGGATGTGAAAGGTGACAAGAAAGGCTTCTGTAAGTAGATGGGATGTTTTCAGTTTCCGTGTTGAATATTAGATGCATGGAAAAAAGAAGTGAAAAATAGTTGTTATATCCTGCTCTGTGTCACAGACCTAGTCAATGAAATGGATCTGCTTTCTAATGAAAAAGTAGCTCTGTTATTTTACCAGATTGTTGGAATTTTTAAACGTAATGTTTGTTACAGTGAAGTTAGGTTATCTTTATATTTTAGAATTATACTTATGAACTAAAATTCAGATTCTTGATCTTAATTTTCTGAAGTACTCTGTAAATTGCAAAATGAAGATTACTGAAAAAACTATTGTTGATTTATTTATTATTATTTAATATCCTTCTCAGATTGTATTCTCAATTACATCAATAACGAGATTAAAACTTCTTAAACCATCACAGACATCAAGGTAACAGGTATCTGCCATTCTTAATGCAGATAAACATTTGAGTGGGATGAGAGACCTCATCACTGTGTTCCTTAGATTTTTGCTGGTGGCAGAACAAAAAATACAAGTTTGGAATTCAGATTCTGTTCCAAGCACGCCATTCCCATCTGAATTGACACATTTCTTTTATTTTAAGTTCTCTAAGTACAAAACTCAGCCTGTGGAAGGCACTTGAAATGGAAATTTTTTAGCCTAAATAAAAAGACGTTACCAAATTTATAAGCACCAGAAAATGGATTACTGAAATGGGAAGTTTTAGACAAAAAATAATTAATAATGCTACCACCTACACTTGTAATACCACACCTTCCTCAGTTTTCCTCAAGATATCCCAGGTCACCTCACTGCTCAGAGGGTAGAGAATGTTTTAGCTTTTTAAGCTTACTCCACCTAAACCACTGAAGCCATTTGATTAAATGAATGGGAAGAGCCATTCAGCAAGAATGAAAGATGTCTACTACAACACTTCTTGGAAAAGAGCTGACCAATATTTGTACAACTCAGTGAAATTTTTGGAGATTAAACCACACAACAGAAAAGGACAAAACAGAAAAGGACTGCAAGGAGAGGTAAAGGCCTAAAGAAGTATCAGCAAAGTTTTGTAAATGTTTTTTCTCAGCTGGACCTGATAAAGGGTTTCTTCTGTTTCGAAGTGCAGTATACTATACAGTACTGTTTACAACACTCAGAACAAATTGTTCTGAAGACTCAGGAAAGAGCTTACCAGGAAGTTTTATTAGCCAGCTAGTAAATGGCATAGTACTTCAGACTTCAACACACATAATTTTGTAGCATACTATCATATTCATAGCCATGAACAACAAACAAACATATTAAAGCCCAAATGTTAATATCCTAGTGATTACAATACATTGAGCCCACCCAAATTTTAGTGGAAGTAATATTGTTGACTGTTACAGGCACGGATCAGATAATTCTTGGACCACAGCAATGCTCTGGGTTCATAATTCATTTGGCCAAATATTATTCTTGCTGATGTCTCTACATAGCTGACCAGTTAGTGTGATCAAAAATATCTGAGAAAAGAAAAAGGGTGTGTTAAAAACAACAAAGAAAGTGTTGATACTCACTCATGACTGAATCAATCTGACTGCTAACCTGGCTCCTATGAATGACAGTGCAGAAGGATACAAAGGAGAATGATCAGGACATGTGCCTGAATACACAAGCTGAATTCTCTGCTCTGGTACAGGCTTGCTGTGTGACCTCCAGCAAGTCACTTGGGCCCACATCCACAGAAGTATCTTGAAATCTATTTCAAGTGGCACATAATTCAGTTTAGTGTTGCAGTGCCCTATGAATCCAAAAACAGTTGGACTTGATGATCTTCAAGGTCTTTTCCAACCTAAATGATTCTATGATTCTTGGTCTTAACCTCTTGAATGGGGATAACAGCTCTTTCCCATCTGACAAGAAGGTGTCAATGACAGTACCTTGAAGATCATGATACACACACAGATGTACCGCACTAGTGAGGATTACGTGAGTAGGAATAAGAAACATTTTCATTACTGAACTGGCCCACTCCATAGCCGGACTGTTTTTATTACTTACCTCTGTGGGAAGGTACCACATATGGAAGGGATAAAATAGGTTGTACTTTTAATTCTCTGAGTAAAAATGAACTTAATCTCATTTTAACCTCACAATTTTAGATATTATTAAAGATCCTTCACCTGCTTGATAGTACTCAACCTTCAGGATGTCTGTGGAGTGACCAACCAATTCTTGTTGTCATTATTCATATGATTTTGTTTTGATATTGAAAACTTTATTCCTTATTGCCCAATAATTTTTTTCATAGATATGTGGGGGGAGGGGTTTCATGACTTTCTATTTTTTTATTTAGCATTTTTTGATTTAGCATATTCATGGATGAGGTTCTGTACAAACAGAGGACAAAAGAGGTCTTTTATTCCACAGATTTTACATTCTCTTTAACTGTTTCCCATCTTTGCAATGTCGTTTGCTTTTACAAGTCACATCAAACATTTTGTTCAACAAACTTTGGACACCAGTATCTGTGATGATGCTTGAATATACCAGAGTTTGTTGGTAAACAGTGCTTGACTTAAAATTGATGGAAAGCTTTACAAAATTTTGGAGAGCGTGACAAAGCCAAGTGGCACTGAATTGATTTTTACCCCCAACAGAATATCAATATTTTGTGGATTTTAGCTGAAAAGTACTCTTACCTGTGTAATTAGCAGGCTGATAGTAATTGCAGTTAAGATCAAAACATTGTTTTCAAACCATGTGTTTAAATATTCTTCACACCCCTAAGCAAGTACAGATGAATAGATATCAAGAAAAATAATTTCAAATCTGGAATTCATATTGCATCTGTATAAGAACATACTTTTAAAATATATAGAACTTTCTGCATGTTATGATGGGTTCTGATATTTACTTGCCAGAAAGCAAATACATCAGTAATGTGTACTGCATAGAGTTAGCTATAACCTTTTAAAAATTATCTGAGCTAAACAGATAAACAGTAAATCTGATATTTTTGTATGGAAGTGTTCCAGAGCTTGTGACTTAATCAAAAGGGAATTTGCTTTTGTGTAAGTATAACTGAGAGATTACCTTACAAGTGAATGCTTAAAAGAATATTTTCAAGTTTTCACTTCTTCTCATGCATTATGCATCCTGAAATGGATGTGCATATTTTCCAGATTACAGTCTGTGCTTATTATATTGCTTTTAAAAATAAATTATAAACTATTACATAGCTTAAAATAGCTATAAATATAATAAAACATATAAATAAATACTTTCTACACTTTGAAGTGATCTTTTAATAATGACAAGGGTTTGTAGAAACAGGGAACAATTCCAAACTAATGAGCAAAGGAAGACAATACTAGATGTCATTTGACAACATCCTTTCTATTATTTACTGTCCTGCATTGTCAAGAAACAACGTTTGCCCATTGAATTTTTGTTCTCACTGTATAGCCCTATTAACACTGGAGGGTTTACAGAAGAGAATAATATGTATCACTTTGCTCCAGTTCAGGTGATGATATCTGATAGTCCTATGCAAACTGGTCCCTTGATAGCAAGACATGTAAATGAACTGGTCTTAGGAAACATATCTCATATTTCAACAGTTTGCTCATTCCTCTTATCCTGTAAAGTATTGTAGATCTCTGGAAACAGATAATACAAACAGGTAGAGACATTGCTGACATACTTACAAGTGGGAAATGTACTGTATTTTTATATACAGTCACTTTCCATTGTCATCATTGATTTGCACAGCATGGATTTCTGAATGCCAAGATGCTTACTACTTTTTAAACCACTACTAAATGTCCCTGTGATATTGATCAGGCACAACTCCTGCTTTTTTGAAGTATCCTTAATTTACAACTGCCTAAATGACTGACACCTAACAAGTAAAAACCAAGGCTTCAGAGTGACCAAAGACAAAACAATGAATACTATTAATACTTTGGCATTTGTAAGCCAAGTCTTAGTGGAAAACATGTTTTGTATATTTTTTTTTCCAAAGTACATTTAGTAGCAAAAGTTACATTCTTCAAGAAAGGATTTTTCTTACCATACCGTATGTTGAATTCCTTGGGACATCACAAAACCATTTCTTCAGACTGGATTTTGTGCATGAACATGGGATCTGAGTACTATTTTCCTTGTTTTTATTCCTTTCCCACTGTGTGACATTGTATCTTCCACAGCATTCCATCTAGGATAGAAATCCTGCAACTTGGTAACTCTAACACTTATACAGGCTGTCACACAGAGGAATTCTCACCCCAAGAAGTGCTAGCTGTTAGTTGATTAAATCATCTAGATAGTTACGCTCTGTATACAGTAGAGAGAGGTTTCTGCAGGGGATGATTCATGCTTGTGTATGTATCATTTCCCATGATATGAACTGGATAATACAGACTTAAGAACAATATGATCTTAAAATATACTTTCGAAAGGAACTTTCATTTAGTCTCTGAACTATTCTAGAACACATGTAAATAAAAAAAAAATAATACAAACCCAGATTAAAGTAGGGCATTTTGACTATAAGCCTTAAGCTTCCAAAGTAATTTCAATGTTGAAATTGTGTGAAAGCAATAAGCTATATTAAGGATGTGCTCACTGTGAAATACAACAAAAAGAAGAAAGAAAACTATATATTATTGGAAACAACATAAAGAATGTTGTTTCATAATAAATACAATAAATGGGGGCAGATTTTATAAAACATATTTAAATAAATAAAACCACAGACACTCTGTTTTAGTCTGATCTAGAAACTTAAATAGGGACTAGATTTTGAAAACTTTCAGTTACTCCTTTGTCAATTCTAATGTCATATTTGCAAAAATTCTAAACTCCTAGCAAGAGATCTTTAGAAAGTTTCCCTTTTCCAACTTGCGTTCTAGCAGCAATTGATCTCTTGTGAACACATAGCTCAGACTTGAAGCACAAAGCAAATACTGTGCCCTGTTCAAATGGATTATCAGCTAGCTCCTCCCTATAATCTATTTCAATACCAGTAACACAAAACCAAACTAAACCATCAAACAGCTTGGAGAATGGAATTCTTGTCATGCAGGAAATTCCAAGTTTCTCTTTTTGAATCAGGATGAAACTTCAGAAATATTTGAATTGTTTTGTGGGATGAAAAGTCTGTCATATTTGAGTTCAGAGGTGCTAAACAAAAGCATCTCATTTTGTGTTCTGGAGAGTCAATCCAAGAAATACTGCTTCTAAATTTTGAAAAATTAGGTAACTTAGCCAAAACTGTCCTTTCTCTGTAAAAGCTTTCAATGTCAACAAGTCTGTAAGTTCAGTTAAAAATATCACCAGCTTTAAGCCGTACAATAAATATTACAAAATATATATAAAAATACAGTTCTTCTCTAATACTCTTCATGATCTTAGGCTTTTTATTTTTCTCATGGCAGATGCCGATGATACTGTAAAGAGCTGGAAGCATGTTAACACAAGACTTGGGAATGGCAGTGTTTCATTCAAAAGTGTGATTACAGTTCACCTTGGCAGATCTGATACATTATCTGGCTTAGAAACCAACAGCAAAATATCCACAAGACTTTGAGATCTGCCACAATTTAAACATGCCCACCAGGGTAGGTGGTGGGTAGGTAGCTTTCCTGAAATCTGTGCTCCCACAACAGTTCAATAAAACTGAGCTCAAGTATACCAGCGCAGTCTAGCTGCACCATTGACATAATGGGGTCACCGTTAATCACTAGAGAAATCATGAATGCAATGAGAGAAGACCAGCTTTTCAAAGAACAGATTTTAAATATACATTACAAATGCATTTGTAATCTTGAGTCTAGACATACATGCTTCGTGAGTTATAGGGAATCATAAATTATCTTCAATGTTTGCCAAGACTATGTGACTCACCTCTGCAAGAAATCATATTAAGGGACTCACAGCTCATCTATAGAACCATATTAAACCGTATTAAACTGTTCAGCTGTAGTGTTTGTAATTAAAAGCTCATGATGAAGAATTAATTTGGAGGGTGGATAGTAGGCCACTGGTCAAAAACATTGCTAACAACTTCCAAATAATTGATCCCATACAAATGTTTTAAAGGACTTTTCTGAAAAAAGAAACAAATTACATCCTGCCAGGCCACAAAAAATTTTATGATTAATAATTAAGTATGTGTGCTGAAAGTATTGATTTGCAAGCTCATTTGAGGCTTTAAGCATTATTTCTGAGAGAGTCTCAGTGCAATACCTATTCAAATGCTCTCACAGCAGGAGCTCTGCTTTGACCTCACAACATCTCTGCTTGTCCACGGTTCAGGTCAGTCTTGAGACCTAAGCAGACCAAGTATTTTACAATATCTAGCACTGCCAAAGATATTAGGTAACCCACCATTTTTTTCAGCTGCAGTAAACTTCAGTGACCAGAACTGTCTGCTCCTACATACATTGACAAGTACTTCAAAAGCCTAATCTTATCCATAATACTCCATACAACAGCAAGGAATCTGCCCACCCACATCAGATATTAGCAGCGGATCTTGAAAAATTAATCCTTTACTAAAGGAGCTTTAAAGTAAGTTTTTTAAAGTAAGTTCTGATTGGTATACACATTTTTGTTTGATGCAGTATTTTTGGTGGTGATATTTTGTGGGGTTTTTTCCTTACGTTGTGCTGCACAGCATTCAGAATGTTCCACACAGGTGTCTGCTCAGCCAGACTCTCATTCCCATACTCAGAAATAACTTCATCAATTCTGTTGTTCCACTGATTGTGGACCTGTTCATAAATATTTATAGCAATTGATATATGCATATTGATAAGAGTGTGCACAGATATTTATTGATATTCAGGTTTCTTCAAGGGTTACTTCCAAGCTACAGCATTCTAATCAATTTGCCAAGTATGATCTAAGACATGTCATAGCCATTGCACTAAAGGGAAAGTTAAAAGCAAAAGGGGAAGATAATGAAGTGACCCAAATCACATACACAGCACAGGCAGATACAAGATGATTAGCCCAAATGGAGCCAGAAGAGCCAGGGAACATAGTTTAGATGCACCTGATCTGTCCTGAAATATTAAAACCGACCTCTCATACTCACTTTTAATAAGCACAGCACCACATAATAATAAGCACAAAACCAAAATTGATTCTACACCTACTGTGATACAAACTTGTGTGGG
This sequence comes from Astur gentilis, assembly GCF_929443795.1. NCBI lineage: Eukaryota > Metazoa > Chordata > Aves > Accipitriformes > Accipitridae > Astur > Astur gentilis. The sequence continues at coordinate 9,369,510 of NC_064913.1, forward strand.
CATCATGCAATCTGGCCAGGACATGTATTGCTTTGTGCTAGGGGAGTTAGTAGCTCATGTTGGCCCCAGATAAGGTATCTTTGCAAAGACTATTAAAATATACCTTCAACAGTAATTGAAGTGGACGAGCTGATCACAAAAAATGTGGTTATAGAGAATGTAGCAGGGAATACATGCATAGGAGATCTCCTAGGTCACTGAAAGGTTTAATTACAAAACAAGAAAAAAATGAGGCTTCACCAACTCATTCCCCTTGCTACAGCCATCCTAAAAACAAAATTCAAATGCTTGCACAGTGAATGATGATGTTACCATCATTTATTATACTTCAGCAACACTTAATTAAGGTTGAGATCAAGTGCAATTACAGTTGATATAAAATAAATTTAACTGCAATCTTTCAGCCAATTTTCCTAGCACAAATAGCTGACTCCAGAATGCTTCATTCCTGACAGTTCCAATCTTTCAATATGTAAAACCATTGTATAAAACAGGGAGGATTCCATCATTATAAATTAACATTTAAAGAAGAAATCTTGATGATACATATTCACTTTGATGGAGTAAAACTGATTTATTTGTGCTGTACCCTGCCTGAATAGCAGCAGGATTTGGAGAACTGTATGAACTTTATGAGACCAGTGTCCTGGGATGTTTTCTCGAACCATAGATTTTGCAATTATGGAATAGGGAAGCAGACGGACCAGTATGGATTCAGTACAAATCACCTTCCATATAATACTGTGAGGAATACTCAAGCTATTGGGAGTTGCTATATTTAGAAAAATAAATTACTGAATAAAGCTTCAAAGCAGTACAGTTACTAGTGACAACAGCTATGTTGGTATTTATTGTTGCTTCCTGTTGCTAAAAGCAAAGATACATATTCTTTATATTAGATCTCTACTTGGACCTAAAACACAGGCTCAAGCAATAAAATTAGTAATTCATTAGTATACTTTGCATGCCATGATACCAATGAATCCTACTCTACAATCAATTGCACAGCGTACTACTATTAACACCTGCTAGCAGACACAGGTTAGCATCTAATGCTTTCTCCTACCTCTGCTGATGTCCAGAAAAGAGGACTTTCTGGGTCATCCCTCAAGAAGGAATAAAGCTGTCCCTTACACTGTTGCTTCCACAGGAAGAGTATGTTTTGTTGCAGAGGAGAAACTGGAAATATATTTCCATGCACTCCCCTTTACAACTATTGAACCATGCTGGATTCCTCAAATTAAGTTTTCCATATCTTCTGCTATACCTCGTTGATATGTAGAGTAGTCAAGTTCAAACAAATGGTGATGCAGTATACAGTGAGGATTGTCTATTAGAATTTTTTTAATTGCAAGAAACTATTTTGAAATTATCAGCAGTCACACATAATTTACTTACATACCTCTTCTTTCTTCATGAATATCAGCACTGATACTGCCATCAGGGTAACAAACACCAGGATTTGAAAACTCATATACTGAAAAAAAACCCCCAAATTATGTCTAAACATAATATTGAACAAGTGAGCAATGCAATAAAAAATTCCAGAAGCTCATGTATAATCCTGGTTATAGCCCCCGGACTCCTCTCACTCTTGTGCCAATTGATATTAGTATTAGTAGGGCTTAACAAATGAATCAGTAGAATAGTTCTCTGCTTCAGCCTTCACATAGTCTAAAACAGATCATGCAAAAAGGGTGACAATAAACAAAAGACAAAGGAAAATATGTGATCAAAGGGATCATAAGAATGTATAGTTACAGTGTGGTTTTTCAGAAATCAAAGTGTTCTGCCCTTAAAAAGCAGGAATTGTATATAAATATGGAGTATCCAGGTAGGTCTACATAGGTAAGAGCTTTTTAATCATACTCTCCATGTCGATATTGTAGCCATACTGTAGCTACCTGTGCCTTCAACCTGCAATATTTTGGGGCAGGTTTTCTTTATTCCTTCAGCACATACTAAGCATGTGAGCACATACTGAGGGAGAGTTTCTCTGCATAATTTCAATACTAAATTAATTTTAAAATCTCAAAGTTAATAAATACAGTGGTTAAAATCTTTGCTGCATCAAACTGCCAGTATTTTGTCATTGAAAATATTCAGACAGTGATATGGAAGGATCTTCAGGTTTGTTCAGATTTCATTTGAGCCAGGACTTTATCTATCTGCTTTCTATCAGCAGATTTGTTAAGCACCGTATGTGGAAATCACAACATCAAGACAGGATCACAGTTTTCATGCACACAAAACTCCCTTTCATTTTACAAGAAAGTTGGAGTCTGATTTACACTTACTGTAACTAGTAGACATTTGTTTTCCATAACATTTCCAAGGAATCCCACGGCTGAAGTAAAAGTAATAACAGATCCAATTCCAAGTAATATACAAGAAATATATGCCACTAGCTGGTTCTTGCCTGAAGAAACTGTAACAGAGTGAATTCATACTGTCACTTCTCTTTTTTTTTTTTTTTTGAGACTTCGACTTACAAAACTTATACGAGAAAAACAATTAAATCTTTGCAATACCATTAGTGAAAGGATGGAAATAGCAGAATGATGAAAGCGTATTATTATTACTCATGCTATCTACAGCCACAGAAAGAAAAAGATGTATTTTCATAAATGCAGGGGATGGTAACAACAAATGAGATGGAAACAGAACATAGTTGAACAATGCGAACCACTCATAGTGAAATCAGAGGACAATTACAAGTTTACACATTTTTTTCTGTTTGCCAAAAATTAGTAGCACATGTACAAATCTTATGTGGACATAGATATTGTTCTCATTAAATCCATACTCAGATTCAGTGCTATCTTCCTTTGTGACTGGCTGCTTTCGCCTTTCCACTTTAACCATTTTTCCATAGATATGGAAAGTAGCAGGGGTTTTCATTACTTCCATCTCCAATGCTTCATTCCAAAATTACTGTATTGGATGGTTCCCATCCCATCAGCTGGTAACTGATGCTCCTTGGCATAGCCAAGGTAGACAACTCTTTAAGAGCACAGTTGTTGCTATGTGACCCAAAACTTACTTCTCTGTGAAATAATTTGATAGACACTCTGGGAAAAAAGAATATCTGTACGGAAAGGCTCAAGCTCCAACTTGTTTTCATTCCACCCAAATATCCACCTAAACGATCTACAATCTTGTCAAATGAAGGCCAAATGCAGTCTGGTAAATTATATAAAGAAAAGAGCAACAGAGCTGATTTATAGGCTAGTGATTCATCTATAAGCTATACACCAAGAGAAATATATAAATTGTATAAATTATAATCATATATAAATTGTAGATATACTGATATATATTTATTTGATAATCATACTGTCTATTGAGGGAATAAATACACAACAGAAAAAAGCCTACGCATTTCGATCCAATACTGCCACCTTGTGGGAAAAAATTCCATCACGCTTTCTGTTGATTTATCCTGCAATCATTTAAAACAAAAGAAAAACTATATTTTTACTCACATAACTCACTGAATAAATTGTTTCTGTCAAATAAAAGCCACAGGCCAAATGTCAAAAGCATAAGACCCAGAGCCTGGAAAAAAAGGAGGATTATTGTTTTAATTCAACACATTTCAAAAAAATTAATTTGAAGCTGCTAAATAAGAAAACAGAATTTTTACCAAGAAAATTCCATTGAAGACATTTAAGTAGTACTTCTGTATTAGTATCTTATCTCTTATTTTCATTCTTCTGTTTTCAGTTTTGAATCACAGCTGAAAATATAATCATATATTCAGTTCAATATGAAACAGATATAACTAAGCATACCAATTACAATGGGATTTATTTTCTTCAGATAATGTTTTATAAATTTAAACAGTCACCTGATAGATTGAAAAAAAAAATAATAGTAGCAACAGTAGAAGAAGCAAGATGGTGTCTGGTCTCAATTGCCTCTAATGTTATATTGTACAAAAGTATTTATTTTTTTATAATTTTTCTCTTAACTGTTACATTTGGAGGCAGCATGTATGTATGAAAATTTATATTGCAGAGACGGCAAGAGTTACATAGCCTGGCATACACTTGTCCTTATATTCTTCAATGCACTTTTACCAATTATTAAGGATAGCAGCTGAAACGAAGAGGGAGAACTATAGTAAAGATATAAGCCCTCCTTTGTCTACATGACCCGATTCGATTTTTGTTGAAAATAGCAGATACAGCCTAATGATTTCAGTGCGATCCAGCACACAGTTCTAGCAAAGCCATGAGAGCTATTAAATGGTGCAACCGTCTTGCAGCAAACTCCGGAGTACGCTTTACACTTTCGAACTGAACCTCCCAGTCACCACCACTTACTTTTTTCCTCTGTTTTTTTGTTGTGGAATGTAACAGGATGTGAAAGGTTGAATTCCTTTGAAATGAAACTAAATCAAGAAATGCACTTCTGTCATCAACAGCAGTTGGGTGCTTGGTCAATGGGAGGGCAAGCAGAGACCCTACCCATAGCAACTGCCCCTGAAATACATGTAAAGAGCGCATTAGAACCCAAGTACCAACTGTATTGCCCTTGCAAATACTTGCAAATGTTGACAGGACTGCAGTGAAGTCACACAGGCATTCACATCTTGAGCGTAGTTCAGCATATTTCAGCAGGAACCCCTAGCACTGTAAACTCTCTGATGCAGGACTTCTTTTTTTATGTATCATTATTATCATTATTGGATACCGTATCTTCTGGGCCTATCAAGATTTTTGCACAGAGAGTAAAACTCATACATTTGTCCCCCACCTCATGTTCCCTTTCACCTGTCTTGCCCCTTCTGTAAACATACTCCAGCATTTTGCTCTGCCCGACTTTGTGGTACAAGCTGAGGGGAGTCCCAGAGCAGCAGTGTTAGAAAATGGTTTCTGCAATAGCAGCCGACCGCAGTTGTCTTACGCTTCCCTTGTATAAAGCAGGCAGGCACACAAACATGCACAGACGTGTGAACATAACCAGCATAGGCATACCCTTCAGAAAGTATTTTCTAACGCAAAGAGATTTGTTTGAAAGGAATTGTTCTTGTCTTCTGTCAGAATTACTACAGATTGATTACAATGAGAAGTTATGTCTGCTGTTACTTGTAACACAGAAAAAAAATGACAAAGATGAAGCTTCTGCGGTCAAAAAATATCTTGCGTTAACTTATTTTACATACAAAACATATGTTACATATGTATCAAATTTGTTGATCAGAAGAAAAGATGCTGCAAACACAAGCTTTGCCTCCCCTGCCAAGATCCTCATTGCCTGGATTATAAAACTTCTGTTGCTGAATCACAGAATGAAGAAAGCTATAAGCTTCTCAAACCAGCTCCCCAGTGGATTCGGGTCAATAATGCACCATGTAAACTTACAGACTGTATTAGATAACTGGTTTTGCACTTCCCTTGAAGAAGATCCACTACTTTTAAGAGTAATTAAACTTCATCAGAATTTTCAAAACCAGAATGTATTAAAACATTGGCGAGATGCGTCGTTCTAGTAAAAACCCCTGAATGGCTGCATATTTCACTTGAAAACTGGCATCTGCAATAGTTCTGTTGTAATAACTATGCGGTTTCAATGCTTTATTTTGAGCCATAATAATAATAATAATAGTAATTCAGTTTATCTTATTTGTCTGAAAAATAGAAATATTATCTTTACAAAATGATGTAGGTTTTACATTACATTGCTACTTCACAAGAAAATCCTTACCAGCTCCGAATATTTCCATCCTACCTTAAAGAGCACAGTCCCCTAATGATATGTTTCTTCCTCTAGTACAACCTAACCACATCCTCACAACAGAGAGCTTTTCTTCTGTTGATCCCCCTGACTTCCTGGTGACGGGCCACGGGCCTCCAGAAACGCCTTTTTTAATTGGCGAAGTCGTTTGCAAAACGCTCGACGCGGTGCCCGTGGCCTTCAGTCACCCTGACAGCAGAGCAAGGGGCACGACAGGATGGGCACCGAGTGCGGATTGAAGACTTGACCGCATCGAAAATTTCACCGGTTATGTGATTCCGTAAAGCCCGAGATGTCGCAGGGTGGATTTCGAACGGATGAGTTTCCGTTGTTCTAAGATTTAAATGTCTTGCTCACCCGTCACACCTGTCAGAAAATGGTGGAGGGTTGCCCTTGAATCCGGTATTTTGCGGTTGACAACCAAAAGTCTCTCAGAAAGGTGCTCAGGGGGGAGAAACCCCTACAACCCTTGGCAGATCCTTCCCATTGCTCACAGAAATGCTCCTTTTCTATGTAAAACCTGTCTTTACCTTTCAGCTCTTATTTTTCTGTTATACCTGTCTTTGCACCTTGGCATTCCTAACCAGACTTTCGGGACAGATGCGTTCCCTATAGACACCATTACACACTAAAATGCTATTGTCCGCACCCGCCCTGCCCCGTATCGCTTTTGCCAGACTGAATCGTGTGAGTCTTTAATTCCCCGGCGGGACATTTTATCCAGCTCTCAAATAATTTGTACGCGCCTTTCTCCGACCTTTTTTATTTTTGAACTATTATTTTTAGTTCCCTGCCCGCAGCGCAGGCGGCAGGGCGTGCGGGTCCCCCCGTACCCCTCCTGCCCGATTAATTGCCGATTCCAGTTTCTTCTGGACACTAAACTCCAGTCCATGACTTAAAACAAAACAAAAATTTAAAAAAAAACACGAAAAAGAGGGCTGTCGGGTGTTCCGTCCCACGCTGACGACGGCGCCCTCCCGCGGGGGCCCGCCGCCCGCCCCACCGGCGCGAAACGCCAACTGCTGGCGAAGTTTGGATCCTCCCGCTTGCCTTCCGAGCCGCTGTTGCCCGTTGCCGTGGTGACGCCGCCGGTTTAACAGCGCGGCGGCGGGGGCTCTCGTCCTCCCCGCGGAGGGCCCGACGGGTGGCGGTTGGAGGCTGCGGGATTTCAGAGCGGAGGGGCCGGCGGACTCCGGAGGCGGCGGCGGCGGCGGGGGGGAGAGGCTCCGGTAGGAGCTTGGCTGAACGAGAAGTGAGTAGCTAGCCGGGGTGGATCGCGGAGCGCGGACGCCATGGGTGCCCTGAGGGGCGGACTACAGCTCCCAGCATGCAAAGGGGCGGCTCCGCCGTCTTTCCGGGAAGCGGCGGCGGGCTCCCCACCGCGAGGCCTTCTGGGAGGTGTAGTTTCTCTCAGTGAGGAACCGCTTCGCGGCTGAGATGCGCTCAGCCTGTCGCTTCTGCTCCAAGAGCCGGCGAGGGACGAGGAGCTGCTCGCTGCCTCTGAGGGAGCGGGTCTGGGCTGCCTCCCCTGTCCCCTAATTGGGGCTGAGGGGGAGGAGAGGGGCGCGAGTTGCGGAGGGCAGGGGGGACGGCGAGGGACCCCTTCCCCTCCTGCCCGGGTCCGTGTACAAGTCTTGTACTTCTGTGGGTTAGGCCATTTCTCACTGCTTTCTCGGTATCATTACAACTTTATCGAGTGCTTTCTGGATTCTTAGTCTTATTTTGTAATCCTTAATATGTTTGAAGCTTTTCTTTTTTTATTTTGCGGTTATTAGGGCTATAAAAAACCCTTGTGAGGCTTAGGTAGCACTGATACTGTCCACAAGGAGTAGAGAGCAGGCAGAGGGTTTTAATATTGAAATTTGGTAACAATTGCAAAATTTAGAGGGGTAGAATGGGGAGGGGGGGATGGTGTCTGTTATCATAAACTAATCTTTTTCTTATTTTCTCCTGTTGGTATGGAGTCAGGTGTTCAGAACAAACTTCTGATGTTCCATTTCATGTTTTAAGCCAATACATCTGAATAAATTTATGCTAAATGAGCACCCTGTTTATTAAGGTTCACGAGGTGCTGACAGTTAATATTCTCTTTGTGTAGATTTGAAAGCAGATAAGACACTGTGGAAAGCAGAATGTCAGAAGATATCGAAGGAATTGAAAAAGAAATAGAAATTGAATTAAGCAGAATCAGTGTTTCTTCCTTTGAAGCGGGTAATCCTGACACAGAGGTATCAGATGAAGCTTTGAGTGACAGTGAGACAGTAAGTATTCAGTGCTGCTGCTTCTATTTCTGCTTGAAAGTAGTATGGGCATTGGAAAGCCTATCTGATGAATGAACATTTTCCTGACATACCTAACCTGAGGATTTCTTCTGAAAAGTACTCTCAGTAGTATTGCTTCATGAAAAATGTGACCTCCAATCATAATAAGACAATAAAAGAGACGAGCATCAGCATTCTGCTTAAGTGAGAAAATCAGACTCATACGTAGGTAATGATTTGTTTTAGAATCCTATGAAGCTGGAAGATTTTATTAAACCTAGTGAGGTAGATTAAATCTGGATGAATAAGCCAATGATTCTTCATTTAAATCTGTATTTAAATCTTACAAGAGATTGTCTTATGTTTGAAGACTTCCTAATAATTAATTTCATATAAATTGGTGCTTCATCTCCTCTGTTTTTGGATGACTTCTTATTTTGGGGAAAGATTTTCCTCTGAAATCCAATCAGTTATTTGGGTCCTTTTCAGTTATTTTAATCTTTCAGACTCGTAGCAAAAGGATCGGTCTACAGGATATTAAGGTAGATGACATTTGTCATATGTGACCATAAATCATATGTCTGATATGACATAAAGATAGGCAAAGGCATCAGTGACAATTTTTTATGCACTTACATGCTGAATGCCAGCAATGTTTACTGCAATTTACACATCTGAGAGAAGGCAGTCCATTTTCCCAAATCCTTGCATTAAAGACAGTCTTTAGAATAGAAAGTTGAAGCATTTGATTTACATGCATACTTTAAACATTAGTAAATTTGAAATTAATTTATTTTTTAAAGAGTCTGAACATATTTAAGAAAAAGATCATGTGCATCATAGCTATTCGTTAGTTTTTGTCTTAACCTTTTACTTAATTTCATGGTCCAACACATAAAGAAAATGTTAATTGAAACATGTTTCTGAAGATAGTGGAAGATCAGTTACTAAAATGTGTTCCAATCAAAATTTAATTAGAATGTAGTTAAAAATAACTATTAATTGTTCAGTGGGTGATAAGGCAATAGGAAGAGTGTAGGAATTGGGAACAATTTTGGTACCAATTGCTACTAAATCTCCATCAGTGCTTTATAGGTGAAGCCAACACGAGTCTTTATTCTTGCATGTCAAGTATTTGCCTCTGGTCATGGCTGTGAGATGAAAACGTAGAATTTATGTCAAATGTTGTGTTTTTCTAGATTTCAGATGACTTGCCAGAGTCAGTTCTCTCCTATTTAAACTTTATAAAGAGCAGAAATCAAGATGCTGAAAAGCTTATACTACATGACTTAGAAGATGAAGAAACTACAAGTAAGCAGGGGTCACAGTTACAATATTTATGCACCTCATATTGCCAGTGGAAGTTAGACTAACAATCATCAGTAAAACAATGCAAACTTTTAAGTAGAGCAAGCAGTGAAACCTATTGCATCAACTTCTGACAGCATGCTGAAAATCTTTAGGAATAAAACCATGCAATGCTGTCTTCTAGAATTAACATCTGAGTATGAATTGAATTTTTCTAAAAAGTCATCTGATGCGAAACCATAGATAGATCAAGGCAAGTTGCAGGATCATTCTCTGAAACAAGACCTGGGCCAGACTCTTCATAACAATATAAAATGAAGTCCCTGGGAGCTGGAGTTAGATACAGTTAGATACAGTTGAACCCCACAGGATATGTTTAAAGTCTGTCTTTAGCAGAGACTAGCTAAAAAGCTAGCATTAAATGAAATTACCTTGTAATTGGGAACAATATTGCTGTGTCAGCTGTGTGAATGAAGCCAAGCTCATCGTTTACATGCCAGAGAATTGGCATTGTCTGTTCCATTCTAGTTTTTCACATCATCTTGGGTTTCACACACATTTAGTGTAACCGTCTTTGTGAACAAAAGTTCAGTATTATCTATACAGTTTGACATTCGAGGAAGGTTTCATCTTATCCTTTTATTTTGCAATGGACATTTACTTTTTTTCATTATTTTTTGTAGTTCTTTGGCAGTTTTTGACCTATGTGATAAAAGTTCTACTGTGTTTTTCTACACAGAAAATGTTCTGCTGTGTTTTATGCTGTGGAGTTCTCTTTCATATTTGGTGTCACTGGATTCTTACAATATCATTGTGTGTATTCCAGTTACACATACTTGCTGCTTTTAATGTAGATAAATGATTCCTATAGATTTGAGTAAAATTGGGTGGGGTAAGAGTTTTAAAGGAAGAAAATGCTTTATTTTAGTTTGACAAAATATAGTAGCTAAGCAGTATAGAGCAGAACTGAGTACTGGTAAGGGATTTTCTCTCTGTGTACTAAATTACATATTTATTTCTTCTTTAGGTAACATTTATGGAGTAGTTTCTTGCCATGCTTCAGATTACTTGGCAGAATTGGCTTCTGAATATAATGAAGATCCAGAACAATTTAAAAAAAGGGTATTCTCTATTTAAACAATATTTATAGTGAACAAAATTCAATGAAGTAATCTAGATAGCTTACACTTGCCTTGTTGGCCTCCTAAGGAGACCTATAGATGTGTTCACTTTTGTTTCTGTCAGACTATCCATAAGTTATTAAGATGTGCTGTTCTTTAGAACTGGGACATCAGTTGTAATACACCATGTGTATAAGTTTTAAAATTTTGAATAAATTCTCCGTTTCAGTAGTTGAGATGCTGAGCACAAAAATCAAAATTAAACAAAACCAAATAATCCTTTTTTGTTAATTATTTGCAGAATATTATCTCAATAGAATGATAACACTTTTAAACCTCTCTAATCTTACGCTTTTTATGACGATCAGGAGGATGTGCTACTGTTAATCTTGCTCCTAATATATTCCATTATTTTATAGAAAATGTAAACATAATAATTGCTGTAACTTTCAAAGACAAATCAAGAGTTATGAACCTGGGTTCACAGGATTTGACAGAATAACTTGCTGAAGTTTGTAGAAAAACGTAAACCTATATTTAATTTAATCACTTTTAATTTGTCACCTGGCTTTTATTAGTGAGCACTTTTGCAAACATGATTTTTTGTTAGCAGAAGACCATTGTTTAGAACAGCACAATTACTTTATGTGACTTCAGCTGCATTACAAATATTAATATATGCCCCAAGCATGTGATGAACAGATGATAAATGAGCTGGAATATATTACTTCTTGCCAATAAAGAACAATGAAAGAAATACAGCAATCTTCATGCCCATAGCATTATTTTTAAATAGACTTCTTAAAAACTTACTTTGTAACTAGTTCTTCCCCTATGTGCATAATAGTATTAATGCATAAATATAGTGCTTAGTTCCACAGTAAAACAAATCCTAAATGCAAAACATCTATTTTTCCAAGTCAAAATGTAAAATATGTTAAAAAAACCCACAAAGAAATATTATGTATTTTGGGAAATACTCCAATATTTATTACTCTAGAAGACAATATTTTGACTGATATCTTTGCATTATTCAATGTCTAAGGATTCCAGTCAGTAAGTTTCATATTATTGTACTTGTCATGTGATGAAAAGCTTATCCTTGTTCTAGAAGATTTTTTAAAATGTTCTGCTTTTAAATTTTGTTTCTTGTTTTTTAATGACAATATTAAACTATATTAGGTACTACTTGAAATTGAAAATGAAGACTTGCAGATTGCTACAACACCTAGTTATAATTGTCAGTCGACTAGTGATGAAGTGGTCACCGATGACCATTTTGTTACAGGTAAGCAAATGCATTAGTCATTTGGTTGAGTTGATCTTTAGCATCATTTCACTGTTTTCTGCTTTTCTGTTTTCATGAGTATCATGACATTCTTTGTGAAAAATTACATGTTACAGTATGCAATAGATTTTGACACTTCATGAATTGGACATGAGCAAATGCCTGTGCTTTTATCCCATTTCAAGATCACAAAATTATCCTGGTCTTTAATGTCTTAATAGAAAATTGTTTCAAAAAATACTACCCAAAAATCATTTAAATTATTACGAATACAAATGGAAGCCAGATTGGAGGCACTAAGCAGGTTGTACTTTGGCCACTTTTATCTTTTTTATGGTCACATTGGCTGGGAATGTTTCTCTTCACTGTGGCCTTTGCATGTTTTGGGGTGGAGTGCATCAGTTATAAAACCCCTGCTGATAGCCACAGAAGACATTCATCCTGAAGCCAAAGTGTAATCCTGAAATACACGTTGGTAGAATAAGCATGGTTGTGGCAGAGTCAGTAAGTGTGCATCATGATAATAACATTTCTGATAGAAAAGACTTGCACTGTAGTTCTCATTTCCTTGGGGATATATATTGCTGGCTGTATCAGCACAGAATCCTTTTCTTGTCAGTACTTTAAGACTGTTTAATATTGCCCAATGCTTATTAGGAAATTAAATAAAAGGTTTGCTTGGTTGATTACAAATTTGTAGCTGATGTTGAAATGAGTGTAAAGCTTACTCATCATGAAGTAGAAGAGAAGTGTAGACAAGAATTTGAGCAGTGGGAAAAAAGACAAAAGGAGCTTGAAGATGAGAAGAGGAAAAAGTGGGAAGCTGAGAAGGAAGCACAGGAAAAACAAAATGAAGAGGAGCATGCAAGAAGGGTGCAGCGCCTGGAGGAATTTGAGGCTGAAAGAACAAAGTTAGAGCTTCTTCATAAGGTAATTAATGATATTGAAGTCAATCTGTTCCCATCTAGACTATCTGAATTCAAGATCTAATGTGAAAAAGAGAGTACTATCCCAAACTGTATGACTGTCCTAAACTCTTGTCTACTTGTGGTATCAAAATGAGATGTAAGACATATTTAAGTATGATCCACTGGGTTTTATGCATTTACTGCTTTGATCAACAGTGAATGAATTTGCTATGCTAAATGTTAAATTATTCTCTAGGCTTTGCCCTTGCTAAGTTTTTATATTATGACACCAGCCAAAGTACTGGAAATTAGAGTTGTGCTAAATCTCTCACAAATGAAAAATGGTCACTGTGCCTTAACAGAAAATACTTACTTACTTTGGACCTCACACCCCAATTTCACATTAGATGAAAAATCATAGGTGAAGTAACCTGGACCAAAATAATTCAGTTCAGAAATGCTGGTGCTGTGCTTCATCTAGGTAGAAGTTACGATGCACCCTTTTCTTGTCTGTATCTGGGAAACTGAGTCAGGCTTCATCTACTGAGTTCTGCCACAACAGAACATGACTCCACATGTTGACTGGTTGTGTTCTCAGAGTATTTAGTCATGGTTTGCTATAGTGTGTGCTGCATACTGCAGGGAAACATTTGAAAGCTCTCCACAAAAGAGCATAAGAATGTGAGGAAACATAACCCTCGGACATTATACTTGTGGGGCCACAATATTTTATTATTTAACCTAAATATTTGTGTTTTGAGAGATGCATTAACATTGCATTTTCAGTTAACTGATTTGTAGCTTTCTGAGGAGGTGGGCATCTTGCTCCCAGCGAGGTAATTCAAGTCACCAAAATTAAGGAAGGGCTTAGTGAGTGAAAAGACCTCTGATCTCTGAAGGCCAGTTCAGTGTCTGATATAGCTACCTTTTCAACAGGCCACAAAATTGATTAGGCTTCCTCTGCTCTTTGATGTCACGAATCATTTTTGGATGTAGAATGGCTTGCTTTCTCTAGGCAAGGTGGGGCATGTCCCCATTTAGACACTGTGGTAGTGCTGTCGCTAGTGCACTCTTTTTGGAGGTGAGAGATGGAGACTAACTTCCCCAGTCCAGAAGGATCTAGCTATCTAGTCTCCTATTGTCTGAATAGCGTGCTTCTGAGCATGAGTGCAAAAGAGTGCTTAGGCACCTGGGAGACTGTATGCTCCAAGTAGTTCCTTCATATTCTCCTGTATATCTGATCTGGCTGATACTGATTTATCTTGGTTCCACCAGGAGTTATGTGGTTCTGGATCATCCCCTGTTTTTTAGGTACTTACTGTCTGCTAATTGTCAGTCAGATGTAATTCCAGGTAATTTGGATTTTTTTTTTTCTGATTGAGAATATGTTGGGCAAGGAGGGAAATACTATTTATTTGCAAATATTGAGAAAATAGACTTGAACTTTTATTTTCCATTGAGAAACAATTTAAGTGAAAAAATATTCTTTAGCTTTACTGAACAAAATTCCTGTTTGAAGGATTTTAAGATTATCAGTAACATAGCAATGCAATTAAAGAGGGACTGTTCGTGCTACTTTCAGAGTGTTTGTTTCTGTTATGTTTCTGTTGTCTACCTGTACTTCGAATGGTTGTTTCATAAGTCTAGTTTTCATCTTCAATAGTACTACAGAATTTGGAGAGGAATGTGGCAGTCATTTGGGTCAGTAACAAGATGCTGACTCTCTGAAGGTATGCATCTTTCAGTACACGACCAAATCTGCATTACCAATGCAAGTGTCCACTTGTTTATTTTGATCCTCACACAGGTGAGCTTCTCATTTGGATTCAGGCATTGGCAAAAGTGGACTGCTGGAAAGTCAAGAGGATGGGGGAGGTTGGAGAGAGCATGTTTTGTGATGTTCCAGGTTTTGTACAATATTGACTTAGGTTAATTTGTTGTGCAGAAACACCAAACTGCAATAGAAGATCAGTTACAGAAAGAAAAGAAAGCTTGGAGAGACAAAATGATGCAACATGAGGTAAGGTTGTACGGTGAGGTTTTGTCAAAAGACTGTGAGGTTACTATCATATATTTGAGAGTAAATGTTATTCTGGAACAGTTAATACACCAGATTCTGTTTATTAATGATAAATATGCGTCAAGGCCCGCCCTATTTTAAAAGTGGTTGAAGTCTGTCTTAATTGTTTTGGCCTAGGAATTGATCATGAAGCTGCAGTTGCAAATGGAAGAGGAGAAAAAGGCCTTGGAAGAGCAGAAGGCAAAAGAAAGACAACACCTGGCAGAACAACAGAATACAGCAGCTGTGAAAATCCAAGCTAGATTTAGGTCATTTTTAGTCCATAAAAAATATGGTCCCATCTTAAAAGAATGGAAAGATGAAATAAAAAAGAAGCGGAAAATACTAGAAGAAATAGAGAGAGAAATGAAAGAAAAAGAGGAAAAAATGAAGAGGCGAGTGGAAGAAAATAGGCAAAAGAAAGAAAAGGAAAAAAAGATACAAGAAGAACTTGAAAGACAGGAATATTTGGAACAGGTGAGGAGGCGTGAGGAATATGAGAAAAAGAAAGAAGGCCTGAGACTTGAAAGAGAAAAACAGCTGGAAATAAGAAGAGAAGAACAAAGAAAACTAGGAGAAAAAAAAGCAAAAGCTGTAATGAGTGAAAGTGGAGAAAACAACAAAGAATACATAAAAAAGGATAAGCAGACAGAAAATACAAAAGTCATAAGAGAACAGAAGAAGGAACTAAATAAGCAAAGAGAGGAACAAAAAGAAAAACAGACTGAAATGATGGATGAAACAAATAATTGGATAATTCCACCAGAAAGAAATTTGACACCAACACCAAACATGCTAGGCTCTGAGAAGAAGGAATACTCTTCTCAAGTAAATAATGAGAACATACACATGAATTCAGTAGTACGTGTAGAAGAAAATTACTCACAAACTAGAGATCTTAATAAAGCTCCAAATAGTCATACTTCAAAGGATGAATCTGTTAATTTTGGAGCTAATGACATGGTAGAAAATAAGGCAAACAATATATGCAGCAGTCCACTAAATGTCCAGCCAAATGCTAGTAGTAAAGAAGTCACAGATCAATTTTCTCAGTCTGAAACAATGAAGAAAATTGTGTTTCTAATGAAAGATGCTAATGAGGAAGGCAGAGAAACCTGGGAGAACCAGAGAATCCAAGATACAGCTGAGTGTTCCAGTAGCCTAATTCTTCCTGATGATATTGAAAAGAAGAGAATAAACTGGATGAACACATGTAAATCTTGGTCTAAAATATATGAAGAAAACCATAGAAAGCAAGCAACTGTAAAAAAACGACCAAGGAAAAGTTCAGTTTGCAAGATGCCTCCATTAAGTACACAAAAGATAATTCATAGTGGCCCTTGGAGTACTTTGCAGCAGGTAACTATACAGAAGATTTAGAATGAAATGGGAAGCCATACCATCACTTTTTTTTTTTCTTTTTTTGGGTATGTTGGCAGAATGCTGTTTTGGAAGAGGAGGAGATATCGTTGAGCAGGATCTAGATCTCAGTGAGGGTTCCTCTGCACAAGTTCAGAATAAGGGCAATGAGAATGACTTTTGAATTCCCGTGAGCATTGTGGAACAGACTGGTGTGGTATTAGTCTTCAGATAATTGACAGTATCTTAAGTCTGTAAAAGGCAGGAGCTTCTAGCTCCTATTTTCTGCTAAATTAATATGGTTTTGCCTTTGTATGAGGGTCCATGTTTCAGCTCCTGCTCATCTAGCCCCTTCAGAGTTTTGAGAAGACTAGTCTCTTCCAGAAGCAAGATATTGCTGATCAGCTTATAGATGGTGTTTTGCCATAAAGAACATCTCTTGGTTCCCAGGACTTGCTTTTCTTACCACTTCCTAACTTATCGCTGTATGCTTGCTCTGTGCTCTTGTTTTGGTATCCTCTCTGAGATGACATACTTGACTACATACACTTTTTAGTCTGAATTATTTTTGTCTGTTCTTGTGCACTTACTCATTCTTTATGATAGTGTGATGGGAAACAATTCACACTATTAATTGCTTTGCTTAGTGTTTATCTTTCATCCGTTCAAATTCAATGTCATTAGCAAAGCATCGGGTTTATTTATTTTAAGGTCGATGTTAAAATCAAACAGACTGTTTTCATAATAACTTCTCCCATTTAACAGAGCAAACCCATCATTGCCATCCTTTTATATATGAAAGGATTAACATTAGTTGCTTGCATTTTCTAAAGTGTTAGTATAATGTAACTTTGGTCTCTCTTACTTTTTAAAGAAAATAACCATAATGTGACATTGTACAATGAATGTTCAATATACAAACAATTGATTTTATTTATCAATAAATGAATGTAGGTCACAACACTTACACTCGAAGACTTGCCAGCTTGTAGCCTCTCAACGTTATCCGAGTGTTCAAATCTTCAGGTTTTGACTCTGAGGCGCTGTGGACTAGTTTCACTGGAGGGACTAAGTAACTGCAAAGACCTGAAGTATATCAATGTGGAGGTACTAAGCATATCTGACTCTTTATTATAACCTGGGGAGAACTGCCAGTTTTGCTGCTTAGGTGGTTATGCAGTTGTGCCCACCTGAATATATAACTTTTAGTGCCTTAAGAACATAGGAATATCAACAAAATACTCCCATATGTGAACAAAGTTATACCAGCAGATTTGCATTGCATATAACAATTTCCATTGTACTAAAGCAACATCCTGCAAATTAATCAAGCTATACTAAGAAAAGTGCATGATAGTATCAGTCTAGGATTAGCGTTGGTATGGCATGGTGATAGATCTTCGTTACCTCAGTCTTTCTGATTCATGAGTGGGCAGATGCTGTTTACCATAACAGGTGCTCAGCTTAAGCAGGAATAGGTAGAAGGAAGAGGCCTTTGCTGTACACACCTTGAACATTAATTAAAATTACTCGCATATATGCTCAAGGAACAGTATAGTGAGTTACACTGGAGGCATAATGTCTAGGTACTTGCTACTGCACAGTGTCTTACATGGCCTTGTAAGTTTAATGACTAAAGAAAACGTTTTGCTCTGTGATGCATCTTAGTTCCAGAACTTGATTTACATGAAACAGCTCTGTTCACATTTTTTATTTCATGTGTTTTAACAACACCAATTCACAAGAAAGTTAATGTGCCTTTATTATTCGTAGAAATCTTGAATGTTTCTGCTGGCCCAGTAACTGGTATTCTTTCCAAAGTATGGAGCTTTTGTTGGTTTTGGTATTTTTAATTAAATGTGGAGAAGAGAGCTGGTAATAACTATAGTTAAAGGAGTGTTGTCTGTCTGGTAATTAGAACTTTGCAATAGGGCAGGTTCAAATACCTGTGTCCTTTTCTCAGTTTTCTTATCTATTCAGAATGTAATTTCTGGGATTTGATAATTTTGGGTACCTCAAAATACAAGAGCAAAGTATTAGTATAAGGTCATAATATATATCTAAGTTGCCAGTCTTACTAAGATTGGTATTTATATATAATTTTTTTTAGATCAAATACTGTCTCTTACAGAACAGTTTTGGTTTTGTGTTTTGTTTTTGTTTTTATTTTAAAATGTTAGATTTTAAATAATATACAGGATTGCCTCACTGGGATATGTGAGGATAATTTAGTTAAGGACAAGGCTCTTAGATATAATTTTAAGTATGCTTTATTAGTAACTTAATAATTATATATATTGTTAATAGTAATACTTTATACTTTTGCTGTGCCAGCTAATGTGGCTAACCTTAATGAAGAAACAGCCTCTCTTGTGACAGCTGAAACAGTCCAATATTGTTTCATGGGTATTTCTCACATAGCTAAAGCAGCTGCCTCTATTTCTGTTGGGCATTAATTTCTGCTTGATATTGCCCCTCATTTCTGTTCATACAAAATCTAATATTTAAGCTATCAGTTCTTTGCTTTAACTTACTGATGCAACTGAAGGGGCTGTCCAAGGACAGGAGTGAGTGTTACGGCTTCCAAAGGAAACCTCTACATATCTCTGCCTGCAGCTGAAGGTAGCACCTCAATTTAGTCAGCATGTTAATTCTGGTATAAAAATTAGGCTCTTTGCCTTAATCACTTTGTTACAAAGGCAGGGAATTTAAGTTTTGTTTGTTTGAGCATCTGCAGGTGAAAACCAGAAGAAAACAGCAAGGGCAGCAAATAGTGAAATAAAAATCCAAGGAAGCATTACTAAAATGGCCTGAGGAGGGGGATGTTAAAAGAGCAAGATCTCTTGGGGGAAGAACATTAGCTGAAAACAGTCTTAATATTTGTGACCAAAACACCTCTAAATGCAGATTTTCACTACTAGTAAATAGGGTTCCAGCAAAGTCATAGCTGTCTTAATTAGTGTCTAGTAAATTTGATGGTTTCTGTGCAGTTCTTAGTTCAGTCTCCCAGGATTTGGGAAGCTAGGAAAGCGTATATGGAAAAGACCACTCTGTCCTTAAATTATCCTTATGCTTTTTGTTTCAACTTATGCACATTTTCAGAGCCAGAATGAAGTTCAAGATGTATTTTTGTTCTATCGCAGCAGGACACAAAAGTCAGTTTCTGTGACTCAGCAATTTATTTTCCTAATGGAAAAAAAATAAGAGATGCCCTTACTCCTAGCTAGAAGTCTAGGATGAAAAAAAAGCAATGATGACAATCTACCATATTTTTACACTTAATTCTGCTATTTCACTTTACATGCTATTTAATATTCTCATTTTCCTTTATTACAGGAAAACAACATTCAGATGATTGACTGTGAAAATCTACAAAATCTCTGTATTCTGATTCTGAATAAGAACCATCTTTCATCAGTTTGTGGCTTAGATGGCTGCATAAATCTGCAAAATCTTGAACTTTCCTACAACAGAATCACTCGAATTGGTAAGAAAATTAATGAAAAATTATTCTGATTTGTATAACAATATTTGTGCTGTTTGTATTCAGAATTTTACTTCCCTTGCATTCAGGGCCAGCCAGCTGCTAAGCCCAAGGAGAATGAGGAAGCAGGCTTAGAACAGACCTGCATTTTAAAAGATACTCTACTTCACATTTATTTGTAGTATGGCATAGCTGCTGCCATATATTCCATCTGCCAGGTCATATAACTATTGTCAGCCAAAAAGAACTAAAAATCTTTCTAGAAGGGCCGCTAATATTACCTGCACAAACTCAATTGGGATATGTGAGTAGCCTGAGTTCAGTTTATCTACAGAAACAAAATTAATATAAAGCCTAACCTCACAATTGCAGAGAATTCCAGTGTGTTCCTGACTGACACAGTAGGTAGTTACACAGAAATTGTATTTTCTGTCTGAGTCTATGGCCTCTCTTTCTACTGAAATGCTGCCCGTTCTGGCTCCAAGCTATTGTTCTGTATTTCCCTCCCACTTTGCCTTTTCATTGCTACTCATTGCCCCAAAGCTGGAAAAAAACCCGAGTCTAAGTAGGCACAGCAGGTGTGCCAACCCCTATTATATTTACAAAGGCAGTTGTATTTGTCAGGTCCAACAATTGGCAGGCAACAGGTGTACCTTTAGCATGCAGTCAACCAGTTAGAATTTACATGCACCCAGACCACTCAATACGTGAAATCTTTCTGCCAGAAGACAGATGTTTTCTGTTGGCCAGCCAGGAATTTTTCATGTAGTGAACAAGTGTTTGCCTCTCTGCTTGAATTGCTGCTGGGACTGTAAAGTGCCTAAGGGGAAGATACTGTGTGTCAGCTTCTGGCAAGCCAAAAATACTGCATTGTGAGCCTTGTGTTATGTAGATTTGGCATAGATGTAATCAGGATCCAGGGCATTTTCTGCTGACAAAAGGTCAGGAAAGTGTAGTGCAGTGAAAATAACTAAGAGCTTTGCTGTATGTAAGTGGAGAAGCCAGTTTTTTGTTTTTAGAATGATGTATGGAGGGAAGACCATTAGTGATCCCTCAAAAGCAACATTAACAGCTGAGAAAAGGTAGTAGTAAATTGCCAGATCATTACTTGAAAGGGAGTTCTCAAGGCTTGAAAGTAGCAAATTTCCTTCAAGAAGGCAGCACAGCAGACAGAACAGAACTGGATTTAACAGCCTCTCTATGCTCCAGGGACTTGGGTTTTGGTGCATGACATACTGTGAAATTTGTAAAGGCCACCAAAATACAGGTGACTATATAACTTCAGTATTATAGTCTTAACAGAGGTGAATCTTCAGAGATTTGTCCATTGAAATAAAATCTCCTGGTCAAGAAAAAAATTGCGTGTGCTGCAGTTTTGTATAAATTGAAACATGAAACCTGTAAAGGTGATTTTCTGGTTGTATTCTTAGTCTGTGCTAAATCTAAAGGTGTTGCTTGGAAAGACTGCAGAGCTGGGAATGGAAAGGAGATACGATTTTTATTTTAATTTTATTTGTCTTGATTTAGACACTTAATTTTCTTTTTCCTGCTGGAAAATTATTAAGCAGATAGATGAAACACATTCACATAAGACATTTATATAAAGAAATGGTTTCCACTGTTAAAAAAAAAAAAAGGAGACTGAAACAGTATGAACATGGATAATGCAATTCTGTGATAAATAACAAGGGCATAGCAAACAGAAATGTGAAAGCTTAAAAAATCTGTAGATTTAGAAGGTTTAACGTTGATATTTCTAGTATTTTTTGCTAATATGTGCAAATTTGGGATGTTAGTATTTGTGAACAGAGTTTATAATACCTGGGAACAAAGGTGCTGGAATATCAATGTTTACTGCAAAAGTGTATCAATACCCTAATGAGGAACAATAAAATAAACTGGTTAAAGAAGCTTCATCTATATCCTTGTGGCCAATAATGCTGGATAAGATTCTTATTCAGATTTATCTCATTTGATAAAAATGTTTGCAAGATTGCTGTAAGAATGACATAGTGTTAGTGGATGACATGTAGGAATGTGGCATCTGTGTGGAATGTAGTATCTTTGTACAGGCTAAGTGGAGTAAAATCCTCTTGTACTTTCTGTTTTGTGCAGTGTGAGTGGGTAAATAAATGTCCACAAAAATCAGCTTGGAATGTCTTTCTCCTCTCCAGAATTGCTTTGAGGATGTCTGGTTAAAACAGATGCATAATACAGGATTTATTTAATACAATAACATATTGGTTTTAAGTAGTTGCATAGAATACACAAAAATAGATTTATGGGTTTTAAGAAGTTAATGTATCCCTCCCATCCATAAATCTTGCAGGATGTCCCTTAGCAATTTTGGAAGCTGCAGTGCTGTGCAATGTTCTCTGTTCATTCAGCTTTAACAAAGTCTGGGGGCTTTTTGCTAAGAAGTAAGGCTTATTTATGTTTATAATACTTCTCTTTTAATAACTTATTGTAGGAAACTTCAAGCACGCTGTGATTTCTTTTTTCTTTTTTTCTCCTCCCATTGAAATATAGCATCAGTAGGGAAAAGATTAGAATTGCCAGAAAACTGTTAAAAATAACAGTAAAAGTATGAGAAATATGTCTTAATTATGCTTTTCCACTTAAGAATGCATGATCACAAATTAATTAATTGTGTCAGTAATACACTGAAGTTCAGTGCATATGTTTGTCCTTGGAAGATGAATGCTTTACTTAAAGATTTTCTTACACAAAAAGTAGCACTTTGACTTAAATCAGAGAATACTCTTTTGTAGGGTGTCTGTATTGCCATAGTATCTTGGCTGAAATCCTGGCAGTGCTACGAATAGCGATGCATAACCATGGATAATTGTAAATGCTTCTTTGGACCTCCTCTTTTTAAGAAAGCACATAGGGGTTTTTTTTGTCAGACACCTTTCCGTTTTGGGGGTTTTTTTGTATGTGTTTTTTCATCTTCATGTTCACTGTCAGCTTTCACTCCTCTCTTTTCATTCATCTTTGTCACACATAGAAGTTACTTCAGGACTGTATTGATAGGTAGGATAGAGTCCCTAGCTAACAGACCCCAGCTGGACTTTGCAAGTTGCTAAGAGCTACTTACATAAAGGTTCTCCACAAACCTTGCTGAAACCATATGTTTTTCAACAGAATGCCTTTTCCCATATACTGCTATAGCTATTGTTGGTTGCATCATATGTAAAACAGACAGTATCTTCTGGAAATGTGCAGAAGACTTTCATGCTTATTTTTAATTTTGCATGTGTGCAGAAGAAACATTAAAATACCATCTGTTTGTATTAGATTATACTCTGTTGTATATGTTTCTGTTGGACTGCATTTGATAGTTCCAGAATAGATTGTGACCCCATTGTATGTAGCCTTGGCATGTCTGTTCCGAATGACATTTGATCTAATTAAACAAGACAGATGAGGAGAAGGAGATGTAAAAAAGGTGCTTTGTGTAACATGTAGAATAGGAAATTTCCAGATCCTGTATTAATTCCTTGCCTTTTCTTACTGTGCGTGCAGTCTCTCCTCTCTGTCCCACCCCAGACTAATTCAGTGCTTTAAAACTTTCCAGTGCTGCTATGCTGATAACTTAAAAGTGGAGATTTAAGGACTGCTCTTGTGAGGAAGTCTTGGGAGCTGTTAATTTTAACAGTCTGAAACTAATTTTTTTGAGACCACTAGATGGTGCTGGTTCCTTTTTTATTTTATCCAAGCATAAAAGAAAATACAGACCAGGATCTTGCAGTCAGGATAATATCCATGGGCATGTTTGAAATTCTTTCAGAATAATTAAAGGTTTGTATATTTATTTCCTAAAGCACGGTTTTGAAGATACAGTATGGGACATTTGTTTTAGATTTAGGATGATATCTCTTCAATATCAGGCAATTGTGTAACTTCCACTAGGTGCTTTCCTTTTTCGAATTACTATGATTCAAAGGCCTATATTTGATTGGTGTTTTTTTTAAAAAAAATGTGCTACTAGTTTTGGCATTTAATTTTTTACCTCTGTTTTCTCCTTATCGTTCATCTTCTTTTTTAAATTTTGCTCTGTATTCTCAATAATCTATGGTGCAAACTGGCCTCTGGTCTCATAATTCAGTTTATTCTCGGAGGACAATCACAGACATTCGCCTCTGTAAAGCTCACCCAACTTCCTTTTGGGAACTTGGGAAGTTTTGGGTGAGCTAAAGATGAGACAAAGTAAAACCATGTGAAGAACACATGAAAGAAGAGTAAATTCAGATTCCTTATTTTAGATATGTTTTGTAAAGGATGTCCCTTCAAAGGAGTTTTACTACAGAGGTACAGAAAAACTGCTTGGACCTGTAGCAAGTCAGAAACATCAGTGCCATTGTAGAATATCTAGCATGTGTAAGACCGTGGAAAGACAGAGTGATTTTTGCTGTTGTAAGAGGATGATTGGGGAAAAATTCTGTGAAAGAAACAGATGCTGACAGGAAACTCTTCCATTGCGTCTTTTTGGGCTAGAGATGGCACACATTCTTGCTCTTACACTAGCTGGCAGGATTAAGTTGAGAGTCTAATGGCTATAGAAGTATAGCTTTATACTAAAAGGCACTAAATTTTCTTCATAAATTTCTTCATTAAAAATATTTTGTGACATAATTCCGTAAACAAGATGCTCTTGAATAATAGAGGTGGTGCTGGTCTAAGTTTTAACACCATTTGTTCTCACCTTGCTGATAACTTAAAAAAACCCCAAACTTTTAAAATTGAAATAATGAAAATTAACTTTTAAGCATAAATACTGTTTCCATTCTGAGGGGTGATTTTAAGAGGGTTGTTAGCATTTCACAGAGCCCATAGGTTCTGAGTAGCAGTTAGAAAGTGCTTAAAACGTAGTAAGTATAGTTTATCACTAAAAGAATGTTCTGCTCCAACAGATGTGCTAAAGGGGTTATAAACTGTTATTGTTGCTTGGTTAACAGGATCAGAAATTTGTGAACTGTATGCATTCTAGAGTTGATAGGGTCAAAATACATTAATTTATTTTTAAACCTTATACAGGACTAATATTAATTGTTACCATAGATAGTATAAATATATTGAAAGTCCAGAGTTTTCTTACTACTTGAAAACCAACAGACTTTTATTTCATTATGACTTAATTTACCTAAACTCTTTAATTTTCAGGTGGTCTGGAGTCATTGAAAAATCTTCAGCAATTAATTGTGGACCACAATCTGTTAATCAGCACAAAAGGTCTTTGTGAGGCACCTACTCTCATTCACCTAGACTGCTCTTTTAATCATCTCACACAAGTTGAAGGCATTGAGAATTGTGGCCTACTTCAAATTCTGAAGTTGCAAGGCAATAACCTCCAGGAGGTAAAAGCTTTGAATTCAGTAGCTGTTGGGCATACATCTTTCTTAAGTCATATATTTCACAATGCTGATCATGTGCTCTTTGTTTGCTGTGGCATGTTTCATACTCTTAGGTAGGCTTTTTTTCCCCTAGGAGATGGAGATTTTTCAAAGATACAAATGGCTAGCAGTTATGTATTTTTTTGCTCCTAAGTCCTTTTAAAATTGGCCTCTCAGTAATTATATTTATTTCCTTTGTTCATAGCATCTAGTCTTCAGTTTGTGTTATATGATGCAGATTTTTTGTTTAAAATGTAACAAAATATTATTATTGTTATGTATAAGTAATAGTTCAGACTAACTTTATGTATGCTGATCCTCCAAAAGTTGAAGGTTTTGTTGCAGCATTTAAAGGAGCAAAGTAGTTTGCTAACTGTACACTTAGTCATATTTACTGACAATGATTCTCTTACGAATCCAAGAGAGGAAAACCATTGCCAATATGCAGTAAATAACTGCATGAATAAAATAGTAAGACTGTGGCTGTTGGGCTTTTTTGTTGTTGTTGTTAAATTTACATTGACTATTCAGACTAGATAGAAGATAGTAAAAAATACTTACCACCTGATATGTAGAAATTATGTATCACAACTGGTACATACACAATAAGGAAATGATACATATATCCAAAATGTGAGGTTTACTTGTATTTAGTAATGATTTATAAAAAGCATCTGGTAAGCATTCCATTGTTGTTTCTCTAATTTATATTAATTTTAAATAACCATCTCTTTTCTATTTAGCTTCCAAGACTGGAAAATCATGTTCTCCTAAGAGAACTATATTTGGATGACAATAGCATTTCTACTATGAGAATGCTTTCTTTGTATTGGTTGCCTCTATTGCAGATTCTTTCGCTGTCTCAAAATAGGTAAGCAAGAAATGTTCTTCCACTTACAAAACTGAAACGGAGGAATTTACTAATATAACACTTATCTGAATAGTATAATTCTCAGTATGGTTAAAATATCACTGTCTTTTCCAGATATTCTTTGAAAATATGTGGTTGACAAGTAATGACATTGACTACCTTTAGCTAAGAAAATTTGAAACAGCATTAACTATGAAAAGTAATTTTTTTCTATTAGAAGTTATGTATATATATGCAAATAATTTTTGAGCATTGGGGCATTATTAAAACCATGGTGTTTCTTTTTTTTTCTTTCTTTAGCAATTGTTGCTAGAGTATGTCTGTCAAACTTCATATTTCACAGCTAGCTTATTCAAAACAGACTTTGAAGGCTATGTTAAGTGCAACTACTAGAGTTAAAAAGGGCAAATGAGAATGTTGGTTTTTCTTTTACATACATATATTAATGCTTTCCAAAACATGCATATTTGCTTTCATTTGTCACTCCTATGGTTCAGTTTGAAAGGTATAAAATGAAGAAGGATCAAGACAAGCAGTATAAAACTAGATCATTCACTCAAGTACTCTGTAATTAGCTTTCAGTTCCTTTTCTAAGCTAATCTGTACATCTGTAGAGCTAGAATAACCAGATATTCAGGAGTCAAAATTTTTATCTCCCCACCCCATTTTTCTCAATTTAAGTTCTGCTAAAAAAATAAGGAAAAATATTATAACTTACAATCCGTTAGTACTAAAATTAATTTTAAATTAGTAAAAATTAATTATTTTTCTATACTGTGACCATTTTGCTCTGAACAAGATTGATCGCAGCCAAACAAATAGAATATGCTCTGTTGCACACAATATACAGAATACACACTCTGAACTGGTCACTTCATTCTTCTGTTGCTGAAAAGGAGATGCTTTTAGAGTGTGATTCATCTGCCATTTTTAGCCATTTCCTTTGAGACTAGTCATACCCTACAAGTGCCTGATCATCCTCATTGACTACTAACAGTCAAAATGACCAGCTCATATGTAGGTGTCAACATTTAAACAGATGAATCCCATCCTATATGACATTTAGCAGTTCAGCAGAGTCAAATGTAGCTGGGAGACTGTGGGAGAAAAGATCTGTAAGACTGAGTCCATTATACGGAATGTCCTTCATGGAGAATGATTATTGTTTAATCATATACAACCTACATTTTTATATAACTTTTCAGATTGTTTTCGTGCCATCTCTAATGAAGTAGTATGCATGTAAACTCTTAGACATAAGCGTAACACCTAGCTATATTTACAGAATCGAATCTTCAAGTTGCTGGGCTTTTAGGTGTTTTTTTGTTCTTTTATTAATTTTTCTGGAGTTTGGAGAAAGTGCTTCCTGCCTGTGATTAACAAGAGCATTTTTTGTTAAGTGTTAGATTCTGAGTCAAAGGTATTGATTTAATTAATGTTCTTTGCTTTTTTTCTTTTTTTTTTCCCTTGTCCTGTTCAGCTTTTTGTGGAACACTCAGTAATGTGGCTCTATCTTCTTGTAGTTTCCTCTTCTTCCTCTGGTTTGTTTTTTGATAACATTAAGGTTAACTATGCTGTGTGTAATAAAAAGTTTGCAAAACTGCTGGAAGACCTCATGTGCCTGCTAGGGAGAGAACAAACTTAGGAGCATGGTCTCAGGCATAGCTTGAATGCAGCCTCTGGATCTAGGTTGTACTGGACTGGCCTTGTAGATGTACCTTATGTCACTCACCCATCCCATGATCTTACAGTTTTTAATGTCCATTGTAGTGCTTATTCTGGTTTTCCAGTGGCCAAGCTGAGATGCAGTGTTTGGTCCACTGAGTTTCTTCTGCTGGACTGGGAGAAAGCACATATTTTTGCATCAGCAAACTTGATGTGCTGAAAATAAACACACCTCCTGCCCAGACAATTCCCTTTCTTTCCTTGATGTATCTGTAGCTTATCTCAAATCTTTGTGGCAAACAGGACAAGATAGCCTTAAATGCATATTAAAAGCCTCAAAATTCCTGGCATTTCAGTAGCCTGCAATGTTACACTTACTTTATGTACACTTATAAGCAGCTCCATATGTGTGTGCTATAGCATAAGTAACTCGATGTTCTAAAGAAACAGTGAATGTAATGGAGTAAGCTGTTGAAAGAAAAGCTGTTTCTTTACTTTTATCCTACAGCTAGTGCAATTTTGTGAATTTTTTTCAAGGGTGCACTGAGTGCCATTTCCTTTTTACTGATTGCAGGAAGCCCGTATAATGGCAATGCCGTGAATCTGTATTCTTTCTAAAAGTGAAGTACTGTGAAAAGAAAATTCTTACACTAATTTACAGGGTTTTTTTGTTCCTGAGATGCTTTGTCTGTATCATAAACCAGAAATTGCCAAAGATAAAACTCCAAAAATTAATTTTTTTTAAACCTACAATCTAGCAACAAGGATTTGTAATATAACAGGTAGTGATTAACTCCTTCAAATACAAAAATGGCAGCTATTTCACCACTACTGCTTTTATTAAGTGTTTTATTGTGGCATACATACAAAGCATATACTTGCTCAATGTGCAATTAACCAAAGCCAATGATGGATATCTTCTTGACTGGGTTGCTGCAGAATTGGGACTGTGAAGATCTGTGCTCTATTTTATAGCAGCTGGAGAACGCAACTGCTAAATTAGTTTAAAAAAGGCGCGTTTTCTTTTTTTTCTGTTCCAAATAAAGATTTAGGTGTACGAGTGAAAAACCTTGCCCCTGGGACTAAAATGAATACATATTTAATATGTATAAAGATTTCATGTGCTATTTATATTTACATGTAATCCCACTTAATTATGTAGCTTACTTGATAATGTCTTTTTCATTTAAAAGTTGTACAGTGAGACACTAAATCAATCTGTTACCCCCCCCCCATCTTCAAAGCAGACAAATCTATCCCTCTTAAAATTTGTGTTTTAATATGGCATTAATATGGCAAAGTTCTTTTTTTGCTATCTCTTGTTTTTCACTAAGATAACTTAAGTGTGATAGATAAAAATTTAATACTTAAAAAAATGCAGTCATCTGCAAAAATTCCTTTTTTTTAGGAAACTGGTTTGGCCAGAAACAAATTCTCTGTGAACATGTTGCTCCCATGTTTTTGCAACCAGATGCATACTGTTCCTAAAAGGCTTATAATAGAAATGCTAAGAAGTCAGCTCGATGCTTTTTTAGTATGTATTGTGCTCCCTACTTAAATATATATGGTATCTGTATTTTTAACCTAATTTCTCAGATGTAAGAATTGAATTCACTGTCATTGCAAGCCATCACATTTTGAGAATTTGACCACTTTTCCAGAGTCCTCATAATAAATTTAAATGTCATTGGATGTTGAAATAAGTCAGTCATGAAAAAGTTATACTTACGTATAGTGGTTTTCCACATCCTATCCTTACCAGTCTATATTTTTTTGATCACTTTCAGTAATTCTTTGCTGGCGATAAGTTTATCTCTGAGTATGTGGCATCGTGGGCAAGATAGTAGAAGTACTGTCTACTAGAGTATTCAAGAAACAAGTGGCTAACTGGCAGATTTCCAACATTATATTTGATTACTACTTAGAAATATGGTGAATATTTCAAACTAAAATATTTTTATTTTTAAAGAATGAAAAAGAAATATGGGCTTTACTTAAAGACCTAGATTGTTATAAGTTTATTTTTAATTATTTTTCCCTCCTTCCTGCTAACCTCTTGTTAACATCAATGATAATTTTTCTGGGGAAAGGCAGATGCACAGCAGGATTTGCACCATCCCAAGCGGTAACTGCTATTCATGTTCAGAAAAGCAATCTTTATTTTCTCTGATGCATACTTGAAACTATTCTAGTCTCTTAAATCTAGTTTTCTGACATAGAGTTTCTGTGGTTATCTGTGTCCTGTCCTGCTACAGCCTTAAATGGGAGCAGAAAGAGGAAGCTATAGCTTGCTTTTTTGTGAATATCTTTTACTTTTGTGTCTTCTTTGTAATTTATATCTCTCTTATGCCCAGGGCTAATGTGACAAGGTCAAGTAGTATTAAGTTTTCAGTAATGTCCTTTGTCTTTCTGGTTTGAATTTTCTTAGGAAAAAAATTAACAAAGAATGTCAGTAAAGGGAAAGCTATAGAATGACGGGGAAACGTTTTAACTCTCATAATGCCAACAGCAGGCAAGGGTAGTGCAGTAGACAATTTCTAATTCACCACAGCATAGACTGATAAAGATCCAGAGAAGTCTGTCAATATAAATA
The DNA here is from genome assembly GCF_929443795.1 of Astur gentilis. Classification (NCBI taxonomy): domain Eukaryota; kingdom Metazoa; phylum Chordata; class Aves; order Accipitriformes; family Accipitridae; genus Astur; species Astur gentilis. The sequence goes on from NC_064913.1 coordinate 9,399,562, forward strand.
AAAAAAATACTGCATTATCTTTTGACCCTTGTGCAAAGTACAATTTTTATTTTCCTGGATATTTCTGAATATGTCAATCTATAATCTGAATCATGGATTTTCAGTCTTCGCAGCCATACTGTTAGCCACTAATATCTATGATGATATTTGTTACAAATATTAAATCTATTTATGTACTTTTGACTGGTCATGAGAACCTAAAATGCTGATATTTGTAGTACTCTGTACAGATCTACATATAAGGCTTAATGTTTTTTAGAGTTAATACTTTTTCATATTTATTTGATTCCATAGAAATCTGGCAGGGAGGTAATAGAACTAAATAGGACTACAATCAGGACAACTTTACAGTATGGTTTGAGAAAGAAATGGAAGTACGGTGACACATACTCAGTTGGCTATATATCTGTTTCTCTGAATTCACTATTAAAAAATTATGTTGTCATATAGAAATACTTGTCAACTGAATGTGGAAATGATTATTTTTTTTTTCTGTTTTGCATATGGTCAAATTTTCAGTGAGATTAAAGAATCTACAACCAACATTTGGTCCAGAATTTTTGTACCAAATTTAAATCCAGCTCTGTATTTCCGTTGTAATGCCTGTGCTGGAAACACAACACATTCACATAGCAACGAATAAGCATTTGTGGCTCTGACCAGTTCTAAGTTTGTGGAGTGAGTAGGTTTCGGTTTTTTGCATGATCCTCTTTCTAACTATAAGAATTCTGATTTATAGCTTTCAAAAGCACTATAACTATCAGAAAATACTGCTTTCCGTGAAAGTTAGCAGTCACAAAGTGACCACGCACGTTGCCATTGGTGTTGCCATTCTCTCATTATGCTTAGGCCTTGTCCTTAGAGGGATGAAGCAAGTTACCTAAATGTATATTTATTTATTTTTTAAAAGATAGTTGATTTAGTATATGCTTATACATAAATATTGTAGTTTAAGTTGAAGACTGAGGGGTTTTGCATCTTGATTTTAATTTTTCCTCCCTCTTTCATATTTAACATAAAGCAAAATAAACTTTTTTAATCTGAAAGGTTATATTTGGAAATAGCCTGGCAGCTGATTTGTGCAACTAAGAATGAATGTTGAATGGTTCAATGCAAGTTTGTAAGTAAAGAAACTTTAATAACACTGGACACTAATGTTTTAATAGTAGTCATTATACACATCTTACAGTCCAAAATCCTTTGTACAGATGAATGTCAGCTCAGTTTCCTTACATTTACTCTTCAGTACACAGATAAGAATTTTGTCATGGCTTTGCTACGGCTTTGCTGCGTTATTGCACAAGAAAGCTCTGATATGTAGAGAACAGTAATTCCATAAGTTTCTGTATAATAGGCACCTATCTGACACTGTCTTACAGAAGTAGAAAGACAGAGGAAGCACTGAAAATATATTACAGGACAGTGCAGCCTTGACCTGTTCAGAAATAGAACTGTGACAATGATTATGTTAGTTTTAGGATCTAGGAAGTAATGTACTGAGTAGAGAAGAGAAACAAACTGAGAAGAAGTTTGAGCAATGAGAAATGAAGGAAGAGGAAAGAAGAAAAGCAGATTTTCTTTCTTCTCCAGAATCAGGGCCTTCTGCTAGTTTCGTTCTAGTTATGGTACCTAAAGGAAAGCCAAATGAGTTGTGTAAATTTTACAAGACTTCAGATCCTCTGCACTAAAGGCAAGAAACAGAACGAAATATTTACCACATAAAACAAAATGTTAATGAGTAAATATTCAAAACTGAGCTACTGAGAAGACTAAGAAATGCCTTCAAGTTAAAATTTCAGTAATTAGTTCTAGCACCTTGGATAGCTAAATTGGTATTTTCTTATTTACATGAGTAAACTGTCATAACTATAAAAGATTCTGGTGCCTTTCTGTTATCAAACTTGTGTTTCATCTAATTGAAAAAAACCCTCTTCGGTTTTGTTCTTAGATTAACTGAGCTCGTGCCTTTAAATTCATTTGTATCTTTGGAAAAGCTGGATATCCAAAATAACTGCTTGTCAGGTGAGTTGTATAAAAAAACCACCATAAAACCCTATCCAAACAAGAACTTCTTAATTAAACTACAAACTTATTTGAATTTGATTTGTTCCCATTTATTTATGAGATATTTATACAGAGAACATAAAAATAATTTCCAAACATGGATGTTACAGATATTAATTACAACTATACTGTGTGGGTAGCAGAATTGCTTGTAGTACTTCATGATTTTGGTACATTTCACTTTTATGTAAGATTTTATGAGAAATAATATGGTTCTGCATTCAGATTTATATTTTATTTTCTTTCCTACCACAATACAGACCTTAAAGGTGTCATTACATGGTTAAGTGACTGTCATAAACTAAGTGAGTTGTCACTCAGTGGAAATCCTTTTCTCCAAGAAAGGAATTGGAGGTAAGAAAATAAATTAATTTGCTAATTCAAAAAATCAAAATCAGCCAAAAACTATAGGTGTATATACATCTTACTCATCAATCAAAATCAGCCAAAAACTTGGTGTACTTATGTTAGTTAAACAGTAGAAATGAGGTGAGTATGAACACTACCACAAATTGGAAGAGAATTATAGGAAAATAACAAAATTCAATTCTGTGATCTTTATTTTCTAAGAATTCCAGTTCTAGTTTTGTTTAAACAGAAATCTTGATGTTTGACCTAGTACTTAGAACCTTAGTAAGAGGCATGTGTGCTGAAACTTGACAGTGGTGTCTCTCTATGCTGTTTAACTGTTATCCTGAATGAGTGTTTTTCTTTATGACAATTTATTTAGGCAAATGCAGAAAATATAAAGATGATATAGGCCTTCTTTGTGCTGTTTATTTGTAATTGCTTCTTTGTCCACTGATCACAGTGTCTTCTTTTTCAGCATTAATTCTGGTTGTTCCTCTTTACTGACAAGTTTAACTTTCTGACTGAGGTTTTTTATGACCTTTATTACCCTATTTTAAATTTCATTAAAACTTTGCATAAAGACATAACCATCCACTGAACCTTTTCCTTCTTCTATTTCATCTGCAGTTTAAATCCTTTATTTTTTTCTCTGGTTATTAATGTTCTTATGCTGCTTACTTGCCCTTCATAGAACTACCAGTTTCTGACTGTCTATCACACAGCTTCTTAGAATATTTCTCTTTCTGCTTTGCTGTCTTTTTTTTTCTTATTTACTCCATTTTATCATTTCATCCATTCACTCCTTATCAGTCTTGCTGCTGTGACAGTTTCACACTGCACATAGCTAGAGAAAGGGTGGTGTCTATAATAAATGTTTCAAGGAATCCTTGGCTTAGCATTTTTCAAGGAAAAAAATTTAGAAGAAAAAGTTGGAATGAACAGTTGATTTTTCCTTAGTAGCTGAAGCTTAGACTTTTCTCTTGTTCTGAGAATTCCTTATCTTTACACCAAAAATTAATAGCTCTTATGATTATGAAAGAGCACAGATGTAAAAATAATGCTGTTCTTTGCCCTCCAGTGATGTATAATACTGAAATAATGATCTGAAAAAAAATTAAAGAGCTGATCCTAGAGACTATTAGATGTGTAGATATAAAAAGTGGATAGGGTAGAAAGGAATCTTGACATATGAAATGAGATGCAGTCACCAGAATCCCTGAAATGAGTAGTTGTGATAGGATTGTATTTGTAAGCCATATGAATAAAATTGTATGTGGATAGGATTTTTGTGTATTTTTTTGTATTTTAGTAGAAGTCTCTCAGTTTCTTGAGAATTCTGTGGTCTGAAACCCCATACCTGGGCCAGTGTCATCAAGACTTAAAGCTGAGAGAATTACTCAGCAAAAGTACAGTAGTGCTGTTAATTTAATGTGAAGTGTTCTTTCATCTTCCTTACAATTAATACTTTCTAGTCTGCAGACCTTCAAGAGCAGAATGACTAGTTGGAAATGCAATTTTAGATTTTTAGGTGATGTTCCAGAATACATGTGATGAAATGGTATAGTGTCTTTTAGTGAACTCTTACTATAATTCCATTAAATGTACAAAGAAGCATTTAATCAGTAAGAATTTAAATCATTACCAATTCTTTCAGCTAAGCAAATCAAGTATTTACCTAGGAAAGTGTTGACATAATACAATGTCTAAAGAAATGAGATGAGACACAACAGTTGGACTTCTGTTTTGGGTGTAATTAAACCAGCTGACTGAGATTTTTTTTATTAGAAAAATATGATTTATTTTTTTAAGCTTAGCAATTTTGAAGAATGACCAAAATGGTTCCTTGTATAATTTCAAGTCAGTTAAAGGTGAGGTTTTACACTGCAGTGTTACACAAGAATGTGTTTAGATAAATTGTGTTCACATATGCTGTATTAAATTGCTTAGTGTAACAGCGTAAAAGTTTGGGGTATGTGTGTTTTGGAGTATGTGTGGTATTAAGAGAAGAAACAAAAACAAAACCACCCTTACATATATATATATATTCCATTAGAAGATTTTTTTTACAAATTTCTGATTAGTATTCCAGTGGAAAAAAAACCTGTTTGAAACTTTTAGTTGGAGATGTTTGAGTAGTTTAAAAGATAGCTGTACAAATATATTCTTGGTTGGTTTGTTTTTTAATGAACAGACTTATCTGCACTCCCATGGTTCCCACAGGTAATTCTGTGAATAAAATTCAGTGACTGTGACCAAATTTTAAATTCCCATTTGCATTGTTTTAATTCCCACTATTTTACAGAACTAACTGTTATTTCACTTGTAACCTGGAGGGGAAAAGCTTTCTGAATTTCAATTTAACTATAAGAACTGACACTTTAGATTGCTTGACCCAATAGAGCTTTTATGATTAGACAAGAGATTCATTTGTCTAAAGGATTTAAAGTATGGGATACTATAAAATATGGATTTGCTGAATACAGCATTGACCATAACTTCAGGCAATATGTTCCAATGAACTTTACATAACCCCTTGATACCAACAAAGGAATTAGTTGTAAAATTTCCCAATCGGTTTTGTACTTTCATGTCCAGCCAGCGATAACACCAACAAAAGTGAAGTAGTAAGAAATTGCTTTTTAAAAATTAAACCCTGGGATCAGTCTGAGCACTCCTAGGGGACTGTGTTTCAATGCTGTAATGATTAATAGAGCCTCTTAAGTGACAGAATATTCACCAGGAAGTTTTCACTAAATGAAATATTGACTCAGCCCTTCACCAGGAGAAACCCAGCTGGAAAAACTAGTATTGAGATCCCACAGCTCTAAGACACAATACTTCCAGCATCAATCAACTTTGATATGGCACTTTTTTGTTGTATCACTACTCAGCATCAGCTTTGGTAATTCCTGTCTATGTGTTCAGGGATTGTCTATCTAAACCCATTGTTTTATTCCAAATGTATTTCAGACAGTGTTACTCTTACATTAATGGGCAGTAGAGAAGGAAAGTTTTATATTTGCAAAAACCTACTATTCTATTCTGTTGAGCTATATTTTGGGATATTCTAACTCAGTCATAGAAACTTTCTCTGATTTTAAACTTGGTGTGTATTGTCTGAGCTTTAGTAATAGTCCTTTACCTTAACAGGGAATAGCCAGGGAGTTCTAAAATTTTGAAAACAATATTATCTTTTTGAATAATAAGGGGACTTAGAGCCTACAATAAGTATTCTTTCAAGAGTTCCTAAGTGTTACTTAAAACTAACTTAATGAAAATATTGAATGTTGATGTATTGATTTGAATAATTTTGCAGTCTTAAAACTTTCAGCAAATTTGGTCTGGTATAAAAAATATGTGAAACAAGGTTGCAGTACTAGTTTATATTTCACAGTAACCTAAAAGAGAGAGCACTGATGATACCATTTTTTTAAAATCAGTAGATAAGTTTCTCACACATGTTTTTTTCCTACATCAGTGGCCCCAGCTGTTCTTTTCATAGCAAGGATATGTCATCTCTACTGTCATCCCTTTCACTGACCCAAATTCAATATTTCAAAAGTGGATTTTTTTCCTGTCAGTCATACTGAATATCATATTGCTTTATGTGGTATATGCAAATTGTAAAGCGAGTAAGACTTACAATGTATAGTATTCTGTGCAGTTTTTAAATCTAAACCTTTCAATGTGTCAGCAAAATCAGTACTATATCTTAATCCTATGATTTAGTTTGCTGTGTTGCCTCAAATCAAATGCATTACAGGTGCCTATGCACAAGTGTGTAAAATTTTCCTGTTATTGTTTGAGTAGGTAAAACACTAGCTCTAATGAATTGAGAATGTTGCCATTGACCTCCATGGGGTCAGTAATTCAGCAGCTGTCTTCATACCAACAAAGTATTAAGAAATCTTGCTAAGTTCTGTGGTTTATTAAGAATAAAGTTTTAGTTAATATATTAACACATGAAGTAAGGAAAAATGTATACAAATACTTAGAGAACTATTATCATGTTCTCTTTTGTTATATGAATAAAATGGGAGTTTTAGCATTAGGGTTTTTTCATAAAGCTAATTATGACTTTTTCTTTTCTCAGGCCTTCCTTGTGTAAGGTTCTCCCTAGTTTACAGTTTCTTGATGGTGAAATCTTAAACTATCATTCTTTACCCACAACTGAAAGAATCGCAGGATCAAAATCAAGAACCTTTCTGGAATTTTGTCAAGTTCAAATTGAAGAAAATGTTCTACTGAAAAAAAAGGCTGCTGAACTGCGGTATGTATTTATGTGAATATAAACTGTGTTCAGAAATATGTTTTCATGTATTATTAGTGTATTTCTTGGTGTCTTATGATTTCTACTTAGCTTTTAGCCTGGAAATGTGTTATGTTAAGAAAGAGATTAGACTTCAGTTAGTCATTGACTTCAGTGCAGAGTATTTCAGATACTTGAATATGTGGGCCTTGACTTTGTTTAAGTTTGAGAAAGCAGGTGGGTCAAAACCTTCACTTAGTAGTAGTTGAATGAATTCATACACACAACAAAGTACAGTGATATGCAGGAATAGTAGCTTAAATCCTGAAAGTGGTATAGTCATACTAACATGACTTCCAGCTTTAGCTTAATCAAACCTAGTTTGGCTGTTGGTGCAATGTGCTCTATTTTTTTCCTGCATTTGTTTTCCATGTCTGTATTATTCATGTTCTAAATGATTGCAAAAGATTTGACCTCTTTTCTCTTAAAGTAGTGGATTAGGTGACTCTGTTTACAGGTCTTTGATTTTGTCTGATTTACTACCTTTATCATTATTACCATGGCAAGTTGTCCAGTGACTTCAGCTTAGACATTGCAAGTGGTAATTTATCATTTATATCTGGTATGTTTTCATCACTTTGCGATATGTAAATAGCTCAAACTTCTGATGTTTTCACACTTGGTAATATTGCATGTTTTCTTCTTTCTTAGTTTCTTTTCATTTCCTAGCAGGTTCACAATATCCTTGTAGTCCTTTTAATATCCAGCTTGTCTGCTGCTGTTTGGAAAGATAGTTTCCCTGATCCTGCCAGCTACTGAACATTATCCCAGAGCGGGTGAAGCATGTGATGTTTGACAATGCTTTAGTCTGAACTTCTCCTTGTGTACTTTGTTGGTTCAGAAAAAGTACCCATGTTTTCTTCAGAAACTAGCTGGTTTACATTTACATTTAAGCCTGTATATCCATGGTGTCTTATTACTACCTAACAGGTTATTACATTGATGTATTATTGGCTGTTCCTAAGCTGCAAGAAATCTTCAAAGCTCACAAAACAGATTTATTTGAAAAGAGGTTCGTATTAAGAATTAGTTTGAAAGTAGTTTGGGAAAAATTATATAGTGCAGTTTTGTATGACACATCTAACTTCTAGGTGGCTCCTAGAACTCATATGTTACTCCATTAAACTCTAAAGACAAGTCTTCTCCACTTCTGTGATTTTTGGCTTCTGGTTTGCAGGTGGGAAGCTGATACTTCCTAATCTATTTACCATTTTGAAATAGTGTTCATTCTTTTTCTTAAAAGGAAAAAAGGAGAGGCAAAAAAAAGTACTACTTTCTGGTAGAGAAAATTTTCTTATGTCTGAGATTTAAGATCTGTTTCATCAGTATCCTTTGCAGAAAAAAATGCCAATCTCTAATTAGGATATGACTTGTGAGAGAGCTGTAGTAGAATCTAAGGACCTAACCTTCACATACATTTCTGCAAGATGGTAAAAAATGGGACAGAAAGATGATATTCACAAAATTTAATGACTTATTTAACCATGGTCTGCATGAATGGACAGCTAGACAGGTAAGAAATTTGTTGGGCAGTCAGGCTCAGACCATCCATTAACTATTAATAGTTAATGGCTCGTGCTACTTTGTGGAGGCTGACTTGTCCTTCTAACATCTTTATCAAGGAGCAGGAGATGGAGTGCATGCTTACCATGCTTGCAGGTGACAACAATTTGGAAGAAACTGTTTACATGCCTGAGGACAGGGCTACTGTTCAGAAGGACCTAGGCAAGCTGGAGAGACAGGGTAACAGGAGACTTGTGAATTTAACATGGAAAAATGCAAAGTTCTTTACCTTGGAAGGAGTGACCCCTTGCAACAATACAGACTGGTACTGGCTGGCTGAGAAGTGTCTCTGCTGAAAACGACTTTTGGATCTGGATAGATAAGAAACTGAACATGAGTCAGCAGTGTGCCCTGGTACCAAAGAAAGTTAAGAACATCCTGGGCTATATCTACAGGAACATAGCTGATAGGTTGAGAGAAGTTATTATTTCCCTCTCTTCAGCCCTTGTTAGCTCATATCTAGAATACTGTGGCCTGTATTTTGGGTCACCAATACATAAAAAGACATTGACAAACTGGAACAAGTTTGGCACATGGCCCCTAAGATGGTTGGGGGTTCAAGCACATGCTCAACAAGACAGAGCCAGGCTGTTTGCAGTGATGCATGACAGGAGGATGAGCAACAAGAACCTATGCTGAATCAAGAGAGGTTCAGACTGGTGTGGTGGGTTGATTCCAGCCAGTAACTCAGCACCCACTAGCTGCTTGCTCACTACTCCCCCCTGCACCAGCAGGATGGGAGAGAGAATCAGAAGACCAGAAGCAAGAAAAACCTGTGGATTGAGATAAAGACAGTTTAATAAGTGAAGGAAAGAGGGGAGGAAATAAAAAAAAAGAAAAAAGAAAAAAGCGAGCAACCAAGTGATGCAAAGCAATCATTCACCTCATCCCACCAGCAGACGGATGCCCAGCTATTCTCTGAGCAATGGCCACCTTGGCAAGACTCCCCCCCCCCTCAAGTTTTATTGCTGAGCACGATGTTATATGGCATGGAATATAGTTTTGGTCAGTTCAGGTCAGCTGTCTTGGCTGTGTCCCTTCCCATCCTCCTGCCCACTCCTAGCCTACCTGCTGAGCGGGACAGAGAAGGCCTTGACTCTGTCCAAGCACTGTTCAGCAAAACGTTAGTGTTTTATCAATACAGTTGCAGTCACAAATCTAAAACACAGCACCATATGGGCAGCTAGAATGAGAATTAATTCCATCCCAGCCAGACCCAGTACAACCAGACATAAGAAGAAACCTTTGCACAGTAGGACAGTGATGAATGGCAACAGGCTGCCCAGAGGGGTTGTGCAGTCTCTGTTCTTGGAGGTTTTCAAGACCTGACTGGATAAAGCTCTGAGCAACCTGGTCTGATCTTGGAGCTAACGCAGCTTTGAAGCAGGAGGTTGGACTAGAGACCTCCTGGGGTTCCTTCAGTGGAGAATTTTTCTCTGATTCTGTGTAAGTTTTGTTTAAAAGAGCTTGCAGATGTTTGAGAAGAACAATAGTGGGAAGAAGAAATTATGTAGATGACCCTTCTTTCCTGAATGTGTGGTTTGGGTTTGGGGGGTGTGGGGATGTGGGGTGGGTTGTGGGGTTTTTTAAGGTTTTGAGAATTCATTCATAATCTTTTAAATGGTAACTTCGACGTGGTTGAACATCTTGTATCAAATTTAGTCTTAAAATGAATTTCTTGTGTGTTAAAACCACCTATGTTTTATTTTTACTAAAACTACAATTTATGGATTATTTGAAAACCGTTGGAAACTGCAGGTCTTAAAAGGAACTCTAAACAACTTGTTTGTATATGAGCCTTAACAGCATAGCTATTATGTGGACATACTGCAATACTTTGACTGAATTGATGTGACGTTGCTAAAGAACAGGCCAACAATAGAGCAAACTTCTGTCTGTTTCACATCTTGCTAAGTTATGAGCCCCTGTAGGTGCGACCTCAAGTATGTAAGCTGCCAAAAGTAATCACTGCTTGCTTCCCTAATCCATGTTTCATACACCACTGCTGCCCAATTAAATTGTCTGTGCTGTTTCTGCCTGAAACTTCACTGTTCTTGCATGCTTAAGACTGAAACATATTTTAAAATTAAATTTCTCTATTCTAATAAATGCTTTCTGTCACATAATCTTTAGATGTCTTGTAGTGAGTAATCATATTAAAAAGTAATATGACACTGTGGCTGCAGTAATTTGCTTTCAGTCATCAGATATGCAGATGTCTGGCTAGTGGAACTTGAACTTTATAAATCCTGAATGTATAATACAGTGAAAATGACAGGAATTTCATAAATGGTATTGCAGGAAAGAATATGTAAACAGTGACCTCTTTGTAAGGGACTTTTGTAACCTGCAGTTGAACGTCAGTAATGATGCTTGTAGAAGTTTCCCCGAAGACAAATTAGATTTTACCACATTATTACAAACAAAAGCTTAGTTAAAATTGGAGCGTACTATTTGAATATTCCATGTATCATGTGATTATGAAAATCACAGTAGAGCTGCAAAGGGAAAAATATGACATTAAGCGAAACTTTAGCACGCAAACTAGCACAGAAAGGGGTAGAATATTATTTATGATTTAGCTGCAATGGCCAGGAGAGAACTGCCATTGCTGATTGGAACCATCTTGTTTGTCCACTGTCCCTTTTGCCTCAGAGAGGTTTGTTCTGCTGACTTTTCCATCCAATTTTTACTGTATCATTCTGAAAAAATGCTCTTTGAATAACCTGGCAGTCATTACAGATGCAATTGTGGTAGGGAGTTCTAGACAAAATGTGTCAGCTCTGTAAGCAAGCTTCCACTGCCACCTTAAACTTTTTAAGTGGCAACATTTTGGCTGATTTAAACTCCACTGAAAGGCTTTTAAGGATGAATAACTTGTCCTTTTCCATATCTGTTAGGTCAGCCTGTGCACAGGTCCTTACACATCCTAGGTGGTGTCAGTGGGAGTTTGCTCCTCCCCACCTCTACTCTTCCCTCCCCAAACACCGCATGTGAAACTGAGCAGGGTTTCATCTAAATTTACCAAGAAGACAGTGATGGATACTCTTGGTCGATTGTTAGGACTGAAGTTGTAGCAGTCATTAATAAGTGCCTGACTTGAATTTCCAAATAGATTAAAATCTGATTCTAATGCTTTTATCTTTCCTCAAAGTCTCTGGAAAATCCTAGCACAAGTTGAGAGGTATCTTTTTGGTTAGAAAGCTTAAGGTAGCTTTTTGCTCTTAGCATTTGTTCGTGGAAATAATATCTTGGTCTTCAGGTACTATTGGGGCTGCTATTCTAGCACATATGTACATTGCTGTGAAAGACCCATCCCCTCCTCTTCTGGCTTATTATCCCTTTCTCCCACTGCAAAAGTAATGCATCCTTTTGGCTATGCTAAAATTTACGTATGGCATAAATTACTTTCACTTGTGAAGATCAAAATAAAGCTGTGGGTAGCCATAGAACATGAAGGAAATGCTGGTCAAAGCTGGAAGCCATAAAAATTTTGCTGTAGCAAGACTGCTGTATTCATCTACATTTCATTACATATGAAGCAGCTAGGCAGTTTGGATACTGGTGCTTCCATCAGGATAATCCCATTTCTTGTTCTGTCTGGATGCCAATTAATGCTTAAAACCTTGGTTGTATCTTAACCACGAAGCAATTCCAGAAGAGTTAGTGTGACCAGACTCCTTGACTTATAATGCCAAAAAAGGTCTGAAAAGCAAACAACCATTTTACATTAACTGAAAGGGAAATATTGTGGTATCAAAAGTCTTAATACTGTCATATTTCTTACTTTGTCTTCTCTCTTTCCTCATATGTGTTTTTTTCTTTTAAAGAAGTAAATCAGTCCTGCATATTTTCTGTTATAGCAGCTTCCTTCCTGTGGTTTGAATAAGCAATCTTCAGGAGCACGTCTCTGGTATCAACAATGCAGTCCTTTTGAGACACAGAGAAAGCTGCAGTGCATTGATAGGATAGCTCTACCCTAAGTCTGTTGATTAGTTCTTTTTTTCTCTAAAGCTGCCTGAAATCCCTGTTCACCAAAGGGAGCCACCAAGCCGACTGCCACCTAGTAGTCAGGCCCCGTCTTTATATTAGTCATTTGTGCTTTGGAGCTTCACCTTTGCAGGAGAACCCCAAATACAGTTACCAAGCCACTTCATTGCTCATAATTCTCTGAGATGTCACTACAGCTTCCTTTGTAGTTTCTTGAAACTTAGGCTGATCTGACTGCCTAAAAGGAAAACCACTGATACACAGAGGGCAGCCTAAAAATCCTACAAAATCAGAGTATAGTTGTGGATTGCCAGGGAACGTGCCAGCTAGGAGATAGGGTGCATGCCCACGGCAACAAGACTGTATTTTGCAACCACTGCTTGGAAAAGCTGCCCAAAAGCAGCTTCTGTGAAAAAAGTAACAGATGATCCCTGGTGATCACACAGTCAGTCACTGCCTGAATTTTCAATTGCCTTCAACCTCCGCTCCCATTTCTGCTTGCCACATTCATAGCGACTGGAAAGGTGAAACAGCTGCTTGAGATGCCCCTGCAGCTGTCAAAAAGAGAGGATGCACACGTACCCTACTCTGTTCACTGTTGTGGTGTTTTATTTTTCTTTGTTTCTGTTTTTTGAGAATGAACAAGTATACTCAGGATATACTTTTCATACAGAAGTTTATTTTTCCCAATATATAAAACGTTCTGGGGTTTTTCCACAATATTTTAGCCCTCAAATAAACAAACAAACTGAACTAAAACAAACCAAAGAAAAAAAAGGTGAGCATGAATTTTCAGGTTTTCTTCTTTTTTTTCTTTTTTTTTCTTCTCACCACAGTATGTTTTGCAGAATTTTGGTAATGATTTTCTACCAAATTTATCTTCTTAAATAATTAACTAATTTAAAGTACTTAACTAAAGTATTTAACTAATGCTTTAAGTATTTAATGTTGAAGAAATTACTATTCTTACTGTGTAGTAGGAGACAGCTAGAATTTGTTAGATCCTTAAGCAAATATATGCCTTGGTTTAAATATTTTTATGAATTGTCATATTTGTGGAATGAACAGGAGTAGGAGTAATGTTACATAATGGGCAATCAAATGTGCATCTAATGCCCAGTGAGTTGTGTAATTAGGCTGTGTGGTTTTTTGCCTTCCACTTTAGCCATTCATGTTTTGTCCAATAGCACTGAAGTTGCACTAGCAGAGGAAGAGTTGGAATCTTTTTTACTTTTGTGAGTTCTGATTCTGTATGTTCTTAAAAATCTAAAAAGTTCTTGGTTGAACTTTACTAGAGGAAATAGTTATATGGGTAAAGAGTCTTTTCACAATAAAACCTTATAGAAGCTTCACCGTTCATCAATGATGAACAGGAAGGAAAATCCTGTTATTCAAATGGTAATCTTAGGGCCTGATTTTTCCAGACTCCCAAGAGGATCAATCTTATTTCTACTTTTTGTCTTGGATTGCTGACCTAGAATTCACTTTGTGCTTCTCTGAAAATAGCTCCAGATTACAGATCTCTGCATCTATCTATGCTATCAAAGGAAAATATTTTTGTGGTTCCAAAAGTACCTGCTACCTAATACAACGGACAAACATTGTCCAAATACAGCCAGCCTTCTGAATCTGTAACAATTGGTTCATATTTGCTCTTACTCATCCTTGCTATTTAGATGGTGTAGCACAAAGAACTAATCAGAGCCAGACTTCTTACGTTAATGTTGCTTCAGTCTAGCATTTTCCCTTATATTGATAAAAATATCTATACTTAAAAGTTTCTGTTTTCCTAAATTCTCCCTAGGCATTGCGGTTTGTTGTTTTGAATCGAAGTTTGGGGTTTGTTGCTGTAGTTCTAATCTAAATTTTAAAATTACTCTTATTTTTATATTAGCTTTCATAGTTTCTGGATAAAATTGGATTATTAAGGCTATTACGGGATTTGTAACAAAATTGCTTCAAATCCTCAAAAGTTTTCGGCTTCATGTGCTTCTAACCACACAGAAAATTAATAGTGAAATGCAAGCCCTAGTGCCTGTTTCAAACAGACTGAAAGCTTTTTTTTTTTAAAAAGAGTAAAATAAGCAATCTAATATATATGAATATGTTTTAAATACTGCCAAAAAAAGAAGAATGCAATTAATATTTATAAATACTGAAACTGGTTTTCAATCAGAGTAATTACTATTCACTGTAAGGATATGGAAATTTGTAAGGATACTTGAAAATACAAGGTAGTATAGAGAATAATAGAGGGAATATATTTTTTAAAAAGCATTCTTACAGTCTGAAACACACATAAAAACATTTTTGTCTTTTTTTCAGGATTGGCTCTTCTATTGATTCTGCACAGGGACAATGCTGGTATTTTAATCAGTTGATGAAACTTAGTATTAAACATCGATATGCACATGAGTATGGTGAACTAAACGTTACTGACAGAGATGGACCAGAAGCACTGCAAAATCATTTAAAGCAAACATCCCCTGGCTGCCTACAGGAAAATACCCTCTTTATCATGGGTGCGACAGAAAATAAACAGGTCTTGTTGGATCCTTCGGAAAGATGGATTACTACTGGCCATATTCAGGCCACATTCATTAACTCCTCCGTACCTGTGCACCAAAAGGAAAATAAAGAAGATCAGAGAGTGAAGCACAAGAGCACTGAATCTTGTGTTAATTACAGTGGGGAGAGCAAAGGCAACAATAACATGTCAGCCCAACTCACATTGCAAGAGTCAGTGATAGCAGCAAGGAATACAGGAAGAAATCTTCAGCATCTTGAGAATGATACAGAAAGGTAAGGCAGATGTCAGATTGCTTTCAAATGAATTATACGGATAGGCAATAGGAGTGAGGGTTTCTTGTTTAAAACAGAGGCACAGAACTTGACCTAACAGTATTTTTAAGCTTATTAGACAATAAAGAGTTATTTTAAGGTGATGCACACTAGACATATTAACAACAATCCTTTTTGGTATTCCAACACTTTAGTTATTATTATTAATTAATATCCATATGTATGTACTTAATTTAAAAATGCTGTATAGTAAGAGAATTTGGAAACTTTCCTCAGCTTCCTACCTTTTCCTTCTTTTTTTGCAATAAATTTATGACACCAATTCAATGACACATACAACATTAGGGATGAAAATGCTGGGTGGTTTGCAGGAATTTTGGGGCAGTTTAAACTACAAACTACTGTAAAGCTTTTTTGCTATACTATTCATTAGACGTTCAAGATTCCTCTATGCAGAGTTTACAGTCAGTATTGTTTAGAAGGCAAGAGGGAGAAGTTGCTTAAATCTACCATCCTACTCCCTTGACCTCAGGCCAGTCTCCTGCTGTTGTGATGACTGAAGAGCTAACAGCCTGCCCTGCCCTTGGTACTCCTCCAACATGCCTCAACCTGCTTCTTAAAAGTAGAGGCAGGGGTGAGGGGCCAGTTCAACTTGTTCTGTGCTCCTAAATATTCTCCCGCATGAAACAGACTGGTTTATGACCTCTTGGGAATGCATTTGCTGCTGGTTTGTATGGTTCTGGATGTACGGTCAGGGAAAAACAGAAGCTGAAATTTTTGCCTAAAGGTACAAAAATTCAGTTATGATTTCATAAGAATTCAATTTCAAAAATACATGTCTTGAGAACATGTCTTGAGAACATGAACAAAACACTACAAAGAGTAAGCATGGAAGGTGCTTCTTATGCTTTATTCTTATGACTTATGGTAAATGGGCAGTAGTGTTTAGTAGGTACTTAAGACACTAATAATTTGTCATAAAATTTATTATTCAGGAAGACCATAGAATTCATCATTGCCTCTCAGGAAGTTGAAAGTAAGAGTACAGTAGTCTATTAAGGAAGATGAATGCTTCTGAAAAAACCTTTTGAAATAGTTCATTTAGAGTTTTTAGTTAATGTCTCTAAATGCATCCTCTGTCGTTGGACAGTTCTCTTCAATACAGAATACAAACTATTAGAAGAGGTTGGTTGGTTTGTTTGTTTGTTAACTCAGCTACTGCTTTTTATAGATGCAAAGCTTGTAAATAAACCATGTTTTGGGGTTGGTAAACTTAATAAACATTTCAGGAAAAAAATAATTTCTGGCTTAACCTCTGAAGTATGCTTTTTTGCTGAAAAGTACTCCTGTATTTAAATAGGTGCAATGCACAAGGGAAGAAAATATGTAAAGATTGGGGGAAATTTAGATGTCTTTTCTTAAACCCACTGTCCAATCGAAATGATAATTTTCTGGAGAAAAGGATTCCAAGACAGTAAAGTCATAATGCAGAGCTGGCATTAAAATTTTCTCCGTCAGTATAAATTAATTGAACATATATTTAGAAATCTCTATCACCGAACAAATCTAAATAGTCTGTAATCAGTGCTTATAAAACAATGAGCAAATTCGAAAATGTACAAATATAACCAGTGGTCACTAGTGTTAAAATGAAAGGTAAAAGTAGGCAAAAGGTGAAATTGCACTTCTCAGTTTTTCCTGTTTGCTCCATTGGAGATATGTCTCATACAGTTTTCAGTATTTGGCTCTCTTTGGTGTTTTTTTTTTATATGGACAGTGGAGATAAGTGGAGCCCTCCAACAGCTGATTCAGTCATTGTTAAACCACTTCTGCTCCTAATCCTTCCTTTGAGGAGACTCTTCCTCTCCAGTGAATATACAGGGAACAGAGCCCAGCAGAGATTAGTCCTCTTAGATAATTGGATTTCAAAAGTTATGTGATGTGAATATCCTCCAGTGTTTCTGAACATACATGTCACATTTGGATTGTAATTCCTTAACAGTTTAATGGCAGAGCCTTCCATTTGTCTCAATCCATAGTGCTATGTTTTATGGTTATAGTTTGGCAGCTATGATAATCCAGTTGTACTGGTGAGGCTATGTCATTCATAAAGGTATTTATTTCTCTGTGAGGCTACATATGGCAGCATCAGTGATCCAGTCCCTTTGGCGGCAGTACCATGCCAGGAGGAAAACTGACTGCACCAAAACAGAGAATCGTCAGTTTGTAGAAACTTTGAGACAGAAGCATGAAGCTGCCACACTAATCCAGGTTGGTTTACGGTATTCTTTTTACTTATTTTGCAAATTTAATAAGAAAAAAATCTTACTAGTTTTATGTACTTGTCATCTTCTATCTATTTTTGCTTATGGTTTTTTTAAGTTTCATAATTAAACATTTTTTGTTTTATTTAATCAGCATAAGCTTGATGTTTTTAAGAGAGAGACGCCTTTACAAAAAGTTTTCTAGAAGCCTAAAAATATTTTCCCTTTTTTGACCAAGTATACCCCTGAATTAGTTTTGCTTGATTTAATTCTAATGTTATGTTGAAGACATATTGTGCCCATGTTCTTACTGGGGTATGTCTATGCTATTAAACTGACAGATGCTGCGTAACTGGTATATCATGTCTGATATCTATATAATTAACTACTCTTCCCATCTCTTCTACTTATCCATCTCTTTCCTTCTCTCCCCATCTCCCCAAAACAGAATCCATACTGCCATTGGGAACAGATCATGGCCTGGGCTGTCCTGTGGGTAGATACTGAGCTAACAGTTAAATGGAATAGATGACTATGTGCAAGAATTGTAGTCCATGCCTTGGCTCTGTTTAGTTGGCTAACCAGATACAGTATTTAACTGCCAAGTTGCCAAGTTTCATGGGCTTTTCTACATTTTTAAGCAAATGGACACTGTATTGGTTTCAGATCAAGTTAACTTAAAAACATTCAGTATTGTAAGTCTTCTATAAAAATGTGAACAGCGCCAAAGTAATATAGGAGCCATTTAGAAAATCCAAGTAATTCATTAGTATCTATTCAACAAATGGGCAGTAGCAAAATGTTTAGTAAATGTGCGTAGTAAGAAAAAGGACAAGTACAGAATCACATTACAGCAGTTATCTGGGATGTTGAGCTAAAGTTTGTTTCTGGAGTATAGTGTGTAGCTAGTATATTAACAGTTGATCTCAATAAACTTATTTAATCCATTTTTTAACTTACTTATATATTTGCCC
Organism: Astur gentilis; assembly: GCF_929443795.1. Taxonomy (NCBI): domain Eukaryota; kingdom Metazoa; phylum Chordata; class Aves; order Accipitriformes; family Accipitridae; genus Astur; species Astur gentilis. The sequence continues at coordinate 9,417,879 of NC_064913.1, forward strand.
TCTACTGTGTATTGATGAGTGTCACAACTTTATATAGTGATTCAAATGTGCTTCCTGTCGTTTGTTTCAGACCTGATAATTTGCAAAGTTTGTACAAAAATAGTCTTTCACTATTTATCTTCTGTGCATTTTATAGATTTTTTAGATCTCTCTTAAATCCATCCTTATATTCACTCTTTTGTAAATAAAAGTTTAGTCCATTTAGTCTCTTTTCACATTACTCTCTACTTCTTTTTATCTCTCTCTGAACCTTTACCTCATTCTGTTATAACCTTTTTTTAAAGAAGTGACTAGAACTGAATTCCATAGGCAGATATATCACTAATTTTTACAGTAAGACAGTTTTCATCTTGTTTCTGAAAAACTACTAACAGAATTTTTCTTTCTGATCATGACTGAACACTGATCTGGTGCTTTCATAGATCTGTGTTAACAGCTGCCTTACAGTTTATCATTCTGCATATACCATTAGGATTACTTTTCTCCTTTGCATTTGTAAATACTAATCCTATTTGTTGAATGAAATATATTTCTCATTTGATCACTCAGTAATATCAGGATATTTCATCTGGATGGCTATGAACATCTGTAGGAAAATAATGAAATTATGAGAAAGCATTTCTAATACATTTAATCATGTTTATAATAATCAGAAATTGTGTATGTAAAACCAGTGAAATTTTCAATAATTTATGCAGCTAGACAATTATTTCCTAAAAATTAATAAGCTAAACATTAAGCCAAAATATGAGATTCCTTTCCTATTTTGGTGCCTTCATTGCAAAGCCATCTAGTGTGGACAATACTACACCTTTCAGGACAGTGGAAATTTTTTTGCATGGTGTTTTAAATGCTATGGGTATCTTGAAGTCTGATGTCAAACACTGATTTGGGGGACAATTGCTGTCTTGAATTTAGTTTCTGTAATTCCATCTATGTAATTTTGATCTCTGAAGTGTTTTCCTGGATCTGATTCTACAGCTTGGCATGTGTTGATAACACCCTTGCTCTTTTTCTAGCACTTAATTCCTAAAGTGCTCCTTTTTCTTAGATATGATTATGCCCACTGGTAATATTTTTTTTAAATAAAGATCTTAGACAGTTAAGAAAGAGTAATTGACCTGGGTCAATTGCATGAGATGTCTCCAAGAATTGCTACTTGTAAGCTATAAGACATTTAGTACAAGTGTATTTTTATTCTCAGTAATTTGAAAGTTGACACTCAGCTTTTTCTTACGTAGCCTTTCCTTTCAGTTTATAATAGTCCCTGAAGGAATTGTCAAATAATTAATTAGTTGACCCAGGTTTGTAGTTGAGGGAGTTGCAGGATTCCTTTCTGCTTACTTGTGGAGAGCCTCTTGAGTACTCTAAGCTTTAGACATATGCTGGCATTTAATTTGTCTTGTAGTTTTAAATGTCACATAAAGTTCAAAAAACAGATCATTGAGCTATTAAACCAAGGCCCAAGATGTTTTATCTTCCTAATGGGATAACATAGAGAATCTGGATTTGGGTTTGATCTATGGCTTTGTATAACATGCTTTAAATTTTTTGTTTAGGCATTTTGGAAGGGTTTTCTTTTGCGAAAGAAACTGGCCAGTGCTCTTGCAGCTGTTAAAAGTGATGAAGTGGAGGATGACTATGAAGAAATAAATGTGGATGATTTCATATTTTCCGAGGTAAGCACAATCATTAACATAAAAACTACATGTAAAAAATAAATATTATTCTTCTTAAGCAATCATGTAGGTGTTGAAAATAAAAGAAATTGAAAGGACTACCAGGGCTAGAATTAACATGTTGGATGTCCAGAAATAAAGAAGTGTTTGGTACATATAGCCCACTTAAATTCATTTGTCATGGATTAATTGCCTTCTACTCTTTGAGATGCTCTGGTAGTTACTGTGCTATTAATGTCATACCCACTGTAGAATCCCATGTATTTCTACAGTTAAAGGACAATCAAATGAGAATAAGGAAACAGCTACTTTTCTCCTAAAATGTTTAGCTTTCTAGTATTTTAGTAACAGATTATAATGTCAACAATATTTGAGTATTTTGTTCATTTTCATGATACAATGAGAACAATAATGTAGCTGAAAATATAGCTGAGATTCAGTGTTACAGTATTCCAGTAAAAAAAAACATACCCCGAAAACCAAAGGTGAAGAAGGCTTTTTAGCTCTTCTTTTGTTTTATAGGTAAAGTGCTAAAAAGATCACAAGTCTGAATACCGTAGTAAATTATGAAGAGAAGTATAGTTAAATCAGGAAAAAAACACGCTTAGAATGTCTGTGATGCACAAAATCCAGAAAATATTACTAGTAATTTTTACAAGTTACATAAAGTTAATAATGTCCTTTCATTTTCAAACGATTGAAATTGGCTTAGAGGTTTCCATACTAAGAAATAAAAGCAGGCTCCAAAGGAATTTGAGGAATAACAGCACATTCAAAACTGAATTCAGTGATAATTAAGTAAAAATTAAAAATGTCTACAGGATCAATATTGTCATTCAGTAAGCGAGGAAAAGAATCTTTAAACCAATTTTATGTTTTATAGCCTCAAAAGACACAGTCTACATGGGGAGTTCTAGACTCGGTATGTGTAATAAGGCAGCTGTTGATGACTTACCTATATATTTGTCTGGAGCACTGCTTTCTCTTAATCGTTCACATTCGTTGGCTTCTTTTTTTTTTCTAAAGGTTTCAGGTAAAGCAAAGAAAACTGATAGCAATGGGGCCATTTGAGAGGATATGACTGAGGCTTTTTTTCATGAACTCTTCTCTCTGAATGTGCTTATTCAGCTGCTGCATCTTTGCAAGAGCCATTTGTCAATATTCCACTGTAATTTTGCAAAGGAGACAGATGGGATAGCCCTGCTACTGGCAGGATTAGATTCTATTTATGATCACATATTTGTATGGCTCACAGACAGTTATGAAACCAAATATGTTGTCAGTTGGAGCACTGCAGTTTGCAGTTGATCAGTCTTCGGTCATCTGAGTATCAGCCTTCTTTTGCCACCTCCTTCTCCTTAGAAAATAGTTGGGCTTTGTGTGAAATTATTACCAATGACTTGATGAGTTGGAGTAATTTTATTTTTTTCTTCTCCTTTCAGCAGCTATTTTAAGATACATTTTCAGAATTACTGCCTTATTGTAAGAGCATGCAAAATGTTTGAGGCAGGAGTCCCAGGGATCATTTGGTAGACAGGAAATGTGTATGTGTAAACACAGAGATCTGGCTTAAATTTTAGGATTTTTTTCATTTTAATTTGAAATATATATACAAAAAAGAACAGTCTCATTAGTTGATGTTCTCTGATCCCTGGCTTCTTTCTAAAATAATAAAAAGCAGAAAGTTGAAGGATTTATTTCTTCACACAGGAAGGAAGTATCTGTTCATATATTAAAGAAGGAAAATATCCTGTTTTGAATTATTCAGCCAGTAGGCCAGAGTCTTATATACTGTAATTCAATTGAGCCGTCCTTGTTTCACTCTGTTAGGCCCAAATAATCCTGTAATTTTTTTAAATTTTTTTTTTTTTAATTGCTAAACTGAAAACTGCATGGGCAGTTTTGTTCCACCTGTCTGTCAGCAAGGCAGTTGCGTTTGGGCAGGTGCTCCTGAGGCCAGGGAGACAAGGAAGGAGTGGGCAAGGCAGGAAAAAAAGGCCAGCTCATTTCAGAGGCTTGCACTGCATCACCCTCTGGTGTTGTCACACATTTCTTCCTTTTTTTCAATTTGTTACTGAGTTTCTTAGGAAAGAAATAAAACATGGGTTTAGGGAGCAATTCTCAGAGAAAGCGTTTAGGCTCTGATCATGACAGGAGAACCATGAGCTGACATTTTAATTTGCACAGCAGGCTCAAAGGCTGAACTGGGGACTGATGTCAAATAAGTTACACAAGCCCTTAGCTTCTTGTGATGAAAAGTATAAGAACATCTATTTTCTACAGAGCAGTGTATGTGATAAATTTACAATGTATATGCCCATGAAGGATATACTTTGTTCAGTGAGCAAGAATTTCAGTGCTCAAGATTGATGACTGTAACTAGAATTATACCCTGCAATATTTGTCATATTTTTTTCCTTTTTTTCTTTCTTTTTTTTTTTTTGTTTGTTTTTGTTTTGTTTGAAGCATATATCTTGGCTGTGCAGAAGAGTTTGGTTGTGAGAAATGTGTGGTTTAACTATAATGGGCCTATACACTGCTCTGCCTGGCCCAGCCTATCCATCCTCAGTACTAGGTTGCCTGGTTCCATGTGTCTTTAGCTGTTTCATTCTCTGCAGCTGGACGATACCAAATCACATGGACTTTCTACTTCTGCAGAAACAAGCAGCAGAAGCTTGGAACAGTCTATACTTCCTATTCCCTCCTTTCTGGCCTCAGCGTTTTATAGCAAAGTGGTGAAGCAGAGCCAAATAATGACACATGATATCAGTGGCTATCTGTCGGGCCTCAAACAAGTGTGAAGGGAGGAGTACATATTGCTGGGCTAAGAGATCCCATATGCTAGGGTGTGAAGGAAGAGAAAAATATCTGGACACCATTTTGTACTACGGATTTCACTGTTGGACAGGGTGACTGAAATGAGAGAGAAGGGCAGAAAAACCTTTCCTTATTGCAAACCAATACAAATGTACTAAATCTTGGCCAAAAGTTTTTGGAATAGTCCACTATTTTGTGGTGTAGTCACTGTGGTTTTTATACCAGTATTATGTAGATTTCAGTCATAATGATTTTATTGAGTATTATCTAGCATCCACAAAATCACTGGTGTGCAAGCACCTATTTAAACCAATTGCAAATATCACAATGCAATAAGTCATTAGGTACCAGTCTTCATTAAATGACTGTTTAATATCTTCATTATGAACTCAGTGTACCCAGTGCTCTGGGGAAGATGAGGCTGCGAAACAGCATGGGGAAAACTAGTCTTTGCCAAAGATCTTCTGTTTACTTCATTTATGCACATTGAGCAGTGGTATATTTTTTAGTACAAGTTTGGCACCATATCATGTGAAAAATGGATTGCATGTGATTGAGCTGGAGGAAGGGCTCACAATCTTGCTTGCAGTAGCATGAATAGTAACCATTTCACCTGAGCAATTACTGATATCTTCTTGTATTCATATCAGCTCCCGTACATTGCCAGAGACATTCAGAGGCAATTGATGGCAGCAGCGTTTTGTGTCTGTTGTGCAATGTCAAACAGGCTATGCCAGATGAGATGAAAGATCTGGCCAACAGATGTCTTGGAAAGTATGAGCTTGGTATTTAGCGATATTTTCATGTCTTTCATGTGGACTTTGGAGAATTCCAGCCTATATGCTCCAGAAGGCTGTTCTTAAGGCAACCTTTCATCAGCAGTCCATCCATGTAGCAAATGATCTACAAGGCAGAGCTCACTTTACCTCTGGTGGACAAAATCTGGTAACACATTTGCTTGACACAGCTCTTAATTTCTGTACCATGCAACCATCAGCATTGCTGTTTTCTTGATGAGAATATGATGTGAGCCAAATGCAAAATAGCTTAACTTGCCAGTGTGCGAGAAAGCTGAACCAATTGAATATGATCAGTTTTAAGACAACTCTACTCAGAACAGTGACCATTGAATAAATTATTGTTTTCCTACACTGAGTCAGCATATGGACATATGTCTTATTCTCATCAAGATGAGTACCAATATTGATGGTTACATGGAACAGAAAGTAAGTGCTGTATTTTTCAAAACTTCATTTTTTGAATTTAGTTTAAATCAGGGCTATCTAGTCATACTTCTTCAAAAAGAAAGTAAGTTTGTAAGTTGCAACCAAGCCAAAACCATCACTGCTTCCTTCATCAAAGGGAATAAATCTGTTGCCCTGAGTCGAAGTGGTGTTCTGCTTCTGAGTTTGATTATGTAGAATTTTAAAGTCCCAGTCTTTTTGACAGCTTTTGAAATTATGGACCAGGAGTTTCCTTCACATTTTTTTACATAGTCACACAGACACGTAGCCATTCCTATTTTTTTTGCTTGCCTTCCATGGCAGCTAGGTAGCAGTTTTCTTTTTCTTTTTTCTTTTTTCTTTTTTTTTTGGGGGGGCGTGGACGGGACACACACAATAAAAACTACCTTATACGTGCTAACTCTTGAAAAGTAAACAGCAATTAGAACAACAATTTCTTTACATCTCCCATCTTTAGTATTCTTATCACATGCCCAAACTAGACACATACAATGTGTTTTGTTTTCTTTTCAGATAATCCTTCATAATGTGGTTTGTCTCAGGCTGTGAGTTTATGATTATGGGCTTGTGACAGTGATAGCTGTTTTCTGCCTAGTGCCAGGAAATAAGTATAGCCTATGGATTAGAAGGTTCCCATAACATTTCTTGTGTCTTGACACTCTCATGCATGTCTAGCTCTTGTAATTGCTCATAAATGTCAGATCAGAATCCAGCCTTTCCTTATTGTATACTGCAAAGAATATGATGCTTTTTTCATCATATTTCTTATAGTTACAGTGCTGTAGAAAAACAAAAAAGTGTATGATGAAAATTTAATTAGGTCTATCCTATTCTTTTAAAAGGGAGGGGAAAAACTCTCCTAAATAACATATTGGAAGATCAATCTTTTCAATGAGTGTGTATCAACAACCTCTTGATCTGATCCTGCTTCTTCAGCTGCTATGTTAACGAATCACATGCCATTCTCAGTTGTGGCATCATCAGATATGTAAAGACCCTTTTCTACCTCTTTCAGCAATGACGCTTATCTCAAGTGCTGAATTGTTTTCTAGTTATCTGATAGATATCCTGGCTTTGGAAGTAGGTTGTTGCAGTCAGTATCTGATAAAATAACCACAAACACAGCTATTAGGAGTTGTGGCCATTACTAACACTGCAGCTTCACAGCTTATGCAAAATGTGCTCCGATTGCTTTCTGGCCTTCCACTGTGAGATCTCAGTTCTTAATGCCACCTGAAATTCTTTTAATTTTTAAACAGAAACTATCTTCATGGCTTGTCTCTATCTTGGTTAAATAGCCAGATTCAAACAAATACTTTCCAAAAGAAAGCCCACTAATGATGCATAACACTAAAGATATTATTTGGTACCTGTATTTAGCCAAATGGTATAGTATTATTCTAAATTGTATTTAGCTTGTATGACATATCATAGTGATGTCATTAATTATACTTCCTAGTCTTATTTCTCTAAAGACCAAGTCAAACATTGGAACTGAATAAACAGGCCAAGCAATGGAAAAATGTATAAAAGTGATAAAAGTCTTACTTCTGTGGAGTTTTAGACTGATTATTGTAGCCTCAAAGGAAAATTGTTCTAAGCCAAATGCCTCATTGTAAATGGAAGTAATAACAGTGCCACCAGTTCTTCTCAGGAAGTACATTTGCATCTGGAGTCTCTTGAAAGTTGAGCTAAGGATAACAAATCGTTTAATATATCTTCCTTAAGTTCTCTAATTTTTGTGTAATGTTAAAGAGACATTTTAGTGTAGGTATAGATTGTGTTTAAAGGATCTAGTTAAATGTCTGATATTCAGCATGTCCACATACCTTGATTTCCATTGAAAAAGATTTTTTAGTAATGCCTATTTACAGATTTCAGGAGCAATCCTGACTTCTCTGTGCTCTTTGAGAAAAGGTCATTGATGCAGCCAATATTGTAATTGAGTTAAATAGCAGTACTTCTGGAGGAACCAAAGAGGAAAGTGAGATGTCAGCTTCCTTTCTCCTCCACAGTGAAATCCATGCATGTCTCATTGCCTGGAGCCTGAAGTCCTTTTAGTTTAGAACATAGATATTATCCAACCACAGCACAGCTTAACTCACCTGAACATATACAAGTCCCAGGGAACACATGGGATGCATCCGAGGGGGTTGAACAAGCTGCCTGATGTAATTTTGAGGTCACTCTATATCGTCTTTGAAAGGTCATGACAGCTGGGGGACGTTACTGGTGACTGGAAAAGGGCAGACATCACACATCTTCAGGAAAGGCAAGAAGAAAGATCCAGGGAATTAGAGACCAATCAACGTTGTCTCAGTTCCTGGGAAGGTTGTGGAGCAAATCTTCCCAGAAGCCATTTCTAAACCCATGAAAAAGGTGATTGGGAACAGCCAGCATGGGTTTACCAAGAGCTGATCAACTTCGTTGCTTTCTATCACAAAGTGACTGGCTCTATGAATAAGGGGAGGGCAGTGCATATTGCATGCCTTTATTTTAGCAAGGCCATTGAGAGTCTCCCACTGTCTTATTCTCAAAATTTGTTGAGGTATGGGCTGGACAAGTAAACTGTAAGATGAGTGGCAAACTGACTGGACTGCCAGGCTCAAATAGTTCTCTGGTGCAAAATCCAGCTTGTGGAGAGTAGTTAATGGAGCCCATCATTGATGGTAGGGGGACCAAAATAGTTAATATTTTAATTAACAACCTGCATGATGGAACAGAATGCAATCTCAGTAAGTGTGCGGATGATGCCAAATTGGGGCAGCGGTCAGTATGCTGGAGGACCAGGGTGTTCTGTAGAGCAGCCTGCACTGGCTAGATAAACAGGCTGACCAGAGCCTCATGTTCAACAAGAGCAAGTGCAAGGTCCTGTACATGGGCTAGAGTCATCCCTTGCAACACTGTTGGCTAGGGGCTGACTGTCTAGGAAGCAGCACCACAGAAAAGGTTCTATGGTCCTAATGGACTCTCTTCACCATGCAGTTCTTGAGTTTCTAACAGCGGAAACAGAAGGGAAAAAATAGCACTCGGACCCTATAACACAATTTTATTTTAGCTAAAAAATATTTAACTTTGTCTAGTTTGTCCTTGAATAGAGTGGGCTAAAGAATCCTAAATGCCACTGTTAAAACCATCTCCTCGTACTCAGTCTAGTCATTTTGTTTGTATGGAAACTTCAGAACTTTATTTTTACATGGAAATTTATCATTTCACAATTCTGAGTTTACAATAGGAAAACATTGCAAAGAATCAGTTCCTGAAACTCTTGAAGTTCCCAGAAAGTAGCAATGAAGGTCCCAAAAGATTTAAGGTGTTGAGACTTATAAATCAACAAATTTAAACTTGCAGATTCATTTGTGCCTAATTTGTTTCAAATAGAAAGGTTAGTGCTAGGGACATATAAGGAGGACAGTACAAGTGAAGCTGAGAGATGATTAAGACATATCTTCTTTAGAATTAAGCATTTTTTGTGTAATTAGAGATTTGTTATCACCAGTTTCAAATAATATATGCTTCTAAACTTAATCCTTCTTTGCTCTTTCCAAATACTTTTTTGTTCTTATTTCTGAAATGGGGACTTTTAAACAAAAAGGAAAAGTTGTCTTGAAGTTGAATCAAATTTTATGTGTCATGAACTTTGAAACATATTAAAGGTTAGATGACTATAAACTTGTGACTAGTCTATTTTTTATTACCCTCTGCTTCTGCCTGACTTCCCTTCCTTTGACAAAACTGCAAGCTGAAGTACAGCTTTTTCTATTGTGTTTTTAGTATTCATTCCCCAAACTTGATAGAACATTTTGGGTTATCGTCCTTTGAAATTGTGTGTTCTTTGAATGTACTGTATTTAAGGGGTGGGGATGAGGTGTCCCTTGGCTGTTCTGTTTGTTGTTTTTTTTTAATTCATTGCCCCTTGAAAGTTTTGTTTGTTTGTTTTCACAGAGCTCAAAGAACTTTGAAAAAGGCTTATAGGGCCATATCAGCTAAAGTTTGTGTAGTGTGGCAGAGTCAGAGAGGGGAAGACTTGGAAGATTCTTGTCATTTTGATGGGGAAAGACTGCATCTGGGGTCTTAGAGCAATTTTGAGGGGTGGCCTGAAGGTGCTAGGAGCCTGATGTTTATTGAGGTGGGTGGTGGTATACTCTCAAAAGATTTTTGAAGCATGCATTTCTGATGCTTACTTAAATCATGTCTAACCTCTGAAGCTGAGGTTACCATTTACCCATCTGTATTTTTTATTCCTGTATTCAAAAAAAAAAAAAAGATGTAGCACCCAGAGCTTCCTTTGAACACTGTCAGGCTTAAGGCAAAAATGCATTTCTAGAAAACTTGGGGGCATTATAGGTCATGAATGACTGACATGAACTACAATAAGATTCAGACTTTTGGAGAGTTAATTATGTGTGTATATATTCAACCTTGTTTGTGAATGAAAACTTTTAGGGTCTCTGAAATTTTCATTATTCATTTACTTTTGTATATTCCACAATAAATTATTTCCATAATTTTAGTCATGCGTATTTAGAGAAAACACATAGGTATATACATTAAATATGTATAAATATGTGTATTAGAATTTGAGAGAACAGTTAGTTTTCTGAGCTTATTAAACAGTTTGGAAAAATGACATTTGGAGAAGACATTCCCCAATAAAATTTTCCTGAATGTTTTTCTTAACAGAATGTTGTGATTTTTCCAGTAATTGTCAATATAGTCTTCTTATAAATGGACAACTACACAACTATGTTTGTCCTGTAATTTTCCTACAAGAGTGTACTCTAATAATTAACCAGCTTTTGTAAGTCTATAAAATCTCTTGGGGTCAATTAATCGTTGCAATGTTTCTCTGGAATCCATATGATACTCACTACTTTTTTTGGCTTGAAATATTGTTTGGTTTTAGCAGTTGTAAGAATGCAGCCATGCCCAGCTTTCTTTCCTAATTCTCTTGTCTTATATAAAGACAGGGCTGAAAAAGAAGCATTGCCAAAGGTTAAAATAACCTTTAGTAGGGTGCTAACCTATTTATCTTCACCACATAAAATATGTGAAAAAGCATTAAAGACAATCCCAGAGAAAAAAGACTATTTTTCCTCCTGCTTGCAGTTCAGAGATCTATTTTCTATAAAATGTATATCCCTAAACTGTCTAATTAAAAAGAAGTCTATATACAGTTTTTTATAAAATTGTTCAAATCAACACATTTGCATATAGTTTTAAAATGGCAGAACTTAGATTGAATTTAATGCAACTAGTAGATGATTCAGCTGAGGATGTTCATATTTGGTACTATCTTACCTTTGGAAGTTTTTTAGAAAGTCTGGGTCTGAATTGATATTCAACTTCCTAGCATTGAACTACGCTTTATGCAAAAACTTGAGTTTCTCAGAAAAGCTAGTCCATAGAGTAATCTGATTCCTAAAAAGACTGGATGAAAGAAAAGGCTAAATACACAACAATATTCAGATCTTTAATTTCAAAGGAAGTTTTCGGTCACAGTCTATCAACAATATATAAATGAGCACAGAAAAGTGATCTGGTCCTTTTGTATCAGCTATAAGAGCTAAAAATTTGTGATTTTTTAAGAAGTTTTTCAAAACTTACTTATGCTTTTGGAGAAGAAATTTCTAGAAAGAATGCTTAGGCCTTGGCAGAAATGAAGTTTAGTTTAAAAAGAAATGAAAGATGTTGTCCTGGAGTAGCATGATGCTCGAATGAAATACCCCACAGAGTGAAATATGTTTGCCAGGAACCAAGAGAGAAAGTTACAGCTTTCTGCCAGATGAAAGGCAGTACGGTATGGCTGGCTGCAGTATGCCCTTTTCTGCTGCGAGTATCCACAGGGTCAACCTTCAGCATATGATCCTTCTGCCTGACCACTCCTCCTCCCAGTCTGTGCAATTCTTTAACCTACAGGATGTCTAATACTAGGAAAAGTAGTTCTTCATGTGGCATGTATTGCCCCAGAAGAGATTTTGTCAGCTTATTTGAAATAGTCATAGAATGCTGTTGAACGTTCTGCCTTGGATTAAAGTAGTGTCTTTCACTTGTCTTTTTGTTTTATTTTCTTGGAGTGAACTAGAGTTTAACTGCACTATTCAAATATACTCACTAAAACCTAGGAAAGTAGAAATCAAAGACATCACTGACCTGAAGAACTTTATTTAAACTTGTATTCTATAGAGAAACCTAGTGGGAAAATTCATTCTGGTTTATTTATTTATTTACTCTTATTACATATTATTCTTATTAAAAATGAATTTGAATGTAGAGAGAGCAGATAATTTGTAAAATCTGGTTGAAAAAGGGCCGTTGTGACTTAGAATGACAGTAACGGCCTGCCTCACTGAGGGGAGCAGAATTCCAGAAAAATGGGTTAGACAAAACCAGGCAGGTGAACTGGAAGGTGAATCTTTTTTTAAAAGCAAAGAATTCCACACACTATTTCTGTGAAATTGTAATGTGGACATTTTTTTATTTATTTGTTTTAATAAAAGATGCTTTTTTTCCCTCCCATTCCTATTCTGTTGTAATGCTCAGGAGCCAGTCATGCCTCTGAGTTCAGAGTGAGTTTTGGATATTGATTTTCTTCTGTTGGCTAATTTTCCTATTTTTATCTTAAGATACCATATAAATAAAAGCACTACATAAATAGCAGTAAAACAATTTTTCTGGGTAAACCTTTGCTGTCCTGCAAACAGTGAATGAGTCAATGAAGAAGTGAAAGAAGAAAGGAAAGACGTATAAAGAGTTAGTTCTCCCTAATTTTTAAAAATAGTTTCACAGATTTGTCAGATGGTGATTCACCTTGTGATTCCGAGGTCCACCATTTTTGGAACCCTGGGGTAGCTTCAGCTCCCATGGCAGCCGACATGTTGGCCTTTTCACCACTTCAGCAGTTATATGCTCTGAGCGATGTAAATGATCTGCATTCTTTCTGGATTGACATAGAGGTGACCTTGCAAACACACTGACTAGATGGTTATATTTGTCATAAGAAGTTAGATTACTGTTTTAAGTTGAGGAATCTTTTCCTAGATGTTAGCAGAAGGTCCTGAAACCACCATTTCCAAGGTCTGAAAGAATACACCAAGGGAAGGATTGTCCTCAACGTGTCCAGCTTCTTTCATTCTTTCCATAAGCATCTGCTACTGAGCTCTTCTGGAAGCAGAGCACTGATGTAGACAGATATTTGGTCTGACCCAGAACAGAGCTGTTGCATATCAAATGCTGGCCTTCCTTTTCAGCCTGTATTGTTAATGCCTTCTTACATCCTCTGCTTCTAACCACAGTACAGTTTGGGGGATTGGTTTGGGGTTTATTATACTTTTTTGATCCTCCTTGATCTAAGAGAGATGAAAGGCATTATGTGATAGTATTATTCACAGTTTGGACAGTTTTACTTGTGGAAGTTCTTCATAGCCGAGTGTAGGTTTGACACTGTGTCCTGTGAGCTATTTTTTGTTCATGGTTCAAATACAACAGTATAAAAGATGTAGCTCCAGAATGTAATCCAGAGCATATAAAAGATGCCTAGAATTAGAATGTCTGAATAATGCTTGCACTAAAACTCTGCTTTTCAGTAGGTCATTCAGTCCCCATCAAAGCTAGTAGAACCATTCTCACTGACTTTGGTGATTGTAGGATTGGATGCTGTTTCTGAGACCACAGAACTTTGATGGTAAATAGTCGTTACATTTTGCAAAAGAAGGGGTAGAATAAATATTGGAAAAAATGAAGGAATAACAAAATGAAAAAGGTTATATACAATAAGCCATGAAAAAAATCCCTAAGCCTCCAGAGTTCACTGATGAGCTACAAAATCAAAGGGGAGAAAGAAACCTGTAGGATTAGACTCTCAAAGGGTAAAAAATGCATTGTGAATCAGCGTAAAAAGTTCTTGATCCTAATGGATAAATGGAAATAGCTAATACTATGGAAGTTTTATTATTAAAATTCAGAAAGAAAACCCCAAAACCAAATATATTCACATCTTGTTGAAGAACGATATCAGGGATAATTATATCATGTTTAATAGTGAATTTGGTGGTCTGTATTCTTTCTAGTCGTGAAAGTATCTTGTTTGTGTCCTGAGCAGGAGCTAAATGAAAACAAACATGAAGTCTAGCAAAAAAACCCAAACAAACAAATAAACAAAAGAAGCCCTTGAAAAATTTGGCAAGTATTAAAAATGTGTTTCAAACAGTAAGTTAAAGTGAATTTATTTCTGTGAAGTTTTAACAAACAATTAGAAAGGTGTATGTATTTTTTGTGTGCCTGTGAAAACTGAAACTTTTTAAGATAATCAATACAGTCTTTGATTTGAAACAAACACTGGAAATGAAGTTTGGAGGATACAGAAACATAAAAGATATCTTCAGATGAACTACTGTGTGTTAGATCAACGGTTTGTGATTTACACATATGTGCAAAGCTATGTTATATACCTCAGTATTTATGAAATAAATTCCTTAATTTGGCTTTAGAAATAAATATAGTATGCCTATAACTATTTATGTAGACCATACAATCAAACATTATCATTTCATTTGCTTCATAATTCATCTCAGGTTGTTTTGGTTTTTTTCTCTTAGTGGACAATGTCAGTAGAAATGGATCTAGTTTTTAGCCTTAGTTATTGGTAAATCTGTAATAAACTTTGCATTAGTTATAATTTAGGACTGTGTTTATGGGAAAGATACGGAGAGAAGTTTCTTGAACTTAGTGCTGTCAGAATCTCTGGGGATAAACATAGTGGAAGAGCATATATTTGAAAATCAATTATGTGTTTATTTTTGTTGGCTGAAGAAAACAAGAGTGTGGTATATTGTTATAGTATGCTGCACATTCATAGGAGTGCTAAATGTGCTTAATGATAAATCAGTTACCTTTTTTTTTTTGTCTTGCATATTTATACCTTTGAATCATGCTTTTATATTTTCATTGACACTTCTTTTCAACACTTAGAAGACTGAAAGACATTTTATAGGCTATGAAAGAAATAAAAACACTGTGGAGAATATTAAATTAATAAATGGCAAACACCAGGCTAAGAAAATATTTATGAGAAAAGTTTCAACCTAAATATTAAGAGCAAAGAACTTCAATTGGGTTATAGTGCAACTATAAAGCAAAAGGATTCAATCATTGTTTTGCTTAAGTGATTCTTGTTCCAAAAAATTGGCTACAGCTTTGGAGTGTTAGTTTTCATTTGTCATGATTTTATTGATTTCTGTCACAAACAGTTTCATCAGAGAGGTAAAAATTCAAGTAGCCAGGATGCAAGCTTGCCCTGAAATCTGGCAGTAGAGCTTGTATCATATTCACTGCTAATGTAAGGTATTTAAGTACCCAGGTAATTAATGGACACATCATTGTACACACTAATTAAGTTGATTGGCATTTAAATTGTGCAAGTGGAAATCTACCTCTCTCCCTGCTGTATTGATTTTTTTGCAAATAGAGAAGAAAAAAAATACTTCTGAAATTTGCCATTTTTCTATACCTTTATACACCAGCAAAGTTGAAGACACAACTTTTGCAGACATTGAGTTTACCTGTGACTGGATTACACGCCCACACTTAGAAAATAAGTGAAAACCTCTCATCTGAAAAGCTAGAAATATGCTTTGTATATTGCCATTGAAGAGTAAATTCAATGAGGACAAGGAGGAATAACACCTAATTTTGCTGGCAGTGTTTCGTCAGATTTTCTCCCTTTTTCATAGTTATTCATTTTGACAATTCTGCCCATGGACCCCAGGCAATTACAAAACTTGAATACATCATAGCTTTGTCTCTGCTGAGATATTAACTTGTTTTCTGTGTCCAAATTGTACCAATTTCACATCTTTAAATGATTGTCTTTGGGGTTTGATTTACTACAATCTGCTTCTGGAATAGATTTTACGTGTGACCTTTTTCTTTTTAATGAAAATCATTTGAATCAACCACTCAGTGATTATCAGCATAAGAGTCATCACTGAAGAGAGATAGGTTAGTGGGTTGTAGGTAAATGTAACAGTTAAAGAATGTGATACGTTATGTTTGTTGCATGTCTCTACAGTTTATTTACATAGATTTCTTAACATACATAACCACCAGAGCGAGGAGGTGTGGTAAAAAGGATAATGTTGTATATTTATCATGAATTGAAATGGTAAGAAGGGGAAGAGTGGTAAAGAGACATTATCTGTTAATAATGAGGGCATAGGATTTATCTGGATTTTTTAATCTGGATTTATTAAATAAAAGAATGAAAACCAAAACATACTGTAATCAATGAATGGGGAATTCCAGAAACAAGGAATCAAAGATGTAAGAATGCATCCCTTCTAAGACATGAAAATAAAGTCAAAATTTATTGAAAATTTATTTTAAAAAGCTAGGTCAGAATGGAAGAAGAATGCCGGTTCACAGTTCCCTTATAAAGAAAGAGAGTGATCTTAGAGTGACCAAATCATGCAACCAGTACAGAAGTAACCTTTTCAAAATAGCTGGAATATTTGTCTCTCAGAATTTCAAAGGCCTTGGAAAACCTTCTTGTTCACCAGTCTAAGGCTCTGCAAAGTCCTGTTTACACAAACTACACAGTAAGGTATCCAAAGTTAGGATAATTTCTCAGGGTCAGAAATCAGTGCAATCTGAAATAGTCTATGACTGGGAGAAAAGTAGTCCAGTTTTATAAATGAGACATTTTCAAAAGAATGAACCCCAGGCTGCTGAAGTAAGAACAGCCTGAATGACTGAGCCCTGTGTAAGTGAAGCCGAATTCTTCAAAGGTATTTGCTTACTGTGTGGGAGAAATTTACTTCTCTCATTTATCAGAATATATTGAAAGAACATGTGGTCAAAAAAATCAACAACATATAAGAAAAATAAGTCATAAGTTTGAAACAAAATCTAAATTTTGTTTTTATGAAAGAAAACTGAATTCTGCCTTGAAGTGCTGGAGACCAGTTAACGCCCAATTCTGTCATCGCTCTTCATTCCAAGCTATTATTTTGTTTGCAAATTATTCCATTACATCAAAAATAAAATTAATTGAAGGAATAAGTACATATAGCATTTACTTTTTTAACCCCAGATTTCAATGAAAACTATTCACCAATTCAGTTCAACTCAACAAAAGCAAGTTTGACAGAATCGGGCACCTACATCTGGATATAAAATACTCAATTACTCAAAAACAGCAAACAAAGCTGTTCATGTTCTTTAGGCTTTTAAGTATCTCAGGTCTGTATTTTTTCAGAGTTTGGCAGTCTTTTTTAATAACTTGGGTTTACTAACAATGCTGGGATAAAATTACAAGAATTTGAGAAGGAGGGGATGCATCTTATTTAAAAAACAAAACAAAAGAAAACCAAAAACAGAAAAAAACCACAACCCACAAATACTGTTAATCTGATTTGTTTAAAATAAAACAGTACAACACAGCATCTCCAAAGGTGTTTTAAGTGCAATTGCTCTGCAGGTGGCAGTTCTGATATATGACTTGAAAACACTTGAAACAGTATGTAAGACAATTTAAAAGAGACTTTGCAAAAGTTATCAAAACTAAACTGATTTTATCGGTGCACTATTTGACTTTACTCATTCATGCAGGCTGCATTAGAGAAGGAATGGCTAACTCTAGATTCCACCCGTTTCCCTTCAAAAACACTCCTGCTCTCAAACCAGCTGCACTGGCCAAAGGTAACATGTCACAGAAACTTCTTACTCTTCAGTCTTTATTCATTCCTTAAGGATATGCTGTTCTGGGGTGATTAATATGACAATCTATTGACTTGAAAAACACAATTACTTTTAGAAGTCTCAGACTTCCTCCTCATCTCCAGATGCAATTTTTCTTTTAGCTTTTCTTTCATTTGCTTAGTTTTTTCTTTATTTTGGATTTATTTCAACACTTTACTTCACAGTAGCAGAAAAAAAGATGATGTGCTTCATCTGTACATTTGGCAATGGATTAAAAATTGCTAGTTGACACACTACTTTAAAAATACTAAGATCTGCATTATATGACAACAGCTGAATGTTTTCAGAACAGTTAAAGGTCATTGAACTGTAATGTCTGCTAGTTATTTGATAAACTTTGAAGTTGTAGCTTTTTGTTTTGGTAGGGTTTTCTCTTCTTGTTACAAGCATAGTATTACTAATGTTTTATTTCCTACAATTAAAAGAAAGGAGTCTTATAAATGTATAATTCATTATATTTGGGGATGTTAAGTGTAACTAAAGTCACCTTTTTGCCCCATTTAGTTAGTTGAAGGTAAGGTCTGTAATTGGCACATCACCATTAGGAATCCTTTCTGTAACAGTAAAAGACTCTGTAAACCCTGGTGCAGGTTACCCTGCACATTTTAAACTCAAACTTGCAGGAATCATCAACCGCGGTTTTTTCCTTTGTCTTACTTAGAAGTATTCTAGGCCTTCAAATTCCAGTGAACATTCAAATAGTTTGCCATTGTCACCACAAGAAGCTTGGCAATGTGTTAACAGACCACATTCATACTTAGCAGAAAATATCCAATTTCATAGCAGGTAAGTTAAATAATATATTTTTTCATTATATTTAGTTCATTTGGATTTGGCAGAAATGAAAAGGAGGAGAACTTGAGGCTGTTTTCTGATGCTTTTGCTATTTTTGGTTAGTGTGGTATTACTGGAGTTAAAAGGTATTTACTTGCTAAAACTGAATATATTGAATTCAGTTGTTATTTTCATTGACTACCAGAATTAAGAATATAAGAATATATATGTGTATTTTTATTTATCTAGGTTTGACTATAAATCATAAAACTTATATTTTTTCACATATAACATAGAAGTTGAAATAGAGATTTGTAAGACTAGATAAAGATTAAAAGGGATTTCTTACACAGCTGCATTCTTTTGGAGAGAAAGGACTGAAATATGCTTCAAGTAATTGAAATGTAAACATTTCAAATTGATGGCAGACTTTTATTACTCTCCAAGATAAAGCCTTCCTGGAGTATTAAAATAGATTTTTTTGTATTATTTCCAAGCTTCAAAAGTGCCTTTAAAAGGCACAAACAACTTGGACAATAACAAAGGCTGCAAAATAATCACCCAAGACCCTTCCTTATTTACCTACCTTTCACTACCACTCTTATACTTTATTTTCAGGTCAGGGAAGGAAACAATGTCACAGCTCTCTGACTGGAAGGAAAAAAAGAAATTTTCATTCATGTCTGAAAAAGAAGAGAAAATTTCAGAAGAATGGTATGTTAAACTATTTTGCTTACATAGTGACTTCCAGAAATAGCTACAGTATAGTTGGCTATTGTTTGCTTTTTTTAACTTCCACCTTTCAAGAATCTCTGTTTTATACCAAAGTAAAAATTATTGTAATTACTTTTATAAGTGTCTGGGAGACCAGCTTAATAAGTTGCAATAATGTAATGTTAAGATAAGCATTGCAGCTACCTGTAATTCAGAAAGTTTCATACCAGGCATAAGAAGTGCTATACACTTGTATTCTTTTTGAAAAGTGCATTACACAATAATATGCAGCTGGTGTAGGATAATACATATGAAATGTTTAGTGAGTTATTCTCTTCCTCTAGGGGTTTTAAGGATATTTCTACTGCACACCTAATGCTGAAGAGGGCCCATAAAATGAAGCCTAGAAAATATAGGAATAAAAATTTAGGTAAGTCAACAGCTTAAAAATGGTAATTGATGTAATTCTTCTATTCTTAAATCTCAAAATAGCGTCTCTCTTTTAAAATTTTGCTTGCACAACTTTAAACATTAATTTGAATAAAGGTGAAATGTGATTCAGTAAAAACAACTCAGTTCAAATAAATTTGTTCCAGTGATAAAATACTCAGATTTTAAAAAGCATTCTACTGGATTTTGAAGTTGAATATTTGACAGCTACGCTAAACATAAATTTTGTTTCTTTTTGTTCATGTATCTCTTTTCTAGATGTGGAATTTATATTTCTGCATTTTGTGCTTCTTGTATTTTCCTCTTGGGGGAATCTCAGGTTAAAATTATATGCCAATACAAACATATGTTAATAAAAATATTAATAAAATACTGCTAGTGTAAGAAGCATTCAAATATGTAAGAGCTTGGTTGACAATAGGACCTAACTCTAAGTGGCCCTTGGAAAGTGAACCTTTATTTACATTTAATTTTTTTTTTAAATTGTATCACAAGCTACAATTAATTTTATTCTTTTGTGTAACCTTGCAAATCTCTTCTGTATTAAGTGTTAAAAATATTGAAAGACATTTTGCTCTTGGAAGGGAAAAAATTCAGCCTACAGATAAAGTTAAGTAAAGTGTTTCTCTGTATAATCTCTTCTACTTTAAATATCATGCCTAAGACTAAATATGACAAAAAAGATCTCTAGTTAAAAAAAAAAGGGGGGGTGGGGAGAAAGAGGTATGTAATCAGCAAACCATGCTTTATTGTTTTGGAAAGGAGAATAAATGGATAAGAGGTTAAAGTTGTTATATTTAAATCTTGATAGCTTCCCATGATGCTCTATCATGTTACCTAAAAAAAAAAAAAGTAGAAAATATCTGGTGTGCAGCTGAGTTTTTTACATGTGTTCCATTTGGTGGCCTCTGTATCATTTTGTAATGAACAGAGCTTATTAGGTTATATCATCTTTTCTCCATATGCTCGCTAGTTTATGTTAGTAGTAATTAATCCAGTCATAAATGTCTGATTGAGCATATCAAATTTGCTGTCCTATTTTTGTTGTAGTCCTAATGGATTTTTTTGATATGTTTATATTCACTTTGTTCACATTATTCAATATGGTATATGTGTGTTGAGCTTTTTAATGTATCACTTGGAATATTCTCAAAGTATATTACTAGTTTTAAAAAAATTAACAAAACTTTTGCACAATGTTTTTATAGGTTCAAATTTTCTCTTCTTGACACTACCTCATATAGGAATTTTTTGTCTTTCTGACTATTACATCAAGCACAAAAATAACCTATATATATAATTTTCCTGTATAGAGTTCTCTGACAGTCATTAAAATCACCATCTTTTTTTCAGATAAGCAGAAAGTGTAATTTCCAGAGTCAAGGAATATGACTGAAAATATTGCACACTCAATCCCTTTTCAGTACAAAGGTTATCAGGCCAACTATTCTTTCTCACACAGCACACTGACAAAGTCAGTCCTTCCTTGGTCAATAAGGACCAAATAGACATTATCAATTAAGACAAGTATTTTTTTCTTAAACTGATGCTAAAACTCAGCCGTTGCACTAAAATTGATCCTGATGGAATATTCCCCTTGTGAGAAGAATCTCCATGTATATAATTATGTTTTACATCAGCTACCCCCTCTGAAGCGGTGAGAGTCTTGTTTAGGGTCTGGTTGAACAGAGGGACTTTACGGCATTTAAATTAGAGTAGCTATACCTTATCCTGAGGCTAGCCAGCTCCAGATCAGGAAACTGTAACCAGATCCATTAAGCTGCCAGTATCTTTCTTGGATCTCTGTGTGGTACAGCTCATGCTAGTATACTTACAGCAATTCCAGTATAACTAGAGAGAGAAAGTTCACAATCTTAGGCTATTGCTGTGAGTTTAACCCTACTGAAGCAGGAATTCCATAAGAGACTTTATTCCTTCTAATATTTAAAAGCAGATCAAAATTTATCTGAGTAAGTAGACATCAACATTGTCTTTGAATTTTTCCATAAAAATGAACGTCCGATCTCCTTCACCTCCTCTGAAATGAGCTGCATATGAAATGTTGTGGGATTTTTTTTTAGTATTATTATTTCTGTTTCTTTTGAATTTCCAGGTCCTCAGTGTTACAATTGCAACTGTTTCCTTTTTTAGCTTTCTGGTTTAAAATAGCTGAAGGTATGCTCACTACAATAAAATAATTTTGTTAATGATAAAGATTCCTACCCACTAGAAAATAGCCAGCATCCACTTAAAAGTGTGGATTATAAGATGTAAAAAAATAATTTTCCATGTTATATCCATTTACTACTACATGTCTGACTTAAAAGCAAAACTTTAATTTCTGACAAAAAGCAAAGCAACAACATCTAAAGGTTCCAGATACATATAAATTATAAGCTATTAACAAATAAACTGAAAGCTTTTATGCTAAGATTTCAGCATCATCCCAAACATCTTTTATGTGCCATTCCATGGTAATGATCTTATTAGTTGCAGGTAATGCTGACGTACTGATGGATTTTGTAGGAACAAATGGCCTGTCAGAGATATGCTGTCTGATTCCATATGCTATCAAACTGCTTTGCCTTAGGCCTGAGATTCACAAATGCAAAGTGTTAAATCAGCTTCCATTCAGAGAGTTTTCCAATTGCTCTTTAATATAGTCAAGACGTCTGCTGGATTGGAACTTGGATTGGACAATCATGAACAGCTTCAATTCTTAACATCCTCAGGTGTGGGAATTTTTTCCTTTTTATTTTCCATCTAAAGCATTTGTCTTCCTCTAGTGCAACAATGATGGGATTCATTTGGTTCACATCTGAGCTAGTCATCTGCATTCTTTCATGGAAAGAAATAGACACCTTAAATGCGCTTAATTTCCTCCTAAAACATAATTCAAAACCAGGCTACTTGAATCTCACTGTAAAAGCACTTATAGTTCTCCCCTGCCTAGACACAAAACCTAGAGTGACTGGCTGAAGCATAGAGTTAAACTGTAGATATGTAGAAGTAACTGAGAAGTATCTTACCTCATATGTCTGGCCACGTACCTTCTCAGTAGTGAAAAAAGTACGGAAAATACCAGCAAGTGCACTGAATCCTGTGGTTTGTATTACAAGGAAGAGCTTAAAGTAGCATAACCTTATAATAGGGAGTGATTCAGGCAATGCTTATATTGCAGTAGACCAGTCCCACCGACTAATGGCCTTAAGGCCTGTTATGCCCTAATCCACTACAGTTATGTAGGCTTGTTTATGTAGTTAAATAAAGTTGTGGCCTGTATTTTAACAATACCAAATGTAGGCTGTGTCTGCTTCAACTATTTTTACTCTACAGTAAGATAATACAAAAAGCGTGGGCAAGAAACCAGAAATATTGCAGCCAAGTAAAACTGGCATAATGTCAGAAATATTCCTGTTTATCATGGGTGCATAAAATTCTATAGAAATTCTAATTAAAAATCTAAATACAGCAGACATTAATGCACCTCACTGTGCTTAAAAATTAAGCGTCTGTGACTCATAACAGTCCTAGCTTCCTAAAGATATCTTGGCACAGCAGTACAGAATTTCTTGCTTAACTTTGAATTTCCTTGATTCTGTGGATTTTATATTAGCCTCTGAAAGTTAACTTCTTTTTCTTTTAAGATGGCTGGAAGCCTTGTCTTGCTTTCAGCTTGTCTCTCCTACACTGCTGTATTACTTCTTATTTAACCATTTGCTCTCCAAAGGAAACCTCTCCTGTCAGTGACTGACAGCATGAGATGGTCATTCTTGCTGCCACATAGGTAGAAGAAAAAAAAAAAAAGGTAAAAAGCAGCTGGAGTGGGCCTTGACTCCTAGAACCAGAGCACAATGATAAAGATATTTCATAGAGGTTAGTAAATATTTTTTGGTTCTAGTTTAGAATTTAAGACAGCAATGCAATACTAATTAAAAAAAAAAAACAAAAAACAAACCACAACAAAAAATGCAACCCACCCCCTTCAAAACCCACAGCCCCAGAACAGATGATCTGACTATACAACATTGATTTGTTGAATTAACAACAGTCGGAATAAAAATCTGGGGGATATTATTCCTTGTTACACGTTACACAAATGACCACTGATCTATATTTTCTTAGTAGCAGAAAGAAAGCTATTTTTGTTGCATATTCCATGTAGCAGTATCATCTGGGAACTCCAGCCATGGATGAGTTGGAGTTCTAATTGCTGTTCAATTATGGAACAAAATGTGGTCTTTCTTCCAAATGAATTTACAAATTGAATTATCTTATAGATAAGCATCTGTCACTGTGTGCTACTTTGATTTATCAACTCTTTAAAGTTGGCACAGATATGTTTATGTTTTTCTAATTACAGATATTGCACAGCAAAAATGAATGACAAACATTTAATTTTTTCAGTTTCACATATTATCAAGAAATTGTTTAGCGAATGTGGTGCCAGATCAGGCAGTAACTATTCCTTCCATATTGTTTCTATAACATTTCTTGTGTTTGTCCAACTTATCTTCTATATTTGGAGTCAGCCAAGCAATGTGCATTAAATTACCTCCCTGGTTCCTAGATTGCCAGCACAGATCATCGTCTAATAAGCCACATTTAAATGACTATGCCAGAATCCAGGAAGGTATTTGTATGATTTTGAACTATTGGACTCTTTCACAGTTCTCTGTGTGAAATCTAAAACATTTGATTGCTTGTCATCAAAGCATACATGCAGTTCATTTCCCTAGCTCACTCAGAGACTGAAAAGCACTAGTATTATAAAGTAATCTATGTAATATAACCTACATTTGGGACTAGATAAAGAGAAGGACTCATTTTTAATAACAAAAGAGCTGTAGGCAATGGTTGAGGTGATCCAGGTAGGTACAAATTCAAGTAGTCTGGCACTGTGTTAAATCCCTGTAGATTATTTAAATTATTTTGCAAAGACGCAGAGATAAATCTTCTGATAGAAATCTCTTAGAAGAACAATTTCCATCATTTTCCTCTCTTCCGAGTTCATGGACCTTTACTGCCGATATCCTTATGCGCAAATAAACATTTGAAAAATCTAGGTTGGCACTAACAGCTTCATGTGACTTCACACAAAAGTCCTTGGTATAGTTTAACTTTGGACTGGTTGGAGTTTTCATAGGATTGGGTGGGAGGCAGGATTAAAGAAGATGACATTTTTAAAACATTTTGGAACAATTTCAATAGACCCATATAGGGAAAAAGTGCCTTATTTCAAGAATTATTTTAAGTTAATCAAAAATAGTTTGGAAATCTTCAATTGCATTTTGTTTTATTGGAAATCTTCAATTGCATTTTGTTTTAAGAGGTTTTCATCAATTTTGTTACTTTGTCTTTGGTCACTTTCTATTGAAGAAAGACACTGGTTTTGTAACTAGCATAAAGCTAGAAGAAGTTAGGAATGTTTTTATCATCACTGTATCATATCAACCCTGTATGCTGGATGTTGGAAAAATTGTAATTATACAAAATTTTACTCTGTACGTTTTTATCTATGTATAGCAGTCATATGGCTATGTATCTTACAACTATAGAAAACACAATAATAATTCGTACTTAAAATATTTTTTATAACTTCTATTACTTAAAATTTCAGAAACAACTTTTGAAATATAATGTATTACTCTTTCAAGATATTTTTCTCACAAATCTTATAGTGATCTACTGCCCCAAACATTTGCTACCCTGAAGAACACTAGGTTGCTACAAATTTATTTTTGAGTTGGGAAGCATGGCAAAATAGGGCTCCTTCATCCATCTATGCAAAGTGAAAATATCTACAAACCTGGTAATCCAGTTTGTGAATAAAATAATCCCATTATCAGAGTCATTCTAATTATCTACCTTTAAAACTAATGGAGCTAATAATCATTTATTGTGCTTCTTGGGTCGTTTCATTGGATTTATACTTAAGTTAGTAAAAGTGGGTTAAAATTGCTTTAAATCTGACATCCTCTGGGTTAATCTGGAAGCTATAATCATCATACAACAAAATGAGAGACTTTCTTCTAGACAAATTGAGATAACAAAGTGTGAGGTATCGCTGATTCTGCCTTGGGAAGAAGGCATGGCCTAAATTACTTCCATCCGTATTTTCCACGTTTCCTTCGTTAGTTGTTTGCTGCTTCATGAGAAGTTACCACCATTAAGAACATTCTGTCAGCCAAAACGCTGTTGCAGTGTGAGCTGACCAAGAATACCATAACATTTTGACGTGTTTCATCAATCCGTTATGTCTCAAAGTATCCACACCCCATTAGAGATCTTCTCCGGGCTTATAAGGCAAAGATACAGTATGTCTGTGTCGTGTTGCTTGTGTCAAGAGAGCATTATCTGGGAAAAAGTGGAGCTCTTAGGATCCCTTTATGTTCCATTAGTTTGTAACTGAAGCGTCTACTGCAAATATAGAGGTCTAGTCAAAACCGACTTTATAAATTGCTGTTAAACTTCATGAGAAATTGCCCACTGACTTAACGGGGCATTCTGATCCTTTATTTCCATAAATAAGGAACCCCCCAAAAAAAGCTACTTACTTTGCTACAGTATTATAGATGCTCTTATAAACTTGGTCAGTAAACACCAAGGTCATGTAAGAAGATGAAAATGAAGCAACAGACATAAAGTCACGTAAATTTATTCTGTCTCAATGCTCTTTGAGACTTTCCATCTCCTCTGTTTCCCTGCTCTGTTCTCTCAGTGTCTCACATTTTCATTTTTGCTACACTTGCATTCTTTGTGAAAATTTAGATCCTTTCCTTGCCGTATTTACTTTCTTGCTAAGTTCTATTGCTGTTTCCCCTCTTTATTTTTATTAATTTCTACCCTTTTCTGACAGTTTGTAGTTACCTTTGTAGACAAACCTCTTCTGCCTTATTGTTTCTCAGCTATTCCGGAGAGTGTATTTGTCTGCTTGTGCTATTGTCTTCTTTTAACCATGTGAAACATATTTCTTTGATTTTTCCTTTGGCTCTCTGTTATTCTTGTTATCATGCTCAGTGTCATACCTACAAAATCCTATATACTTTTGCTCATGATTATGTATCTGCTTTCATTTCTACATTCTTCTCAGTCTTTTTTTTTTTTTTTTTTTTAATAACTGGCTGATTTATTCTGCACTGTGCATAGGACTTTCACATTCTTTCTAACCCACTGTTTCTCTTAAACTCCTACTTTCCTCCTATGTCAAGCAAACAATTCTTCCTCCACATAAAAAATAATGCATGAAAATAACCTTTCCTGACTTGTGTGGTTTTGCATTAGTTTAGCTTTTGTTAATTAAACTTTTATATCTTTTACCAGTCTAGGAACATGTATTATCTAGATTTATATACAATTCTATACTCATCTTTGCTGCTTTGCAAAGTTTTCAAAAGAAGAGTTATGAAACTAATCAAGATTTCATACTGTGCTATATAGATGAGTCTATGACTTTGGGAGTATTTTTTATTTCAATAAGGATTGGACATGGAAGAAGCTTAGCTTATTATCTGCAAGTTTAGCCTCAAAAAATAAACTGTCTCCTGTTAACATTTTTTAGGTGTAAATGACTTGATTTAGAGTGCTGAATAATTCTGAACCAAAGCTTTTGGAAACAGTGCTTGGCATATATTCTGTTAATATTTCTGCTTTAATTTCAAGCTTTAAAAACAGGGGGGTTTAATATTTTCTGAAAATATATGCTTTAGAATTTATTTTTAATTTGGAGAAGAGCTAGCTAAAAGATCAACAGTGTTAAAATCCTGCAACATAGTGACTTTGATTCTCAGTTGCACATGTATTTATGTTGCTTTATTTTACAAAGTGTAATCCTTTGTGAATATAAAACCTACTTTTAAAGGTATTTTCATTTATTAAGTGGCTAAAAGGTGAAAAACTGCTTGAAGGAATGAATGAGCCAGGTCTGACCTTTGATTTTAACTTGTTCTTGTCATCTAGACCCAGCTGTGCGCCTGGCGTTGTTCAAAAACAATGAAAATAAACATCTCCATGTGAAACCACCAAGGAAGACACAGCCTATAAATGCTGGTTACTTTGAAGGTATGAACAAGTATTTCACTTTATCTCTATGCATATAAGCCTATATATCTTGTAATGTCTTTCAAGCAAGCCTACATGAAATGTAAAACACTATGCACAAATAGAAGGCGGCAGGAGTTTAAGGTCCTTATCTGTTCCTGCCTATCTCAAGTTACAGCAGTGAAACATTTCAATTTCAATTCATTGGGGAGGGTTGGGAGTGCTCTTAGAGATGAATTCATAATGAACTGGTGCCTATAATATTTATTATTATTATTAAATCTTCATCATAAAAATAATCATCATAAAAAACATCAAAGCATGTCACAGAGGTATAAAATACAAAGCACTAGAATAAAATTTTATGAATGAAATATCACTTCAAATTCTTCATCTCATTGCCTCATTGTCACCTTTTCTCAAGCTAGCCATTAATTCCTGACAATCATTACCGTTCTTTTAGGACACTGCTTTCATAAATATTCCCTAAAACCCCACCATTTGACAGAAGACAAGAAAAGAATCTTCAGCATGTAAATACAAAATTGGCTTTCCAAAAACATTTAAATACTGATGTAGCTCTTTTACTGTTGAAATTCATGTTAAAATTCTTCTTGGTTTCAGTACAATTAGAATAAGGCCAAGTCTATTTAAAATACCTTTGTTGTAAGAAGCTGAGCATCTCCAGAGGCATTGTTTTTAGACTGTTTTGATTTCTTTTGCAACTCAGTAGTGTGCTCAGAAAGTTGTCACCTCTTTTTATCTTTTTCAAAGGCATAGCCATATGCTATCTGATTTATTCTCATTCCCACAAAGTAAAATCCAAAATAATAATACTATATTAACATTCACTGAATGAGGATAGAAATTAGAACCTGAGACAAGTGTGCAATCAGTCAGAGTATACCTGAACTGCAATTCGGTCAATTAACCTAGCTGTATGAAAGTCCAGATTTGCTTCACATTGATCAGCCCGTGCTCAAATTTGGTTGGAAACAATTCTTGGTGAATTCTGACGAGGAAAAATGTTTGCACTATTACTTGCCTTGTATCCAACCATGAATTTATCTAGAATATAGAGAATCTGTATATACTGTGCCTGATTTAGCATTCCCAGTCTCTCATAGCTGTTCCTGTGGCATATGCTTATATGCCAGAATGCATCATATGCTGAAGAAATAGGACATGCAGACTGCAGACTGCCTGCAAAACACTGGATGCCCAAAGGCTACAAGCAATGGTGTGAATGTTCCAAACCATGTCAAAGAGAGAAGCTTGATCCCAGGCTTGGTACCCTAAAGTCAGTGTAGGTTCAGCCTAGCTTTCCCACCACCGGTTTATCTGTTCCTGCCTGGAGACATTTCCCTTCATTTTGGAAAGCCAATGTATGCATTCTGAATATTACTGAAATTACTTTTTGAATACATGGAGAGAAGGCACCATAGCAGATTACCTATCAAAAGGCAAGCACTGCAGTGGCACTCCTGTTTATCTTTCATTTCAAGGACCATTATACTCCTTTGGCCAGCTAATGAATTGGGATTTTTTTTCAGCAATCTTTTATTGGGTGCTTACATGCAATCTGCTGAGCCTTCAAGAAGACAAGCAATACTCTTCTGCTTGACCAGAATATAAAATTGTCCTTTTACCTGAGGCATTGCTACTTCAGATGGTATGGCCAGAAAACACTGGGCTGTGAATTAGAAGCCAGAGTGCAGCAAAGAGCATATATTTATGTGTAGGTGAGATACCATCAGACAGAACTAAGAGTTTCTAAATTTACAATTTGGTAACACTGCATGTTAACTACTACAAAGCAAAGCACCTGTATGATAATTTCATAGAGTTGTCTTATCAGTCATTTCTTCCCTCGCTCACGGAAAAGCTTGTTTCCCATTTCCCCTATCTCACCTTTTGACCATTTCTTCCTCTTTTGCCTGGAATAGATTTCTTTGGGTCTGTTGTGTGATAGGAGTTCTTTCTGTAACAAGAAGGTGGAATGTTTTCACTCTGTATCCATAAATTTTGTGGACACCATATTTCAAGTCAAGAGAGAACACAGACCAGTCCATTGCATGGTAGAAATAAACTTCCTCCATTCAAACCCTTTTACCTTCACAGGCTGGTAGTCAGTGCTCTGGTAGAAAATTTGAACTCCAATCCATCTCCTTCATAAACCACTAAATAAATCTAAAAAAAAAAAAAAAAAAAAAGCACAGTTGAGAAATGGGGGGAGAACCCATAGCATCAACAGCAAGTACACGTGTTATCTGTTAAATAACAGAATCACTACTTTTGAAAGGGGATGCCCTCGGAAGTGAAACAATTAGAACGGTTTTAGATTTTCAAACTAGAACACATCATGGTAGTGAATATTTAAGAGGTAACCTAGTTAAAATGTATGATGAATGTCTTTTGTGTTCATTGTGTCTTTAGTTTGTGTTTAAAAATATAAATAAGACAAAAAGGAATAAAACAATAAGAGGTACAAAAATAGAGTGAAAAGGAATGAGCTTAATATCTGATGCTTGTGTGTTTCTGAGATAAAGGTTATATTCTGTCATAATTTGCCTTCTCATCTAAGCTACTGCATCATACTGACAGTGTTATATCATGCAGCATCTGTAAAGGAATATCTAAACATTTCTAAACTAAGGACATAGTGTTGATGCAATATTCAACTATTTTCCTGTTACAAAAGTTGCAATGAGCTCATATGCAAAATGTTGATATCCAATTTTGAAAACTTGTGCATAACTTTAATCCCATGGGCCAATTCACGTATCTCTAATTTGACACACACATTGTAGGAAAATATATTTTCAAAACTTGAGTGACACAGGAAATTTTTATTAAATTTTAGCAGAGTCATCATGCTTTACTCACCGACATAAAAATCCCCACAGGGGACCATCATTTCACATTTGTATCACAATAGCACACAAGTTAGTCAAGAGACAAACCCCTTTGTATTATGCCCTTCATCAACGGCATGAGGACACATTGTTCCAGCACACAAGAACTTACCATTTAAAAATAGAAGCAACATGCGAAGGCACGAACCATGGGAATGTAATTAAATGTGTGTAGTGTATATGTGTATGTGTCAATACTTATACATACAATACATGTACGTATACACACACAAATAGATATGCATATACCATGAGTATAAGTAGGTGGATTAATTCAATAAGCGTAGCACTTACGCTTTTGCATTTGTATATTTTGAAAGGAAAGTAAATTATGAACAATTACTCTCTGGTGTAATTTGTAGTATCGGCTTGCATTTTGTAATCCTAATGCTTTCTGTCTAGATGCTGTTTCAGTTACTTTAAAATTAATTTGATGCATGTGGTCATTGTATAATACAGATGCATTAAAACTATTATTTATATAAATCATATTTTTGAACCATAATTATATATTGTGACATTAACTTCTGTAGGTTGTAAAGTAAGCCACAGAATATCCAAGTGTAAATATGTGTTTACTGCTTCTCTTAAAAAACTAGAGCCTGATCAAAAACCTGAAGACAGGTGAAAGCCTGATGTGATGTACTTTCACTTCTGATGATTTGCTGGATGTTTCCTGGGATTATGTATATTACACTGCTTTTCTTGGTGTGATAGGGTTATGCTTCCCGCACGGTTGTTGAGTTTCGGTTACTGCTAGTTACTTGACAAACAAAATGTGCTTGCCTACTGTTTTAATGAACGTTCCTGGAGACTTTTGTGTGTTTTGTAGATGGTGACATTTCAACGATCTCAAAATTTTGGAAATGTTATAAGGAACACAGATAATTTTCATCATTTCCTATTTTGCAGCAAAGCATATTTTTAGAAAGCTTTATGACTGCTTCTCCTCTTGTCTGGAGGCTATTTCAGTTATCAATATAATGTAAAATAGTCTTGACTGTTTTGGATAAAGTAGATCAGGAATTGAAGGACAAATCTATCCTTGACTCCTCTTTTCTTGGGAAGTTCCAATTAGTCCTGGCTGAATGTGTAACAGAGCATCTCTGCCAGCTGTGGCTCTGTAACTACAGGGTCTGTAATTTCATTTACACGCAGAAAGGATACCTACTTTTCCAACCAGGAGTGTGAGTGCTTTGTCCTGGTACAGCAGCTCAGAACTAAAGAGGGAGGCCCGAGGCTTAGCACGTTGTTTTGCTACAAGCTTTGGGAACAGTACATATCTTTTGGGGTCCTCTTTAATCCACCTACTTCAAGAATTTTGGTGGGTTATCCAAATAATTTCTGTTCAGTGGAATCGGAAGCTGCATTGCCATCTGTAAAGCAAGTTGGAAGAATGCAGTAAATCAGCTGAGAGTCCAGGCAAACTATCCAAATATTATTTGGATGTGATTCACTTAGTTTCTCTGAATTTCATAGACTGTGCTCCAATTAATTAAGTAAATTAGGTGTTTTATTGGCACATACGGTACATTTATTTTCAGTCATATCCATGTCCATCAGTGGCACATCTATACCATACACTTCAAAGAAGTGGAAACAATACAACTTGATGTCACCCAGGCGTGTGCACAGTGACCAATGCCAGGAAGTTGAACTATATTAAAAATGCATTGGACTATGTTGTCAAGATATGTTTACTATAGTTTGGGAACCTGTAGTTCTGATTGGCAGTACTGTATTTCCTGTCATTTTATGCTCATTGGTGACTAAAGAAAACGTAATGGGTATAATGTTAAGACAGATTTCACCAATACAAATTTGATAATGAACAGATTATGCTTTCTCAGGTGGCTTTTAATTATGGAAATATTTATTCATTTCTCTTTAAATTGTCAGTAGAAATAACATTTATTTTTCATATTGGAACAAGAATAAGAGGTAAAATGATCTTGTGATTATGTCATATGATTGGAAGATAAACATCAAGGATCCGTTTAAAGTCGTCTGTTTTCCAGCTTTCTGATAGATCACAATTATGAAACTCCTTGTAGTCTGAAGTGAAAAATGTTGCAAAACATTCTTATAGATCATTATTACTAGTGCTAATTAAAAATGTGAAACTGAGACTTTGGAAAGTGGTAATTTAAGGTTACCTTTGAGTTATTTATGTGACCTCATTAAAATATTTTTACATAATGATCGACATCGTTTCATAGATTTTCTGTATTATGAAATATGAATACATTGAAGAAAAAGTATATGTGGTAATTAAATAGAATTTATATTGATTCAAATCACAGATGCTTTTAAATATCTGCATAAGTGTTAAGAGAAGGTACTGTAAGTAGAATGCTAATGTTCATCTTTTTCTGTACTTTATATATTTTGTCGTTTGTTCTTTAAAGAACATTTAAAAAGACAGTAAACTATAGCTAATAATTTCTGTTAGCTGTTTTTGTCTTTTAGAAATTAGCTATTTTCAATGGAAAAATAGAAATGGCATCAACTCCCAGGAAGCGCATTGTTTGTAAACATCTATTTCTAAATTAAGTTATCTTCTGTTGAGCTGTGGTCTGAAAAGGATTAATAACCACATTCTAAATCTGGTCTTGCTGCAATTCTACTAGCTGAATTGCCATGTTTACAGTAAAATGCAGTTATTACATATCTCCCAGGCTTTAAATTTGTATGCCACATTAGAGATGGTTTCTAAACCATACAGCACTGACAAAAATGACAGAATAATGCATTTCCAGAGAATGTAAGATCTGTCCTGAAATGTGTTGAAAATGCATTACAGAAACCTGTAGTGTGGAAGGGGATCTATCTTTTAAAATCAGAATTCTATGGCTTTGTTTCTTATTATTTAGTTTGAGCTCACACAACAGAACTCTCGCATTGAAATATTTTCTCATTTTAAGGAATTAATGGCTCTCCACCAGCCCTTTAACATGTAAAATGAGTAGGTTACTTGTGTCCAGTACATCCAAAAAGAGCCAGGATAAAATAAACATAAGGAGTTGGATATCTTGGAAAAAATCTGTCATGGGTTTGGGTTAATCATCTCCAGAAGAAATTCAACTTGATGCCTGAAATGTAAGACTTCTTGGAGAAAGCAGTAAAGCCTGAGGCAGTGTTGATCTGAAGGAGTGCTCTCCATGGGTCAGAGCTGCTCTGCTGGCAGAGTGCAAACCCAGTTCACAACAGCGGCACGCTGAAAAGTTGTAAAAGACTGCAGGGGCCTTACAGTGCACGCACTCAAGCTTCAGTTACATAGTTCTAGTGGCCCAGGTTCTTATTATAAAATAAAACTAAAAAATAAAATCTGTGCCTAATTTTCTAGCCTCCTGTCCATCAATGATACCGTAGGATTTTTTCAGTATTCGTGGAATGAAGCAATCCTGAAATGATGGTATATGTTTAAAAATAAATATGTAAAACATCATTTATGTGCATTTATGCAGTGCAGTTCAGTGTCTGAATATTTATAAATGATCTAGACATATGACGGTTTTAGTAATATTCTTGCCTTTCACTTTCAACTAAAAAAAAAAAAAAAAAAAAAAAAAGGATTTTCTATTTGCCTGAAGTTCCCAAACACAGGAGGTATTTGCCATAGGTACATACCAACTTAATGTTATGAATTCTCATTGTGGTTCCAGTCTTCAGGGTTCCTGTATTCACATGCTAAAGGTTTCTGACCACATATTTCACCTGCCTGTGTATTATCTCTCTGCTCACGTCTCTGCTGCTCTGCAGACTGTTGTAATTTGTGGTGGTATCAAGACTTTTAGTGCATCATGTGGTCTCTGAGCTAGAAAAAGTGTTTGTTTGTTCCAAAAGCTTCCAAAACTTGGATTTTATACAGTGTGTAGGCGATCACCTGTACTTTCATAGCATCATAATTTACCAATCTTTGACCTAAAAGCAACTGTACATAAGAAAAAGTAAAAGAAAAAAAGTCTTTCTGCTTTTTGCTAATAACTACCCAATGATGACTTCAGTGGGAATGAGATTTCATGCGAAATGTCATCAGACAGAGGTTGAAAACCAGTTTTTCTCATTGTTGAATAAGGTAGCACTATAGTTCAGATGGTTTTATTTGCATCTTCTGAGATTCTACCTCTCTTTTTTATCCTTTCCTTGACATTTTATGTCCAAAAGCTAGGTAGCGTAGATATCTGCATCTCAGCCAACGTACACGTAAACAAGTTGACTCCGCGTTCACAGCTTTTGCTACTACATAAGGCAATAATTTTGGATGAATAGACCCCTGAGTACCGAAGCATTTCAAATCCTTTTTCATTTGACCATTCAATGACCTGATAACTATTTCCTGTCCCTAAGTAAGGTTGTGACCCAGGTCTTAGAGTGCAAAAGACAGATAATTTTAGCAACAAGTTAAATCCAAATGGATTTGGTTGGAGGGGGTAAGGGAGAATAGGTTTGGCTACATTCCTCTAAAATAAAGTGTTACAGCACTTGGACTTAGTATGTCTAGTTAAAAGTAATTGTTGAATTTGTTGCCATCTGTTTGGATGTCTGGGGACTGTAGTCAATATTGGGGTGGTTTGTTTATTTGTTTTGCTTTTACTGCACAATACCCAATACTCCTTTTATACTTCAAAAAACCAATTGCTAATGAAGAGGTCATTAAAAGTGCATTTTGAGATATATTCCAAGCATATTCCAAAGTCAGTATTTCAAGAATTAAAATCATATTGGTATGCAAATGGTGTTTTAACATAGGCCACAGAAAATGTATGTTCTTTTTCCATAAAAGTATCATGACCGTTGCATTGCACAAATGTTTATCTTGCAAAAGAATTTCCATTTGGTATGGAGCTATGAACAAGGAATATAATGTATTCTTAAAAACATTTTATAGGTAAAAATCTTGTTTCAGTTCGACAACATGATACATTTTAAATCACAATTAAAGAAGTGTTTCCCGTAGCTATACATTCTAATAGCAATACCTCTGCATATTTTAAGTGGTGAATTAAAGGAAGGCCTTCACCCCAGAGCTTTTCATTGATTTGAAAATATAAGTGATTAAAGTTTCTTATAGAGGAATTATTTTTTTCCTATTCTGTAATGGGAACTATAGTGTTATGGAGAATTAATGCTATTAATGAGGTCAGAGATCTACAGCATTCCAAAAAGGCCATTATCATGTGTTTGATATTAAACACACATTTAAGTCTCTTTCTTTTTTATAACTAATAACCTTCTGGTTCAAATACATAATATATTTTGGTACTGTGCAACATTTTTCAAGCAAAACGTTAAAACAAGACTCTAAAATTGAAATCTAGGTATTAAAAATTTTATGCTGTTCAGTACTAACTCTTATAGCAAAGTTCTACACCTTTTACAAGTTTCCTGTAATCTATAAATTAGTATGTGTGCTAGACTTAGATGAATTTACAAGGAATTGCAAATAACTCAAATATTTTAATAGAAATGTAAAATCATGCAGTGATATCTATGTAACTTTCGTGCAGTGTTATTTCTATAATGTACGTCTTCCAACTTAAAAACTTTACAGTTCAATTCTTACCATGTGCAATACAGAAACATTTTACTCATTGTTTGAAATTCGTAGTTTTGTGCTGGTTTGACGTATGCACTGCAGATATTCTACCTGGTTTATGTGTATAAAAAAAGGAGGAAATACTGAATTTGCCTCATATTTTTTCTCATATTCTTAAGAAAGGCTGCATACAGAGGTAATGTTTTCTAATAAAATTTTATTTACATGACAGTCTAGAATAGTTCTTCCTAAGCGGGTTTATTGTCAGGTTAACTAATCCAACCTGCTTATAATTTCATAAATTGCTACATCTGTAGAATCTTGTAGATGACCCAGTCCAGGTAATGAGATAAAGAAGTCCAAGTAGCCAAAGAAAAGAAGAACTTTATTTCACTTTATTTAACAATCATCATTAAGCAAGCAGATTATTAATAACTTCAATTTTTTTAGTGGTTTCTAAATGCAGATTGAGTATCAGGGTTACTCAGAAATTGACTGTGGAAAGTCATTTCCCTAAAGCTCTTGCATGCTTATTGTTTTCTAAGCAAGCTTAGTAATTTTCAGATTATGAAGAGACCAGGGATATCTTTTGTCAAAGATGGAATTTAACTTCTAAAAAGGGGGAATTTAAACACTACTGTGTATTTCAAAGTTAAATTTACTGAGAATTTGCTTTAGTAGCTGATGTATATTTTGTAATTGAGAAATTAGTAGTGAATGTAAAAAGAAAGGAAGCTATGTGCTACTAAGGCAGAAAGGTCTGATTTAACCTACCAATGACCTGGCTTTGTTTGTTCAGATGACAGTTCTAAAAGTGTGCAGAGAATATTCCCTTTTAATACAGTTATTTGCCGCAAGCCGTGACCTCACTGCCTGTCAGGGAGCAGGTCTGAATTGGCCCTTTCTCTGATATCGTGACATTGCTTCTGTTGCCTCGATTGTGACCTCTGATTGCATGATACCCCTGAGAGTTCAATTTAATAAGCGTGACTCCTGACTCTTAGCCAGGTCTGCCTTCTTAGGTTTTGTCAGACTCTACTTGTAGTCTGGTCTACATATGCTAAAACACTGCATAGGCTGTCATCGTACTATGCGAGTTGCGTGCACTGTATTCAAAATTCTCTTTCAAACGTCCTTCATTTATTGCAAATGGCAATATTTATAAAAGCTTACTTGGAATAAATCTGAAAAGTTACTTCTTCCACAGTTGTAGCTGCTGGGGATTTTTGGGTTTTATACCTTTGTACAAATAGTTATTATTATATCACTATATTACTAAGCATGCTTGTTATCTGTGCAGCATACTAATTCCTTACTTTGAAATTTGTTTTATTTCCCCTATGAAAGTGTTATATATTTCTATGATTTCCCATCAACAATATGTTTGTTCTCTCTAGAAATAGTAGGGGAAAATCCCCTTTTTTCATTGCATAATTAATACAGTTGCACAAGGAGACAGTACTGTTGAGCACCCAGAGCACGTGAGGTGTAGTTATCCAGGACTAGTCAGGTGCAAGCTGAAGAATCTGTTTGGAATCCAGGAGAAGGTGAGTAGAATTAAGACTTTTTAAATATCATTGAAAATTAGATATCTTGGGTTTAGTGACTATTTTGCTACATCATTGCATTCTTTTCTCCTGTTTTCCTCCTCTTCTAGCCAGAATCCTGAAGGAGAGTCTGTTGACCTGGCTGCCTTGAGGATGATGATGCTATTCAGACATTTCTCCAGTTTTAATATCCCTTGATGAATTCACTGAACCAGAATATGGAGAAGTTCAAAGATTTGAAAGGGAGTTTGAAGAACCGTGGTACAAGTTGCAGACAAGTTTCTGTATTTACTTAAATACATTTTTTGTATTCTTATTGCAGATACATATATCTTTCTCTAGCCTCTGTATCAGTACCTCTAACATATTGTTTCTAATCAATGTATTTAGCTTTTCAGAAAAGCAGAAAAATCTTGCTGAAAAAAATAATGCTCTGTGCTCACTTTTGTAGTCAAAAACTTTTCTGTAAATATTACCATTTAATAATTCTCTATTTCTTCAGCTGTTTTAAAGAATTCTGTTCGCCTTTTCACTCAGATTACTTTGTGTTAAAATTGTTATATCTTGTATGAAAAGGAAACTGTATTAAAATTTTTCTTACAAAACAAGTTCTGGAATACAAGGCAAAAAGCGGGTATTTCCTTGTTACATTCAGGCTTGGCAATTAAATGCTGTTCGTTCGTCTTCATGACAGTGACTGTTACAGTAGAAGTAAAATCTTGGTTTAGCCAGTTAAATCATGGGGGGTTTTATCTTTTAGACAAATTCCTGTGTAAGGTAATACAGTTTTAATAGCCTAATTTAGTCTATAAGGTTGTAAAACTCATAATATAATCATCTGTTCCCTTCTTTTGGAGTAAATAGTATAAGATTAGCTACTGAAATTCCCTGATCTCAAGTGGGAGTTTGCTTACCTAATTGGACTTTATGGGGTTTCACTCCTTTCTGGATCAGACCTTAATGCTCTGTAAGTTCTTGTACTATTTTCAGGGGCTTAGATAACTGACTGCAAACAAGCAAAGATAGGAATGGACAACTGTTTTACCTGTTGTTAGGCAACAGGTAAAACAAATGACACTTTTAAGTTAATTAGTTATGGCTATCTTGAAAGCGATTGCAAATATAAACAGAATGCACATGTGGCAAATTCACCTATGCAAAATCATCATGGTGTTTAACTTGTTCCCTCCTTTTCAAATACATTTTATGTATATATGTACATGGAAATATATATGTATATGTCAGTGAGTTGGAGAGTTTGGTAGCAAGTTTAGCTGAAAAGTTTAGTAAAGAAGAAACTAATTT
The DNA here is from genome assembly GCF_929443795.1 of Astur gentilis. NCBI lineage: Eukaryota > Metazoa > Chordata > Aves > Accipitriformes > Accipitridae > Astur > Astur gentilis. The sequence goes on from NC_064913.1 coordinate 9,456,660, forward strand.
AAACACACCTACTCTAAAAATATTTACAGTCATGCTTAAGGGAGATTAGATTATGTTCAGTAATAGAACTAGGGGTTTTGTTTTGCTCATTTTCTCATTAAAAGAATTTAAATTAAGGTCTAAACAAAATTCTGTAAAAGAACAGGAGGAGTCAAGGCTAATTTATTCCTTTTTCAGCTCTTGATTTCTTCATTCAGTGAGGTAAATTATTCAAACCTTTTCTGCATGGATAGAAAAAAACCTGTGCCATTGTAAATATAAGTGATCCAAAATCAATATAATTAAGTCCGTTCAATACCCGTGGGGCTAAATACTGTTGAATATGTGTTGGTTTCTCTAAAATTATATACAGTGTTTCAATTATTGCATTTTTCATGTGTTTACAAGCTGAAAATTTCAGTCTGATTAATCAAGAAATCTATAAAAATACTAAAGTCTTTGAGCAATATGAATTAAGAATTAACCTGGGGCAACTTGTAGGCAAATTGTGGTTTTGTTTTGCTTTTTTTACCTGTCCTTCTTTACAAATGGAATTCCTTTTTTTTTTTTTTTTTTTAATAGATCCATAAGACACTGGAATTTTGTATTGTTTATTTTTTTCCATGATGTATCAACCAATTAAGTATAACTTAAGAAGAAGAATTAGTACTTTTATGTCTATATTTATTTATAGTCACTCATAAGTTTAGTATTTATGGTTATTTTTAAGCTGGATATAAATATATAAGAATTGTACACGCTTGGGGATTAACTCACTTTAGATGTAGTTTTAAGAAAAAGAACCATGTCTATCTGAGACTTTTTTTCCATTTAATTCAATGAGCATTAAATCAAGCTTTGTTTATAGAATGTTTGGCATAATGACAGGCCTGATCTTCAGTGGTACCTCTGGGTTTTACTATAAAGTAAATCAAACAGCAGCCTTGCACTTAGTCTGTGTAGGCTTTGTGTGTATATTTGACAACGTAGAGCAGTTCTGCTGTTATGCATTACTGCACTGACAAAGCTGTGAATTGTTGTCACAGTACCTTCATCAAATACCAACAGGTATTTCAAGTCAACATCAGAAAGTAAGCCAGAAATAGTTTCACCCACACAAAATAAAACACTTTTAAATTGAAAATTATATGTATATGTAATAGATAGAGTAGATAACCAATTCATAGATATTCATATCTGAACTACATATTGACATTAATACAATAATTTCATTATTTCACTTTCAGTGTTACTCTGCATTGATAAGTGCCAATCACATATGGTACTTGTGTACATCACGTGTGTTGATGAACATGAGCTCTAAAGAACAAGTTCCTGTGCTATTCAGATAACTATCTAGAAAAAATGTTTATTCTCAAGAGTAAACATAATAAAGACTTTTTTTAATGTACATTCCCAAGCTGTGATACAAAATTACATATTTTAATGACTTGTTCATAAAAATTGTGAGACAGTTATTAGTGTGGTGTAAGTCAGTTTTACTGACTAACTTCATGCTGCTCCTGAGTTATGACTTTTTTTTTTTATACTTGTCCTATGTATTTCCTTGTCACATAGAAACCTCAGATTTTTATTTTGACCAAATCTTTTGTTGGATCTGGATTTTTTTTGTGCCTTTCATGTACTTTTAAGTCCTTCAGTACAAACAAAACCTACCTTAATGGTTGTCACACTCAATAAAATTATTGTATTTTGTATTTCTTGCCTTCTTGATAGGGGACAACATAGTAGTTAGACCTCCTGTGCTATTACAAAATGTTCCTTTGTATTTGTTTTTTTGAGAATTCCTTTGGAAGATCTGATGTCTTAAATCATTTTGCTTGGTTTATTGAATTTAGAGAAAGGTATTCCTTCGTCTTGGACTCCATACGAAGTGATAATCTTTTCTTGCTTGGGAATACTGTTTCATTACTGAGCAACTAAACAGTTCTGTTCGAGTTCTTGATTGTTTCTGTCAGTTAATCTTAAGAACTGGGAATGTATAGAAATAAAATCTATCAAAAGATTCTGTAAAAATATTTTCGATATTATGCATCTCTTAATTTTCTCCTGAGCAATATAAAATCCATTCCTCTTTTCAGTAGAGAACGTCCATCATTAGGGACTTTATTAATTCCCAAAGATTATGAGAAAAACTAGAGATAGGGTCTGTAACAGGCAGATTTAGGCGATGAGACAGAAATTATGTGAGAGTGTAGGCAGTAAGGATAACCAAAATAGGTTCAATCTACTTCCATCTTATTTATTCCTTACATTTACTAATGGATAACTAAGCATGGAAACACTGAACATACCATTCCGAAATATTCTTTTACTCCTCCTTGATTTCTTTTGTCCTTCAAGGGCCTTGACTATCCAAATATCTCTAGGTAACTCTTGGCTGTATTCCAAATTCACTTCGCAGCAGCACTGTTGAAATTTGCCTGTGCTGAGTGGCTGAAGCAGGTAGTATATAGACTTCAGAACACCCTGTTCAAAGAAGACTACAGAACAGAATAATGTGAAAGTACAGCATAGTGCTGTAAGGTTTTTTATGTACTTTTTGAACTTGTAAAAGCCTGAGTGGATCTTGAAGAGTGCTGATTGCAGGAAGGAGTAGTTTACATCAGGAACTCATCTCTTTGCGTGCATGTGGGTAGAATATCATCCCTGTAGTTTCTCCATTTTTGTAGAGTTGGGGTTTGGGTTTGGGGGGTTTTTGTTTGGTTTTTTTTTTGAGAAAGAACCAACTTAGTTTTTCAAATATGAAGTTATTTCATGTTATTTCCCAACCTATACATAAAACAAGTCTGCCCTTGGGTGGTTGGACTGAGAAATGTTAGTCTGTTCTTTTTAGTAGTAGTGCAACTTCTGTCTTAAGTTTTGGGAACCTGAGGAAGCCGTGCATGGGTGTCTGTGTGTACGTAGATGCTGAGATACTCAAATTTTCTTTATGTGTACTCTTCATCCTATCTGCTGTCGCTTGCTTTGCATTTATTCCTGAGTAAAATAGAATCTGTCTTCACTTTCACTACAGCTTTAATCCAATATGAAAATTTCTCGCTATCCTGATAGTAGAGCTGTTTATTATACTATTACCACAATGTAAGAGTCCAGTGTACTGGGGCTGAAGAGTTTGATGCTTGGATGCCTTCAATACTTGCCTTAGTACAGAAAAAAATACCCAGAGCAGCTGATCCATTTCAACTGAGTGGAGTCAGTGATTGTATAGCACTTAATCAAAAATTTAATAAATGCACAATCATAGACTTAGTCACTAGAGCTTGATATTTGCACATCCAATCTTGGAAGGTTTCAGAGAAATTAGAATCTTAAGATTTCTAAATGCTTGTGCAGTTTATTCTCCTGCTTTTTCCTCTGCTTTTCTATGGCAAAACATTCACATCGACTTTGTCATTCACTGAGGTTAAAATAAATAACCTTGTTTCATTCCAGTGCTAAATGACTGTTGTAGCTTTCTGAAGAAATAAACCAATTTTGCTGAATATTTCCTTGATATGAATGTGTTTGAACAGTAGTGTACATAACTCTAAATGTAGTCATTTAAATGGTACAAATTAACCAGTTTCATCAAATGGCGAAATATTGTTTTGTTTTCTGGCTTATGTTTTTTAAAGAAATAATTCTTTATTTGGTGGACAAGGGAATCTCATACAATTTATTAGAGTGGGGGTCTATATTAAACTGGTGCACTACTATTCCTTTGTTTTTTCTTCCCATCTCTATAACATTTTTAATTGACCCAAGCAACCTATTCTTACATTTTTATTGTTACTAGCCCTCCACTATTCAATCCCTATGTCTTTCCCCAAATAGATCTTCAAGTTCTTACCCCAAGATTCACTGAATCAGCCTGAGTCAGATCAGAACAGTCATAAATTAGCAAAACAATGAAATCAGCAATTGCCTGTGTGGGAGCTTCTGCACACGCCTCAGGTGAAATATTTCTTTAGGTTTATAGACCAACTCAGAAAGGTGTTTTACGTCTGAAGGAAATATCATGATATGGAACTGATATTGTTATGAAGAAAGTTATAGAAGATAAATGAGAAATTGTGTTTAACGTGAATGGAGGAGTACAGAAAGTGGTGACAGCCCATAAAAGTTGTGAAAGTCCGATAAATTGGAAGGAATAGTGTTTGATGCTGCCTTGAAGTCAGTGCCAGGAAAGTGAAGCTTATAAAGCAATTCAAAGGGAAACGTACCATGTTCACAAGAAGAGTAAAAGACATAAGCAATTTAATATGGAGTAGTAGTTTCCAATATATTTGCGTGATCAGAGGGTTGCAATGAAAGACATTAAATAATCAGGAGATTCTGGGAGAACTTAATCAACACCGTTGTGATATGAATAGAGGGAAATAACTTTAATGAGGTGCCTTAGAAGTACACCACTGAAGGTAGGGAAAGGAACAAATTGAGCATAAACAATAAGCTAGGGATAAATACTAATTACTACTGATAAATAGTGGCGGTGGTATATTTTGCAGAGGCAGGAACAAGTAGCAAAATAGAAAATAATGTATGGAAAGACCCAAGTATGAAATCCTGTTTTCCTTGAATTCAGAAGCTGAAATTTGTTGAGTTTCAGTGGTTTAGGAATCTCAGTGAAAGGGTTCCAGCTTTTGTGTAATCTAATAATGAGACACCAAAGAGATAACAGAGAAAGCACAGGCTGAAATGTGGTAACCGCTAAAGCAGAATGAACTGAGTAGGTGAAGCTTTATTACAGGTGTTAATTACCCAGAAAGAGAGCACAGTGTAAAAGGCAGCAAAAAATAGAAGCAAACACGGAGAAGAAGGACAGCCAAAATAAAGAATATGGTCTTGACTGAGAGTGTGGTGAATACCTGGATTCAGTCAAGGAAGAATGGTGTGAAGGTGAGGTCAAGAACAGTCACGTGGTAAAGAGGAAATTATTACAATAGCTGATGAAGAGGTTAGAGAACGAGGTTTGCAGATGGAATAGTAATATAGTAGACCTTATTTATAGTCTGTAAAAAATCTGAAATACCTGGTAAAAAGAGAAAAAGGGCACAAGTTTTAGAAACAAACCTCAGAAGTGTTTTTTTCCTTTCACCATTTGCTTTCATAATTTTTGGAAAATGTGCCGTTGTGGGTTGATCAGCACTCCCATGTTCAAAACTACTTGTGATGTAATTGATAAAGCATTTTTAAGCATTAAGAAATTTTGTAGGTCATAACCTGATGTGGTATTCTTGTGAAAAAAATTCTATTTCATCTTTTATTCAGCTGTGAACTCACTTAGTGTGCTATAAATATTTTTATTTCATTCATTCTTGTCCTAGAGATGGAAGTTGATTTAGTCAGAAGTTACTCAGATGAAAAGTAACATCTAAAATTAACTAATCTGTACAGTGTAGCTACGTCACAAACAAGTGTCTGTGTTTTTAAGGTAAAATGTATGTGTTTCACTATCTGAAAATTCCAGACCTGAATTGTAGATAAACAAACATTATCTGGAGATACTATAATTTTACATGAAAAGAACTCTGTATCAATTACTGCCACATGATACTACCAACTGTTTTGAAGTCTTACATATATTGCTAATATAAATGTATTCACTGAATACCTGTGAGCATGCTAAAGACCACTCTAAATGCCATTCTTTTTCCAAAACCAGTATTTTGGGCACCTAGTGATTGCTATGTAATGCTTAGGTGTATTTAGTGACTTCTGACAAAGTAGACTTCTGACAAATGCGTCAAACTTTTTGTGGAAGAGAAGAAATTCCACTCATTTTTCTTACATTCTACTATAAGTTTCTGGGTGGTTTGAGGGGTTGTTGTGGGTTTTTAATTGTTATTTTCCTGTCTGTTTCCAAATTCTTCAGTTTCTTGCCTTGATAGCAGTGTTACTACTTACGTTGTTCTTGCTTTCTGTTCTGTGTATATTAGACATATTGTGACAGAAATAATGCCATGCTGTTTGTGGACTAACATATGGAGAAAATGAGGTAAAAAGTTGGATTTTAGGTTTGGGATTTCAAGATTATTTATTAATGTGTATTATAACATAACTTGATAGAAGACATAGGATAAGTTATAAAAATCCTTGCAGGGTATATATAATTTAAATTTTCATTCAGAATAATATTTTTATAGACTTTGTACACTCAAACACACACGTCCTCATAATACATATTGCTGGCCAGTAATGTATACCAGAATACTGACAGATGAGAAAAATTTCAATGTATTAATAGCACAGACATTAATTTTATACCCAAGCTCAGCTACTTAATTCCTATATTAAAAACACCATTTCCAGAATACATCTTGAGAAAATTAACTCTGGTCACATTAACTCTTATATTAAGGGAGGAAAACTTAGAATGCTGAAGAAATTCCAAGCCCTTCTTTCACATTGTAGGTCTTAGTAAGAGTTGAGTAGCTAACTGGGATTTACAACAATCAGGATCAGTGTTTCCTGGGGATAGAATCTGAAAACTGAAACGCAGAATCTGAAAGATCACCCTGAATCTAGACATTATGTACTTTTTGAGTACTGGCTTGCTGTTAAGAACACTTGCCCTAGCCCTGGGGAACGTGGGTGTGGGGTACTCCTCAGGCAGTGGGAAACAGGCTTCAGGTACTCCTTAGCCTGGTGAGATTTGCATCTCCATCTTCCACATGCCAAGCTATTCCCTTTGGCTATGTTTCAGTCCTCTTCCAATCCTCGACTGCTACAGCTGAGGGCACAAGATGCATCAATCTTAAAGAAAAAACAGCAAGAAGAAAACTGACTCTTATCTAGGTTTTAGGGCACTTCACCAGAAGTAGTTCACAGATTCTTACTCCTTCCCCTTTAACTCACTTAATGGATTACCCAGAGATAGTCTAATTTATAGTACATAAGTAGCACCCATATTTTAAACGGAACATGAGGCGTGCTGTCTCAGAGTGTGCCCAACAAACAAATTTGACAGATGGAGGACATTGGTCTGGATCCCAAAGCTCAGGTTCTTAAGAGTTTGCATGTTGGTTTGGGGGCCTAGAAAAGAATTTATTTTGCTGTAACATTCAGTTCCAAGGAGATTTCAGGTGCCCAGGTTCTACTGAATAAGTTCTCTCTACTTAGGTGCCCAAATTCCGTAGGAAAATGGCAGTAGGTGCCCCTGAAAGCTTCAGTGGATCTGGCCGAAGTGTACAGAGTGTGTGTGTATGATTAATTGGCAACACCTAAAAATCATTACTGTATTGATGCCAAATGTAAGACTATTCCAATCTTAAATTATTAACGTGTGTGTCATGTAAAAAGAAGTCAAAAAGACTGAAAGCTTAGAAGTGATAATCTAATGAGGGTACGATACTTTAAATACCTCTGAGATTAATCTGGTTTTTGACGGAGTTGTGCCGTCTTTGATGTATTCCTTTTTCCTTTGATATTCTAAGAGTTGTCTGGGTTTAACAATTAAAGATTATAGGTCTGATCCATTTCAAAGATGCAGAATGCTTACAGCTCTTTGGAACTTCTGTGGAATTTGTGAGTGTTAGTACTTCTGCAAAATCAGGTCCAGGTTTTTAAAAAAACCCAGAGCCCTAATTTAAGAAAGCTATCAAGCAAATACATGTTAATGATACTGCTACAACAGATCCTCAAACACATGATGTTCATAAGTGGAATAGAAAAGTGATAATGCTCTGTTTTAATTCAGAACATACTATTTTTCCATACAAATTAAAAAGCAAGGTGTTACTATTAAAAAGTAAGAATGTGGGTATGTTCCAAATAAAAAAATAGAATATAGGTTTCTGCAGCATTATTAAACAAAATATTGAACAGTGTCTGTCCATTTGAGAAAAAAGCCGCTATTAACACTAATATGGAACAAGAATACTCTGTTTAATAGAATACATAGTTTTAAGAAAAAAAAACCTATTGTGTGCACTTTTATCTTGGTCACTTTCTTGTTTCAAAAATGTTTCAATAATTAACATGCAAAAATAAAATTAAATTTTATTAAATAAAGCCACTTGTGTTTCAAACATAATTCAGTCAAAAATTCAAACTGCAACTTAGGCAAATTATTAACAATCATTTTGGAAAAATAACTGGGCAAGTTAAAAGTATTCATTTTTTTCTAAGTTTTATCATAGCTTATTGTATGTGCATCTTCTTTTGACCATCACTGACACGCAGACTCAGACATGAACTTCTAATACTGGTTTTAAATCCCTGCGTTGATTTCCCTTTTAATGGAGGAAAAGGTAACACATATTTGAGTAAATGCATAAATAATGCTGATCCTTTTAATAGGAAGAAGTAATTCTCCTGAGAAAGATGGTAATACTGGACCAACTTTTCTGTAATACAGATAAGAATAAACCTAAAGATAATTTCCTGGGGAAGTATTCCTCTTTGGAGAACGTATGCAGAAGGTTCAGTCTCCAGGACTGCTCTTAGGAAATCATACAGAATGTTTGTTACTCCTGTTATAAATCAGCATCTTCTTCATCTGAAGAGCTATAGGGGTACCATTGTAGTTGCAGACTTTGAACCTATAAATTTTCATAATATAGAGGTCAGAAAACCGTATTCCTGAACCAGCAACAGGGGAAGGCACTATCATAAACTTAGAAAAGAAGAAATGGCTCCCACTTTAATCGAGGAAGGTGATGAACTCTGTGATTAAGACTCTCTATATTTTAATATTTGGCACTGATTGAGCAGTTCACTGCTCGACCTTTTTAGTCAGCCCTCACAACTTCATTTGGGCAGATAGAGTGACTGTCCATCCAAGCTTTTCATTTTCTGTCTTCCTAAGGACGTAAATGAGAGTTCTTTACATCAACTGAGGATAATTTTTTTTGCCCAAGTTCTAGTCTGTGAGTCGCTAGCAAGACATATACAACTTCATATTCTGGACCAGGACCTTGTCTAATTTTAATAGGCTAATTATGGGTTTGGCAGTTGAGCACGTTCAGCCTAAGGAAGGGATTTGGTTTGAATAGTGATTCTTTATACCAAGATAAATGGAGAGCACAACCAAAAGACATTCATATTTCAGACTATGAAATAAGAAGCTGTGACACTTGAACAATATTCCCTTGGAACTAAAAGATGAAAGCAATGAGCTTACTGCAAAGCCAGCTAAAATGCAAGTGAGGAACTGCATTTTGCAGCTTATGCAAAGTAAGTTATAATTTGTACAGAAGGATTAGTTTAAAAAATACTACAGGTAATGTAGCAAACCTCTTAAAAAGCAAGTTGGTGAATAGCCTGTAACTCCAGTTTATTTTGTCAAAACTTGAATGAAAACTAAGGCTTAAAATAAGGAGTATGAGGAAATCATTCACCTCAAAGGCAGTTCTGACATCTCCCCCCCATCCTCTACAGTTACTGATAGTTAAATCATTCATAGTGGACAAACAAACTTGATACAAAGTGAGGTGACCTACATTCTTTGCTGGTTCAGGTGCAAAAGGACAGGCATGCTCCTACAGTTTACCGAGAAACTTCTAGGAGCTGCTAAATTCACCTAGCACTCACTGAGAGAAAGAAAAATCTTTGAAAGGAAAAAAGGAATAGTCAGCAAGAGGGAGGATAACTCAGTGTCGTCAGAAATGGTATTAAAGAGAAAAACAAAAAACTTTTGTACAAAAAAAAAAAAGTTTTCTGATATCTCATAAAAGCCCTGAGTTGAAGGTGCTAAAAAGGCATAACCTATGAAGTTGGTGTATAAGGGTAGAAGATAAACAGTTACTCTAATCTATGAATGTCCCCGTGCAACCAGAATGATCCCAAAAACTGAAAGATCTCCAGAATTTTTCCATAATGTCACTGTTTTATTCTCTATCTTGGGGTGTCTTTTGTGATCCAAAAGTAGGTAGTAATTTGTGAAAAGTCGTATCATGTATGCAAGTGCTTTGAAATCCAATATCAGAAATTGCCATTAAAATGTCTTAATAAATCATATTGGTAAAAGACAGATCAGAGGAATAAGATTGCCATGTGTCCACTCTTGCATATAATGGTGATTTTATTTTTTTTTTTTTACCTTATAGCTTGGTAAATAGAATTTTAAATATTAATGAATGTGTATTTTTAAAGATAGAAATAGCACAATAAACAACATTCACAGATGCTATGACAAGCAGTTTATGTATAATATGTATTTCTCTCTATATTTCAGAATAAAGGAGAACCTTATTTCCCAATAGAAACAAATTTATTCAGAAGGCAAATATTTAATCCCAAAAGAGAAAATAAACCATAAAATTCAAAATTAATTTAGAACTATTTCTTAAATATACCTGAAGAAATTCAAGTCAGTTGGACACTTTGCAAGAAAATGAAGTAATTGTCTTTTATGTTTTGTAAAAGGCAATATGCTCAGCATATATCTGGGGAATATTAAAAAAAATTATAGTTTAAAATAATAATGAAAGACAGGAGTATCTTTTTTCCTCCCCAGGTAAAAAAGAAGAATTTTCTCAGCTGGATACTACTTTAGATGAGAAATTACAAAGGAGAAAAGACTTTACATACCAATGGCTTCATACACAGCTTTTGGATTATGAAGCAGCCAGTTCCAAAACTATGAAGTGGTGAGGTCATTGCCTTTAAATTAGATTTTTTTTTTAATTGTAAATTTATCTTGTAAAGTGAAACCTAGGTTAATAGTTCTAAAACAAACATGACTTTGTAGCTAGCAGACAGTGCACCATATTTCCGGGTCACAAACATGGTACTCTTTAGAATTGGTTTAGTAGTCGTACAGATACTTCTTCCACAGTGGTAATGAAATGATAAACAGTGTATAAATATGCACATAGCTTTATGCTAGCAATGCAGTGGGTTTTATATTGTAAAGAGTGTAGAAAAAACTGCTTATTCGTCATATATTTTATAACTTTATTGGTATATATTATGCTTTTATGTAATTAGATCAACTGTAACATTACCTATATTGTTAGATTTGATTAAGGAAGTAACCCCCCCCCCCCCCCTTTTTAACTAGATAGTATAAATTTATATTTTTTCTTCAAAACATAAACCCAACTTTTAACATCTTCATAGTATATATACTTAGTAAAATGTTGTAAACATGCTCCCTCTATATTTAATTTTGGTTATTAAACTGGTAAACTATCAATACAATTAAAGAAAAGGTTAATCTCATTCCCTAAACTAACATGAAGACATAGTAAGTATATTTTGGTCATAAACTCTATGTAAACCATTGATATCTTAGTGAAGTCATTAGCAGACACAACGCCAAGCACCTCTACTAAAACCAAACAAGGTGTCAGGAGGCAAGCAATGGGTTTAGTGTAAGCATTTTAACTTTATTTTCATTAAAAAATGTATTTAATTTGTAATGAAATAGAGTGCATATTGTTATGTTTTGTATGGAAAAATATTCCACATTTCTAAATTGTAACAATGACTGTAGGAAATATATGCAGCATATATTCCTTAGAAAATATTTATCTGTCAGTCGTGTTCCATAATAGTGAAGCACTCCAAGTGTTTGTTTAAGGTAACTGCCATGACTTTTAATTTGAATGAAAACACTGGAACAGAACATGTAATGATATTTGAAAGTAAGAAGACATGGAAATTTATAAAGGATATTTTTTTTAAATGTTATTGTTACGTCTGCAGGTGTGTGCTATGCACTAGTATTTGTACTGACATTTTTAAGATCATGATATCATTTTTGAATGTGGCAAAAGTCCCACTGATCTCCATTGGAATATCACTGGTAGACTGTTTAGAACCGCTGATAAGTTTATGTAGCTGAAAACAATTTTATTCCTACATAAAATAATGTGACAACTGGTTTGGCTATAATTTATGTCAGTACCTGCAATAATTCATGCACGGTTGCATTTATTGACATGTATATTTTTAAATTAGTATTCTATCATTTGAACAAACAATTTTAATTGTTAATAATTTATTTATTTTAATCTTAAGTACACAAATTTTAATATTAATTACTCTGATACTTTATCAATTAATATTAGTTACTCTGATACATCTTAACCATGGAATCAATTTAAATGGTATCATTTCTACTTAAGCAGGATTGTTTCCAGGAAAAGATTCTGTGCAGGTATTTTAGTAAGCCCAGTACAGTGGGATTTATTGACATTTCTATTCTACATTCTTCCCAGCTGTCGTTTTTTGCCTGAGTTAGATCCTGTGATACGTGACAGTAGACGAGTACAACTTGTGGTAAGAACTTGTTTCCTTGTGGGATTTTGCAGAATTCAGCTATGCCTTGATGGTGTTTCCAAACGCATACTTGGTGTAAAAACAACCGGGAGATTTTCTTTTGATTGAATATAATTCTTTAATGTCGTCTCTGTGTAGCAATCAAGTCACCCATTGATGGAGCTCAGAAGATGTTTGAGCACAAGAACCCATGTGTGTACATAGGGTTCTAGTTTCGTGATCTGGTACTGGCTTTGTTTTTAAGACATCAAATGCTACTGTGTGTTTTTTAAAGCTTCTAAATCAACCTTTTGAAAAATGTTTAAAAAAAATTAAATACGGTTCAGCGCCAATTACATTATTGACTGAAAACGTATATTCTTGTCAATCAGACAAGTTTAAATGTTCTTAAATCTGTAAGTCACATACCTAAATCATTCTAATAAGCCCACAGTGTCATTTATTGAAAGACAGTAAGTTGGACTTGTATATTAATACGGTGACATTATTAAAAACTGTATAAAATCAGACTTATTCCTACAATTTCTCTTCTGTATTTTTTTACATCATAAAATGCCCTCTACTCTTTTCATGGTTCATTCTTTCCGTTGCAGCATTTTAAAAAAAATTGTGTTTTCTGAAATGGGTAGTCCCGTAGTTTGGCAGGAGGGGGAATATGAGCGATTTAACAGTCTTGACGATTTACAAAATTAAAAGATTCAGTGTCAGAGATGCCCAAAAGTTCCTTTGATAGTGAGCAGTGTTATGATGCCTACAGGCCAATTAATACTCTCTCTTTATATGTGTAAACTTCACATTTTATTGCCAAAGTAGCAATATTCTTGTTTCTGTAATCATGTGGGGGTTAAAAAAATGGGGCAAAAACTTACAAACTATACAGAAATAGTGTCTTATATTCATATATATAATGTAAAATGTTGTATAAAAAGTATTTCCCAGTTAGATGATGTGTCATATGCCTCATTCTGTACTCTGAGCAATCTTGGCTCTTTCTAACCTCTGTCTTCCTTAGCTTCACCACCTATGCAATATGCACATTTTGGAAACACTTCCATGAACTCTTCTAAAATTCACTGTTGCAAAAATGCTTTTAAGACTTAGATGTTACTATTACTATTTTCTTTAAGTCAGATTTTGTCAAAGATTTTTCTCTGGCGTGGGTTCTGTCCAATTCTTAGGTTCCTGTTAAAGTTTAGTGGCTGAAATCATGAACGAGGCAACCGTTGTGATGGGGTTTAGTTGCAGCAGCACTAATAGTTATTTGTTAGGTCTAAACCAGCAACTGCTCTAATTTGAGCAAATCATAATCTAATAATGTTATCTAAATTACATATTATGTAATTATCGGTAGGCATATGTGCACATAGGTAGGTTGTATCTTATTTGCAGTAAGCAGTTCTGTCCACAAAATACTGCTGCAATCCCACAAGAGTATTATGTGGTGTGCCCACATAACTGGCAATGATTGTCCCAGCCTGTGCCACACAATTACATAGCTGTTCCACATGAATGAAATACAAAGAAAAATGCAATAGAAGGTAAAAAAATAGAAAAAGGAATAACATGTATCTCTAATGCAGAAAGCAGTACAGGCAATGAAGTAATGATGTGGTTTGTACACAGACGGCTGGAGAATTATGGTTTTAAAATTTATATGGGTTCTTTTAACTTTTAAAGGTTGAAATGTGAACATACTCCTAATGCTTTTGCACAGAAACTCAGGTAAAAGCTATGAAATCATGACAAAAATGAAGTTAACACTTAGCTGCAATCATTATCAAAAAGTTCTGGGAAACTGAAAGAAAGAGGAAAATATACATTTTCAAAACAAACAAAACAAAACAAAAAAAAAAAGAAAAAGATAATTAGAAGAGGAAAGCATTCCTGGGCATTTCCAGTAGTTTATTCATATGTCATATGCTCAATCATAAAGTTTCCTGGTGTGTAATAGGATCCTTGATTTGTATGTGTTACATAAACCTGCATTCTGAAAGTACTAAATTAATATAATTTTCTAAGTGATATTTGTGCACATTCCAAGAATTTAAGACATTCTTTTCCATAGATATAAAATGGTATTTCAGGGGTTCCATATTAACAATACAGCCTTAAACCTTCTTATTGTGGAATAAACCCTATGTAGTAACCTGTGGTAAATCTAAAACCTTATTATGTTAACCTTGATCATTTTGATGGTTTTGCTTACTACTACTACTACTACGTAAGTGCGTAGGAAGGCATGCTGACTTACAGTTTAAACTGGACACTTGAAATTAAAATGATTTTGCTGAATGATAAGTAGGATAGACTTCCTGATTCATCTTTGTATGAACCTACATGGTTAACCACTTCACTGTTAATCAGTATCTCCAAATCATTAAGATATAACTTGAATTTAAAAGCACTTTTTACCTCAGAAGGTCACATATGAACAGACAAATACTCAGATGCAGAGCTGTATTCAAGTCAAAGATTCCTCCTGATTGAAACTAATTTCCAATTGATTGGAAAAAAAAAGGTTTGGAGTAGTAAAACTGAGGGTGAAAAGTCTGAAGAGTTAAATATGGTGATCGCTACAGATGGAATACTGCACTGTGTGAAAAAGTGTACCAGTATCTTAAATGTCTTCCAAATTTTTGGCTCTAAGCTATAAATGTAAAAGGGAAGGTTTTAGTTAGCTTCAGGGGACTTTCAGTCAGGTTCTTTACAAACCTGAAATTAAGTTTGCTCCAGTGATTATTACAACCTTAAATATTACTCTGACTGTAATTGGGTGAAAACACTTCTCTTTATTTGAAAGAAAATAACTGATATTTTACATCAGAGAGCCACAGCCCTATTAAAATCTAGCTATAACATTGAATATTGCTGTCTACAAGATGATGAAGGCTCAGATTCTCTGATGGTAGGGATTGGATAATAATTCTGTGGAAAGGTTAGTTTTTTAAAATACTGTGGCCTCCTGGGCCTTTGGGAATTGGGACATCAGGAAACTTCTGCTGTGTGGTGAAACACATTAGATGATAGAAATAAGAATGATCAATTCCTTTGGTGTGAATCTCTCCGAGCGTCACAATAATTCCTTTGTTTCTACAAAGGAAAGACTGAAAGCTTTCTATTTAAAGATTTTGAACATACGGAGCTCTCACAAGCTTAAAGCGACTGTAAATACTAAGGCCAAAAATGTAAAGAGTTGGCAGGATAAAACTGTTTTCAAAGTTTCTTGACACTGCTGTGGAAGAGAAAATAAAATATTGATGTTAACAGCAATAATACAGCCTGCTACCTGCGCAAAGCAAAACTTTAAAATCATGGTCATTAAACATAGAAAAGGCAACGATCAGAAAACAAGGGATAAACTTTCTGTGCTGACACGAAGGGTACGCCGTCACGAAGGAAGAGCGTAAAATCTCTGTATCTTTGGAGTTGTCGGTTTGAGAATGCATGAACTTTTTAATGAATTTTACATTAAACAGTGACTGGGTAAAGACAAAGAAATGAAACAGGGCTCCATTTCATCTGAGTTCTCCGAGTTAGACTGGACTACAAAGCCTGTCTGCGTTGGTGCGGTGCTGCTCTTGGTACAGTGAACTGGTTTGAACAGGAAGTCTGGAGATCGTCTCCTCCAGAACAGCCTACAACTTTATAGGAACGGCATTTTCCTGAGGAAAAGGGAGCTGCAGGCTTCAGCCCCCCGAGGAAGGAGTTGAGACCCGGTCTCTCGATTCCTGATCGAGCACTCTAGCTACCACGGTCTTATGCAAAAGTCTGGGGACGTTACTGCTAGCATAGTCTTTCCTTGTTTTGTTGTTTGGGTTTTTTTATAAAACAAAACAAAAAAAAGGACTCTGCTCAGTTAGACACCTAGCTTCTGAAAGGATTTGGGGCTTTTCAGCCCAGATAGAGGAAAGACTTAATCTGCCTTCTGGCCTCCGCTCCTGAAGCTCCAGAGACTAGAAAAGTATGTCCTTATGTTCGGTACTTCCAGCTGACTGGCTCTGCGCTGGGGATTTTGTAGATCCCTCTTCTGCAGTGTCTGATTTTTCCGTTGTTGTTACTGGCCCTTAGTATCTACTCAAGAGTATTGTTAGGTGGCTGCTTTTGTGTTGGCTAGCGTTCCATTTCAAGGAAGGGAGGGGGGTTGTTGAGTAAATATGATTTTCTTCTCTATTTTGCCATATTTATGTGCAGGTAACGTGCCTCATGCCAAAATGTACCAACACTGGATGTTAGAAGTTTATAATTAATATAATACTCTTACCCGAAGTATAATTAAAATGCTGTCTGATGGTTATGGTTAATTAGCAAAAAACTAAAAGATTGAATTACTTACTGGGCCCTTGACTGATTGAACTGATACGTGTCCTGGATAAAACATAAATATTGCAGAAAATAATCCAATATGACATCTCTGACATTCAACTATAACTTAAATTATAGACTGGTCAGTAAATGATCTTAAGCTGTTTAAGGTTTCATCAGCCATCTGCAAGATTGATTTTCTTCAAAATTACTGTACTAAAATGTTTTCTTTTGTTGTTGCACTGACTCAGATCACAAACCACAATTTTAAGATCGGCTCTTATTTACAAAAATGCTTTGACATAGTGCATTTGTTCAGCCTAGGCAACAATAAAGGATTGTGGTATCATTTTGAAGAAGGTTGTTTGACAGACCCTGTTTGTTTATTTGGGGTAATGTGAGCTGCATTCAGAAAATGTTATATTTTGTTTCATGATTGTGTACATTCTCTCCCACTGCTTCCAGGCAAGCCCTGTAAGCAGAGAAGACATGGATTTAGACCTTGTTTCCATGGCCAGTGGAAGTGCTTTGACTGAGAACAGAGAAAAAAATAAGCAGCCACACAGACACTCAGCAAGATCTTCAAGTAAGTTATGGGTTTTTTCAATATCAGTTTTAAAGATCACTTTAAAATGCTAGGTGGAACTGAGCATGCTTGGAATCCCTAATAACACACGCTACTTATATTTCCGTTTCTTTCTTACTTAAAACCTTCTCATACATTTTCTACAGTTCTGCTCAAAAACTGTGTCATTAATATCAATAGACTTTCCTCTTGTGATTTTAACGGGAAGTTCCCAGTGACGTGTGCTAGGTCTTCTGATGATCGAGTTCTTAAAAGATTTTCTTTTCTCTGAGTTAGAAAACAGAGTGGGTTTTTTAATGATCTCCTTCATTTTTTTTTTCCAAAAGAGGTTTGGAAAATACATGTTTTGTTAACTGAATACCAGAACACATATCCTCATCAAGTCACAGATTTCTGTCATGTTGATTACCGATTATGCTGCAGTATATGCATCCCACTGAACTTCCCATAGCTCAGTGGCAGAGGATCCTTTTAAAGCCTCATATTTTTACCACTCTAATATCATACAAATTAACAAGAGACTCTCTATATAGAAAAATTGAGAAAATAATACTTGAAAGTCCTAAAATGGTAGCATTTTAAGTTTCATGTTTCATTTTGTGTAATGTAACTGAAGAAAATGTTAATATATTTCTAATAGTATGACATACTATATTTTGTCATTTGTGTACAATGTCTTTTCCAAATAAATAAAACTCCAAACCTCAAAAATGTACATTACAGAAAATATAAGCCGTATTAAATAACTTTGGCAAAATTATTGATACTCGTAAAACTGTTTAAGTAGTGAAGTTTCTTGAAATGTTTTCTGACAAACTAAATCAGGTTATTTCATAAATTATATGTAATTGCTGGATTTGCTTTTTTGATTATGTTCTCATATATGCTGACTTTTCACTTTCAATGAAAAACAAAATTCAAGGAAAACATGTAAAAATACTTAATATGTCTGTTTTTCTGACATACTTTGTAAAGGCTTTGGAATAAAGTTATATTTACATTATATTAGTCCACCACAGGCCAAAAAATAACAGTGAGTACAATTTGTCCATGCTTATTCACTTGATTTACATTCCTAAAATTAGATTAGATAAAATTTATCATCCTAGTCTAAGTTAATTGTATCCGTGGAACAAGAATATGATTCTTTCTGTCTGCCTGCCATCTTAAAAAAGAATGAATTGTGCCCTGACTTTTCCTGTTTCTCTCCATTGGCTAGTGATGAAGTCCCACCATTTAAATTAGATAAGATTCCTAATTGCTAAGATCCTGAATTTAGGTGAGAAAAGTCTAAGCTACTGATGTCAATGGCAAAATTATAATTATATTAATATATTCAGGATAGAATCTATGCATATCTTGAATGATTGAGTTAAATAGTATACGCTGCATTCATAGTAATGTATAACTGCTGTCTAGATTGTAGCCTACACTATACCATCCAGAAAAATAAATGAGAATAAGCTCTTTCGACAAAGATAGGCGTGTAGAACTTGCCAATGTTAGGAGCTTGGGAACAGTAAATTAAAAGAGTGTCATTGTCGTATACCGTCAAAAAGAAGAGCCTAGGAAAGGAGCAGGAAAAAACAATCAACTGGCAGAGTCGTAAGTGTGAGAAATAGAGAGATAGTTTACAGTGGCTGGTAATATATATGTATTTTTATAAAATACACATCTAGTACAGCACAATTTCATATTTATTCTCCTTTCAGTAGTTCAGGAACTAAGGAAAAAGAGGCCCGGGTCTTAGGTCTTTCTATATACATTTCTGCATATGCATCTATATAAATTTTTTCATCATGAATTTGAGAAATTAAAAGTGATGATATATTAAATTTTAATGCATATTAGATGGAAAACCAGACATGACTATTATCTTTGTACAATTAATATGCAGTATATAGACATGTTTATTATATTAGTTCTGTTTGCCAAAGACTGCTGTTTTCCAGTGATCGAAAATAAATTATTAAACCTGTGGTATCCTTAATCTGAAACCATTAGAAATTTGCCTTTATTTGTAACGTATTCATTATAAAATACTTTCCTGTGGTATTGTCTCTCCTGGTTTTGCTTTCTGAAATATTTAATGAAGAAGCCTAGAAACTGTTTTGAGTTAGTAAGTGTATTCCTTTTGAGTTAGCCTGCACTTGTATTACTGAAGAGCTTAGAAAAGATGCTGTGACCTTAGAGGTGCTGCCATTTGAATAAATTATTAGATCAAGTTCCTGTACCATTTTTTTCAGGAGAATTCAACTTCAATGGTTTGACAAGCTTTAATGAATAAAAAGTTACTAAGTTCACCTCGCAACATCCATATTCCTGGTTGTTGCTAAGAATTCTTTTTAATTATTGGTAGGAAGTCTTTGTCAAACTGTGCCATACAATTGAGAGAGATGTTAATATATATCAGAGATATTAGTTGGGGGTATGATATGTGTTTCTTATACATAATTTGTAATTCAGTAATAGTATCAATAAACTGTTGAGATCCTCTGGGCTGCAAAGTGAGGTCTAAAAATGCAAGATACATGATTTTAGGTATATTTACTCAAAAAAACCTCAAATGCATATGATAGTGAAATAAAATGCATTTTATATACTACAGGGACATGACTGTACACGAATGATCATGGTTTTCTAAAGACAAAAAATACAATGCTTCAAAGTTATTATCCTTTAATTCAAAGGGCATTTTAGAAAGGCTAAGTCAAGATTCTCAGAAATATTTTGGGGAGCTGCCCCAAAGGTCTACTTTTTGTAGACCTTATTTTACAAAGGTAGGTTCTTAGAATTCCTGGTTAAAGAATTTTAAGGGGTTTATCACCCAAAATTTACTATTTTTTTTCTGAAGAAGCTGGATGGAGTAAATTAATCCTAAACTAACTTAATTCTGTTCCTTGCCAAAACAAAATGAATTAAGGAATAAAAGAAATGCTGTGGACATAGTATATCTCAGTTTAAGGAAAGCATTTGTGTACTTGAAGTATTTGATGTGGTTCCATGTTGTATGTTCAAAGGGAAAATTGACTGCATTAAATTCACCCAGTATTTTTTAAAAAAAAGTTAAAAAATATATAACCTAAAGAAAGAGTAGCGATTGTTCAGTCAGACTACTTATTTGTCTAATTTAGGACCTTGCCTCTATCGATGGCCAATACGTTATGTTCTCAAACACACTTACTTTATATTCCTTCCAGAAATCGTAGCTGTTTCTTTATGCTCACTGGTAACTAATTTTTCTTTTCTATTTCTTGAGGTGGGTTTTGGTTGGGGTTTTTTTTGTCTGTTCTTGTCTGACCACTGCTAAGATCTTAATCTCTGTGGTACCTAGTGCCAGTAAATTGCAAAAGTACGTGTGTTAGAATGACCTTTTGCTGATTATATTTTCTGCCTTTCAGTTTCACATAGACTTACCTTGCTTTTGTAAAAAACAACAGAAAAAAAAAGTTCTTTTTCCCTGAGGTATAATTTCTCTGTAAAACACATACATAAGCCATGATGGTTAGTGGCTTAGTCAGAGTTAAGCAAGATTCAAGTATAGGTCCTACACTCATTGATATTTTTATTAACTCCATAAATATTGATGTGCATTGCTGGTTATATTTTTTGGTTTAATACTTTCCTGAACACTGGTAGTATAGTCAGCACTAAGTCGCAAGATGGGCATAGAAATATTTTGCAAGAATTAGAAGTAATTATTTTTTTTATACCTAGGTAGTCAGGATGATTTTTTTTATACCAATGTCCAGTTTGTGAGTAGGCTCTGACAATCCTCAACTCCATTCTATCATCCTAATCTGGTTCTGGCCAGCCAGTGTTGGACCTTTAGATGAGTCTCCTACATATTTACATTGTCTAACTGCCATCACAATTTTGTGGTTTTCTTTTCTCTGCAAATCTTAAACTTTATTTTCCTTGTACTTCTTGTCTTGTGACCTGCAATCTTTAGACAGGGATTTCCAGAAGCACCAGAATTTGGAAGTGGAATGCAATGGGAACTGTGCCTCTAATTGTTATTTAAAATACTGCTCAGAATTCTGAATTCTTCTCTTCCCTGAATTCTGGTCTTTCAGGGAGTCTCTGATATCAGTAAAACACTGCTTTCCAGGAAAAAATTAAAAAAATTTGGACCTGAATCTTGTGATTCCTTAATCACCCCTAGTTTAAAAAATAGCCCATAAATACTCCACTAAAAAACAGGTTTTAATTTAATTTCTCAGATAAATTCAAACTTTACCATTCTGTTAATCAGTGAAATTAGTTTAATGAAGTTTAATAATGCCTTTCTTACAGTGGAATGACTTCAAATTCAAATTAAAAAAAAAAAAAAAAAAGGCAAACACAGTAACTTTTATTTCACTTTCCTTTTTACATCTTTTTCTCAATTCTTCTTTTTCCTCTTGGCAGAACCCCCATCTTGATTTCTTTTGCCTTCCTTTCTTTGATAATGAGAGTCCTTAGGAAGTCTTCAACTTTGTTTTAAGCAGAAGCTTCACTTCTTTAAATAATTCCTGCTTTCCTTCTTCTTTCTCCTTGGCATTAGTATTGTCTATATATTCTAGTTCCATAACTGCTGTCTTTCATTTAGGATTTGTAAACTCCCTGTGTGCAATAAACATCTCATTTTTAAGCTCTCTCTTCATGCCTTTACCCATATTTTACCAAGCAGATTTCTGGTGGTCTTCTTTTCTTTTCTTTCCTTTTTTTTTTTTTTTTTTTTTTTGGCTTGTGCAGTCTGATTTAGAAGTTTGCCATATTGTAGAAACTGAGTAAGAAACATCTTAGAAGCATGGGATCAAATATGGAGGTACTTATTCAGTAGTCCTTTCAATTTCTCAGCATTTACCTGCTTAGCAGACTTCCTAGAAGGTAATGGTAAAATCTATTCTCTTTCCTTAGAAAAGTGTAGAAATGCTGTAAATTTGTGGAGGATATTTACAGTACAAATTACTTAAAAGCAAAATTACTTAAGCAAAATGCTGAACGCCGTTTACCTTAGAAATCATAACTGCTGTCACAATTTTAGGAATAAGGCTGTCTCTCTGTAGGCCACATCTGGTTATATGACCACGTGAATACTACTGGACAAGCATTTTGTCCAATAAAAGAGAGCAAGATGATTCTGTACTATTAATATTTTTGTGCTCAGAAAAGGGATATAATAGGGATAGAATGGATAAGAAAGGGGGTTACAGTTCTGAAGTAATTAAAATTTACCAGCGTTTGATACCTAGTAGAAAACATGAATCTTGTTTTTAACATCCTTTCAACACAGTATTTTTTCCCACACAGATACCTCTGTACATCTTACCAGAATGCAAAAAAATAGAGCTGTCGATCCACCGTACATTAATGCATAGCATATATTTACCCAGTCCGAGGAAAACAGAAACTAGTTAAACCTATGTTCTAAGCTGAAAGAATGCAAAATAGCCTCAGTCTGGAAACCCTTAGACACCTTAGAACAGAATGGTACCTAGGCAAAAAGCCACGCAGAGAGATGGGCTCACTGAGCAGTGGCACAACTCTATATGAATCTGAAATTCATTAATGACTTCCAAAGAAGAACTCCCTCATATCCTGCAAACTTAATGGTGCAGGTAGGTAAAGCTCATCATCTTCAGACTGTGTCACATCCAAATTTTTAATCTGACATTGATGCTTTCTTTCAAATAATCAGTGAGAAAAGGCGCCGTATTAGAAATGAATAAATCAGTACAATACTCGTCATTATATTTTAAACGTTTTTCAGTATGCTGAACTTTACTTGATGGCCTATATGTGAAAATACACAGCACGATGGAACTTGTTCACGTGCAGACCTAGGTACGAAAACCTACTTTTCTGAGTATGGTGCTGATAGGATACATTTTATCCACATGAGAGAAAGTATTTGACTGCAGGTTCAAGAGTTCTGGCTTTTTCCAGTTCTGTCACTAACCTGTTAGTTATATTAGGAGTGTCATTTTGAACCTATATACATCAATTTTCCTATCTGCAGAAATAATAGTCATGATATAACCCATCCTTGTATAAAGTTTATGTATCTGCGATGAAAGGATGATAGCATCATTATGTTTAACTGTTAGGAAAGGGAAGGGGCCTCCTCATTTGTAAACTGGATAAACTATTTGGAATCTGCCGTGTCAGCACAGGAGTGCTCTTACGGATGAATATACACAGGCACAACGAACTAGTTACAGTATGGTGACAAAATCAAGGGATATGTCAAAAGGTAGAATGATTAATTCACAAAATAAGTGGTGACAATGTAGGTCTAACTCATTCTTTCTGTTTCTTAAATTCACTGATTTTTTTCTTTTTTTAACTGGGGAGATGTTGTATTGAGTAACAATAGAAGTGCAGTAGTCCTTCAAGAAACATTATTAAAAATTCAACAAACAGTTTATAATGAGGAAACTAGGAAAAATCAGGTACATACCATGAATTTCTTTCCAGTATAGATATAAATCCTGTGTTCAGAAGTGAAGTAAATCAGTATAGGTGTCACCATTTATGTGCGCAGAGAGCTATTTATCTTAATATTATCTGCTTGAGAAGAAGGCTTCTCTCAAAAGTGAACATAAAATCATGATGTTAAAAGAGACGAAATCCTGGCTTCATCAAAGCCACTAAGCCAGATTTCAGTGTGATACATGCATCTAATACACTATGCAAAAAACTTCAATTTTTTACTGTTTTTTTTTTTCTATTCACAGGTTTAACATCTGAGTATTTCCCCGTTCTTGCAGTATGCAATCTTAATAACTTATATTTTCTTAAAATGTAAGGAAACACACATGTAGGCCTGGCTCATTAGTGTAATTCCACTGATTTCCATGCCCAAGTGTTTTAAAAATTCGACTAGTGGTGAGAGTGATTAAGAAGAAAACCTGGACCAGGGAAGTACTTGTGTATAATTTTGCATAATAAGAATACTCACACATGCAAATTTGACATATTCTGCAGGAGCAGATTTGTTAAACACAGCTGAAAGATACTGCTTTCCTAAGCACTTGAAATTATTATGGAGATGCATGTGTATTTTTCTACATATTAGTTAACTGTCGAACACCACATACCTAATCTTTTTGAACAGACTACAGAATGATAATTTGCGAGATGCTGCTTAATTCACTTTGAGGTTACATATTTAAAAAATTACCTAAATGCAGATTTGAAAAGGCACTTAGAACTTGCTTTCATTAATTTTAGCAGGACAGGGAGTAAAATGATACATTATCTCATGTAATTTCATCATCTGTGTTTTGAATTACAAAAATAATTTAAGAATTATGTATAACAGATACACAGAGGCACTTCCTAAATTTTAAGTGCTTAATTTTAAAGCCTGATAGTCTTTTAGTAGGGTTTGAGGGTTCAGAGCATGTGAGGAGTGGGGGTATGTTGTTTTTTTCAAAGAGAAACCAGGTTTAAATAAAAAAAATTAAAAAAAAATAAAAAAAAAGAGAGAAAATCCATTCTGAGACATTGACTTACATGTAACTTGCTTAGATACACACTTGGAACCATTAGACCCACCACAAGGATTTCTGTCGTATGGTATGAGTAAATAATAACAATTTTAGTTTTCCTTTGCTGTGGGCTATTTGTCAAGGAGCTTCAAAAATATTTCTCAAGTCAGTGCCCAGGAAGACCCAGTAATGAAAGTTGGGCTGTTACAGAGTTGTTGCATTGGATGGCAAATATAGAGTTTTTCCCCAAGACAATCTTTCTTGCCTTGGTTTTTTTCCTTCTAATTTGTCTCTTTTTCATTGCTGCCTTTTCCCCACTGTGTTCTGTAATCCTTTCGTTCACTGCGACCAACTCTTCTTTCTGCTCCTCCAACTTCTTATTCCAGCATAAGCTTCCTCTCCCATCCTCTCTAGGCCTTCCTTTCCACAGTCGCCATCGAGTCTTGTGTTTGTTTGCACAGATCCTTGTCTGATGACCTTTTTCCTCTCTCCCTCTGTTCCCTTTGGTATCTAGATATTCCTTGCCAGTATTCCTCAGATTATGAATCTCCTAGTTGAAATCTCCTCCAAATTTGGCCTGGGTTAGTGTGCTATTGAGGCAGTTCTTGAATCCAGAGTCTTAATGTACTTATTCTCTGTATCCTTTCTTATTGTCACATGTGTTTTCACTTCTTTTAATTACATAAGTTCTGAGAGTTAGGGCCCACCTAGTGCCCCTTAATCCACCTTCTTTATTCTCACTCAGTTCCCCTTGGTCAATTCACAACTTTTTTCTTCCTGACGTTTTCTCTCTGCTCTCAGTGTCAGTCTATTGGTCAAGTCATTCGAGGCTCTTGTGCCACCTGTGTCAGGTATTGCCAAGTTACCCTTAGTTTCTCTCACCTTAACTCCAAGTCAGTCTCATCTCCCTCTCGGGTTTTAATTCCAGCCCTCTGCCTCTTCTTTCCGTCTCCTTTCTATAGGAGCTTTCC
The DNA here is from genome assembly GCF_929443795.1 of Astur gentilis. Classification (NCBI taxonomy): domain Eukaryota; kingdom Metazoa; phylum Chordata; class Aves; order Accipitriformes; family Accipitridae; genus Astur; species Astur gentilis. The sequence continues at coordinate 9,482,207 of NC_064913.1, forward strand.
TCCTTCCCCTCTCCATGGCTCCTGTAGCTGGGCTCTGTCTGCTACAGAGAGCGTGAAACAAGCAGGCTCTTCAGTTCCCTGACCTAGCGCGATCTTCAACGTTATTTTTAGGAATAGTCTTGCTTAGCTCAGTGTAACCTCATGGTAAAGCGCGTTTCCGTGCTGACTGGTATTTTAGGGAATATAGCCAAAAAAATCAAGAAGTTCTCCTCCGATCATGTAGAAACTTCCAGTTGTATATACTTGATCCAAATTTGGACAGATCCTAAAAGCAAGTTTCTGTTATTTGGTGGACTTCAAGTCCCCTCTGCAAAGGGCAACATAAATATTTCACATATTTTCTTAAAAGTGACCGACCTTTCCGAAAACTTCAGCCAAAGGCAGATACTCTGTGTGTAAAATTTCATCCTAAATGGTCAAAATTGGGGAAATAGATAAGGACCTGAAATAAAGATTGGGCTTTAATCACCAATGGTGCTAAAAGTCCTGTTTGTAGTTAGGAAAATGTTATATTTTACAGTCACATATTTGGAGCATTATGTTTATTATGTTGTTTATTTCAAGTGTGTAGAATGGCAATTAATAAATGTTTATAACTTATTCTTGTAAATGTTTATCTATCTGAACCCCTTCATGTGACTGAGTCACATTTTCGAGTTCAGATTATTCAGGTGTGTCATTGTCAGCGTGATCTGGTTAGAACAACATCAATGTTTGATAAACAAAGATATTTAAGTTCATTGTTTCTATAAAAGTTTAAGATTAGTCTCCAGTCCTACCAACTTGAAGTCAAGGAGATTTACAGACAAAGTTAATCAGTTGCTTACAAAAAAATATAATCATGAGTATGTTATATCTTCAAATCTCCATATGGAAAGGAGATATATCTTCACATATTATGTGGGTTTTCATATAAGATGCTCCTGAGGCTTCTCAGTGCTATTCAAATATAAGTGTGAAATACAAAAAGTTAATGTAAAATTGCAATACAATAAGTATATTTTTGTTTTGACATAAAGAATGCAACCAGGAAAAAAAAAAAATTTGATCCGACTTCAATATAGCCATAAGTAACATTATTAAAAAGTAACTTTTCTGAGATGGTAGCATTTACATTTTTCACAGACCTGCTGAACCTAGCTTCTTTCTAGAGCTTAAATTGATGTAAACGCTTTACTGCTAAGGATTCGTTCTGGTCGCTTTCATTAAAATGTTGACGTTTTTTCTCCATGCCTTCTTATGCTGTATTTGCTCTTAAGTGATACAATATGGTAAGGACTTTGAAATAAATTATATCTCCAGACACACAATGTTAGGTGGATCGATAAATGCCCTATGACGTCTACTATACATCATAAAATTTCTATCATAACCTGTTTAACAAAGCTTTTCTTCTCGGACACCAAGAATTTCATTCAAAGCATTTTACATATTGCATTACTTATCAAAACAGAGGATATGTAAACCTTGACATTTGTTAAAAGACCCAGACTTTAACCAAAAAAGACCAGAACAAATCAATAGCAGAAAACAGATTAAACAACACAAAAGTGACTGCTTAGAAATGGAAGCATGTGAACTTAACCCAAGACAAGCTTTCAGCACATACTCAAAAGAAATGGTTATTTGATATATACAGGCACCTGAAAATCTCTCAGACTATACTGGAGCTTCATATAGTCAAATATTGCAATTAATACAAGTACAGTATAATAACTGTTACAGCCTGTCTTCCGAAACCTAGTTTGGGATAGGAGAAATTAAACTGCTTTTCTTGGCTAAGATTTTGTTCCCACATGAGCGGGTATTAGAATAACTGTATATCATGTTAAATTATACATAATACACTTGCCAGGTTCTATTTAATTCTAGTACCAGTAATGGTAAAAAAAAAAAAAAAAATTATTATTATTACTATTATTATCATTATCATTATTATTATTGCTGTTGTTCTTGTTGCTGCTGCTGTTACTAATGTAAAAAATAGCAGTACTTTATAGAGTAAAACCAATGTAATAGTTCTAATTTATGTTTAGTAAAGATACTTATATCTTGAAACAATGTGAATCTTTCTGTTGTTGCCTTTGAGTAAGGCACACTGCAAATACAGTCATGGAACATAACATGAAAAGAAAGTATTATGATCATGCTTACAGTTATTCATAAATCACAAATACACATGTGCATACCTATGTGTGTATATATGCATATTAGTGAAATATATGCCTAGCAGATCTCTTTATATTTATAGCAGAATACGACTGTAAATGTCACCTTTTATTATACCCATTATCAAAAAGTTCTGATAATAATAATTTTATTCACTCATATATACTGATACGTGAACTGTTTGTTTGCAAGACACATTGCAGTTTAGGGGAAAATGGAGGTATTGCAAATCCCAGCTTGCTGTGAAAATTGTTCACATCATTAGTAATGCTGTAAGAGAAAGATATAAGCTCTCTCCAAAAAAATATTGAGGTGTAAAGTAAGGCTTTCAAATAAAGTACACCCTGAAGAACAGTTGAAGGATCTCACGGAGATTTTGAATATTTTAATAATACCTGAATATCTGACCTTGCAGCACTTCAGGTGTGTGCTTGGGAGAACATTTTTAGAAATGCAAAATGTTTTCATCTGCTATCTTTCATTGGTTTTTGTTGAATCTTTGCTTTATTTTTCCATGCATTGAACTAAGTATCCTCCCCACCTTTTTTTTTTTTTTCTCCCCTGTTCTTAAAATAAACAAAACCTCATGAAGCGGTAAAATTGCTCAACTTCCCCTGAGCAGGTCTAAATGTATTTACATCCAAGGAGAAGAAGTAAAGCACAATAAATATAAGTAAAGACAACAAATAAAAGTGAAACATAGATAATAAGGATTCAGTTACCTATTCATTTTAATATGTGTGGTTTTGTTTGATTTTGGTCTTGGGGTTTTTTTTTAAGAACAATGAGACTATATTTTTATGGAACATTTCTGGGTTCACTCTCTTAATTCAAAGTGGCATTGTCATCCCTTACCTGACTCTCTTGTCTTCCCTCATCCCCTCGATCTAGACAAAATTCTAACCATTTGATAGTGGAGCTGTCTTTTTGAATATCTCTAAAGGAAAAAATTGCCTGTTTGAATAATGTAGAATCAGAAAACCTGTTGTAAACACAGGTATTGACAACAAAATAACTGAGATTTAGTCTTAATTTATATGCAGTATTTTTACTTCTTGCAAGACTGTACCTAAATGCTTACTTAAGTATGAAGCTGCCCTTACTTCACCACAAGAGTGTTCATACCTAGTTTTTTCACTGAAATAGCAAAAGACATAAGTTAAAAATAAGCATAGTAATTTGTGGGCACATGTCTAATAAATCAGGTAAGTCCTATAATTGCAATGCATTCCATTCCTATATTTTCGTTTTTCTTTCTGTTTGTTCTTGCATTAAACTCTAGGAGAAAGAACTGCAATAAAAACTTTTCTTATATTTGACTAATACCTTCGCTGTAAATGAGGTGTTTCTTTGCTTTATGACACAATTTTTCAAGCATAATTAACATTTAAGCCGCTAGCAGTCTGTAAGTATAATGTCTGAGAATTCGGTATAATACGAATAGGAGTAAGCAAACTTCACTATGCCTATATGCCAGTCTGACTCATATCTGTATTTGAGAATTCTTCTTCAGGGAATAAGCTGCTGGATCTCCTTGCCAGTTCTATCGTTCATCACTCCAGTTAGACCCAAAACTGGACAGCAGGGTTGATGATAATACCCATCTCTCAGTACTATTTAGTCGATCTCAAAAGTGCTTTATCAGAAGAGCAAACATGGTTATGCCCATTTCAAAGATGGGACATACAAAGGGACTGGTTTACAGTGATTTACAACAAACCTGTCTTGTAGATATTTCATTCTAAATTAGTTGATCATTCCTTACAATAGTTTATTTTATTTGGCTGAAAGTGCTGAGAACTGTGCGAACGATGGAAAAAAAGAATAGAGAGCAGTCTATGCTTTAATTCAGTTTGTCTAGGTCACTACTGTATAGTAAAGTTTAAAGCAGGCCCTAGGAAATCTAACCGGCACTTCAGGCTAGGTACAGAAAAAGGGAGCTGTGACTGTCAGACTTTGGGGTAGCCTCAGATTTGTTAAACCTGCAGTCAAGGGAGCAGAGAGTCTACACCTTTAGAGTATCTGGGATTTTGCAAAAATACCTTCAGGCTGAGGCAGTTATCCTGCTCTATTACTGAGGGTCTACAGATCCTGAGCTATGATTCTCACAGACATCGAAGACATTGTTTTGTCAGACAGCTTGTATGCACTCAAAATTAATAAGTTATTACATTTTAGTCACAAAATATTTGACTACGCTAGCCTTTCAACAATGTTTAAATCAGTTACAATTAAACATAAAAAAAATTAAATTTGTGAACTTTTGACTCTGAAGTTTAGACAAGCAGAATTCATGCTATGACAGATGTGGCTGTTATTCTGCCAAAATAAAAGGATATATTAGTAATTTATGAAGACTTTTCACAAGTTTCTTGCAGCAAATTACGGGAAGTCTTTGTGCTTTTTTTAGGGAGTAGTAATATACATTTCATAGTAATGGAAGGACAGTATATCCCTTCCAGTGAATTGCATATAGTTATAAGTGGAAAATCAGAAAAACCTACATTTACAGATTCCTGAAGTCCATCACGAAAATAATATTTAGCAGTACAGACAGGCTCATAAACAAGTGAGGTTTTTAGTCCAGAAATAATCCGGATTAGGCAATTAGGATGAGGTTGACTTCCTGATTTGCTACATTGACTCTGTCACTTCTAAACTAATTTTCAACTTTAGTACTGATGCTTTTGTTCTGGCATTTGCATTTATTCTGTTTTTAAAATAATGTAATAAAACATATTTGTTTTGTCAAAATGTAGAAATAAATAACTGGTATATCTAGTTTATCATTGACACAGCCTTGAAGATGAATGCACAGGACAGTCAGTCTCATGCATGAGTTCTTTTCCAGCCTAAACATGCAATAGCTATCCCCCCAACACACACACACTTTTCTTTTTAGCAAAGAACATCTACCAGTCTTAAATCTTTTTGTTGTTTAACAATGCTTACTACTTCGGAAAACATCTCTTTAAATTAAAGGGATGCAATTTTTTTAATATTATTACCACATTAGATTTATTTTGAAGTTTCACTAATTAACCACTTCATTTACTAATTTGAGGGTTTCAGCCTTCAGTGAATACATTATGGTTACCAGTCAAAAGAATTTATGGAAAGTTTACTGCTTGATTCAATAACTTTCTTCTCTGCTCTTTAACAAAAGCCTTTCTGCACTAGAGAGATTTGTTAGCATTTCAGGTGTTAAATAAAAGGATCCAAAGACGAGGAAACTGGGAATGCTGTAAAGGCAAGACGTTAGTATTTTAAACCTTTATCAGGTAGACCTAGAGTAAGTTATATATTTTAAGAAAAAAACCAATTGACTACATCTGTAGAGCCCTAAGAAAACAGAGATCATGTTAAAAATACTTGAAAGCCCTTGATTGCAAAAAGAGAGAACTGTTTAGTAAGATACATTTGCAATAATTCAAAACTTCTTAAAAAAGGGAAGTGCAGGCTGGGAAAAGCTCCTGACATTTCGATCTAGCAGACTACAGAAAAGCATCCATGAGAAAACAAAGAAATTGCTACTGTTTGTAATTTATAGCTATGTTGTATATATTAGTAGATAGAATGATACTCAGTCATATGATTTAAGCTTTGTTTTAATTTGGGGGGACTATTTTTTGTGAGAAATTTAATTTTGCTATTGAAAAGTACTGAAAAGTTAAAAAATCAAAAATACTTACTAAAAATATGTAGTTAGTAATCTTTTCCTTTGATAGGTGGCAAAAAGATATTTGTAAAGTTTTTATTTGATAAGCTAAGATTGCATGCTGATTATATATATATATTATATATATATATATAAAACTGCTGTACTGTGAACATCATATCACTCTCTTGCAGTTTGAGTTGTCTTCCATAGTTGCTTTCTTCCTTACAAACATCTAAGAAAGATATTTCCATCTGTAAAGTGTTGGTTTTTGTAAAATAAATATCATACCTTTGGTCAGGTTTGCTGGGACACCGCTCAGCATCCAAGTTTAAGTATTTTTGAGCTTTGAAAAAAAGAAGTTTCTCTTTTATTTGGTCTAATATGGTAAAGCAATTGTTAATAGACATATAGTCCAAACTAGTTCTCCATCCACTTGAAGGATGGATGACATTACTAGTTTCTGTGTCAAAAGCGTTGCGTGTCTCTATATGCGTTTAAAATATGTTCAAAAGATACAGACAGTGGCACTTCTAAAAACAAGATAATTTTGTGTAGTAATTTTACTGTCTCTTTTAATAAGGAGTTTGTTTTTAAAAAAGTACTACCTTGTGAAAATACTTGTGTTACTTTTAAAACAGTGAGCAATACATAATTATAAAAGTTGTGTACTATCAAATTTGACATATTAATGTATATTATTATCTCGAAAAGAATATGATGCAGTGAAATTTGGGGAGTTGTATTTGTTTGGTTTTTAATTTCACATGTCTGTTTATTGTTTAGAAAAGAATATATCTACTCCAGAAAAATCATGTTTGGGTCCATCTCATAAAGAACGGATATCATTTCGAGACCATCCAGTGCAGCTCAGCGGAGGATGGGGAGCAGGCAAAAAAAGGCAAAAGCTTAAAAATATTAGCTGAATGTTGGAGATAATTTAACTAGACGATTTAATCAAATACGGAGAGCATATGGAGAGCTGTTTCTTTTTAAGCCTGTGAATATGAATTTTTGGATTCTTGTTTATTACCGGTAATAACCAACAGTTTCAGTTAATTGCATTTGACTTATTTTATTATACGTGGTTACAGTGGTTTGGGTTTTGGGGTGTTTTTTTGGTCAAACTCTTTTATACCTGTCAGTAAGTTATCATAGTTTGTGTTTTCAGTTGCTTATATGTTCCTGTGGTGTAGAATGCAGAACTGATTAACCCTACAAGGACTGTTGTAGAGTGAATAAGTTTAGGCTTGCTTATAAGAACTGGTTGAGGTGTGTAAATGTAATAATGGCTCATGCTCATGTGATGTATGTCACATATCAAAACACTGAATCCTCATTTTCTCACAAATAAAATCCATGCTTGCACACTGTGTTGTGAACTATAACAGCCAGCAGTGCCGTTCTTAACAGAAGTCCGTTTAGGGTATTTTACTGAAGCAGCAGAAATTCACAGTAACCTACAACTGGTGGGGACACACTTATCTTTTTTTAGTAATGTGAGAAGTCCTCTAGAGCTTTCATCCTAAGTTATGGTCATAATATGATAAAGCAACCTGTTACATTCTTATACTTTCAAAGACTTCTTACATTTTCCTAGAGGTTTAAAGAAAAAAATAAATTTACTAAGTTCTCATTTTGTTCTGGGGTAATGTAACACTACATCTACATGACACTGGTAACCCAACTTTATTTGTTCATGTAGCCAGACTCCTTCAGACCCATGTGTAAAAGTTTTGTGGTGCAAGGAGATTTGAAGAAAGAGAAGAAGTATTGTTATAACTATTCATGGGTATCTAACTTGTTACTTCTAGTGAACGCTTTGTCCCTCACCATACAGGACAGAAAATGTTCCTTGATTCCAAAGCCTAATGTTATTTTAATGTTTTTTGCTTTGAAGGTAGAAGTTGTTAATTGATCTAGAGAAGTCTGTCCTTGTTCATCTGTTTTTGTCCAATATTGTGAAGCCTCAACCCCCTACAGCCTGGGAGAGAGGTGGGGAGGGTAATAGGGCTTGAAACGTCAAGTCAGTAAAGAACATCAATTCTTATGTTGTGGCTGGTTTTAAAATGTACTTCAATTACATATGACGTTATTTTGTGAGGTGCTTTTTATGCTAACATACGCATGTGACTACGGATTGAAAGCAGTTATCACCATTTTTGTGAATACTCACATTCATTTTCAGATTAAAAGACGGCTAATAGATGGAAAACCTCCAGTAAATAACCTTGCTCGTTTGAATCAGCGTGCCGTTTTTCTTATCATTTTACTTTTGAAAAGTCAGTGCAGCCTACTGCAGAAAAGATTTCTTTACCTTTCTGAGGAATGATGGTCAGTGAAGATTGCTCGGCCTGACTCTAGAAATGCTGTGGTTGTCAGCACGGTATAAAACATCACTGGATGCTTACGTTATCTGGTTAGTTTCCCAATGTATGTAGTAAGCGTTAAACTGAATTGCCAGATCTGCTGTATAATGACTTTTAAATGTCACCCCCGAAGACTGGAGCTTTTGTGACTTCAATTCTATCATCAAGGATATAAATTTTGTAGGAAAAACTTTGATAGTTCAAAATGTCTGCCACTCTATGGGGCAGCGTGGTCAGTAAATAGATACACCAGTGTTACGGGTGTTAACTGGAGATCAAAATGCCAAACCAAGCAGTTCACAGTTTAACGCTTCTTGCAGACTGTTCCCTCTTTTTGTCTTGAGTGTGCATAATATGCTGCGCATCACCACAGCTGTAAATAAGAGCTATTTGTATTTCAGATTTCATAAATCTTTCTACATCTGTATCATCTGTATCTAAAAAAGATCTGCTGTATAAAAGTCGTCATAGCTGATCTCTTTTGCTTTCCAGGTGTTTCTGAGTAAGAAATACCCTGAAGCCTAAATAAAGTGTTTTGGCAACATTTTTAAAGGCATTTTATTTTGCAAAGAGAAAACGGTTGCTTTTTAACATACAATTTACTAAATTACAAATTGGAGTGACAATATTCGCCGACATACCATTTCAGGTCCATAATATGCTTAGCGTGCTATTCCATAGGTTGATATTGTCATGCACAGGTTAAGTGGTTTACCCAACAGAAGTTAAGTTATAAAGTATGCCAAAACATGTTGCTGTTTTCATTATATAACATTGCGATGTTTAATAGCATGGTGTCTTATTATTGTATCCAACACATTTTTTTAAGAACTGTAGCGTTGAAAGTACAGTGTGTCTGGTCAAGTATGGATAAATGTGCAGGGTGCAACTTCTCTTCGAGCTAGCAGAAAGACCTTTATTGCTTCCAGGAATAAGGAGAAGCAACCCTAAATCTAGGCAAGTGCCTGCTGTTCATAGTCGCGTCTTACGGTATGTAAGGTGAGAGGTAACACGAATGCTACGCATGGTGACATGTTTATGAATGAACTTTTCAAGCCCTGTTCTGCACAGCAGAAAGCTGTTCCATGCTTTCTTTCTTGGGTTTTCTTTTCCTTCTCTATTTTTTCTTTTTTGTTTTCTTGGGTTTTTTTTAATTTTATTTTTTCCTTACTTTCTTTCTCCCCTCCACCCCTACTCCACAATACAGCAATTCCCATTTTGGACAAGAACATATTCTTAAATTAAGTTTCTCTGGCAATCTGTTCTGTCAGAGCGGCTGTGAGTCACAGTGACAGGGCAAGAAAACCCGCAGCACAAATCCCCGAAAGTGCATGTGTCTAGATGCGCTACTGCCTTTGTGGTGCTCCAGACCTCTTCGCAGCTCACTAGCATCAGCTCCTTGGCACTTTTTTCTCTTCCCTGTAGATCCTTTAACATGAAGGAGGAGGGACTTCATGTAAGTAAGTTCTTTAAAACAATCTTCCTTGGATGTATGAAGCTCAAGTCTCGGAAATGTAGAAAAGCATTCGTTCAAAATTAAGAATGAAACAACTGAGGTGAATTTATGCGTTGATCCTTTGATGGATGTTATTCACCAAATCAACTTGCAAAGCTTTCTGCGAGCTCTCCTGAACGGATCCCTGGACTGTCTTCTCCTGGGCAACTTACCCGAAGGTCTGCACGGGAGTTCTTTAAGCCCTCCCTCGTTTGAATGGTGGCATTAGGAGCATCATTACCTGCTGCAACAGACAAAATGCTCCCCAAAATACATATTCTGAATGAGAACGAGGCGTCAATGGTGCTCAGATAACCCACACCTGAATGACAAAACACAGTGAGGAAATGTTTCTCACTGAATAACGGGAAGATTTGTCCTACTTACGTGTTAAGACACTCTTAAAGTGTAACCATGCTGACTCAAAAGGTTATTGCTTAAATAGATTTCTTGTTTTAACAGATCTGTAAACAGCAGGGAGCCGGTGTATTTATAGCATAGACATCGCTTTGGTGCAGGGTGAGTTGGTGTCACATTTTGACTTGGTAAATCATTTTAATGAATTATTAATAATCCTGTTATTCAAATATGCATTCATTAAAGGAGCATCCGGGGCACGTAGTGTTTACATTTTTCAAAAACATGCCACAAGTGGTGTCCAAATCTGGCCTCGGACACACAGGTGCAAAACTGCCACTCGGTCTTCCACTATAATTGTTGTATGCACTATGAGGAATATACTGGATTAATATCCTTTTGATTTTAGTATCATATCATCATGATAATGTATATTTATGGAGGTACAGTCTTTCCTTGCTACACACTGAAATTACTCCCATTAGCATTAATGGAAGGCAGGCTAATATTTTGGGACAGTGCACTATCTTAATACACTTTTCTTTAATGAGAAAAACACGTATGGAAAGTAGCTATTACCGCATGGCCCCAAAAAGGCAGGAAAGGAACTCAACCATATTATAAAAGATTGAGTATCCTGATATCACATCTGAGATCCAAGCTGTTTGTACTTAGCTGTACTAGCTGGGAAAAAAAAAAAAAAAAAAAAAAAAAAAAAAAAAAAAAAGACGCCAGCAAACTGTTGTTTTGTTTATTTCTTTGTACAGTCATAAGTGAAAAACAAATTAACTAATTTTATTTTTATAGGAGTTGCGAAAAGCATAGGAGCTTTGACTGGGAGTCTGTGGAGAGCAGATGAATCACAGTCACTGCTGATTTCATCATTGCATAAGGTCTTAGAGAATGGAAATCTTGGCCCACAGTGAACTACCGCAGCACTTGTCAGAGCCTGTGTAATACAGATCTATGAAAGCGGCGTGCCGGCGGCTCATGGATGTCACTGCGGTTAAGTAGGAATGGGACACCTCTTCACACACAGAGGCAGAAAAATATGCCTAGAGTAGGGAAAGAGACATGGGTATGGCCTGCAAGTGACAATATAGGTCAGTCCGAAGCAGCTCTTGGGTCTTACGGATAACTGCTTCCCTGGTGTTCAATGGAGATGGTGGACAGGAGAGTGCTGACCACATGTCCTTGGATCCATCCTCCAGGCACTTTCTGGGTGCCAAGTTGTGCTGAGGGTTTGTTAGCACTAAAATCCCTGTTGGAGAAGTGTTCGTGAAGTTCCATGATGGCCAATGGCCAAGGATTGGGTTTTCAAAGAGATTTGTAGTAGAAATATTGTGTAACTGCCCCAGCCTGGCCATCCTTACGAGGACTGGAAGTTGAAATGAATGATGTTGTGAACTACGCTGTTATTTGTAGAGCAGTTGGACAAATGGATTCTTCTTCACGAGCGCAGATGGACTTCCTCCGTTATTTTGGTGGCATGGATGCTGACACGACAGGTTAGCACACACCTAGCTGCCAAGGACTAGCATTTGTTCCTCTCCTGGTCTTCACTTGAACGGTAAATAGATCTGTTTGGAGTTAGCAACCTTTTCTTAGTCTCTTAGCCGATTGATTGCTACTTTTATAGCTCGTTATTTTTTTGCATCAAACACTAAAGGAGACCAAATACCCAGGTAGATGCAAAATTACTTCTGGATGAGATGCAATTGATTTCTCTTTAAGAATAAGCAGAAAAGAGCATTTTATATTGCTACAGCCAATGCCGATTTCACAAAGTTAAGGCGTGTTAGAAAAAGGTCTGTAAATAGCCGAGGGTCGTGTTTTCTTTATGCCTAGCACGTTCGTTTGTTAAATTACTCTTGGAGAAAGAAATCAGCGGTTAGCATTTGGGGTTTTTGCGAGGCATTACTTCAAGCCTGAACAGAACTAAGCACCCCCAGTTAGCTGAGCCACAGCCAGCTATCCCGAGGTGCAAGAGAGCTTTTTAGGAGAGATCCCTATAGCTATTTGGTTAAAATTCTAGTAAAGGATAAATGCCTCTATTTCAAGTCAGCTTAATTTTCTGTGCTTGTGAGCCACGTTCTGAAAAGGAGAACGTAAAAAAATAATAATAAAAAAAAAATAATGGGCTCTCTTTTTCCTGCTCCATTCCGGTCATTAGATGAGAGCTGTCCCTTCAAAATTCCCCGTTTTCTGCCACCACCACCACGTGTAGGAGGTTCGAGAGGTTATTCGTTGCGAGAACACAAGTCAGCCCTAAGCTTGACTCTAATTTGCCTAATAGGTTGCTATTCGCGCGATTTAATACAGTTCTCCAGCAATTTTCCTTTAAACGACAATTTCCTTAATGTGAGAAAAGAAGGCGTGCGGCGGGGGGGGAAAAAAAAAAAAAAAAAAAAAAAAAAAAAAAAAAAAAAGCAGCCCGGCTGGGCGAGCGCCGGGAGAGAAAAAGAGAATAAATACGTGGACCACGCAGTCTCAACAAGTGGTAATTTCTGGTGGCCTTTGCTCTGCCCTCGCAGTTTTTTCTGAATTCGGGGCTTCTGTGGAAAATACCGGAGGCGGGGGAGGGGGTCAGCCCACGGGAGCGGCAGAGGAGGGATCCCCCCTTGTCAAATCTTTACCTACAGTAAGTAAGTAAGTAAGTACCTACCTTACCTTTCCCATTTTACGAGGAAGGGCTTCGTTCTTCATTGCGGGTTCAGCCCCCTTGATTTCTGTGCGACTTTTGCCTGAGGGGGAGGGAAAAAAAACCCCAAAACAACCAACCAACCGAAAAAAAAACGCAAACAAACAAACAAACAAAAACCCCAAACCGTAGCGAAGAGCTGCATTTTATGCAGCCCCTTGGCCTTGGTGCCGTTTTCCTTCGCTTTTCGCCGGAGGTGATGTGCGGGAGCCGGAGGGATGCGCCGGCGGGAGGGATGCCCAGTGGTCCAGCGGGCGACCTGCCTCCTCTGGGCGACCTTCTCGCCCCCTTACACCCCTCCGCTTTACCCGATTACTTGCATTGTCCCGGCACAAAGGCAGCCCCAAATAAGTGATTTTCCTGGTTTGTTTTTTTTTTTTTCCCCTCCCCAGCGCCCGTGGCCGCCCGATCCCCTGTAGGAACAACCGCCACCAAACGGGCTGGGGAAAAACCCGCTCGCCGTGACATACGCCAGGTACGGGGTTTTGTCGGGAAAAGGGAAATATTCCGAAGCGATTTGTGATCCGGGGGATTGATTTCGATTGCCCGGGGTAGGAACAAAAAGAAGACTGTCTCTGACCGTAGGCTGGGGGCCGGCTTTATTTGCCAATATCAATATTTGCGTGGAAAGCTTAAAATATGTTGTTTTTCCAAGAGCTGAAGTTTTAAAAGGGGAGGAGGAGGAGGAGGCCCGTGGCTGAAATATTAGCAGCATATCGGTTAACCACTAAGTCCTTTTTTGTATTCATCTGGCCGTTTCTGGTAAAGAGAGTCTAGAGACGGGGGGATAGATGCTCCTTAATGCAAGCTAGCGTTTATCAAAAGCTGCAGGCAGCTCTCAGCAAAGGACAAAATAAGGCTGAGACTGTACAGAGCCGGGTGCTGAAAGCCCGGAATAAAATTGCTCTGCGGCTTTCAGCATCGCTAAATTACACATTTTTAATCGGATCTAGCACACATCGCTAGCCTTGAAAACCAGCAGTCCCTGTCAAAGCAGCTCAATGCATCCGTTTGTTAGTGCCTCCGACTGGAACAGGGATCTATTTCTTAGCCCCTGTCCCCTCTGTCTCACACCTTCCTTTTGCTTCGTGCTTAGAAACCAGAATGTCGACCCATATTTCATGCCTTAGAAGAAATCAATTCAGCTGAGATGACAAGGCAGCCCCCCACACACCCTCCAGGCCCCTCCGTATATTCAGAGCCTCGGGGTCGCTCCGGTAATGTAGCCCGTATATTTTCGGAATTGTCCCAATATTAATCAAACTGCCAGCAGGGAAGACGGCGTAACTAGCAGAGGAGAGTTGTTTTTTTTTTTTGGGGGGGGGGGGGGGGGTTGTTCGTTCGCAGAGGAGCGCTGGTGCTCAGTGCCCTGCACTCAGCTCCCGGGCGGGTCGCGATGGGAGAGCGAGAAGGGGTCGTTGGTAAAAAACAAACAAACAAACAACCCCCCCCCCAAAAAAAAAAAAAAAACAACCAAACCAACAAAAACCCAACAAGAAAGCAGCTTTATTTAGTGAGATTTCTACACTTAAAACTCTTATTCAGCTCCTTTGGGACACCCCCCACACACACCCCCCCCCCCCCTTGGAAATAAATTCCCGGGGAGAGGGAGGAGAAGCAAATATTCACCCGTAACGCACTGCACAACCTACTAGGGAGCTTTTTCACATTTGGATTCTTCTCCTAAGGCGTCTCTTTCTTTGATCTGAAGAACGGTGTTTGTATTTTGCCTCGCGTGTATCTCTACAATTTGTTGGCAGGCACGGCGGAGCGGCCGGGGGGGGGGGGGGGGGGGGAGAGGATTTGGATTTCAAAGCGCAGCTCGTTCAGGAGCAGGTTTGTCCCCCCGTAAAGGCTGGAGGGGAGAATTGGGGGGGACACACACACACAAACACCTCCCCCAGGAGCCGGGCCAGCTCCGGCTGATGGCAGAGAAAGGCTGAAGGGCTGTGCCTGTCTTTCCTGTCATCCCGAGTGGAAAGCCGGGTCCTGCTCTTACACCGAGTGCGGAGGAAAAAAAAAAAAAAGAAAAAAAAATTGGAAAAAAAAAAAAAAAAAATCAGATCCGAGAAGCATCTTCGGGAGCAGAGATCTTCTTGCCGACGGTCCCAAACTGGCCGGGGCTTTGAGTCGCACGGCCCAACTTCCAAATCCTTTCTAAACTGCATAAAGGGCTACAAGAGCAGCCCGATAAAGCGTAGATTAAATTCGTGTAGGATTTGTTTTTATAGCACATATGTAAGTAGGATTCATTATAATTTGAACTAGATCAAGATAAGAGATTAATGCTTTTATAGAGCATCTCTGCTGAGATTTCCTACGGGGCTGAGATTAAATCCACACACTAACTATTATCTCATTCCGTTTTGTGTTGAAAGAAACGTTAGACGCTCCAAGACGACTCCTTACGCCTTGCAAGAAGAAAATTGTCGAGGTTCGTCCAGCTCTGACCCCAACCCCGCTTTCCTAACGGGCGGAGAGGGACGGGGCACCCCTCCAGCGGTTCCCTGCCTCCGGCCCCATGAAAACCCCTTTTACCCCATTTACTCCGGCCCCATTTTACCCCTGCAGGTGCCACAGGGGGAAACCTCCCGAGCAGCTGAGGTCCTGTCACATGGATTGCTGTGGGTGACTTTTGGGGGACAAAACCTGGGAGCGTCTGAGCCCCCAGTCGGGCTGGGAAAGGCTCCGGGCTCGGCCCCGCCGCCGTGGGAAGCGACGCGGCGCGTTCCCTCTGCGAGATGTGCGGGATCGACGGGCTCGTCCTCTGCCCACGCGGAATTCCCGTGAAATTCCCGAGGGGAAGAGCAGGCGATGTGCTCCTACCCTTTCCCTTCTCGCTGAAAATACCGAGCCCGGGGTTTGGGTAAAGTCACTCCAACCAACCTCAATTAAACACTTCCCCTCGGAGCGGAAAATCTGAAGGGTCCCCACCTACAGCAGAACCGATTTTTGTTTGTTTTCTTACGTGAACCAAAATTGCCCTGTAGGAAGAAAGTTCGTTCGACGGGGCTTGGATCGGGACCTTTTCGCAGCCTGGCTGCGGAGACCTGGAGCACAGTCGTTACTTTCAGGCATTTAGGGTAGTCATGCCTAACATACCTAAAAAAAAAAAAAAATAGAAAAAAAAAAAAATCTAACGGCCCCCCAAACTCAACACTGAGATGTATTGCACTTTTTTTTTTTTTTTTTTTGCTGGCAGTTAAGAATACTTCACACGATTCTTCTCGCAAACAGGATGTCTGGAAACTTCTAACCCAGCCAAACTAGATTTTGAATGTGTAATTTGCAATTTGCCGCATTCCGCTGGCAGGGAGGGAGGTGGGGAGCGACTCTTTTTACACCTTCTTTCTCCTCCGCAGCTCAGGTCCGTCGTTCCCAGGACGGCAACTGGGATATACTGGTCCCTCGGAGGCTCCGACCTCCTGCGGTCAGATCTCCGGCTCTGACCGTGAAATGAGCCGCTGGGTAAAGCCCGGAAAGAAAACTGGAAGGCTCCTGGAAATGCTGAACGGTTGGAGCACCTGTTTTTCCAGCCAGCCGGCTCTCTTCGTGTTTCGCGGAGCCTCCTTCCCCCCGTGCTGTGGGGGTCACTCCAGCCCACCCAAGGAAAGGCATCGCTCCCCTTCGCCCCCCCCCCCCCCCCCCCCCCCCCCCCCGGGAGCCCCCAGCTCTCAGCCGCACAGCTTCCCCTTCCATTTTCCCGGATAACCGGAGCGTGTGTGGACGGGGAAGGAAGGGAACCATGTCCCGTCCCCGTCCCCGTCCCCCCCCCCAAATTCGTTTAGCCCGGTCTCAGGTAGCGCCGATGTCTTCCCGTGCCGTCCCTAAATGAATTTCGTGTTGTAACTTTGCCGAAGGGAAGCGGTGGTGGTGTAAAATGGGTGAAAAGAGAAATTTTGCTACCGTGTCCCGACGTCCACCGTTAAAACCCGGCGGCAGGACCGGGAAGGAGGGACGGGGGGGGGGGGGGGGCTGGGGATTCGGGAGGGAGATGCTCGCCCGCCCCGCTGCCCTTCTCGCTTTATTCAAACCACCGCAAAAACCCTGGAGGACACCCCTCGGACAAGCTGTAGCATCGTTTCTCCTGGGTCGGGGACCCCCAGTAACCACCAGTCTGCCCAGTTCAGGGCAGACTGGTTCGACACCCCCCCCCCCCCAACCCCCACCCCCCTCCTTTGCTTTTTCTCACCGCGTTCATTCCCCGGCAGCGAACCGCTCGCCCTTCACCGCCGCATCCCCGTTCCTGCTCTGGGCTTGGAAGTTGGGAGCGAGGGAAAAGGAGGAATGCGAGGGAAAAGGAGGGGGAGGAAGGCAGCCCGTCTTCCTCGCAGGAGGGTGCCGAGACCGGGGATTCCCCCCCACCCCGGCGTGGGGTGAGCGACCGGTTTATCTCCCGGGACAAAGTTTTCCCCCGAGGAACTCTTACGGACTTGCGGGGGCGAGCTCCTTCACACCACCTCTGGCCACGAAACGTCTCGCCATCACACGTAACACCCTTCCACAGAAGGTTTAGGAGATACTCCATCTCTGGAAACACAGCGGCACATCTGCGAGCAGCTCTTAATAACCGGGCTGCCTGGCGGAGGGAAGCGGTCCCTGAAGAAAGATGCTTTTCAAAGCTGTCTCACCTCAGCACGGGATTTTTTTAATTTTTTTTTTTTTTTTTTTCTTTTCTCCCCCTTTGCCGCCTTCTCCCCCGGGATCTGTCCAAGCCCTTTTAAATGGTTTTTAGCCCGCTGAAGTCAGCTTTCTGGTTTCAAGTTTTTAAGGAGAACGAATGCCATACGTGGCGCCAATTCTCCCCTAGGTTACATCTCTCCTTCCCTTTGAAGTCAGCTGGGTTGCACAGAGGTAAACGAGAGCAGAATTTGGCCCCTGGAGCTAACAATGATGTGGAACCGCTCTGACTTTTTTCTTTCTTTCTTTCTTTATTTTCCGGGGGGGGGGGGGGGGGGGGAAAGGAGGGGCGGATTTTAAGATCCGGTTATAATTTGCGTCGCGCCCTATTTTTAATCCTCAGCTATTGGAAGCGCGCGTAGAAATCACGGCGCTCCTCTCGCCGGGGAGCGCTTTGCAAAGCCGGGGCCGGGAGCGAGAGGACTCCCCCCCCCCCCGGGGGGAAGATGCTGCGGGAGGAAATATATATTTTTTAAATTATTTTATTTTATTTTTAATTTCTCAGCCGAGCGGGACGGTGGGCGACACACGAGAGAGCACAGAGGACTGGGCAGCCTGTCCCCAGCCTGGTCCCCAGGACACGCGTGTCCCCGCGGGCGGGCACCCACGCTTCCTACGGCCCCTCTAGGAAAAAAAAAAAAAAAAAACCAAACCCGCTCCTGCTGCTGCTGGGAGCTCTTGGGTTTTGTTACGGGGACACTGCCTTGTCCTCGGCTCCCCTGCAGTTTAATAGCTGCCTTTAAAGAGGGACATTTATTGGGATAAAAGTGGATTGCAGCCTGCAACAACGTTGCATGTGTCTTTCATTTAAAAGACACCGAGAGCTCCTTTTTTTTTTCCTACACCCCCCCCCCCTTTTTTTTTTTTTTTTCCCTCCCCCAAGGCATTTAGTGCTTTTAAGGCATAGTTATAAACAAGCTGCCCAAACGCCAGCACACGGCGATGCGGGCGGTGAGGGGGGGACCAGGGAGAGGGGCAATTCCCCGGGTTTGGAGCAGTTCCCCCGGGCTCCTTGTCCCCCGTCCCCCCGCAGCCGCAGGCTGGTGCGGGAAGCAGGTTGCGCTGGAGGCAACTGGGACTGAACTGGGAAGGTGGTGGGGAAGGGCAGGTCGTGGCCGGGGGTGCGTGGGGTGATGCCCGCAGCCGCTCGGCTGGAGCTGAAAGAAGCATCCCTGGCTTAGCTGCCCCTTTTTGCGGGGAAAAAATTATCAAAGTAGAGATCAGCTGAAGAAGGAGGGGAGCTGCTCGCCGGGAAATAACGCTGGACCTGAACTGGCCGCCTCTTCACCTTTGGCTGGGTTCACAGGAAAGGTCTCCAAGAGGCTCAGCAGTCCCGGCTGGCCATCACTGCACCTATACTTCAACCGCTCATTAAAGCTTCACTTCTTCTCCCCCCACATGGGGGAAGGGCCCACGGAACTGCTTTCTAAAATTGCCTTAATAGAACAGACAAGCTCGGGCCCACGATGCTGGAATACTGATCCGAAGTGATTGCAGGCTGGCTTTTGCTTCACTCCAACGGGAAGCGGGGAGCAACCCTTTTCCATAATTGGGGCCTTTTCTAAAGAATTCCCTATCTCTCTCTTGCCTGTGTTGTAAATCCTGTCTATGCGTGAAAGGACCAAGGAATTCAACACTTCAAAGCTCATACTTGGGGTGAAAACCACCCGCTTTTTCAATATCCATAGGAATGCATGTATATATGGCTTGTTTCTTTTTCTTTTTATTAGCTAAGACTCCGTTTTAATACTTTCATTTAGAAACAGTATTTTTTTTTCAAGTCGGTAGTGATGATATTTCAGGAGATTTGAAATAAAGGACCCGTTTTAACCGCTTTGCGCACACGCACGCACACACAGAGGCAGACTGGAGGTCCGTCCGATACAGCCAAATTCTCTTTTAGGCTGGTTTCTGATGTGAGAGATTCCTAGTTTTAAGTTCCTCTATTTTCCATTCCCTCTACACAAACAACCGCCTATAATATTTCTTCTTTCTCTCTTTAACTCTAGGACCTCACTTCTGAGCTGTTTAATAAAGAAGGAACACCGGGTCTTAATTTTACAGCTTCAGAGAACAGGACTGCAGCTACCGAGGTATCAGTCAAGTTGATTAAAGAAGATCCTTTACTCGAGGGTATGTGCCCCTGAAATTACCTCGCTCTAAGCCTCTCGGGGAGCTGGGGGGAGCGGGAGGAAAGCGAGGGATTACTCTCTTTCCAGGATCCCCGGAGAAATGTGAATAGGTTGCAGAGGGGAAATGTCCTTTTCGTGTGTCCTCCCTCCCTCCCTCCCTCCCCTCACCCTCCTCGCCCGCTCGCGTGTGTCCGTCTGTCTGAAACGGATCCGTCTGTCGAAAATGGGCCTGGAACTCCCTCCTGTGTTGGGATTAGGTCTTGGGGGACCTGGGGTGGAGTTACGCTGCTCGCCTATTTTCATATTCATTAGAAATGGGAGGTTGCATAAGGAGCCCTGCTGAGCTTCAAGATATAAGAGCAACTTCGGGTTCCCCTTTTCAAGACAAGACAAATCAAAGGCTCGGAGGCAAAACAGCTCCCTGAGCTCCGAACGCCTTTCCCTCCCTCCCTCCTTCCTTCCCTCCCATCCTCTCCCTCCCTCCCCTGCTCACAGTCCGGCCTCTGTCTAGGGAAGAGGCTCTCAAGCAGCCTTAGATGATTATGGATTTTCTGAGCGAGAAGTTTGCCCTGAAGAGCCAGCCGAGCAAGAACAGTGACTTTTACATGGGAGCAGGAGGCACTTTGGAGCACGTTATGGAAACTTTGGACAATGAGTCCTTTTATAGCAAAACGTCAGGCACCAAATGCGTGCAGGCCTTCAACCCTCTGCAAAGGGCTGAGCATCATGTGAGGCTGGAGAGGACATCGCCCTGCCAGGACAACAACGGTGAGTCGCCGTCCCGCCGTTAGTCTCCCCGTGCCCTCCCTGCAGATGGAGAGGGCACGCCGGGCCTTCTCCCGCCCGCCCCGCGGAGACCCAAAACGCCTGCCCGGCCCCTGCTTGCGGGCACGCGAGGGGCAGTAGGAAATAATTATGGTAACGGTGATGATGGTGATGATGATGATGATGATGATAGCACCGGGAGAAGGCGACCGCCTCCTTCGAAGCGCTCCTTTCCTCCCCTCCCAAGGCGGGGGACGCGGAACGCGCAGCGCCGAGCACCCCGCCACAACCGGGGAGGCTGGCGGGGGACGGGACGGGACGGACACGGACAGACCGTCGGGACGGCTGCCGAGGGGGGGGGCTCGGCCCCGCTCCCCGTCCCGTTCCCCGTCCGGCCGCGGCGTTTTCACGCGGGGAACTGCCGGGAAAAGGCAGCGGCGGGTGTCGGACGTTCCGCTCCGGGGTGGGAAGGGGAGGTGGGTGGGTGAACCCCGGCTCCGTGGAAGAACCCCCCCTCTGCGAGGATGGCTGCGTGGGCTGTGGCTTTGGGTTTTGTTTTGTTTTTTTTTTCTCTGTTGTGTTAGTGAATAACGCGTGAGAGGGATTCTCCCGCTGACCGAAAACGACTTCGGTAATTCCAACGGCAGCCTCACACGCTATTTTCGCCTAGCTGATCGGCAAGGAGAACGGGGAATGTTTTCTTTTTGAAGCTTTTAAAATCATCCCCCTTACTCCAACAGGATGTAAATCACAGATAGAAAAAAAAAAAAATCAAAAAATATTTGCCTAGCAGAGTCGGAAAACATGGTTAAGATCAGCTGCAATAGCGAGACTAACAATATCTTACATTTTTTTACTTCATCTAGGCACTGAAGTACTTTTTTGAGAACATCCTTTTTGTGTGAAACAGTTTGTAAGGAACAATGATAGATTTCTGCAAGTGCGACTTAAAAAAACCTACAGAAAATTGATTTATACATTGAAGTTTTTCTTAATTAGCTCTTTTAATGTGTGCCTTGGGGGCTTTGGGGCATTTCCTATCTATGTATGTGTTGATAGTAAGTATTTAAAAATTGTGTTTGGTTAAAATCAGCTCAGACTGAAAGAAAAGAAATTACTGAGAATGTGAGAAAATCCCAAAGCAAGCTTCTCACCGTATGTTACATGCCATCTTTGTAGATTTTAATTTCATTAGAATTTTAAAATTTTTTTGCCTGTTTCTGAGGCGGGGGGGGGAGGGGGGGGGGGAAAGCCTTTTTGAATCCGGTAACGTATCGCATGACTTTTTCAGTGATGTGAGAAATGTAAAAATAGAAAAAATGGTAAATGTTTTCATTTCTTATTAAGAAGCTACAGAGGAATATTTCTTATCTCTACCACTCAGATTTTACCTAAAGACAAATAGTTCCTGCGATCCTTATACAAAGTATACGCAACGATCTCTTCTAATAAGTTAACATTTTGCAGAAACTCTCTGCATTTTGTAACCATAACAAACTTAATTGGAAACAATTCCACTTTACAAATCCAAGAGAAGGTATATGGAATCTCTTGAGTTTGTAAAGTGAAGTTCATTTTCGGTTTCATTTGCTGCTTGATTTGTCAGTTTACAGCTATTTTGTTTACTTTACAGTTATTTTGTATTTTCATAGAAATGGAGTTTTTTATATCTGCCTCCAAGTTTAAAGGCGCATTTGTCCACAGCTTTATGCCACTTATCTTACACAAAAATCTGTTTTGGGCTAAGAGTCCTTATCTGTGCAACCCTAGTTGAAGCTGATTTCATGGATTATTAACTACTTTAGTGGCAGAGTGAGAATATTCAAGTTCTCTCATGCAGCCTCCTTACACCAAAAGATTTCCGATTATATTTTCAGATACGATTCTCAGTTAAAATTCAATGTGACTTAGTACTTTTACTCTGTCTGTAGTTAATATTACAGATTCCTCTTCCGCGCTCTCGCGTAGAAATACGCAGCCAAACAGGATCGGGTTCCTTGGGAAACTGCTTTATGTGAAGTCTTGAACCTGAAGCCCCCCCTTAACCAGTTTTTTCCCTCCCCCACCTTGTGTACAGTGAACTATGGGATTACTAAAGTGGAAGGACAGCCTCTTCACACGGAGCTGAGCAGGCCCATGGACAATTGCAACAACCTCAGGATGTCTCCGGTGAAAGGGATGCAGGAGAAGGGGGAACTGGATGAACTGGGTGATAAGTGTGACAGCAACGTCTCCAGCAGTAAGAAGAGGAGACACAGAACAACGTTCACCAGTTTGCAGCTGGAGGAACTGGAGAAAGTATTCCAGAAAACTCACTACCCCGACGTCTATGTAAGAGAACAGCTAGCTCTGAGAACGGAGCTCACCGAGGCCAGAGTCCAGGTAGGAACCAAACTTCAGCATTTCCATCACAAGTTCTGCATTGTAGGAACTGGGAAACGACACTCTCGGGGATTGTACAAAAGCCCATAAAGCCAAAGTAAAAGGCTCGGTTTGCTTTCTTTCCTTGTGGATATGAGCTGTTATGCTGCAGTACTAAAATAACTTGTTGTTTTTTCAAATCGCTTGTGTTGCTGCTCTAGAAACTTGTTTAAAGGATGAGAAAACAACATCAATAGTAAAGCAGTCTTGATGTCTGGTAGTCCTTTTTTCCCGTCAGAATTCCAGGCAGGGAATACGTAAAGCGTTACACGTAAAGATCCCATTAAAGAAATGCGTTGCATGTAGTTTAGACTGATGACGATGCAGAACTCGGACGCGGAGGAGTCTGTGTGTGTTACGGCATGAAAAGTACAATCTAAAAAGTAATCAAATTCCTTGTTTCCACCCAAAGAGTACGCAGTGAAACTGCACATACGAAAATGTGTATAAATATATATATGTGTGTGTGCGTGTGTGTGTGTTTGTGTCTGTGTAGAGCAAGGACATAATCCTTTCGTCTCTGTTGTACGGAATGAGCTTAATAATCACAAAATTGGGAAGCACATTTGCTGGTTTTTAAACTTGCATTACCGATGGTTAATGTTATTCTAATTTTTGGAACGAAACAGACTGTTGACCACTTAGTGCAGTATTTGAGTATCTTAACTGCGTACAAAGTTGATTCATTCAGTATGTGCTCGTACAGTAATCTCAACAATATTTATGGCTTTGGATGCGCAATGGTGAGAAAAGAATCTAAATATCCAGGAAATGCAGCCCTTCCCCCATTTAGAGATCTTCCCTTAGAAAAGGGTGTGAGCTGCCTTTCGCAAGTTTATTCTATTTTTAGAGATCTTCCCCGTTCTGGTAATACTCAGCATTTCAATTTAGGGAATAGCAGTCCTGTCGATTCTTACAGACTGGGATTAATTTTTTTAATTTAGTGACTCGAATATGATAACAACTTCACAACTTGTAATTAAACACATACTAACACATGCGTATAAAGAAATAGACGTCAGTGCACATGCACACAGCTGAAATTAAACCAGGATCACTTTCAGAAACGAACTCAGCTAATTAACTTTATAAAGAAGTGTTCTTTTCATGTCTATTCAACCAGACAGCATTTTCACTGTTGTCATCGGAAAACAGGGTCCCAAATCGTGTGTCAGTTACATCGGTACGACATCGATGATGCCGACGGAATTTAGTTCAGTGGCTCTTAACTCTTCAGGCTCTGTGCAATCCCTCGCCCTCTGAGTTTGGTACAGTTTTTCAAGTATGAATTCCATTCATTACGATTTAGTCTTGACTTTAAAAAAAAGCTTGCGTAACGTTAAAACACTATGCTTACAGTTGCATAATCCTGGAATAATGAGAACTACTCCAAGAATAAATTAGAAGTCAGAACAGGGAGGGGAGAATTGTTCTAAAATATGTCAACCGGCTTTTTATCACACATTTTTCTAAGTTTTAGAAGCTTCGTATGGTAAAGGTATTAACATTAAGAAAGTAAATGTAAAAACATATATGTCTGCCCCAGACTTTCACAGAGTATCTATTTCTATTTTATTTAAACACGTTCTCCCCTTTCTTAAAAGATAACCGATCTTTGCAGTTCTCATACGCTAAATATGAAAGGAAATGGTGATCATTTTTATCCAGAGTAGCAACAGTATTCCATCACAAGATTAAGCAATTTAAAAGGCCTTACATCATTAGAGGCAGCATCTGGCAATTCAGGGATAACAAGCAGCAGATTTTTACATTGCTTTGTGGAGGCAAATGGTTACTTTATCTCTGCCAAGAGTCAGTTTCTAGTAAAGTGATGTAAACAGAAATATTTTGGGGGATTGTCAAAAGAAAAAATGTGTGCTTTTTTTCTTGTTTAGTTACTATAAATTCAAGCAAATTGTTTGATTTAGTTTAGCAGAGTGATCAGCTGGATACCTTACCCACATTTCCCTTCACCGCCATTTCATCAACATCCAATTTAATATTTGTCCTGCATACATGCAGAGAGCGCCAACCTGAACCTAATTTATCTAAGTTGTTCTCTTTCCTGCTGCATGTCAGTGAAGTAATTGGCACCCATTTTAAGGAGACTGTCAAGGTCTTTTTTCAATGAAAGAGCCTCATGACCACATTCCCTTAGCGTGTTCAGGAGATTTTTTTTTTCCCTTTTCTTTTCTTTTTGCTGAGCCTCGGGCATCATAAATAATACAAATTGACCCACAAGGTCCCTAACAATATATACTCAGCAGTTACATGCATGGGCCTTGCTTTGATTGCCGAGTACATTTTAAAAGATTGCACATACTAAATTTGCAACAAGTCCTTGGGAGTTAAAATGAGAAAAATTATGCCCGTGTTGCTTAAGCAGCATCAAAAGACATTTGAGTTCTCCAAAGAGCAAGGCAAAAAATGAATTATAAAACAAACAGCGTTATTTTAAATATCCCACCATCAGGGATCAGAAAATATCCCTCAAAATGGGATTCACAGGCAGTGTCTGTATAAAAAAAAAATAAAATAAATCTATTCATGTATGTATCTAACCAAATGGATTCACAATCCATTTAGCCAGAAGACTAATCAATGGCATTGTATCCATGTAAAAAAAAAAAAAAAAAAAAAAAAAGGTTCTGTTAGTAGCATGACTTCTATAAAAAGAGTCAGAATGAGTTTGCTCATAGCTGAACAATAAAGAGTTAGTTGGATAATATTACTTTTATAATGGAACAGTTACTTTTCTTAGCAATCCCTTTAATTCATCAGGATAAGTCTTAGCCAGTCCAAACTAAACTGTTTGAAAGAAAAATATTTTTTTGAAGACCACAGGACAATGACAGACATCAGTTACAGCAAGAAATGTGCATGTAATAGGTTTCGAGATAGCACCCGACACTCAAAATATTACAAAACAGTCCAAAGGTTATTTAAGCATAGAGAAAATAGCATTTAGTTGACAAGAAGGCATTGTTTCAGGTCTAAATTATTTCATAGTCTAAACGTAAAGTGCCATTCTTCAGTTTTCCATTGTCAGAAATAAGTATCACCTAACACAAATGTGAAAAAAAAGTCACAATGATTTTAAAACTGTCTGTGATCTCATGACTTTTTATTATCTTCCCGCTCTGTTAGTCTTCCTTATAGAAACCTTTTCTGCAGTGCAAACTACTGTCCTGGTGCCAGCTTTTCTTGCCTTTTCATTACTGCGCTTGATAAAGAGTAGGTACACCTCTAGGAGGCAGATCGTAGGTAGGCATGGCAAGTCAGTTGGCAATGTGAAATTAAGAGAAAGTTTCTTTACAATTTGATTTGCTGCTACTTGGTGATTTTCCTCTACAGAACTGACAGACTGATCTTTCCTCTGTTTTTTTTTTGTTGTTGTTTTTTTTTTTTTTGAGACACTAGAAACACTAGAAAGGAAACAATATGTGCTTTTAAAATGGCCAGAAATAACTTAAGCAGGTCTGACATTGAGAAGATTGAAACTGCAAGAAATTAATCCTCAGGCAGAGAACTTCCCTTTCTTAGATAAACAGAAATTTTCAAAGCTACTGTCCAAAATCTCTTGGCTTTTTCCTAAAACTCTTTGCACAGCATGTAATTGAGTTTACCTTGATGATTTTTTCCTCATATACTATAGGTTTGGTTCCAGAATCGAAGAGCAAAATGGAGGAAAAGAGAACGCTATGGTCAGATCCAGCAAGCTAAGAGCCATTTTGCTGCCACCTATGATATATCTGTTCTTCCAAGGACTGACAGCTACCCTCAGGTATGGTAAAGACCAAGTAGTACTTTGGTTCTACATTCACCTTCTCTTCCATCCTTAGGCACACATGAGCACAGAAGATGCACGGAGACTTTCCTGTGTTTAGCTTTCTGTGTTCTTTAGACACGTCCACAGGACCTGCCACTGTCAACAACAGTTCTGACACCCAGTATGAATAATTGACTCTTAAAATACAAGTATTTCTTAAACAACCGTCTTAGGAGCTGCAGAGTTTTGCATAGGTCATGTACTGAGAATGGCTGGCAATATGGTTGTGCAGCTAAGTGTTTTCTGCGCATAAAATTATGTGGGGGTTGGAAACACTTTTCGGTCCATACACAAATTCTGGATGAAGTCTAGACCCATTGAGATTGACAGGAATGTTGTAATTTTGACCACAATAAGGTCAGGATTTCCCTTCTGGGATATTTATATTCACAGGCACAACTGTTTTAACAGCTCTGGTCTTGCATGCTTTGGTAAGATGAGGCATAAACTATGTGATCTCTAGGCAACTTCCTTCTGATGCATTAAACATGCACCATTTATTTACGGACCATTGAATACAAGTAGTCTTCTACTAGCATGAAACCGTATTGTGGCCACGTAAAATCACATTTGAATGTATACGGCTAGGAGAGGGAGGCAGAGAAACGAAAAAGTTCTCTCAGACAGTAGTAGTTTAATTTATTTTTTTCTTTTCCAGTGGTCCATTAGTATATAGTAAGGTATACTGTTTAAAAGATCATAATCTTCTGTTTCTGTTCTCCAGTCCTTTGGTTTACTGCCTTGCTTCACTCTCTGCTATTGTTTTTCCGCTTGCTTGTTTTAGTACATTGAATACTTTTATTCTGAAGCCATTGTTTTTCACGTCTCTAGCTTCCCATTGCTTTTACCACAAAATTAAAAAAAAAAAAAAAAAAAAAAAGCACCATACAAAGCAAAAATCTTGTCTGGGTCCCTGTGGAAGAGTCCTTCCGCTGCTGGTGTCCTGGTGCTCTTCTAGTTCATCAGGTAGTAGGGTCTCTGCCAGCCTTAAGCATATACTCACATTCTATGTGGGCTTGCCTTGGTCATGCTCTACATTGGCTGAATGTGATTAGCTTAGGACCAGAGGCCTCGGGCCCGGGTGTCATCTACCCAGCTTAAAGTGTTTTACTCCTGAGGAGGTCGCATGTTGCTAGGTTCGGTGCCTGGGCAGGAGCTGGTTTGTGTTCCAGGCAGCTCAGAACACGGGCACAACCATTTCAGACCTGGTGGCACTTATAAGTCTATTTTATTTTATTTTCTTTTGTGCGTTAGCCCAGATTAAATCAGAAACCACTGCATGATACACTGTTTAAGTAGGAGGGGACAATACTTGCTTGAGACCTGCCTAGGTGAAGGTGTGCAAAAAGACCTTAAGCACCCCTAGGCAGATTCACGGACACAGATGCGCAGTCACTCACAGATCTCACTCAAGGTGTTCCAGTATCTTTTGGTACTGACTTATCTATAGCATCACAACACATGCTACAAGGAACAGTACTTAAGCTTTGGGCTTTCTATCCCTGACTCAATTATCTAGACTAAATTTTGTGTCTCCAAGCTCATCTTGTATTTTTGCTAGGACTTCATCTAGAAATTTTCCCAATTGACAGAAGTTTCATTTGCGTAAGTTAATGGAATAATGCAAGGCATTGGTAAGCACTTAAAGTGGTTGTCCTAAAATTAATGTAGGTAAAAAAGAAACACTTTTGAATTAGATGATAATATCAACCATAAAATTCCAAAACCAATGAAATATCTATTTTGTACCTTCAGATTGTTAAAAAGATGAGTGAATTCACTGCATTTCTATTTACATACTTGTTAAAAAACAGCTTTCCTAGGCTGACGATGCAGTTAACTAAGTTTCAGCCTGGCAAAATTTTCTATCATTAATTTATAAGTTCTTAAACCCAGGAGATTTGAAATGAAAATGTTGGTACCATAATCTTAAATAAAGCATCTCTAAAATGTGTAGAAGTATAAAATGTATACTCCTTCATAAACATATAGTACTCACCTATAAGCACAGACTAACACACTGCAGGTAAACAGGCACAGACACATAATTGAGTCTGGTCACCTGCACGAGAAAATTGTGTTGTACTATACTTTAGGAACAGGAGCAAGGAGCTCAACTAAGGTGCGAGTCCACCCTACGTTGGCTACTTCAGTTAAGTGCTTGCACGCGTGGTTTGGCTACATGAGAAAAACAAGGTAGCTTACTCCTCAGTGAAGAAGGTGGCTACATTGCTGTATACTGGAATACAAATAAGTGTCCAGATGGTTATTATGGAACGGTTAGTGCAAGTTCCTGTTCTTGCTAACCTCGTGGTAATTCTTCACAGTTTCACATTCTTAAATCCTCACCTTCAGTAAAACCATGTCTGTATCATATACATAATATTTCCAGTGAGAATGCTTGAGACAATGACAATCCGTATTAAAAACCACAATGACCACTAACATCACTACCTTCAAATCTTTTGAACTAGATGTCCATTTATAAGCGCCTCACTTATGGAAAATAAATTTAAGTACATGACTTGCTATATACTCATCAATCGATCCCACAGTTCATGCAGAAAGAGATATTTAAAATTGTTATCTGCATGTTTGGTTTTAGTGTTGTAGATTGATTCCCAGACAATTCCATTGTTTCGGTGTAGTTAATGCAAGAAAAGAAATCAAATACACATTTTTTCCTTTTCTTTTCCTTTTTTTCCCCCCTCCTTCCCCCTGCTCCTGCCCATGTACAAGCACTTTTTTGTGACACTGACATAAGTAAATATTAGACAAGCTTTGCCATACTTTTGAGTAAATAGTTTTTCTTGGGGTTGTGGAACACAGATCACTAGAGCTTATTTATGAAGCCTTTATTAACACGGGGGAAAACAGACCCTCTGTCGCTGGCAAAAACCATAGGATGAATGTTGAAAAAGGATGAAATCAAGCTGAGATATTTCCTGCTGTGTGGCAGAAGGAACAGGACCAAATGTGAATTTCTGGTGTGCATTATATGAATTTGCAGTCTGAAGATTCCTGTTTTGAGCCCCACCACAGATATGTTCACAAAACAGACATCCCACTTGCATTCCAGCAGAAACATCAGTCTCCGCTGCAGTCAATAGAGGGTGTGGAGACCCCTGCTTAGTCTCTTCATCAATTATCTTCATCAAGTACAAATTAAGAACATGATGCTGCTACATGTTGTGTATAAACCTGAAAGGTTTTTCTGTGCGGAAATGATCTTTTCAAATAAATTCAGATAGAAGGTTGGCTCTGAATCAGAGAATGGTTGGGGTTGGAAGGGACCTCTGGAGGTGGTCTGGTCCAACTCCCATTTCTATAACCCAGTCTAATTTTGCTATTAAATTACACAATTTAGGGTTGGGTGTTTTTTTTTCTAGATCTTACTCATTTGCTTTGCTAATTCAGCCTAACCTTAATTATTTTTACAGTATGTTGACTTTAGGTGTTGCTTATTGTGCAAAATAGTTGCTCGACTGGCTGCCAAGGAGTTCAGCATCTCCTGAACTGTCCAAATTCTGCACACATACATCTTCCATTAATTATACTGGCGACACCTGAATTGCAGAGGAGGACAGTTAGTACAACATTCCAGGACAATCATCTGTTATTCACATGTTTTTTCGAGGCTTTAACATTAAAAATGCCACAGCGTTGTTTCCACCGAGATGAAATATTTAACTTTTGACAAATTTATGCTGAAAATCAGATTTTTCTAGGAAGATGCTATATACAGTACTTTTTGTTCATTTTAGTAAAAGGTTTCAGTTTCATTAGTTTCAGTATTTAAGCTTCAAGTTCCTCTTGCAGATGCAACACATTGGGGTCTAAGTCATCTTAAGTGCACTCAGAAAACAATTCACTGGTTAAAACTCTTATCCCAGACACTTTGAACCTTATTAACTAGCAATATTCTGCTGATGGTATGGAAGCTAAGGGGCAGGATCCTAACATCAGTGGGAAAATGAATGCAGATTCACTTCATGGAGATAGTTACTTCAACTCATCTGAGTAAATGTTAGTAAACAAGCAGTACTTGATTGGGTCACCTAAACACAGTGTCTAGTGTTATTAAAGATGTTTTGGGATATCTGAGACACTGGTACCGTGCTGATGAACAGGACTTAAAAGAAGGATGCACCCTTCAGGGGAGGCAGTTGGTGGTCAGATAAATATTAGACATTTGTGTTTAGGAAACTTCATCAGAGGGCCTTTTATGCCGGAGATGGGTTCCCTTTAAAGTTGGTGAAAATCTGGTCAATTAAGTTTTCCCTTCCTAAAGCATAGGGTATAAAATAGGTAAGATGATCTCTAAAAATGTATTTTTTTCTCTGATGCCCAGTTCAGCTGCAAACATCTATAGTTGTCTTAGATGGATCTATATGTTATGTGCTGGGAGAGGAACAAGAAAAAAGTTGCTTAGCCTTGCTCTTCTCTTACCTTACTGGTCTTGACTATTTTTACTGTCCTATGCCGAGTGAGGAGGCTAATGTTACAAAGGGTACTTGACCTTGTCAGATTTAATGTTTAAGTATGAGGAGTGGCAAGGGACCAAAAAACCTGAGACAAAATTTCATTTTTATCTCCTCATTTACACACACGAGAGTGAAATTCGATCAAAAGCCTACAGTGTTATCACACAGCTTTCCCTGTATGAGTTAAATTTATAAAGACGTTGTCTTTATAAATGTAAGTGCGTCAATATGTAAATAAACATGAAACTGTTTCCTTGAAAAGCAGATATAAGGGGCAACATTCTTCCCCTGCCTAGGCTCTTTCCATACTTTTCATCTTTTCTTCTTGCTTGTTCTTTGAGTCTAGTCCATTTGTTGTCATTGTTCTACGTCCTTTTGAAAGGGTTTATCCTGTCACACCATTATACCTTCCCTCTTACTATCACATGTGAAATGGATTGTTTGCTTCTCTTATTTACTTGAAAATGCAGGCAAGAGTTGGATAGGACTGATTTTTTTTTTTTTTTTTTTTTTTTTTTGTGGAAGAACCCAGCCTAGTGCAGGTGGGAATCCTGAGGAGACAAAAGCCTTTCAAAGGTATGGGAACTGGAGTGATACAGAAGGTGTAGAAAGAAGGTTGAAATCTCAAAAATAGAAGGAAGAGGCTGAAGTTTACATTCCATCCACCAGACTGATAAATCAAATTAAATACGTTGAACAGCATGGTATCACATGATTTGTTTTGGCAATCAAAGAGTGTAGAAGTGGTATCAGTATACATGTGTTATGTACTAAGCCCTTGGATCATCATTACAGTTCTGCTCTAGCCTTAGTACATATGGGTAATTCTCATTAGCAATAATCAAAGTTACATGCTCCAATTAAATCTTTCATATGGCATATATTAGACACCACATGTTATATGACTTAAAAATTCTTTTAACTGTAGTAGACATATAAATGACAGTTAATCACAATAGTTCATTAAGGCTATGGGTACACTGATTAAGTAGGAGTAGATGTGGTAGACATATCTGAGCTAGCTTCAAAGAAGTTTTGTCATCTACTCATGCTGTCTAGCTGTGACAGCACGGAGCTCAGGCTGGGCCACCACCTGGATGGTATGTTGCTTGCTGCATATGTGCTGACTCTTGCACTGCTGTGGCTGATCCTCCAAGAGTAACACTTCTAATCTTTTTGGGTGGTGTCTGTTCCACACAAAGTAGTTTGTGCGCCGCGCTTTTATTTTTTCTTGGTTCTAAACCATCACTGCATGTGGTCCTCCTTGCAGTTGCAACATTCGGTTTGTTGCCTTTTTTTTTTATGAAACGTGTATTTCTTTAAGTGTGTGAGTGACTTTAGCTGGGGCTTAATTATAAGGCAAACCCATTGTTTTCTGAGATAGAAACTTCTTTTTAATATTATTTTTCAAAGTATCAAATTTTGTCATTAACTGTATCATAGACATGAAATATAATTACTTCTTATCATAACTGGCCCTGAGACTGCAGCAGGGAGAACTTACAATTTATCTACAAAACATCCCGCCCAAGAATGAAAGCTTGATGACTTCTCAAATCCTGCATTTTTTTTGCACCTTAGCAAACTTGTTAAGCATGGAATCAAATGAAGAGATTTTTACTTTGTTCACCATATGTAAGGCCTAAATGTGGACGGAACGGGTCTATCACCTATTCCAGAGCTGTGGCATTAAGCCTCTTGCTACCAAGGGCGAACGTGCACCATAGCTGAACATGGTGTGCTGCAGCTCTCTCGTACGTACCTGAACCCGATACAGTACAGATGACCTTCACGTGTTCATTAGGTCCAACAGCTCCTATAAAATGATCACAAATTACACCAAGAAGTATTCCGTCTAGATATAAAGGAAAAAATACAATGAGAGTGGTAAAGCCTTGGAACAAGTTGCTCACAGAAGTTACTGAAACTCTGTAGCTGGAGCTACTCAAAACTTGGCCGGATAGGGCTTGAGTAACCTGATCTAAATTCAAAGTTAGCTGTGAGCAAGCATTTGGAATAATAATCCCAGAGGTCCTTTTCAGTTTAAATTGTTCTGAGAAGCTATGAATCCGCAACCTCGGGAGGTACAGGCAAACCTCTGCCGATACCTTGGATGTTCTTAAGAGGCCCCCAGAAAAAAAAGTACTGTGGCGAGTGACAGAGCAAATTAATTGTGCTGATGGACTAGGAACAGCCTACAGATCACGAGTTGTAAACTAGCAGCTCTTGCATTTAATCTGCCTAAAATAGCTCCTTGTGCAAGCACAGGTTTCATGTTTTCTGGCAGTGGAAGGATTGTTGCTTCACACAAAGAGAGGAGTGACAAAAATGTAGCAAACCAGTCTCTTTGACATTCACGTGCTTTCTATAATTACGTCAATTCTGAACTGTTCAGTTAGTGCCACTGTTGTCTGCTTTGCAACGCCCAGGAACATCCTGAAAACAGAGTCAATGTGTGGTTTCTAATCACCTACTAAAGTAATTATAAAAATAACGTAACATATATTATGTAATAACAACAACAATAACTTATTACTTCATATCTAGAGATCTTAAAAGAGATTAACATTGTGTTTCCCCTGTGAAGCACTAAACCGCACATCCACTCAGATAGAAGCTGTGTCTCTCCAGCCTGGGGGGGCAGGTGACTCAAATAGCATCAGTCGAGACATTTGGTGATGGGAGGACCAAAGCTGGGTAAGTGATAGTAAAAGTCTCAGAAAATTTGGAAAATTTGGAGATTTGAGTTTATGTGGTTTCTCTAGGTGCTGGGTAAGGAGGCTGAAGCTCCAGGAGCTTGACATTTTAACAGAAAGCAAGCAGTGACACCAAGTGGGATGACCAATTACCTTAGCTAATTTTCCCCTGCAGTGTCAAGCAGAAGGTCATACGCTTAGGAAATGATATCATAACCATGTTAACAACCATAACTCTCCAGTTATGTTCTTGTCACAGCTATGAAATCCTATTTCGTTTTTCTATCGGGAAGGGGGTGTGTGTGTGTGTGCGCGCGTGTGTGTATAAAACATACAGTAGGTAAATATATTGAAGGGCTCTGGTAATTTCATGGTAACCACAAGAGCAAAGCTCAAGTTGTTTGTGATGTTAACAGAAACCAGAGATGTGCTGTATGTATAGCCTCATTCACAGCCTCTGAATTGCCTTTTATATAGTTCATGGATCACACAAGAGTTTAAGAGGAAAAATATTTTCTTTAAATTCATGTACATAATGTCCCTTTTCCTTCCAACATACCAGAAGAAGGTCTGATAATTTTGATGTATTGTAAAACATTATTTATTTTTAATACAGGAATACCTTCTGCACCTAAATTTCACTACAAGATATTTATGTTGTAAATCTTTGCTAAGAAATGAAAATCTAATCTCAAAAGTGAAGTCACTCAACCAACTAAAATGAATAGAAAATTGATATGACTGAAACATTCTTTTGAAAAACATAACTGCCTCATGAGAGAAGACATAAAGCTTTCCTAGCATCTTGTGGCATTTCTGAAGTGAAGTTTACTAATTTGGATTCCTTCCTCTAAGGACGAAACCTAGGGCACCCCTTTGAAAGTTTTAGGAATGAATAGCTTGTTCACATATTTCTTTAAGAAGACATTGGTATATTTTAGGATTTGCAGCTGAATTCTTTTCTCATTTACACCTGTGCAGTCTCACTGAAGTTAAATTGAAAGAGATTTGTCTAGGATAAAAATATCTGGAAAATTGGTGGTACTAAACTTAGTTTACTGCACACCAAGCTGCTAGAAATATGGAAGGAAAGAGTGATTTTGTGATACCTCCAGACCACATAGGTTATTGGGCACTTTCAAACTGAGCCTCTGAACCTTTTGAAGGCTTCACATCATGACTATTAGAGCCAAATTCGTACGTGTTCCTATTTAAACAGTTTTTTTGGGGAAAATCCTTCCCATAATTATATCTGTGCAGCCTGGCAGACTGCAGCATTTGCCTTAGTGTTTCTTGGAAAGAAGTCTTAGCAAGTCAGATAAACGAGACTTTGTCACATGTGAATTAGCCTTGGAGATGATGAGCTCCTCCAGAAGTAGCTCCTGTATTAGATGCTGCATAGATGAACCAGTCTGTCCCTGGGCAAATTCATCCTGTTGTGAAGGTTCTGAGACTAACCATTTGGCCTGGAAATACCATCAAAAAGGATGGGGTTCTGTATGCGTGTGTTTGAAATTTTTAGTTTTCCGGATTCTGTTTTAGCTGTATCAGCTCCCTGTTTTAATTCAGTGAAGAGTTATATCAGCAAAAGAAACTGAAATGGAACAGTGTGGGAATAGGAATGGGTGACTTGTTCTGTAGGAAGAAAGGGAAAGAAAACCCCAACAGTTGCTTACTCTGTCACTGCTACTGCAAGAAACATACATGTAACCATGAAATACAATGAAGTACAATTAAAAGTTTCTAATGTT
The DNA here is from genome assembly GCF_929443795.1 of Astur gentilis. NCBI lineage: Eukaryota > Metazoa > Chordata > Aves > Accipitriformes > Accipitridae > Astur > Astur gentilis. Next base: position 9,517,714 of record NC_064913.1, read on the forward strand.
CCTGAACAAAAAAACCCCAATGATCTTTGTATGGATGAGCGGGTTTCTGATTTTCCCAGTTCAGGATTAAGACAGAATGTGTGCAGCTTGGGCTTTCAAGCAAAGTGGAGATATTCCCTGGATCTTATAGGCTTTCAGCCGCTATCTTCTTTCCTACTCTCACGTGCTACGCGGCTCCAAACTCATCGAGTCTGAGAAGGCAGTAAGCCTTGTGAGTCTTAGTGGATGACTCCCCAGTTGCTGCATACTTAACTACCACCTTCCAGCTCTTTCAGGGTCCCTTGTTTCCTTCATGGCATATTCTGTAAATCTGTACTAGGCTCTGAGAAACCTTCCAGGCAATAGGACACTCAGGAATCCCTGAATCCTGAGCTGTAAGAGATGTACTGCTCTCTTTGGGAACGTTCCGCGTGGTTGAAAGCAACAAACTCGTAAGCAAGACAGCGGTTCACATAGGTCCAGATAAGATACATCCTTTAATTCCTAGAAAAACCACCTGTTCTCTGAAGAGCAAAACCAAGTTTGTCTAATTTTAAATGAAAACTGGCTCAGGTGGGTTAATTAAGGAGTAATAAAGCAGCTGAGTGAGGATCATGTCAAGCTGCAGAGGGTCTCCCATGGGGTGACATTTGAAAGACTTCTAAAAACTGAAGGGAGGAGGGCAGGATGGGAACCAGAAAGTTCTGAAACTCTCACTAGAGTCTCTTTCCTCCTGTAGATCTCAGGAGGCCCACCAGAAGGAGGAAAAATCCTCGATATCCTTCCCCAGACACCTTATTCACTTCATTACCTCTCAGCAGACCACCTAAGATCTGCAGGAGCAGATGCCTGAGGTGTGCCCAGCTGGGTGCGTGTGCGTGGGAAGGCAACCCACGCGCGTGGGTGTGGAAGTCTGTGTAAGCCTGTACGTACGCACGTCTGCGTGAACAAGGAGTTGGGCAGACCAAGAGTTTGGGGAGACGCGCTGCTACCGTGACTTTTCCCCAGCCTTCTGCGGGAAACCAAAATGGAGCATTTACTGGTTCTTTTTCGCTGCTGGAATTGCCAAGGAGGCCGAATTAGTTTGTCAGCTCCTGGTGATTCCTGCTAATACAACTGTTCAAAATGTTAACTTTTCAAAGAAGACTCTCTCCCCTCCTTGCTATCTGCACTAGATCTCAGCTAGATGAGTTCGGTGAACTCATAATTTATCTCTTTAGCTTGGTGGCGGTTTGGTGGGTATGTGTTGTTGCAAAGTTAATAGGACAATGGGAAAAAAACAACTCGGCTTTAGAAACATGTTTTTATTCTCTGTGTGTGTATGTATGTCTGTCATAATTCATTACTTCCCCTGACCTCTACTTTGGCAGAAACAAAATCACTCAGCTAGAGAGATAACCTACATATCTTAAAGCCAAAATTCCTTTGTCTATGGATTTGGAACGTGAAAGCAAAATTAAGTTTGAAGTGGGAATTCACTTTATAGTGCTAACCGAAGAGTAATTGCAATTATACATATAGCAGAGAACAAAGACATGTGGGCTCAATCCCAGCGCATCACAGCAATGATATACTGAACAGAGAACAGATTTTTAGGATGAAGACAAATTTAGCAAAGTAAAACCAAAAGAAAAGGGTATAGTTACTGGCTGAGAAGTTCTGTACTGTGAATGAGGGCTACAAATGTCTTGTATCGTATCTGTACATTTAAAAAAAAAAATCATCATCCAGGAAAGAGTTAGAAGTGGAGAAGAAATATAAAGCAGTATATTGTATAACGGTGAGTGCAAGTGAGAAGTGACCGAGGAAGCTAGAGCCTGTCAGAAATTATATCCATATAGTACTGATAGATACAGAGTAGAGAGTTTAAACAGACAGAAGGACAGCTGCTGAGTGTGAAATTTGGTTGAAGCAAAGTGAATAGAGGAGGGATGAAAGAATGCACAGTCTGAGATAATGACAGGAGCTGACTTGTGCTAGGCCTTGAAAATCTTTCCATCTGTTCATCTAGTAACAAAGGAGTGAAAAATACCTATCCATAAATAGCATCTATAGATAGACGATAGGGGAAGGCCTGAGACTCAGAATGAAGCTTTAAGTGACTGCCAAGTATAGAAGGCATTACACATCAAAGCTTGAATACGTGGTTACTCCAGATCTTCAGCAGACATTGCTGGTAACCACAAAGTTTGTGTCCTAGTCTGTCATGCAACGTTTTCCAGGGACGCACAGTGCAGCCAGTTAAGACAGAGCTGAAACAGAAATGCCTCCAAGTATCATTTTGTCTAAAAACATCACCAAAAGAAATTTTATCTTAAGACCATCTTTGAAACAACTTTAGGAAAAATCTCTTGAATGTATTATCAACCATGCCTGTATTTTATGGATTCATTTGCTTTAAAGTAATTATGCAAGGCTTCTCAATATTTAATTTTGCAAATACTTGCTGGGCTCTGCCGCTTGAGAAATCCTGGTTTGTTTTGTTCACCCTTTTATACTGTTTCCTACCGTTACAGTAAGAAAGAATTCTGGTGAGGAGAAGCTTTTATGGTGAAAACAGCTATGATATTGTCCACTCTTTTGACACCTTTTCTTTGAAGTCGGTTGTGCGCTTCCACTAATTTTACTGACTGGCTGGGCTGATGGCATCCTGAGGTTCAATGGTAGACACTCAGGAGAGAACCACAGAGCAAATGGATGACAGAGCACGGAATATGATTCAGCAGCCCTTGCTCTTAAGTGAATGATCCAGTATTTTGACTCATGTTAATGTCTTCACGGTATTTTCTAACAGGATTGCAGAGAACTAGTTAAGTACTTGCTGCTTGTTTCAGAGGAGAAGTAATAATGGATGCGTTAAATAAAGCAAACCAAGCATTGCAGAAAACAAAAGATGAACTATTTAAATTTAATCTTATTCATTTTATATGTTCCAGATTCAGAACAATCTGTGGGCAGGGAACGCGGCTAGCGGTTCTGTGGTTACCTCCTGCATGCTGCCACGAGACACGTCCTCCTGTATGACACCTTATTCCCATTCACCGCGGACAGATTCTGGCTACACAGGCTTTTCAAACCACCAGAATCAGTTCAGCCACGTGCCCCTCAATAATTTTTTCACTGACTCTTTACTTTCTGGGGCAACCAATGGACATGCTTTTGAAACCAAGCCGGAGTTTGAAAGGAGGTCCTCCAGCATTGCAGTTCTACGGATGAAAGCCAAAGAGCATGCTGCCAATATTTCCTGGGCCATGTAATATAGCAGTACCCTTTCTTCATTTCCTTTTTTTTTTTTTTTCAAATAGCAAACTGAAAACATTTTTATTTCCCATATTTAAAGGACACAACAATAAGCTGCTGTGTGTGGAATGCTAGAAATCACAATATACACGATGTCTGCTTAAAAAAAATGCAATATAATATTTAACAATAAAACAAGAATAAACCAAATAGATTTACCATGCATCGAGCTCAACAAGCCCTCTTTGTTTTGGTTTTTATATAGAAATATGTCTTGTTGTACCGGTTGATGAAATATGATTATAGAACCCACAAAAAAGAATAAAACTATTAAGCAAATATGTCTACTCCATTGGTTTTTAGCAGTCCTGTATACAAAATTAATGCTTCACAAATGAATACTTCAAAAGGGAACAACTCTGTAAAGGAAAATAAATTTATTAGATGGAAACCATGAAGTAAATCTCTAAGCACACCACGCAGAGAAGGAAATATACGATTGTGCACGTTGTAGGTGGAATTTGTAGACCTAAGTCTCTCAGCACTGTGCTGCTGCTCTGAGCCAGCTCTGCTGTTTTGCTGACTGCGTGTCGAGCTCGTTGGAGTTACATCAATGCACAACTAATGTAATGAGAATAGAAGGTACTCCTTTATTTTATGGACCTGAGTGTATTCATGTTAAAGACAATGAGATTCTTTTGCCAAACATATCACTAAAAGCAGGATCATGGTGTTTAATAGAGTTTTCAAAGAGGTGCACAGTTTATGTAAGTCAAGTAGTGTTTAAATGAAATCTTTAAAGTTGCAGATAGGTTATTGTGAAACTTAGGTGACTAGAAGAGAGCATGGAATAGTACTGTGACACTTTCAACAGAATCCGGATTTAGAAAAAAACCCACAACAGCAGCACAGTCTTACTTCCACTCCAGTCAGTCTTACTAACTGGTTTTTGTTATGCTATGGTCAAATTGAAAAGAAAAAAGTCCAACAAGGCTTGCCAGTTTCGGTCTGTAACTGATCTCAAGATGTTGTAAGAGTACATTTCATTTAGTTTTAGTTACAGTTTGTTGACACTTTGCTAATTTGTTTTGGTGTTTTTCAGAGTGTAAGACTGGTTTGCTCCCTTTAAAGTCGACAAGAAAAATCTTTTCTCCTGCAGTGGCAGCAGGATTTGGCCCTCAGCTCCCAGCCTATCACAAAGGAATTAAAATGTCAGCAGACTTTCTGACATTTCTGGTGGAAAAAAAAATAGAGGAGAAGAAAAATACTTTACATCTGGAGAATTGCTATCTGCTTTGATTTACTTCTCCTCCCTTTCCCCTGTCACATTCCAAGCTCCTTCAGATGAGTGAAATGTCAGCCTCTTTGAAAGCAACAGTCAGTCTCTCAGGTTCATAAAGGCAAAGTAAATTAATTGAAATAAAGAAGGACTTGCATGGCTGTGATTAGAACAGGATACAACTCTCTGGGCACCCCCTGCTCCTTCTTGCTTTTCTCTCTGGCCATTAGTGAGGAACAGAGGGCGGGCGGGGGAGAAGGGAAGATCGGGGACGCACGTTTCATCGCAGCAACGGCAGAACTACCAGTACTCACACAGCCAAACTCCCAGGAACCCCCAAATTGTCTCTGCTCCCACCCAGGAGGCTAAACTTGAAAACAAAAATAGGAGATCCATTCGGTAATCTTTCAGTGGGATAAACAAACTTAACTTTGAAACCATTCGGATCAGTTGACGACGGGAATTTTACAGCAGATTCTTACACGGCTGATTGAAAGGAAGGTTGTCCTGTTTGCCACCAGTAATAAACTCAAAGTTTAACACATACGTATACTCCAATTTGTGGTTTCCTAATTTTATTGTTCTTCTAAAAATGAACTTCAACTTTGGCCTGAGGAACTGGGACAGAGTATTCTGGCTAGAATTCATCTTTCCCTTTTTCATGGTCTGTTTAGACAGCAGTAAAATGAGCCTTATGATTTAAAGCAAAAAAATAATTTTATTAGTACAGGTAAAGATACTAGTTTTTTATAGACACTTGTGCCACGTGCAGAAGGATGAAAGTGGTGGAAATACAAGGGCTTTTTAGCAGGTCAAACTGTTTCCAGTTCTAAAATGTGTTTTTCTTATTTTCTTCTTCTTCTTCAGTTTCAACATAATCATTTTTTGAGTTATAGTATTTAGAACATGTCAGTGTGATTTCCAGATAATTTTTATTAAAGCCTCATTAGTGGGTAAAGAAGCAAAAGCTTAGCTGGCAAACTTCAAGCCGTTTTTATTGTTGCCTCTCTTTCAGTTTTCTTATTTATTTTGATAGCAGAATTTGCTATTATTGTCTTCTGAAATCCAGAAAAAAGATCATTTTTACAGGGCTTCTTATGTCAAGAGTAAGTGAAACAATTCCTAGGAATTTATTGCAGTGACAGAATACTTGGGGAGAATAAACATCCATTTTCAAAACATTACAACATTTTTATATGCTTGAAGCCTTCAAAATCAAAGGGGGAAATAAAAGACTATGTCATCTTCCTGCTGATTTTAATTAAGTGAAAGGGATACAATTCTAATTAATTCTTCATCCTCAATTTTAGCAATGGAAATTACTTGTTGCATGTTGCTAGCATAACTTTACGCATTAGACAAGCAGGTATTCAACCCTTCATTAAACCTGAGGTGTGATAAGTTGCAGGCCTGCGTTAAGCTTGTCATGCTCTTGCATCAGCCTCGTCTCAAAGAATGAATGATAGTCTGTTGGTTGCAGCGTTTCATTTAGCTAATGAAAAAGTATCTTCGTGTTAGATGTCAAGTACTACAACAGGGTCACATTCTGCCACTTTTATTTAGTCGTGCTTTACTCCATGAGTAGACGCATTGATGGGAGTGAGACTACTCACATAGGCCAAATTGTGAATCACTTGTAAATGTTTATTCACAATGGCCCCATTCATGCAAAGAGCCGCTCAGCACAACATGAGTAATCGGTTCATAATCAGGCCCAGCTTAAGGTACTATTCAGCTCCCGTAAGGATGGCAGAATCTGGCCCACGCTGGCTTAAGGCCAGACTCAGACTTTTTCAACCAGGATGAGTAGCTCCTTATTCCACAAATAGTGCAAATAGAGCCAACAGAGCTATTTGTAGGGTTCCCTTTTTATAAGAAAATTCTGGAAAAGAGGCATTTCGGTATATGCAAATAATTTGAGTAAGTTTCTTCTCAAGGTAAAGGGGTTTATTTTCCACTGGACTGTACTCCCACATTTGACAGGACTCGTGTTTTGTGCTTTGATTTTATCCGCTTAATGATTTCTTAGCATGAGCAACTAATCTTTTCGCTGCTTCTTCAACATGTGGCAAATGCACTAAAAACAAAAGGAGGTGATTTACATAGCCTTCCTGCCAAGTACTTTAACTAATGTTTGAGATATGTGATCATCATGCAATGCTGAGAAGTAAATTTATAGAACTTCTGGGCAAAGAGTCCCTATCCTGTTAAAAGAGAAAGTGAAATATTGTTGTAATTATTGCTGTGAAGAATTTGTGATGACATAACGCTGCACTGGTTTTTGTCCTATGATTGATTCATCAACAATTTGAAAATGTTGAGCCTGTAGTTGAACAATTTTTTGAACAGATGTAAGTTTATCTGGGAAAATTAAAAGTCCTCTTTAAGATTTGTACAGACTCATGTGAGCGATGGACAACACTGCATTTAGCAGCTAGAGACCCAGTTCCATTACCATAAAGATGGTCAGAAAAGTTTGGCATGACTGATTTCTACCTACAGTTTAATCAGCAGCGTTACATACCACAGGAACATATCAATGAAGGCATCTTTTGTTGCTGAGAATAAGCTGAAAAGAACTGTATTTCTCACTTCACGTCTTTACTGTCATAATATTTTACACTGACAAGTGTTGAAAAAATCCAGTCTGATATTTTAAAAGCATTTTATTTTGACTGTGAATTTTACGGTAAAGACCTGAAGTATACAATTTAACAAACATGACCAATACTGTGCATTTAATACTGACAGACTTCAGCATGATAGAAGTAAATTATTTTGCTTGCAAGGAATAAAAAATTGCAGTGTTCTCAAACTGGCACAGATTAATTACTATTTTATTGATTAGATTAATTATTAATCTGAGTTAAATCGCACTGGTTAGAGTTGGAACTCATTTAAAACACTTATACCGCTAAAATTAAAAATGTTTCCGGGGGAAGTTCTTCCTGTGACAAGGCACTGATTTTTTTCCCCCAGCACTTTCATACCCAATGAACAAGTGACCTACTCATCTCATCTCCAGCATCCCCCCTTCTTATCTCTCTACAGTGATCTTTTTAGATTTGGCTGGCATCAGAATGATAGTAAGACATTGTGAGTTACCCAAAGCTTGGTACTGATTTATTTTATACCACTTTTGAGTAGCCTGAAGAAGCTCTAATACGTATCTAGTTTAACTAGGTTTACAGCTGCTTTGTATTGCCAGTGCGACACAAGACAGCTGTGGTACACCGGTGAATTATCATGAAATATTGGTGGTATAAGCAAACTTATTGAGGAAACATGTGGAATGTAAAGTTATGGTAGTTGAAAGGACATATTTTAGATTTAGCTTGTGTAAAATAAGCAGCAGGCTGGGTAACACTGGATGTGAGGTGTGCGTATGAGAGAAGGAGTGTGCAGCAAGTATGGGGGTACGGTGGCTGGGAAGAGCAGAATGTGCTTCTGGGAGGAGAGTCAGGGTGTAGTGCTGGAGTAAGGAGAAAACCTAAACCCAGGGTATCCCTTCCTTCCCTCTCTCACCTGAATTCCCCCACCTAAATCTCAGCAGGACCTGTGAGCGTAAGAATTCTTTTATTGCCACCTCTCTTATCTGTATTTGCAAGAACAGCGTGAGTTTAAGGAGGGGTAGAAAGGACCCAAGTAAGTCTTGAAGGGGCAAGGCTGGTAGGTGTGTGACTATCACTGCCAGTCAAAATATATTGGGTAATTGAAGAGTAATTTTGGGGAGAAGCATCTAGCCTCTACATTCTTTAATCGTGAATTTCAGGTTTTCTTTCCCTGCGTTTTTAAGGCAGCACGAGCGCAGAGCATTAAAGCACACTCACAGTCAGATCAGCACGTCTACCAAATTCCCAGATCACGGCCATTCTTCTTTGCACCACAAGCTTATTAAAAACCATCTTACCACCCCGGAACGCTCAATGCAAAACTACTGACCTGAAAAAAACCAACAGCTGCGTACAAGTGTACTTTCCACTGTACACACTGGTGAACCTTGACTGGGTCTGAGGCTCTTACCTCAAACAGCCACCTCTCCTTCCCCAAATATCAAAACGCTTCTGCTCAGACAGCTCCGCCAACTCAAAAGCTGCAAAGGGCTGGAGGAACGGCGGAGCACCAACTCCAGAGGAGCCCAGGAGCACCGCCAGCTCCCTGAGGAGAAACTGAGGCTCAGGGACCGCCGGCCCCGCCCACCGCCCTTCCCACAATCCCCTGGGAAAGGGGCGGGGCGAACCGCCGGGAGGTGGGAAGGCGGGCAGAGGGGCAGCGGGATTTGTCCCGTCGGCCTCGGGTGGTGGTGTGGAAAGCACTGGGCAGAAGAAGCGGCCCTTACTGGAAACGACATCGCCTGCGTCTGGTGCATCACCGGCGTAACTGGGTAGGTAATTTCACTCAGCTTTTCTGGGGCATAGGTAGAAAAATGTCGATGTCCTTCTAAGCCATGTAAGAAAGTAGTTCATTAAATGCAATAACAGTCTTGTTATAAAAAATGATGGGCTTTAGTTTTCTATAAAAAAAGCTGAAATGCTATGGGGTTACACTTCATTTCTGGCTGTGGCGCGCAGATGAAGGAACACATCACAACACTCTCACATAAGATGTATTTGAGATATTGACCTGTTTTCTGTCAGTTGTTTTTGCTCTATTTAAATAACAACATGAAAATTACATAGCTCCTAATCAAACCTGGCTGTTTAAATGCAGTCCACACATGAGATGTCGTTGATTTTTCCAATATATGAAAAAAAAAAAAAAGCCCCAAACAGGTGAGTCTTCAACATCCATGATCTTCTCAAAGAATAAGGGCTGTTGTGAGGCCTCACACTCAACAGGTCAAAACTTCATCTTTGCTCGTGCTGCCCACCTTCATAACAAGGATTATTCCCACAGGAATAAGCAGTAGGCTAGACTAATAAATCCACCAATGTATAGGCAATGATATTGATCAAAGTCAATAATGTTGTTAGCATGAAAAAGATCATTTGGAAGACTATAGGTTTTAGGTTTAGGACAACAATCGGACTTTCTGACTGGCTTGTACAGTGGAACTTGGTGGCTCACGAGGTGCTGTTACCCGAGTGCTTTTCCGTGCTCTAACTACAGCAACCCCCCCTAACCTAACAGCTGCCTGCTTCACGTCTCCTAAGCTGAGGCAGTGATGGTCTCTGCATCTTTTATTTGTAAAAAAGAATTGAAATAGGCTTGATCCTCCCTGCCTTGTATTCCTGTGAGAATATCCATATGCACATACCAAACACAGTTTAGTATAGTCCCACTATCACTACAGCTGGGCCGAGTCTTCTGCTATAATCCGTAGTTACAAAAGATTAGACTCCTGCACCCAAAATTGCTTTGTGAATGAGCAATTTATTGATATGGAGAGGGACGAGTAAGAAGGTTAAAGACTTTTTTTTCATTAAAAACCAAAACTTTTTTGGTTTTGTTTTTGTTAAATCCAGCCTGATTATGATTAACAAACTGCTTGTAGGTGGAATAAGGTCCTAGTTAACACTTTCACGATGTTTTTACCTTTCTGAGAAGAAAGAGAAGGGTACACTTAAAATGAAAGCTTTATTAAACAGTGTCCTCAAAGAGAGACAGAAATATCTGAATCTGTATAAGGCTGTATTTACTTAGGTGCATTTACTCAAATGATTTTGTTTTAATCATTAAAAATGGAAATCAGCTGAGATCTTTAACTGTGAAAATGACAATACAAAACATGTTCATTACATTTTTCTTTCCGAGTGATATTAAGGGAACAACTCACCTTCTAAAGAACTAAGAATGATTTTCTTATTAGTCTTTATAAACATTTCAATATACAGCGCATATATATTTACATATGGAAAAATCTGTCAGATGTCTCTTGAACACATAGAGTAAATAAAATACTGAATGATTTTGGGAGCCTTTTAGGAAAAGGTCTGGAATAGAGATTTGAGTTAGTGAGTATTATTTAGTGAATGCTTAAGTAATATATACAATGAGAAAAGAGGAAAATACACTCATTGGCTGGGAGTTTATTGAATATTTAGAGCCAGAAAACTCAGTGTTGGCAGAGGTATGAAATTTCCTTAAGTCTACTCAAAAATCTCCCTATGATCAAATCCTAAGTGAAGTTAACGGGAATCTTGCCAGTGACTTCACTTGGGAGCAGAATATGATCCCTAATAAATACATAATGGATTTACTATGCTAAAATCAAATTGTCCTCGAACAACATTACTTAGTTTATACGAATGTTTTTTTGTTAGGTAGTCCATTCTGCTGTTTTTAAAACACTGAACTTTCTTAAATCAGTGGTTTACATCTAGTTCATTACAGTAGTTTCCATATTTGTATCTGACTTTTTTTTAAGGATCGGAGAGACAAGGATGAACCGAGCAATGCTTTTTCTTTTTAGGAAGACCTGTTCTAAGGAGGAGTGTTAGTTTTAGTTTGAAAACAGTTCTACACATATGCTAAATTGCTAGTCCAGAGGCAGAGCATTAACCCTTATATAAACTAATTGGGCTAATTCTCTTCTGGAATTTAGGCAAATAATGTAACTGAGATAAACAGAGAGTCACTTATATGTCCACATTTATCTACACTTCCTATTTATACTGCTAAATGCTTAAAACAACACTGGCCCATAAATTTGCCTTTTCATTCTCATTCTTTTGGCAGTGTTTCCTACATGCTGCACTTTTAAGAGTGCAGTTTGGTCTCCTCTCAAATAAATAAGAGCCATGGAAGGAAAAAACTGCAGCTACAAAGTAGTTCTAACCCATTAAATGCAGATGGCCCACAGGGGGTTTAATCATAAGAGAGAGAACAGACATCATGCTGAAATATAGAGCTGTTTTCTATCACTTGTTACCATTTGAATGTCTGTCCCAGGAAAGTGAATTCAATATATCTTCCTGGCCATCAGTTGCCCTCTGAATACTCCTTCTCTCTCTGATGTAGCTAGATTTCCCTTTAGAACATACAGAGATGAATGAGCTCTTACCACACGTAGAAGTGAAAGAAAACATTTCTTTCTGCACCAGAACAGATGAGATTCATCATTAAGAGAATGGATTTGACCTTGTCAAGTGGACCAAAGCAATTTATAAACAAACTCCTACAGGGGAGGCTACTTTTGGCCAAGTACTATATTAGCAGTGTTTTACTTATGCCCGCTGCTACCTTACAATAACTTCACAAACAGGCTGACTTCCTGAAATATAGGGTGCTGAGAGATACCACAGATGTACCTAGAAACACTGGGATCACATAGGGTTACTTCCCTCCCTAGAGGCTGTGCACAAATATGTCCACCCACCTTGCTATCTCATTCTTGGCAGAAGTTGCTGATCGCTACCCAAATTAAAACTCCATTTGATATTTAGCATATGTATCAAGGAACATATTTATACTTCAATTTGCCATTATTAGATTGTTGTTTGTGTAAGCAACACCCGTATGGAAGACAGGGTCCAATATGAAACTGAATGGCATCTACCTATCAGAATGCTAACAGAATAACAAAAGCAATTCAGCGCGCATCTATTTTATTTCCAGTGTTGGAAAACGACTATGAAGAGGCAACGGCTTGCTACAAAGTTGTTTAGTATCAGTTTAGAGCTGATACTCCCATTTCTACTGATGACTTTTCTTCCTTTAATAGGATACTTCAAGTGCAGGCAGGAATTTTAACTCTCCTCTTCCCAAGCCTGTGCCACATACGCTTTTTAAGTGGGAGCAGAGTTTCAATGGTTACAAAAGCCCAGTGGTCCGTATCTTTTTGTCCTGTTCAACAGTCATAAGAAAGGCAGAAAAATAAAGATATTCAGTGGCTCCAAGACAACCCTGTTGTGTGGGAAGAAAAGACCGTGTGCCAACCCAAGGGGATGGCTGCATGGTAAAATGGAGGAAAGACTCACTAGATGTATAAGCTACGTATCATTATCATCGATAAGAAAGCTTTTACTATTACTTCTAGGACATGCCTCCCCATCTGTATCAACCTTAGTCACGTTAGCAGAGCCGATAGTGTTGTTATCTCCTCTCTGTCTCCAAAAAGGGAGTCACGGAACATGTGTAGAAGGGAGCCGACCAAAATATTCGCTGTTCTGTTAGACTCACTTTCCTAGCATCTATAAAAAAGAAAGAGGTGAAGTTACTACTTACCTTAAAGCTGATAAGCCTGTGTATAGTGATAATGCTTTATTGCACTTTTTGTTGATACTGCTTTAGAAATCATAGTTAGGGTTGATGACTGTGAGAAGGAGCTATTTCTTCTAATATTTAGCTTAAATAGGCTATATGTGGAGTCATTCAAGCCATTAAATTTCCCAAAGCTTTTAGAAAGCACGGAGCCTCCATCATTTATGAGTCTTACGTGAATAGCCAAGAGCCTCATACATATTTTAGCTCGGGAGAAATCTATGCTGTCCAAGTCTTGCCTGCTTCATCATAGAAGCTCTTTAATGTTCAAAAAAACAAGACACCAGTCTCAACTATGTTTCATTGCCAGGAGATAACAATACTGACCCTCTTGAGGTCAGAACAATGAAAAGAATTTCCCAAGTCCTTAGAAGGCACTATATTGCATATATTCATAGTTGCTTAGCAGATTTATGCCTTATTCTTCAGCAGGTCAAGTTCTCAAGGTCTTCTGCTGTTAGGCCGAGAAAAGAGCAAAGGCCACTTGCCTCCTTCTTTTAGCTATTCCTCATTATTCATGCACCTCTTTCTCAGCGTGTGCTAGGTGTTTCGGAGTCAAATACAGAGATGAGAGACCCAGTTCTGATGTTCATTTCCCTAGTTTTAAAATCACATCGCCACTCTAATTTCCAGAGGTATAAGGAAGAACAGAGTCAGCACCTTGGGCCCTGGACCCAGTATACTTACAATGAAAATAGACAAGTTACAGAAAAAGGAAAAGATCGCAGCAAAGAACAAGTGATTGAGTACTACTGTGTAACTTATTTATCTTAACTCACATTTTTTATAAATATGCATCTGTTTACACTCTTTAAGAGGAAGATCAAAGTTCACTGAGAATTTTTATTACCCTGGGAAGAAATTTATCTTTTTTAAGAAGAAAACATGGTTTATTATCTGCCTTAAATGAAACAAAAACAAATCTGTCCCTCTCTCCACTTTTGCACTGGGCAGGAAGCATCCAAGATGGGTGATACTTAGTGAAAGGTATTCTGCTATGTCTCAAAATTTCTTTAAAAGCACTAATTAATCCTGAAATCAACCCTCACAGTTTTGCTTTGCCTGAAAATTCATTAGGGTGTTTGTAGAGATGATATTTTGCTGTGTTAAATTTTGTCCTGTGGATTAATGGGGTAATCACTTTTCTATTGTCCTTCAGCTATTGATACTGCTGGAAACCATGCCCTACGATAAAAAGTGCTATTTTCCATTATTCTGTGTGTCAGTATTCAGCTGAGGGACCTTGGGAAGTTGTCAGAGGCAAGAATTCTGTAAGTTGCAATGATTTGCTACAGAAGACGTTTTATTTATTTTAATTTCTCCACCTCCATTCCTCTTTGGCATCCAATATGCATATATAAAGTGTTGCTGTTACTTTCCAGTTTGAGTTCAGAGCTCTTTGTTTTTATATAAAATAGTTCTGTTACATTTCCCTACTATGTCAAAGGAAAATCAAGTTTGTTGTAACTCTTCAGGGCTTTACACATCTCTGCTTTTCTTTTGTTAATATGCAAGCTGGCTGTCACCTATTGTCTCTGCTTCACTGATGTTTGCAAAGTTGTTGTATGGCAACTTCTGTGCTCCTTTTATACAGCCCTGATAGAGTATTAGAGTCCTCCCATGCAGTGATTTGGCTGACCCAAAAATGAGTTCTTTTAAATTGTCTTCCTTGTTTTTGTAGGACGTTATGGATTTGTACAAAAATGATCTACTGTCATTCATTTTCCTGAATGCTCACCCTGTGACACCTCAAAGCAGAAACTGTCTGTAATTTTATGCGGAATGATTGGCACAAATGGCTACATAAAATAATTCTTGTAAGTCACCAGATTTATGACTTCCTCTCGGTTTCATCACTTTTAGTTCTCATTCTGAACAAAGCTTCCATATTCATTCCCAGTGTATATCTTCCATCTATTCAGCTACCCAATTGTCACAAACCAGTCATTATACAGACTCCATTTTCTTTCTCAGCTGCATCCTTCTCTTCATTAGTCCTAGCACCTTTTTTCTGCTTGCAGCCTTAATATAATTTCCATGTACTAGCCAACTTATTTTTCCACATAAATGTGTGCAATATTTGCTCTTGCTGATGCTGTTTCATATGTGATTCGTACTCAAAGGCTTCTTCCATTCAGTGTTTACTACAGAAGTGCTGTCAGCCTCTAGCTTTTACTAGTACCATACTCTGGTTGCAAATATATTGGTAGTGGGAGAATCATGGTAGAAGTGAATTAACCACAAGTTATATATTTTCCCCTGTGAATTCTGGAGGAGTGAGAAGCAATGGGTGTCTGCCTGGATCTGGCTAGTTCTTTATCAGCTGCCCTGCTGCAAAGTTCAGGGGGCACGAGGAACCAATACTCTATTCCTTCATCACTGCAGAAGTATCTCACGAGGAGATCCTTTACATGCAGCTTTCTCTTTGACTGACAAACACATTGAAAATTCATATACTGAATATGGAGACATTAGTGGAAAGGGAAGAACTTACTTATTTTTTAATATATTATTCATATAGAACAGATTGATTTTGCATATGTCACAGAGCACAGCAGATTTCCTGTTAGTTTTAGTAGCCGTGATGTATGATTTTAAGTAAAGATCCCAGACAACACAGTTCTCCTGCCTTATCCTACAGATACATAAAGCTGTATTGTCCTCCCACCTTTCTAAATAAATAACACAAATAAGGTTTTTCAAGGTAGACTTAGAAACCATCCTCTCTATACTTGACCCTTTTTTGTTCCTTCATCCCTAAGAATTTGCCCAAAGAGTTTTACTTTGCCTGGATCATAGGAGGTGAGAAGTGGCACAAGACTTTAACATCTGAAGCAGAGGAACCTCTCTTTAAGACTGAAAGCATCATTAGGGGACATGACAGAGCTATCATTCGGCTCAAGACCATCAAAGGGAATTCTGCTACTTGAAGTATTTTAAGACAGGACGCCAGTTTTTGCTCTCATGAATACTTAATGGGAGAATCTGGCAAATTTTGCTGGAACAGGATGGGAACTTTTTCAGATGAGAGTCTACTTATTACATAATAAAAGTCATTCTCACTCATGTTTGCACTCTTTTCCCTTGCATGGTGGTTTCTTAAGCTTCTAATTTCAACAGAAGGGAATAGAAGGACAACTCTCCCTAAAATACCTGATGGCTTGTTGCAAGCATAGTGTTCGGGTATAAATTATTATAGTTTTTCAAGTAGAAGAAGGAGCTGAGCCTGATCTCATAAAAAGCAGAGCCTAATGATAATCCCACCTGTGTGAGGTTTTCACATGCTCTGAAAATTCAAATGCACCTTTTGTAAAGAAGTTTGCAAATCCTGAAAGTTTCAGCTGTGAGCTATGCTTTGTGTTGCTGAAACGTAGGGAGAAGGTGACCTTTAAGGACATGCCCAGAACAGAGTCCTCCACACCTGGAATACTTTAAAGTCGAAAATACAGGTACCTCTTGGGTTAGGCTTCATCTTAGATGGGGTGTTGAAGTTGTAACCTTTAGATTTAGGCATATAAAATGGCAACTAGATGCCTAAATCTTCCACAGCTCCTATACGGATCTATCGTAAATCCTTGACTCTGCTCTCAAATTCTTCTCTCTTTTGTCTCAAGTGATGTCTCTCTTAAGGTTCATGATTTGCAAAGCAGAAATGACCCTGCATGTCTCAAAAAGTCTATGTTTTCCATATGTGCATTACATAGGTTTTAATATTTATTACCATATTTATAAAACAGTGTTACCATGATTAAGGATATCCAGGCTGCATTTTTATATTTCGATATTCAAAGACAGCATAACACAATATGTTGTTGATATATTCCAAATATACAGGCAAATATTTTAACTGTCATAAAATGTTTATGTTTGAATTTCTCTACTTATATTTTAAACAGTATGTCAAATTCTCTGCAGAAAGTTTTGTGAAAGATATTAAAATGCAGAAATTGAAACTATGTGGCTTTTTCAAGATAGGTGATATTTACAGTAAAGTGTTGATCAGTCAAAACCACATGAATCTGCAACATTTACAAACCTTAAAGTGGGATTTGTATCCAATTTCAGAAACTAATCTTCGGTTCTGACTTTGTCTTCCATAAAAATATGGTTTTTATTTTTCAGATTTTGAATAGGCTACAGATAAATGGTGTAAGCAATTACGAGTGCTGGGTGGAAGCAGTGACTGATGGGTAGTTGGCACTTGCTTAGATGAGAACACTTGGTGCATATTATTAACATAGACAAAATTTTAATGTTGTAGTGCTGATTCTCAAACTCGAGTACCAGCCGTTGGCTTTTACCCCCTTCCCGTGTTGACATCAAGGTGTGGGCAGGAGGCCAGGGGCTGCCCTGGGCTGAACCCATCGCAGGACATAGCTGAGCCCATCAGTGAAGCTGAGAAAACATTTAAGGAAAGGCAAAATTGCTGGACGGAGAGAGGAGGAGGTTAACAGAAAGAGTGAGAAACGGTGGAAGGAACACCAAGATCAGACGAGGAGGAGGAGGAGGAGGAGGAGGAAGGGTGGGGGGAGGTGGTGCAGGTACCACCGCAGACTGTGCAGGACCCACGATGGAGCAGTTATTTCCTGAAGGAACTGAAGCTCGAGGGGACAGTCCATGCTGGAGCAGGGTAGAAGTGGCTTAGGGAAGAAGTGGCAGCGAGGAACTGTTATGTATTGGCCATCACCCCCCAGCCCCCCCGTGCCACTGTCGGGGTGGGTAGAGGAATTGGGAATGAAGGAGCAAAGCTGAGCCTGGGAGAGGTGGGAGGAAAGTTGTTTTAATGTTTGTCTTTGTTTCTCACTACCCTAATCTATTTTAACTGGGGAAAAATGAAGTTAATTTTCCCCAAGTTGAAGCGGTTTTGCCCATCACAGTAACTGGTAAGTGATCTCCCTGTCTTTAGCTTGACCTGCAAGCTTTCTAATCCTGTTTTCTCCCCATCTCCTGCTGGGGTGGGAAGTGACTGAGCAGCTGGGTGGGAATCTGGCCCTTAGGCAAGGTTAACTGACCACAACAGGCAAACTGGTTCTGGGTCCCAACAAACTGGGTCTGGCTAAGGCATGTTGTTCCGTCATCAGTCTGAAGATTTCAAGTGGTTAAAAATCTGCCACTGTCCATGACAAATTTGTTCCACTTGTCAGTCCTTCCCGTTGTGCAACATTTTTACATTGTTTCTCAAAACAGTTCACCAGTCCCAGTTTGCAAAAATGCCCACTGATTTGATAGGGGAGTTTACTCTTCTGTGGACAATTTGATGACCCCATTTAATACCCATTTATGGTGTATTGGATGGAAAAGAAATTTTACAAGCCTAAGTCAGAGTCTGAAGAAAACGTCTTTCTTATTTTGAGTTTAATGCCACATCTTGGAAAGATCATCTCACTGTTTTAGTCTTTTACCTTTGTTTGCAGTATGTTGGAAATCACTAACAGCAGTTACGAGTATTTAGATTGCAAAGGACTCATATAGTGAGAAATTAAACTGCTCCAAAAATTTACAGAGGTGAAGAAGACAAGAATACTGCAGAACCAGGTCTTTGAGTAGACTGCACTACGTTAAATATCCCATTAGCCATAAAATAGAAGTATAGTGTTACCTGAGTAGCAGTTGAATGAAAAAATAGCCAAGTAAATATTATAAGGAGAAAAACATGCACTGTGAAAACATAACAATTGTGCAAGAGGGAGTACTAAGAACTATCCCTTTCTTGGAGGCTATTTTGTACCCTATTTCTACCTGCTAAACATTTTCTGTATATTCTAACTGCTTGTGTGCGAGAACACAGGAAAGGCTGTTCTCCTGATGCATTGCCAACTGCAAAGGGGAAAAGGTGAGTTATGTGATGCTTTCCAATTCCTGTGATGGCGAGTCCATGGAGGTGTACCAAACTACTGCCGCTAACCTCTTCTGCAGGAAATAAGTGTGACAAGATAAGGAAGCAGTAATATTCTACAGTGGTATAAAAGAGTATTTCTGCTCGGGAAACTTCCATATTAACGGAAAGTGATAGTCTCCACAGATACTAAAGGAAACTCCTAACCAATATTTTTTACCTCATTGGCTGTAGAGGAAGCCTAGGAAAGCTGGCTTTGCCTATTTGAAGTTAGTTTTTGTGAACACATCGTGAAAGTAATGGTTTTATTAAAGCCTCCCCGCTGGCTTATTAGGCAGAAGGTACATATGTCTTTTTGGCTTTAAGGCACAGGAAAGAAAGGTGATCGCAAAAATGACTACTGGTATAAATGAAAGCCTTCCTAGGTTTGCAGTGGCTTACCGCAGCCCGTCCCAAAATGATTATGGGCAGTAAGGAGGAATTTAAGGTGAATCCAATGCTGTCTCTGAGTGCTTGGTCATTGCCCAGGTTCGGGCTCATTACTCGCAGGCTCTGCCAGGAGTCAGAGCAAGTCTGGTTCCGCTCACCCCACAGAAATCTGCCCCTCTCATCTTTCTTTTGTAGTGCCGCCCCCTCTGTTTTGCAGAGCCACATGTGATAATTGAGGTGAGAAGCGAGGAAGGAAATAAGGAGACTATATTTTTAAAAAATTACATGCACATATATAACATCTCTCACAAAAGGTATGGGAGTTAGGTGGTTAAAGCCCCTAAAAGTCTTTATGTTCTCCTGTGGCGAGAAAGTTCTCTTCCCCCTGTCCCTAAAGGGGAAGGGAAACCCCTCTGGAGAGTTCATCTGTGATGTTCATTATCTCTGAAATGCAACTATTTTATAAATCAGGTTCAAACAATGTGGAGTACACAAATGTATGCAAACCTCTGAGGGCAAGTATGTGGAAAGGTTCCTCCCTCTTCCTACTTCCTTCTCCCTCCCCACAAGCAAGGCTTGCAGATGTTTTCTTCTGCTCTTTATTCTTTTGTTCCTGTTTGGCTGTGACCCTTACTCCCAACTGATCCTTTTTTGTCAAACTTTGTTTTTTCCTGAGCCTTTGATCCTGTACTTTGACTCTTGCAATAATGAACATGACACTAGTATTTTGCTAGATTCATTTTATGATTCCTTACCTCTCAGAGTTCCCATGAACAATAATATACACTTCTTTTGTCAGTGTCTATCAGAAAAAGAGAGGGTCTCACAAAAACTACCACCTTGCCTAAGGACAGGTGAAATATAACCTTACGTATGTAGATTAAATACTTAGGATTACGCATTATAAGTATACATTTGACTATCCAGTCTGTCTTTGTATTTCTTCAGTTTCCCAGCTAGGGGAAACTAATCAAAGGTTAAAAAAAAGATGCTGATAGAACCCAGTTTAGAAGACACAGCAGATAAGAAGCTAGGGCTCCAGCACTGGGTCAGGAACAACAGTTCCTTGGTCTCAGAAAGAAATGTTGCCTTATGCCAAAACTGTATATACCCTTAGGTCTTCTGCTCTTTTTCCTTTTCTGATTTCTGTGCCCAGACATCTCAGTTTAATCGAGTAAAATGGGAGGAAGAGGATCTGTCTGCTTCACGGAAAATAAATGTGCCTACGCAGAAAACATTCTAGCTTTTGTAGTTGAGTATCAGTCATATAGTGTATGGCTATAGTGTATGACTGTGAGAATACTATAAACCATGAACCTAGACCAACCAGTCTAGACCTTACTAGGAAACTAGTAAGGTTTTCCTCCATGAAACTGTGATTCAGATACATATATCGAGTAGCATGTATGTGTAGCAATAATTGTAGAAAGTACAGCTTGAGAGAAACTGCAAGCATGATTTTTCATACACCTCCTTTCAACTGCTCCAGTGATTTACTAGAATCTTAAAGTTGGTGGCTCGCCTTTGAAGTAAGGTGACTCTTTAGTCAACACAAAGCTGATCAAGGAGGCTGTCTCTCCTTTGCAACAACAGTGGAGGAAGTTACTTAAGGTTACTACTGTCAGCTGCACACAGATCTTCGGACTATTTTAATTTATGTCATAGGCAGGCAGGCCCCAAGCTGTGCTCAGATGATCAGAAGCAGCAGTAATAACTTGGAAACAATATTTTTTCTCAAGTCTATGTGCTAAGTACAACTCAGCTGGAACAGAGGGAATCAAATGCGACTTTTGTAATTTGATTGGGTGAAATGAACAATCCATCCGAAGACAGATAAGGGAGATGATAGTGGCTTGGACAGTAAATCAACGATTTCTCTTCCTACTTTTTTTTCTTCTTAAATAAGTACTTTATTTAAAAGCAAAAATCTAGTTAACAACTATTATGCGGGGCCAGAAGAAATAAGGAAAAAGCCTGGATAGGAGAAAAAAGTTCAATAAAGAAAGGTAAGTAGAAAGCAGAGAAGGGAACAAGAGTCTTCTGCTTCTTTCCATATTTATAAAATATCTTCTTACTAAACACCCCCCTCCCCCAAACATAAAAGCAACACCAAAAGGAAAAAAAAAAGCCCAATAGGATCAAATCCACATGAAGAAAAATACCTTTGGCAGACAGTAAATCAACATTGCCCAAGCCAGTTCACTCCGAGACTAAGTGTCCACAAAGTTGCCTGAAATCGGATGAAATGCTGGCGAGGTCTGTACTTTCAGAGTTCACATTGGTTGCATCTAGCTGAACCCCAGATAGTTCCACTACTCTGTCTCTGACCCAGTACCACGGCAAGTGACATGCCCAGCTAACAGTGCTGGGAAAGGCATCTAGTGCTTCATTCTCCAGTTATTATCTTCCTGTAATTTCATATTTGTGTTTCCCAGGTATATGCAACAGAAAATAGAGTAGTGCTTGTTGCAGAGCTGCTGGCAGAAAACATTGATTTATGGACAATATAAATAAAAAACCCTGCTGGTAAATTGGCTGGAAGCTGGCAATCTTGGGTAGGCTTAAAGGAAGGTTTTTGCTGGGTAATAAATTTGAGAGGCATGTATACTTAAATCATGATGTTGAACCATTGCCATACTATAGGACAAACATACACATTCCAGTTACACTTTAAATCCCAGAGCAGCCAAGGTTTGGATCTAGTTCAGCACTTCCCCAAAGTTTAGAAATACTCTGAAACTTTCTATGGAATCTGACATAAAGCAAGTGGAGACAAAAGCAATTAAAACTTCATATTTGTAAGCAAAGTTCATGAAAATGTAGGTATGTTCTGGTGTGGGGTTACTTTTTTTTTTTTCAAAGAAGAAATTTTCTAAGTACTTACATAGGCTAGTGCCAGATAGTAGGTAGTCCGCAGATTTATTCCTCTATTGCACCCTAAAACAACTTTCAATAGTCTTAAATACAAGAATATGGAATAGAGTATCCTTGAAGTTTTCAGTGCTCCTTAATGGAAATATGATTGTAAGATATATACAGAACAGAGAAGGTTAAATCCTGACTTAGATGAAATCAAAGAAAAAACCTCCCCCGAATCCTATTATTTGTATTCTTGTTTTGTGTCACCTCACTATCTTAATATGTTTACATTGTTTCCCACAGGCCAAATGCAAAAGGGTTTGCATTTCTCCTCTACTTATGATTTGCTCTCAAGCCCCCAAATTCATTGTGGTGTTATTGCTTGCAGATTTATAGCTCAATCAGCTTTGTAGTAGCCTCTTCTTTTATGGGTGGGCTTTCTTTGAACATAATGAAATATGTGCTACCTCTCTCCCTTTTGGTTAGAACTTTTTTCAAAACCCACTAAATTTTCCTTAAGCTCTAGAGAACATGGATTGCATTTCACCGCTTTACTTAGATGATGCACAAACCACTTGCCATGCCCAGATGATATGCCACTGAAATAGTTTTTCAAGGTATGACCACACACTTATTGCTCAGCAGTGAAACAACTAAGTATCGTTATTTAAAGTGCTGGAATTCAAAGCCAACAGCTGGTGAGGAGCCATGGTAGTCCTGCTTCTCACAGACCTCAAGATCTACACTTTGTTGATACAATAAATCCAGCGTTTGAGCCCTAGTTATTGGAACACAAGCACCACGGTCACACAATGAAAAATATTACTTTGATGTAAATTTAGTTTATTTCTTTAAATTTGACAGCTCAGAAAATGGTTGTGGTTTTTTTTAATTTTTTTTTTTTTTTTTTTTTTTTTTTTTTCCCTTACAAGTACCTGTTAAGGTTACTTTGTAATATATGGTTCACACCAGCAGTGTAAAGCATACCAGCTTTGTGTGTTTGTATACAGGCTCTTCCTCCTATTTATTCTGAGGTAAGATCACAACAAGGTAAATGACATGTCAGAAAGCCACATTCTAGATATTGTTTTTTTGTAACTTATTTATATGAATATAATATTGTCATTGTTGATAATTAGTCTTATCTAGATAGAAGGTTTTGTTCAGACACTTCCTGTGTGACAGCAGGCATATTTATTGGTATCCTGAAATTAAGCTGGAGCCCTTAAAGTTAGATTTAGAATCTAGGCTATAACAAACTCAAGTCATTTGGTAGAGACTAGAAAATCTTGTAGCACTTGTTCATCTCTAATTTATACCTACCTGCCCTGAGTGCTGAATATTTTAAAATTTTATATTCTTATATTTAAAGTTGTGATCCATGATTTTCTTTTTTGGAGAGACCACTTGAAACCCAGTATATAAGTTTAAAACTTCAGGATGTATTGACAATCTAACTTCTAAACGGAGTGCTTATGATATCATCACCCTTGTGAGCAGAGGTGAAACAAAGAACATCCAGTCCTGAACTAAACTGGAAATCCCATCCCTAGAAAAACAATCTGGAGCTTGCACTTCTTTGACTTGTGTCTGATACACCCATTAAGCTTCCCACTAGTTACTAGGTAATAAAGTAACTTAAGACTCATTTTTCTTTCTTTTCTAAAAAATTATGCTATCATTGGCAGTTATCTTAAATTAATGTAAAAATTAATATTTTTCAATTCTATATTCTTAGAAATGATCAGACTAGTTACTGTTTATTTTTTTCTCAGTACTGATGTTAATTTTGGTTAGGGAGAGGAGGAAACACAGGCAAAATTCTGCCTTTTTCCTGGTATAAGGCATGCAGGTATGAGATGCAGTGTTCAGTTTGGGCTGCTACCAGGTTCATCTTCATATCCAATAGCTTCAGTGGACAGAATTTCGCTCCATCTTCTCCCACTGATAGTAAGAATTTGGTACCACCCGTATACGCACACTTAAAATTTCACAAAGGTGAAGGGACGCTTTTGTGAATTGCCATTTTAGATATAAACTAAAACTGTAGCTCCTGATCAGTACAAAGCAGGAGTTGATAAAAGTAAAGCAGTCACAAACATCGCTCTGGACTGACTTGGTTGGCCCTGTCAAGCAGCAGATGGAAGCAGCTCTAACTCGCGTCGGTCAAACTTTGCCTAAGGGAGCGAGCCATGTCTGAAACTCATAATATGTTTTTATTATGAAATATCCGAGTCTAGTATTTAACCAGAGAGATGGTCTTGTATATGGACTGAAAACAGATCATAGGTTGCCAGAAACTGTTCCATTAGGAACAGTTAAGAACGATAAGTTGGAGCGAAGGAAAAATTCCTGTACCAAGGATGATACCTGAAACAGAGCCCCTGTAAGACCTGTGGTGAGTACGAAGAGGTGTTATCCCAGCACGAGTCTCCGGTTTCACTACAGCATATGTAAACGTTAGTATTTCTGCTCTTTTACATATTCTGGAACATGGGAGAAACGACTGCATTCACTCCAGGAACGTGCTGTTGGTGACACACTGATGCTCCAGGTCCCCATGAAAGGCAAAAGGCTGTGCCACGCAGGCTGCGTTTGAATTCTTGCTGTATCTGAGCAGAGAGTGATGGATGAGCTGTGTGCAAGAAATGGCGTAAACACCTCTTAAAAAACCACAGCTGCACTTACATCAGAGTCCTAAAAGGCAAACGAAGGGGGGAGAAATCATGAACAACTGAAGAAAAAAGAAAAATGGGTCCATTTATATTTACAGAGGAAATACTTAATTTTAAGGCACATATAGAATGCTAAGGTAAAGCACAAGTTAGTTGAAGTCCTCTCTTTATTTTTTGCAATGTGTCTGAAGGCTGTCAATGCCTCTTTCTCATTGTGATCTCACTCCTGTTGTGAATGTATTTCCTATTTGGATTTCCAGGGAATGGTGAAGCTGGGATCAGGACTCCTTTCTTCTTGGCCCCATATGGAAGAGGAGAGTTCTTGTTCTAAAGCTTTTACGCTCAAAAAGCTCAATCTTGCAAGTGGTAATGCACAAGCAGAGACATGTAACTGTTGATGATAGTATCACAATCTTAAATATCATGCTTGTTTAACTGCCACCCATAAAATTTTATTGCACATTTATTCAAGCACATTTGTAATTGCAGCCATCCTTAATTCACACATTCTCTTTCACTAGCTGGAAATAAAAATGTTTTTAACAGAAGACAAATAGCAACTGGAACAACTTGCTTAGGGATGTGATAGATTCTGAATGCACTCTTAAAAGCTGCTATAACTCAGAGGTTACAGGTTCAGGGCAAGTTAGTGTAGGTGTTTCTATTGCCTGTATTTTTGCAATCATGCTAATCAGCACAGGTGATATCTGCCTTTGATATACACATTTATTTACTAAAAGAAGAAATGAAAGCAGAAGTGGTATTTCCGAAGTTTAAATCATTAATGATTTTGTACGTATTTCTAAATATTTGGAAGCATATCTTTCAAAGCTATCGGACAAAAGAAAAAAAAATCATATTTTAAAATTTTCTCTGATGATCCTTGTCATTGAGTTGGTGGCAGGTATGAAAACACATTTTTTTTAATACATATTTCTAATTGCCCAAGATACTTGACCAGTCAAACAGAAATAATAACCCCCAAATCCCCACACAATTTGTCTCGTTGTGTTCTTAGTGGTTCGGCCCTTGGTAAAGATTGGAACATAATAAGATGCAGTAGAAAAGCTCACACCCTTCTGTTTCTGGGTTGATCTGGGCTTGTGACAACAAAACTGGCTTGTGTTGGCTTCCTCTGGGTTGCCACTGCCTGCTTTAGACTAATGAAATCCATAATACTCCTCAGTTATTTTTCCATTAAACAATCCAACAGCTATAGTCCCTTCCCACTGATTATCGTCGTAATCCCATGCATAGCTCCAGGAAACTACAAAAGACATATGATATCTCAGAGGAGAATACTTGAAGGATGGATGCAACATCAGTTTAATTTTCTTTTCAGTATGTTCATATTTATAAACTCTGTTTCTTGTGCATAGTTATCCGTGCCTTACAATGGAGAGGACACTAAAGATAATTTGTAATTAAGATCATGCTTTTCCTCTTTTATCACTCTGACACGGGTTATTTTTCTGTATGCTAGTATTTATATAGGCGCACCGAAGAAAAAAAGGGTGGCCTCAATACTGATACAGTCAATGCACTAAATACGCCATATTTGCGATGCTTATTTTTTGTAGAAAGTTTACCTGAAATTGTCTTATTTTACAGAATAAGTATAGCTATTCAACGAATTTCTTCTGTGGAATGTTTTGTTTACTTAGTTTAAATTCATTGCCTTTTAACCCACTTGTTTCTGTACCAAGTATTTAGGCACACCCACCCACACCCAAACATACATATACTACACGAAGACAGAAGCTTTCATTTTCTGTTCAGAAACATCCATCTTGCTAGTTGTAGAAGGGAAGGGAAGTCTCCCAGGAGCTAATTCCAAATGCAATGTCAAGTTTACAATAAACAGAATAATTGCACTTTTTACAGGATTTATTTTATTACTATCCTTGTGATTGCTGCACTTGTAAATAAATGTGCTCCTTGCCACAGATTTATTTTGTTTTCCAGAAAGAAGGACAGATTTGCTTCCTTTCCCTGCAATTATAATAATGGGCAATATATGTTTGTATTTAGGTTTCTTTAGCCAATGTAAGCCAGACAGCCAGGCAGCTGTTGATCTTAAAGGATTATCACAAAACAAGTTCACTTAGCTTTAGATTGTAATTTATCATTTGAGACAAAATCCTGATTGTGTTTTTAAAACAGTTGCATTTTAAAAATGGCAACTCTAAAGTATATACAATATATGAAAAATTATGTACTCTTCCATGAGAAACAGCTCTAGTCCATGGTGATCAAGTCTGAACACTTAGGCTATCAAGATAAACTCGTGCTGAGATCAGCCGTACAGCAGTTGAACACAAAAGACCAAAATGTGCTGACAAGAAAGCAAATTTTCTCCTGCAACTTCTGGTTGCTTTGATTCAGCCAACTTGGTTTTGCACCACCTCTTTCCCTAGAAAGCAGAGGTAAGATTAAGGCCCTGTAATGCTTGAAGGACCTCCTCAGGACCCTTGGTGGCTTTTGGTTGTCAGCAATGTAATTTTATTTTTCTAGGAGTCTGATTCAAATCTGGATTAACCTATATGTAAATGTACCATTAATGTAAATAGACGTACGGTCTACTTAACGAACTGATATCCTACATTCCTTTTGTGGTCAGTTCTTCAGGTAGTAGTTTCTCAGGTGGGATTTATTGTTGCTTCATCCTACAGCATCAGCAGATCCTAAGGTTCTACTGGAAAATTGTCTCAGTGCAGGACAGTCCCTTAGCGCAAAAAGAAAAAAAGAAAGACAGCTCCGTCCCGCTCACCTCTGTCCGTCTGGTTTAATAGAGTGATGGCAAAAAAGTGTTCCCACCTTGTGTCAGGCCTGACTACAGTTTTGACTTTCTGATACCTTTAGTAATTAATGTAATCTGAAGCAGTATAAGGATTTTCAAGTCCAGAACGGGGGCAAAAACCTCAGATCAGTTCACTGGAAACACACAAAGGTGTCATGTCATGGCAGTGGTTTGTCCAAGCCCAAGAAATGAAAAAAAATGGATAAGGAAGGTTCTAGTATAGTTTCAAGATGCGGACAGAAGCACCTTATTTCAACGTATGTAAAGACTAGAGATCTTAATAGTGTCTTGCCCCAGAGAACATTTTTTACTTAAAACTTTGAAATATTTTCAGGTAATTAGTTTCCTATTAAAAAAATCAAGAACAGGGTTGGCAGAATTCACAAACTTCATTTGTTTTCAACAAATATTTTAATAGAAAACCCCCAAATAATTCGTAAGTAAAGTTAAGGGGACTCTAAATTTCAGTATTTTGTTTACAAGTACATTTTAATAAAGAAAACATACCCATTTTAATTAAACTATCAGGAATTTCAAAACTCTTCAAAATATTTTTTTGTCATTACTGTTTCTTAGGTTGAGCTGAAAAGATTTTTTTTTACTATATTTTCACTCTTATCAGTCAATAAGAAACCGAATTCTTGCTGGAATCTATTCTGACATGATTTAAAATGTTTATAAAAGGTACATTCCTTGCCATAAAGTACAAATGGGTGAACAAAAGGGAGAAACAACTCGAAAAGGGTAGCTAGATTTTTTTAAATTTTAAATGGATATTAAATCTGCAGTATACCAAACATTTTGGTTTTAGTAATTGACCTCTCTTCTGTACAGAAAACATGAGCCATGTCCTTATTCTGCCACTTCTGCATATCCATCAATCCATGCATCTAAAGCATTTATAAGTATCTGTCATCACTTTCCTCTGAAAAACCTTTACAAATAAACCATTTGGGTTTTTGCTATTTGATAATGGGTAAATCCTGTGGTATTATACTAGTATACAACACAGGACATCATTAGCAGAGGAAAGGAGTCAGCAATAAAATCAACTGGAGATTAAGCTCATTCACAAAACTTCAATCCCTGTTGAGTGTAGCGTTAAACATGCTTGACTGCTTCATTCTATCGTATAGCCATTGATGGGGTCCCAAACCCCTAGTTAAGTTTTTATAAGGCTTTTCACTAGAAAACATCACTAGAGAACATAATTGTTATTTCCACATACCTACATTCAATTTTCATGGATTACTTTAAGTGTGAATTCTCAGGTATTTCTTCCAGCTGTCTCCTGTCAACCCATAATCCCATATACTGAGCTCTGTCCCTGCAGGGTAGGCACTTGATCCTAGGGTCAAAGGTCCTTTAGCTCTTGACTAATGCACCTCATTAGAAGAGGAAAGCAGAATGTCTCCAGCAATTCAGATGTCATGAGAAGTAACAGAACTATATATTTTTAATCATGTTAAACAGGTTTGTTTTATTTTAGACACAAAGGAAAAAAAGCTGAAGGCTTCCCATTTATAACCACTGGAAGCACCAAGTGTCTAGTTCGTTGTGCATCCAGGCATGATGGTAAACCGGGAGGAAAACTCAATTGGGAGGAAATAAAATAATTAGTAGTTTAATCGTGTGCAGTATCTTTTTTTTTATTGTGGTAGGAAGCTGGTCATAAATTAATAACTATCTTTACTCAGGTATTTGGACTAAAATGAACATTTTAGTTAAGTCGAATGCTGTTTTTCTTAGTATTTTATGTTGACATTAGGTAATGGTTTTATCCTATGCTGAAAAAATAATCACCTCATAAAACAACAGTTTTTGATTTAACAGTGAAACTGGAACTTAAGTACAACTGAATCCCTAAGCAAATGTAGGCTACTACATTTTCTACAAAAGCTTTTTATGAGTTCGCTGCAGTCACAAACAAATTCCTTTTGCTTTAGCAATTGAACATAGTTATTTGCATTCAGCCAAGGCTGTATTCTGAATACTTTTTTTACTTTAAACTGACAGCAATTCTAGTTATTTGTCAGCATTGCGTTTTAAAGGACCTTTACAAGGTAATTACATGAGCTAACTTGTTTGTTGAATTTGAACTGTAATTATTCAATTATTGAGTCTCCTTTATTGCAGTAAGTCAACTTACACACTGGCATCCAAATAGCTTAAAAGAAAGAAATGTCACCTATAGTTGTACAACAATTGTTTTTTAAACAAAACAAAACATTTTGTGTTTTTGTTAGATGGAGATATAGAAGATGAACTCTTGATGTCACCGAAGCCAGAAGTACTCTCCCACTGATTTCAAAGTGGTCTGAAATGTGTCTAAAATTTTTCCCATCACGCTTCTGCCTGACAAGCATTCTGGGACTGCATGTAGGACTTTCTGGCTTTTCCAGACATTTTCTGGAATACAGGTAAGCTTGAAACATGTGATTTTAATCATTAGAGGAAACAACAACACAGGGCTAGATGGGATGTCACGATCTTGGTTTTTATATCATGACTAAAAGTGTTTTTCTGATAATATTTTGATGTCAGAAAAATCCTGTCACTTTTTCTACGTGTAGTTGCTTTTAATGTAATTATGAAACATAAATGTGAGATGAGGCATTTTCTTTTATTGGATTAACTGATAAATTTGGAAAATATTGGACAATTCAGACACATGATTTTTTCTTTGTCTTGAGATTGTCACAGTTATAACAGCAGTACTTCTATGCTTTATTTAATGCCTCATTCTGAATAAAATGTGACTTCACACTGGTTTAGAGATGTATTAGTATTTTTATTATCATTTATAGCAAGTAAGTCTTAAAGATTTGTTTGCCACATGTTAGGTTTGCTACCATTATAGATAATGCATATTATATTATTTTAACTTCTTTTAAATTAAAAGACAACACAAATTGATGTTTTATTCCATCCGGAGAGAGGGGAATTACACAGTGAATTATCTTTGATTTTCATCTGTTTATTAACAAGTAAAATAAAATGTCAATTTTCTTAAACAAAATAGGTGCCATCTAATCAGGTGTTTTCCCTACCCGCATTTCTTTCAGCCAGCACTCCCATTGAAAAAAGATGACTGTTAAGGTCCCCTTTCAAGCCAAAAGCCAGTTCTTTAAGCTGCACAGCATTTTTCTCTCAGTCTTTATTTTAGAGCATATAGCTATGATTTTCTACCTGAGTTCACAACCCAGCTCATAAACAGCGCGTGCACCGACTATTTTCTGCTAAACACTTGGCTCACACCGTTCACTTCTCTTAAGCAGTCTTCCACTTGGGTCTTTCTCCCAGCAACTTCTTGAAATGAAAACCAGTGAAACTTAACAGCTCGGGGAGGCTAAATCATCCTGTAACAATAACACAGTTTAATTTGGGTCGTCGTAGTGAGAGCAGAGTTACTGGACAACCTCATGTTTGTCTCACCAGTACATATTATTTCAAAGTGTCATTTACTACAGCTGTAAACTCTAGCCTTCTGGTTTGTAAAAGTTGTATTAAACCCATCCTGCTCAGTGAAGAAAAACAGTTACATCTGAGGTAGCTCTCACTACCGAATTGTTTTGTACATTTATTTTCCCGCTGGCTGTTGTTAACTGCTAGGATTCTCTCGATAAATGAGCATAACAGCCTTGCTGGCCCTCAACCCGCTCTTTACTGTCTTACCTATCCTAGCCTTGTCTTTAGTTTTACAAAGCGATCCACACGCAAAAAACTCGAGATTGCCAGAAGAGGAACTTCTCTCAAAGCGTTTTGATGGTGGTTACAGCTAGAGATGTAAGATACTGTGATAATAATGATGTGTATTTGGAGAGATTCACCTATGTATACTTAACAGGCCTATTTGCAAATAATCCACACGAGTACTTGCTTCCTCAGGACTTGGTAATGTTACATCTCTTACAGTCGTTTTCACCCTTCGTTTCGCCGAGCTTCCCACCAAATTCAGGCTGCGGATGGTCCCGTTCCACAACCGGCACGCTGACGAAAAGTCGACAGCTAACCCCGTAGCAAAAAGGCGAAGGGCGACGGGGGACTGACAGCGCTTTTCTGTGTCCCCCCCCAGTGCTGGGCCGTTAACTCTCTTCTGATGACTAAGTGTTTCCCTTGTCTGTTTATCAAGAAGCACCAAGAGTTTCGCATAGCAATGATACTCTGCTCTGTTCAAGTTGCTCACGCAGGAAGAAGAAATTACATCTTGCTATGAAGGCTACAGATGCAAAAGCAGAGCAGAGTTACTTGGACAGAAGAGTAGATTGGAAACACACTTGGGTTAACAGAACACTGTCTCTCCTTCAAAGATGTTGAAAGGCACACATCTCTACTTCATTTCCATTACTGCAGTGAGAAAAGGCTTAGAGACAATAGTTAAGAAGCCGTAATCTCAATATTGATGCAAAAGCTATATATTTCATATTGCTACTGTTCTGCATCTGCAGGCTTCCTCTTATGTGTCCTGTCTTATGAACAATATGTATGCTTTTGATTTAGGAACCAATAACATTTTAAACTCCAATGTTAGAAGGAGAAAAAAGAAAAAAGAAAGAAGTGAGGAAATGATTGAATTACATAGAACATATTTTTCTTTTAAAATGCAGTAAAAGATTCAACAGTTCAAATTGCTCAGGGGTGATCACATTTCTTTCAGAAGGTGCTCTGGATCTTGGGAGCAGTGTACGTATCAAGTACTGCTGATAGTTCAGCAGATGCTTTTTTTATTGAAAGTCACAGAAAAGAGTTGCAATAAAACCTGCATTAACAGCCAGAGCTCAAACTGAGGCTGCCTTGTGATTTATGCACTCTCCTTTGGTTTTGATCTTTTAATGAATGTGACTTGCCACATTATATACTCTTCTGGGATTTTCTCCCTCACCACTCTCATTAGAGTACTCTCACTGTCGATCTGATCCTGCAGTTGCATAGGATTCAGGAAAAAGAAAATCAGCTACTAGCAGCCGACTATGCATGATATTGTACTTTTTTGGGGCTAGGGGTCTGATTCAAAGTGCACTCAGATGAGTGGGAGGACTCTAGTTGGTTTTAATGGACGTTGGATTAGGCTATGAATAACATGATTTTTCAGCGCATACCAATTTAGGTTATTCCTTGTGCATCTAATTGTTCTTTTCAAGTGCCCTTCATCTCTAAGTAAAGCTAATCAAAGCAAATAAAATGAAACAAATCCACAGTTTCTCTCTTATTCAGAATGGACAAGCTTGCTTTTTTCCTTAATTTTAAGGAATAAAATTCTTTAGGAACTACCTTAGTCCAGAGACTGCAATAAATGGGGAGTTTGTCAAGTACCACCCATAGCTCTTATTTACATTTGAGACTCCGTACAAGTTTTCACATTATACTTGCCTCATGAAAATAATTTGGGTTAAGAATCATTTTTCAAATGTTATTAATAGATAAAAAGTAATCCAAGGATAAATGCTTCCAGACTGCAGCTACTGTGTGTATCTAGGCTAGACATACATATCTCAGTGTTTTGTTTTTTTAGTCTGACTAATTGTCTTTGTCTTTAATGACTTTCCTCTAAATGTCTGCTTTATGTTTCACAAATACTTAATCATTGCTTTTCTTCATCTATTTATCGATAGAGTTTCAACATGCACATATGAACCACAGTGACATTACCTGAGGAAATGCTGGGCAGAAACCTGATTTTTTCCCCTCGTTCAAATAAAATCTTTTCTCCTAGCTGAAGCTAACAAAAACAATCATGCATTTTCTCCCTTGCTGTAAATACAAGAAGAAAAGGCTGTGGAAACGGGAATTGTTACAGTATGCATAAAATATACTTAAAAGGCGACCAAAGGAGAAAACATCCCTGCTCAGGACCCCACCCTGGTCTGTATGAATTGTACCAAGAAGACCAGTAAGCCAACTCATGCAAGTAAACATTACACATGTGTTAAAGACTAGGAGAATGGTGTCTCATAGATGGAAGCTCTTATGCTCTAATGAAACACCTTTGTGTATGATGTTATGTCAATGGAACAGCATGTGGCTTTGGTACATATAAAATCAATTATGGAAGTAATATTACAGCCTGACTTGCCTTTTTCTGTTGGTTTCGGGGTTTCAGGCTCCCTAATAGCTCTGACCCAAGTCAGAATGATAGCACTTTCCTTCTTGTCATCATCTCACAATAAAACTTTCCATTCTTTTAATGGCTCAGAAGCCCTTCGGATGTGTCATTGGTATTTATATTAGAAACATTTCCATTAGCTAAGATTTTATAATTTGCCTCTGATTTTTTTTTAAAGAAACTGTAGATAGTCTGGGATATTTTAAATAATAACGATTTGGTTTCTGGTTCTTTATTGACTTCTCCCACATGATGTGTCTTGAAACTATGGTATAGCACATGTCCAGATTTCAGCGAAACCCAGAAATGTAGTGTGAGATGATGTAGCTACAAAGAGTATGTAATAGTGCTAGCTTGACCATATTGGCCACTGATAACCTGCTCCATCTGTCTTGCCTCTGACGTGTTAGGAGGACAGGGGAGAGATGGGGCAGCCTCTAAAAACAGGAGTCATTATGAGAAGAAACAGCAGCCCAGCAGCAGTCAGGTATTTTGTTGAAAAGTTCAAGAGATCATCTGGTTTTTTCTTCTTTTACCTTCTTTAATGTCCATTATCACAGCAAACATGGTATTTCCGTAGTGAGTTATAGAGGGTGACTCAGTCTTTCTACCCTTCATCAGTGCAGTGTTGTTTAAGATTCTTGGAGCCCAATTGGTCAGCCAACTATCTGGGCTTGTCTCTTCCTTCTTCCATTTTTGTAGCTCAGGACTTGAACCCTGATCAGCTCTGGCACAGTGACACTGCTTCAACACTTCGTACCTATCCTCCTGATATAAAGATATATCTTTATGATGACTTCTCCTACAAGTAATGAAAGCTTTCTCCCTTCCTTTTCCTTGTAAACAGCTTTGAAAATGTCAAGCCCATTAATATAAAAATAGTCTGATTTGTGTACTATACATTGGGTTATTAATTACATTATACTGTATGTGGGCTATATGCTAACATATGCACAAATGTATATAGTTGGTTAAGAAGGATTAGTATAATTTGTTTATGCATACACAGGAAGTATTAGTTTTTTTAAATACTTTGTGACCTAGGTGATATATAGATCTTTGCACATAGCAGACTTCACTGCCTAGGAGAACGTAAGCTTTTCTGGCACAAATACTTATGAAAATGCATTTAACCTCTAGTGCTCTAATAGAGATGGAAATACAGTCCAAACCCGTTGTTTCATTGGAAATTTTCATATCGGCAGTTCACGTCATGCTTTCTGGCTACTGACTAGATGAAGTGGGAATTTGAAACAGCAGAGTAACTGTCTCAGTGCTTCAGAGCTTAGCATAAAAACCTGAGGTGGGGGCAAGGGGGAAATGTTGAAAGAAAAATTAAATATGGTATACGTGCCAACTACTGACCGCTCATTCATATCATGCTGTGTTTTTAAGTGGTTCTCCCATTTGGTTAGACAATAAAACCACTCCATGTGTAAAAAGAGTACAACCTTCCATTTAATGGAGAAAAGTCCTCTATAAATAATAAATTTGATCATTTCCCAGACTTAATTTCAAATTCGTCCTTCCTTCTTCAAATGATATTGAACTTAAATACAGTTGTTGGTGGCCTGTGACACTCATGCTGAGCCGAATACAATTCCAACCCTGCCTTTTTGCTTTCATAGCTTCCTTAGCTCATCCTGTGAACAGAGTGTGAAGCTTCTATTTATTCAGATGTATTTGGTTTAGCTCCTTATCCTTATGGTTTGAAAGCTAGCACTGGCACAGCAGATGGAAGTTTTCTGGAAAATTATTGTAAGCTCCTAAAAGCTATAATTACAGCCTTAGAATATCCTTAGCTGTGGCAAATACCAGACACAGCTACTGTGGCATAGCGGTTATGATGCCACTTTCTTTATCAGAAGCATGACAATTCATATGCTAATATGTAGTCCTGATCACAGTCAAGGTCCCTGGTCTAGCCCCACTCAAAGGTCTGGGGATGCCCAGGTAGTCCCCAAAAGCTAAATATAAAAGATGCAAGGATGCAGACCAAACGGTCCTTCTTGTGCCCATATAGAATCTGTAGAATTTCCCTGCCTTAGTCAACCAACCTTGCCAGTTTTATCTGTGGTTTCATGAAGACCTCAGTGAGGTACTAATAATGCTGTGAGTATTGTGTAGCAGCTTTTACTGGCCCACTGTGCTGCATTTCTTTCTTACTATGAGCTCTGTTTGCTTAAGGACTGCCTATCCATGAACATTAACCATTTGTGATCACATAACACCCTCCCCCAAAATGTGTGTCTAAAATTAAACTACAGATGGTGTTCACAAAGGTTAACCTTAGCCTGGGGTGCCAAATCCCCTTAGAATCCCTCCACCGTCAATGGAAAAAGGAAATGTCTCCTTTAATGCAGTATTCCTCAATCTGTGCTCTGGGAACCAGTAGTGATCTGGAAGACATCTGATGGTAGTTCATGAAAATGTTGGAAACATTTAACCTTCCCCCGCAGAAAACACCTCCAAACTACACACAGGAATTCCAGCGTATGCACACAAGCAAACAATCAATTTGAGGGATTTTAAAAGTAATAAACAAACCTTGAAAGGGCATTTGGCTGTAAATGAAAACCATTATGACAACACTTCATAACACAGTACTTAAATTTTTGGTTTTTTTTTTTTTTTTTTAGGGTTGGTAGGCATCAATTAGAAAAAGAACTAAAGCTTAATTTTCAGTCTTTCTCTCCCAGGTGACTACACAAAGGTGTTAAGGGGACACACTTGCCTTGGGTAAGAGTTAGTTCTTATAAAAGCCCTTACATCTTGAAACAACAAAATATGAAAACTGATGTCCATGGGGTGGTACATCCAGCATGGTACACTCAACGGTCATTTCTTGAGAGCTCATCTGTGGTTATTTAGCGTTATATCATATATTTTCAAAGGAAAGTTTGAAGAAGGTATTTTAAAAAAAATTTTCAGCAAATTCACCTTAAACTACGTGGCTGGCATCTTTACTTTTTAATTAAACCTGGTGATGTTAGTTTTCAATGTAAAGAGTTAAAATCAGAAGCATTATTGAAGTCAGACAGACTTATGCCATGTCATGGAAAAATATTCTAAATTGCAGCTAATAAAAATATAATCTAATAAGTGAACTTTTTCATTTGTTATTTTATCTGACTAAAGTTTTTGCTAATTACAACAGCTTTATGGTTATTTGTATCAAGTAAAATTCATTCCCATGTGGAAGGCACCATAAGGATTTCTGCCTAACAGATGGGCTTCTCATGCTTTTAATTCCTTTTGGAAATCTTAGCTTTGTTGTGTACGAAACAAAGAAGAAGAAACTGTTGTGAAATTTTTTTTGTGCAATCCTTTTCTATTGTGAGCTGCACCAGGGAACAAATCTGATGATGTATGCAGCGAAGAGTCTAGGTTCAAAAAAAACCACCTCTTTCAATCCATCCCTTTGAGTGTTCCTATCGAGCATCCTATTTTCTAGTTTTTGCTCAAGTTTGCAATCTAGATCTACTGACAGTAAATCATTATAATCTGTACTGTGGTCATAAATCACATCCTAGTTAACAGTTTGTTTCCAGACAATCTGTGTCTACCTTCTGATCCCATCCCAAAAGTTGTTCCTCAGGACATTTGTTTCTCTTCATTTGAACTATGCCAGTTCATCTCATAGAAGTGGATTTCTTAAATGTCTCAAGAAATTTCCCACTATAAGCATTCTGAATATTCATTGTTCCAGGAAAAAATAGGTGCTCTATGTATGAACAAAATACTATCTAATAGAAGGCTCGACTTCTCCGAAATCCTAGATTTTCTTAAGGATGGATAAAGTACGAAAATAATAGACTAAACGTCAGTTCTAAGGAACAGCAAATTGGTGACACAAAAAGCTGCTAAAATTTTTGCATGCTAGTTTTAAGGAACTGAGCTGTCTGACCAGAACGTTCAGCTACAAATAAGTTTAAACAGTGGGGCATACAAATAACATCCCAGGATGCCTGATTTTCCAGATCACTCAAATTCTGGAGTATCTTGTGACTGTTTCCTACACAGCAAGTCCAGAAAGGGCTTTGCAGGGGAACTAGGGAGTGAGGGTAGCGGCTTCACGGCTGACTCCTGCCCCAGTATGGAGTGCTGCCGTTAGCTGGGAATTGCAACAGGACCAAGGACTTGTAAATGCTTTTCCACTGCCTACCTGTAACTGCAGAAAACTAGATACGAAATGTAGGTTTGTGAAGTTGCATTGTTTTCTGGAGGTATTAATATCTTCTTTCTGCCCAGGTTTCTGATCAAAAAGTCCCTCACATTCTTCTGTCTACCTTAAACTGGATAATCTTGGAGGTGTTGAAAAGGTAACCCTTTCAGAAAAGAGTATGGAAAGCAAAAAGTTGAAACCAGAGAATTATTTTTCAAAGGGATGACCAAAACTCAGTAATTTCTTGATACGATTTCTTTAATGTGATTGCCTCCATTTGTGAACTGGATATGAAAACACAGTAATTTTAATGAACTTGTGCTTAAGTCACGAGAGAAAAATAAAATATAACCTCATGTGTTTTCTTTGTATAGTTTACAACAAATTTACATTTTTGGAAAAAAAAAAAGAGAAAAAAATCAAATGGTTATGAGTAGATATATAAACCAGAAATGCATATGGAACAAAGCTCTGTCATTTTTTGTGAATGTGAATATTTGATTATATTATTTTGGACCTTACCAAAAGCTGGCAGGAGAATGAAAGTGCCATCTGGAAAATGATGTTTTGAGATTGTTCTGACTAAGAACAAACTCTCTGCACTTCTATATACTCCACAAACAAAAAGGCTAGGAGCGGGTAAGATTTGTTTTCATTCAGTCAAAACGTTTTATTTGAATTTGTCTTGTCTGTTTATCATAGTGTGGAAAGTTTCAACATGAAGATCACTCGAACAGAAAAAAAATGTTTCTGAAATAACAGTGTAGAATATTTTGACAAAACTCTTTTTATACTTCTTTCTTGATTTTGATATGCATTTTCTACAAAATTAACACAATTTTATGAAGCATTTTCATTCCAAAGATGCATTTTTTTAAAAATGTAAAAAGATTTAGATTTTTAGAAATCGATTTTCTTGTAAAATAAATTCTTATATCTTTTCAGTTAGAAATACTATTTTTCCTCAAAGATCTTACAATTTATAATTACAGAGTAATCTTTATCTTGACCAAAATTTCCCTCCTAAATAAGAATTTGTTCCAAACACACTGAACACAACTGCTGGGCAAATGAACCAGCATGGAAAAAACGGTTATTATCAGAGAAATGAGATGAAGAGACATTATAGATTCACCTACATGACACAGTGCAGTGCTGTGTAGAAATATGTGATTTACTTCTCAGTGAGAAGCAGGGAGATGAAGAAATGTTTCTTTGAAAAATTCCCAACTGGTTCTACAATGAAGTCAAACAGTTCACTTATCATAATGCTATTATAGTACCCCCTTCTAAATGAAGATTAATAGCAACATGTTGCAGTTGTTCCTAAATATAAAGATATTCCATTTAATAAGCTTACCGTGAATTATATCCTCAATGCAACCATTTTCCCCATCTCTTGCACAAATAGCTATCTTTATTGGCTTTTAGTTGTAATCCAGAGCAACGTCTCTCTTGCAGACTGCGTGCATTTTTCACAAACATGTCAACATACACTCCTCGAGGAGGACATTGTTTACTTTGGATAAACCTGCCTTATGAAGGATAAAACCATTCTTTGTGAACACTTACGAAGGACAAGAGTGAGTGTGCTACTTATGAAATGTTTCGTTATACGGTATGTGGTCTCCATTATATAAATAATTCTTTCCCCCTCATCTACTTCTCTGTGGGAATATTGAATAAATAATTAAAGGAGAAAAAAAAAAGAGTAGGAAGAAATAAGTATAAACAACTTGAAAGATGATTCATAAGTTGAGTTATGTTAATTGTATTTCCTACCGAAACATCAAAGTACATTTGGTAACATGAAATATATGCACCTTTCCAAGATTTTATATTTTGGCTCTCTTTAGGGTGCTGATAATTATACACAATAACTTCATGGAAAATATCCCCCAAAGCTTTGTTTAGTGTTTATTTTCACAGAGCAAGACACCACTTATAATCTCTTTTTTTTTAAGAGTTAGTTCTTTACTCTTTGTTATGGAAGTCTGGTGAGAGACACCCCTGAGTCCATAGTCAGAGGATAAAAGTGCTTATCACAGTCACATAACGTTTCTATTTGCTGCCTTTATGAAGCTTGTCAGCCACAAGAGAGAAAGAAAAAAACCCAAACCACGAAAAGAACACAAGAGTGGCAGAATACTAATGCAAATGACTGCATTTTGGCTACCCTCTTTGAGAATCACTATATGCCAAAATAATTGGTTTTTATTTATATTGCAGTAATGTCTGGAGGCCCTGGTCACAGGTTCAGGGTAATATTTTCTAAAGTAAGTAATGCAGCAGCTACAGTCATGAAAAACAAAGGCAACGTTTTCACATTTTAGGTCCGTAAGTCCAAATTTCAGGTATTTGAAGTCTAGCTCAGATGTTTTGTTGCCCTGGTAGACCTTGGTTGCCTGTTTTTCTGCTGCTGGATGTTTGCAGAACTTCCCCAGCCTTGCGAACACAGAGGTGATAATGCACGCCTAGGTGCGCCAGGAGTCACGATACGGACTTTCTACCTTCTATATGTCCTGGTGGGCCTGCTCTAGAAGACATTTCTTATCAAATAAGAGGAGCACTCCTGTCAAATCTGGACTGACTAGAGCAACATCCGCCTCCACTCTGCTTTGAGAGCTGCAAAATACCCCTGCAGCTTCCTGAAACAGCGAAAAGATGCAAAAGGCAGCAAATTGACTATCATGCATAAATCAGCCATTATCTTGTTGTCTTTATCTGAGGATAATTTGGACAGCAGCCTATGAAAAATCATCAACAGGATGGAATAATACACTTTCTATTGTTGCACCTCTTCCCTGCGCTACTTCCACAATCAGAATGAATGTGATTTACATTTGCTGGGGCTGGCTGGAAAAGAGCGACTGAAATATTCTAAGGTTTTAATTGTTTTTGTTCTACCTGAAGACATCTCAAAAAAGAGAATTTCTAAGACAAGGAAGCAGGGAGAATGCCAGTAAACACCCACCCGAGTTGTAGCACATCCATTAAGGTTCATGGTCTAACACTATGTGGTTCAGAGCAAGTTCTTTAACATGTCTGCTGTGTGGTATGGAGTTCTTCAGAAACCAGTTGTTGATGAATATTTAATGAGAGCAAAATAGTTTCAGTGGGAGTAATTTAAAGACCAAGAAACTCACTTGCTAAGCCAAGGTGAAGTAATATACTAGGGAAGAGGGAAGGGTTTCACATCAAAGTCATCACTCAGCCTGTGTTTTTCTCCAGAATATTAAGTCTCAGAAAATGCACAAACCTGGCTCCTCAGGAAAACTTCTCTAACCTTTAGGAGTACTGGCTATTCTGAGATCTCGTTCGTGCTTTCTGGCTTCCATCTAAATTTACAAATGCCATTGATGAGAAATGCATTATAAGCCATGATTTCTCTAAGAAAATCTCTTAGTTGGCTAAACTGTGCAATTCCTAGTTGCTCAGAACTTCTGTTGGCAGGAGTATGGAGGAATTTCTTTTAATAGAAATTGGCCAAGGTAGTTATTTTCTCAGTGAATAACATGAGACGTGTATCATCAACACTGATTTTAGACACACATATACATAATATTCTGTCTTCTACTAGCTGAAAATTATGGGTTTCAAAATAATTGTGCACACTATACTGTATTTTAATTTTCACCATGTTTCAGGATATATTGGATTGTTTCCCCCACTGATAATGTTTAAAAGGTGATTTGTTTGTTAAATTGAAGCAGTCTGAATAAGGCAGTTTGAAATCAGGCCACAAGTAACAGACTTTTTTGTTAAAACTTAGCATACATTTTACTTGCTTGATCTTCTATTGTTTTATGCATCCCGTATCATCAGCAGGACACAGGAGAGATGCCACATATTATACATATTCAGACTGTCTGCTGTGGAGGGATTACCAGCCCAGCTCTGGCATAAAACCTCTTTTAGTATTTGCTGACTGCAGCACTATAGCCACAAACCACTGGCAATGACCAGGAAATTAGGAGTTGGTTAGCAACACAAAATTGTTAAGTCTTGCTATGGGGTCTTGATAAATTTTCTTGTAGTTCTACTGAAACCTTAGATATTTTTCACCAGATTTGCTCCTTTTTTTCCCAGATTTTCACCTAATTATGGTTTATTTTGATTGCACTGCATTCTGTTATTAAAACAAGTTATATTATAAAAACATTGGGATTTTTTTGGAACTAGTTTCCTTACATACTTGGCTTGGGTAAATTCCTTTTTTTGGTAGGTGTAAGATTGTAGCAGCATGGTGATCCCTATACCTGCCATGAGAGGTCTCTTCTGGTGTGACAAACCTGAAGACTAAGAGCCAAACATCCTCACTTTTCCCGAGGGCTCTATCAGGCTCATGTTCACATTCCAATGCCAGGGAAACTTCCGGCATACTTGAGAATAAATCTGGGTTTGCAGATTGCAGCAGTGACAGAATCTGATCCATAATGCCAGAGTTGAGAGAGATCTGAACACAAAAAATTGCGATGATTATTCCAGTGCTGAACTTTAGATATACTCCTACTGCCTCTCCAATTTCTCCTCTTCCTTTTTGTGTGTTACATCAATTTCCTTGTTTCTTCACAAACGGATGAGTGTGATGAGCATGTGCTGTGCTCCTAGGCCCAGTGCTCCCGTGCTAGGGTTTCATACTTTTGATGGAAAACTATGTTAAAGAGCTACTAATTTGATTTACTGCATTTTGAGACACCACAGATAAACTTCATGTCCCCTTTGAGACAATTTTCACTTGCTCCTTCCTTTAATCTAAAATTTTCAGTGTTTGTTTTTGGCATATGAAAAATGTGACATTTATGAACAATGTAGTCTTCTGGGATGCTCTCCAATAGCAACCAAGTTTTTAAGGATCAAGATGCATCTGCTTCTCTCTCTAGTCTTTGGACCTTATGTCATAGTTTTATCCTCACACTGTAATGACAAAAGGGAAGAAATAGGTAAGATGAGAAGAAATGGCAGTGTGTGGAAGACCAGCAGAGTGCTGAGAGGACCTAAGCAGAAGATTCTATCTCTCACAACTCTAGATTTGTTGTGTTGAGTGATAAATGAGTTCTTCGGTTGCTAGTACGGACAGTGAACTTCCAAGGTAGATAATGAAGTCACTTAGGCCTTATGAAAGTTTTGCTGCATCCATATTGGTAAAAGACATTTTTATTAAGTTTGAGTAAACTACTAGTAATGCGAGTACTTAAGCTTGGAACAGCAGCTCTTACTTAGCATCCAGTAGCATGTAGATGGTCAGATTTTATTAAAAAAAAAAAAAAAAGAAAAAGAAAGATTATAATCTCTTTTCTGTTAAATTTTCTTACACTTTATCAATGGTAAATGAAGTGGTACTTGCCATCAGTAATGCAATAGAAAGGAAAATTACCCTATGTCAAGCATATCCATATTTTCTTTCTTTTTTTTTTTCCCCATGCTAGACATAGGCAATGTCTAATGGCTGCCAAAATCATCACAGAAAATTAATGTGCCAAGTACAGTGGATCAGCAAAAGTTTTAGATGGAGAGAAGCCAA
Source organism: Astur gentilis (assembly GCF_929443795.1). Taxonomy (NCBI): domain Eukaryota; kingdom Metazoa; phylum Chordata; class Aves; order Accipitriformes; family Accipitridae; genus Astur; species Astur gentilis. The sequence continues at coordinate 9,560,805 of NC_064913.1, forward strand.
AATACGTTTTTAAGAAAAATAGCGGGGCTGCAGGTTTGGGGTAAAATCATAAAGCACCATCCTCTGGCAGGCTAGGAGTCAATCTTATTTAAATTCCTCCTGCTTTTAATGTCAATACTTGGCAAAATTCCCCTAGTCTGATAAAGGCACCGTGATTTCAAAACACTGTAAACTATTTATGTTACCTGATAACATGCCTCATTTGACTCCCCTTTCCACACCCACTCCAGAGGGAATCACACATAACTTTATGGAGAGAGAAGTTGGACTATTTTGGCAGTCCTTCAAAACGGAAATAAAGTTTGAACAAAAAATACATGTAAGGAAACGATTTGGTTATGCCCTCTGATTCCAGAATTACTATATTTTGGTTTATTATGTTTAGTTTCTATTGCCTCTGGGAAAGTATTTTCCATCCATGAAAAACTAATTTCTGGTGTTGTTCATGCACATAATCCTGATGTTTTCCCACAGTATTTAAAGGATGCCGGTCACTTTACAGCTTACTGGACGTTTTACCTTGGGTTCTTCAGCTCCTCAAAGAACCAACGTGGGACTTCTGTAGCCGGTTGCATCCCTGACAGTAAACACATCTTGCACAAAGAACAGGCTGTGCAGTGTGTGCATCCTAAATAAGGAATGTAAGTGGCTTGGAACAGAAAAGATTGGGCCCAGAGCTAGATGATGCACTTTTTTCTGAACTGTGACCAAGACCGTTTCATCAGTGCTTTCTACACAACAGCAGAACATACTTGAGTGTTTCTTTATTCATCTTGAAACAAATGACATTATTCACCAAGTTAAAAACATTACTTGGCTGTATGTTTATAACAACTTTGCAAAAGCTTTTCATTGCCATAGCACAATTGCTAAATTACACAAAAGGCTGGAAGACTGCTTACAGATTTGCCCAGTCTCTAAATTTACCAACAGGAAAATGAAAACAAAAGTACATTCAAGCAACAGTGCAATATATTGATGAATAGTACATACCTGGGACCCTGCCAGACTGTTCCTAAAGAAGTATGTACCACATATGTGGTCAAGAAATAGATTACATCTATCATCCACCTTTGCTCGTCTCATTCATCCATCTCTGCCTGGACTACCTTAAGCATTCCAAGCACTGAGCTGCATCAAAGTCTCTGTCCAAAGCAAAAAAGAAAAGAAGGAATAGTAAGAAAACAATTCATTTTCCCCTCCCCCCCAGCTGGTACAACATTCATCTTTCCCTACAAAATAGTGACACTTGTTGCTGGTCAGTTTTGAGATGGGCAACAGCAAAGCATTATCTAAGTGTCTGGATAGACAACTCAGAGTGCTTGACCTACCTAAAAATAGATAGGCCAGTTTCCTGAGTGTTTGGGTTTTTTTTAAACTAATTTTTCTATATTCCAGATGAAGGAACTGGGACAGAATATACTAGATCTGGCAGGGGCTTGATAGGTCATCTAATTAATCCCCTCTTGCAATATTCTTTATATTTTTTCCTAGCTTTTTTTAATTTATTTTATTTTTATAGTACTGTCAATCTTCACGGATTAAAGATTTCTAAAAATGTGACGTGAACTAGGATAAAAAGCTACAGACCAACAGTAGTCCTGAAAATCTGCAGATCATTGATTCTTAGCTTCCTGTCCTTATTTGCTCTTTAACAGCAAGTTCAGTTTCATGTCAGATACTTTTTATGTTGGACAAAATCTCCCCTCCCTTGCCTTGCCTTGCCTTCCCTTGCATTTTGTCATTCCCTTCCTTCCTATCTGAATAATGATGTAAAAGTGGTATAGAAATCATAAACACCTCCTAATTTCTATAGTCAGACTAAAGTTTCAGTGGCCCAGAACTTCTGGAGAGTAAGAAAGACTTCAGCTGAGGTCCTCCGTGAAGAGAAAAAGATTTTGATCATTATGTGGGTGATTGGCTTAAGTTAAAAGATCTATTGCGTTAATAGAATCATCCTGTCTGACTTTCGAAGAGAGCCAAAACAAAGAACCTAACTAGAATAGGAGGAATGTAAAAATCCATCAGGTCATTTCTCCATGCCAGCATCGCATCCTCCCATGCCTGTGAAACTGGGAGGAATACAAAAGACAGCAGCTTATGGTGGAAACTGAGGAACAGGAAGAGTTTAATAGGATTGTTAAGAAGAGTAGCTTAAGATTTGAGTTCTTTGCTAAACTTACAAAAACCGGCATTTTAGAAGAGTGCGGGCTTTGTGCAAAAGCTGCTTTTGGAGATGGTAAAATAAATACCGAGTGGTCATAGTACAAAGAGTAGCCTTTACAGAAGTTGTGTTCCCCTGCCACCTCCCTGCCGGTCCCACCTCCTCCTTCACTCTTTATTTTCCTTCCAGTGTCCTGCTGACATGGTGACCTCTTTGACATGCTTTCTGCTTGTCCTTCCAGGGCAGGAGTGAGCTGGTACTGGGGGTGCAAGTGCCTTGTGCCATCTTTGTCCTCCCAAGCAGTCGGATACACGCATGGAGTCCACGATGGAGCCACCAGCACTGAGGTCAGTGCTCTGATACTTCAAGATAAAAAGTTAAAACAAGAGTTCTGGACCTTGCTGAAGAAGGGGAAACAGTTTACTAATTCCCAAACTAGGATTATATACCACACTAGCTGAATGGTTAAATTCAAAGAACCATTAAATCACTAATCACTACAGCTAAAATCCCAGGCAAGACTTCACAGGATGTTCATGCTCATAGAATTAAAATATGCAAATCCCTTTGGAAACTGAGAGCAATTCAAGTTCCTAGAAAGTTGAACCGGCAGTCTTGTGCGTTAAAGGTCTGTGAGGAACAGAGAGTGTTTTGATCATCTGAGCGGTATGCCGTTCCCTGAGTGTTAGGTGCAGAATTGTTTGTTAAGGCATTTTGCACAGGAAAGCGGGGTAGGCACTCACTCAACAAGGAACAGAGATATTTTTAGCATTGGGTATCCAATCACACAACTTCAAATACTGCTTTTGTGTAATTCAAACCAAGAAATAAAGGGTGAATAGCTTAAAAAAGCGTCAGTAGTTCATAACCACTCCTTAAAACAGTTAAAATAATGCTGTGAGAATGCTTTTGTGGATAATCTGAAAATTTAAATTATTTGTGTAATTACTTTGCCCAGTTTTCAAAGGCAAGTCACCTATTCAAGTCTTTGGGAATTTTGCCTGTGTAAGTCCTGAGTAAAGCCTGAGAAGACAGAGCCCATGATGTTGCTATTAGCATAAAATATCGTTTGGATTTTTTACAAGCTGAAACCAGGATTTATAAAAAATGGACTCCATGTGCTGTTATTTGTGGTACTGAAGGCACAGCAGTGGGGTAAAGGAGATGTTTCTAATAAAGCTCTGTCTCCAGCCTGCTATGAGGCTGGAGGATGTTCAGGCTGTATCCCACTGGGAGCTTCCACGTGGACCTAGAACCCCTCTGGGGAGACTTCTACCTTTGCCTAAAGCTAATTAGAATTCATGTTTTCTTAGCGAATTAAGGGCAGTGATAGCCACTCACCCTCTAATTGCAGTTAAGCCTATGGGGCAGCCCAGGATGGATAGTTACCCAAAGTATCTACCCAGCAAATATTTTGACATTTTCCTCCGTTTCACGTTTACCACTGAGCACTCAGCAGGTGCTCCCGGTTTAGAAAGGAAGCGCTAATGCCTCTAGTCCTCCTCTTATTCTGGTTAGTATGCATCTAATTGATGGCTTACCTCTGGGAAAACAAAGACAGCAAATTCAGGTTAATGGTCCTGTAGATTGGGAGGCATGGCTAAGAGTATTAACCCAGCCAAGTCCAAAACACTGACACCTACAATAATATGAGGAGAAATTACAGGATTCCTTAGGAATACCGTCATACATCAAAAGTAGTCTCCAAATGGTATCAGAAAAAAATAAGAATAACATTTGGAATGACTTTTTCTCACGTTCAAAGGGTATTTACTTGTAAAATAAAAAATAAATGCATTTTGTGTGGGAAGTCCGAGTAAAGAACCAAATGTTAAGGCCAGAGGATTGAGGCAAAGATAAGTGGTTCTTATGGTTACTGTAGCTGTCTCCACTGAAGAGTGACACCTCTCCTTCAGCAGTGAGTTGAGGGTGGTGCATTCTCAACACAGACTGAGAAATTCTCCTTATCTAACTGTAGATGCCCACGTTTCGGGCCCTGGGGTAGATCTGGACTAGTCATGCTTGTCTCTTACCATCTGAAGAATGAAAAAGGATTTCACAGCATGATTTATCAGATTGTTTCAAGTACCTCCCCTAGGACGAGACGTTCCACACCTTGGATGTGATTGTTCCTCTCCGTTGATTATAAAAGTCTGGGCAACTATTTCAGTTGTGGTCTCTCACTTGCTATTTATTTCTCATCTATTATCAGGTTTTCTTATGAAAGCTGGTATGTAAATAATGGTATGAGGGTATAGAGAGAACCGATACTCAAAACACAGCTGCAGAGCTAAATATTCAGCTGTGGAAACATGCTTCACTGTAGTTACTGTGGCCATTTATATTTACACCAGCTAAGAAACAGTGTCAGGATGATGTACAGCACAACTCAGAGCCTCAAAGATTTGTGGTCCCTATGAGAAATGTACACCTTAATACTTCTGTAAAGTACGAGGCTATTATTCAGAAGTCTTCTCTTTTGCATTTAGTAGCTTATTCCCTTACAAAGAATTTCAGAAGTTACTAATTCATTACACTCTAGAACCTAGAACCAGCTGGGAAGTAAAAAGCATGAAATCATATTTATTAACTATGCTGAACTGCCTCTTTATAGAATAAATTTACAGTTTTTCTAAAGACAGATGTTCAGCATTGCATTACTAAATGGTTCAGCTCCCAGAAAGGATTTACTGATTTACGTGCTTCAAGGTTCAAGAAATCAGCAAGTAGTAATCAAGCATCTACAGAAAAAAAGTAATGGACTAAGGCTGACCTTTTTGCCATGTGTTAAAAACCCAAGTCTGCCACATTTATATTCAGTAAACCTACATGAAAGTTGTTTAGAATCATGCTTTTCTGTATATGAAAAAGGAAAGCGCAGGTAGTCTCGAAAGAAGATAAACTCTGAAACTTCAGAAACATTCACTCTCTTGGCTTTCTCTCTCTCTCTCAGTAAAGTCAGGTATTACCCCTAATGAACAGACTATTGGCCTTTTTTGTGTTAATTCTAGGCAAGATTCTGACATGTTGAAATACACTGGTAGTAAACTGAATCTCAGTTACTTTCAGTGTTTGGGAAATGGAAGACGCAAAAATGAAAATATTCATTCAACTTAGGGTGGTGATGAGATTCTGCGATCTATTCCCTCTGTCCCTTCCACAATGCCTCAGTAAAAAAAGATAATGATAATGTGAATGAAAACCCTATGGCTCCACACTCACAGAGTCACCTCCGTAGTTTCAGTGCTTTGACTAGAGAGGCACTACATTCTCCCAGGTGAGGTGGGGGGGGGGTTTGCGGTTGGTTTTGGTTGGTTGGTTGGTTTGGTTTTCATTGTACGGATACTGTTGTTTAAACTCATTTAGATGAAAAAGAGTTCACACACACGACATAACGATATCCTCATTGTTTGGACCTGCTGTAATGTAACCTTATGAAGTTTTTCGCAAGTAAGTATTAAGGCACCTCAGCATAATTTTTTCCCCAATATTTAGCAGTAGCATTTGAGAACAGAGGAAAGCGAAAGAGGTGGCGGCAGCTGTCTTATCTTTACCGTCATAGAGCCGAGTTTGACATTCCTTAGCCTCGATTGCAAGAGTGGTTCAGTGTTCACTTTAAGCTGGCATAAAGTTACTGCTAGTGCAAGGAACATTCCCATCGTCCATCCACACCCTCATTTCCTTCCCTCGCCGCCTCAGTCTCTTGCGGTGTCACAAGCGCTCGTGTAGCCGAGCAATAAATCAGACTGGGGAATGGATCTAGTTTGCAAGAAAAGGAAAGGTAGTGTCAACACAGACCAGTTTCCCAGTTCAGCTGACCGCAAATAAATGCTTTTGTTATTCAGTGGGGCAGGGAACAGGAAGATGGGGGGAGCTTGTGTGGGCCACCTCTTTCAGTGCTAAGGACTGTTTAAAAAGAGAACTAAAGTCAGAGGTGCCCCATAGCTTTATTAATATTGATCAAGTGCAAAAGATGAATTCGGAATGTCAATCCTTAATCTTAATGAGAAAAGGAGTCTGTCTCAGTGCTCCCCGGTAAAGAAAGCCAGTACTATTTCCTAGTCATGTGAAAAAAATAATAAAGTTTTTGAAGCTCATATTTTTGTGGCTCTGATCTCTACTACAACTGGTTTATTTCATTCCACTGTCCTTCACTATTTCAAGTCTTTCACTTTTGAATAATTCTTTTGGAGTCTTTATTTCATTGAATTTATTTTGTTTGTTTCACCATTATTATGAAGTGATTAGAAATAGCTTTATTTTTATTAAACACAAATTACTCATCCCTATACTGCATTTCGCATTGCAAAGCTGCCCTTCATTACTTTCAGCATATGATTTTTCAGATTTTGTTTTGAAAGAAACAATATTTGAGCCCAAAATAAATGATGAAAAGTTCATGTATGGTGAAATAAAGAAAAGCTGCAATTTAAAGATAACCAAGAAAAAAACCAACCAATCAAATCCTGCCATGCCTAATTCTTCATTTGTGTTTTTGATTATACTGAATAAATACTCATAGGTTGGGTTGAATTCTCCGTCTTGATATGGCAGCTGACATGATTTCATATGAGCTGATATTTGACCTTAAAATGATGTTGAGCACTTTGGTACCAAGGCAAAAAAAATCACAAAACCCCCTCATGCATATTGGGTAAAAATATGAAATGGAAATGGCCTCACGAGTGCTGAATTAGCCAAAAAAGGTAGTAGAAGGAATATGTTACTTTGGCTAAAATGGAAAGAGAGATTTTCCAGAGTTTTTTGACAAAATTAACAAAGAACAAAACCAAACCAAACCACCCCAGAACTTGAAACCCTTGCCTCCCCCCAGTTGCCCAGTCAATTTTCAAATGAAAAATGGTATTTTGGATTCGAAATAATTTACAATATGTCTTAAGAGCGTTGTGGGATTCTAGAAAGAAACATTTGAAACAACGTGACATTTTACCACTTTCAAGTATTTCCCATCCCTGTTTTAGCCACCCCAATTAGTCAGGTCCTCAATACATCCATGAACATTCTGAGCTCCCCAGAAACTCAGCTTTCAGACACAGATTTATTTTTCATTGAAAAACCAAAGTCTGCTGTTGAATCTGGATCACATCTAAAGATCTCATCATTGTGAATTTGATGTAACACTGCAATGTGCTTTTTATCTTCATTCCTTCAGTAGGAAGGGCGAGTTTGAGCCAAAAAAATGTATATATGTTCGTTAAAAATAAAATGTTACATAGATAACTGGTTTTGTTTTGCATTTCATCCCGCTCGTTGTTAGGAATGATTTAACTGGCTTATTGATAGCAGATTATTAACTGTTTCTTCCAAATATAGTTTTGAATATCTTACAAACTTGGCAACTTATCTACTACATTAAATGATTTACAGTACCTTGAGAGGATGTCATTATACAAATTGATTTAATACTTGGTCATACAGTGCATTGCATAAAGACAATCCAAAGAACTGGATTTCCAGTGAGAATAGTCACAATTAAAATTTTGAATTCTTCCTACCTATTAACATTTTTTAGTAGTCCATGATTGCTATACTTTTAAAGAATTAATTTATTAGAATAAAACCAAACTACCTATAAAAGCACTATCTAGTTGTTTACAAATTCTGATGACAGCTGTAGAAGTTGTTTGCAATGTTTAGAGAAATTGCTGTAAATGTGGAGAAGCACATTCAGCCAAACAATAAGCCATGACTACACACATCCAGACCAAAATATATACAATTTCTTTTCCATTCAGTAGAATCTCCTCACTTACCGTCTGTACTTCTGGCCTGTAAGTTTTATTTCAATGAATAAATGTTACCGTTCAGATTGAAGGGAATAAGAGTTTTCCCATTCCCTGCTAATTCTTTATGACCTCACTGAATGGCAACAGAGATGTCATTTGGCAGGAAGGGCCATTTAACACTAAAATGAAATAATTTAATAAAGAAAATGGTTACTGTAAATAAATAGTAGCATACAATTGTAGATGGTAGGTACTTTCCTGCTATGGGGAATGAAGGAAAATTTTTTTTTCTTTTTCTCACAAATATGACTATGCACACTGTACAGAAGTCACACAAATACATATGTATCAATATACATATCTATAACATTAATTTATGCATACAAATATGAATATGCACACTGTACAGAAGTCACACAAACACATATGTATCAATAGAAATATCAAGAGCATTAATTTATGCATACATTTCAGCCAAGTCATTAATTTAGAGTCACAATCTTTTGCAATGCATTTCTATATAAAAGCTGTCTATGTGGAAATCATTCCAACCTATAAATAATGACTGAGGGGCGGGAAAATTTAATTTGTGGAAATCACTCTGAGGCTTTTTCCTACAACTTTCTCAGAACCGATACTGATTATTCCACCCCTTCCTTCGCTGACGACTCGTGATGCCCCTCCTCTCCCTACCACCCAACTACACTGCAAAAACCTACACTGCAGTTCTCTAGACCACCTGCAGTGTTGAGAAACCTTTTACTGGATGTACCTGTTCTAGCGGTGTGACTCTGACAGTGGCATCTTGGTTGTTCTGAAATCAGTGGTAAGTCTCACATGGCCTTCTCAGAGCCTGAATTTCGCCCTGCAGCCTACACCGAGTCGTTAGTCCTCCTGTTGTCTGGGACCCCATGAGCTGTAGCTGTAGGCAAGTTGTAGTCTTCTCTTTCTTCCTTATCAGACAAATATAAGGGTAGCATAAACTATACGTGCATTATACATTTCCTTTTTTATTACCAGTTTACATGCATATTGACAACATAGTCCTAAGTCATTATAGTATTTTAAGCACATGTTTAAACTTAAGCCAGAGTGAAGCCAATCCTCAAACACTTTGCTGAACTGAGACCAACATCTTTAAACACGATCTTGTGGTTATTTCTTCTTTTGGATCCAACTTGGCATGCACTGGGTTGGAGAGGGCCAAATTTCAACTGCACTATTACGTTCCCCTCCTTTTAGAGTAAAATGATTTTCCTGAGGTCTTAATGCACAAATGAACTAACTAAGACTGTATTTCCAGACGAAATTAATTCAAAATTAGAGGTAATCAGAATTGGCAGAATTTGGCTCGATATGAAAATCTGGACAGTTGGATAGGAAAATAATAGTTAGAGGAATTTGTAGTCTGATTTTGCTTCTTCCATTCATCTAAAACCAATAAAACACAAGGCTTGTCTGCAAGTAGAAGTATTTGGGAAGGAAGTAAGAATGTGAATATTGCAACAGCGTGACTGTTATCTGTTTTATTTCTGGCATGGACACCATTATTTATGTTCCTAGGTGTAGTTTAACTGAATCCATCCCCAATGGGAGAACAAGAGAATCTACTTACAGACATCATCTGGTGTTGAACCGCTATTACGGAATAGCCACTCTAGTCTATTTAGCTTTGCATAAAACACAGTCTCAGTTTTTATATATCGGCATAAAAATGGTTTTATTTCACATTCCCTTTGCTGATTGAGCTTTCTGTGCAGAGTTGCGGGATGTTATCTATGTGAATCTACAACGCTGAAATGTTCAAGTCTTCAGGAAAGTTTGAGACTAGGAAATCTGTGTGTCTTTTATCCTCTGAATATGATTAATGATGCTTTGTGTTTTGCAAGACGTTATTAAAAACAGAAGCCTATGACTTCATTGTCTCTGACAATGACTTTGAACATGGGGTCAGTTATTCCACTTTTACATTTCTTTGCAAGATTAAAAGAAAGTAAAAACAATTGCATTGGGAGGGGGGAAACTTTACACAGATGTAACAAAGCAGGATACACACACGTTTTCAATATGCTCCTTCCAATGAAAATTCACCTCATTCATATGATACTGCTGGTAAGCAAACACTAGTGACAGGCAAATCTAGCCATCAGGAAAACATACTGGGTTCAGGATTATCTCAAGTACCACATGGTAGAATTGTTGAAAACGTTAAGGAAAGAGTTCAGAGTTTGATTGGGGAAATTACAAGTAACAGATGCAATTTCTTATTTGCATTCCTGGACATTCAGTGATTGACAAGAAAGTTATCATTATGCAGAACTGAAACAAAATATGCAACAGCAAGAATTTATATGAAAATATTAGTGAGCTATTAAATATCAGTACTTTTTTTATTTTCTTATAAAATGCATTACTTTCACAAGTTGAATATGCTATACATTTATACAGTTTATATGCAGTATCGTTTAAAGTGCTGAAAATGCTAGATCTTCCTTTAATATCTAAACAGGAAATTATTTGTTCTTTTTGAGCTATTCTGTTCATCTGTGATGCATTATTTTATTGAATTTCTGCAATGTAAGGGTTATTTTTTTTTACCGATATCTTCACCTTTTGTGAATGTCAACAACATTCCCATTGTACTAACAGCCCAAAGGGGGAACTGAAAGCCTCATAGAAGTTAATGGGAAAATTCAAAATTATTTCAGCAACGCTGAGGTTTTGCTAAGTGAGGCTGGGAATATGTTTGCAATAAAATCACCATCGCTTTGCCCACTGACAGAGGAATGAGTACTATCTAACACTGGCAGTTTTCTGCCTTCAGAACACTTATTCAGGAAAGACACTAGAAAATCATGGTACTTTGTCAACCAGTTCTGTTTTTCACTGTTGTTAACTAACTGGGTTGTAAAAATTGATCTGTCCAATGAACCTGGTCTGTAGCTGGCTAGAATAAATATGAGACTTTATTACCCAGTACTAAATTAATCTTGTGTGTTATCAAGGTCCCTTTTCCTGAGTTCTCTGACATTTTAGTGTTCTATTGGTGTTAAACGATACTGTAAACAGGCAACACTGTAAAATAAACTTTGTTCAGTATATGGGCTATGAAGGGGTGGAAAAGTCAGTTAATATTGCATTCGAGGCTCTTCTGTTCGGATCTTCTCTGCCTCAACTAGAAGACTTTCCTGAACTGTCTGATTTGACACAAATCTAAAATGTCTCCTGTAATCTGATCTACTTTTTCATTTTCTACCCATCTAACGATTTTAAAAAAGAATTCATATCTCCATCCATCGGTGGCTCAAGAATTAGATAGGAATTATTGTTAAACTGTTCGTACTAACATGGAAGTTTAAATGAGACACTATTCAGAGTTAAGTCTTAACAATGAATCAGAACAGTGCAGAATAGCAGGACCCTTTTCATTTCTCTGCAGTCAAATAACAAAGAATTGATTACTATTTGCGAGGGTGGTTTTATCAGCTGGGCTTTTGGAAAATGGGGTTACGGTTCAGTGAAAATGCTCACATTTTCAAAATGTTTGGCCTATTGATACAAGGATAGAAGCCAAACAGTATAGAAAAAAAGGAAAAAGTAAATTTCACTGTGTTTCACTTCACAGTGGAATGTGCTATTTTCACCATGAGATACCTCTACCTATATGTCCTCTGCATCCTCTCCTGGCTCCGGGTGGCCTCTCAGATGGCATCAGGCTGGCACTGGGTCCCTGGCGCGGGCACAATACGTGTCAGACCCCTGGTTACTCACCACTGATGAGCAGCCAGACATTTTTGTCAGATTTTTTTGTTGTTAAGAGTATGCTTAAACTTCATATGAATTTTCATATAGGGCAATATCTGGCAAGAATCACATGAATGAACCGGCAAGGTCTCTGTTGCAGCCTTCAGGTGCAGGATTGCAGCGCTGGGGTACATGGAAATCCAGAACCATCGTGGCCCTTTATAGCTCAGGTCAGAGACTAGAGAGTAGCTGGGGTCCCTGAGATGGAACTCGTGGTTCTCCTCGATCCCTGAGTCAGCTATATCTTCATGCCTTGAGAGTTAGGGTGCTTAATAAGCTACTATATATAGCTAAACATACAGTTACTATATTTATATCTCCGAGGAAGCCTGCACAGCTGGAAGCTCAGGAGATCAGCTTCAGAGAAGGCAAGTAAGAAAGCAGAGAATCAGGACAGTTTTGAGGCTTCCTCGGGTTTCCTCATAAAATTATCAAAGCAGAAGGGTTTTAAGTTCCAATGTAAATATTCATTGTCATTGTTCTCACAGACTTTACAAAAAATTCAGTTGATTGAAAATTTAGGATTAGTTTCTGCAACATAGATCTTAATATTTCTGCTGAGGGATCCCCACCAGCCTCTGGACAACCCCACAACTTTGGGTCAGCACCGCTTTATTGCACTACTGCAGTAAGACTAGATAGAAGGTAGATTAGATAGGTCCTGTTACATTTTTCAAACCACCTTTCTGTCAATACAGAAATGTCTGAAAAAAACCCCCCAAATATTTTGCCCTGACATCTATTTTCTTAAATAGGAGAGATGTAAGTGTTTGCACAGAGCAAGCACAGGGAGGTCTTGTATTTACCAAATAAAGTTAAAAAACAATGGCAGCTCTTTAAGAGTTGTTTTACTGATACTTTTTCATTTGCTTATGTAAATAACGAATTTTCTATTATAAACAATGATTTTATTATCTAGTCAGAAATATGTGGCAGCATATGTCACATTGGCATGTTTCGATGTGTGTAGATACGTCTTTTATACACACAAACATGTATATAAGTATGTAAAGTACATAAAATGCATATACATGTACATAAGAGATCATTTTCTTGAAAGTCTCACAGAACTGTGTCATTGTTATCCAGTGATGGATTCTGCACTTACTTAACAGTAGTATATATCCGAAGAAGTCCATTCCTCCATACAGTAATGGAGCTGATCTAGTTTTAGTTTAACCAAGAGCAGGCTCCTGTCCATTTTCCCTGGTTTCTCTTCATAATCAGTTTCAGAGAATTACTGTTCTAATGTTACATACACCTCACTGGTTACCAGGCCACAACCTGACCTTAAATTTGTATGAAAAATTAAGTGGAAGGCAGACGATTGAGCTGTGGTTTCTTTCAGTTTCATATCATTGCCCTTACATCTGGCTGGGGGGAAAAAAAAAGAAAAGCAGCTGCCTGATACCATAATGTCACTTTTAAGTTTTACACTGAAAAAGCACTAAGCAGGGCTTACTCAGAGTCATTTTTCAGCCAATTCTTCTTCCTGGAAATGTGATGATGTGAAGACAGACAGAACTGAGGGAAGAAACAGCCCCCAAACCATCTCCCTCACTCTATTATTACGAATCACCCCTGCTATAGAAGGAAAACTACACATACCCAGCATGCTTCAAAGAAGGAAAATGATGTGACAAAGCCATGAAGTTAAATTAAACAGATCTGATCTACACAACCAATTTCATGTCTGCATATTTTTCCTTTTAATTAAAAAGTAGCTTGAGACTGTTCTTACAGTACATGATATCAAGTTAATATAGTAAATCAGAATGTAGTTAAGTAGCACATCTGTCCAAAATAACTTCATGGCTTGAGTTTGGTTGATCAAGTTAATTGAATTAGGGATTTGATTTTGTAGAGCTAAGGTAAAGCTAGCTTATAAATAACGTGCACTTTGAATTAAAGTTTGTACAGTGTTTCAAATATGTATCTTAGTAACCATTACTTTAGGATTTTAAAACATTTACATTTCAGTAGGTACATTTTAAGGTTAGCTAGTTACTCATACTAGCATGTGTAGGTTCCAGAATTAGACAGCATGGGACTTTAAGAATGAGACTTTTTGATTCTCAGTTCATATTTTTCCTTCTCTTTTGTAACAAGCAAAGTTTACACATCAGAAATGAGTGCAGCAAAGTAATTAAAGAACATTTCTTCTACGCCCTCGGTGAGGCAGATGATCTGTCAAATAAGTCATGTGGTAGTTATAAAAACATGGGCAGTTAACAGGGGACAAAATATTGACTGCTGCATTGCTGATGAATGAAAAAATCCTCTGCTATTCTTGGAGGAACATGGCAGGAGACTACCTATTTCAGCCCAAAGCTGCTTTCCAAGAACGATAGAAATGTCCTATAAGCATTTGAACAGAATTACCAGTAGAGCAAAACGGCAGGCTGACTGCAGGCTAAAGAAGGAAAGGAAGGCAGGCTTATTTCCTTCATATGGACAAAAATCACAAAAAATTATTGTGGCCTCCTAAAAGAGAGTATGTTGGTGGCTGCGGACACTTAGCGGATGGCAAAGCGTAAGTTCTGCCAACCTTTAGGCACTTCTATACCTGAGTTAGTAATATTGAACTCCCCACTGATTAACAGACTAAACCCAGAACTTCTAAGACAGGGTTTGCCTGGCATATTTTAGATTTCATCCCTACCTTATGATGGAGTGAATTTGGCCTAGGTGTTCCTGCCTGTCTCCACTGATTTGCACGATTAAAATAGATTTGGATCAGATGAATCAAGCTCCTAGAGATACGGCTTAACACAGGTTTTGAGGAGACAGCAGATAATATGTCAGCAGCTCTTTTCATGTTGGCGTTGCTGACATCTCTGCCCAAACTATAGTGTAACACTGGAAAATTTGAAGAAAAATGCTTTTGCAAGCCTTATTCTCCATGGTTTTCTACCATCCCAAAGAATTAACTTCAGTAGGGTCATCTCGATCTTCAGTGGGTGAAAAAGCAAGTAGGTCCATTGTTTCTGCTGACTGCTATCCAACTTCTAACGACTCTCTGGACAAAAGATATCTTTGTTAAAATGTCAGCACTCTCCCTTCAACTGTGATGCAAGAGTTCACAATACACTTTTCTGATCTTTCCTTCCTCATCCCCTTAAGCAAAATCAGGATTCATCTACCCAACAGATGACAAGTTAGCTTTAAAAGAACTGGGATCAGAAGATAAGCTGTGATGTAACAGAGCTGTAAAGACACAGAACTGTTTGCATCTTTTTAATACATTATATAGAACAGGGAAATGTTATATTCCAGTTCTTTTAAATTACTAAGGACAAGCCAACATTAATATGATGCCAGAGCCAAACTCCGATTGCTGGCTAGGTCAAGTGTAGTTATTACTGTAGCTATAACCTGACCCAAACTGATTGAAGGATTTACTATCTCTGGTTGTGCTATAGCTCTCCAGGCCTTTCCCAGTAAAATTTTAACTAGCTTTTTTTTCAAAGTTACTATCTAGTTCATTGACTTCCAAAACACTGCTGACCTTCAGACTGTCTCACATATCAGCTTGTATAACTTTTAACTGATCTCACTGAAAACAATGCGAATGCCGTCCTCCGCGGATTCATTGGCCAGCACTGGACCACTGACGGCGACCCCAGAGATCACCCACAGTCCATGGATCGCAGCGCAGAGCCAGTGATTTACGTCTTTTTGTTCCCTTGTTCGCTCGGGGCAACAAACATTGTCCTATGACCTACTTGAGCTGCTAATACACAAATAAATAAGATGACTTACAGTGAAAACACTAAAGCAACAAAGCTTCTTTTTCCAATAAACATCCACATTCCTCTCCGATGTATGTGTTACTGAAATGTGAAGAATAGAAAAGTGGATAAAATGTGGCTTTGATTAAAAACAGTATTTGTTGTTTTTTATAGTTTGGGTGTGAAAAGACCTACATAATCAATAAGTTCCAGAGCAGTGGTGAGTTATTAAAGTCATTCAGATGCAGAAAAAGCCCTGGGAATATTAATCACCACTGGGCAAGAGAGCCTGTTTATTTGCTTGAAAAACAATTTTTAACATTATGGTTTTGGTTTATGTTAGTGTGCTCGTTAATGAGAGATTCAAATTAATTTCAGCTGATGCCAGGAAAAGAACATGTTCAACATTGTTGGGTAATACATATGTGTGGAATACCATTACTGTTTTACTAGACTGTGAAATTACTACTCACTCTTATGGAATAATAAAAAATATATTATGGAAAGGGTCTTTATGCGATTCCTAGCTATAAATGATAGATATGTTTTATACTGTAGGCAGTAATATTCCTTCTAAATGTATATCATATAGCACTTTAGTTTGAAATGAGGGAATAGTCTATCCAGACTCAAAACCATATGCTATGGTTAATGCCCTGTGGAATTTGCAAGGAGAATTTTAGTATAATTATTCCTACTTAACAGCATTATGGAGGAGAATGCAGCAGTGGATGGCAGGACTTACAGTACTATAATCTAATGAAATCCCTCTGGAAGGTTTATCAGGTTTTATTTTAGATGTTAAGTTCTAATTTTTTATTATTGTTTGGTCTAACGAGAAAGTAAAGACTGTTCAGAGGAGAGAGAGAGACTTTACTTCTAATCATCTAACTATTTCTGTAGGAAGAGTCACAGTATTGGTTCATAAAAAAAAAACCAAACAAACAAAAAAAAAAAAAACAAAAAAAGAAAAATAATTTAGCTTTACCTCAGGAAAGAAACCTGTGGAAACACAATATAAAGAAGGTTTTATTATCCTCAGTAAACTCAATATCCTACATTATAAAGAAATCTGAGTAAGTTTTTGGTAATTATGAAATGGCATTCATAAAATGCCATTGGTATTTCCCTTAGTGTAAACGAATAAATGAAGTATTGTATAAATATATTTTAACATCCAGGACATAGAGATCACTAAAATTACAATATTATTTCTACAATTTTACTGGCAAGATATGGAAAAGCACAGAATAAATTCTTTATAATTTTTTAAGTTTCAATGAAAATAAAATACTAATACCTCAGGAATGACCATTTATACTATACATTCCAACTCCACTCATTAGCTTTATTACACTCAGAGACAGGATAAGGAAAGTTGATCTAGCAAAACTTCTTCATTTATGCAAAATGCTGGATCTTTAGAGCTCATAGCAAAACTGTTTTAATGTTCCTATATAAAATTTCACAGAATTCTGTTTAAAATAAGATTTTATGGATTAAATAAACCTATTATGTTATATAAATTTCTTAATGGATTCCATTAATATTTCGTTATTATACATTATCGTATATGCTTTCTTGTCTAGTTAAATGTCACAAATAATGTCAATCTTGCAAACAAAGTAATCTCTTCATTACTCAGTGAACCCTGAGCCGAAAAAGAAGTAGTCACTCAGCTTCAAATACAGCCTAACAGCTCTGAGTAAGTAGAAGCTACTCTTGATAGACGTGGTTTTCTCTATACTGTGGTACCCCCCCCCCAATCTTTCTGTGGGATTAAACATTATTTTATCCAGTGGGGCTCTGCCAGAATCATGGACATGGTCTATAGAAAGTACTTATCAGTTGTGAAAGTATTTTAAAACTCTCCTTTCTTAAGGATTTGTAGGGGGTTTGGGGATTTTTTGGGGATCCTGTATCATTTATAAATGATATAATTTTGTAGATAAGGAGTATAATTTATTGGTACTTACAAGATAGAACAAAACTCACAGAAATGTTTGCATCCTTCTGCTGTATCTCTTCAGATTTTTACTTCAGGTCATTACTTTCCTTCATATTGTTAGTCATAGAATCCCCCACTGCTGAAGTACAGAGGCACAGATGCTAAAAATGGTAAATGTGATAATGTCAAGTCTCTACTGGTGTTTGGTGTTATGTAGACCTGCTCTGTGAAAGGTTAGGTGGCAGCATATATATATATATGAAAATAACAAAAAAAAGCTTAAAAAATCCATCACAAGCCAGTCTGTGTTTGTCTTTCTATGATTTGAATTATATCAGTGGTTATTCCTCAGTGGGAAATTTTAATGAACAGAAGGTTGTGTCATGATATAAAAATAACAATAATAACAAAAAAAGAACAATTTATGTTAATCTCAGTGGAAAGTGTCTTATTTTTAATTTGGTGACTAAGTATGACACATGTACATCAAGCGTGTAGTTTTGAAGTTAGTCTAGACATTTTCTCCTCTAGCATTTACTTAGCTATAGTGTCTTAAATACTTTGATATCTGGATACCATTCAGTTAGTATTAGGGTTTATTTTGGTTTTGAAGTTAAAGTAAGCGAGAGTTCCTTACTAATAGTTCCAAGCTTTCCTTGAAAAAATGCAGTCCCCATGCAGCAATCCCTTTAGAAGATCTTTGTTAATATCCAGGAACACTGAGGGGTAGAATCCCAAATAATTCATAAAATTCTTAGGATTAAACAGTAAAAAAAAGTGATTTAGGGCATGAAGGAAAATAAATGTAAGAGCACCCAGTAAACTGAGGCATCTTACAATACAGAGTAAAAAGGGAACCACAGAAGTTCAGGGTTCATTTTGAAAAGAATTTTACAATCTGAATTCTTTTCCTGACCCTACGGACATGCCGTCATCTTATATGTAGCATCTTTATCCTACAATTCCATTCAGTAACAGGATTTGAGATCCACTCACATCACTAAGGAGCCCACTTTTTTTTTTTCTTTTTTTTTTTCTTTTCTTCTTTTTATTTTTTTTCCTTTTCTTTTCTTCTCCCCACCCCGCCCCCCCCCCCCCCGAAGCATAGGTAAAAGGGTTTATCTCTCCTCCTGGATTTTTTTCTGCAGAGGTTGTTTTCCTGGAAATCCACTTATCAAAGTTAAACCAAACCAAAACAAAACTTGTGTGCATGTCTGTGTATTATTAACGTTTGGTTAGAAAAAAATTCAGTGATCTATTCAGACTTAAATTTGAGGTCTAGCTTAATGGACTGAAATGTTTCTTTAAACACACTTATTTAAAAGATTAATTAAAAAAATGTTTCTTTCCCACAATAGAGATTAAACCATATATCTGAATAGTCTGAGTGTCCTGTGGAGCTATTTGTGAACTAGTTAGTGGTGACTGACAGGACTACCCAGTGTGCCAATGTGTCCCTTGTTTTGGTTTATCAGATAACTTGTGAAATGTAACACTGATGGTGTCAGCTTCCTATTTACAGTATTGTTGGATAAACAAAAACTGCATAGGATTGTTTGGGATTTTTCACTCATTTGAATTCTTAATTTGTCCTTTCGTGTAATGTCCCTGTTTCTAATTAACAGCATTTAAGAGGGGATTAACTCTCTTTTTGCCTTTACCAAATAGACCATGGCCAGTTTTATGCTCTGAGAGGAGCTTTTTACTGTAATTACAATTTGTGCCACAGAAACATAAAAAACCCCAACAACATACAATGATATTTTTGTCTTTCTTCCAAGCTTAGGTTGGCCACCTCAATTGAAATAAGTTGTATATGAAAACGATTTTATACCGTGTGGAATTAAGTTTTTACTAGCTTAGAATAATTCAAAAGCCTCCTCTCAATAGTTCACATAGCTATACTGATAGAAAATTCCAGCATGGTTTGACAATTCTCAGTATTATTTCTCCAAAATTAGGAGGGTTTCTAGATCAGTTCATTTTACTAATGAAATGAGTTCGCCTTACTTTAGTTGAAAGCAAGCCAAGTAACCCGAAGTAACCCAAACTTAAATTACTTACCCTGGATTTCCAACCTTAATAGATAGTAAGAAATATGGACTCCCAGAGAACTTCCATCTCATCCTTAAACTGTCCCTCAACATAGATATGATTAATAAAATGTCTTTCCAAGCTCTATTAGTTAGGCAATAGGTTGTGACATTTTCTTCATTATTTCCCATTTATGATGTCATTGTTAAAATATAATATTTGGTATCATGTAGGTCCAAGACAGAACTAAACTTTTACTTCTTACTTAAACTTACTTATGCATGGAATTCTTACCAACAGATTCTTTATAGGGCTAAAGTTTACAGAGGGATAAGGTTCAAGGCTACTGAAATTTACTGACGTTATCAGACTTCTCTCCTTTGTTGTTTTCTCAGTTTTTCAATTTCCATCAGTTATCCTGCACTAAAAATACTAAGAAAACCCTTACTTATTAAAAAAATGGAATATGACAGATATAATATCCTCTACTATGAATTACTGAAAATTTACTTTCACGCATTCTAAGTAGGATCAATCAATTATAAACAATCTGATACTTCAAATTATTTTTACACATTAATAATAAAATATCTAGCAGTTACAAAAAGATGAAGGGTTTTCTTCTCAAATCAACAACCTGTTGACTTTAAAATAAGATTCTACAATTTCCATTCATTTGCATTATTTTCTCCTGAAATCACATGAATCCAAATATAATTAAAGTATGAATCTAGCATGTAATGCAGAGTGACATGATTTGAAAAGCAATCCCTTTGTATTGTAAATACTGCAATGGGTAACACGGTGATGGAATGAAATAAATAAAGAGGACTACTGTTGACCTATTGCAGGCAGGCAGGGTCGCGTTAGGGTTAATTTTCCAAAGACCTTACTGAATTCACAGTTACATTTTTCTTATAACTTAGACCACCGGCTGATGTTTATCTGGAATTTCACGCGTCCCACATTGTGGTGAGATGTTCCCTCTCCTTTTGCAGTACAGGAGGAACAACGGGATGCCTTTATTAAAGCATGTAGAAGCCTCACACCGAACATCTTAGAGGACTCAGTTCAAAGTACTTGAATAATACCTGGTACGTGAACTAGATGAACTTTTCATGACCCACAGGCTGTGCCCTCACTACCTGGTTGTGGTTTTTACCTTGCAATTTTACTCACTTTTGAAAAATGGTATTAACAATAAAGCAATAAACAATAAGAAGGGAATCTTGTCATGTCCTCAGGAGAATTATCAGCTCAAGCTAGATTCACTTATACCATCCATGAGCTATTTTATTTTTAACTTATTTGCTTGGCCATCCAATGTGATTAACTGTTGTGGGTTAACACCGGTAGGCAGCCAAGCCCAATGCAGCATCTCCCTCACTCACGCTGCAACGGAGTGGAGGAGAGATTTGGAAAGGCAGAAGGGAGAAAACTCATGGGCTGCGATAAAGACAGCTTAATAAAGCAAAAGCTGTGTGCACAAGCAAAGCAAAATAAGGAATTTTTCACTGCTTCCCATTGGCAGGTAGATGGTCAACCATTTCCAGGAAAGCAGGGCTCCATCGCATGTTACGGTAACTTGGGAAGACAAATACCGTAAGGCCTCTGTCCCCGCCATCGTACCCCCAGCTTTTCCTGCTGAGCATGACATCGTACGGTCTGGAATATCCCTGGGGTCAGCTGGGGTCAGCTGTCCCGGCTCTGTTCCCTCCCGACTCCTCGTGCCCCCCAGCCTGCTCGCTGCTGGGGTGGGGGGAGAAGCAGAAAAGCCCTCGACGCTGTGTGAGCACAGCTCAGCGGTAACTGAAACAGTGGTGTGTCATCAACTGTGTTGGTCACAAATCCAAAACACAGCACTATACAAGCCGCTATGAAGAAAATTGACTATCCCGGACAAAACCAGTGCACTAAGAAAATGGCATCTCAGGAGATACTCCTCTGGGCAAAAGAACTAAGAACTCTTGCAAAGTTAGGATAAAAACCAGAAAAACTGCCAAAGATCTGTAAACAGCTCTCTAAAATACTTCAAAACTAAACTTTAATCCACGTCGGGCAGCACCAGACACAGGGTACCAAATAATGACGGCAACATAAGTTAATATGCTCCTCATGTAACATAAATTAAGGAACATAATCCAAAGATTAAAGTATTCTCTGCTGTCCTCTATTTAATTATAGGAGCTTGGAAAGAAAAAGCTAATAAAGCATGACTTCAAAAGAGAAGTCGATGTACAAAAAGAGGAAGAAACAACTTTATAAATATGTAGGGAGGAAATTTTGGGCACATTAAGTCAGTCACACCATTTACTCACCTACCAACCTACCCCTTCACATAGTATAGCTTTGATCTGTTTTAATTTTGCTTTCTTTATATGAGTTATCTAAATAAACTGCAAACTGGTTAGCTGAGGGATAAGAGGTACTCAAAGGTGTTGACATTTTTCTGAACTGCCTGACTAAGGCAAAGTGGGGCAGGGATTTTCAAAATTGAGAATTATGTCCACACTGTTAATAGTGTCAATCTTTATGTGGATTAACTAAACAGGAAGAAAGAAAAAACTGTAAAATGTTCACTTACAAATCAGAAAACACTGTGAAACTTCCATGAGAGAATAGGAGTCAAGTCACTCTTTTTTCTGGAAATGCTGCTCTGGCTGGAATAAGCAATGGTGGTGATGTAAGAACGTGGTAACTGATTTTTTAATTTTTTTTCTGAAAACTCAAAACATATTGCCCTGATTTGGGAATTTAGTTTCAAAATTTCATTTTACTTTTCTAAGCTGTAACTCTTTGAGATTCCCTGTAATACCTAAAATAAAATTAAAAAAAGAACAGCATAATAAGGCTGTAAGAACTGTACTAAGTGGAAGTATTTCTGTATAAGTTTGAAGTCACACCTGTAATATTGTTGTTTTCCACGTGATTCTTTTGGTGAGACAAGTATTACACAAGTCTAGGACTTTGAAAGACTATAAAGACTGAAAACACGACCAATTACCGGTGAGAGACTCTCCATTGCACGTACGTGTAAAACTACTGGTTTGCAGTGAAACTCATTATTTCATGCTTTGCATAAAATATAAGGGCTATAACAAAACTATTTTGTTTTTATATTCGAGGAAAGTTATATGTACAATGGGAAATTGTGGTTTAAGGAAAAATTCAGTACCCTGTGAAAGTAGCAGTTAGTAGTAACTGTTTTCAGCCCGTTTCCTTCTCAAGCTGCCAATCGTCTTCAGTGTATGTCTTTCCACGCTGCAGGAGCCGTCTTTTCAATCCTCTCTGCACATCAAATAACAGTAGTTTAACTCTGTCAGAAAACAAGGCCAATTTTACAATAATTTTAAAAAATTATTTACTCCTCCTGATTTTATTTAGCTTCTGACAGGCAACCGAGTTTCATATTGAATAGCAACCTATCCAGGTTAGGAGTACTTTAGACGTTTGGGAATCCAAACTTGCTTAATATTGCACCATTTTGCTTAGCCTCACATTCATGGAACAAAATCTGATTTAAGGACCAGATGGTCTGTACTGCTAATGTAAATTTTAATTAATCTGAGGATCTGGGCCCTCGCACTTTGGAATCAGATATTGTCTATAGTGGGTTCCAACCATATCGGCTGCAGGAGTCCAAGACCTGAAGCAACAACAGTTACTTAAGGTTTAGAGAGCTGCTGGACTTAAGACTGATGAGATCCTGTTCTTTCAGTGAAGTTGCACAGGTTTGCCCATTGACTTCAAGGAGAACAAGAGCAAGATCAGGCTCCAGATTTCCTTCCACTTTTAACTGTTAATTTGCCATATCGAACAAAGAGATCGCATATATGGACATGAGCCTTAATAGCGCTGAACCCTTTGAAGCACACGAGATGATTGTTAATGAGTTAAAGGCTCCCCACTTCTGTCTTCTAGCCGCTAAAATCTGCAATTACAAAAAAGGTCTTGATCTCTGGAAACCATGCCTTGTTAAATTTCCTTAGCAGACAAGATGGTACTGGGTAGCATTCCATGTGGTTACTGTTAGTCACAGCCTTGCTGTAAGTTACCATAGTGTCGCTAAGGTAATAAGATGTGACAAATGGCAAGTCATTCTGGGTAGTTTCCTTTGGAATGTCAAAAACTATGTAAGAAGAGGCTTATGCTGCTTTTTGCTAGCCATTTCTTCACAGGTATGATGAACAACTATTAACTTAGCTTTGAGCCCCACTTACCTACAAAGAGAAAAGGGAAGATCCCAGGGAACTGCAGGAAATCTGCGAGGGACAAATGGTGAAGTAAAGCGGAGTGAGACACTGCGCAGAATTGATACCTGTCTTGAGTCATTTATTTGGCCGCAATCGCTTCGCAAATACACTTAAAATATTTTGCCATTTAGGCCCACGAAACTCTAGGATACTGTGGCGATTGCCCATGAGGTGAGATTTTGCTGTTAGACACATGCAAAGCCAACAGCAACAAAATGATTCTATTGGATCTATAGCTCTGCAGTCTTTATGTCCAAAAATAAGATCGTCAAAGTCGGAAATTGTACCCCTCATCTATTTTTCCAGCACAGATAGAGTGCGGTCTCTTTCATTTTGATTTACTGATGCTGGTAGATTTTATTAATTGCCTTATAAATTTTGGTTACTCCTGAGGGATTTTGAATAAAAGGAGGAGGATGCAGGGAATGATAGTTTTCTTCCATAAGAAAGAGGAAAATACACAACACTTCTTGATGATAGAAAGTTAGAAACATTTCAAAGGGCCTTTCGCAGCTTTCTGGCTTCCCATAGATTACAGAATTACCAGAAATAGCTGCAGGCAACAAATGACTTCAGTGATTATCGGGAGTGTGTGGACAAAATGTTACACCCTCCCCCACCCCCCCAATTCAGTTATATTCTGGTGTTTAGATACAGCATGATAGCAGCCATATAAAACAAGCTAGAGGAAAATGGCAATTATTTTGGGAAAGTTGTGGGGGTTTTTCTAACTCTGTTTTTAAGAGAAAAAAAAAGGAAAACATTTTGCTAAAATTATTTTCTGACTTCTGTTATAAAACCAAAATAGGCTTGGGTTTTACAAAACCGTGTGATGGCAGAGATAAAGCTTAATGGAATGATAAAAATTTTCTTTGATGGCCATAGCATTGAAACAGAAATTTTTAACAAAAAAAAAATGCATTCCAGTTTAATAAACACCACTCTAGCAAATATATATAGACATGCAAGATAACAGCACAGATGTCCTATATGCTTCAGTTTATTTTGGGGGAAGACAAATGGTGACAATTCAAACATAAGTACTACAGAATGGTTCCTATCACTACTGTTGCAGCCACTGAGAATTAATAATTTCTAACTGAAAACCCTATTCTGTGATTTGGAAAAAAATAACAGCCACAGCTTTGAAAAATAAAACACAAGGATACAAAAGGACCTTGAAGAGTCATAATATATTGTAGAAGTGTGGTTTAGGTGCTTTCTCAATCCTTCTCTTCATTAATTTTGGATTCATTTTCTGTTAAAGTTATTGTTGAGTACCATAATTTGTTTAACTTTTGCCTATGTAAAACATCAAACACCCTTATGAAGCGATGATGTCTTGGCTTTTGTCTCCACAGAAGTCAATTACAACACTCCTTTTATACTGGAGATTAGATTTCACTGTAGTTTTATTATGAAAAACAGGCAACATCATCACATATTAGGATATATAGCAAGATATCAGGATACAGAACAAGACCACTGTAGTCATGTAACATATATAAAACTTGGAGAGCACTATTTTAAGAACATCAATTGCTTTTAAATGGTCATATCAGTGTGAAATTCAAATATGTTAAAAAAGATTTAAGAAAATGTGAATTTTGCAATTCTGTGTCCTTTTCCCCATTTTTTAAAATAATGGTAAAATCAGTTTAAGTCTGTATAAATGTCCTTTTTCTTCTTGTTTTTTACGCTTATACAGCCATTTTCAAAAAGAAAGATGAAAGGTCCTTGTAACTTCTAGAGCCGAAGGAAGATGGAAAAGTTATAGTGATGAATTTGCACTTTCCACTTGCCACTCTGAGAGCTCCTCAAAATTGGAAAAAGCTTTAAAAGTTACCAACTGGGGAAAACGAAAAAGGAAAACCCAAACTCAAGCATTCCAAGCAAATATAAAATAAGGCACTTTAGTGGTGGACCGATTAAAAGATATGCCATTGATCATAGATTAACTCAGATGGTGGGTCTTTGTTATTCAATTTGTCACGGCTTTCGCTGCCTTCAGGAACGACTTGTCCTTTCCAGCCGCAATCCTGTCCTTCCACCGCTGTGTGCCCTGGGGTGTCATCTAGATCGAGTGTTGATGCCGCCATCAGACCGACAGCTCCAGCCAGAGGACCTGACCGTCCCAGCCTGTCCAACCAGCCGGTTAGGAGGTCACTGTCCCTGGCTACTCACTCCTCCTCTTTTCCCTCCTCCCGCTTCCTACCGGCGTTGTCTCCGTGTCATCCAGTTCTGTTAAGTCCTGGGCAGAAAAATGCAGCTGCTAAAAATACTAACCATGTTGACTGCGGAATTGGGACCAGACTAGGGGCACAAACCATTTTACGTGGATCAGTGAGAACCTGAACAGCATGTCTGGCTCTATCCTTACGGTACAGAATTGGTGCGTTACGTTCCCCGCCACAAACCTCAGCCGTTTGCCTTCTGAATACTGATGTATTACACTAATTCTCCTGCGGCGTTAGAAAGATTTCCAGCCTTTAGCTACTCTTACATCTTCTTTTTCCTACGGACATTTTTGCCTTTTCAGATATCTAAAAGCTATTGATTTTCTCAGTTGCTAACATAGCTCTGAACAGGAACAGCCTCCTGGAGTGTTTTATGTCTTGCTCCTCTCAAGACTTGCTCTGTGATTATAAGCAAGTTGCATTGGCTGGAGCATGCGTGAGTCTTCAAAACATGAACAAAATATTACCGTAAGGAGCACGGTGGAAAGGTTGAGACGTGCATCCTCTGCGCTCACGGATGCTATTTGCTATAGGTAGTGCATGATGCACATGACAGGGATTTGGATCCGCATCACTGGGGATAGCCGAGAAATATTAAGCCAGTCACAGTGGCAAGAGGGTCTAGGTGGAGGAATGTGCTCTTTTGCAGGTCTTCTGCAAAGCAACGGATGGGAATTCAACCAATCTATTTTTCTCTTTCTTCTTCTAAGAAAGAATAGAAATCCTGTGGTGATGATGAATTTATTAAACATTCTACCAACGTCCTGAATATCTGAGTAGGATTTGTGAAGAAAGTGGCTTTTTCTGTGTTGAATTAATTTAATTTTAATGGAATAGAGAGTTAATTTGGAATAGGGAGTGAAGAGTCCCAGGTATCCTGGTTCTGCCTTACTCTTAACTCTTTTGATACTGATATTTTGAATATTGCTTTCTGATAATAATTTAATACTTTTTTTTTTACGGATCCAGTTGCTGATAATCAAAAATTTACTGTCAAACATTTTACCAGGAAATTCATCACAACTAGTGCCATATGGTATTTTATTTATTTTATATTTCTAAAATTTGGATTAAAATCACAGCTAATTTCATCCTGTGTTTAATTTAGTTTCATAAGAAATAGTTTAGAATATCTCACCTAATGTCATTTACCAATCTGTACTGGCACCCGATCAATCTCCATAAGATATGCATATATTAAAAGTCACTACTTCCTAAAAGTCAAACAAATGTAGGGGGAAAAGGTGTATTTTAGTCAATAGCTATAGTTGCTGTCATTTCATAAAACATATCTATAAAGCATTTTAGTTATTACATTGAAATGTGTTTTCTAGAGAATTATTTCCAGTCTGAGTAACCATATGGAAGCAGAAAACCATTAAAAAAATGAAAATAAGATGGTTTATATCACCTGCATAACTTGTTTTGTTCTCTGCCTTCAGGCTTCAAAACCCGCTTCCCATATTTTTTCCTTTCTTTAAAAATAATGTACATCAGTTTAATTTATCCCAGGTCCCAACAGAAGGATCAGATTTTAAGCATTTAATGCTGTGGTTTCAAATCCAATTTTACAGTGTTCATCGTTTCAGAAGTGGCAGAATCCAAAGTGAGCTTTAAAAAAAAAAAAAAAAGAAAGAAAAAGAAACAAAAAAGCTCAAGCTGCTCAGTGTGCACACTTTTTTTTTTTTTTTAAGGTATAGCTTAATCTGAAGCTGTAACCTGATGAATGTTTCTGAAGGTGTTAGTTAGGAATACTCATTTTAAGAATTGTTTCTTATTCAAAAGAAGTAAAATTTTGAAGGATGGGTTTGTGAGCATGTGCAAATTTTTGTGTATTTCCTCTGATGAGCCCTCCTGAAATTAGTGCACGGGAAGACAGTATTTCAGATTACCGGGAAAAAAAAAATCCACTCGAACGCAGAGTGCAAAATAATCACTTTGCTGCCAGGTGTAAGCGTGCAGAAGCTGGTATAATGTAATCTGTTCTTCCTCCTCATGGTATTGCTTGAGCAGGTTTGGCTATCTTTCAGACTTGACATCCATTTGCATGATACAGTAGCATCTTTTTTATTTCAAAAGTACCATTAGCAGGACAAAAAAAACCCAAAAAACGTTTCGGATAATCTCTACTGCCTTTATGACATGTGCCAATCTGGGCCAACCCCTACTCGTGAGTTCACTTTCCCCCTGGTCAAGTCTAACTTTGTTAGGGGATTACTACCTGCATTTCCACTGTCTGTAGGGTGCAAGCCCTGTAGCAAAGATCCTAAGCAGAGGAAAGAATACTAACAAGGGCTCATTAGGTAAGAATTGGCAATGCTGCTTTCAGCAGGTAAAATTTGCTTTCTAAGTCTCTCCATGCTCCCCAGTGAACAGCAAGTGCCATTCACAGGTTCAATTTTATCGACTTCAAAAGTGGGTCTGTTACTGAAAATCAGTGTTTGGGTCTGCTTGATAGAGAACTGGAGTGAGCATTGATTGGGTTTTGGGTCCACACAGAAGTTATAATTGATGGAGACCAGAAGGGAACTTTACTGGCTGAGAAAAAACAAGCCCTGATAGAGGACTTTCACAAGTGTGGTAAATGACTCCCAAATACAAGACAGTGATTGCCACATATCTGCTTGACAGGAGCAGAAAATATACATGTTAGTGTTGGATACCTTTCTGCCCTTCCCAGAAAATCCTGCTCCCCTTGGGATATTTTCCCTCAGGGAAATTTGTAGCTGATTATAAACCAAATATAAATTTAATAAATGAAATGGGAATTGCAGACTGAAAATTGGCCATATGGATTTTTTTTTACTGCACAAAGTTGTGTGTTGGAGGAAATTTGGGTACAGTATCTTAGTTGAACGTAAATCAGCAGTAGAAGTACCACTGAGGTTGCAGGCATAACAATGAAGCAGCACCTTCTTCGCGATCGCTATAAAATTACTTGAATTGACTGTCAGCTTCTCAGAGGCTGTGACAGAAGACGGCACAGGTAACCTGGTTCCGATGTTGGAAAGAAGCCAAAGATTTAATGGATACGGAAGGTGAATTACCTTCTTCACCATGAATGGGGTCCTACAGGTCAGGGTTCAGACACATTAGTGAGGTAATGTGACAGAGATTACACTGATACCACTTCCTCTAGGGATGCTTGGAGGATGTCAGCTGGGTGTCGCAGACAGTCCTAGACAGATTTTATTTTAAAGTCGGTGGAGAAACCATACATCATCCATTTTGACATAGCAATCCCTTCTAAAACATTTTAAAATAAGAGAAAAAAAAACTTTTTTTTTTTTTTTTTTAACTGAGTTGTAGCTTATTGTTGTATGCAGCTTCCCTGTATTGCCTTTTCTTTGCAAGGTATGTGGAATGCAAAAATTCACTCTGTTTTTAACAAAGTGTAGCCAAAAATAGCCTGGACACATGATACTGAAGCTGCTCTTGTGCTACCCATTTAAGTTATGTATCAAGTCTAAATTTAATCAAGGCCACATTTTATTTATACATTTCATGCATTAAACTCATTTAAACTTTTAGTCAGATTTCATTAGGGGAAATACTACCGCGCACATCATGCAGTAGTAAAGCTAATGTGCTTCAGGAATTTGAAAGGATTTAGAGATCAGAGGGTCTGATTTCAAAATTTCTTTTTCTTTTTCTGCTTAGTGCTTGAAGCAGGTCTGTATGCTGCACATAGTTTGTTTCCTAGGACACTAATACAGTCAGCATGGTCTGCACAAATGTGTAAACACAG
The DNA here is from genome assembly GCF_929443795.1 of Astur gentilis. NCBI lineage: Eukaryota > Metazoa > Chordata > Aves > Accipitriformes > Accipitridae > Astur > Astur gentilis. The sequence continues at coordinate 9,590,471 of NC_064913.1, forward strand.
ACATTCTCTGTAATCAGTGCTTTTGGTGTCTTAAGGCAAGATTATGTTTTTTTAGGAAATGTAATTTATGTTCAAGATTAAGTTTCTCCTCCAGACTGATAACGTCTTAAGGTTGAATGAGATCATAAATATTGTGTCCTGATTTCTTGTTCTCCATCTTAGATCTTCATTCCCTTTTTCAGTGTTTTGGGAAAGGGGGACTGAAAGAAATGCGTCTATAATGATTTACCTACACAAAAATATAGTCTGCAAGGCTTGATAGTGTGTAAATAAAAAAAAAAATATATATGAAGTTATGGACAACTACAATAACAGTCCTAATCAACATTTCCCATTTCTTCCAAGTTTAAAAAAACCCCAACTAACCAAACAAAAAAACCTCACACGTAAGAAAACAGTAACATAGCCCTAACTGAATTGTAACGGTTCTTGTTTGTCGGGTCTCTTTTGGTCAGGTTCTCCCTGATGCTTAGTCACCCCACTGTCTACAAAGTTGAGGGAACTTCATATTGTGTCTTTTATTTTAACTAAAATAGGGAAATTTATATAAATATATATATATTCCAGATTCACAAGAGAAATTAATCTGGAAATGTATATTTTATTTTTTTTTCCATGTTCACAAGATAAATGAATCTATCTTTGCTGCAAAAAAGAAAAGAAAAAAGAAGAAAAAAGAAAGACAAATTTAAAAAGGCAAAGAAAAAAATGCCCACCCTCTGCTTTTTCAGGCAAAGCAATTGGACTTTATTGTAGCGTGGGGCTTTTTCCCTCCTGGTGCAATTTCACCATAGTCCTCAAGAATGGAATTTTGCCACTCTCATATGCATTGTATCTTACAGTGCTGAAAAGCCAGTACATGGCAAAGCTTTAGTGACCCAGGGCATATTTGAACTTGTGATCTAGAGATGAAAGGCTTCATATTCAGTTCCCAGTCCCATGACTCATCCAGTTCCCCAGCATAATTTGGGTTTGGGAAAGAAGTTTTTGAATTACAAGTGTGTAAAAAGCTTTCCGACAGGATTGCAATTTAAAAAGAGAATGGCCTGATTTCCAGACACGTCGAACCCTCAGGGTCCCACTGAATTAAGAGTACGCAACAGTCAGGGAAGCAGACCTAACTTAGCACCTGTCTTCAGAACACTGCACAAAAGGTAAACGTATTGCTGTAGGACCTAGGGATCATGATCCCAGCTGCAGTTACGAGGCCAGGCTTGGAAAGGAATGGCTTCTATAGCATCATTCCCTCTCTCCTCAGCCTGCGAGGAAACCACTACAAAGGAGCTTTTGAAGACTCTGGACATGTGGTGTGTCCTGAAGGGCTAACGAGACGAGGAGCTCTGCTTTCTGACAGCGGAATATGATTACATCCCTGATCTCTGACCGTATCCCTTTTTGCCTCCACGTCTTTCGAGGAAAAAAGCATTTCCCTCCCTCTTAACAGCAACTCTTATGGTAGAAATGTATTTTCCCCCAAGCTCAAGTACTTTGTTTCTTTGCAACATGGAGTCGGGCAACCAGAGGGTGCGAGAGGAAACCTAGAGCTGCACACAAGAGAGGAACTCTGGCCCGTTGGGTACGTTACGTCGGTTCAGGTCTCAACCCAAACACCCCAGCCGTACCCGCGTCCCACAAGTCAGCTCCCCCTCGGAGCAAGCAGCCTCTCCACGTCGATAATTTCAGGCACTCATATTCATGCTCAGATCTGCCTCGGATTATTTAACGTACTCAAACCCTGCCTACCTGAGCAGTATGAACACAGCTTGGGAGAGCTGTGTGCTGTGGTTAACCCAAAGCCCGTGCTCATGCACAGCCAACGAAAGCAATGTAATTGTTCTTGTAGGTCTTAGATAACCTCTTCGCAGTTGAATTCCCTTGTGACTACGGAGTCATACCAACCATTATTCCTCACAGAGGAATTTTTGGAATGTGGTAGCTAAGTTAAAAATAATGTTAACAACAGTATTCGGGAGAGATGTTGCCAAGACAAAGAAATCACGAGATCAGAGAAGTGGCAAAATAACTTGTTTGAGGCATCTCTGTTAACCACAACCCTTATGAGCTCCTCTCCTTTTTGCATCTGAAGCATCTTAAGCACAAATTATAGTGCTTAATATAAGAAGCCTTCCTGCTAAAATGAAAAATAAATTACTCCTAGCTTGAGATCGGTAAAATGTGTCTCATCATGTCATGGATTAATGAGTAGAGACATTGTAACTACTACAGGAAACTGCAGTGGAAACTCTTTGCTGGTGTTACCGGGCCTGTTTGGTGGAAACGGATGTGTCATTAAACTTCAGTGCAGCCTAAGAAAGAGGTAAAATGCAATCGGTGAAGAATACAAACAGAAAACACAGCTGTAGTAGTTACTAGCACTTTACACAGTTGTGCCTTTTCCTCGCTGCCTTTGAATGGCACAAGATGATCATATTTATTTCACACAGATCAACTGCCGCCTTGTTAAACAAAAGACAGCATAGCATCCTGTAAGGAACTGGAAAATTCTCATCATACGAATATAAAAGTAGATAGATACAATTTTTCAATAGAAGACTTACTAAAGCAGCTTGAAAATAGAAGGCTTTGAAAACAGAAAGAAGGATTTGACAAATCCTGTGGCTAGCCTGAGCTGCAGAGGGATTACATTTTTGGGCCAAATTACTAATGAAGCTAGAAAGCACTACTTTTTGACCTGGTTTGGGTGCAGGAAATTGAGATTTCTGCAGAGGTTTTGGTCAGCCAGATTTTGCGAATGCTGGAATTAAGTTTGTTTCTTTTCAGGTAGAAACCAAATATAATAGCTAGGTTTACCACAGTTTTAGACAAAACCGTTATTCTTTCCCATGGTCCTTGGAGAAAGCAGCAGTTAATTTTCAGTTGGATCTGTGTTCAAACTGTACTACTAATAGAAGTGCAAAACATAAAATACCTTGAGGTGAAACCGGACTATGCTTTTGCTTTCAACCGAAATCCCAGCTGACATAAGTTTCCCGTGGATCTGTATTTTATATCAAGCAGTTTACACAACTTTAATGCACTTTACATTTCAAAAAAACCAAGATATAGGCATAATAAAGAATTTAAAACTGGAGTGTTTCTTTCCTCCACTGGGTGTCACCGTAAGGCAAGGACACCGGGTTTGGAAAGCTGAGTGAAAAGTTAGTTAGCTCAGAGATTTTGTATTTGCTCGAGAAGGCTGCGGTGGGATAACGGTACTTGCTAACCACTGCAAAAAGCCCCGTCTAGCTCTGAGGTCAACAGAAAGATGCCTACACCCCACTGAATATTAGAGCAGACCTGAAGGTGCTCACCAAAAAACCCACCCGAACCAAACAAAGAGCCCAACAGACTGTTTCTATGAGACTGTAAGTGGATTTCAAGATTCCTTACCGGTGTTCATGAAAGACTGAAGGTTTCATTGGAATGCTTCGCTTGGAAACAGAGGATGGGGTCCATTCATTGCTGGAACAGTTGCTATAGGGAAGAACATTTTACCTGACTTCAGAGAAGATTTATCATAGTTTCACCTATATCCTTTCAACCTTCCCCTTCCCCTTAAAACACTTACCTCCAAGCTCCCAGTCATCTGCAACGGAGCAACAACTTCTGGGAGCCCCAGGTGACTCACAGGCAGAAATCACAGCATTACTCCCTTCACCTGCCACAGTTACAGCTGGATCTGATTGCCACCTAAATAGCCTGTGGCTACATCCCAGAGAAAAAAAAATATTTGAAAGGCAGGCTGCCAATAACCATGCAACTTTTTTTTTTTTTTTTTTTTTTAAAATCTTTTCCCACAAACTGTATTCTTTAAGGGATCATTGCATACAACTTCTCCCTCCCTGTATTTATTTAATTTGTTTTTATTCCTCTTCCTTTCTTCTTTTTTTTCACACAATAATGCTTAATGTCACAATCAATAGTCCAGTCACTAATTGATTCTATTGGTTAAAATCTTTGTTATTCTGGATGCCTATCAACAATTCCTCCAGTGTCTGTTATGAAAACAAATATTGAGGATTTTTGTGTAGCTTTCTCTACATGTGAATTCTGGCCAGACTGCAGTTATAAAAAGCAAAGCAGCTTCTGTGATTTGATTCTTTGCATGATTTTGGTCAAATTTGGAAATTCAGAAATAGGAGAAAATAATGAAAACATAAATTTGAAGGCTGGCCCATCCATCCCACCTTATCACAGCACTTGCCTTTTTTCGCTGTTTATATTGAAGGTGAATAAACTGTAAAACTAAAATGGATTTGAACACTCCAGATGTGTTCATGTAGACTGACAATAAAGTAGGCAATATTTCTTTGCTAGTTATCAACCTTTGAATGGAAATATAACACTTTCTGTGTAACCTCATATTTTCTTCAATCCACCAATCCTTTTTTGTATGGGGACCACGTAGTGGGTTTTGTTTCTGGGAACACGAGAAGATATCTTGTGCAAACTATTGAATTTTCATCCCAATGTGACCAAAACAGAGTTGAAAAAAAGAAGGGGGGGAGGGAGGGGACGGTTTTACGGAAAATGGCAGTAACACCCAGTAGGTCAGGACTCCTACCTGAAATGTCTGAGACTGCGTATCTGTTCTGAAATTGGTCCCCTTCCCCTCCAAACACCCAGAAGCAGCCCAGTGCCTGCTCTGAGGGGTTTTGTATGTACTCCAGGCCTCCATTCTGCAGCTTTCAGAAGCTGTTGTCTTAGGGGATGGCCAAGCAGGTCTACTGGTCTTGAGCATCAGTAATGTGGTGCGGAGAGGATTCCACCTTCCTGGTGAACTCTTCAGCTTTGGGCTGAGACTTTATTCATTAGTCATTGGCAGGAATAAATATCATTGGTATTACTTTAATTAAAATTATGAGTTAGCTCTTTTTTCCCCTGTACTGATGAAAAACAAGTTTGGCCAACTTAAGAGGTGAGATGATGACCCTTATAATTTCTTTGAAAGGATCCTAACCCTCTGCCTGAACTAAAGTAGTAGAAGGGTATCAGATCACTCTGCTGCTAACAGACTTTTTATAGTCCGGGTTGAACAAGATCAAGGGACCATTACAATCAGCACAGATCTTACTTGAACAATTTCTCTGGAAACATCAACCCAACTTGGGTTTGGTTAGGTTTGAGATTCAAATACTTTAGAGTCAATGCGCTGTCAGGAGTATCATCAAGAAGAATTTCAGCTTAGAAGACAGATCATTGCTGGAAATTTGTAAGCGTTGGGACTTATGCAACTATGAGTCTGGTTTTTCAGTTACTTAAAAATCCAGTGACCTCAAAAATACCATGCAATCCATACTAATGACGAGGAAATGGGAGCACAAAGCTCCAAGTAACCCTGGACTAAAAAGGGGTTATGGGAATTTTCTTTAGCTTAACATGAAGTCTAAGCATAAATTTTATGTAAATTATACTAAGAGTTGGAAAGAGTAGAGAAAATTTAGACTGCAGTAAAGGAATATACTGCTGGTACCAGGCTACTCCTTCAAAGAATAAAAGAACCATTTTTCATTTTTCGAGATTTTTTGGTGCTTTTCCCTTCTATGAAAATATTATGAGTAGTGCCACCTAAAAAGAAAGAAAAGTAAGTACAGGGTGCAAGCTAGGTCTGAGTTTTTGTTAGACTTCAGTGAAAACTCATTTTCCAGATTAAGGGCATAGAAATCTCCACAAGCCCTCAGCTTCAGATAGACGCCAGTGCTGCCATGTGTCCTGTGCCAACTGCTGAGCATCAATCCGGAGAACACTGACTCGTTTTTATTTGATGTCTGTGCAGGTGTGTGCCCTGCCCCTCAAAGCCACTTTCTGAACACACTATTTGAGATGACTGGGCACATTACAGTTCTTGGAATTGACTTCACTCTCAGACAATGAGTTTTGCTTTCAAAACACAAAATGGTTAAGGCTTGTGGAATCCCTTAGTGTTAGTGTCTCTGAGCAAAAGCTTAAAACTGATTTTTGTAAGACTAGTCAGTGTTCTGCCTTGAAAGCTTCTGCCAGTTTGTAAGAAAAACAAATGAGACTACTAAGCATTTTAGATCAAACACAAACCCCTAGTTAAGTAGTCAGCTGTTGAAGAATTTAACTTACTGAATATATCATAGATATATATAAATGCATTTAAAAAAAAAAAAAAAAAAAGATAGGAAGCTTTGCTACTTGAGCTGAAACCTCTTAACTTTCCTAGCAGACAGTAAAACTTGAGACGTATTATTTCCTGCAATTTCCATTGTGCCACCACCAGAAGGCAGCATCACACATCGGAGTAACGTGCTCTTTCTAGTAGCTACCAGGGGCACATAGCAGTAATTTTGCCTGATGCTAGGAGCTCGACAGAATCTACAGAATGATCAGACATTTTCTACTAGTGAAGGGAATGGGAAGGTTTCCTGGGATTTCTGTGAAGCCATTTTATGAGTTATACCTGGCCTTCGTCCTGGTGCAGAACTGTTCCACAAGGTTCTCGCCTTTGTTCTTCAAGGCACCAAATGCAGCAATCCTCACCCGAAAGATGCAAATAACCAGATTGGTTCAGGCTGATTGATTATTCCTGAATACTCCCTTGCTCTTCAGAGAACAACAATGGTAGTCCTGATAATGGGACTAGAACAAATAGAAAACAATATAGCAGAGTACAATAGAGGAGGCCACGTATTCCAAATTTAGATGGTGTGGATAGCTAGGGAAATTAGTATCAGGTGTTTGGGGCCTTTCAACAGAACAGCATAGATGTGGCCTTCATAGCCCTGCCAAGCCACATAGCTTGCCAGCAAGTTTGCTTCATGTGAATCATGTCAAAAATGCTTCCAGATAAAATGTAATGAAAACAGTTGACCATGATATAAAAGGCTTTAAGAGAGGTCATATCCCAAATATTTGTACCATGCTGTTAGGCTGAAAGCAGACTGGTCAAAGAGTTTTCGGTCAGAAAATGAAAACTTTGTTTAGCTGTAAATTTCTTAGTAGCTGTTTGCCACATGGCTGGAAAGAGATAAAAGCACACTCAATGAGGGGTAACAGAACACCTTGTTCTGATGCTCAGTCGCTCCTCTTTCGCTCTAATGTTTTTGATTTAGCAAGACATTTAGGTCCACGGGTCAGTGTTTTGCTGAGCTGAAGCCTATACTTCTGGTAATGACAACACACTTCGCAAATAAATTCCTTGCAAAAGAAAGCAATTGCATGTTCTACCTGGACTCTGGCACGAAGGGTAGCTCCAACGTTTCTCAACAAGGTTATTACTTAGCAATACATTCACAATCACTGTCATCATGAGACCAAGAGGAAAATAAGAACTTTGTATGCACGTGGCATACAGTAAGCTCAAAGGGCTAAAACTTCAGACAGCTTCTACAGCTAAGTGAAAACTCAGAGCTGCGCTGACAAAACAGAAGGGCTACTCATGCTTGAAAAACTGGCCAAGAAACCACTTAACCCTGAGTTCCTGTCTGTAAAATGCAAACTGCAAGTTCAGGCCACTGTTTTCACAGTAACGCGGACTCCTAGATGATTCGATGGCCTCAGAAGAGCGGAGCATGCCTACCACCTCCAGCCAGCAGCCCACCTCTGCCCGGGTGACGGTGGGTTTGTCACAGCGGTGCTGAGCTGTGCTCCTGCACGTCGGCACGCAGCACCGGCCGGTGAGCCACGAAAGACAGATTCACGCAGACCATAGTCCATAAAAACAATATAAACTATAAAAATGTAAACCAAATCTAAGTAAAGCCCCCCTTTTTGCAGAAGAGGAAAGCTTGTTTACGGAAGATTAGCTTTCATTTTTTCTCCCAGTGCAATGCTCCTAATACCTTAAAGTTATTAAATGTAATGATCAATCAGCACTTACTCAATTAAATTGCAACAAAGGCTTGGCAGACTGTTATTATTCGTTTAGTCATGCGCTATCAAAATCAAAAGCACTTTTTCAAAGAGCAATAATATCCTCCTGAAGAGTTTAGCGTATTTTTACCTTTTGAAGAAAACAAGAAGGGTGGATTTGGCTGTCAGAGAAGCCACCACTGCTGTACCTGACCTGGTCCAGTGATTTATTTACATGAATGTAACAAGACAGATTAAAATCATGCCCTGGATGTTTAATGTGCTATATCACTGCACTCCCTCACTATGGCAACATAAGCTCAAATTTTCCTGTGCAATGTGCTTTGCTGTACGGGAAGCTATCTGTAAGATGGTATCTAATTCCATGTCTGTACTTTTCCTCTCCTGTTATCTGTGTTGCTCTTATGACATTTCCCTTAGCAAGTCCTCCATATCTTTCCCTTACTCTTGTGCACACGCCTTCTTCCACGTCACCTTTGCCACTCTTTGAAAATCTATACTGGCTAAGCACTTTCTCTTGGCTTCCACAGCTTCTTAAAACAACATCCCCTTGGGAACTTTCTCAACAGGGAATAATTATTTGAAACAAAACAATGCCAATCGGCTTCGAGACTGTCCAACCACAATTAGGGGTATACTCAGTATCATCTCTTGAAACGCATATAATACTTTTAATAGTAGACAATCTTCTAAACACCCCCCACAACAAAAAAAAAACAAAAACAAACAAAAAACAACAGGAAAAATGTAGCCTCAGGTTCAGACACAGGGTTTTTTTTTTGTTTTCATTTGGGTTTTTTTTTGTTTTGCTTTGTTTCATTGTTTGCATGAGAAATTGTTTAGGACAATTCCAAATCTTTTTAAAAACACACATCTGTGCTGAGCCTCCTTGTTGGCAGCACTGCATTTGAAGCATTATGAAAGAGAGGGGTTTAGAGACAGCATTTCATGTAGTGAATCAAGGAGTACCTGACAAACAAACTTATAGCTAGTCATAGATATAGTATACACAGTTCTGTAATTTACATGACTGGATGTGAATCAAAACTTCCAGGATAATTTGCAAGTTCCTCTATTTGTGCAAAAGATAAAACACAGTAGATTTTTCTTAGCGGAGGTTTTGTTTTAAACCAAATGAACTTGAGGAATCATCACATCTCTACTGAAACCTTACTCCCAGAATTACTTGGGTTCTGTAGGTACTCCTTCTACCAAAAATAGAGTTTGCCCCTCTCAGGGGTCTAACTGTACCTTGACAGACTCTCAGTCGGTCTGGGTGTACAGGCACAGGAGGGAGTGCAGGATTCTGACGGCAGCCCAGTTCTTGACATTCACGTTCTTATTATTGGCAAAGTCCAGAACACTTCAATAGCTTTATAGAAAAGAAATAATCCTGATGCAGGTGAGATGCAACAAACAATACAGCCTTTTGCTAGGAATGGACATTATAGTTTTTTTTCAAAGCCTATAATGTTGATATAAAGACATTTCTAGCTTCTATCTAGACATATCTACCTCCAGACAACAAACTTGTGTATGTTCTTCATCATGGAATACGATCTGTATTTGGGTTATAAAGGGTTATTATATGTCTGAATTTTCTGTAAATATATTCTTTTTCACCTGTAAAATTTTGGCTATTTGTCTGTTATTTCTGAACATCTGGAGACATTGTTAAACTCCTGGATGTATCAGGTTTGCACCAGCTGTGCTGTTTGATGGATGGACCTGTATTTTTTTCAGGTGTGTTTTAGTCACAAAAATGGAAGACCCAAATCAAAAAACTTTTGTAAAACAGAAAAATTACCAATCTTATGAGTTACTAACCAAATAACCAAAAGAGTAAATATAGTGTTTATGCATAATTTGGAGCAACTTATGTTTGTTAGCATTTCTTTTGAGTCCTTGAAAGTAGGTGGTACATACAATGTTATCAAAGTTCTGTAACAGTAATCGCTTCATAATACCAGGCCATATAGACATAAGTAACAGGAGTCAAAGAACTGCTCTGTGAGACCAAGCAAACTTCTGGGCAAACAAAGCGTGGTTTGGCTGCACTTTGATCCAATTTAGCAGCTCTGACACTCACAGAATCACGCAGAGTGAGCTAAGAAAAAGTGCTCTTGCACTCCTCATGCACTTTCTCTAGATCTAGACTCATTCCCTAACACAGTCTTTTAATGTGGCTAGGCATTGATTCACTGATCCATTGATACCTGTTGTCCTCTTACTACAATGCTTGCTTACAACTGTCCTTTTTTTTTTTTTTTTTTTTTTTTTTAACCTCTTGTGGTCACATTTTACACCTAGTTAGTATTCTCATCCCTATTGAAGCTTTCAGGGCTTCTAGGTGTTAGTATAACAACAGGATAATGGCATGATGTTCTCCTATTAAATCCAGATACAAATGTAAGAGTGATGAGAAAAGGCAGATTAATGAACATATTTAAAACTGTTTTCCTAGGTTTTAAAGTCTGAGATCAGATTCTCAGTACTGATGACTGAAATGAGTTTACATAGAAAACTGAAGACTGCAATGAACAGTCATTACAGCGTCCTGGAGAATTTTTGTGTGGCTCAATTCACTTTTCCCTCAGTATCTCCTGTACAGTCTGTAGGTGTCAATAAAACCAGGTGATAGTATATTTTGCCCCTCGATGAGATGTATGGATTTTACCGTTGCAAAGTCAACATTTACCCTCTCTTATGACGTTATATTGAAGTTATGTATACATTAGCAGGCAATGCAGCACAGTAGGAGTGGAGCTGTAGTGTATTTTGGGGGTATTTATTTCAGATTAGCTCTAGTCTAGCCCCAGACTGGGAGACTATAAGATTATTAATAATTGGAGCACATGAGATGTTTTGCTGAAAGGTATCTTCTTTAATTTAATGCAGAAGAAATCCACCGATCACATTGAGAACCCTTCAGGATGTGAGCGCAAGGCACGGCAGGCAGCAACACCCAGGAGACTTACTTTAGAAACACACTGATATGAACTAGAATGCTAATATTCTCAGAAATATCCCAAGACATTCCAGTTAATTCCTATTCTAAGCATGTGAGGAAGGTGCATTGATTTCATAACTACTTGCAATGACAAGTACTGATAAACGTTCTGTTATGCACTTTGCCTAACTTCTTTGTATAAGATCCTTGATTTCCATGCTAGATTGTGCAGTGAATGAAAAAAAAACATTCAAAACATATTTTGCTGAGTGGGACTTGAGCAGCAGAATTGTAATCCAAATTAGGCAAGAAATAAAATTCTGTAGCAGAGAGGGAATTCTACAAGCGCTGCTGAAATGGTAATGTTTCTTAGGTATATTGTCATTATATATTCTCCAAAAATACAGGACTTAGTTTTTAACTAAAATATATCCGTTGCAACTCTTAACAAAATCTCCTATCTCAACCAGGTGCAGTAAACAGGACCTAAGGATCATATTTTCAAGAACTGAGATTTTGAATCTACTCAATTTTCAACTGAATAATGTCAGAATCATTAAATTTATTTAAATTTGTGCAGAATTTTTAATAGGCAGAAAAACTAGACCTCAATAAGATTTACACCTTCATTTTTTAAGTGTTCATTTCCCAGATTATTTTTTTTTTGAGGGGTGTGAATGCCAATAGATCTGAATGGTACTTTTCTTTTTCCCTTTTCAAAGGTATTCTGGTAACTTTTTCTCGAAATCCACACGTCAGCTTTATATTCCACATCACAGCACATAAACCACAGCATTTTAGAGTATCCATATCAGCCCAGCCTTTTTATCAGAGGATTAAATTCTTTATCTGAAATGTAGAAACAATCTTTGAGTTTCACATCTATTATGCAATCAACAAAATATATGAGAAAGAATGTTCCACTTGCTGCCTTGAAAACAGGCTGCTTTCCCTGTGGTACACCCCAGCAATGAGTTGAGGAAATATTATGTTGACAGAGCTTGAGGGAAGAAGAAAATGAGCATTGTTCTTCAACAGCTCTCAAATTCAGCTTTGGCAGCAGAGTAAGCAGCTACAGTCTAACGGCATCTTGTGTAAGTGAATTTACAAGATGTCATTTTCCTGTTATAAAGCACCTATGGTAAGTAAGAATTTTAGAAAGAAAAATTATGATTAGTTTTATGCATAGCTCTTATGGTTTCTTTGACAAAATAATTTCCATTAACTTTAACTTTTCTTCTTTTGGAAATATATTCAAAGCTCATAACTCTCATAAGTGGTCTTTGTGAAAGGAATGGGATGGGAATACCTCCCCCACAAGTTCTAAGATAACAGTCACTTCCAAAACCTGTCAAATGGACAAATAACTTGTCTTTTTTTTTTTTTTTTGTCCTTAGACAAACAACATTCATCATAATTAGTGCTGAAAATTATCAAACAGCTTGATACTAGAAACTGCATTAGTCCCTAGCCATAAAGCACAAAATAGTCCTTATCTGTGGGCCTCTTCTTTCTCATGGCAATTTGGACAGAATGTGAATGGAGTGCTCTGTGTGTGTACTTATTCTGAGTTATTGCTTTGTTAGTTTTTCAGTAGCAACGTGGTGAAAATTAATCTAAAAGCTATTTTCAGTCATGAGAATTCTTAGTTAAAATACTTTTAAAATATGGAAATTTGTACTAGACCACATTGACATATATAGCTTCTGGGGATATGTGAGAGGATGTGGTAACAGAGTAGTTAATGGATCCATTTCTTTACCTTTTCTTTGTCTACAGCTGGGAATAGAAGTTACATTGATTAGCAAAAAAAATTTCTGGGAGCTTTCACCTTGCTTTTGTTGCTAAGGAAACCATTTCCTTGGCATCGATGCATCCAGCAGGTCTGTCTTACTTTCCTGTGAGCTCTAACAGAGGCACTATTGTGGAATGGCATCGGGGGGCAAAAACACAGAGATAAACAAGGAGGAAAAGATCAACAAAAGTGGCTGGAAGTTAATACAGGGATATCGCTTAGCTGAATTGAATTAAGTCTTGTTTCTGTATGGGTCAGCTAGGGAGCAATGTGTATAGGTAAAGATTTACGGTTTCAGCAAGACTACAGCTAAAAGCCAAACAGAAGCCTCCACATCAGAAAGCCCCAGCTACAAAATCCCCCCCCCCCCCCCCAAAAAAAAAAACCCCACCCAAAAACCAACCAAAAAACAAAATGAAGAGGGAAAGGTGGAACCATGTGGTCTGGATACAAAATCTGAGGGCAGAGATGTTTCCACTCTTCTGCCAGTCTTCAAATTATAACCTTATTTTAAATAGAGTCCTTTCTTCCACTGCTCCCATCGTATAATTTACCTGATGTTATGTCAGATGGGGTATTCTATGAGAATGCAGTAATGATGTGCATTTACTATCATAAACGAACTTTTTGTTGGTGTTTCTGCAGCTGTAATTTAATGCTTACTTCACTTCTGTGCCGTATATCACAAAACCGAGTATGGAGAATGAGGAGACAGATGAGTGACTCCGCTATCCACTCTTCCTGGCTGACTGTACAATGCCTCAGCTGTTTCCTTTTCCAGCACTGTTCCTTGCAAATAACTTAAACTCTGCTAAAAATGAAGTGAGCGACAAGCAGGATACACCAAACACCACATTTGGCAGAAAGCTGGGTGACACATGAAAACCTGTCAAATAAGTTATATTAGTACAACCGAAGGAAACCCCAAGTGGCAAAATGGTTGGCTCCGGGACATAGTAGTGGTATACAATCTCTTTTTTAAAAAAAAACAAGGAAAAATCCCTAAGCCAGTGGTATGAATTCAGGCAAGAGCAATAGCAAAAACATCATTGTCACCTTACAAATTTACAACGGCCTACCATGTCTGAAGGCCGTTAATAGTCTCTACCATTCCTTGTTCAAACACCAGACACAAAGCCCTGCCAACACAGCTCGGACTATTTGCATTCTTAAACTGAAAGTTTCGAAACGTATTGTTGAATGGAAGTGTGAAGACACTGAAGCTGGTGCCTTCAGTAAGTGAAGCAAGGAGAGATATTCCAATTTTTTTAGGGAATACATACTATATAGATGGATCATTTTGGAATGTATGGTGAGTTTCCAGAAGCAGTTGATATCTAAACAGATTGCACGACAAAAAACACTGAAATGTGTCCACTGCGAGTTTGCAGTCCCTGCAGAAGACAACTAATCTCAATGTCCTAGACTTCGACCATCTCTGAATTCCATTAGATACACCTTCAGTAACAATTTTTTTTTTTTTTTTTTAAATTTTGAGATGTTTTCCTTTTCCTCTTGTGGTAGCAAATAGAGGCTTTGTATGCTGCCAGTACGCAATACCGTTTGGTTTAATATGCACAAAATACAGGACTTCATGGGATTCATTGAGAATACAGATGAAATTAATCTAACTGAGCACTTTTGCTTTTAAAGAAAGAGTAAATTGAGAGAAATAGCCTCCAAGATTGCATGAAATTGGCTTGATGATTTCAAAGCTCTAATTATGTCTGGATAGTAAGTCTACAAAGCACATACAGCACAGAAAAAAACTCCCAGCTTTTTGATGGAAGTAACATCCTGTGAGTGACTGATGTTTATCATATAATTAGGGTACAAGAAACCCTTACTGTCCAGCAGACAAATGATTATTTTTACCTCCTTTTTTTGAGAAGGATTTCTGCTTATATAAAATAACACCTGAATTAATGTATAAGAGGAAGTAATTTGTCTTGTTCATTTGTAGCCTGAATACAGGCTTGTTTTTTATTCTTTAATGTTACTATTTGGACTCATTTATACTGGAAAAATAATCTCAGTTTTTCTTCAAAGTCTGATATTAGTTTTCTAGAAGCAGAATTATACATCTTGGAATTTTATTACTGTTTTAACTAGAATTTGGAGCACACAATAATTCAATATCTAAGTAAATCTACGAGATGATTCTAAAATAAATAAACATTGTTTCAACATAATATAGTTCCATGAAATACTACGAAAGTTGATAAAATTAGAATTTTCTCAATCACAAAGTCCAAGGCTGTATTTGCCTGCATATATGGTTTGGTTCCCATTGAGAAATGATCTTTGGATATGTAACTGAAGGGAGCTACTTTTTGCATTTCATATAAAAAAATACTTCATTTTTCTGTAATTTTTTTTAAACTATTAAATTGACCAAAATCAGACGCCTATTAAAACTGGCACCACCCTTGGCACTACTGACTGAATTAAGTAGGTCTCAGTTGATGATAATAAGATCTTAAACACCTAGTTCATCCTAAACATCTAGAGATCTACACTGAAATATCTAAACTAAAATTCCCAATTCTCAAGTCAAGTTAAAAGTGACTGGTTTATCTCAGTCTTCACATTGGGACGTATTTGTCTGTATCTTTTGGCCCTTGTTTAGATGATTTTTTTTCAGCAACTGGACACAGAATAGACACAAAAAATACTTTTAAACTTGTACCTTTGGCCATATTTGGACTAAGGTTCCGCTTTGGCTCTTTATCTACAGTAATTGCCAATCTACAGCAAGTAGCTGAGAAAGCTCTTTCTGTTCTCTTTTACCTGTTGGCTTTATCCAAAGCAAACTTACATCATCCCTTTTTGTTCTGGATTGGTGTGAAGAGGTAAGAATAAATTCGCAAACAGAGCAAAATGCTGGAGGTGTAGGATTGCTGTGGGATTACTGCTTTACTGCAGCTAGAGAAGTGAGCTTTTCTAAGTAAACAAAAGACCTTAACCTGAGAAAAATCATCTGTATGAAAGAAAGAAACTCCCTAGTCAAAAAGAAGATCTCTAATCGTCATTTGTTAGGGATTATGAAAAACTCAGAAACCGTATCTAAAAATAAGAGGCACAGTTTAGAAAGAAAATCCATTTTATTTCACATTTCTGCAGTGCTGTAACAATTCGGGTAAGTGTGTTTCCTTAAGTCTTCTGTTTATCAGCGATTAGCCTACATTTCTGGTGTCTGGTGCAGTTATTAGCATCAGTGTGTTGTGCATTTTTTATATCATAGATAGGCAATGTCGCACTTATCTTCAGAACAGAAGTTTTTATATGAAAATAAAAAATGTGTAAGACAGTAATTTCTTTACCTGTCACATGAGAATGGAAATAGGCTTAGTGAGAAACAAAAGGCTTGCTGTTGAAGACATTACATGCTGTGGCTTCCAACAAAAAAAAGTCCTGGTATCTTTTTCATGCCATCAACTCTCAGTAACCAAAGAACATTCCAAGAAGCACAGAACAGGGATCTTCTTTCATATGGGTGGATTTACTTAGAAGATTTTTGCTCTATATTCCAAAGCACTCCAATAATCTTGGAAAGTCTGCAAGGTTTAGCTGAGGGACTCAGTTAAAGAGAATGGACTTTGATTTAAAGAATGAAGAAAAAACAAATCAAATAACCAAGCCTTTAGTCTTTAACTCCTAGTTCTGTTCAGCTGCTTAAAATTTCACTGGAGTCCTCATGAATAGAACTGTGAAATGCTGGAGTGAAAAATGTGAAAATGACATCATCACTGACATGTCCATTCCCACACAGCTTTCAGTTCAAAATGTAAGATGATTGATCTTGGCAAATTGTGATGGGGTAACCCTGGCTGAACACCAGGTGCCCACCAAAGCCGTTCTATCACTCCCCCATCCTCGGCTGGATAGGGGAGAGAAAATATAACAAAAGGCTCGCGGGTCGAGATAAGGACAGGAGAGATCATTCACTATTACCGTCACGGGCAAAACAGACTCAATTTGCAAAACATACTCAATTTATTACAAATCAACCAGAGCAAGGTAATGAGAAGTAAAATGAAATCTCAGAACACCTTCCCACCACCCCTCCGTTCTTCCCAGGCACAACTACCCTCCCGGATTTCACCACCAAGCCCCCCCAGCGGCACAGGGGGACAGGGATGGGGTTTATGGTCATCACACGTTATTTTCTGCCGCTTCACCTCCTCAGGACGAGGGCTGATCACACTCTTCCCCTGCTCCAGAGTGGGGTCCCACCCACGGGAGACAGTCCTCCACGAACTCCTCCAACGTGGGCCATTCCCACGGGCTGCAGTTCTTCACGAACTGCTCCAGCGTGGGTCCATTCCACGGTGTGCAGTCCTTCAGGAGCACACTGCTCCAGCGCGGGTCCCCCACGGGGTCACAAGTCCTGCCAGAAAGCCTGCTCCGTGGGCTCCTCTCTCCACAGATCCGCAGGTCCTGCCAGGAGCCTGCTCCAGCGCGGGGTTCCCACGGGGTCACAGCCTCCTTCGGGAACCCACCTGCTCCGGCGTGGGGTCCTCCCCGGGCTGCAGGTGGATATCTGCTCCACCGTGGACCTCCCTGGACTGCAGGGGGACAGCCTGCCTCACCAGGGTCTTCCCCACGGGCTGCAGGGGAATCTTCGCTCCGGCGCCTGGAGCATCTCCTCCCCCTCCTTCTGCACTGACCTTGGTGTCCGCAGGGTTGTTTCTCTTACATGTTCTCACTCCTCACTCCGGCGGCAGTTTCTCTCCGTCCCAACTTTTTTTCCTTCTTAAAAATGTTATCACAGAGGCGTTACCACTATCACTGATTGGCTTGGCCTTGGCCGGCGGCGGGTCCGTCTCAGAGCCGGCTAATATGGGCTCGCTCTCTCTTGAACACAGGGGAAGCTTCCAGCAGTTTCTTACAGAAGCCACCCCTGTAACCCCCCCCCCCCCCCCCCCCCCCGCTACCAAAACCTTGCCAAACAAAACCAATACACAAATATATGGTACCTACAAAAAATAAAAGACATTGCATTCCTTCCATATATATATTCAGTATGGTAATCTGCCTAGGTTAGAGTGAGTAGTTAGGGATGGTTTTGAATTTTACAGAGGAAATCACAGAGAGACTGAACTAAACAATAGGAAAATGTTTTATGACCCCTGTACCATTTTCCAGTTTTTGAGTAATCTTATTTCTGCCTTTCCCTCGTTCCTTTTTTAAAGTAGTTGAGTAGGGAAGATAGACAAAGAAAACACAAATAATCCCAAGTAATGTTCATAAGAAGTTTACAAAGGTGTGAATAATAATTTCATTAGTAAAATTCAGAGTCTATTGCAGATAATTTGTACCTAAGAAAAAGACTTAAAAAATGGCCTCTCATGAAAAATCCTGATTCTTTGAAAACAAATGGAACATTTTTTTGCAATTGGCAGCAGGAGATCTAAGAACTCACTCTTTCTAGCTGAAATATGGGAGACATGAATCTTTCTGAAGTTGATGTAAATTTCTGGAAATATCAAAACCAACCCTCAGTACACCTGCAAGGGAGCTTCAGGTCATGACATATTAAAAAAAATAAATAAATCTTATAAAACCCCAAATACATACAATCTTTAGATAAGTATCTTCTCATTCCTTCCTACTATTCATGCTGCCCTGAAGTGAGCCAGAGTCGTGAACAAGTTGTGATAGCCATTAACTGAAGGAAAAGAAATCTATTTCTTTCCCTTTGAGCTACCTTCCTGATTCTGCTTGATGAAAAGCAGAGGCATCGGCCTCAGAATAGTGGAGGGACGCAGCCATAATTCATAGGATTACCCAGGGTATTTCCTAAAGCTGCTGGTCCTAAAGCTGGACATTAGATTGGAGAACTTCAATAATAGCTACAAAGTGGTAGTTTGAGGAGGGAGAATCTAATATTCCTCCTGAAGTGTCACTGCTGCAGGTGATGCTGAGCTAGACGGGCCACAGGCTTGAAGTAGCCTTGAAATCTGTGACGCTCATCTACAAACTCTTTGCTGGCTCATCAAAAGATGCTCACAAATTTTAAAAACTAAACATGTAGCTACAGTTTTCTATGGAATAAAACAATCTTTCTAAAAGCTTGCTTTGTTTATATAAGCATCGGCTTGGTACATCTCTTACACGTGTAAAGAGAAAAACAGAGAGCAACCTTTCCACGTGACTGCCTGGAAAGGAATAATATGTCTTGAGTCGGCTGCCTGTTAAGTTCTTATTTGTCTGTGTTTCTGTACATTGTATTGAAGCAGCAATTTTCAAGGAATAATTACAGAAGCAGGAAGTTATTGCTCTCTTCTGACACTAATATATCTTGGGAAATTTTGCTTCAAGGAGTGTTCAGTGGTGACAGCTTTACCACAACTACAGGGAGATGAAAATGAAGAAAGAGGGTGGAAAAAAAAAGAGAACAAACCAGCTACTTTTAAAAATGTTGCATGGTAACCACATGACTGAGTTATAAAACAGGCGATATGATGGGAGAGCAGGTATGAACATAAAGAAATCTTACAATGAATTGCCTTTTCACAACAGGGTGGTCCCAAGTGGGATGAAAAGTTCGTAATCTAAACTATACTTTACTATAAAAATGGCTCAAGCTTTAAATAAGCTGTTGTCTTAGTCATCAATTAAATCATAAAACCACTAAGCAAACTAATTGACATCTTTGTCAAATAGGAATTTAATTATAAAACTTTAATCTTGGCAATGCCACTTGAAAAGAAACTTTAAACTGTGACAAGCAGTGTGTCTGTTCTTATCCTTCCCACCTACTAATAACACTTCCCTTAGTTAAGGAGTTTCCTTTTCCTAAGTAATTTACACATTTGACCTTTTATCCATTTTTGTATGCACTTGAGAGAAATATGCACTTATTTGAGGTTGTTCCAAAACCCATAGATGTCAAAAGCAGTTTTTTCCAATTGTATATTACAGTTTACTATGAAGTCAAGTAAGATTCTAGAGGACTTCTGGATTTCTAACAGGAGAGAAAATGAGGAACAGCAATAAATATTCTTTGTGGCCCATGTAGGTATAGAAAGACCTTTTTGTCAGATTTCTCTTAACCTTGAGAAGTCTTCATAAAAAGATCATCCTTTTGTAGAATGTATCGGGTAAGAGATATATCATAGCTTTGACAGTATCCATTATCTTTCTTCTCTATCACATTTTTCTATCACTTGCTCTTTCTTTAAAAATTTTATATAATATATCTGACTATATTATATATTTAGTTAATAAAGTAGCAAGCAACAGACTGTTACATGTTACAATATATTAATAATATATTGATGGTTAATAATTAACCATATAATGCATTATTTACATATTTATATTATATTACATATTTTCAATCTTTTAAATGTAATTTGCATTATCTATTGTTTTTAGTTCTAAATTAAAAAAGTTATCAGAAAGGTAAAAATCCAAACTGCTGATGCCTTTCCTTGAAAGATATTCTCTCTCCTAAGCATGGTAAAGTTTGTCTGTGTCAAAATTCTGGTGTTCCTATGTTACTACAGTTCTGAATAGCGCTGTGTAAATCATAGAATCATAGAATGGTTTGGGTTGGAAGGGACCTTAAAGGTCATCTAGTTTCTGGGCAGGGACATCTTCCACTAGACCAGGTTGCTCCAAGCCCCATCCAACCTGGCGTGAACACTGCCAGGGATGGGGCAGCCACAACTTCTCTGGGCAACCTCTTCCAGTGTCCCACCACCCTAATTGTAAAGAATTTCTTCTTATATCTAACCTAAATCTACCCTCTTTCAGTTTAAAGCCATTCCCCCTTGTCCTATCACTACATGCCCTTGTAAAAGGTCCCTCTTAGGCTATCTTGTGGGCCCCCTTTAGGTGCTGGAACCTTTAAGTACTGGAAAGACCCCATAAGGTCTCCCCGGAGCCTTCTCTTCTCCAGGCTGAACAACCCCAACTGTCTCAGGCTGTCTTCACAGGAGAGGTATTCCACCCCCCTGATCATCTTCATGACCTTCCTCTGGACTTGCTCCAAGATCAATATCCAAATCGAAGAAAACATCTCTATCATGGAAAGACATTGATGCAAGACCCCACTCCAAATTAAGTGCAGACCGTGTCCATAGCTGAGATTTTCCCCTTCCTGTCTTTCAAGCTCCTTACAAGGAAGAAACATTTCTACAGTCTAAGACAGAAGCAATCTTCTCACTTTTAGATCAAGGCGGCGTAGGCAGGTGTAATTGTCAGCACGGAGCGGGAGCTGCCTACGGTCTCCTCTGTTACAAGGAGCCGGCTGGGTTTAACCCATGCCCAGGGGACCTGTGGAGCACAACACGGACCTGAAGGCCCCGCTATATGTGCAGCATGGCATGGCACGGCACGGCACGGCACCTGCTCAGGTTAACTCTGCTGTGGATCACTCGCTCTTCCATGGTCGGGAACACTAGAGCAGCTCCCATGGCACGGCCCGCTGGTATTTCTATTGGCTTCGGATCAGGCCCAGAAATCATGTAGTTTACTCAGCTCTGCCGAGCTTCAAAGCATGGACATGTACCATTTTTCCCACAAAGCAAATAAAATTCAAATTTTCCACCAGTTATCATAGCCAGAAATCAATTTATCTATTTAATTCCTCTGAAGCTTTATAATACCCTCCAGACTTTCCTGATTTAGGAGCTTGTGATGAAGAGTTAGGAAAAACATTGTCTTTGTTTACTGTAGAAACTCTGAAACTACAGACTTCAACAGTGAGCAAGGAAGAAATAAGAAATGGCTTGAGGTAAAAATTTTATGGGGATAGTCACTTTATTAAAGATATTATTCTTGTCATTAAAAACCTCTTCCCTTAAAAAATCCTTTGACTATGCTTCACTGAACGGTTTTGGTGGAAAAAGTAGTACAAGAACACAGCATTATTCCCTTTTTCTGAAAATGTTAATAGTTAAAATATTCACCCAGTATCCTAGAAACAAGGTTCAGTTCACTCTTCAGCTTATGGATAAATCTGCATCTTTCTTTCCTTGAGAAAACTCCCTAGACACCACAGTAAGAAGTGTTCTGGCCTCTACTGTAAACTACGTCCCATTTAGTTTAAATACAGATTAAGGACTGGAATCCATATGCTTCATTAAACTTGGTAAATGGACAGTTTACTTTAAAACCACCCGACATGAGTACTCCTTCCAATTTGTCCACAATTATTTATTTTGAAGAAAATGCAACCACTCTTGCGACAAGTCAGGATTGTTCTATTTCTACAGTCAGTACCTAGGAAAAAGGTCAGTGTCATTATATGATAAAAGATACAGTTCAAAATTTCATCAAGCAATAAAAGTAATGTGTCTTCAACAGTTTTTTCTTCTTTCTTTCCTCCTCTTTCTTCCTCCCTTCCCTCTTCTCCTCTTACGTCCCATTGCAGATTAAATGAAATATTTATGTTAAGCAGAAAAATTGGGGTCAACTGCTGAAAAGAAGAAATCAGTTAATGCAAAAAATCCGTTTACACATCTCTAGACCTGTTTTTCAAATGATGAAATCTAGATCAAAAATCCATATTAGTAAACATTACACAAACACAGAAATAGTTATACCTTTTCTAAATGATGTTGCCTGAAAGCGTTCAGCTGTGAATGAAAGAATATGTAAACAAGAGCAGGTTTTCCCTACATATCACTTTAATTGCATAAAATGGGAAATTAAAATATGGTTGTAGTTACAGTACGCGTAATACCTATTGTACACCAGCATCTTTGTCCCACACTGACTGGCTTGTTTATGAAAACAAGAGCGGAAAAAGTAAAACCAGCACAGCTTCCCCAAGATCCCCATCCTCAAAGCACAGACTCTCTGAGACTCAAAAGAATGGAGATCTCAAGACACCTTTGATATTCCTGTGCCTTTGAAGTTTTGGGCAATGACTAGGTGGCCATTCCATATCAATGAATAATGGCCTTGACCTGACTTGGACTCCAGATAGGCATCTTTCTTCTTTGTCATAGTTTTCTGAAAACTTCCACTTTTCAAGGTTGAATGTATCATCTATAGTTTGAGATGTTGGAAGTCTGTCACAGTACATTTTTATTTCAGATCTGAATAACTCTTCTACTATAAATCACTTATTCAATAAGACTTGTAATCCAAATTTCATGTTTCCTCTTTCAGTTGTGTACAGTGTGTATTTTTCCCCTATCCATCATATTTCTATTTGTGGTCTGCACCGACAACGTGATTTTGCATCCTCATTTATTTAGGATGCACTAATGTCAATACGTCTGAAGTTATGCCCTCAGTTAAATATTTCACAAAGTTGTAGCTTTAACTGATAAATTCCAAGGACAGATCTTATCTTCTACTTTGATTCCTAATATAAGACATTTGAATCTGTCAGGTCTGTAATTACCTTTTTAGGATTTTGGTTTGGGGTTCTTTTTGGCCATTTCTTTCTTCACTTCCTATCACTTAGTCTTATAAAGACACTTTGCCAGTATGTGTAAGATTTTCTTTTTTCATGAAGTACAATTATTTTGACAATTTGTTTCTGAAATATCATTACAAATAAAGTATATTTCAGCAACTAAATGGAAGAAAAAAAAAGATAGGAAATATCTTTTGAAATTCTGTAAAAAGCACAAGCACTTTGATTAGGTGTTTTTTTAATATCCTATCCAATTTTAAAGATATAGTTTAGAAAAAGTAGACGTTCTTAATTTATCATCTTAGTGTACTTTAGAAGTAGCTTGCTTTATCAGTGCAGAATTTCTATACAGAAATCTTGCAAATGTGAATTGATTGGTTTTTAAAGTGAGAACATTTACTATAACAGATGCTATACGTAAAACAAAGCATTTCATAATTCTATGAAAGTATTTAGTTAAACTTTTTTTTTCCTATTACACCAAAGTAATTTTAGAAACATAAAACTAGTTTCTCTCACTCTCCTGTAATGAGATAAGTCAGAGTTGTTTACAAAATCCTTTTATAGTCCATTAAAATTAATTTTCTTGTGGCAGTAGCATTCATAAATGGTTTTCAGGTAGACAGGCAGAGAGCTGTTCTTCTGAACATTCTACAAGAAACTTTTTTACCAGCTCATGACCCAGACAAGGAGAATTAGATTTTGGTTTCGAGACTACAAGACCATATGACAAGTAACTGTAAATTTTCCCAGAAGAGAAAGAAACAACAGATGTTTTTAGAGCCATCCTTTCTTACATTTTTAACAGAACATTGAAAAATGAGAAAGGAACACTAAGATCCATTCAAGTGATTTAATGGTAAAGTAAACCCAAAACTATGACAAAAAAAAACCAAAAAACAAACCAGAAACGCAAACCTTCGAGAGATAAGGGACTGATTAGATTAGTCAATATATTTAAATAAATTTATTTTATCAAAGAGAAAGTAGAGGTGACCTGATTGCATTGGATAATGTGTTCATCAGAAGAAAATATGAAAAGTATAGTAATCCAGATGAGAAAAACATCACAGTATCAGTGTCTGGGAGCTAAGAGTAGAGAAATTAAATTAAGAAATGTATATATGTATGTATGACCATGTATCATGAGTATGGTAACCACTGAATATGCTAGGAAAGGAAGAGGTAGATTCTATATTTCTTGGCATCTTCAATTTAAAATCATGTCGTTCTCTGGCAGACAGCTAAACACTACACATTGACTTTGGCTGAAATTTTACTGTTACAAAAATACCAATACATACGTGATTTAAAGTTGACCATTGGCTGGTGTATGTTTTCTGTACACTTTCTCAACTTTCAGCCTAGTCTTTTCTTTAACTGCAGGTTTGGAAATAATTTTCTTCCTCTAAGTGAACAAAATCTTGTCACATTTTTTTTGTTCATGTAACTCTTGTCTATACGCCAGTAAACTATCCAAGCATATAAATAGAGTTGTTTACCTAATTAAAACCTAAGACATAGGATCACAGAATCCTTTAGGTTGGAAAAGACATTTAAGAAGACGAGTACAACCATAAACCTAACTCTGCCACGTCCACCACTGAACCCCGTCCCTAAGCGGCACGTCTACATGCCTTTCAAATACCTCCAGGGATGGTGACTCAACCACTTCCCTGGGCAGCCTGGTCCAATGCCTGACAACCCTTTTGGTGAAGAATTTTTTCTTAATATCCAATCTAAACCTTCCCTGGCTCAACTTGAGGCCATTTCCTCTTGTCTTGTTACTTGGGAAAAGAGACTGACCCCAACCTCATTACAACCTCCTTTCAGGCAGTTGTAGAGAGTGACAAGGTGATGTGTATATGCAAATGTATATATATATAATATGTGCATGTATGAGCTACTCATATGTATGATGAATACTTTCTTTCTTTTTTATGTTTAAGCAATAGTTTTCCCACAAAAATCAGTTCCAGGTTGCTCCTACTCTTTTTTTTTCCAACTCTATTGTGAGAAAGTCTTTAAAAATTAGAAAAATATATGTCATGTCATTTGACACGGATGTAATTTCATCATATATGCATTAAAAAGAAAATTGCAAACCTGGCAACAAAGGTAATATAATGAAGACGCTGTTGTGGATGGTGCACATCTAGTATTTCGGTACATAAACCTGTTGGTTGATGGAAAAGATTTTGAAAATAACTTGGGTCTGATTTTTTTGATTCCAATGGACACATATGCCCAGGTGTTTGTGAAAATCCACCAGGGCTGTATACTCTATTCGGCTACCAACAGCTTTATCCAATTAAGAAACTAAATATCGACACTGGTAAGTTCTAAAGTGTTTTTCTAGTCCTGAAAGATTTTCTGGATATTTCTCCTTCCTAGCATAAAATACCACTGGTAAATTTCACATGAAAATTTTAAGGCAAAGCTTCATGAGACCTTGTAATTTGGGCTATATAATGCCTTACCTACAAACATTTTAACAAATGTAACAAACATAAACCATTACTGGAACAAATTATTTACAATTAAAGTCTGAATTTAAAGAAAATTAAAATTTCTGTTTTATGACTCTTTTCCAAAGCTGCGGAAGAAGATTTTAATCTTACTGATTGAAATCTAAGAAATCGGTTGGAGACAACTGTGTTAGTTTTCAAGATGCTATCGTTCAGGTGTTTTATTCAAAGACCTTTGGAGATCATAGAAAATCTGATGTTGCTTTTACTGGGGAGGGTCCAAGCTTAAATACTCTAAACTGAGTGTGACATCCAAGCTCATCATAGCTTTGTGGAAGGAAATAAGTCCATTTTTCATACATGACTTGGTAGTTTGTGTATGGCTGAGACCTAACACAGGACTTCTCTGTACTCATTTGCAAACCTGTCTAACTAATCTGTTAGTGCCATCACTAAACCTGCCAGTATTTTTGTTTGCTAGTTATTTTAAGATTATACTCCCACATTTAAATTATTTACTCAACATTTTGAATCTCATTTAGTTACTTCTAGTCCCATTTTTTTATGCTTTCATAATGTTATTTTTCCCTTGTTCGCTTTGCATTTGTTTCCTGTTCCCAGTTCTGCTCCAAATTCTCTTTAGTTTAATGTTGTTTACAAACCTAATTAAAGTGCTGTTTAGCTCTTCCCTCAGACAATTAATGAGTATGTTAAATAATACGGGGTTTGTTGCAGCTTCCTGGCATACTTCTTTGCAAATCTCAGGTCTAATAGTTCAGAATATATATGTATTGCAGCTTTTCTGTTTGTTCCTCTTTGGGTGGTTTGCTTTTCATATAACTGCTTTTATACCCAGGCAAATGTGATCGATTATACCGGTAAAAGTTTTTGACACACCACCAAATGACCTAGTAAAAGCTAGAGTGAATGCGAACAAGTTATTCTACTGTTAGTTGATTTATAAGTAGGTGAGGGAAGCAAATTATTCTACCATTAGTTAATTTACAAGTAAGCACTTCAAAACCAATGACTGCTTGAAAACAATAATCTTTGGGTTGCCATTCCTTAATTATATTAGAATTCCACCACCCAGGTTTCCTACGTCTGTTTTCTTTTGCAGACTGTGTTACTACTGAGCAGAGTCCTTGTTGGACACATTAGAGCAATCTCTTTACACCACACATATTCAGAGTCCTAAAGCATTCCTAAACTAAATAGGATATGATGGTTTAGAGAATTGATGATGAATGTTTTGCTCCAGCAGATTATTCCATGCAACAGTTCATAGTAAAAGCATCTGGAGTCAGAGAATCCTGTAATTAATTGCAGACAAAGTATACTATGATGCAAATGCAGCTCCTTCAAGGAGAATGTATATGCAAAAATACGTTTTCTACAATTGCCTTTGTATAATATTTCAGATATCACATTCACCTGTTTTTTCACACTTTTGTCCTTCCAGCAGGAGACAATACTTTAAGTCTTATTTTAGCTGTGAGAATTGCTTAGCTCTACTTTCTGCAAAAAAAGATACAGATTTAAATTAGTGTCTGACTGTGACACTAGATGGAGCTATCTCTTCGAAATGAGTCAGCTTTTGGAAATTGAACTTCTGTTCCATGTGTATCATACTGCGAATTATCATGTAAGAGAAAAAGAAAATAAAAAGGGGAAAAGAATAAAGAGAAAACAAAATCAAGAGAAGAAACCAAACAAGTAATATAATTATTTAAATTATTATGAAAAGTTGTCCAGAATAATTTCAAATTAATATATATGGGATGATTATTTTAATACACTGAGAACTTTTTCCACAGTGGTAATTTTTATCAAAGTATTTTTGGGAACTTAAGGTCTGAAGAAGCTTTGGCAGCCTTTAAGTGAAATGAAATTAATTAACATCTGATTGCTTTGTAACAAATGATGCGGTAGCACTACATAAATACTTTTCTATCATTCCTCTGCTCATCACAGGTGTTTCAGCAAGGAATATTGAACAGCGGTAAAACTACTACATTTTCCATTGTAGTTCATATTTTGATCCCATCAGCAATGTGGTTCCATCCTGCAGCTACTTCTCCTTGGAAGCTAACAACTCAATACCTAAATTCTTCTCCGTGTACACAACTTTAGGCATTTGGTTTTCAAAAGATAAGATGATGTGGAAACACATCAGCTAAAGGTAGTTCCAATTAGAACCAGAAACTGTGAGTATTTGTGGAGGGAACTTTTCTTGCAAGAGGTTACTAAAGTTTGTTAATTAAAAATAATTAAGAAGGATTCTTTGTATTAAGGTTTAAAACAAGTTCCGTGGATTTATGGAGCCTCGGAAGGAATGACTTTTAGTGAGACTCATGTAAGATTTTCCGTAGGATGCTTGAGTTTTACAAGATCTTGTCAGAAGCATAAGAACAGAAATAGGAAAGCTGGCTAAGAAACAAAAAGTAAGTACGCACAGTTAGATTAACTTTCCCATGGATTACACAAACCTTTTTTTTTTCTTTTTTGAGTTTCCAAAAAAGGCTTTCCACAAGCTGTGCCAGATGTCTTTCTCCAGTGCCACATCACCACTCTGAATCCACTGAATAGCAAGACCACTCTTGGCTAGCACTAAGAGTGCTACAGTCTTTTTCAAAACAAACAGAAAAGATAAGGAAATCTGTAGCTCATTTCTTTACATTCTAGCCAAAAATGGATTTCCAGAGTTACCAGTGTGTGGCTAGACTGTCAAACACTAAGGTATACCATGTAGTGAAAAGCCCTGACTTTCATGAAGAACGTTTTTTTCCTTTCTGAAACCTCTAAATGTGTCTCTTGTGTGTCTTCCCCATACTTTGCTATTTTCAAATAGGCACAAATTCCACACCTCATTAATCCATTTTGCGTTGGAAAACCGTTCGTTAATTGACTCTGTATTTCATTGTCCATCTTTGTGGTTACCGTAGGCAGGTAAAATGAAGGACTTTAGAAGGACTTGGGGTTACTGGTGAATGAAAAATTGCACATGAGCCAGCAACGTGTGCTTGCAGCCCAGAAAGGCAATCATATCCTGGGCTGCATAAAAAGAAGCACGGCCAGCAGGTCGAGGGAGGGGATTCTTCTCCTTTTCTCTGCTCTCGTGAGACCCTACCTGGAGTACTGCCTTCAGCTCTGGGGTCCCCAGTACAAGAAGGACGTGGACCTGTTGGAGCTGGTCCAGAGGGCTGGAGCATCTCTCCTATGAAGGCAGGCTGAGAGAGTTGGGGTTGTTCAGCCTGGACAAGAGAAGCCTCTGGGCAGACCTTATTGCAGCTTTTCAGTATATAAAGGGGACTTATAAAAAAGATGGAGAGAGACTTTTTACAAGGGCCTGTAGTGACAGGACAAGGGGAAATGGTTTTAAACTGGAAGAGGGTAGATTTAGATTAGATATAAAGAAGAAGTTCTTCACTGTGAGGGTGGTGAAACACTGGAACAGGTTGTCCAGAGAGGTTGTGGGTGCCCCATCACTGGAAGTGTTCAAAGTCAGGTTGGATGCGGCTTTGAGCGACCTGATCTAGTGAAGGAGGTCCCTGCCCACGGCAGAGATGAAAGGGATGGACTAGATGATCTTTAAAGGTCCCATCCAACCCAAACCATTCTATGATTCTCTTATTCTAAGTACCTAAGATTTTAATTTAGTTATGATGGCAATCCACATGGGCACGTGATAGCTCTTGGTCCATGCAAGAGGATTATTAGATGACTAAACCAGTGCCTTGAAGAGAGTTCTGCTGTGGGAAAGATGAGAGGTGAAGCTCAATTAGTGGGCTTGGTGAACACACCTCAAAAGTCCATTTAATCCATCTTCATATATTTGCACAGTATGTAATCTTCTGAAAACAGACCACAACAAAACCAAACAAACCTTACTTATCTGAAGAGCACAGATTTCAGCTGAAGATTGTTGTCAAATAATAGGCTAACAATAGATTTGTCTTTCTTCTATTTACTATACTAAGAAAATATATAATTTGTCTTTAATATAACTTTTATGCCATTCTGACTTCTGTAGGCAGAAGAAAGTGAACAATAACAGTAATAACAATAACACCTACAACAGCAGACATTAGTACCCTGCCTAATCAATATATAACAACTATTTATATGCTCTAAGTTTTTGAAAAAACATGAGGCAGTGGATTGTAAAGTTTACAGTGATGCCATTCATAATGCAATGTTCTAGCAAATGATTAAGGATTTTAATATCCTATGTTTCAAAGTAAAACAAAATATGCTAAAATATTTATGAAAGAAAAAGCTCCACAGAGTTTGATGGAGTCTGTTCTGAACACTCCAAGCCTTCATTGCTATGGAAATCATGAAGTTATTTCTAGAATACACTATTGCTTTCTCCGGCATATGCTAGTATGAGACACAGAGAAAGGCTTTCCATCTTGCTTCCAAATGAATAATGGCTAGTCAAGTTGTTTGGAAAAATAAGAACAAATTCTAAGTAAATGCTGAAGTTCATGAATAATGTGCAGGGAGAGGGAATTTTGAAACGCTAAAGAACAAATTTAAATTTCACAAAGAACTATCACCCAAGTTCTGTGTCTCATATGGCCTGTCCTATTTGAATACTCATGAATAGAAATTATTAAACAACTTTGTAAACTTACAACAACATTAAAAACTGTTCACATGCCTGACAGTTGTACTGAAAGCATAATGCATGCTACTGACACGGTTCTGCATATGTAAACTGATTACATTTATTTGCATTAGTCTGGGTTGCTAAAGATGAGCTGAAGTTACAGTACAAATTGATTTTAGGGACTGTTCTATGTGCTTCAGTTTCAGGACTGATCTAGATTTTGGTTAGTACTTGTTAGCAGATTCTTGGAAGGTAGCCTATTGAAAGTTGAAAGGAAAAAAAAGAAAGAAGGGGGGCTGGGAAAGCTTAGCTGTACTGGAAACACACAAATGAAAGCAGTCTTCTGTTTTGAAAATACACTGTATTTTCTGAGAGCGATGAATAGCTCTCTGAGGAATAAAACATTTGTGAAAGTGCAAAAAGGTTTCTGGGTTTTTTTATTGCTATGACATTAACATAACTTAACAAGCTTCAGACACTGGAAGTCGGTTAACAGGATTAATGTTTAGTTTTAGGTGATTAACAGACTACTTGCAGAGCAGTCTTATTTCTGGTATGTGAGAAAAAATGAAAGTATAATGAAGTCGTGCATGAAACTGAGTCTCTCCTTGAGGAATTGACTTCTCATTAACCATTTAAATAGTAAGTGATGATTAAAATACAGAGCAATTCACTCAAAATTCCCATTTATTCAGTTCCATTAGATTTATACTCAGATTAAATTGGTTGCAGAGATCAGCATAGTTATCCCAGTGACTGGCACCAGATAAAAATCTAAGAGTACTGGTGAGATTTTTTTGGTTCAAATTCAAAAATGACGTGAGTGGGTGTTTCTTGCCAAAACTTCTGTTAAAGTACCATAAATCAGTCTTGGAGCTAAAGTCTGTTCTGAGTATTTGCTGGAGTTTTCATGTAATCAATACAGATTTACACATGTGTAATGTAAAGTCTTTTGTGCAAGTAGAATACAAAATGGGAACACTAGATGAAGTAATGTAACTGGTGTCAATTTTAATTGGGATAGAGAGGTACAACATATATTGAAGGTAGAAAAGGAGGAAACAGCATGAAAATAATTAGCACTATTTTAAAATAAGTGATTTTTTTCCCCTTTGCACATTTCTATGAATTTCCTCTCCTGCAGTGATTATACCACTTATTTCCTTATAGATCTCTTACAATGCATGCTGTAGCTGTGTGAAAGAATTCCCAGTGGTGCACTGAAACTTTTAGTTTTGTACTTTCCTTACTAATTTAAA
Source organism: Astur gentilis (assembly GCF_929443795.1). NCBI lineage: Eukaryota > Metazoa > Chordata > Aves > Accipitriformes > Accipitridae > Astur > Astur gentilis. The sequence goes on from NC_064913.1 coordinate 9,621,775, forward strand.
TGAAACAGGATTTTCATTTTTCTTTCCTCATCCAGTTCCTAAAATGCAGGTTTTAAAAATGTCACCATAATTGTTTCTAGATTATCCATACCTTCTTTGTTCCTTTTTTTTTTTTTTTTTTGTTTTAATCTTTTCTCCGGTGTCTTTCACATTTTAGTGTGAGGTATCATCCACTTTATAAAAAGAATTAATCTGCTAAGTAGGTCCCAAATAATTATGTCCCATTTTTTCCAAAGAACTGCATTATAATTACCTTTCTGAATATCTGTGGTTTTCTAGATCTATAAATGAACCAAAGCCAGACAGACCTTTCAGACATCCACTGTTCCAGCACTATGAAAAACTGGGTTAAAGGAAAGCTTTTTTTTTTTTTTTTTGCTTTCTTTCCCAGATTTATTTAATTTTTAATTTTTTTTTTAGAGTTATGCTAGTACAAAGTGAACATCAATGTGTGGTCTTTTCATCCCAGATTTGAGGATATTGCTTAGTTTCCACACACAAAACTGGCTTTACAAATAGGAAAATAGGAGATTGAAGCTGATTGAAATGATTGAAATAAATTATTTCTGATTGAAGCTAGTCGATCTTTTATTACATCCTTAAATTTATATTAAAATGTAAATACTGAAAATGTAGTTTTCAAATACTGATCAAGATGAGTTCATTTTAGGCTAGTTAGGGTAGTGGCTGAAGCAAGTCTCAGAGATGTCATTAGTTATTTCTAAGAACTTACAGAAAACGTGTGGAAGTCCAGAAGACTGGAAAAAGGAAAGAAAGGATGGGATGACTGTGCCAAATTTTGACAGCTCTCCTAGGTAGATGGGTGTCATGCAACAGATGTCTGCACTGAGTGTGAGAACAGGCGATGTCACCTGTGTTTGTCTTCTATCGCAAGAAGGAAAATTTGTAGAGAGTAGGAAATGTTTAGGAAGTCTAACCTTATCTTCCTTGTAGCAGTGTAATACATAAGTTTTTGATGTGTCCTCCTGGTTATGGCCAACAGGTCCTTCCTTTTTGCAGTCCCATCTCTATGTATAAACATGAAGTAGTGTATCTATCCTTTCTGCCCCTTCGCACGTGTAAAGACATATCGCCTCAGCTGCCTAGTGAGTAACTAAAAGAACCCAGTTCTTTCAAATATTCCTCATCATGTTTTCTTGACTTTAAATCATTCTCTGATAACCCTGTTATTCCCTGGCCTTTTGCGTGAACACAGCTTCATTTATTGAGCCATAACTTTCCTCAAGTGCTGTGTCCCAAACTTTCTCTGCTGCTCCAGGTGAGGCCTTTCCACTGCTAGCTAGAAGAAAAGGATTATTCTCTGAGTCATACTGATACCAGTCCAGGTTAAGTACCCCACTATAACGTTTGCTTTTTCCACCACAGCATGATATATGCAAGTTCAGAACAGTTCTTGTGTTACCTCCTCTCTACCGGAGACACTACCTCTCTTAACAAGAGAACTTAGTAACTATGTTTTCAACACGATCTTTCCAGTGATTTCCCGTTTTTGCAGACTCCTTACAGTAAGTCCATATTTTTGTGAGAGCTTGTGAATGTGCCACTTCGGGCAGAGGCTAAATCTTTACAGGAGTCTGGATATTTACAGCAATCCTCAAGGCCTATTACCTTGCCAAAGAAGGAAATGGTATTGGTTTGATATGATTTGCTCTTTAAAATCCATTTTGACCATTTCTTATCACATCGTTACACTCCAGGTATTTGCCTATGGCATGTTTATTATTTATTCTGATATTGTTATAGAAACCGAATTTAGAGTTGTAATTCTAGAGCTGTTCACTCTCTGCCTTTCAAAGGTAGTCATGATAGGACAGGTTGCAGTCGAAGTTGTACCTATATTAAACATTGAAGTTTGTTGCCTACCTAAAGAGGTAACCAGCTTTTTACTATCATTTGGCCTGAAAGTTTTTGGTGTCTAAATTTCGACACATTTACATGCTCATAAATGCCTTTCTTGACTCTCACACAACCTAAATTTCAGGTCAATAACCATCTAAATGTTGTTGGGAATGTCTGTAACATTTGTTACTCTGTCACGGTTTAACCCCAGCCGGCAACTCAGCCCCACGCAGCCGCTCGCTCGCCTCCCTCACAGAGGGATGGGGGAAAGAATTGGATGGGTGAAAGTGAGAAAACTCCTGGGTTGAGATAAAGACAGTTGAACAGGGAAAGCAAAAGCCTCGTGCAGAAGCAAAGCAAACCAAGGAATCCATCCACTCTTTCCCACGGGCAGGCCGGCGTTCGGCCATCTCCAGGACAGCGGGGCTCCAGCACGCAAAGCGGTCACTTGGGCAGACAAACGCCATCACTCCCAACGTCCCCCCTTCCTTCGTCTTCCCCCGGGACGTCCCATGGGCTGGAATATCCCTGGGGTCAGCTGTCCCGGCTCTGTCCCCTCCCGACTCCTCGTGCCCCCCTCGCCGGTGGGGGGAGAAGCAGAAAAGCCCTCGACGCTGTGTGAGCACGGCTCAGCAGGAACGAAAACATCCCTGGGTTATCAGCACTGCTTCCAGCACGAAGCCAAACACAGCCCCGTACCGGCTACTGTGGAGAAAATTATCCCAGCCAAGCCCAGCACTTCACTTCTTTTTGGATATTCACTACCGTGATCGACTCTGTCCTAGAACCCCCACTCAGATCCTATGAGAGGATGGCGTGGCCCTTCACAGCCGGCTCTCTTCCCTTTCCTGGCCTTTTCTGTCTTAGTTCTTAGTTTCCCACTGTTGCTCAGGCAAATCCTTTCCACTGTACGTGCACATTTCATCCTTTTTGGCAGGTATCTAAAACTGGTCAGTTGAAGAGTCCCCGAAAGTATCAGTCTCTTTTTAGTATCTGTAAGAGTGTCCTATAATGACTCGTTCATATGTAAATATCCACCTGCAGATGCCTTATGTAAATGTCATCAATATCCCTCTTACTTGCTGGAGAGAGATGCAGTGATGGCCGTGAACAAGGAGATCGCTAAACCCCAACACTGCAGTTCCCCACTTCTGGAATGGCACTCAGTTTATCTCCATAATCAGACTTCCAAGTTCTTTGACAAATAGAGAACAGTAAGTCACTTTTTCTTCCAAAGGATCTTTTCTGGTTTTTCTTACAATTTATTACTGAAAATTTGTATGACAATGGCAACAGGAAATGAGAAAGAAAAAAGAGCAAAGCAATTTTTGTGCTCCTAGAATCTAATCTCTTTTCTGGAACTGAATTCCACTCTTTCTTACAGCCTTTAGGTAGATTAACAGGTCAGTTCTGACTGAAGTAGATGAAATAAAGAAAATTCAGTCATTTGCTAAAAGCCTCTGAGATATACAATAATGTAAAGTAGCACGGTAGATGAAAAGCGACGTTAAATCTCCATCAATTATTCCTTGCAGTGCAGCTCATTATTTATGAAAACTACCACCCAGAGATGGAAAATAATGACATTAGCCTGCTACATAATCATATATATTATTTGCATAATTATTTTCTCAAAGAAACTATATCATGGTTTTGTTTCTGAATTGAATTTTAAATTCCAACAGGAACTTTTTATCAAGTAGGCTTGCCCATGTGTCTGCTTCCTCTATTTATCATGATCATGTAACATATAAGCCTGCACTAGTTCAATAGGCTTATAGAAACACATACTTTTCCGTGAATCTTTTTGTTTGACATATGTTCTACAAGGGAAGGTAGTTGTTAAAATTGTAGCTTCACCTGAGTTACTAAATTACTAGTTGAGGAATCAACTAGCAAAGGAGGAAGCAATTACCCTCCTTTCTGGGTAATTATCTGAATAGTTAAAACATTTGGAAGACAGGACAAGAACACATTTTGAATAGTGTATGCACTAGAAGCTGCAAAGTAGAAACTCCTGTGCCTCCCAAAGGTTGCTCAGAGTAGCAATGAATTACTCTGACTGATAGAGAAAGACGGGAGAAATAGGTAATCTTATTCTAAATTTTAGTCCTTTCTTTAAGAATCTTGATACTAGTAAGTACCTCTTTCAGGAAAGCATATTGTCTTTCTTATTTATTATGAATATATTATAAAATTCAAACAAACCCCTAAGTGGCCTGTGACCTACATGGAACTTGCAAAAACTTTATAAAATCCTAAGCCTCATGCAGCAGACAAATGCCTATCTCTGTTTCAGTGAGTTTGTGTGAAATGCCATGGGTGGATTTATTGACGTATTTATTTATACGATACCTGGTTTCTGGAAGGCAGTGTGTGCTAGGGTTTTTAAAAAAGCTCATTCCAGTTCTCAGAAATAATAACAACCCCATCATGTTTTCAGCCTTTCTTTATTGTATTGGCAGTTTTAAAAATGTTATACTTTCTCTTTTGTATCTTTTGATGAATGAAATAAGTTAAGTGATATGTAAAGTACTTTGAGCGAGCAAATATTAAACCCCCCAGAATTCTACCTTTCCTGTTGGCTTTGCGAAAATCTGACTTTTGTTTTGGTTACATTTATGTTATATGTTGAAGACTCTCCACTTATAATATCTAGAGTCCACTTTCTTTTTCATCTTTTTTCAAGTAGAATTAGGAGACCTATCTTTAATTCTTTCTTAGTTCAGAAACACTATTGAATGTACTATGAAATTCATGGTTTCTGTGCTCTTTTATACAGATACAATAGTTTTTAAACATACCAGACCAGATAGTTTTTTAAAAAATATCATACCAGACTGTTACATAAAATACCAGTCCAGAAACACGGAATTTGGGGTTTTCTATGCTTTTTACTTTAGCATAGAAAGCCTAGAAGTCTTGGGGGTGCAGGGATTGCCCTTCTCATGAATCACAGTCTCTGTAAATGCATATACACAGGAAAAATCTAATGGAAAGAGAGGACATATGTTGAAACCAGTCCACTTCCATGAAATTTTCAACACTTTGCTTTCTGCATTTTCCCAAATACTCTCTTAAGCTCTTTCCAGAGCCGGCTGACAGCATGCATGTTTAGATGTAAGGAGTAAGTTAGAAAGATACTTTGTGGAGGTGCATCAAAGAATTTATAAAGGAAGGATATGCAAGTGCATATGCTATTCATTTCCTGTCCCTTGTAAGTATGCCAAATGGGTTTGCACAGAGATTAAATTATCTTCAATAATTACAGCAATTTAATTGAATTTGTACATACACGTAAAATTGTTCTACCCTATCTATTACAATTTGAAACTATTTTATAGAGACAGAAATTTCTCAAAAGCTATTAAGCCTACGTACAATATTTTGTAACAGAAGTAAAAAAAGTTCCTTTGTCTATTTGCTTTTAGTCAGACTCCAGCTTCAATTGTCTATGGGGAAATAATAATAATAAAAAAAAAACCCCAAAGCTCTCTTTCTGCAAAGCACTGGCTGATGAATAGCTCAGATTTCTACCACACAAGCATTACTTTTCCACACATAAGTGGGAATGGGTCACAAGCATAAAGCTCCTGGAAAGAGAAAACAGCATTTATCTGCTGATTCATCCAAAATGGAGATGCTAATATGTAGAGCTTGTATCCTGGCAGGTGAGAGTAATTACCACTATTTGGGATATAAACAAGGTAGGAGCATTTCAGGGAGCCTGAGGTAGTGGAAAGAAAAAGTAATAGTAAGAGCATCTATGCATTTGCTTAGGTGAGGATGATGTTTTATTCTTTTGAATTTTGTTGTTGGTGTTGAAGTTCAGATATGAGTCTGTGCTGATGAAGACAGTCTGGCTGCTGCAAGTACTCATTTCTACTTCACAGCTCTAAATAGAGGATGTTAATTTTCCTCTACTAGACAATAATTCACTGAAGCCAAAAAGTGCGAATAATATTTTAAAATACTTGGGAAGAGTTTGCTGTCCTCTTTAAAACTTAGACTGGATCTTATCCATTGAAAAGAATATAGAGTTCATGGACATCCTTTTATCCTTTACTGAAGAGAAAACTCTCAGATTTAAATGGGAGTTAATTCTTGAGGGATTCGAACAAAAATGCCCATTTCTTCCTTTATTAGATCTAAGAAGGAAGTGTCCGTCTTGCTGTGGTGTTGTCAGTCTTGGCACTACTAGGCTGACAGGCAGCTGAGAACCAAGCATGCTCTGTGTGCTAAGCTGATACTGGAGTTCTGGTTAAAAGTGCACGTGTGGCTTCTGTCAATCTCCCTGCCATATATTGATTTGATGCTAATATCCAATTGGAAGCTGTAAGTTCTCCTGTAGCCTGCGATCCTGTGCATTTATCCTGGAAAAACCGCTTGCAACTTTAAACTGGAGACTTGCGATTTCTTTCTAATTTTATATTGAATGCACAAATAAACGATGTCAGAAATCAGGCTGGGATTTTCTATTATTCCATTTCTAATTCATGACTGTTTCTACGCTGTTAAATTCTGGGGGGAGGTGCTAAACATATTTTCTTTAGATCATCTGCCTATGGGAAGCACGTGGATCATTCATCTCAACCAAAGGCTGGGCACCACTGCCGTGTCCAGTAACGAATGGAAGGAAGACCGGCCAGCTGGAGGAATGTTGATGGTGACCCGGGTGTTCCCAGCTCCCGGATTCTCCTTGAATAACATGAGGTTAATGCATATTTCCTATACTCTGTCTGTTTCCTATCTTAGCTTTTTCCACCTGGAAAGTCACTGGTGTGGTCACCCCCATGGTTTTGCGGGTTATACTGACATGTTGGCAGCATAATCCTACATCTGTTCATGTGGATAAAAATTCAGGAGGAAGCTTTAATCTTCCCTAAATATAATTGATCAATAATAATTCCAGAATTCAAATGATACAGAAATTTATCTTGTAGAGACATTAAGCTTTAAGTTTTAGAAAAAAAACCAACCCCAACAACCAAACAAAACCCCCTAAAACAACAAAACCAAACACGTCCTCCCCCACAACAAAACCCCACCCCAACCTCAAAACAAACCAAAACCCCACCACAACACAACAAAAAGCACGAAAGTTTTTCTGAAAGATCCAGATTCAATGATACCTTCTGTATATATACGGCTAAAGAGTGGTGATCTGGTCAAACATTTGATATCAAAAATTGCACTTTTCTTCTTTTTCAGGAGGAGACTTAGAACCATTTGAAATGTTAAGACATGGCTTTTAATATTTTGAGAAGACAAGCATCCCAGTTAGTAAAAATGTAAAAATTATTCTCTAAAAAAGAAAAATTATAGAACTTGAATCTTACAGTATGAATGATGCCTAGACAAAAATGGTGTCATTCATTTCATAAAGTACAGTAACAGAAGACTATGTGCTTAGGTTTAAATCTATTTCCAACTGCTTACCAGCCTGCTTTGGGGACCATGAAACAGGTAAATAAACAATTACCATTGCTTTAAAACAACAACAACAACAACAACAACAAAACCCCCTTATCATTGTCTTAGAATACTTCCTTAGACAAATGTAGATAATGTGTATGAAAAGTTACTTAAATTTTGAAAGTATTGGTTTTTATCTTTTTTTGCCTCTCTTTTTGGAGGGGAAGGGGAGTAAATATTGTAATATCTAGATGTATAAAACAAAATTACTTTGAGCAAAAACATTAATAGAATTTCTAGAACAGTAGTGCAGTAATATTAATTAGGCACTGCTCATGTATTCTTTTCCTTGCAAGTTTCACATTTCTTCATAGGAATTATATGTATAAATAGTCACACTGGAAATGTCTGTCAGTTTTTGTCATTAGCCTATTAGAAAAGATGCTGTGGTACAGCTAGTGAACAGAAGTATTGTAATGCACAGAATTGTTCTTTAGGGTGTGTGTGGGAAAAATAAAAGCATAATAGTCTAAGTAAATGGCATGAGAATAACTTACTGTTGGAAAGTTGTTCATTCAGACTTCTGCATCAGCAATCTTTCTAGAGACTGAAATCAGTTTGTGAGCAGAGGAGATAACTGGACAATAAATATCAAGTATGCTTTTAAAATGAAAATGAATTAAACATACTCTAATCTAAAATTACAAATACAATACAGCATACAAAATATGACAAAGAAAAATGCTTTACTCAAATGTATGGTACACTAAAATAGTTGGACAAGTAGCTAACATATGTCATGGTTTTTCCTACATTTTTTTCCTCCCTAAAGTACTACACTGATGTTAACTTGTCTACAGAAGACACAAAATGAGCCGCACGACTTTCATTCATCGTACATTTTTCAAAATGTGAGTTGTAAGAGAAGGACAAAATAAAGATCAGTTTCTCTCTGACCTCCTGGGAGAAAGTTAGGCAGTAAATTATGGCATCAAAGATGATCAGCACCACCTCTGGCCAGGGATTTTAACAGATGTGATTCTAGACACTGGTTTTGTCACTCTCCTTGCTATTTGTCTAAGTAAGGTAGCTTCTGAGGATATGTGCTTTAAGAGATCTTTCCCATGGGGCTGAGAAATCTGTTTGGCTTGTGATAGAACTTGGGCTTTCGCTTAAAGAATTCAGAATACATTTTCTTAGTGTTTACTAAATCTTAAATTCAGGTGGACCGGCAGTTCTCAGAACTGTTTATAAGGAGAGGATGACATGCATCTATAGGGTGTTTTTGTGTATGTGTCTATTTTCTGTATGGAGTTTTCTGCATCACTTTTTTCCTTAATTCCCCATATATCCTAAAATTTCAATTTTGGTGTCTATCAGCTTTCCAGCTCCTTCTGTAGGTGTGTTATATATTTTTTTTTCTCACCATCTTTTAAAAATAATTTAATAAGGAAATTGAAGAGATGCAGCATGGATTACAGTAGTCCAGCTGGAGGTCAGATCTGATCAACCGAAAGCCTTAATGCGGCTAAATTTCTTCCAGGTCAGGACTCCAGAAAATGTGATTAGTGGCCAGTAGCAACTTCAAAGCATAAAAGCAGAATCCTTTTCTGTATCATCATATTTTCCTTTCTCACACAGAGTGTCCTAAGTAAACAGAATGGGGGTAGGGTGGAATTAGAATGATCTCTCTGTAGCTGTATTGTCCTTCTGTGGAGCATCCCAGCCTGGAGCCTCAGGGCAGCTGGGGCTAAAGAAGTCCATGTAAACTGAATCCTCTGCTGGTAGAGCTTAGTAAAATCTTACTGGGGAAAAAAGAAATGAACAGTTGTGGTAGGTAGAAGTCAAAAAAGTCTCCATATCACAGAGGATCAATGAAGTCGATACAGTTTGTCTCCTGGGACAGAATCTTCTGTATAAATGTTTTGATGAACTCTCCAATACCATAACTCACAAATAATTTTATTCTTTTAAAGATCCATCCTTGAGACTTGAGATAATGTGGAGTACTATCTTCCTAAAGAAAACAAATTATGAAATAACGATGCTAAAATTGAATCAGTTTCACTGTCTATTCTGACTTTTTCTGCACTGTTGGAAATTTACTTACCCACAACACCCACTGAAAGGGCATATGGCATCTGACAAGGGCAAGGATCCCTCTGAGACTTGTGTTCAGTTATCAAATGCTTCATTGCTCCTGAAGACCTAAGAAATCTGCAGTGTTTCTAGGTTAGGACGCTTAAATCCAAGAAGTTTCATAAAGTAAGCCTAGGAATTAGTTTCTACTTCCCAGTATTATCAAGTGAGACACCGTGATAATCTCAGTTCTCATATACATTCAATGTTTTATAAATATAAATCAATTATAGCCAAGGCAGGCTAATGTATGTTGGGTTTATTTTTCTTAAATGTAAACATTAGCTCCTGACTATGAATTGAAGGAAAAGAGAAAGGATAGAGAATGAAAAAAAATAAATTTCATGTCTGCTGTTTCATTCAACTGCTGCATATTGCATGGCATTTAATTCTTTCTGCAGAGGAGCTGTAAAAACTTACATGAATTCAGACCAATTGTGTAGATATTTCATTAAATTACTTGGTTAAACCCATCGTTTGCTAGCTGATTCAATTCTTGGAGTGACTGTGCTCCTCTTGGAAAGACCTTCTGTGTTTCGGACAGCTTTCAAGGAAGCTGCACACAGTATCCACTTTCTGTGAGTAATAACCACAAGCCTTAAAGGCAGACACAGCCAGCGCTAATTAAGAGACAGTTACAAGAAAAAGTAAATTATGCTTAATATTTTGAACAGGAAAAAAGGAATTTACTTCCAGGACATTGTGGCTTTCAAAAGGCTAGAGATACCTAAAAGCCCCAATACCTCCAAAGCGGGACAGGGTAAATTCATGGAAGGAAAATTCACTGAGGACTGCAGGATACATAGAAAAATGCAGATGACCAGGAGCTCTGGACTGATAATGGTCACAGATCACTGACAGAAGTATCACTTACCCATAGTCTGTGCTTTTTCTTGGGCATCTCCTTTGTTCACAACTGAAGACACAATACTTTGCCTAGCAGGATGGCTGTTTATCTCAGTGTGGCTTTCCTGTTTCTTATGGCTTTGATGCTGCTTCGTGTTCAGCACTTACCTTTAGGTAGTTATCTCTGTTAGACACTTCAGATCTCATTCGAGATGAGATCTGAGCCCAGGGACTAAACCCACATTTTTATTTTGGGGGCCAGGTAACAATTTTTTTCCTTCATTGTGATTAGACTATATCTGAATGTATCTGACATATAACTGAATACTCACATTTCAAGAAAGATATAAAAACAGAACTGGAACAATAAGGTCATCGTTAATAAAATAACATCATTAAAGGAAGTGTTTCACTAATTTTCCATTTAGCCTTAGCTTTGAAACATCCACTGTTCCAAATCTGAAGGAATTAGAAGCGATCTTGTTTCTCTTAGTTAAAATCCAAACTCATGTTTGGACAAATGCTTTTTTTGGGGGTATATTTTCTCCAGTAACTCTTTTCTTCTTAAAAGTGAAGAGGCAGGTATTCAGTCTTTTGTTCAACTTCCTACTCTTTCCAGTTTAACAGACTTTATCTAATGTACTAGGTGATGCATAGCAGAAAAAATGTGAGTTGTAATTAGGAGTATTCTTAAAGCTGTTATTTACCATTATCTATAATTTAGAGGTATTATCAGCTGATAGTACAAAAATGAGGGCTTTGTTGCTATGTCATGTATCACTGTTTATAGCACAAATTTACAGCTGTGACTAGCAAGCTATAGAAATCAGAGCAAAATATAGTCATTGATTCCCCAGAGGTCACAGAATGTGTTCACTAACAAGTATTTCCAACATGTAACCGAAAGCATTACAAAGAAGAAAATAAAGTATAACTCTGCCTAAAGCTAAAGCTTTGCTCCTATTGAGAGCTCTGGGTACAGCCCAAACACTGTGTAAGTTAGTACATATGTCTCTTTGGAAACATTGGATTTTGGACAGGCTACAGTTCATGCCTACCCCTGTGCTTGTGCGGAACTCTGCGCATGTCCATGTGGCTTTGCATGTGCGTACAAATGTGCCTCTTCTGGAATTCTGCTCTTACCTCTCTCCTGCTTGTAACAGATCAAATGCAGATTTCTATTGCTTACAGTGGATGTGCAAACCCCCTCATTTTAAAATTTAGCGCATTTTTTAAAAGCTCAAAAATAAAATAATATTAAATAGGCTTCAATTCAAACCACATGGCAAATAGGTTAACTCTTAATCCTGAAATGGTCATTGAGAGCCCTGGTTTAAAAAAGCTATTTCTTCTCAGCAATGTCCTGAGCCATTTGTAGCTATTGCAATAAGTGGTTTCTTCCTTTTCTACTAGACTGAAGATTCACTATAACTAACAGTACAGCACTTCTCAAAAAAGTCTGTCAGACCTGTATGGCAGTTTAGCCTGAGAAACAAGCATGGCATGATTTAAGCCAAAGTTTATGTCAGTCACTCTCATTACACTCATTAATTTTGAAACCACTTTTAAAGTGTAATGACAGTCTTGCTTGAGGGAAGTCCACAGGTTGTTATTCATATTAAAAAACAAAAATTATTAATTAGATAAATAAGATAAAAAATGATGCATATGTATAACTTGATTTATCATGTTAACTAGTGACACTCATTTGTGCAATATTCTCTGACTTCAGTTACAGAGACATGGAAACTCAATTCAGAAAGCAAATTCTTTGACGTTTTCCTGGTCAGCATTGGCTAGTCTGCTCATGCATCTGCTCTTTCATTCAGCTAGTGAGTTATCCTCAGTGCTAGACTTGTTATCATAAAATAATGAAGTATCATTTGGCACAAACCATTAGCAAAGTGTCTGTGGGCAATTCGTAAAATGATATTTGCTTTCGGTGATTCCATCATGACTTTATATCATAGGCCTTCTTGACCTTTACCAGGCTCTCCTTTCCAATCAAAGTGATCAGTGCATCCTTTATTCTCACTGATGAGTCAGATCCCACCCTTACACATTTAAAATCTGATTTTTTACCTCATATGCAAGCCATACGTGTCCAGAGTATTTGGCAAGCTCACACTTGTTCTCGCTTTGAGTGCAGTGATTTTTCATAGAATCATAGGAAAGTTTGAGTTGGAAGGGACTTTTAAAGGTCATTTAGTCCAACCCCCCTGCAATGAGCAGGGACATCTTCAACTGGATCAGGTTGCTCAGAGCCCCGTTCAACCTGAGCTTGAATGTTGCCAGGGATGGGGCATCGACCACCTCTCTGGGCAACCTGTGCCAGTGCTCCACCACCCTCACCGTAAAGAATTTCTTCCTTATAACTAGTCTAAATCTACCCTCAATTTAAAACCACCACCCCTTCTCCCATCACAAGAGGCCCTGCTAAAAAGTTTGTCCATGTTGTTCTTATAAGCCTCCTTTAAGTATTGAAAGGCTGCAATAAGGTTTTCCTGGAGCCTTCTCTTCTCCAGGCTCAACAACCCCAACTCTCTCAGCCTGTCCTCATGGGAGAGCTGTTCCAGCCCTCTGGTCATTTTGTGGCCCTCCTCTGGACCCGCTCCAACAGGTCCGTGTCTTTCCCGTCCTGAGGACCCAGATCTGGAGGCAGTACTGCAGGGGGGTCACGCTCCTTTTGATGCAGCCCAGGATACGGTTGGCTTTCTGGGCTGCAAGTGCACATTGATGGCTCATGTCCAGCTTTTCATCCACCAGTATTCCCAAGTCCTTCTCAGCCCTCAGAGAGCAGGGCTGCTCTCAACCCCTTCATCCCCCAGCCCGTATTGATACCAAGGGTTGCCCTGACCCAGGTGCAGGACCTTGCACTTGGCCCTGTTGAACCTCATGAGGTTCATATGGACCCACTTTTCGGGCTTGTCCAGGTCTCTCTGGATGGCATCCCATCCCTCAGGCGTGTCAGCTTGGTGTCACCCTGCAAACTTGCTGAGGGTGCGCTCGATCCCACTGTCCATGTCATTGATGAAGATATTAACCAGTACTGGTTCCAGTACAGACCCCTGAGGGACACCACTTGTCACCGATCTCCATCTGGACATCGAGTTGTTGACCACTACCCTCTGGATGCAACCATCCAACTAACGTGTTTTGAACACATTGTTGCTGTGTTGTCATTCTCATAGGACCTGAGAGATCTTGCTCAGAAATAAAACGAGTGACCACAGGTGATGTCTCTTTCTAGTTCATTCAATGGTGTGTAGTGAGAAAAAATTAATGTATCTCTCTGCCTGAAAGCAATGGAGTTAGGTCCATGTTGAGAAGATGAAAGGAACAGTCTGTGTGTGTTACAAAATCCCATAGAGGCGTCTCCTCACCTGCTGTTTAAAAAGTCTTTCCAAGTTCACTCCGGAGATTTGTGAAAGGAGACGAGTGGGATGGAAACCATGACCTCCCACTGTTCAGCCATAAAAGCTAATCTCTTCATACAGCACAGTAAGCCCAGTTTCCACTGACTTCTGCTCTGTAAAGTTTAAACCCCTGAAGAATTATGTGAGTGCCCTGAGTAGGTGGCATTTTTCTGCTGTTGACTAAACAGGGCAGAGGAGATTGTTTTCTTCAACTCTTTTTGCAGATAGCGATCATTCCAGTCCAATGTAGCATGTGAATTCTGGCAGGATCGTACTGCCTGAGGTGTCTCTTGGTTTTGACTATGATATGCAAAACAATCTGTAATGGTCATGCTGGCACCGAGGACGAGCTTGTGAAAGAGGCCTATGAGAATTTGGTAACCAGTTCCCTGAGTGAAGAGGAGAAATAAATGAAATATTTTCTGCTGCTTAAAGTAGCAAAAAATTTGGAGAACACAATGATGCAGGGGGATGTAACATGAATCAGTCTCTATTTTCCTTCAGTCGGGATTAAAGTTTTGTTTGAAAAGACTTGCCCTCTTCTGAAACAAAGTTGTTACCATTCTTGAATACTTGAAAGCAACACAATTAGAACTGCAAATCTGACATAATTTCATTCTTTGACTATTATCAGAAAAGTAATCATGCCCTCCTTAAATAACTGTGCAAGCCTGAGCTCCTGCAAGACAAGTAATCATTTACATACTTATTAATTCTGACATTTTTCTAAGTTTTTTTCTCCCCTCTTCGCTTGGTTAGCTCTAACAGTGTTAGTGAAATATGTAACTACTATTCATATATCTAAAACAAAGATCACTCTTGAAAAGCAAAAATATTAATAATTTAATATCATACTTCATAAATCCTACTTCATCTCTATCTTCTCTAGAAGCTGAACGGGAAGTTTCAAAAAGGAAATAAGTGGATCTCATGGCAATATGGTAAAGAAAGTTTCATTAAAGTAAACTTGAGTAGGGGTAAAGCTTATAGGGCTTAAAATTTAATTTCCAGATGCACCTGAGACTTGTAACATGTTTTATTAAAAGAACAAAATAATGACTAAAATTTAGGAGATATGATTCCCTCCTCAGGAGCTGCCTCTTACTATTTCTGTTACCTTTGATACAGTTCAGGTCTTTTGATGCAACTGAAATATAAAGAGGAGACAGCACAAACGTGTTTGTCAATTACTGGATCTTGAACGCTAATGAACACTTGACCCATGCAGGATGTTAGCTGCAGCTATACAGCAGTCTAAACTTATTTTCTAACTAGAAGCCTAGCTCAATTTTACTGCTTATTGGAGATGACAGGCAAGTATTGAGGCTGTCATCCTCTATAAGAATTCTTAAAACATCACAAAAACAAAATTAAAGTGGTTTACTTATGCCTTGACTGAAAATAACCCACCTAAATTTAATATGTAGGAGTCATTCTGTGGTTGCTAAGTCCAATATATGGACTTATTATTGACATTGATGCTTTTATTGCAATATTATGATTTTATCCTATATTTTATTTCTCAGTAGCTCATTTCAGACACGGATTATTTTTTTAATTGAGGCCAATGATGACCATATCTTCTATTTAACCTTATTCTCTCTGTGTTAGAAATAGGAGTGAGAGAAAACCTGTGTATACTAAAGAAAGCAAGCAAAGTAATTTGAAAGAAGGGACTGGGAAGAAGTGAGATACTCCAAGAAGCTCACATGCTCAATAATTTTCTGCTGATCAAGCAGATGGTAGGCATATCGTACACTAGGGCCCCAATCTTGATCTGTGGTTAACTGTACTAGAGGCCGCAGTAACAGCAGTAATATAGCAATCATACTGGCAATATGTACTTGGCATGGCATTGTATTTGCTACTGTACATGATTTAAAACTCACACATGGAGGAAAGGGAATTCAACTAATGTTACCCCCTTAACATTAGCTGATAACATATTGGTGTCAGTGCTGATGCAAATTCATTTCTGATTTGATTTTGTGTTGCAGATAGTGAAAGTTCAGATCGTAAGTACAGATAGGAGCATTGTGAGAATCCAGTCTGATCTCCTACATCACATAGGCTATAGAGTTTTTTCATCAATTCTTGTTACGAATTGGAGCACATCTTCTGAAGAACGCACCATTTCAAGTAAAATATTTATAACACTGGAGAACCTATCACACACCATAATAAATTGTGTTAAAGCTAGATTAATTATCAGTGTTAAAAATTCATTCCGTAGTTCATGTTTGAATTTGTCTGGCTTCAGTTTTCTGTCATTAGATGTTATATCATTGTTCGCTACAAAGAAGGCACAATTTCTAGAAGAGTCTAAGTGAATAGAAGGGGAAAATATAGTTTTATGAGTTCACTTGCAGGCCTATCTATGTGACATCATGGTATCATGAATTTTTTCAGCATTTGTTTTACTCCATAAAACATGAGCAACATATACAAAGAAACACGATACTTCTCCTTTCAGATAATATGCAGACTTCAGAAACAAAAAATTGCTTTGTAAAATTTTCTTCCTCAAATTAAAAAGTTCTCAGCTAGTCCTTAGGGTAAGATATCACAAAGCAATAAAGCTTTCACAAATTGACTAGAACATATTGTCTTTTCATAAGCACCTTATCGTGAGGCTTTATGTCAAGTATGGAAACTACTGCATCCAAAATATTTTAAAAAGTCTTCTGTGAAGCTTCTATATGCTGCATTTTCCTAAGGTAGTCCCGAATGAAATCCTGATTCCTAACAATACTGGGTTTTAGGAAAGTTTGAATCAGAACATGATGTTGTGGCTTTGAGAATGGCGTTTACTTATTTTGTAACTAGTCTAGTTTTTACTAAATGTTCCAAGAGATGCAATGTCTCTCAAGAGTACTTCACTTTTAATTTATCTTTCTGAACAGATCCAGTTGTACTAATGCAGCTATATTTAGGCACAGATAATTTGATTTAACTTTAACACTGTTTACTGGATCAAATTTAGCACTGCTTTAGTTTCTTAAAACTGCAGTTTATACCAGACTTTTATTTGAAGTATTAAGCCTTTTATGACAGTTCTTTAACAAAAAGAAAAAAGAAAAGAAAAATCAGATACAAAAAAGTTCAGGTTTGAGGCTAGAATTCACATGATTTTAATAGTAATTATCATTAATGAATCACTACTTCCATAAGTAATATGAACTCAAAACTTTCAGAAAACCTGTGTAACACATTTTAAAAAGATAGTTCTGACTACTGAGGGATTCAAGTATTGACTCAAATTCTTCACAGACATCCTGAACGCTTGTTCAGCTCCCAGAACACTGAAGTTAATTAGAGTTTTGACGGCAATTTTAATGGATATAAGAAAAGGCTCTTTATCTGTCACTTCATGACTCACCTCAAAAGATATCAGCGCTGTATTATAAACTTAAAACTATCACTGTTGAACAAGAGAAAACACAAAACCATAGAAAGAGAAAAGATCAAAGTCCTTGTACTGACAAAGTACATGAGCTCGCGCTACCCAAGAAGCAGACACTGCTACGTACCACCAAAGACAGCAAAAGCAGAACAATCATCTCCAAATTAGACGAACAAAGAAAGTCACTGCTAATCTGATATGGAGAAAATATTACGTTGTAACTCCAAATCTAGTGACTGAAGTGTATGAGCAAGACACCCTAGCCAGACAGCTGAAAAGTTTCTCGATGCCACCAAAAGCACCAGCTCGCCTAATCCAGTATCTCTTCTCTAGCAGCAGTCGGTCTCCAGTGGTTCAGAGGACAGTGGGAAAGGGAGCAACCAGTAGGCCCTGATGCATGGAATTAATTACCAACAGAATAAACAAATCAAATTAAACAGTGAATAAGTTTCCTTCTCAACCATCTGCTGCTTTCATTCTTAAGCGACAAATGAATTCAGGAATTAAATACTTAGCAAAAAACCAGCCTGTAGACGCAACAGTGAATATTGCTGGTGCATCCATGTAATTGCTGCAGGACTGGATGTGTCACGCACTGTTTTATATCTTGTTTTATTTATGGCTTTTCCTTTTACTTAAAAAACAGTAAAGAAGAAAAAGAGTCAACTGTAATTTTTCAGATACCAGGTATACAACTTCTTAAAAAAACCAAATACAGCAACAAAATATTCCATCTGCTCCATATATTATGAGATTAGCAATGCACATGCTCAAGACTGAGGGTTAAAGCTGAAGGTCTTCAGATATTGGTATAATGAAAATCTGTATGCCAAACACTGTATCCCATTTCATATTAATCATAGGCAATATTTTATTTCAGTGATTTTTTTCCCCTGATCATTTTTGCAGCATTTGCAGCACTATGGAAACTTGAAGACAATCAAGTTAAAATTAATGTGGACTGACAAGCTGAAAAGCCAATCAGTACCCAACAGAAATTTACTGTTATATATAAGTCCTTCTTATTGTTTGGTAACTAAAGAACTTTTTGTCTAGCACAGGTTTTGTCTTTTGGTTTTGGATCATTTTCCAGTACTGAGGGTCAGAGTTCTGTTCCACTCCTGTCCCATTCTGAAACTTTCCAAAGATTCTTAAATCTACTCTCATGGTTTCTATGGAAACTCTAAGTAATTACACAAAGTTCTGCAACAGTCATTCTTCAAAGCACAATTAGAAACAGAGTAAAAAAGCCTCAAATTTGCTTATTCTTGGCAAGAAAATTATTGAGTTGAAGCTGAATATGATTCAAAAAAACCCAGTGAATATTATAGACCTTCATTTCAGATCACTGGTTTTACAAAACATTATATAACTCTCCTACCCACCAATCACTCCTCCCCCTCTTATTTCTGAAATTTGAAACTGAAAATATCTCATTCATCACCATGGCAACAGAGGCGTCATCAAATTTTCTTGAAAATATTCACTCAAAATTTACTTTCTCTGTTTGCTACATTTCATAGGTAATGATACAGTTATTAGTATATCAGCAACATGTAAATACGGAGTACAAATTTTGACAATAACATAGCCCTACGTCCATAACATCATAGCAGAGTTTTCTCAGTTCTAAGAAACATCTAAGAAAGCAATCACAGAATTCTCCAAGTGGACCCTGAATTCCCCATCATAAACGTGGGAAATATTTTGGATAAACTGGAAAGAAACTTATCTTCCACTGTCCTCTTCAAGAGAAGGATTACATTTTCAGATCCTGTTTGCTTCCTAGACTGGCTCACATCTTCATTCCAGACTGTGCTTTAATCACATTTTCATGACATTCTTTTTTTCTCATTATTTAAATCAAATAAAAAATCTTGGTGCGATGATTATTCTGTTGTGAAGAAATATTAGCACCATTTAGTACCCTGCCAAATATTAAAATTAATTTTTTAAGTACAAACAATTAAAGGAAAAGTTTGCATTTCCAGCTTCATTGCCTAAATTTTAGTTTTGATACAGTGGAGAACTGGATCCAATGGAGTAAGGAAAACAAGATGACATCAAAACGCATGATATCAAAATACTGTAATCCTAACAGCTGTAGCAAATTATAGAATAGGTATTGAAGAGTGAAGAGTTCAATACTGAGCTTCTTTTGAATTCTACAGCATCAAAGTAGTCATCTCTTGAGTAATTTCTGTCACTGTAATGAAAGTTATCTCACCAAAACTTCTTACTTTCTAAAGTGCTCTTGCAAAGATCTGAGGTAATATGAAGAGAACGTAAACTAAAAGGAAGAAAACCTTGGGAGAAAGAAAAAAAGTAAACTATTGTAGAGACACTTTTCTCCTGTTGTAGAAGTAGGCATAAATAAGGTGCACAGTTTGCATATAGGCCACACTAATAGATATGTGAGCGTATATTGTCTCTGTTGTTTGGAAGTGGTTGCTATAGTATGTAGGAGACTTTTCAGGCATCAAAGTGGAACATTGTAGTTAGATTTTTATCAATATACTTCAGCACCATAGTTTCTCCACTGAGACTGAATATTTTAGGAAACCAAGGAAAGGCATAAAAGTTAATTGACATTTTATGGATACAATAAAACTAACATTGAAAAGGGTGAGATTGGGACACCATTGCCCTTCCTCACCATTTCGTAGTCCAGAAATATAACCATTCTGACATTTAACATAGTGTTTGGCTCAAAACAATTCAACTTTAACAGCATTGCAGAAGAATACCAGTGTGAGCTTGAAAATTATGTACCATGAATAACCAGATACTTGGAATCAGTAACTAGATGGCATTAGCTTGTTTCGAAATATAAATTCCACTGATGCTATTGTTATTTTCATTCCTATTAGCTTTCATTGAAAATATGAAAATGCATTGAAAATATGAAAATAGGTTTTATGCTATTTTCATTCCCATTGTTGACCAAATGGGTAAGCTGGCCTCATCTGTTGGCTTGCTTTGCTTTATTAACAGTTAAATTTCTTTCACAAATATTAATCAAATGCATGTGTGTTAGCATCAGTATGAATTAGCTTGTGACTTCTGTGGGAGTAAGAATAGGCCTTACCAGACAAACAAGATTTTGACTCTTAAGAACTAAGTACATACTCTGCTTTTGAAGTAGCAGCTGGGTTTTTTCAGTGTATCAGACAGTGAATAGTCTCTTGAGGTAAATTTGCTTGCAATGCCAGGTCAGAGCCAAGAATTTTGAGTGGAGAGAGTTTTAGTACAAAGGTAGCTACTGAAGTGAGATTCTACTCACCCAAGTCTTAGTCATTCTGGGCAAGCTTTTGGAATTTACATGTCGTTTGACTTTTTAGAGTAAATCAAGCTCTATAAGAAACAATGAGACTTAGTTGCTTTCAGAAAAACAATGTTGGGATAAGACAGCAGAGGTCATATTACAATGTTAAAGAGCGTGTTAAGGCTTAGTTTTAGAGAGCATTTTAGCCTGTTAGTGGTACATTATGGCAAATATCCCTTTTCCTAGATTTTCTACATCTGATGTTTCTTCAGAGCATCTTGTCAAATGAAGCACAAGGAAGTCCTGGGGAGAAGAAATCTATTCCCTAATCTATTTCTATTTTTCTGTAAGCACCAAAATATTGAATTTATTCGAGTTTAATTCTTTGAAAAGAGAATTCTGTGCCTTAGCACCAACTTCACTAGCTCTCTGAAACCCTGAATCTGACCTCACCTCCTAATCTTCAGGCTGCGGGAATTTTTCTTTTTCGCTGGAGAAAACAGAGAAGCAGATAAGGCTCGGGATTGTATTGGGTTTGTGTGGCAAGATTTTGGTGGCGAGGGGGCTGCAGGGGTAGCTTCTGTGAGAAGTTCCTGGAAGCTTCTCCCATGTCTGATAGGGCCAATACCAGCCAGCACCAAGAAGGAGTAGACATAGTTATTTTATAGCCATTACTTTAGAACATTTACTCCTGAGGAGCATATAAATTCCTTTTCAATTATTACTGTAAAAGTACATTCAGACACTTATAAATAATTGTCATTTTGTATTAAGATATATGCAATGAGAACTATAGCATTATAAAATCTAGATCATTCTGTCCCCTCTTAGTTATAGTTCTACCACTTATATAGCATACATCTGTAGTGAATGTATTTTCAAAGACCATAATTCAATTCTCTTTACTGATGATTATTTAAGGATTAGTTGTAGCCAAAATATTTGTAACACCTGATGGGCTTTCAGGTATTTTGAGACACAGGTGATTACAATTTCAGCTGAATTTGTAATGTTATTAAAGAGAAAAACATAAATGGCAAAATATTTTGCATACAACTGGTGGATGGAGTTGTGATGCTTCTTAGAAAGAACTGATGCTTTCTATTAGGAAAGCATGCTGTTTGAACTTGTTGATTCCCCCCGTAAAGGTGCTCAGAGAAACAATATGACTGAAAAACATTCCGTTGTTCAACAAAGCTATAAAAATACCTGCCTGTTAAAGTAGTCTTTTTTTCACATATCAGTGTACTGGTCCCAGCATACTGTTCACCCCTCAGCAATTGTTATTTCACTCACCTACACCTCTAAAGAACTAGAAATAGCTATACTTGTTTACACTGTAATTGCCTTCTAATTAATGAACAGCTTTACCTCATTATGTGAGCATTATAGAAGAATAAACCTATTCCCACAATATACAGAGAATGTTTAGATAAAAGAGAACAGTTTAACATTAATTAAAGAAAATAGGCAGACACGCTAGTGTTTCTTTCCATGCACCTTTAAGTTCTTTGATGATCTACGGCACATGGGTTTACCTTAGTTGTCTAGGCTTTTAGATTTTGTGGCTTATATTTTAAACTGTTGTGTTTGTTCTTTTTATTTTTGAAGGATAATTTTATATACTTACAAGTGTTCCAAGCAAGGTAATTAAATATATTACAACATAAAAATACAGAAAAGTGAAAATATGAGCTAATTCACAAAATTGCATAACAGACTTGGGGAAGAAGTAATATTCAAATAGAGAGATGGTAAATTTACTATTCAGAAAAGTAACAAGGGACACAGTCAAAAAGGAGATACCTACATTAGGGTGCTAACTTTGTTCTTTGTAGATCAAAAATCTCTTCCACATTTCTTTCTGAGTGACTTGGGTTTAAAAGAGAGAAAAATAGGCGTAGCTGTCAGTGAAGTGAACTCACAGTACAGGTTATAAGCAAAATAATCTTCATTCCACTTAAAACACCAATACGATACATGTTTTCTACGAGTTCTTTCTACTTTACTGAAATATAACTGTGAAAATTATGCTTTTGCAGAATAAATGTTAATTCAGGAGCTATGCGTTATCAGACTAGATGTTAACTCAGGAACTATGCACTAAAAAAAATGCAGAAGACCCCGAATACAAATGAGTAGTAAAAAAACTAGACACAGCTAGATATTTATTCAGAATCTTAAATCTGCTGCCAACAAATGTATTTCGGCATTATCACTGGAAAAGTATTATCACTGAGAAAACAAATACTCCTCAGAGGTCAGTTAATGTGCTATATTTAGTAGCCAGTTCATGTTTTCATAGGGACTCAAGTACTCGCTTGCCATTAAGCTGCGTAACACTTCGGGACTGAATCCACAGCAACACAGAAGCAGGCCTTAATTTTCAAATTCCTTTCTGAGATCCCCTTATTTGCCTCGTTTGTGATCCCCGGAGTACAGGCTGTAGCGATGCTGAGGGGCAGAGCCCTGTGCCTGGAGGAGTGAGTGACCCACAGCAGAGCTCCCCTCAGCAGGCCAGGCCGTGCCGTGCCGTGCCGTGCCGTTATGTCTGGTGTGCTGCCTTGTGCCGCAGGACAAACTCAACCAACTCCTTGAAACAGGGGAGCCTGCGGGCAGCTCCTGCTCGGCACCGATGGTCATGGATCCTCCATGGCCTTGCCTTTACCTAACAGTGCAGTGAGCAGTTCTCATGGGCATATCTTTAATAATTGACTGTAGAAACGGTGAAGACACTTGCTTGAAGGACCAAAAGGGGACAATCTCTGCTATGGACAGGGTCTTCATGGTATGTCATGCATGGGTCAGGGTCCTGTTCCATGCTACACCACTCGGGGCTCCCAGCTTCTAAGGGGACAGAACATTATCCTTGCTATTCTCTTCCAGTGTTAACTCTAACGAATAGCCTTTTAAAGGATACTTTAAAGAGTAAATGCCTTGCTTACTTGGATCATAACAGACCAGCTCCTCCTGGGGCAAAACAGGCCTACCTAGATGTTTTTTTTCTTACAGTGTTTCAAAATGGGGTTGCCTGCAGGCTGTCCTTTGTCTTTTCCTGCAAACATTTTGAAAGCCCTGGGTCAACAGAAGTTGTTCTGATTCAGACTCCAGGTGAGCAATCCAGAGTTTGTTGGGTTTGTGATGGTGTCCTGGCAAAGTAGAACTATTCTTCTGCCAGCTCTAAAGATGATCTGTTTCCACTAACATTTCCAACTAACTGTTTTTTCTCTTTATAAAGCCTTATCAAAGCCAAAGCTGAATCTGTGCTTGATTTAAGTATAAATTAAATCTCTTACTGGCATGGATTATATTCATTTCACGAAGCACATAGCAGGATAGTTTTATCTCACATACTTAGAGGAACCCTGTTCCAGGCCTACTTAAAGCCCTCATTGCCACCCCCTCCACAGTGCTGTGGCATCCCCCTTGGTACAAATTGAGAAACAAACCACAGTGGCCAGGTTTCATCCAACCAAACTTCTGGTATCCAACTGAGGCAGCTCATTTAAAAGTTTTGCCACTTTTGGCTCCCTCTATAGTCAGTGAAGAGAGAACTGAGAGAAAAGACATCTCTTCAGAGGAAAAGACACAGCTTAGGTAGGACAAGACTAAGCCAGCAAGACTAGGAGCTACAGTCTCACCAAGGACGGAGGTACTGCAGGGCTGTCGCTGTAGTACGCAGATGGCATCACTGTACAGAGCAGTGTACAGAACTCCAGGTGAGGACACAGGATCTCCATACCGTGATTAATAGTTGGAGGTCCAAGAGTGGATTCCACACCAACCAGCTTATTGAACAGGGAGCTTCCACTCCTCGTTGGATTCATAACTGTAATCAGTTGAAGAGCTTTTGGAGTCAGTTACCTATACTTGCTGTTGTAAACAAGACTGTCTCCTCTAAGCGAGAACACCAGTGTTTAAAGAGCTCTGAAGAAGTGAGGAGGCCGTGATAACCCTTGTTTTGGTTAAAGAACCCAGTCCTACATCTCCACCCTTCTGGATAGTGCCTTAACTATCAGCTATCAGGTATATATAAAAAGATATATTCAATCACTATTTGTAAAGTCATTCCATTATATATTACTTTCCTTGTTTCATGTAACAAGGTAGGAGGGAAAGGAAGGAGAGAAGTATAGGAATGGGTGAGATGTTCTGAATGGGAAAAGAACTGCATTTCAGAACCTGTTCTAAAAACCAGCATATAAGGAATGGATAGATTGAATTGGGGAGTCTGAAATCCTCTCTGTCCTTACTGATATTCTCCTGATAAATGAGAGTTCAGGTGTTCTTAGGCAGCACCAAGAATTATTTCCAGCAGCTATGGTGATTAATTTAAATACCAGCTTGTCTGTCTGAAGGAGAAACTACTCCTTGATGTGGATCAAAGTTGCTGCTTAAAGATTTCTAAGAGGTTGAGTCACATAGATTTACTCAACACAGGTTTTGGCAATTATGGAAATTTGGGGTGCCTAAGAGATGCTATGTAAAGAGTTTGAAGTCAAATAAGGAATCCAAGCAAAACATGAAATTGGTCTCATTTATTCTCAAGGCTATTAATCCACATAAATTAGTCAGAGTCTCTAGAATAGTTAATGTTGAGTTACAAGGGATAGAACCACAGTTACTCTTTAGGGGAATCTTCCTAAAGTTTTTAGGTTACATAGGCTTCATTGTTTTACATAGAACAGATTTTCTTTGGACAGAGTTTCTTATTCCCAGAAGGATTTGAAAACTGTTCTTTTCCCAGCTGAGTGAAAACAGTGCCTCAGCTGTCACATCTGCAGGGAACAGATGAATAAACATGTATCCTGGACATGTTGCATTGCACACCAATGATTTTAATCATGTCTTTGCATTTAATGTTCTCTTTCCATACACATAAGCCATATTCAGACTTTTCAGACTGAATATGTTTCAGACGGTGGCTTTTATTTATTTATCTATCTGTGGAAAAATTTTAGTAAATGTAAAGTTATGTTATTTTTGCTACAAACAGTTATCCAATGAATTCTCACCAGGAAGAAACTTATTCTGTTCTTGCCCCTACCCACCCATCCCCTGCCCCAAACTATAATTTTTAGGAAGCTAGCACAACGTACACGACAGCTGTGACTAACTCTTCCATCCCTAAGATGGAATTTGTCGGCATAACAGTGTGGCAAGTGTTCCTCGATTAGACACACACGCAGAAATCCGTGGTGTTCAAACCACTCATGAACAGGAAAAGGCTAATAATTTTAACTGGAATATTCCGCCAGCTGCAGATGTAATTTCATTTTCAGATTACTATTTAATTACTGTTACAAACAATTAAGAAAATTTTTCTGAAGAATACCATATGGAAGTCTACTATAGATGATAAGCATTGCATAAATAGCTGGCTTTTCAAAGGTGTTGGGAACCTGAAGATTCACTAAAGTGAGTGGAAGACCCTGAATTTAGTTCAGTTCCAGTTTGTGTGAACAGTTTTACAACTGCTAGATGGATCTGCATTCAGCTTACGATCCTTTTGTTTCCAGATCAATTATCTATTTTAGTGTTGTTTAGGGTCCTGCCACATTTGACTTTAATTTTAAACTGCAGAAATTTCTGGCGGAAAACCAGCAGTGAATTTGTTGATTAATAAAGCACCTTTATTTCTTTGGAGGTGGAAGGAAGTGTATGGAAAATTATTCTGTGACGGTTAAGCAACACCAATTATTACATCAATTGTACCCTTCCTCCTGGATATGTCGCTACTAATGTGTTTGTTTAGCAGATAATAGAGCAAGACTTTTTAATACTCAGTGATGCCTACAGATCATCCCTGCTCCATAAAATGTCCAATATTTTGCTGGACTTTCATACAGTGACTCGGACAATAGGACAAGAATTTTCTGACAATAGCACAATGTACTTGATCCATCAGTTTACATTGTCCTGTCACTTCAGACTTATTTTTTGGAAGGCACACTTGGATACCAATGTAAGCAATTTTTCAGAGCATTCTGAGATTGTATAAAGCAAAAATTCTAAAGTACATAAAAAGGGAGGAAAATGTTTGCCTTGAGAAGTTACTTCTAGCAAGGAAGGTGTAGCAGGGAGCTTTGTCTCCTGTCAGAGCCTGTCTCATTATTACCTTTTAAGCGAATAGCTAGATATTCCTGATACCAGTAAACCCAGTATTGTCTATGAACCTCAAAGGATAAGAAGGACACTTTCCAGCAGAAAAGCAGAATTGCAGCTGAGGCTATTGACACTTTGACAAAGAATGCCAGTGAGGGACTTACTACGGCTGCTGAAATACCTCTTGTCATGAAGCCAGCTCTGAGTGCCACAATATATTCTGGCCTCTTTTGTATAACACCATGTATACATGCAACAAATTATTCATATAAATACAGCACTCTGTATTTTCTTTTCACCCTTTTAGTCTTATTAATATTTTCCTTGCTTGCTGCGATTCATGGATGATCTAGGCTTATATGTTTGGCCACCATGGCATTTCTGTCAGTAGCCAAACAGTTACATTCAAGAGTCTTTCTGGACTTTGGTCTTTACAAGCTCTCTCTTTATCTCTGTCTGCTAGAAATTGCTTTTAACTGTTCCGCTGAGCCATTCTTCCTTTCAAGTAAACATCTGAAAGAGAATACTTAAAATAGTCAATAAAAGCAATTGACCTTTTTGCCTCTCTTTAAATATAATACTACTCTTTTTGAAAGGGCATACCTTTGACCACTTAACTTTTTGAATTATATTTGATATCAAGGGAGACTTAAGTTGTTTATTTCCTGTTACAGTCAGTTGTTTATCATGTGAAAAAAGGAAAATTCACTTCTGGACTCTATATAACAGTAACTGATCTCAAAGTAAGGTTGTCTGTCCAGTTGTAGTTTTCCAATTCTAAAGTTCTACAAACGAACGAATAAATAAGTATAGACATTGTAGACATGGCAGGTAGACATTGTAGACAAGTAGACGTTGACAGACATGCCAAATGTCTGTATGTCACGCCAAATCTTGAAGTGCTTAACCCACTCAAAACTTTCTGTTGAAGTTCACAAGAGTCTGGATTAGGACTTGAACATCAGACCATTTGGAATTTGAATAACTTAATCCCTGACAAAAAGTTAGTGTCCTATCATTTAAAAAGGAGACAGCTTTACAGTGGGAGAGACAATGCACATCTTTGAGTGACATCTATGAAAAACTACATATTAAATAGTACAAATCAAATTATGACCCCATCCAATTGTCTGTGAAGATAAGATTCCTTCAGACTATGGAAAAGTCAAACATAAAAAGAAAAATCTTGTGACAGAAAAAGGTGTTGATGAAAAGTAGATTCACTTAGAATGTTCATAGAAGGAGAATAAAGAGAAAGAAAAAAAAATAAAAAGAGGAGTATTGTTTTTCCATTCTCCAACCAAAAACTAGTGGACATCCTCACTGAGGTAAACTGAGTTTTTCAGATAAATTGTTCTTATTCATACCCACTTTTAGAAGGGAAATAAAAATGAAATATTAAATACTATATCAGGTCTTTATGGGAAAAAAATCTAAAACCCACAAACCCTCTAAAAAATCCAGATGCTCTAGTGGCACCCTAGCCACTAGAAGATGCTTCTGCATGCTTTCTAATATTTTACTAAGTGGTTAGCCAGTCATCCAGCATCTTGATACTGATCCCTGGAAACAATCAGATGTCTTAATATTAAAGAAACCCAGAAATCAAAATAAGTAGCACCGTAGTTAATGTCCAGATCTATAGCTGGACCAGATCAGAGAATAAAGGAAATAAGATAGCTTAATTCCAGTGATTTGGTCTCAAACACCTAAGTCTAAACCCTTATCAGCTTCAAAACCTGTTCAAATACTTCAGATCTAGCCATGGAATGAGGGGGGGGGGGGGGTCGTCCTATTGAAGACAAGAAACTGGAATGCTTTTGCCTTACATATTCTCAGTGACTCTACTGACCCACCAAGGGAACAGGGGCATTGACTGTATGGGAGTCATTTGACCCCGAATCGGCTTCTTTCTGAAATTAACTTCCCAAGGAAAGCTTGAACAGTTCTTAAACTGGGATGGCAGGAAAGAAAGGTCAGGCACCTGTCTCCTTGCGGAGCGCCTTCTCCCCGGGCCGGTGCTGGGCGCAGCACGAAACGCCTGCTCACAGCTTGCCTCCGAGAGAGAGCGTCCTCTTCCATTAAAGGCATTTTTGCAAAGCAGAGTCTGAAGGAAGAACACTTGAGCTGCAACCTAAAAGCTACAAATGGCTGTTTCAGAAGTTTCTAACTAGCTCTTAGTCTTACTCAGTCCTGCCAGTAGGTAGGACAGCATCTGTTCGCAAGGTGGCTTTGTAATCACCAAAGACCATTAAGAGTTGCTTTTTCTTCAGGTTTGGGAATGGTGTATTCACATATCATTTTCCTTTCTGTCTTAGCTCTTTAAAATTTCATTTAGAGGCATAATTAGAGCAGAAGATGGTTTTATTTTCCTTACAACGACCTGTGTCACAAAAGAGGTAAAAAAAACCTGCTAAAAAAAAAGAAAAAAAATTTCTGCATGACCTACTTCAAAGCTTTCAAGTCTGGTATACATTGACACATAGATTGGAAACTATAGAATTAAAAAGGGTTTAGAAGATATCACTATTGGATTCCTTATCTCTGTAAGTACAAAACAATCCTCAAACTATCAATTTAAATTGCTCTCCAATCCATGTGTAGGAAATATTTGGTAGAAATAATGATGTAGAAAATTGTTCAGATCTGATAACTCTGAAGTAATGATAAATGGAAATTACTAGTTGTAAATAATCAGAACAGAGAATAAGTGAAGGTTTGTTTCAGGCAAGAGAGCTCACCGCAGCTGAAGTCACTCTGCAGTTAAGAAACAGCATAAAGCGAAAATCTAAATTTTATTCGTCTTATTTAGTGCCTTAATCAAAAGTTTTACATTAAGATTTATATTTTATATAACTTGAAATGCCCAAAATTTAGGCATCCTGAAGTTATTTATGCTACCTCATCAAATGAAATAATTTATCTCAGAATAAAAGAGTATTTTTAAGATGTATTTGCTATTCTGCCTTAGCAAAATGATCTGGTTTATAGGATTATTACCCCATAGAACAGTTGCATAGATGGATGCTGCACTGCAGTTCACAATGACTAGCCAGAAGCAGGCATATAAGCCAGTTTTGCCCCTGGACAAAATGTTTATAAAATTACATCCCTTGATGCTGAAAGCAATGAAGCAACCCTCGCCCGTGTAGCCACTAATCCCCATACTAACTACACACATTTCAGTTCTTCAGCACTGTACAGACATGAGTCTTGTTTCAGAACAAGGTGTTTTATAAAGCAATTTTAACACTTCTGCAATTTTGTATACACCTATACAATTTATAGTTTTTCCTTTTTGTGGTCTCGTCGGGTACAGTAAGATTCTCCAAGCAAATGCAGTGGTGTAGCTGTTGAAGTGCTACATTTTTGCAGATATTATCTCCTAAAGAAAGCACCACTATTAATATTTTTTTTATAACCAAAAGATAACTTCATGGTATCCTAACCTTGAATCCTAAGTGATATTATTATTTGAAAGCTATAGGGAAAGAAAACTAAAAGCTTTAAAATTACATCTAAAAATAGAAAATGTTAATGGTGTAAGGTCAAATTCTCAGTCTTTAAGAAAAGATGACATTAAAGTCATTTGTGCAGTTTACTCGTATTCCTTTGCTCACTGATGTTACAGCAAAGACTGTCCGATACTGACAATGGTGCAATACTGGTTTTCCAAATAATAGACTTTTGGTTATTAAACTAAGATATGCCTTCTGAACATATATCAGAGATTTTTCAGGGGACCTTCATATTCACATAAAGTTTTGGCCACATTTCCTTCATAGCACAGGTCAATCAGCTTCCAGGATGACCAGAAACATACAGAATCATAAATGATTAAAGACTTCTCGGGTTCATGACCATTTTTTTAACACTGTCATAACAACATTTTCTTTTCTCCTCAGTTTTTTTCTGAGAAACAGCTAACTGCTGTTGCTGAAAAATCTTGCAAAAATACAAGGCCAGATAATTAAAATCTAGCAAAACTTTAGAAAAATAAAAATAGAGCCTTAAAATGGAAAATATTTGGCAACTTGTTCTTTTAGTGTCCTTCCCGGTATCACCTACAGTAATGTAAAGGCAAAGTATCGACAGGTTAGCAAGTTTTTCCCTTACTCTAATTTCATTCTCTGATTCTTTTATAAACTCTCTTATCATCAATTAGACAAACACGACAACTTGTTGGGCTCCCAATTACTTTTAAATCTGGAGACTGGCACACTTATGCTACTTAAATAATTATGCAGTTTTGACAAGGAGTTTTAAATGCATGTCAATCAACCGAGGGGATGGTATTTTTCTCAGTTACTTCTACTGCTGACATATGGCATGGGAAAAACAAACAGGGTGCTTGTCATAAGGCTGCACTAACTGGAGTTATTTGCTAAGTAACAGAGCCATAGAACATAACTTTCAAAATACTGTGAATTTTCTTTGTTTCTCTTTTTGGACTCGATGATCAGACAGCTGTCACACTGTATATTTTGCTCAGATTAATTTATACCTAAAATTTGGGTGATAATGTACTAAAGAGAAAGCCCTGACTTCATTAAAAAGAAAAAAAAAAAAACTTTCCCTGTAACTTCATCGGGATCAGTAATCTGTCTAAAAATTTTATGATTAACTTTTTGTGCGTATCATTTGTGCCTGGGAACACAACCGTGTACTGTACCTCTGCTGAGAGCACAATAATAAAAGACTCTCCTGAAAAGCTTAGTATCTAAAGCTGTCCATTATGGAAGCTACTTTCCAAAATAAAGCCAGTTTTAACCAAGAAAAAGTTTTCATCAAAGAGAAGCTATACTGTAAGAAACTGCCAGAATGAATCAGCTTGTCTCGACCACTGTTTTGTCCTGAACAGTGACCAGTGGTGAACCCTTAGGGAAAATACAGAAAAATAAGCATGTACAGAGTGGTTCTTACCCCCAGCTCTTTGAAACCAGCAGTTCAGGCACTTTCAAAGACAGAAGTTAAATCCACCTATGCGCCACTAACTTCTCCAGAGCTATTCTGAATGGATATATTTTTTTGTGTGTGTCTGTTATAACCTGTGGCAATACCCCATGAGTTTATTTGTTTTATAAATAACTCCTTTCAGATTGCTACTTTGTGGAATAAAGCTATAGGAACACCTGATTAAGTGATCAGCTTGCTGTTTTGAAACAGATTATCCTTTTCAAGTCATTGTCTCCATAGAATTAATGATTTCATAGACTTCTGCCATAACCTTCTCCCTTACATATTTTGGGAGTGCTAACTTATTTAATCTCTACTTAGATGGAAGTCATCCCTTACCTGTGAATATACTGCATACCCTCCCTTCTCTGCTCTGTCCTGTTGAAATGGAGTGGAAAAACGTATTTCTGTATAACTATTCCAGAAGCTTTTTATTAGGCAAATTGAAAGATAAGGCAAAGAGGTGGATAATAATCACAGCAATACCAGTCACCACCTTGCTGTGATTTCCCCCATCTTTTGACCATTTCCCATCTGTCTCCTATAAACCTAAAAGCATTTATAGTCGTTAGATACTTTCTCGTTCTTGGATTTAGAAGTTAATTACATGTGCTTCTGATAACTTGAAAACGAATGTTTCAAGATGTCAAGCAAGTTATCAACAAGATTCACTTATGGCAGTAGTTTTGGAGTTTGAGTTGAGAAAGCAGGGAAGGAACAAAACTCACTGCAAAGAGGTAGGTGGAAAGCCTATTAAGACAAAGAAAGGAAAATAAATTCAAGACGTATCATTCACAGCTTGGTTGCTTGTGGCTGTTAATGTCACTGTTTTGCCTAAAGAAGTAGTTTCCCCTGATGTAGTAGAAGAATGAGCAGGGCTCACCTGGATATGAAAGATGAGCAAAGATGTTCAAATAAATCCAAAAGGACCAGCATTTAAGTCACCTTATGACAGTTCTCATTCTGGGTTGCTTACAGGTAAAAACCTGAAATCTCTAATATATATATATCTGGGTTTGCAACGGTCTGTATAGGTCTTACCTTAAAAAAAAAAAAGAAAAAAAGAGACAATGCAGCACTAGTATGCAGTGGTGGTTAAACCCCTTTTGTCATGAATATATCTGAATTGATTTAATAGGTCATTTCCATTTCTAGGACACCTCAGACTTCTCTTTATGACTGTCTGAAAGCAACAGAGCCTTTCCAGAAGGGCAGATGATTGTACTTACTTTTTGGAAAGAAGAACTATCTTTTCTTTCCTTGAGGAAAAAAAAGACCAATATATCAGTCCTAAGGAATTTATTTCCGTGGCTTCAGAACAGTTGTGAGGACTGGGGATACAAAGAGGCTATCAAAGCTCTGTGGCTATTGTCAGATATATACATATTTACATGCATATAGGTTTCCAAGGCCCTTAACTTGTGAGTGCAATTTGATCTAGTTATAATACTGCTTTCATTTGTATTGGAAACTCAGGAGGACAATGGGCTACCTAGTTCAGGGATACATGAAGAGAAAGCTATTTTTCTCTGTATTTTTCATTTTGGTGCCAAATGCAGCTAAACCAGAACAGATACTTTACCTAATTAGATATATTTAAAGAAATGCTTTCCTTTATTAAAGGCTTTAGAGCTAAGCACATAATTAGTGTATGCTGTAATTAAGCTCCAGTGAATTATAGATCAGTTGGCCTATAGCTGCGTGCTAAGGCTATTAATTTATATATTTTTACCTGCTCCTTTATATGTTTTGTTTGCAGTTGAACCCATATGTTCATGTGTAGATATTTATGTAGAGACTCTGAAAAACTGAAGATCTCCTTTGTTGACTTTTTAATTTAATTTGATTTTAATCAAGTTAGAGTTGTCTACCTGAAGGGCCAGATTCTCAGTTGACCAAAAAGAACATGTAAGAAATGGATGTTCTTTGGCACCAGATAACATGCTGGGTCAGATGCCTAGGAAATCTTTAATGTTAGCTAAGTTCTGATTTACGTTTCAGGGCTTATGAACAACTGCAAAATTATTTCCCGATATAGCATTACTGACTGCACTAGAGGCACAAAAAGAAGAAGTCTACCACTTGATCTTGAAGTGTTAGAAGTCCTAGGTAACATCAAAAAAATACTGTCAGATGTAATGTAAAAACCGTTTTATATGAAATACAAAAACAGTCCTGGAAGCATGATCCAGATTCAAGCTCTTCCAAGGTAGTCTACCCAGCAGACTACAAAGTCAAATTCACCCTTGTGCTTCCTCTCTGGTCCAGTATATCCTGCACTCTTATCTGCCTGGGGACTTCTTCAAGAGACACATGCAGATTGCCTTCCCACACTTCAGGAGACTATTGTCTGGTGACTAGGACGTGAGCTTTGAAGGTGGCAGATGCAGATCAAGGTTTTTAGGAAAAGGACAGGACTGAATCTGGGAGTCCAGCCTGCTCAGTGGGTGCACCAAGTGGTATGCCAGTAAGCGACGCGCTGCTTGGGAAACACGGGGAAGGCTTCTCATCTCTTCTCTGACTGTGGTCTAAAACTGACCTACTTTAGATTTGCAGTGTGTGAAGAGAGTGCTCCTGCCATGTTCTATGGCCTCTGGGAGTGTTTACTGGATTGAGCTTTTGGAGTGATTCAGACTTCACTCCTCCTAGTTTCTCAATCTAGACTGAGCTCAGACATGATCTAAGTGCTGAGCTGCTTAAGCCTGCCAAGTATAGGACAGTTCTGGGCACGTGCAGTGACTTAATAGGTACCTGAAGAGATTTAACATCAAATGTTGAAGAGTTTATAGAGATTAGGTGTCTCCAGCTCAGAAGGTGAGTCAGGACTTTGCAATTACAATTTCCCCTCAGCAGCCCAAACTTATTTTATTTTAGTACCTAAATCTTGTACTGGAACTTGCCTTAAATGCCCTCTATATCCAAAATAAAACAAGCAAAATCTATCACTATAATGTAGCAGGGTTCCTTGGTTCCCGTAGTTAACTGCAAAAACATCTTTCTTTAGAGAACAAACCTTAGAAACACATGAAATGCTCATCAGTAAATCAAAAACTCACAAACCAGGTTTCTGCACTTATGACCCTTCTGATCTAGGTAACAACAATACTTACCCATTGCCTTTAAGTAGAGAAAATGTGGACCGAAACAAGAAAAATACACCAGACACATGACATTGAGAATAAACTTGCCTGGTAGTGTGAACAGCATTACTGATACTTAACCCAAAGTTTACTCACCTCAATGCCATTATTTTCCGAAATAATTATGACATGCAATAATGTAGAAATATTTCAGGAGATGTTGTCTGAAATTAGGTGAATAAGTGCTGATCATCACCACTGAAGATTTAGCTGAACATACTTCAGTTTTTAGGATGCCAAGAAGTAGCCAGAGACAAGCTTCATAGCAGGTTAGGCCACTCAATCCTTAAAATCTATTTATGAAAATTCCCTTTATAAATCAACTCCAAGTTAGCTGTAACACCTTTAAATGTTAGTTCAGATGATCCAGGAGACATAGACATGATGACCTTTATTATTACCTCTGGTTAGGCACCAAAGAAGAAACAAGCAAACAACAAAAAATCAAAATCTGTGTTCCTAAATTCCTTAACTGTTTTTGAATCTCTTCCCTCTGCAAAAAATACGGTGCGGTTCTCAGTTGTGCAGAGTGCTTCCTACTGCCACTGGCTTCACTTTTATCCTGAAACCTATGTATCCAAGTGCTTTACTTTGAGGTCATACATGTTTGGAAATGGCAGGTCAAGCTCTCTTTTGTGACAAATATACAAGTGAGGCATCAGAATGAAACTGTTCGAATGAGTTGTCAAATCTTCATTAATCTATTTTTAGGGATTGTTCTATTAGAGGTTTTGAGATATTGTTGTACGAGAAGGGGAGGTTCCTCAAGCACTGAAGTTACCAGACAAAGCAGAATCTCAGATGAAATCAATGTTTAGGAGCCTTTGAGTATCTGGGTTCCTATCCCTGGAACAAAGCTCAAATAGATGGCGTATTGCTCTGAGCACACAGGTTCCTAAACTGTCCTGGATCAACAACATGTTGATTAAATTAATTGCATCATATAGGCGGTGCACTTGGGGTAACATTCTTTCTTTAAGCTACGCTCATCTGAGTCCAATAATACTCGTGATTCTTACAATTGATGGTATAATATTTTAAAACTTACTAACTCTCTTTGACTCTTTTGTCACATTGTTAGTTACTTTGGGATCATTCAGATACACTTTTTTTCCATCCTTATTCAAGTTGAAGTCCACTGGGAAGGGAAAACGAAGAGTTGAGAAATCAAAAGGATCAGAATGTAGATAAAAGAACATTTTCTTTTCAAGGTGCATTTCTTTTTGTCTTCTTTTTTTAAGATCTTTACCACAGACTGATGTTCTCAAGCCACAGGCTATTGAACATTCTAGTACAAAGATCCACCTGGTGCTGAATAATCGCATACAACTTTTGTTTGATCTCTTCAACGTGAACCTTTTATGTCAGACTGCTGAGACCATTGCCTATCATGCTGACCAATACTGTGTCACTTCTTCCTTGTGCTTCCCTGCCAGTCCGCTTTCATCTGGTGCCTCTTGCCTCACCTTACATTCAATTATAAACTTTTTTGAGGCAGTGACTATGTTTTGCGTTTGTACAATATATATATAGATGTCTGAAGTGATCTCCCAAGTATTGCAACAGTGCAAATATCAAGCAATAGTTATGTAATATCATTTATATTCATTTAATTTACTGCTTCCTTTTTTTAAGAATAAAAATGTGCACATCATGCTTCTAGCATGACACTTCAAGATGATAGCTCTGCCTTTGAAGGTAATTCTGATTATGAATATTTTAAATACAATAAAATAAGCTCTTTAAATATTCAGCTCTGTGAGTGTTGGAATCAAAAGGGCTTATTTTGTATGAGAAACTCTCAAAGATCAGAAAGTTGAGAAATTCAAACACAGAAATTCTTTTATTACTATGTGATTCTGAAAAGTGAACATAGTTCAGAAAAGCAGAGTACCCAATATTTAGTAAAATCTGTTTCTAGTAAGGTTCCATAAGACTGTCTTTCCTCAACATATGCCTCATGCCCTTCATTCTGACTCTTCCAGAAATCATGTAGTCACTTACCCAAGTACAATCTATATGTTAGAGAAATGCCTCTCCTTGTTTCTGGAAAAAGCAAATACATGGTTAGACTCTAAAAGCACTGCAAATGTATATAATTGCTATTTGTGGCAGATCAGATCAGAACACGTCAAGAGTTACTGTCTTTGTAAAATGAGCTTAATCTGCTAGATAAAGCAAAAGCATTAATTTATGTGCTACAAAAGGCTGAGAAGAATCCTTTCTCTTCAAATCATCTGCCACTCAAGGATTTCTCACCTGACACGTTATAAACAGTCCACCAAATACATCTGGAATTTAGTATCCCAAAGGTTAATTATACCTGCAAAAAACCCCTCTTCTTTGTATACTGTCTGCAGAAGTTCTAATTCAATTCTTCTATGGACATGACTATACAGCTTCATTAAATGGAATTACAGCCAGAAGAATCTCTCCTAAGCCACTTATTTTCAGTTAGAATAATTAGCAATATAAATATTCCAGCATTTGCTTTATTAATGCACACACTAAAGATTCTACTGGGATATATAAAGACTGAAGGTAAAGTGGATAAGTCAATTTACTTTAATTTTCTCTTTCACTTATTACATATTCGCTCTTTAAAGGGCTGTGGGTTTGCAATCTGCATGAAGACTTAAACCTGCAATCTGAATGTGAGACATAGACTCAAATTGAGGATAAGGGGAAGTTGGCTTGTATTGACAGAAAATATTAGAACATTAGAGAAGTTTGTTGCAAAATTTTCACATCATCTACCTGTCTCTTATGCTTTCTGTCATATTCTTGTAACGTTGTCTAAAAGAATGGCGCTCAGGCATTGGAATGTGGGTGACCTTTCTATGTTCATGTGTGTTCATATGCCTATATATTTCCTATTTATTATGCCTGAAAACTAACAGTTCCAGTCAGGAAGTAACATTTATCTGTGTGCAGAGATGGCTCCAGAGGATGGCAATCAGCACTGCATATTATTAATGTATGGTTGTTATTTAAATGCAAAATTTGAAAAATTGAAATGGAATAGCATGACATTTGGTCACGTAATCATACTAAGGAAATAACTGTACACGTTCTCTCTTCCACCAAACATCCCCTGCACTACCAGAACAGTTAATCAGTTGTAGAAGAATATCCTAGTAGAGTCATTACGTACACTATTCCTTTTCTTTTCAGCTATATGGTCTGTTCAAAAGGAAGGAGGTTTGACTGGGGTTTCTGTATTCTGGCAGTTACAACAGCCGAAGGTTGTTACTGGCAGTCAGAAAAACTGACCTAAGCTGTATATTGGGTGGGAAAAGAGTAAGGCAAAAAGAAGGGAGAATGATGCAAAAAAAAAAAGAAAAAAAATTGAAGTTTTATTTGGACATTTTTCTCCTCGCAGTTTCATTCATCCAATCCTCTATTTTTTCTTACTTTTTCTTTTTCTTTTTTTTTTAAAAATACCATTTATTTACATACTGGTTTAGCCACAGGCTTTAATTTCTGTCCTAGAGTTCTTAAGCTATGGCGTTAATTATTTATTTGTAATTATAAGTAAAAGCCATTTTTGTGTCAGATGCTTTGTAACCCCACAATATAAGAAGGAGGCTGTTGGGTTTTGGCCTATCTATGTAAATCAATGATTGCGGTAAAGTGGATACTGCTGATACTGTTAGAAGCAAAGAAACCCCAAATTAAACATGACATTTACATCCTGTAGCTTCAGCCGTTTAAAAGGCAGATAGTCTCTCACCTTCTAGGCTCTCTCTACAGTCAGTCATACCTCTGGAAGGTGATTCACTCCACTGTAAGGTTCACATTTAAAATAGTTGCCCATCATGAATCATGCTTGTTCCTCTCCATAGAGAAAACCCAGGTGACTGGGTAGGTTGGTGTTTACGTTCTAGATGGCTAAAATAAGGAGTGATGAATTTCACCGTCTTGATGCGAACCCAGCAAAGATATAAAGACAATCCTTTGTATTACTATCTCTCGTTTTCAAACAGGTACCTAAATGTAATTACGTTCTTGTTGTACTAAGATTGGCTTAGAATATCCAATTTGTTTTCCCTTTTGTTCTATCAGTCCCAATTTGTGTCAAATGACAAGATATGTGAAACATGGCTCGCCTTTATTCTTTCACCCCTGTGACCTCATTTATAACAAAAAAGTAGTTACAAAGTGTTGTTTTGCTGTTCATTTTTTTTCTAAGCAGTAAAGTCTGTGGAATATAAACCTCGTACAAGGTTGTTTTGTTATTGTACTTGTTAGCTGAGGGCATTTAGCTCGCTCTCTGCTGTTCTGATACTCTCCCTTTTCTCCCCAGTCTTACTTGAGTTTATTAAATAGTTCAGTTCTTACCTTTTTCAGGTTGGGGAAAATGAGCATAAAGTTGCTGAATTAATGTCATCAAATTTTAAACTAACCTGCGTGATTAAACTGTATGTTTTGACTCAATATAAGTTAAGGCCTTGAGACCAAGAACAAAGGGCTTTGAAAAGTTTGGTTTGGGCTTTAGCAATTTAGCTAGGGAAGAAGAACTTGCATTGCATATTGCTGCCTGGAAGTGGTACTTGGCACTAGCAGGCAGAATTCTTTTGCATTACCTCCACCCAGTGAATAAGGAACTCTTCAAACCAGCTAAGGTTGTTTTTTTTTTCTTTTTTATGGCTCACTCATTATTTTCTACAGCACTAGTGTGCATACAGGATCACCAGTTAATATATTTGATGACTAAATAGTGCATTGCAACCTTTACAATTCATATCATTGTAAACCCATCACTTTAGTAATATGAACACAGCAAAATGGCATTTTAAGGGTAAGATGAGATAATAAAGAGCACCCACCCTCCTTGTTTATACTGCAGCAGTCAGCTCTTATTATTGTTCTGTGTAAAATGCTAAACCCCCAATAATTTCCAGGCTGGATAAAAGCAATGTAAATATCAGCAGGTGTATCTAGTGCTATTAACCTGGCTGTAAAGAGCTTATTTGCACAAAATGTTCAGGAAGAAACTCTTATTACTTGGCAATGTTACCGGACCATAATCGTTAAACAAACCCTGAAATCACTAGCTAAAACCAAAACGGTGTTGAAGCAGAAGCAGGTATGTATGCACAAGAGTGCTTAAAAGCCTGGAAAAACAGCC
This sequence comes from Astur gentilis, assembly GCF_929443795.1. NCBI lineage: Eukaryota > Metazoa > Chordata > Aves > Accipitriformes > Accipitridae > Astur > Astur gentilis. The sequence goes on from NC_064913.1 coordinate 9,661,451, forward strand.
TAAACAGGAGCAGGCGTCTTTCTGCTGGTCAGTTATAAGGAAAGTAACAAACCTATGCTGTGCAAAGCGGGTTTCTTCGGATAAAAGCGACACCATCGTGTTTCTTGGAAACACAGAGGTACAGGCACCTCTGGACACAAATCCATTTCACAGCAAGGCACTTCATAACCTGAAACACAGCAGGAGATTGAAGGAGTGAAGTCGGATTCATCAGATAGCTATCACGACCACTCTGAATTATTGATTGCCAAACTTATCTTTCTATTGTAATCAATAACAACTGGTTTGCAGATAAAATTTTTCACTGTCTGTATTTATACAGCTGGAACTGGCTATAATTGAGTAAGTCAGTCTTGTGTAATTCCAGTGTTGCTGCATAAGAAGTTCAGAGGGAACCAACAGAGAATTCAAATAGAGAGCAACTGAGGTTTTTTTCAAAGAACATTGAACTGTAAGGCAATCTTTTTTTTTTTTTTTTTTTTTTTTTTTTTTTTTCCCCTTGTTTGTTTCCCTTGGGAATGATCAGTTCAGTTGTTAGTGGACTAACGTGAAGGAAAGAAACAAAAAGGAAAAAGAAACAATGAAACAAGTATTGATTAAATAGGTAGAAAATCCAGAATTTCTGGGGGAAGAAAAAAAAAAAAAAAAATCTGCTGAATAATGGAGAAATACATGTAACAGTAATTATACCAACATGCATATCGGACATAACCAACAGGCAAATGAGTCAACAACAGGAGGAATACACAAGACACTGAACGCAGATCTTTCCTCCTAGATAGTAGAAATAAATGTTCACTTGGTATAAGCAACTCATGATTTTCCAGTTGGGATATTTTGATACTGAATTTTTGAAGATTAAAAAAGTTAAGAAAAGCTGATGTTTAACACAAATTATTCAGTCTTGAACTTGTTCATTTACACTTGAATAGTAAGATACTTGAATAAACTATTCCTAACTCGATCCTAATGCAAATATAAAAAATGGTTGAAGTAGTAAGGGTGACTGAGTGATGAACTACCTTTTATCTTCTGTTTAAATATATTAGAATAGCATAAGGAATTGTAAAAGTCCTAATAGTGTGCAGTTAAACTTTAGGGAGACAGTAGGAAATGTAAAATAGAATAAAAACAGATTAAGAAAAAGACATGTAAAATCAATTTATACTCAAACTATAATCCATTTCGATTGAACATTGAGACTAAACCTTGAGTCAAAACTTCAGTGTTACTGAGCACAAGTAAAAGGAAACCAGAAGCCAAGAAAAAAGTAAAATGAGTGAATGATGATGAGAAACCTGAGGTTTATATCTTACTTCTGGAAAATAAAAAGGCAGCCAAAGGGAATAAAGCACTACAAACTGAAATCTGACACAACACACCCCCTCCTCCCCCAAAAACCCCAAACCCAACCACCTGAACTTGCAAACTAGAAACACATCTGTGAACATTAGATTTCATTCACTGTGTTTAGTATTTTTCTAATAAATAAAAAATAATTTTAGACAGCTGTTTTGTTCGCAGAGAAAGATAGTTAAAGCAAGTCAATGCCCACTTCCAGCCACAGATTTCTCCACTGTTGCATTTTTGTTTGAAGCTGTGTTGTCAGCTATAATTAAATCAATTACCAGGCAGCAGCAAATAGTGATGGAAAACCTGGAAAACTTCAGAAGTTGACCCTTATAAGCAGCTCAAAGTTGTTAGTTACCTGATAGCTTCAAGCATTTTAATCCACAAGACTTGACCATGAATTTTACAAGAGCAAGTACTTTTGCAATAGCTGAGGCGATAAAAGTATTTAACAGAAATCACAGTCAAGATCTTCAGTTTCTCCAAGTAATGGATTTTAAACTCCAATGTGTGATATTGAAAATGGATTTTTCTTTTATTTTTTTTCCCCAACTAACAAACAAATAAAAAGATATCTTGGGTTAAGACCTGAAAACTAATGCATCCAAATTATTAGAACCATTAGAAAAGCCTTTTACCTCATGAGAGGTAACATTTCCTTCAACAATAGGTAAATGCAAAGGACACAGAACATAGAACTATTTTTGTCATCAGCAAACATAAGAGGAACCTGCAAAAGTGTAGATCCTTGTCCTTCCTTAGGAGTCAAGTAGAACATCTTAAGGTCAAAGTTGCTAAAAACAGACACGGGTAAGATGTTGTTACATCTTGACCCTCAGTACATGCAATTTTTCAAAATACCAGGAGATAATTTTGACATACAATTACCTACAAGAGTTTGTTCAAGCAGTTAAATGTGGTTAGAAGCCATTTTCTATCATTAAAGCATCCACGCTTCTGGTTTTAGGATGAATTTGGAAAATAAAACCTCTGTGAGATGATAGAAGCTAAAAGGGAATTTCAGTCAAACTTTTGCTCGAATTTAGTTCTACAAGGAGCTGACAGTCACCTGAACTGGTGCCACCTGTCTTTAAGTTGCAAGGATATTTTTGTGTAGTCTAACGTGCTTCCTCCACTGCTATTCTTTCCCTTCCCTGACAAACAAACCATTCTTTTTTAATGCCTTATGCAGAGCTATTGCATCAGAAAAGGGAAAGAAAAGTGGCACATAGTCGGACATTTCTATTAAGAAGTAGGCTCAAGATGGAAGGATTGAACCTGATCTGAAACATTTGAAGAAAAGGGGTTTGGTATGTTTTTGCCAGATTAGGACTTTTGTTTGAAAGCTTTTGGCTGAGTCTGGCTCATATCTACCTCTCCTCAGTGTTCACAGAAGAGAAGCTAATAAAGGCAGATTGCAGGTGGGAAAGATACCTATAGAGGAAAATTAGGAAAATAATCAATTTATTTCCTCTATCTATAGTGAATAAACCCTTCTGATTCCTCTATTTAAAATTTCTGTAATATTCTTCTCTGCATGCATAAACCTGCCTCCAGTCAATCATATGTAGCAGATGTAGTTATCCTGATAAGATTTACTGATATTCTAAGAAAAAACTGTGAAAGAATTAATTTATACTTAAGTATTTGTTCTAGTCAATTACACTTTGGTGTGTTTGGAATTCTTATCATTTTTTTTATCAAATCAAGTCCATTATTGAGCTAGGAAGAAATCAGGTATTTTGGCTTTCCTGCTTAAAAATGCCATGTTGTTTCTGAGTGGTAACTTACAAGAATTCATTTTTCAAAGGGACATATCTATGTGGTACCAAGGCAATTAGTTTTACCTCTTAACACAGCTAATCACATGACTACAAGAAGAGGCTAGAGAGTTTGTCAGCTGCTTTACTGTAAAAACAACCCCCTTCAGTAAAGATGACACAGCCTTTGGGTACAATATTTGCATATATGTTTTGCTGTCTCAAAAATATGAATTGTTTTGGAGACTAGAAGGAAGAATAAACAGTCTGCATTTCCAAGTTTTGCCCATTCTGGCAATGGAAATGAGATTTGCAGTGTACCTGTTTAAAATGAGATCTTTTAGTCTTTCAGTGTGACATTAAACCAATGCACAAAGGAGTGATCATAAATAAAAGCTTTTATGTCTGTTGTTTTTTGATTGGGTCGGGTGGAATCTCTATGTTAAACGCCTGTAATACACGTGAAATGGGACTCAGAGGGAACCAGTAGATTGCTAAGGACTCACACTGAGGCAGCAAGAGCAACACGAATAGTATCTCAAAAGCAACTACTGCTCTGTTAAACTCAAGTATTTAAACAAGAAATTAATGAAAATTAGGTTGGAGTAATTACGGAAACTTTGTAGGGATCTGAACAAAAGCCTCTCCTCAGATAGGTATGCAGAATCTAAGTTCTCGTGGCCAGGGGCAATGAAATAACTCATAATTTTGGCTTGCGATAAGAACAAACCAGGTCAAAACAATTTCATTTCCTCTGTGGCAGAAAAACAATCCCTGATGAAAAGTGGAAGTGTATGTAATATATACATTCATAAACTTTTGCTTTTCTCTTGCATGATAATTTCATAAACAAGGTAGAGAGACATGCTATAGGTAAGAAAACATTAAGCTGGATGGAAAACTGCTTTGGAAAAGAATATTTTGATACATAGCAAAATAATAGTTATTTACAGCTCGTTATGAAATTGGAGTCAGTTATCTGATGATGACCACAGAGATTTGTCTTGGACCAATACCATTATTGTTATTAACAACTTTTGACAAACAGATTTTCAACAACATCAGTACAGAAGGTGTTACAAGCAGATCAGAGAACAAAACTTCAACAATTCAGAAACACTGTCCAACCTCCAAAATATTCACTAAAATGAAGGATGAGTATGACGACGTGTCAAGAAAAAAAATAACCGACAGCAGGAAATTTGAAAACCATCTCATCTAGGGAAAGGACAAGAAAAAGTCTGGGCAGGACTGAAAAGGGTAATGTTCTGTAATCTGTGCTGGGTCCAAAGGTCCACCTAACTTACCATTCTGTATCTAACACTAGCTGGTAAGAACTGCTTAGGAAAGACTATAAGAAGCAGAATAAGATAGACTGACCCCTCCCTAGTATATTCTGTTATATTAAAACAGTCTTACAGTGTGTAAAAGACAGCTTCACAAAGGAAATGAATGTAATGTTCTCAACGTCACCTATGAATTCAGCCTTAAAATCCATGGCACAAGCCTCAAGTTACAGATTTGGGGTAAATGCCAAAAAGAAACTTTTAATAGAGTTCAGGGAAGTTTCAAATCACTATCAGGAGAGATTTCTGTAACAGTAGGTCAGACAAATGTTTATGAGGGATGATAGCTGATCCTGGAATGAGTCAGGGAATGAATCAAATAAGCTCTTGAGATCTCATTCAGACATATTTTCTCTGATTCCGTATCTTCTCAGTCATCTTCCAACCATCAACCAGGTGTTTTTTGTTTCTTTGGCAGAAAACATATAATGTGTTTTATGAATAAACCATGTGCAATGTTTGGCCGAGGAAGACGAAGTGAAGAGGTCACAGCTCTTCTCAGGTGGAATATGATTCAGCAGCACAAACCCAGAAATAGACTGAAAATAAAAAGGTCTTTTCAGAAAAGTAGATGAACTTTAATACCTGTCCTGGAGATGCCACTTGAATTTGAAAAAAATTGAATGAAGCCCTAAGGGGAATTAAACGAGAATTCAGACTTCACATGGGAACACATCACAGTAGTATCCCAGTGCAAGTTTTGAAAAGAAATATTGTTTTCATACAATAAATGAGAATTTTCTTCTCTCCATTATTCAGCACAGCTCCACATATTTTATTATCTTCTTTCATCTACTGTGTTAGTAAAATCTCTCCATTTTTTTTTGCTATACTGGCATTCCATACCCTCAGATGTAAGACCAGACATTGTACATTTCTCCTGCATCATATGCCTTCTTGCTAATAACTGAAATCTTTAGCAATTAAATTAGAAATCATTTGTGTACAGGAAGTCAGCTAAACACAATTGTATTCATCACATTACAATTATATCATAGGTATTACCTAAGGCACCACTAAAAATATGCAACAATATATAAGCTGAAACTACTAAAGCATCATGCAGGATTTTTCTTGAGCAATTGGCAGCCAGCCAGCCAGCATACTTACAGCCCTCTCAATCTTCTTGTATAGAATAAAATTTGAAAAAAAAAAAAAAAAGTAAATGAACATTTCATTTAGAGGAGATTAGTTCTCCTTTACAATTCCATTAAAAAAATGTTGGGGAATAGTAGCTTGCTTGGTCTCATTACTTCTATATGTGTTTTTTCTCACTCCCATAATTATGGAAAATATTATGCCAGAAACAGTGAACTAAACCCCACCTTGACATTTGTACACTGATGCTAATCAAGGCTAATCAGGATTGTCCCTGTAGCACATAGCAACATAATAGTTTTCTAAACACAAATACACCATACAGGTCTTAATTCATTCTTTTAGAGGCACTGACATGTTGAGGTTCAACTAGTTATGCTTTTCTCAGTTTGACTTCTACAAATCGAAATTTTATAACTAACTGAATAACCCCCATGTTTACCTTAATTGATCTTGTCCATTTTTGCTTTGCTTTCCCCATGAGAAGTATTTTGTGTGATTTCATCGTTCATGAAGAACAGTCAGTAGTGAAAACCACTTCTTGACATATTTTTTTCTCCTCCATGCCTATGATCTACTTTGTGTGTCCACCAGCCTCTAGCCAGCAGACAAGTAACACAGGATTAGCCCTTTCTCAGCCACCTTAAAGAAGCAACTTGTTGATATGAAGAATGTTTCTTCAAACAAGCAATATCTGTTACAAGAGTCTCAGTATTGATCTTATGGTGACACGTATTAGTGCAGGATTATACTTGCTTATCTGAAGCATGACTTCAAACAGTTTTGTGCTACTTTTCTTTCTATTAGCCAGTTGATATTCAAAGTATGAGGAAATTCATGGTAATTAGCACTACAGATCTTCCATGTCTACTATAAGCATTACCTACTCAAATTTTCTTTCCTATGTCATTATCTTATGTGTTAGATACTGAGGCTGAGCAGTAGAAATATTTCAGTGTTTTTGAAACTATATTCGATCATAAGAAGTGGTTTCACTTCACAACACGCTTTGACGATGTTGCAACTATTTTTTTCTTTTTTTAGTAGCAAGTTCATACATTCACCTTGATTGTCTACAGTAGTTTTGAATGTTGTTTAATTTTATTCTATAAATACTGTTTCGCTGAGATGACTGCAACGTAAGTGTAAGTGAAACACCCTCTGTTGGCTTCAGAGAGATCTGGAAAGGCTCTGTACCGAGAGCTCAGACGTCACTTTCCATGGAACTTATGACAAGGTGGTGGAAACTTTTAGCCATATTTTGGCTGTTAAATCAAAGGAAAAGACTATTATTGCCAAAAGCAATTCCCTTTGCAATTCTTTACCTCAGTTATCTGCAGCATTCTGCCTGTTATCTGTTTTCTCTCCTCATTGTTCTGATTGGCAAGGGAAGTACAGGTCACTCTGCAGTGGCACCTGAACACAGCTGCACAGGCTGCTCCTTGCAATGACGAGCTTATTACACAATAGCAAGAAATCAAAATGCACATTTCCTGGCGAGCTGAAAGGTATCACTTTCAACAGAAGGGTAACTAATGCAAAGGGGAAAAAGAATCCTTCACGTTCATATCTCTTTGCAAAAGGAACTATTGCATAAGTTGCGTCTGCGGCAAAATATGTTGAGGTCTGATTAATAAGGAAGCTGACACAATGAGAGGAAAAACGTTTTAGTGGATACAAAAAGTGTTCTGATCAAACAAAATACAAGCCCCATCAATAATGGCTTGAAAGAGACTATCTTACTGCCTGCACCGAATGTGTCTGTTTTTTGAAGACTGCTTAGGTAAAAGTGAATTACACTGCTCATGCATTTAACACTACGTTTGAATATGTACCACTTGGTAGAGATTACAACAGTGGACTGAAAACACAGTCATAGTGATCTGAGGGATATTTGTTACAATTTTCTGGCTAGATAATATGAATTTATTTCCCAAGCAGTTGGTTTCTATGGAATAAGAGAAGCAGAAAATTATTTCTGCAAATTGGAATTGATGAAATATCTTTTTCTAAGCCATGCGTGCAAGTAATTACTGATTAAATTTTGTGTTAAAATAATTAAGGTGAATTATTTGCTCACTGCTTTTGTATTTTTTTTGAGTTTGCTTGTACTTTATAGACAGACTGAGTGACATGCTTCACTCCTGAATATTTATAATCATTCTGCTTAATTGAGCTGTCAACTGCTTGAAGAAATACACCACAAAAATCATCTGAAAAACATCCAAAGATTGGGATTTAACACAAAGATCCCATTTCAGAAACAAATGGAGAATTACATTAAGAGTTTTGTAAGGCAATTTTTGCAATTTAGCAAAATCAGATAGGTTGAAATAGAAATATGTAAGTTCTTGTGCAGTTATGGTGGTTTTTATTTGACAGTCCCCAAATCAAATCTGACTTCATTTTGACTTTCCCATAAGGTAAACCCCAGATTTGTCTGAGGCTCACTATGTCTTCTCAAAATTGCCATTTTTAAAGATATATGTACTACATTTTAACTACACCAAACCATTTGTTGATCTTTTGCAAGTCTTCATTCATATTCAGAGCTGGTCTCCCAAGGAAACTTCCTTGAGATTTTGACTTGTCCAGATATTTCTTGTACGCTTTTCAACCTTTCTTGTCAAGTCAGTTTTGCAATGTAAGCAGGACCCAGAAGCTAAAGATGCTAAGAGAAAGCTTATTTCCTTCTAAGTCCAGAATGGATCATTATAAGAAACTCTCAAGATTTTTCCAGATATACAGGTTTCAGAGGTAAAATAAAGAAAATAGTATCAAGAAAATCTCTTTTATGCTTAACTACTCCAATAACATAAGTGGTCACTTGGCTTGAAGATCCAGGTCCATCATGAAATGAATGGTTTCCCTTTTGTATCACAATCAGAACTGATGTACTTGTCTTGGTCATTACATCTGCTTATGGATACTGGAGAGAGGGTAGACGGGCAAGTGACACAAGTAGATTTTAAACCTCAGAGTAAAAATGCTCTCATGAAACTATATTGCACTATGCTTTCAGAGGTTATATGAAAATCATTTAATCTGACTTTCCTTTTTCTTTTTTTACATTATCTTTTCAGAAATTTTTTGTTGGCGTAAAAAAATCACACCCTTTCAGTGTTATTTTTGCTGTTATTTGCCTCATATGACTCTTGTCCTTTCCTTTCTGTCTTACTTGAGGCTTGAAAAAAAGTAAAACTAAGCTTAAAAATTATATACATGTAGTTTATGAACAATAAATGTCCTTTCATTTTTTTACGGTTACTTTCTGCTTCTCACACACACTCTTGCCTCAAATATTCCTTTATGTTCAGGAGGAAATAACATACTGTCTTATAAAATTCCTGGTTAATGTGAGCATTTCATCTTTTAAAGTACTGCTTTACACACTTCTCCACAGATTGTTAAAAGTTTTTCTGTTGCATTGGATCAGAGTCTATCAAGCAAATGCTTCATCTGAAAGACATAGCTGAGAATTCTGTTCCAGCTTAAGTCACCTAAAATTAGGTGCCTACAAGGTGAGCTGGTGCCTAATTTCCCTTAAAGTTAATAGAGCTCTAGGGCTTGAGGCAGTTGCCTAGGCATAGACGTTCAATACGACCTGAGGTGTGCTAGAGTTTGCAGTTCCAAGTGCCACCTGAAGGACATCCCCCTTTACGCCCTGTGACTTGCTGACGCTGGCCTCATCAAGACAACTCACATCCTAGGGCATCGGAGACGGCACTATAGCTGGAAACCTGCGTTCAGGCTACACTATCGACATCCTAAACAATACAGCCAGTGTAGTCTTGAAACTGTTTAGCTAACTAATCCCCGCATATTCACTTGAAGGTGAATTAAATTGTTCTGTAAATTTTGTTCAGTAGATCTCCTTTAATCTTTAATCCTTGATCTTAGGCACATCAACATACATGCAAACATCCGCGTTTACATGTCTTCATTGCAAACTGATTCCCATCCAGATTATTTGTCAAATATCAAATTTGAAAGACTTTACTGTGCCTCTTGTTTTCTTTTTAAAAGTTGAAACTATGTTTCTATGAAATTAAGTCCTTGAGAGATCAATATGAGTTTTCCATATGGGGTAGAAATAGAAACCCCATTTGCACCTCAGGAGGTAATTTGAGTAGTTGTGACACATCACCGCAGAAAGGTGCATCTCACGTACCTTCAGTTTAACCAGCTCTTAGGAGTTGAGGTACACTGAGAAAATAGGTCTTTCTACAAGTAGCTGAAGAGCCTTCTTTTGCCCACAGAGAAGACTTTAGCTTGCAGTTCCTCAACTGTTTTATCTTGTAATGAGGGGTGAAGAATCAGGTCATTCCACGGGACTTCAAGAAATTAGGAATAGAGAGTTGGAGGGATCCATTACTGAAAATCTTCCAATCTGATTACATAGCCAAAGATACCAAGCTGGAATGATTTAACAAGCTTTCTAAAATAGTATACAATTGCAACAGGATTTTTCCAATAAACGTATTGAAATTAAACCTCCTATAGCTGAATCAAAACATTTAAAAATTTAGATTTAAGGTTCCCTCCGTTTAAATTACGAACTTTTCCCGCTTCAAATTCTTACCCGTTGTGGCTAGCTGAAGTAAAATAATGAACAAAATTAATAGAAATTACTATTAATCTTCTTTTAATCATAAGACAAAATGATCGGCTTAATCCTTAAATTTGCAGAATACTTAAAAGTGTATAAAGGCTCATTGATCGGCGCTGAAGCTTGATTAGGTGAGCATTCAAATCAGCAAAGCATCCAGGCAGACTGTCTAAAACTGCAGCGCGCGTGTGATAGTGTTCTATTTCAAGTCATGTCTCAGACTCTTACAGTGATGTGCAATAGACTGAGAGGAAAAATTTAACCTTACCGTCTTGCAGAGATGATTTCCACAAGGTTCAAATTGAGATAAAATAGATTTAAGGGGCATCCTGAGCAGACACTAGTTGATCATTGAGTTAATTGGAAGTGATGAAGCTATTTTATGTGGTAGAAAAACTAAATCAAGATTTATTAACCTCAGGTAACAAACCCATTTGAGAGGGCTCTGGAGAAGTAGGATAATCTGATTTGATCATTTCTTGGGCAGGAAGACTATCACTCACAACAAATGTCCTGCTTACAGTTCTCATTTGTGTTCCACATTACATTTGTTGCAAGTTTGTAGAAGTTCTGTGATGTGTCAAACTCCACTCCTTCATCTGGACAATGTAATTCTCAAATAAACTTAACAATAAACAAGCTTATATAAGCTCAAATAAGCTTACAATGAGCAATTTTAATCTAACTGTCATTAGAGAACAGGTATATTAGACTATTCATATTTATCAAACTTCTCATATCCTCTAATTATTGTTAATGATGTGTAACATTCTAAATGCTCACACATACAGGATTAGCGAAAAGCCAATTACAAAAACTGTTCCAGAGAAACTCTCAAAAGTCTGCCACTCTCCAGGCCTTTTTCAAAGCTTGTCTGACATAAGTGACTCTAACCTGAGTTCCTGTTCCTTCCACCTGAAAAGAAGCGGATATTTCTTTATCGTAGCACAGTCTGTTGCCCTTGATCTTTAAATATTACAAGGAGATAAAAAATGTAGCCACTCAACTCTTCTGTTGTCCAGCTCTCATATTACTAGTTTTTTAACATGGTTTATCTGTTCAGTTGCATTAGATGACTTACTTCTGGAAGTCCTTTAGGCTTCAAGTAGCTTTTTGCTGCTGCTTTTGCAATAAGCTTATAACTTCCTGTTAGCCTTCAGGTCTCCCTCTAAAACCACAGATATTTGAATAATCCTATAGCCACTACATCAGAAGACACAGACAAACAGCAATAAATGGATTGAAAGAGAAACAAGGTGGTTCTACTTAAGTCAGTGAAAAGTTCCTCACCGGCACCATAATGCAGTTCTAGATAATAATCATCTATATCTTCAATATTTCAATATCTAAAATAAGTATTTCAAATTAGGTTCAAGGGCAAATATGAGACAAAATTCAGGAAAGGGAAAAATTTTGAGGGCTTTCACATTCCCTCATGATTTACCCTGGTGATCATGACCTTCCACACTAATTTAGTGCTTTCCATGTTATTAAATCTATCTTGAATGTATGATTACCTGAACTACTGGTTATCAACAATATTAAGAAATCAACCTTGTTACTTCCAAAGCACGCTGACTGATTTTCAGACAGAGAAGGCAGTCTTTTCAGTGAGATGCTCAGGGTCTTTAGACAGACAATCTGCCCATAATTTACACTGCCACAGGTAGAGTTAATTAGTTCTGCAGAGTTCTATGGTGATATGGGTACACTTTCTAAATTTAGTTTAAATCTAAGTTGTCTTATCATTATTATTACTATGATGTCAGTCATCCATGCAATGGCATGCTGCACTACTGAGCCTGAGGTGTGTTCATACAGGGTGAGACTGGTCTCGATATATACGCTAAGTATCCCCTAACTTTATCCACTTTTCCATGAGTTGTTTGCTGATGCTTTAAATTTTTAAATTCTTTTCTGCCTTATCAGATTGACTTGCAAACTGTGAACATGACTGCTAAGCTCTTACATAAACGTTCTTGGCAGCTCCTAACAAAATCCCTTTGTGTGAATGTTTATCTTCTTGGAGATGGTATGCACAAGCCATAAATTGCAGGATGATTTTTAGTTTTTGCATAGCCCCCTGTGGGTTTTTTTGGAAAATTTTTCTTCTGCTGTTTATAGTTTCCTTATAGAACTGTAAAACCTCTTTACGGAGTCAAGTTATATTATGAAAAAAATAGAGAGTCATAGCCAAAAGGTTGGACTTAGGAAGTAGAAAGAGGAGATAGGGTCTAGTTTATCTCACACTGAAGCTAGTGAGCCTTTGCACTGATTTACAGAAGCCCCAGACTGCACTTTTAAGATGGGGGGAGCTAAAGAAAAGCCTTTCAAACAGCAGATGCTGCAGCGCACGCGCGCACACACACACACACACACGGCGTTTTTTTACATTTATTGAATTAAAAAGCTGTTCACTAGCTAGAAACTTTGAAAGCAAGACTTGGGATATGACAAGTTCAGGAAACAACAGCAAAAAACACATGCAATGGGGTACTTGGAGGGCAAAGTCAAACTAGCAGATTAGTTTATCAAGAAAGAGACAGAAAGAGCTGCCAAAACACAAGTGAAAACAAGACTTGAGGAATCAGTCAGGGATGAAAGATAAGGGGAGGGACATAAGTCTTTGATTAGAATTTTTAATGAGGGATTTCTTCTGTGTTGTGAAACATACTGTAATTTGTCTAAACTTAAATTGATCTGATATTTTTCTCTCAAGCAGAATTGTTGAAAAATACAGCCATAAAAAGCAGAATTGATAAATCTGAGGAGTGGCTTTTTGTAACAAGGCTATAGATCTCATACTTGGGGCTTATCTTCAATTTATACTTATACAAATTAGAAAATATTCTTTCAAGTTCTGAGAAGATACTGGCTGACCCCTATTATTCTGAAGCTTTCTTAATAAACATCATGGTCTCATCTGGATTTTAAGATCATTCTAATACATCATACACCTTTTGTTCAGCATTAAAAACTGTAATTTAATATCAACTTAGAGACAGACACATAAATCAAATATTAAAGAGAGATGAAAGCCTAGTTAATACCATCTCTTGCTCATAACTTCTCTTATTGTAAGTGAAGTTATGAGCAATTGTTTACACAAATTAAATTCCTGTGCATTTTAATAAGATGAATTTACAGCTTCAAAATTATAGCTTCTCTTTCCAATATTTAATTTGTGGAAATATCTTTCATCATTACATAAGCACATACATTTTATATGGAGCTTTTGAATAATAGCATTTGGATATTGGAGAATAAATGTTTAATAATCTTGTTTAAAAGTGAGTTGCAGAAGTTTATCAAAAAGAAATGTGGAAATAAACCAATTGATTATTATAATAACTAAGCTGGCCCACTGACACCTGATTACAAGCCCACATAACTGTCTCAGTTGCAGCAGTATTAAATAAAAATGAAATTCTATACTATAAAACGGGTATTTTCAGTTGCTGAAGGTTGTGATTTAGCCATAATAACTACTACAGTCATTCCACCATACAATCTAATTCTGGCTGTAGCTAAACCAAGAATTACTCGATTAATCTTTAGATATCAAAAACTATTTGGATTAACCTTGAGCCTTTAATAAGGAATTTTTAAACATCTTTTACAAATAAAATTTCTGAAAGCTTATTTTTGAACAGTCTGAACTTCCTTAAAAATATGTTTTTTCAAAAGATGTCAGTACAGAAAAGATAGTGCTATATTATAAGTCAACATTAGCCAAGTATAAGCATGTACTTAAACCTTAAGCATGTGAGTAGTCCTGACAGATAATTTTTAATTCTCTAATAAATTAGCTTTGATACACCACAATTTCTATTACCTGTGGTGAATTATAAGTACTTTACATTGGAAAAGAAAAAAGGGAGAGGCGCTGCTGGACACAGCCATAGATTTCAGACAGTCATCTTACCAGCTCGTACACTTCAGAGAGGAACACTAAAGCTGCCACAAAGATGATAATCATGAGATGAGTGGTTGAAAAATTATTACAGGTGGCTAGAAAACACAACAGTGAGACAGCAGATAGCTGAGTAAGAGGGACAATAGCACATTCATACTACCACAAGTTCAAGTGTTTGATTATTCAGTTTCTCAGCTGCTGTAAATATTTGAGGCCTATAAATGAGAAAGTTAAAATAGCGTGAGACAAGCCACGGGTGAATTTTTGTTCAATTTCATTTCAAAATTGAAACATTTCCTTAATTCCAAAATTAAACTTTTATTTTTCATATTTTCCCATCCTAGTATGTTGATGAATAACTTCGGTTCACCTGAACCAATATTTTGCAGTGAGTCTGAAGTACTACCAAATTTTTTCAGCCAGCCTTCATTTGAAAATGTCACATAAAATGATTGATGAGTATCAAAAAAAGCTCCCTTCAAACCTCATCACTTTACCACTTGGTTTCCACGCAGTCTATTATACCATGTAGCCAGTGATATTTAGTAGTTATCTCATGGCTGTATGCGCCCGAGGCTTCGAGTTATGCACCGTCTCTGCTACAGTGTGAACACTACAGGATGGCAGCAGGTTCCCTGAAGTGCACTTCAGGGGAGAATATGATGTGGAAGAGTAGCCTCAGAGCTACTAAACAACACGGCACTGACCAGTCACGGGTACCGTTTCCCTTTTTGCAGCTGTCTTAGATGTCACCTTTAGCTATTTTTCAGTAAGGTGCTGTTGTTTTTTTTTTAAAGACATATTTCCTTGACAGTATATGCAGATGCATCTTTCTATGCATCTACAGTGCACAGAAATAATGACCATTGGAATTTCCCTCGATTTTTGAGGGAGAGTCAAAATGGCAGAAGTTTATTTTTTCAGACTTACGAAATGGTGCAAATCTGGGCTATAGTAGCCTACATTTTCCTATTTCCTCACTGGCACAAAACTCCAAATACATTAATGTCAACGTGTACCGTGTGCCAAGTGCTTCGTTAGCTCATGCAGTCTTCCTTAGTGAGGTCAACTGTTCAAGCCTCCAGCCTCCTGTGCTCGCTATAGGAAGTAGGTGAGCTTCCTCTTCCTGGTGTTTACCTGGAAAACTATAGCACCAGAGTAGGCCAGTGTGCTGGTTCTGGCTGGGGTAGAGTTAATTTTCTCCACAGTAGCCGGTACGGGGCTGTGTTTGGCTTCGTGCTGGAAGCAGTGCTGATAACCCAGGGATGTTTTCGTTCCTGCTGAGCCGTGCTCACACAGCGTCGAGGGCTTTTCTGCTTCTCCCCCCACCGGCGAGGGGGGCACGAGGAGTCGGGAGGGGACAGATCCGGGACAGCTGACCCCAGCTGACCCCAGGGATATTCCAGCCCATTCCAGGGACGTCCCGGGGGAAGACGAAGGAAGGGGGGACGTTGGGAGTGATGGCGTTTGTCTGCCCAAGTGACCGCTTTGCGTGCTGGAGCCCCGCTGTCCTGGAGATGGCCGAACGCCTGCCTGCCCGTGGGAAGGGGTGGGTGGGTTCCTTGGTTTGATTTGCTTGAACACATGGCTTTTGCCTTCCCTGTTCACCTGTCTTTATCTCAACCCAGGAGTTTTCTCACTTTTACCCTTCTAATTCTCTCCCCCAGTTGCCGGCTGGGGTTAAACCACGAGAGCCAGTCAGGCTGGCTTTCACAAACTGCAGGCATGAAACTCTGCTATTGTCTGGCCTGTCCAAACTACAAACTATCCTCACAACCTGTGCCCATGAACTTCATGAAGTTTCCAGTGAACTATTGGGTCTCCCTAACCTGTAAAAAGACAGAAGGGTGTATTTTGCAGCTCAAACTTATCCATACATATACTCTTCATAGGTCTGGCATAGTTTGGCAAGGTCATAAATCCTGCTACTTTTTTATTCTGTCTTTCATTAGAAGGACGATAAATACTGTCTTCAAAAATTCTATTTCTGAAAGCTCTCTGGTTGACTTGAAAGTATTACCCAATGGCATGTACTCACTTGACTCCATGGACACACAAACAATCTAATATTGTGCCAGTACTGAAGGATTGAAGCAAGTTCGTCTTACTGTTTGCAGGAATACATAGGAATTTTATGAACTTTCTGCTGATCATTCCAAGGGATTTTTATTGAGGACTGATTATCTGCACTGAGGAATTACAGTGGTCTGGAACTAAGCATCCTCAGTGTTCACTTCTTCAAGTGTATTGCAACGTACCTGCGGTCTCCATGATTTCTTTAGGAAAAGATGACACTTCTCAGAATGGCAAGCATTCTTTTACCTACACATATTACTATCTTAATTCCTTTTTTTTCCTGTGTTTTAAATGAGTTCTCTTAATATTACTATTTCAAATCATCCACAATGGGGACTTCTGATTTTTCACACCAGGATGAAAACAAATAGTTTGCAGTGAGTGTCACAACTTAGTATGTCACTATTTACATTTGAAAGAACATGTCACTGAAATTGCCAGCCATGTCCACTACAAGTTCAAGCGGTCACATCCCACCTTTCTGCCTCCAGTAAAGGGTACCGCATGTTCTCAGAAAGGAAGCACCTGTTAGGAAATGCCTCTCCCTTTTTCAGTCCTTTTTGATGTCTAGTAACAGACCTTTGCTAAAGGTCATATATCTCATTAGGTTTATCAAATTTAGCCAGGAGTGACTTTTAAATGGATGATAGATGCTGTCAGTTTAAAAATAGAAGGAAAAAAATCAGAGGAATGCCATGCATATGATAAGCTCCTTAAATTTAAAGCTTTGGAAATCATCATGTCTATCATATTAAAAATCAGTGAGCATACACAATGTATAGCTTCCAGTTTACAGTCTTTTCTTAAACTGTTAGATTTCCCACCTTTTTCTTCTTCGAGAAAATGTTGGAGCTGTGCAGGCACAGCAAACACTCATTTCACACCCTTACTATAGAACAGAAACTTCACAGAAACATTAGGTAAGAGGAAATAATGATCTCAGCTGATAACTGAATTCATATACGAATGCCAATAAATGCCTTTATTAAACAGAACAACTCACTTCAATGCCCCAAATCACCCACAATTATGTTTTTCTATCTCCTGTGCTATACTGCACCCTCCCTTATACGAGATACTTCTTTTGGAGCGACGAAAGCTTTTTGAGTAGATTAGTCAATTTTTTACAAGTTCAACTTTTGGACAATCTTAAAAAAAGCTTCTGTGAACTCTGATTATACTGGTATTATCATCTATTTTCTCATCTTATTCCCGAAATCTTAAGGAATCTGTCAAATGTAATAATGTGCAAGTAGCCCAGTGATAGATTTTTGGGTACCAGCTCCTCACTGTCATTAGCTGAAAACGTAATGCCCTTAGCAATTAAACAGGTAGCACTGCAGCGTCAGTGCAGGGCTGTGCATAAGCTTCTAACCTTCCTACACTGCAGATGTTCAGCAGAACACCTGAGCTTAACTGATTTCAGAGCCAAGCGGTGTGAGCGCTGGGCTTTACCATCAGGGACGTATTGGTACTGAGGTGGCTACGCGTTTGGGTAGAAACTCATCCAAAGACTGGTGGTGATTAATCGATAAAGACCTCAGAAAAAGGAAGAATTAAATCTGTAGTGAGGAGCAATTATAATGCACTTCTGAAAGAATATAACTAGTTTAATGGAAAAATGTAAGTCCTTGCCATCATTCAAAAGCGTAAAGATACACTTTAATCAAATGATCTGTTCTAACTGGCAAGCAGCTGAAAAAAAAGTATGTTTGGTACCTAAAAAGATGTGCAAAGCTGCAAGTAACTCACACAGCTGTTTGTTGTAAGGCAAACTTCTGAGTAAGGTGCCATGCTGGGAAGTAAGTCTGACTGGCACTGTGTTCATGGTCACAGGAGAACTGTATGTAGAAGAAAACATCTCCTAAACTAAATTTTTGTTAGGGTAAGGCTGAGAATGCAAGCACACAGCTGTGATTCAAAATCATGGTATTCAAGTATCTTACAATTACATTTTCTGTCCTTTCACGATATCAGAAAACTAGAAAATGAAGAAATGGTCAAAACATCAAAGAAGTATCTTAACTGTGAGTCATTGATATTGGTGGTTGGACTTCGTGATCTTAAAGGTCTTTTCCAACCTAAATGATTCCATGAAAATCCACCAATTTCCCTTTTCTCAGACACAGAGTATGGAACATGTGTATCACTTAATAGCAAGCTAAAAGAATTGTGTTTATTTTAACTTTGGCTTTGTACATCCTCATTTCTCATTGGCCACTATGATTTCTCCTTACCAGTGGGACAGGTCACTACTCTGGCAAGTGGCACTAGAAGAAGTAGTTGCTATAAGAAATCAGAGCGGCTCATCTGAGCCATGCCAAGAACCACCTACATGTTACTGACGCCCCTTTAAAACTGAGTGGGGATAGGAAATGGTTCCCATCTGCATGATTGTTTTTTTAATCTGATGTTTATAAAATTATATAAAATCTGCTTTAGATGACAGAAAAAGCTGTAAGCACCAGAAGCATAGCAAGCATTGAGGTGTGCCAGGGCTGCAAGCTCTAATGATATGAAGCCTTTCATTATAGACAACTATTTTGTCAGATTATAGATGAAGCTCGTGAGCTGTGTTAGAGAAATATAACCTGAAGTCACGACTTTTTATTTCCTAACATTTAAGTCCCGGGATTTTCTAAGGCATGAAGTGGCTGTGCACAAGGCTTACAGGCCTGTGCACGTTGGTCTCCCTCCTTGGCTACATTCCATGTCATGAATACTGTAGGCACACAATTATCTCCATTAGAGGAAAACACGAGGAAAGATAAAGAGTAACTTCTCTGCAGAAACGAAAGAAACAGAAAAATTGCATCTGGAAGAAAACAGTCATCCACTAGGTTGTGCCAGGGTTACTGATCTTTAAGAATGAGACCACTGACTAGTCAATATGTTATTTACTGGTTGTTAAATACAGGCAAAAAAAGTTTTTCCTACTTTATCTTAACTGCCAAGGCACTTGTTACCAATAGATAACCAGTATGTTATTATTGTTACCTTTCTGATCCCTAATGCTACCTTTCTGATCAGCTTCTAAGGTTTCATAAGGTGGTACAAACCAGAAAATTAATTTGAAAAGAAAAAGCAAAAACACCTCCTGAAACTGCTTTTTGATTCCACACTATGTTTTGGAGAAATAGGTAATACATTTCAGGCACCTTTCTTGGCTTTTTCTTTCTGGGTACTTGAAAAACCTGCTTCTGTTTATACTACAATAACTGTTTAAATTATTTTGGAGCCTTCCATGTAGAAGCTTTTCATCAACAAAAACTCGAATCAAGGAACTTTAAATGCAAAAAATATCCTTTAGCTACTGGAGTGATTTATAGCCTTCTACTGTTAACACCTCCCCTCCTGAAAGATTCTCAGACTTCCTGTACTTCTGGGTTTAAATCAAAATTCAGCTGAAATATATCCATGCAATATATTAACAACACATTAAGAAACCCATATTTAAGCAAATAAAACCTTTCCACAAGCAATCCAGTCGTGTAACTGCAACTGCCCTTACTTCCCATTTCTTGTCCGACTGAAATGTCCTCCTGAGGACGGGAAGCAAATTTGAAGTACATGTTAAAAGAACATCATGTTCTTGTCCACTAAAAAAATGCAAAATACATTATTTTTAATAGTAAAAATGGCAGAGTAATTTTTGATCGTCATGCCTCCTGTTTTCATCAGATGAGCTAGTTTTCCATCCTGTCTTGGCAGGTTGTTGTCAAGAAGAATGACCATAACGTTGCTCTTTCAATAGGTGGCAGTCTTATTCATTACAAACTCCAGCAGTGGATATGGTAGAGCAGAAGACGGGTATATGAAGACAGTTTTTATTCTTAAATCAAAGCCAGTAGCAACCTAAGAAGAGTATGAGCACGCGCTAGTGAACAGTGCGCTGAGCCGGCAATTGCGAGACCTGGGTTCTAGCTTCAACTCTGCCACTTTCCCTGGCGTACGGCTGCTAATTTAGTCTTCCTGAATGGGATTCATTCAAATATCTAAACTGAAGCACAGTTTAAGTATCAGGAACAGTCAGAGACCTATGCATAAACTCGTAATCCTAGGCTCCCTTTCTTGTCAAGTGACAAACCCGAGCACTTCTAGAGTGTACCTGAATCAGATTGCAGCCTGTCGAAGTGACTAATTCTTCCTATTGGCTATAAGGCAAACTACAGAGAGGCATTTAACTTTTAAATAGGTAAACCAGATGAACTTAATACCACTTTTTATTTCTCAGGGCCTATATTACTTGTCCTATCTCTAGACTTTAGAGTAAACACTGTTCACTCGCTACGTACACAATGCCTAGTTTAACAGGTTTTTGACTGTACTTATAGCCCCTGAAGACTGCTCTCTAGGACATTCGTTTTAGTCTGGAATGATGCACCCTTTACCCTGGAGTAATTTGGAACCAGCATCTTCCTATGGAGCTACAGAAAATGGTAACGATGGAGCCATTAAAAAAAAAAAAAGTTTGAGCTCATTTGTGGTCACTAAAATAACCAGAAACAGCTCTCCCTCTATAAAAATGTTTATCCCAACATCTCAGATATAAGTTATATTGCTCAAAACATATTTTTACTGAACATAAACTTAGTTCAATGACAACAATAAAAACTTGGGGTTGGTTCATGGTATCCCTAAAGCATTTACATTTCAGAAGCATGCTAGCAATTTTTTATCCACACAAGTTATAGCTTTCAAGAAACGCAAATCCATGCGTAAGGATGCAATGGGCAGGGGAAAGTTTTGTTTTCTAGTATTAACTTGGGCTTGTTTATTTTTAAGAATTTCAATAATCTAGTTTGTATGTTTATAAAAAATCTAGCTTTCTTGAGTTTAGAAGATTCTAGATGTGATTTGAGGGGTACACTATATGGGAAAGATCTTGGCAAATTCACCTTAAAGCTCTGGCCAAACACCTTCATGTCCAATCACATTACTTTAGAGAAAGTCATTAGTACATATTTTACAGTAGATGCTAAAAATCAACAAATAAAAAGGACTGTAAGATATGAGAATGAATCTTCTAAATTATAAAATTCCTTTAGTTTCCTGAATTTATCTTCAGCTGAGTTCATGTGGTGATAGTTTTGCAACTTTCAGATGACCACAGTCTTAAGGAAAATGTAGTCTGTGATAGTATGAGATATACACAGAAATTGACTGTATAAAGGACTCAAAGTAGCACCCATTACATGTCATACAAGAGTATGCGAGAATTTCTGTTCTGTTACATATCACTCCTCAAAAGTCCTTTCGATATTTGAAAAGTCTTCTTTATCCCTCTGCCCTGGGACAAATACAGCTGAAATGTTTTTGTCCAAATATTAGCTTTTATTTCCTGTGCAGCTTAATACAGAAATACATACATGAGATGTAGATCATGTGTGGGGCTGAACCTCTGTGTATCTTCTTGTTGTGAAAACAAGCATCTGAAGTCATCTTGATATCAAGCTTTTCCATTTTAAATTCCCTGGCATCATAAAACTTAATGCAGTCAAGCAATATTTCCACATGGAAGTGGAATACTTCTGAGAATACTAGCTGAGAACACTGAATAGCCATAAAAGAGCATCTTCAGGCAGATTTGATTCTGCAGGTTCTATTGGCACATGATTGGTGTAATTGCTTGGTACTGCAGATAGCAAGTATTTCAGTACTGGATCAAAGACATGTTTAACTTTGGAAGGAACAATTATAATTATTAATGGAATTTAAAATTGAAAAGTGAATATCAATAAAACACTGAGTGGTGTTTAAAAGTAGAGAACATATTTCTATTATTAGCTAATTGTCAAACTTAAGTGAATATGGATTTACTAGTCAGTGACCACACAGAGTGGTCTATTTCATTAAATTTCACTGTTCCTCATCTGAAATCCGTATTAAGCAGTCATTGATTTAAACGAACAAGCAAACAAACAAAACTTCTATTATAAACCTAACACTAATTTAATGTGAATTTAAGAAAGTATATGCTATTTCGCTTGTCTTATTTTAGCTACTCTGTCAACTAAAATCACAATAAGAAAGAACAAATTATGTGGTAAACACTTAAAAGGTTCCCCAGTTCCAAAAGGTGATTTTTTTTCTGTTTTACAGTTATGGTTTTCAACGATATAATATTTTGAAGCAAAACAAAAAGCAGGGCGTTACTTTTGAAGTACTAAATTTTTTTAGGAAAATGCAATGCCAAGCACAAAGGTGTGATTGTTAACTGCCTCTGTCTATCTTTTTATGAAGAAAACAGTTTAAAACAGAAATGCCTTGAGGATATAAAGCAAGCAACAAGGATTAAAATGTTAATCTGTTACCTTTCTGAAATGAAGCAGATGGACAAGATCAACAGTGAAAGAGAATACTGAAATAATCTTTTATTTATAACATCCAGATAATGTTGTTCCTTAATCCTTTTAGACATTTATCCCTAAATTAAGTTTGCATCTTATAATTGTACATAATTTGCCTTACAGAACTTTCCTGGGTACAAATCCTTGCAGGCAGTATATGTGCAAAAGTGTAATAAATATCTGAAGCTGAATTAGAACAAGTGAATCACTTTGAGAAGGGAAAAAGGCAATTTTCTGAAAGGACTTTAGAGGTGCTACAGTGATTCAAAAATATATTAAATTACCCATAAGAAAATACAATTTAAGTCAAATGCACCATCAGTGAAATAAAAATTTTCTGATTTGATTGTCTCAGTAAGAATGAAGAGATAGAAAGAGGCTATAATCTCATCATTTTCAAAAACCAGGTACTGGCTCTAACTTTATCATTTTTGACCCCTCTAATGACTTTTTGTCTTTCTAAATGCGCCCTTGGCTTCAGCCTTCATCCTTAATAAAAAACTGTTTCATTCCTACATACTTAGACTTTTCAACTTTCATTGATAGTATTCACTTCTTATAAGACTAACATTTCTCAAGTAAGATGAAATATGACTTAAAAATAGCCCTAGAATCTATGTGATTTTAGTTAAGTCTTTTGTAAATGATATAGTTTGCCTTAGGTCAAATAGCAACTTGCTTAATCCCCAATCCAATATCCATTTCAGCAGAGAGTTTTTTGACAGAACAATTTATTAACTTAAGGGAACCTCATATCTAATCCAACCTTTTGTTCAACCTCCGAGAACATTACAGATGTGCCTCTAGTACATCATACAAACATTACCTTACTCACTTGGCTCTCCTTTTCACACTACTTCAAATCAGATGACCTTTCCTTTTCTCTTAAAGCTCACATTGAGTTTATTTTGCCAGTACTGTTTTTACAAGTGAACTTATCATCAAGATCTGCTTACCTTTGATTCTGTCCAAAACAGTCACTGAGAAGCAACTAGAGCTGATTTTGTTTGTTGTAATTATACTTTATAGCAAAGTGAATATAGACATAGTTTAAGAGTTTTCTTTTGTAAGTACCGTGATAACTGAAAGTAAACTTAGCATGAACTATTTCTATCTGCAGTTTAGAAAAGAGTGAAGGCAATGAAATGAAATACTTCAGAAAAGCTATAAAGGCTCAGAGCCTTGTAATTGAGTAAAACGGTTTGCCACAAGAACATTAGTTGAGACTGATACTGGCTTTTAGTTTAGTGAAAGAACTCTAATCATACTTGATGTTATTTAGAAGTATTATAGGAAGAAAGATGTTGATATATGGTTCATTGAGATGCACCATTCAGTGAGTTCAATAACATTTTAAAGCTAGTTAACAACAGTCACATTAGAAAATGATTGTTTGCAGGGCCAAAAATATACTTTAATATCCAAAGCGCCTAAAGCCAAAACCAAAATAAGATCTAGGTTATATAGATTATGTGATCGTTGCAAATCTTTCAAAGCAAAAGCCCAGCACAAACCAGAAAATCGAATCATATCCTTCCTTTTTTTTGTCGCTTGCTCCATGATGTGGATTTGTATATAATAAGAAATTGTGATATTTTCATTACCATTTCCCTGTCCCAGAGGTATTTTCTTTCCTGGGCAGCTTTGTATTGGTTTAAGGAACCCTGTCACCAATCACCACAAATTAGGACAAAAGAGTCAATCGCCTTTGAAACTTGCATGTTGTTAAACTCATTTTGAGATTGGCAACAAAATGTTCAGAATTGGTATACAACCCCTCTTTTCTGGTTTCCTCTGTGCCTACAGAGGTAAATAAGGGATAGGCATGTTATCTCTAAGAGAGTTTGGAGTTCAGAGCAAGATATAAATACCTTTATGGCCTGACTTGCAGATCAAGTCTGATTGTAAACTAACCATTGGAAAAATTTCCCATATAATTTCATGGGTTTGGTTGTCAGGCACAAATCACTGATAAGAAATGGTTACTGTATATCTGATGAGAGTCATCACTTCTGTAATTGACAAAGGGTTGGGGTTTTTTTGAACGTGTTGCTTAACTTTGTCCACTAAATTTTTCATCAAGCATTAGCTGTGTCAGCTGAAAAACCACAACATCCATGTTTAGAGAAGTGTGTGTGCATCTGTAATTACATGCCCATGACATGTAGCTTTTAAAAGACAAGAATAAAGGAATAAATAGATTTAAATGGAACTCTGAGCTTTTAATCAATTTAATTAATTCTTTATAATCAGAATTTGTTGAGCCAATGACACAAGGTGTTGCTATTTTGCACCTCTCCACTCTGAACTGTCATTGACTATATTTGCATGAGCATGTGGTGCAGTTATGATAGGAGTGGTTTGTGAAGCTTAACGTTTGCTGCTGAGGACCTGATGCCATACTGTTATCTGGGAGTTTAATCTCATTATAGGTACTGAATGTCCGTGAGGGGTTGGAGTGCATTTTTCTGTTAAGTTTCATCCTAAAGCAATTGAGCTATTGCAGTCTGCGAATGGTCTATGATGTGAATCACATCAGCGAGTGGGGAAAACTGGGAGATTCCCTTCAAAAATCTCAGTCCTCTCCAAATGAACATGCTTATGCAGAGAAGCGCGTCATCTGTCTAGCACTCATGGCAAATGGGTGACCATGGAGCATTCCACTAGCATGAATTCAACGCTTCTCATTTAACTTTTACCCAAGATAGCTCAGAAGAACTGAATCTACAGGAAAAAAGTAAGAAAAGGAGTAACACAGAGCATGCATCGTCCTCTCCACCAGAGAAACAGCCAGTTTCTTCTGCAACTGGATTGAGCTTTCCAAGTAATGGAGAGGAGTCATCAATAAGGCTTCTGAAATTGCTATAATCCCAACTGGGCTATACTCATAGCAAAGCTGTTAACTGAACTCTACCAACAAAGATCAGTCAGGTTGTGGTGTAGTTCAACTACTGCCCACAGGTAAATCACCTTGAAAATATTTTAAAAACCATATTGGTGCTGGGAATTTGTCAGTGTTAAATTCATAGTGAGCTTCCAAATCCAAATTTGTCAAACACTAAATTTGAAATGCATGTCCAACTTTGTGCTACCATCAAGAGCAAAGATTATCTAGCCCATTAGTAAGTAGCAGGAAAGAGCTCAAAACTTATGTGGTTTTTTTTTTAAAAATCCAAATGAACATTCAGGTAAAATATTCAAAGTACTTATAGGTTGATAAAAATATCTGCTTATCTATTGCTTTGTTCAAAGAGAGTAGATAAACACATATCTGACAGCTCAAAACTTCTCAGGAGCATTCTTAATATTTTTTCCCCAACATTGAACAAACTTCTTCATTACAATTTAAAGCAGGAAAATACTTTTCCTGCAGGTTCTATTTAAAACAAGGTTCTTTGGTGTTTTTACATGAAGTTGAGAAGACAGTTTTTCATCTGAATTTGGAAGCTGTCATAGAAAAATTATTGCTCTGGTGAGTTAATAAACTTTGTGTAAAAAAGCATTGGACTTTCAAAAAACCACAGATTTTCAACTTCAGAAAAGCATTATATTCATGAAATAGTGACATATTTCAGCCTTTGGCTTCCAGGTACCACAAAGAATTCAAATTGATTCAGAAGATTTTGCCATCAGCATCTGAAAAGAGGCAGAGAAATATATGAATATACCTTTTTTTTTTTTTAATATATTTTCTGCATATATTTACTGTTGCAACGGATAACATTAAATTCTTTTACTTGCTAATGAATCATTTCTCAATAAGAAATACTCACTCATTTACCTTTAAAATTTTTGGAAAGTATCCAGAAATAAGTATGACAATAGAACGCCACCAATAATAATCTGGTAGCAAATAATAACTGACATTTTAAATCAAGGTTCTCTGTTATTTTACTTGCCAAATTAATATTCACTAAGACTACTGATGGTTGAGCTAATCCTTTGTGTCTTCACTATGACAAGCCCCAAACTTGATGCAAAGTTTTAGCTTGCACCCACAGTCATGTTTTAGAGCAGTTATGTGCCACCACCGTTGGAAGTGGGTGGAAGACTAATTAACCAGACTTTTTAATAGTTTGCCTCTTTCCCCCCTTTCATCAGCTGGTAAGGTTTGCAATATTTTTGTCCCGTGGTTTTCAGATATTCCTCTGAATATTTAGGCTTGTCAGACATTCACTCAAGAGTTACTTCAGCTGGTAGCCACATTCCTAATGCCACAAAACCACCCTGTGCATTGCCTCAATGATTTCTGGTTTTCTACATGTGAAAAACTGGACCCTGGACAAGTAGAGATAGGTATCAAGCAGGTTTCAAGTGTCACCAGTAGATATTTCAGGTACCTATCTTCACTTAATAATATTTCTGTCAAAGGCTATTCTTACAGTATCTCAACGATACGATACAATTAACATCCAAGTAGCTTTTCACCTGCTAGTTTCACTCTGCAACTGGTTTTAGTCAGGGAAGCTTGACCTAGCTAAGACTATTTCCTAAGTCTCCCTAGCTAAGACTATTTCCTAAGTCTCTATATTAAATAAAGTGTTTTTAAAAAAGAAAAGAAGAATCTTCCTCAGCCTGAAGGCCGAGTGGCTCAGTCTGGTTTACCTCCGTACCAGTTCACCTCAGTACTGCTCCACAGTCTTTGTTTGCATGAAAGCCATGTGATCCAAAGCGATATAAAAGAAACTGTTCAGGAAACCCCAGTATTTACCTCATTCAACCTTATAAATGTGGCAAGCTTCCTATTTCCAGGAATCTGCTGTTTCTGTTTGCCTATTTCAACCTCAAGTTTGTTGACAACTCTTTTCTTTTCCTTTGTCTGTTCCAAAGAGAGCTTAAAAATACAAAACATTATCTAATTTTAAGAGCGTACTCCACAAACAGACCCATAAAGCCTCTGATGACAAACAGTATCTCATCATCATTCATCACACTTAGAGGTTGACCAGGGAAACCTGCAGTTTCATGCCTGCAAAATATTGCTAAAGCACTTGCTGGAGTCAAAACATGTTCCCCAAAACATATGCATCACCAATGACCTCAGAGAATGAAACGTGAGGAAAGATCTAAGGCATATTACCAGGTATAAAAAGGAAAGGCTGCACTTCTGTGCCTATCTTCAAAAAGTTCTCAGAGCCGTTTGTCTGAAGCAGTCCAGAAAAGCTGACAGCATGTAATAAATTTGGAGATCTTTATCCTGCTTCTCAGAAGAGAAACTTTAGGTTGACTGAGGCTTACTATAAGCCTGTGTACATGAGCTAAACATAGAAATGCTCCCCAAATTACAGTCACCTGCCACATAGGTAAACATAATGTTCAGTGTTATATTAAATACTCCTGATGAATGAGATAGTTTTAACTGCACTACAAATACTTCCTTAATAAAAATTCACAATATTTTAAATTCTATGCAATTTGTTTGAAAACAAAAAATTTGCAATGTGCAATTTTTTATTTTTTTCCACTTTATGGCAAAACTGTTGTCTTAAAAAATAATAGTTTCTATAGGTTTCTTTAAGATTGCATATAAAGAGAACACACACTCACACAAGACATATTGTTTTGAATTATTTGGGAAAAAAAAGTCAGTGTTGACCTCAGGATCTAAGTTCCATATCTTGCTTTTACTAAAGTAAACTAGAGCTTACTATTAATTTAAATAAAATAGGATTAGAACCTAGTTGAACAGTAATGTGCTAGTACGATACTTGTTTCCATTATTTTGATAGTCTAAGAATTTTAACATTAAAACATGTTACAAAACTTGCTTCTAAATCAAAACTATGTTCTGTATTAAAAAAATAAAAAATCAGTTATACTTATTGTGTTTTGTTTTATTTGGAACAAGGTCTTTGTTTTGGGATTACTGCTTCAATGTGTGCTTAGTGTTTCATGAGTTAAAAGAGTTACTTCCATATAATAATAATCTATTTTAGATTAACACATCTTAATTCTGTAAAGTCTTATAAGAGCAGCCTCAAAAATCTTGAATTAATCCAATCTCCATTAGGTGGCAAGGTGGTAACCACAGAAACAAAGCCAATCTTTTAGAAGGTACATCATGAAAAGTAAGATACATGTAAAATATTCAGTTTACATCACTAGTGTGTATATATATATATATATATATTCAATAGAATGTGTTAGTGTTTCCTGGATATTAGTTGTCTGTGAAGAAATATTTTTAAGGAAAATGGCTGGGTATTATATGATATTGAGTAAATCTTACAACTACACAATGTTATATTGTATATTTCAATAATTATTTTGGATAAGAATTGCTGTCTTTTTTTATTCAATAGTGCAATATCTTTTTTATCTAAAGAAATGGTTGTAATTTTGATCAGGAAATAATTTTGTTTTAAAGGAACTTATTTTCTCAGTGTGAGATTAACCTAACTCAAGTCTGTAATAACCAGATATTTGCTCAACTAAGAGCAAATTGTGGAAATTTTCTATGGTAAATGCCTTTTAAAAGTCCATATCTCATCATTTAACTGTGTTGATGGTCTCTGACTTAAACCAGCAGTTTTCCTTAGCAAATATTTGAACACTGCATGTGGTGAAACTTTAAACAGACATGACAGAATATATGGCTTCTTGCTCACAGGGACAAAAAACCCAAAGACACCAAAGATTCAAATGGGTGAATAGTAGCTGTTACCTTTAAGTTGTTTTCAAAATTTGGATAAAGCAATAAATTCACAGATGAAAGCTCCTTCACCTCACAGAACCCTGCAGTATTAGGCTAAGTGAAATACACCAACTCAAGGTAAAACCTTCTGGCAGACTAACGATGATGGTATTTTCATTCAAATAAGATGTTTTTGAACAATACTTTTGAAACACTAACAGGGTTTTTTTCTCTCACTGTTTATGAAGCTTCATCTTCTCTTTCAACTTGTTTTTCCCAGCTAAATCTATGCTGACTGGTCCCTTCCATCTAATAATATTTGTTTTTCTTACATTCCCTAGCATGTTGACATCCTAGAAAAAAAGCATAGACAAATATTGGTAGCATAATATTCAGTTGACTTAGAAATATGCTGAAAAGACTTTTTGGATGTGAAGGGGAGAGGAGGCATCAGTACTAATAATCAAAACTGACCTTTTAGAATAAAACTACAGTAAGTACTTTCACTGTTATCATGGCAACAAAACCTGAAATTAACATTAGCTGGAAAAGTGGTTATTAATAAATGGTTTAGATGATCAGATAAAAGTTAACCTCAAATGGATTCGCTACCAGACATATTATCAGATTAATGCTAAATAGCTAAATAATGGCATGCTGGCACCAACGAAGGAATTATGCATGTTTCACCAAGACCACATTGGTCTGCGAAAGCCATTGCAAATTTTAGTAAGTTGAAACCAGCCTGAAATGCCCAGTTGCCAGTTATAATTGGGCCTACTAGTTATTGTAGAAGAAAATCATCATAGTCTCCCACCTTCCTAGTCTTGGTGAGGTGTTGGGAAGTGAGGGACAGAGAGGGTATTAGAGTAGTTCTTTCGAATTATGGATGTGAGTTAAGAGAGTGCTTAATATATACATTCCATTTATATAATGATTTTCCACATAAAGTGATTCCTAGAGTCAGCTCTGTAGTGCCTGTAGAAGCTATGAAGACAAGATGCTGGTAGTAGTGTGTCATCATTTGAGGAAAATTAAGGATAACTGTTATTGCCAAGATTTTTTTGGTACATTGCTAAAACATGGCATTTGTGACACCAAAGGCTGTGTCTTTTAAATAGAAAAGTACACAGCGCAGTATAGAGTGTAGAATCTGAGCTCAAAATGCAATAACGTTAGAAACATTAAAGCTGAGAGTAGACATGAAAAATATTTTTATATTTCATAAAGTCATTAAAATAAGAATGGTTCCCTGTACAGGCTACATCTCTTCCAGTACAATAAATACCTTTGGGATTGTTCTCTGAGACTGAGGTCACCTTGAATACTTTGACCCACACTCATACTTTTCACTTTGCTCATCCTGCAAAACATCACTGACTTGTCCCAGCTCCCAATTCTTTCAATTGGGAACGCGTTAACCGATCAGGGCCAAAAGCAAGCAAAGGATAGTCAAACAATTTTATGTGATAGCGAAAATGTGACACTTTTCAAATGAAAATGTCACTCCCATTATTGAAAACATATGCAGACGATATGTTTCAAACCCATAAACATTAGGGAAATGCATGGTGAAGTAAGCTTGTATCCATAATTTACGTTGTTATATCTATCTAGAGAAGACATAATTTCCTACTGTGAAAATTATTTTCCTGTTATTAAGACAGAGCTATAAGGTCATTATATTTATTTCTCAATAATATTCTCCACATGTTGTTTGAGGTACTTAAGTTGAGCTTTTATAGCCAGATAAGGCTCCCTTCTCAGACTGCAGTATACCTGCTTCTGTTCAGTGTCTAAACTGATGGTTTGGCCCCAAATCCTACCTTGGTGAAGGAGTCTTATGAGCAGAATTTCCAGATACTGCTACAAATGCTACATAGCCTCAATGAAACGAAGGCAACCCAAACCAATAGAATAGTTTAGCCACAGAAAAAAAAACCATAAGAGAAACCCACTGCATTGGACTGAGGAAGAAAGCATCTATATTTACTTGTACTTTTTCTCATCATCCCCATCATCAGTGGTACTTGAAGTCAAGAAAATCTTCCATTACGATTGGGCAATTGTCCCACTATATTTGCTAGAAAGAAAAAAAAAAATCAAGCTAAGGCATGGCTAGTAGATTTAATTAGCAGGTTGTCTATGTCGTCATACATCCTCCTGTTTATCTACTTAGAATGATCTCACAGTCAAAATAGTGTATTCAATTATAAGCAATTTAATTCCATTATAACTTTTATTTATTTATTTATTTTTATATCAGTCTAAAAGGGGCTGTGAGTATTTTCATGGATGTTTAGTTCCAGGTCTCCTAAGATCAGATCAGATCAGTATTGCACAAGTAAATAAATGTCTTCCCTTCCTGTAGCTAAAGCAAATCTACAGCTGTAAAAATGGCTGCTCAGATTAGTTGAAAACTAATTTACTTCCTTTAAACCCAATTCATAGAACTAGATTTTTTTAAAAAGTGCAAACAGGTTTAGGGCTTTTCAGATCCAGGACAGTGTTTCTGTTTCCGTGTTATTATAATGTCAGAGAAGACAGCTGAATCCTCATTTCTATACAGTAGCTCTGCTACCTATCTAGACTAAAAAGCCAACATTTAGTTATTCTAGAGTATACTCGATAAAAGATTTAAAAAGATTGGCTTGCTTTTTTGTGAAATACAAAGAAAAAACCTGAGATATAATATTTGAGAAATATAATCTGAAAATGTTTATCTCAGAATTATCAGTCTCAAAAAGATTTCCTTCTAAAATGTACTCCAATCTTAGCTTTGAAATTTGTTGAGTAAGCTGGAGCCACTCAGAGGAATATTCTTTAGAACTGACCTCATCAAGACTGAGTCTTTTAGTTAATACCAGTTTTCCTCTGCTGTTGAATACATTGAACATTTTACTGCATACACAAGTAATTAAGATAATTAGTGTCATGTTTATGATCTAATAGATCAGAGGTAATGCAAGAAGCTAGTATGAATATTGAAAGGGCAAACAGTAATAATCTAATGATGACATTCATTATCTATATCAGCATCCCACGGACTGACAGTGATTTTTGCTGACAGATTTGCCATGACCTATCTTTCTTCTTTTGCTGTTGGAATCTACATCTTAATGGAAGTGAGTAGCTAGAGTCCAGTTAATCCAGAGAGAACAATGAAACAGATTAAGAAAACGACTTAAGCTTTGAGACAGATAATGTCAGAACACCTCATTCTTAACAGTAAGTATTTCACCACCGGAAAATTTATAGCCCTGATTTAGCACAGTGCTGTTGAGAGCACAAAGATCCTTATATTAGCACTAATAATTGTTTCCTTGGAAATGGTTTCACTACTTCCAAACACGTATATCAGTCCACTTCCACACCTATGTCATCCAAAAGAAAACAACTACGACTCAGAACAAAGTCTGATATGGAGACTCTGTCGTGGCATATCTCAGTAGACAAGTGATTTGTTTTTTCAGCAAATACCTTTAGACAGTAAGACACAAATGTAACAACATACCCATGGCTGTAGAAAATACGCCAGTTTTGCTAATCAAACACCTGAGGTAAAAATTCTGTCTCTGTGTAGGACTACTGAGGTGGATAATATTTTTAGTAGTACTTTATATTATTGCTTATAACTGTAAAACATGGGGCCTTTTAGAGAGGACCATCATTGCCATTTTACTAGTTAAACTACTCAAGCACAAGGAAGGAAGTGGAAGAGGTGGAAGAGTGGCACTGATGAAATGAGTCTTCTCTGACAGGATCCTTTCTATGATAAACTCACAAGTATGCTCACTGTACAGACCTGCTTATGGGATCAAGTCAAAAAAGCAAAGAGGATATAAGGAATAAAAGAAAGCAAAATTCCAAAGGCCAAGTATGAAAACTGCAACTCGCTTTGGTGTAAGAAAGTAAATAGCAAATATTAAACTTTTCCAGAAGATATTTTTATAGTATTTTCTAGTTTAACTTCACTTTTTTTTTCTAAGTAATTTTAATTTTGGAGAAAACAAAATGGAAAAAGTGTGTATAGTTCTGCAGAGTTGCAGTTTCCTCAATTATAATTACCCCTCCCCCCCCCCCCCCAATATTCATATAAGCATAATTACAAAAAGGGAGCCATAAGTGGGAAAGTGAAAACTCAGAACTGAAAGCCAAAATATGCAACCTTCATTAGCAGTTTCAATTACAAAAGCAGGCCTATTAAAATAATCTAGTACCTATGTAGTTTCTCAGGTTTTCAGCAACAAAAGTAATTTAATCAGTCCTACCAAGAAAAATAAGTGGAGTTTATTCACTAGGTGCTGTCCATGTAATTAGAAAAGGTTAATCAATTTTACTACATAGTAAGACACATGAAACAAGATACTTGCAGGAAAGTGGGTCTTCACAACTTCAAAAAGACTGCCTATTACAGAAATTTAAAGATTTCAATTGTATAAAATTAACCTTTCATTAAAAATACTATCCCTCAATTACAAGTAAAGGGAATAAGTTTCCCAAATAGTTTTGCATAGAGTAGGTAAACTTTTTTGTTTCCATTTTTGTTTTGTTAATGAGTTGTTGTCATTCACCTGCTGAATCACTTTTCAGCACTTTTGTTTTCATTGACTACTCAATTTTAGTAAACCACACTCAAAATAAAGACACAAATAATCCTCTTTAAACCATGCATGGCTGAAAAACTAGGGTCAGCTTTAGCAGCGTGGGCCCTCTGTGAATTCATTATATATATGAGAAATTGTATAGAAAGAAAATTATAGAAGCAATTGAGAGCTATTATAAGAAAGTAGAAAGTATGGTAGCATACTTTTAGAACTTTATAAACAAAATATATACACTGTAGTGTGCACAGTGCTCCCTAAATATATCTCTCTAGATCAGAGGGCTATGCATGAGGCATATAAAGCACATGAAGTATATTATTAACTTCAGCTTACTTAAACCCATTTCCAATTATGTTTGTTTCAGAAGAGAATTTTTTTTTAATAAAATGTCAGCAGAAAACAGGATAGTAAAAGTGCTTTTATTGGTAAGATCTCCAAGATTTCTCATTTGTGCATTACAAATTTTAATGCAGGCTGCAGACCATTTTTTTTTTTTTCCTTTCTTTTTCTTTTTTTTTAATGATCTCTGTGTGCTTGGATTAGCATGGATTGGATTCTGCACCCCAATAAACTTTCTTGAAAAGAACAACAGTTTATTTCTAGAAAAAACCTTCTGTCTTTGTAAATGGTTTATTACATACAGTATTGCACTTTTGGTCAGATTAGACAATCAATATAACGTACAAGTTGTTTTAACTTCTATAATTCCACCCCAATTCGTTTAACTAAAAATCATATGTTCCCTTTTTTTGAGGACAAAGTCTACATGCTAGCATCTAAGTATTTAGGCATTAAAGAAAGGTTTTACCATCTAATATTAAAGAACTTCATCCTGAGAAGGGCTTGGTAGTGTTCTAAGCTAGACCAAATGAAAGATGCAGACACCTAAGGTAGGTCTTAAGCAACAATAAAAAGTTTAAGTTTTTTCCTATCTATATTTAATTTTACATAAACACAAATGTACATTTCTCACTCATTACCTTATTTCATTCTAATCTTGAAGTACGTTGGGTTCTTTACAGATAGACATTCCTCATTCTAAAAATTGTTTCTGTCTTCTTCTAAAGGGGATCCTCACGTTAGAAGATGCAGAGAATACATCGTCATCATCAAGACCATCACAAACTGTTCTTGTGGTTGCTGTCTTTTAATTAAGCACAGCCATCTAAGGAGGGTGGTGGTCATGACCACCACTTTTTATACCAGTCCAGAAAAAGCAGTCCTGAGTCATCTCTATCCTTCCTAACACAGCTGTGGCACTGCACACACACAAAAAGGACAACCTTTCTAAAGGTAACTGCCCATGTAAGAGATTAAGTGATGGCCCCTTGTCCTTAGGTGGTGAGGAGATAATTTCTCTTCCTTTCACCCTAACCTCTCCAAGCGTCAGGGACCAGCAAGACCCAGTGACTCCCTACAGGAAGGTAAAATGGAAACAATTCCCACACAGACCAACACCCACAGCAAGGTGTCTGAGCATGGTGGGCAAAGCCTGATGCTGGCAACACAGTCCTCAACAGTCCGAGACCCAGCAGGCGACGAACTAGATCCCTGCAGGGAGTCCAGTCAGAAGTAAAAAGACACAGGGACAGGGACAAGCTGTAACGTAAACCCAAAGTACCCATACAAAAAACAACATAACCCCCCCCCGCCAAACAAACGAAAAGCTGAAGACCAGAACTCTTACACTGTAGGTAGGGCAGGCCTAAGCTTATAAGGGGTCCTGGACCGATGGATAGATGGTGTGAGCCTAGGATAGATGGAGGTCTGGGTGAGGTTAGTCAGGGCCATTAAGGGCTTTTTGGTGCCCTGAGGAACATGACTGAAATTTTTTCCTTTAATTCTTCTTAGGTTATTTGTGATAGAAGTGGCTTATCAAGCTCTTATGCTCCAGTTGAAAGTTCTCCTTTGTCATCCCATAACAACGCTAGGCGTAGGGTTATAAAAATACCCTAACTCTGTAATTTCTTAGGTCATTGAGCTTGAATTAGAAATTCTGGATTCAGTTCTCTACTCCAAGGCTTTTTTCGCCTTCTGATTAAGTGCACTTGACACTAAGTTACCTATTCTAGATCTCGTTTGAGTGGACTCCCTTAAAGGTTTCCTTTTGTGCAATAGGAAGACAACCCTTAAACTTTCCATCCTGCTATTTAGGATATTCTCCTGCCAGTTGGATGAGGGATTCCAACTTGTTCAGGCTCAGGTGTTCAAGCATTCTAACCAGAATATCGAATAAAAAGCAGGTGGTGACACCTTATCCTCCAGGTTCCAAGGTATAAAAAACCCCAAGGTCCACTTGGTTTGGGGGTGTTTGTTTGTTTGGCTTTTGTTGTTGTTGTTGGGGTTTTTGTTTGTTTTGTTTTGTTTTGTTTTGTTTTGTTTTGTTTTAAAGTAATAATAGACAAACACACCTTCAGGAGGGTATTTTGGACTCAGGAACTGCTTTGCACAGAACTTAACATCATGGAGTGGAGTTAAGCTCCTAAACTCTAGACCGGGAATTATTTCATGTATGCATGGATGGGTTCTGTGCCACTCCCTAAGCACAGTATGGGGTTTTGTATCCTCCCCTCACTCCCTTTTCCCCTTGAAGACTCTAGTTCTCCTTGTGTACTCTGTCAGGACTTAATACTGAACCCTGGATTCTGCTGTGAAGTTCAGCTGAATACAGGCCTTGAAGTAGCTCAATTTGTAATGTCCAAGTCCTTTTCTGGCTCTAGCTCCATGTTGGTATGTGTATATATAACTCAGTGTAACGGAGATAGGTTTTTTTCATAACCTGAAACCAAGTTCCTACTGCAGAATAATTGATTGTGCCTTAAGGAAAGCAATTAAGGGTCAATGAGAATGTCAAAACATTGGTAATCTCATGCATGTCTTTCTGTAAAGACCCCTTCCATATGAATTTTCATTCAGTCTTCTGGTTTGGAGCTTCATAATGGCTTAAATCACCAGTGAACTGATCCTGAAGACAACCAAGATTATGAAAGGAAACCTTTCCCTACATGAAGTAATGATAATTAAAAAATACCTACCAGAGAAAGCATTTTTTTCTTCTTCCATTGAGATATATGAAGGAATAATAGAGGAACCTGATAAACTCCAGTTATAACTTTTACATGGTGATAGTCATACAGTGATCACAAAGTAAAAATTAATATTGATCAACCTATAGAAAATGGTGTCAGAACTATTAACATCTCACTAAAAAAGAAAATGTATTATCTTTTATATGATGTTTACCATGCAGTTGCCAGATCACTGTAAAAAAAAAGTCTCAAAAATTGTGTCATTTAACTTAGATTCCTTTTCAGAGGATATTATTTCCAGGAACCACCAGTCACAGGAGGTGTTTTCTATGGTTTGGCTGAGGAAACCTCTGAACAGGCCTCAGGAAGAATCTTAAATCACATCACTGTAGCCCTTAGAATTGCATTTACAGTGTATCCTGCCTGATTATTAGTACCCTGATCAATTCATCTTTATCAAATTAATGTTCAGTGCAGA
This sequence comes from Astur gentilis, assembly GCF_929443795.1. Taxonomy (NCBI): domain Eukaryota; kingdom Metazoa; phylum Chordata; class Aves; order Accipitriformes; family Accipitridae; genus Astur; species Astur gentilis. The sequence continues at coordinate 9,698,704 of NC_064913.1, forward strand.
ATTAACCTAAGTTGGTTATAATATGTATTTCATGCTAGAATTTATTCACAGCACAGTTTTCTTAACATGATTGAGTTACCGTAGTGATATCTCTGCACTGAGAAACTAAAATGGAAGTAAGAAATGGTTAATTAAAAGTAATAGCCTTTTTATTTTTTTCTTTGCTTAAATGGACAAAGTAATAGCTGGCCACAACAGCTGCCAGTGCTCTAATTTTTGGACAGATGTATTTTCCATGTAATTTTAAGTTCACAAAGACCAGATGCTTCCCGTGGTTGCTCTAACCAGTTTCTCCATGTTCAGTATTCTGTGACTTGCTTTGAACCAAGGCTTTTGTTCTCCTGAATCTTCCATGATTTGTATTTATAAAGTTGTCAGGCAACACAAGAGATATTAGCATAAAAATTGGATTAATTTTGACCACACATCACTTCTTTTGGAGTATTTTCCTTTTAGACTCAAAGGTAAAGTTATCATACATGGCACTGTCTTTACACCTGTATAATGTGCATGCATACTTTTTCAGAGAGGGATTAAAACTACAAAAATCAATGCTTCCTGTGAACTCTTGTTAAAATTTAGAAGTTAATTTGCTTTAGAAAGGTCCCTGCTCCCAGTTACATTCCTATTGAGGAAAATATATCTAGTTGCTTACATGAAGGTTGGACTACTTCCTAGAACTGTAACTGGAAAACTGGAAAAGAAAACAAACTACAGGATTGAGTTCTGAAATTTTCTGGGCCAAATCTTGATCTTACAAAATGCTGAGCGTGCTGTCACTGATCCAACAAAATAATTAGGCCCAGCAATTACAACAACTGTTTAGCCTCAAGGATGAGAGGGATGTCTCATTGGATTCAGCTGGACAGTTCCAATGTTTAGCTCTGAGTCCAAAAGTAGTTGCTTTGCTGGAATGAGACCAGAGCACTTAGCGTATTGTTAGATAGACACTTAAATGAGCCACAGATTGATCTTGTCCTCATGTTTAGGGCTGTGCAACTCATTATTTTTCAGCATAGGCTGAAGTGATGACAGACAATTAAAGAGAGGTAATTGCAATGAACTCTGTGTATTTCGTATGTGATGGGACATAAGGAGGAGCTGGGTTCCCAAAGTCTGTTGCCAGAGCCCTGGCATAGAGGTAGTTAAGCCAGAAAATGTCAGACCACACCCTTCTCAGTGAGAACAGCACATCCATACAAAATTATTTTGGTTGTGCTGAAAGAAGAATTAAGCACAGTCTTTCGCCTACATAGCAAAGGAAGTAAAGATTGAACAATTTATTCTTTATGATTTTATGTGCATGTTTTATTCAATTACTCACTCTGTCCAAGAAATGTACAGCATGTGCATCCTCAGCTGTTAATATTTTATCTACCTTGTCAGGGAATAGAATCAGAATGACAGGGAATAATTAAAATACCTCAGATTTTAAATGTTTAATGGTCATACCCGATGAAGTTACCTGATTCATACTGTTTGCAAAGAAATATATTTGCACTGCTAAAATAATGGGGGCATTTGTTTACTTAATCATTGCATGGAAAAAATATTTATAAACCTCCCAACTTCGCCTCAACCTGTTTTTGTTTCTGCTACCTTCATGTATATCCTCAATTATTAAGAGGATTGTAGTTTATACACCTGACTTGTATCCCCATGACCTATGTGTTGCATTTGATATTTTTAATTTCCTGTTATCTCCTAGAGGTGACTGCTTATGTGCTTTGTACCTCGTACTGTTTTCTTAGCTTGGTGGAATGGGGTGTCTTATAATTTTAGTCAATTATTTCTGTGTTTCTTGGGATGTCAGGAACTATGTTGTTAAACTATATCCAATGTTCATCTAGTCAAAACTCTGTTGCTGACTGTGGACAGTACCAGGCAGAATACAGAAAGCAAATTCCTAGTAGTAGTCATGGAAAAAATCTGACTTCCCCCATGGCAGCTTTATGCTGGCCTTTAGAAAATTTAGAAATAAAATTCTGAAACCCTGCAATTTACAATTTAAAAAAAAATACTTTCTGCTTCCAATTCTCTTGCTGCTCTGTATTGCTCTAATTTACACATACAGTTCTCGGTATATATCAAAATACTTTTATTTCCCCCCCCTCATTTTTTTACTTTTGATCTCAAAGCATATACACATGTTAAGTATGTGCTGAGTAACAAAGGATTTATGATCTTTTTGACTTTCCCTCAGTGACCTTTGTCAGTATGGTAAAGTCTCCTGATTGATCTTCTGTATCATTATATCCTATAGTTCTTGTGACACCTCCTTGGTTATTTCCTAGGAATTGTATCTTTTCCAGTGTCTCTTCATTGATGCCTTTTCTTCTTTTGTAATTACTCTTATGATCATTCCTTGAGCTTTCTTTAGTATTCTAAAATAACCTTGACCTGAGATGGATTGAAAACTTCTTCACAGAGTCCACCAGAAAATGTCATATCACAGATAATTCCCCATACATTGTAAGAACTAGCTAGAAAGTATTTTAGTTTCTTTTGTAGAAAGTGCCATCTTTTCATAAAAATGCACAAGGTCAAAAAAAAAACAAAAACAAAGGAAACACTCCTGCTTAAATCATTAATAAAAAAGCAATATTTTAAAGACAACCCAGTGTCAGGAACTCAGTATTTCTATATGTTTCAACAACATCACAGCTCTTTCCCCCAACTTCCTTTCCTGGTTAGACTATAGTGAACACTGTGACAAACTTAATCTCTCTGGAGAAACTGGTTCATAAAAAAGAATGGAATGATGAGACATCCACAGAAAAGAATGGAATGATAAGCTATCCACGCTAGGTGAAGCAACATATCAATACCAAGTTTAAATATATTTGTGGGGTTTTTTAAAGATGTCGTTTTTATTTGTTTGTATTTATTGCATTTTTATATTACAGATATTTATTATGTTTTATGTATTAAGAGTAGAAGTATAAACTAAGAAATCTTTCAGGGATCCGTCATCCAATTTTAAGAAACTGAAATTTAATTCTAAAAGAGTTAGCTGAGGTAAGCTAACTATTTCTTCTTATCTGGCTAAGAACAGTATTTAACTCGGAGTACTGGGAATTCTAGGAATCATAAACATGGACTGATACAGCCATCTGAGAGAAGTAAATCCACAAATGTTTATTAGAACTTACTTCAGTTTTAATGTAATTTTCTAAAAATAAAAAGGGATCTTTATGATGTAAATTGACTGTGCTTTTATGCTTTGATTTTTTTTTTTGTAAACAGAACCAGCACCAGAGAATGGAGAAATCTGTGTGCTTAATTAAAGGAATGAAGGAGTTACAAATCATTATACTGCTAATACTTTAAGTGTTATGTAGGGGGTCTGGTAACAAGGAAATGGGAAGGATTTAAGAAATGCTAAGGGGGTTATAGACAGCTCATTAACTTCACTCAGCATTATTTCCATGGTACAAATCGGGTGAAGCTGCTATAAATATCTAAGCCTTTCCACCATACAAGTTTTTCTTTTCACTTTGCATAGAATAGCTGAAGAATGTCCTTCCTTGCTTGCTTTTAAAATTTCCTTTCTTTTTTAGTATATTAACTGAAAATAGCCTGTTAGACAAGAATAATTAAATACATTTTGACTTAAGATATCTGACTGTTCTATGTATTTGATTTGCAATATCCGATCGTATGTCCTTACAGCACACATTGTAGAATTTTACAAGCACTAAGGAGTACTGAACCACTGGTCAATGTTCCCACAGATGTAGAACATTAGGTTACTACTTTAGAAAGCATTACCTACCATTTGGTATGCTCAGGCAGCTATGTATACATAAATGGGTAACTAGTGTTTGGCTCAGTTTACAAAAGTAATCAAAATTTGCTCATTCAATCCATTTCCTGGCAACTACAGTGACTCCTTAGTAAATTGTCTGCCTATAAGCAATCCATAAGCAGGGCTTCTTCCCAAAATTGTTTGCATTACCTGGATTACCTTCAAACTTTAATGGGCATTTCGTGAGATACCAAGAAATGGAGTCAGATTTATTAGTTATGATAGCATTTTTTTATGGCTGCATATTCCAGGGGATCAGATGGATGACCCATTTTGTGCAGTTCCAGAGAAAAAGAGGGTTCATACAGTGTTATTCCATGAATCTAGAAATCTCTTTCTCTGGATAGAAGGTACAGCTAATAAAATGTTCCCTAGTGACACTTCCAGCTGAAGAGGACAGCCTCGTGAACTCACAGATATTCATCAGGACACCGGTCTCCAGTAGGCTAAAAACTCTGCAAGTGTTCATGGTCTTAGGAAACATTGCCCCTAACTGCTGTAATACTAACTAATAAGTATTTCAGAGTGCTCTTTGTTCAGAATCACTTCTGGTGGGTCCTCATGGATGCCAAGTCTTCAATAGATCACAAATAGGCGTGCTTAGGAGCCATTCTTCTGACAGCCACTTTCATTTCAAACACAACCTCGATAAAATGAAAACGTTTTCATGAAGATGTGTATAATATGAGTCTGATGAGATTATAGCGTAACTATAGTTAGGCCATCATTATCTGGTAAGTACACCGCCCGAGTGTTGCCAACTTACATAAGAAAATGATGAAAAGAATGAGGTTCTTTCTAGTACTGTGCTCCAAATTAAGTAGGCAAGTTTGCAGATGGTATTAAACCTGAAAAAAACCAACCCCAAACCCAAAAAACCTTCTTCTTTGTAGTTTATTGATTTCAAGAGAACACTTTCAAGGTGATGCATATAAGGCCCCGTAAGACTTGCACACTCATTCTCTGACTCTTCATCCTTTGCCAAAAAAGGCTTATACACTGAAAGCAGAACTTATTTTCTCTACATGCTATAGAGTAAATTAAAACAATGCTCAAAATATACTTCTGTGGTATGCAGTTACTGTGGAAAATTCGGGGATTGAAAAGAATTTAAAGGAAGAGGACACTCTTAAGTACATAAAGACTATGTGTAAGACAGCCTATCCAAACACCCTGAAATTTCACCGTGAACAGAATTTTCCCACATTTTTATCACAATAACTTATAAAATGTAGATTTTCTTGTCTACTTGCACCTTTAACCAGTCTTAATGCAACACATAAATCTACTGTGTTGTCCAGAGTTTCTCACTTCCTTTGTTCTTTTCCTCCTTTTTCTCCATAGTAAATCCAAATTCCCATAAAGGGTTCAGTTTTACATGGATTTTACCAGATTCAGATGTTCCTTCTGAACCAGAGCTGAAATGATTTTCATGAGCATTACATTTAGAAAACCATGAAATTTAAATAAAAACCCTAAATCAGTGCCTTTTCTCCATTCCTTGCCCTCTCATCCCCAAATGGCCCCCTTATTCCATGCAAAATTAGTCTTAAAATATAAATGGATCTAAAACTCTTCAACCGGATGAACAGGGTAAGAAGGAGAATGAAAAACTACTCTTTTGTTCCAGATTCTAGTAGGTCATGTAAATATACATAGTTCTTCATAAAATATGTTCTTCTGCTTTTTGTCTCTGGTCTCACAGCACTGTTTCAAAAGAGAAAATGGCTTAAGCCACAAACTCTCATTTCATTATAGATTTGTGACTTGGCCAGACCATTACGGTAATGAGAAACAAAAAAATAGAATCTCTTCACTAATCCATCTGGCTTCTGGCACGTACGTGACCATGCCGCTCAGGAATCACTTGCGTAAGAGACAACATATGGTTCGGCAGGCCTTACCCAAACGCCAGTGCTGGGACAGAGCCGCCTGCTATGCGAAGGGGACCTCCCTCCCTACACCCCCTTTTGCTTTAGAAGGAGCACCAACACATCACATTGCTCCTTCTGGCAGTGAAGTAGGAGGAGGTTGTTGAGTTGGAGACCCTCAGAGGGTGTCCGGCACCTGATGAATTTTGCCGCGTTACTCTTGCCTAGGCCCAGAGTAAAGGTGCTGCCACTGCCAGCGACCTGCCGTCCTAAACCACTGCACTGATCCCACAGGTCAACCTTTTTCTTTCCTGAACTCCACATCAGGCAGACAAGTATTAACTTTCTTCTGCCCTTAATAAGATCAGCTAAGAAAAATTCATCTTAAGAGTCAGAGGCTTTTATAATGATGATAAATTCATAATATAAACAAGTCAATCACCTTAGTAAGAACATTTCTGTTCTTGGAATAGCAAGATTTTATTTGCTGAAAAGCAGAGTATTTCAGAGTCCTTTTTTCACTATCAAAAAAAATCTTCAGGGATGCAGTCTGAGCAAGAAAGAGTTTAGAATATGCCTGTTTATGTATGAATACCACACACACCTTCTTGTTGACAAACAGTGCTACTTTTGGAGTTACCAGGGTCTAGGGTCTTTCTATGCTCTTACTTTTATTTTACAAGAGTAAGGGGGGCAAGAAAAAGCATAGCAATGTTTGATTTTGGGGTCTTATTTGCAAGTTTTAACCATCTTGTTGATAATAATGGTAGGATGACAAAGTCAGAGTTAGCACTCTGAGAGATTTTGTGAGATCCACTATCTGATCAGTTCTAAGAATATTCAAATAGAATAAAATGACATATCACTACAAAAGCTGGCTCTGGAAATCCATGAAGGGAACCTAGTAGCCTTTTGTTATTTTAGCTGTATTTTTGTTATAAACTCCTCACAGAGAAACACAGATCCAATATTCAGAAGAAGATGAAACATTTTCTAAGAATCTCATGAAGGGGACTTGTAAGACCTGGTTGGATATACTGTTTTGAAATTGTCAGGATTCTTTTATATTCTGTTTTTGTATGATCTAGTTTTAACCATGATAACTGAACAGTAATGGCATATAGTCAGACTGTTCTACATTTTAATCAATATCATTGTCAGGAAGTCTTCTAAATATATTCAGATCTTTTTTCTCTTTCCCAAGTTACAGCTCAATTTCACACACAGTTCCAGGACTCTTTCTGTCTCAGACCTACCCTAAACAATCCCTGTGCGTACAAGATACCTGAAATCTTCAAATGTTCAGGGATTTATTGTATATAGTGCTTCATTACTACATTAATGAGTTTGAGTGGGTGTGGTTCTTTGGGCTTGGGGGGGGAGTTCACATAATTAAATTCTATATTTATGAAGTTCATAATATCAATATATATTTATGCATCTCAACAAAGAGGACAAAAATCTTTATGAGACTTTATTTAAAGTATTTTTTCTTTCAGTGTGGTTGATTTTGCAAATGTAATATTATCTAAACCTGTTTCTGGACAGTTTCCTCTTGTACACAGAGGTAAACAGACATAAGAAAAAAAAGAAAGAAATCTAAGCTAACAAATGAAAGCAGTTTTTCCATGCACACTGTTTTATATTGCAGTCAAAATCTCTGAAGGTTTGCATGTGCAAATTTAGTGGCATATTAAAAGGATCTGATTTTCAACAGGTTTTTACTGAACATCACGTAAGCAGAAGGGTTCTTTAAATGCCTTTGTTTTAGGGCCTCTGAACCAAAGGTGCCCAACATGACTATTTAAAATCTGAGCAGAGCACAAACACTGGTGCTCTAGCATATCCAGAAAGATGAGCCTAAAGACCTGTCTCAGGCCACAGGGGGTGACCTGGCTGGGAGGCGGACAGGTTTTCCATGCAACATTCTCCTTGTTTCCTTTCCCCAAAAAAGTTTCTTAGCAACAGGGTTTTTTTCAGTTAAATCACAGCCTTCTTGGAGCTTCCTTAATTTCCTTACACTGGTGATGTGCACGTCTTTATGTAGATGAGGCACAAACACCAAAGTTGTCATATTTGACTGGTGGAAGTTAAGCTTCTGAAAATGTGTTTCAGTTCCTGAATAGAAATGTCCTTTGAAATTCAGAGTTCCTTGTCCAAACGTCTATGTTTGCTTTAATGAATAAAACAGCCCAGGGTCTGTCTTGTGGTCCTGACGCCAAATGCAATGGCTGACCTTGCATTCAAATGGTAATGCTCTACAAAACAGGGTGGACTTTTTTGTGTTACCTTCTGGGAAGGACTGTCCTCCCTGCTCCTTGATGGGCTCAACACCCTGCTCAGGCATTGCCTGGAAGAGCCTTTGTGGATAAGGATGCCAGGAACTGTGCAGTCAAACAACAGCAGGTTGTTTGCACTATATTAACAGTTTATTGTAGGTCAGTGCTGCTAACACATTGTCGTGGTTTAACCCCAGTCAGCATCTAAGCTCCACGCAGCTGCTCATGCACTTCTCCCTCCCCCACCCAGTGGGATGGGGGAGAGAATTGGAAAAAAAAGTAAAACTTTTGGGTTGAGATAAGAACAGTTCAATAGAAGAGTAAAGAAGAAACTAATAATGATAATAATAACAATAATAAAATGACAACAGTAATAATAAAAGGATTGGAATATGCGAGTGATGCACAATGCAATTGCTCACCACCCACTGACGACGCCCAGTTAGTCCCCGAGCAGCAATCCCCCCACCCCCACTCCCCCCAGTTTATATACTGGGCATGACGTCACACGGTATGGAATACCCCTCTGGCCAGTTGGGGTCAGCTGTCCTGGCTGTGTCCCCTCCCAGCTCCTTGTGCCCCTCCAGCCTTCTCGCTGGCTGGGCATGAGAAGCTGAAAAATCCTTGACTTAGTCTAAACATTCCTTAGCAACAACTGAAAATGCCAGTGTGTTATCAACATTCTTCTCATATACTGAACTCAAAACACAGCACTATACCAGCTACTAGGAAGACAGTTAACTCTATCCCAGCTGAAACCAGGACACACATACAGCTACTTGTGTACAAATGTTCAAGCCCGTTCCCTGCCCTAGTTTACTGGGGTACCAATAACCAATGCAGTGAGGTTTTGGAGGTTGTTTGATTGATTGCTTGTTTGTATGTTTTGCTTTTAGATACCAGCAGAACAACAAATTCTAAAAGATTTCAACGTGTCCTTAAACTGAAGACAGTGGATTTACACACACAAACTCAAATGAGGGAAAGGATAACACAGTGCGTCGGATACTTATGTTTGGGCTTAGAAGGCTTGTAATAATTCCCCAGTCCATCAGACTTTCTGTGAGACCACCAAATCACTTGGCCCCTCTGTGTTTCAGTCCCACACCTGCAAAGTTGTACTTTCCATTCTTCCCAGGAGTCCTGTTAAAAATTTCAAGGCTGGCTGACTTTCTGGCAACTGCAACTCTGTCACAGTGCACAAATAAATAGGGAATGATTGTTCCTAGCTCTGATTGTTAGAACAAATTTATTCTACAACTGTCTTGATTATTCTGGAGTTCAACAGCTATTACCATAGCAACCTGTTTTAATAACTGCCAAAGTGCACAAAATACACTAGAATTAGGTTAATTCTGTGGTTAGGCACTGTACATAATATGCAACTATCTGGATCCCCATGGAGACTACAAGGAATGCACATTCCAAACAGGAGCTTAATCAACAGATCAAAGCACCATACCTGCCAATGACAGAAGATTTTGCCCCCCTTTTTAAAAATATGCCTTTATTATCTGCAACATTTATTCATTTTAAACTACATTATCTTAGTAAAAACACTACTGTGTACAGAAACTCTTGTCATTAACTACTCCATCACTGGAAAATATTATGCTTCAGGATTAAAGAGAAGGTTATCTTTTTTCTACATCTTTATGTCCTACCAAGTACCAAATCATTCTAAGAATGTGCTCTTTCTGATAACTCTTTAAAAAGTTTGCTCATGTACAAAACGATAAATTCTTCAATTTCAGTTCAGCTTCCATTTAACTCGAGTAGGCTTTCTAGATAATTGGGTTTTTTAAACCCATTATCTTTTCATTTGGATCACTGATATTTGAGATCAAGAGTGATTAGTACAGATAAGTAATATATTGGGAAGAATTACTTTCATGATGCTGTGCTTTAACCCCAGCCGGCAACTCAGCCCCACGCAGCCGCTCACTCGCTCCCCCCCACAGAGGGATGAGGGAGAGAATTGGAAGGGTAAAAGTAAGAAAACTCCTGGGTTGAGATAAAGACAGGTGAACAGGGAAGGCAAAAACCGTGCGCAGAAGAAAAGCAAGGAATCCGTCCACCCCTTCCCACGGGCAGGCCGGCGTTCGGCCATCTCCAGGACAGCGGGGCTCCAGCACGCAAAGCGGTCACTTGGGCAGACAAAAGCCATCACTCCCAACGTCCCCCCTTCCTTCGTCTTCCCCCGGGACGTCCCTGGAATGGGCTGGAATATCCCTGGGGTCAGCTGGGGTCAGCTGTCCCGGCTCTGTCCCCTCCCGACTCCTCGTGCCCCCCTCGCCGGTGGGGGGAGAAGCAGAAAAGCCCTCGACGCTGTGTGAGCACGGCTCAGCAGGAACGAAAACATCCCTGGGTTATCAGCACTGCTTCCAGCACGAAGCCAAACACAGCCCCGTACCGGCTACTGTGGAGAAAATTAACTCTACCCCAGCCAGAACCAGCACACATGATTACATACCATGAGAAAAAGCCAAGAAAAATCCCATTTACTTTCAGTGCAGCTCTTTTGAAAGTAAGACATTCATAATATAGCACACTTGTTGCACATTCAGCCTTCTGTACCCAAGTGTCTTTACAGCCTTTGGACACCAGACAGAGAAAACACGCTCAGAAGGCTGAGGATAGATGAAATAAAATTCAGTAGAAGCAGATTTAAAGGCTTCCTTCCCCTCCATTTACACAAATGCAAATAAAATACAACATATTTCTACACTTTTTCCCTCCCTTTCTATGATTTTGTAGAATTCAGTTTCATGTCCTCTTTCTAGCTACTTAGATTTTTTTTTAATGGTAATGCTAAGCTCGTTTCCTCTAGAATCAGTTTACAGAGGAACAAGAAATTTAATCTTAGTAATTCACATAATTTTGCCAATCCATATGACTAATCCCATATTCAACTTCAGTTTAACAAATTGGTAAATTAATTTCCAAAGAAAATGATGGAAGAAATGTAACCAATGGATTGTATCAATGCAGAATATGTGCAGACACTCTTTTGTTCAAAATTTTAAATTGTTAGTTTGTGATTTTTGTGTGTAATTGTATCACCAAATATAGTATTGATAATTTCCTAACAGCTTCATCTTGTAGTATGGTATATTACCTCTTTCCTTAAAAAGGACTAAAAAATTCTCTTCATGAACCTTAGTTTTAATTCTATTTCCACTGCCTCACACTGTCTAAACTCAGTATGAAGACAGGCTTAAGAGAGTTGTAGCTCTCAACTGAAATGTCAGTGGACTATTCTGATTTTTTAATTTTTATGTTTGAACATAAATGAAGGAGGGAATCAGAAGGGTGGGGAGGAAACCCAGAACTCAGAATATGAACTACTGAGTTGTATAAAGTATAAATGTTGAATTATTTTTCAATAATAACTACATGTTTATATGTTAACAATATATATATATATTGAGTACAAATGTGTACTGTAGGCACTGGTGTTATACGAATTTCTTTAAAAATAAATAAAAACTTCCAAGAACAGTCCAGTTGCTTAGGAGGATTCCACTGTGCATCTGGCCAATGTTCTGCCTCACCACAGTGTCTAAATGATACCAATTACTCACAGGGTAAACATTGATTTTTGAATGCATGGTTAGGAGGGCTGGCAGCAGGAGTCTAGATATGCTGGAGAAAGCTAAGTCATAAAACGGGTCACTTTTACACTGGCTACTTCCTATAAATGAGCGCATCTTCTGTTTTCTTAAATTTGTGCTGAGTTTGCTATTTCAAGCTATAATTATGGACCCATATTTTTTCTTTTAATGAACTTGATCAAGATTTTCATGAAAATACAAGCTTGACAAGCCATAACAATGCAAAAATTTCCTAAGCTAGTGCACCACCCACTGAGAATATTGCTCTATATCTGAATCAGACATGAGTCAACATCTAACAATTATTTAGAAGGGGATAAGGTGGCATAATGCAAAACAAAGCTCGCTCTTTTCGGTAACTACAGAATTGAAAGTAATATTTTAGATCATTGCCATTTCCTTTTCACTTTGTTGTGATCCCAAGGACTAGAGGATGTGGTGCACAAAGTATTATTTTTGTTTATTTGTAATTCCTATCATCAAGCTTTGATTAGCTAACACAGTTCCCATCATCAGTCAACAATGACCTTGAGGTTTTGTTGCCTCACCCATAGACCCAGACAGGTGTAGACTAGAATGTTTGTTCTTACCTTTAAAAATACTTCAGAAGATGATATTGGGCAATTACTGAGACTCTGGCCTGTGGAAGTCCACTGAAAACTAATCTGCCACCCACCATGCTGTGGTTTCTAGGTCACTGAACTCAGGCTATAAAGAAGAAATATTGCTGTTTCTTCTTTTACTCAACTCTAATAATGCAGTCTTTGTGCTTTCATAAATGTTTTTTGAAAATGCAGTTTGGACTAAGGTTTGATCCAGAACAGCTCCTGAGAGAAACAGGAACAGGAACTGAAAGAATTGATGTGTATTCATAGTATTCAAAGGCTTTTAAATCCTTTTCTACCTTTTCTTCCTTTCTTTCTAGTGGTAGCGGGAAAGTGCGTGCTTCAAAAAACCTTCTCTCTCCTCCAAAGATGATAAAAAGCTTATATTCATGCCGAGTTATACCAGGAGACATTGCAGTGTGAGCTGAATTTTATCTTATTGTTCCCCACAGATTGGGGAACATCCCGCTCTCTGTCTAATATTAATAAACTTCTATTGTTATGATATTGCTATGATGTTCAAGATAAAATTAAAAAGGAAAAATATTTGGTTTACATATATATATATAAAATTTAAACATATATTCGCTCAAAAATCATTTTGATACAGGTTCCTTGATACTGCACTTTACTTATTTTCTCAGCTTCACCTGTGCTCAGTCTATACAAGAGAGCTGTTGACTTACAGAGTGATTATATTCAAATATATTCTATCCTTCTCCTTTTTGAAATCAGTTTTCTCTCATATTAGTGATATTTACCATTATTGCTTTGCAGAAAAATTAGGAGGGATGAGCACTGGACAGGAAATTAATTAATGTGTCATTAATAGTCTTGAAACATAAGAAAAATAGGATGAACTGCACATCATTGTAATACATCAAGTCATTTAAGGACAGACAAATAAGACTTATTTTAAAACTAGGTCGATCTTCAGTTGAGAGAGACAAAGGAAAGAAGAGGTGAAAATTCTTAGTTAGGTAGAGGATAGAAACAGAGAAGTGTACATTGTAAAAGTCACAGATGAGACTTGATCTGACATACCATACACACTTCAGAAAATATGAATGTGAAATGGAACCAGAATAGCTAAGAGCCACTAAAGTGGTCAGAGCAGAGAAGGATATATTTATGGAAGGCAACTAAGTTTGCTTGTTTTACTAAGATTATCAACACTGAAAGGACTAGAAGGTATAACATTCTTGTATAATCTCTATACAAATATGCAACATATATGCAATATAAATGTATAAATGTGTATGTTCTATTTAGAAATATGCAAGACATGCTTAAAAGCTGCAAAACGTAAGGCCACACTAAAGTATAACATTTTTCAGCAGAAAAAAAAAAGTAACATTAATATGTTTAGTCTCAAAATGATTGTAAGAGGAATGAGATTTTGGAACAGCTTTCTAGAACATTCTCTGGTAGAATGAGAGGGAGGGAAGAAACAACTGATCGTTAAGATGAAGCTCGGTGTGTTTATGATACAATCATGTGACATGGTTCCCTGACATAACCAAGTGCTAGGCACAATGCCCTTCACAATATTTGTAGCTGTCTGAGATGCTGACCCCCTAAAGCTGCTAAGCAACACCTTCTGGCATGATTATGGTTCGTGACCACTTTGAATTTGAATGGCCCATTGCCAGACAAAACCTCAAGTTTCAGTAAACATATTTCATATGAATGTCACCCGTTTAAATATACATAACTTAGCAAAACTGTCAGAAGGAAGTAATAATGAAAGTCCATATTTTCATTCAGTCAACAAATCACTCATGCTCCAGGACATCAAATTTAAATACCTTTATGAGGTTATTTCTCTTCCATCCCAGTTGAGACACGACAACTAACCAAATATAAGACCTTAGTTACAATGAGGGGTAAAGCAGGGCTGACTTTACTGTCTGTGATTAATGCAGCATACTATGTAACTTTTTATTATTAAAAAATTATTTCTTGCAAGCCTATGGCTGATTCAGCGAACAAGTATTTCTCTATAAATAACAGATAGTGAAAAGAATTTTTTTATTTCCATGCAACACCGACTTGAATCAGCTTTGCCTTCTTATGAAATCCAAGAGGGAAAAAAGGCAAAGTAGTTTTACTTTGAGGTAGATTAGAGGTATATCTATAAAGCAGAGTGGAAAGGTCTTAACATATAGTAAAAGCCTCTGTATGTGCTAATTCTATAGCATAATATTAATATAATATTAATATGCAAAACAGACATTTTTTAAATCCTGGCTACCTGTCATATACTTCCATTACGGAGAAAACATAGCAAAGGACCATGGTAGTCCCATACAATAAGATTTTCTTAATAGTTCTGTTTATCTCAAAGACAAACTGGCTTAAACAAGGTCATGTCCTGAGCTGAAGGTAACACCACACTCTGGCAATAGGGAGAACTGAAAAAAAACCCCAGTCTGTGAAGTTTCTTCCCCAGAGTAAATGTTATTTTTAATTGGTGAAAAATAGAGCATACTAATTCTATCAAATCCGTGAATGAATTACATATGTGACTATGTTCACTTGATTAGGGTAATGCTTATGAAGACAGTTTGGGGATGGGAAATGTATAAATAAACATCTAAGGATATTTTGTCAGTAGAGCACTATTTGCAGGCCAAACTCTGTAAGAACTACACTCTCTTACCATTGAAAGTTTCTCATGTGATTTTTTTAAAACTCATAAACACCTGAAGGGCTCCAAAAAATATACCTTTTCTTAATAAAATTTACTAGTATCCTTTTTTTTTTTTTTTTTTTTAAATGTGAAACTGCTAAGGATTAAGAAATGGTCTGTGCCCCTGTTTGCAACTAAGGTAAGGTCCGTAGACCTTGTTTCAGGAGTCTTTGGTAGAGAAAGATAGATAAGCTTTCTTTCATCTAAATAAGAAAGAAGCGATGGACACACATTAAAAACAAGCAAACAAGCAACTATGAAATTCTGCCTGAACACAATAAAACACCTTTTTACGGTGAGGTTGACCCATACCAGCACAGGTTGCCCAGAGAGGTTCTCGAATCTCCCCCTCTGGAGATACTCAAAAGCCATTTGGACATGGTTGTGGGCAGCCTGCTCTAGCTGACCCTTCTTGAGCAGGAGGATTGGACAAGACAATCTCAAGAGGTCCCTGCCAACCTCAACCGTTCTGTGATTTTTGTGATAATCCTGTAGATTTTTCTCAGATATCGATACTGCCATTTGCTTGTCTAAATCTGTTGTTTAAAAAGCCATGTGATGACAAAGTTTCAACCTTTCAGTATAATGTTTTCAGTAGCATTCAGAATTAGTCTCACTCTGCTTACTAATACCATGCAAAAGACCTAACGTGAGCAAAAGACGTAACCTGTATCAGTGGTATTAAAAAAAAAAAAAAAAAAGAAAGAGGAGAGATTAACATAATCAATTAAAAATACTTCTAGAAATATAATAGAAAAGTATACAACAAACCATAATGTCAGCTTGATTCTTCTTTGAACTAATTCTAGGTGCTATGGTCTAGGGTTTCTGAGCAACTCGTTCTCTAAACCGCCTGCTTAAGTTAATGTGCAAATGGCTATTCATGCTTCAGCGCTTCTATATCAGCTTTTACTGAAGGTTGTTTTCAGAACTATTTTTATTATGTTTGCTGATTGATTAATATTTCACTTCTTAGCAGCAATTGAAGAAAACTTGGGATGATAAAACAAATTAAACAGTAAGCCTTCACCATACTTGGATTGCTGCCCAAGACTTATATAAGTCAAACCAATGATCAACATATGATATGGACTTTATCAGCACAGATTTTAAGTGAGTGTGTTGTGGAAAGAACTTTATTTTAAATGAATGCCAAGGTTTTTATTTGTAAGCACAAAACCCCAACACTAATTTAATAATATTTTCAAAAAATAACATCTATAATGTCAATCATAAGATCAGAAGGAATCCTGTATTTATGACAGTACAGTAGCTTGTTTTCTTTAACAAAACAAGAACTTTACGAGAATATGCCTGAGAAGTACTACATGCTGCATTGACTGGCCTTTACAATAGCGAACCCCTGAATTACCAAGTGTTGGGCCTCTGGATACAAATTGAAAGGCAATGCTTGCTTTGGGGAATAATAGGTAGACCATATCAAACACCAACAGGCAACTCTGCTTCCATTCACAAGGTGTTGGGTGGCTCACTTCATTATAACATGCCATTATAATACACCATTTAAAATGCAGAGCAGGACATAGCTCTAATTTGAATAGGGTAAGGAGAGAAGGGTGTGTGGGTATGGTACATTGTGTGATTAGGAGCATTTGGCCACTCTGGGCAGTTGCCCTGAAGGGAAAGAAGGAAAACTACTGTCTGATTAAACATTGTGTCCCCAGTAAATCACACCGTAAAGATCCGTTCTTACAAAAAGGCTCAGCTGAAAAAATTAGTAGCTGTATAGGCAGAAAAAATTACAGATATGCTATAAAACTTCACACACATATATGCATGGACAAGATGACTTGAGTTATATTGACATATATTATGTCCATACATAATATATACATGTATAAATTTAGAAGACCACAGATGAAGACAAATGTATGATTTTGAATTACTATTTCTCTCATACCTGCGTTAACAAAAGACTCTTTAGTGGATGAAAATATATCTTTTACTCAAATGTTCCTTCAGTGAAAGTGGTGAAATGTCCATAGAACTGACTCAAATTCTTCAGCAGACTACTGGCAATCATGCATCAGCTTATTTAGCACACCGATATTCATAGTGACTATATTATTACTGATATTCTGGACCTTACTGGTGTCTGAGATGGTGCAGTATACTGTTCTGTATAAGGATGAGTATATCAAAGCAATAATCGTTATGCAAATCATTCTGGATTATCCTTTGGCTCAGAAAGACATTAATATAGTAAAATGTTTTATGCAGAAGTTTTACTCTTCTGTCTCAGAGGAAGAAGAGAAGAATTAATACCAAAACAACTGTGGAATGGGTCTTCTGCCCTATGGAGGATGTGACTCAACATTTTTTACTAAGTCAAATTCAAGTGTAAGATTTGGACAGAGTTTAAATACTCATAACTGAAACCGCCATCCTGAAAAATCCCTGTTCTTCTGGCACTAAGCCCTGGAGGAACTTAAACTCTGTAGAAGATGCAGATTTCTATCTGAGAATTCCTCAGGCTCCTGAAGTTTTGGTTCTAGACATGCCCAGAAATGCCTTGGTTTTGTAGAGTTCAACAGACTGTGCAAATTTCACATCAAAGCCTGACTGGTATCCCGATATGAACTGCTCCTTACCTTCTGAGCTCTGTTCTTGCCGACACCTTGCCACTGTTAAGGAAACATGGAAGAAACATTAAGCCAGGAAGAAAGAGAGGGAAAGAGAGACAAAGTGGGAAAGAGTGGAGGATGATTTTGCCTCGTATTACGCCCAGTATTTCATACTAGGTAGCCGAGCTGAAGACTTCGGACACCATTTCTAGGTGCCTAACTTCCCCTGAACCCCGTACAAAGCCTTGCTGTAAGGGTCTGGGCTTGTCTTTGGGGACAGGCATCAGGAATTGGGCCTTTTGGTACTGCAGGGATAGATTGCTGCAGGGATCGAGACCTTTTGGATCCAACGGAAAAGGAAAAGCACCATTTATATATTCAGTCTGCTTCATTTAATAGACAGGATATGAGGCACGAATCAGATGCCAGTATTTATGCAAGTGTTCTGTGGCACATCTTGACCCGTTATCCAAACTGTCCTACTTTTGTTATGTTAGGAGTCTTCAAATAAAAGAATTAGGCAGAATAAGCAATCTGTGCTCATTCCTCTGATGATTTACTATCATTACATTCACAAGAAATGTATTACTGCAGTATGTTTAAAACACATTGTTATGTTTAGCTCATGACAGAGACTGACTTCATAAAATCTTACTAGTAGTATACACCTTCTTGCTAATTTTGGTTGTTGTTTCCACCCTGCTCCCCCAAACTAGGCAAAATATTATATTAAGATACTGTATTTATAGTGTTTTGAACAAGGCATTAAAAATTAAATAACTAAGGGAGCAATGTTAGATTCCTTTAGACTTACAATTAGTCACAAATAAATTAATTACACACCTTTACATATGTATAAATTTGATACCCTGAATTAAATTGGTGTTGTTTGCATGCTCTGCAGATGTATACTACATGAGCTGTAACTCTCTGGATTCACTTTCCTGTCATCCTTTTCCACTTTATTACATAAAGTTTGGGTGTGATGGCCACTCCTGCATACATTAATCAAGGAGCAGGAACTATGGATTTATATAGTACTATAAAAAGTAATTTGATTTGATCTCCATTTCTTACCTAATGATTCCTAACTTCCTGCTTTCCATTAGATTTGCCACCGAACAACATCAAGTATGTCAGCTACCTGCAATAGCCTATTTCCAATATCGTCCTGATAAAGGCAAATCAAATCCTAGTGTATCCAGGTGCTTCTATTACTTTCCCTAAAAGATTCTAATCTAATATCTAAAACACAAGCAGAGATATTTTTTTACTATTTATAACAAACTTTCCCGTAAAATCAAGTTGAGTCCATGATTTTCTGACTCAAAAAAACAAACTACACAACTATATATATACAGTTAAAAGTTGTTAATGCGTTTTAACAGTAGAAAAACCATAAATAGTTTAACTCATTATGGATTTGGTCCATTTTGACTAATCCTTTTTTTTTTTGCAATAGTTATTGGGATTTTCTAGGCACGTCTTGGACAGCACTGCACCAGACAGTTTGAAATTGAATCTGCAAAAATAATGCTGCTGCTGAAATGCTAAGGGTTGAGTGTAGTTTGTATTGTAAAGACAGGAATTAGGGTTTCTAATGATCCACATTTGGGGGTGAAAACTAACACCGCTGGGTCCTTGAGCTGAAATACATGTTTTCAATGGGCACAATTTAAATGAAGTGCAATACTTCTGGAGATGGAATAACGCTACAGGTAGGGGAGTAAATTCATTATAATGATTGGCATTGGTGAGTATCTACCTCAGAGAAAGTGTTCAGCATAACTGAATGAAAATATGGGATAAATAAGTTTGGAGAAAGCCATTTCATTAAAAATACCCGTTTAATAAAGACAAGCTGTAAAATCAATGGTATTAAAGAGAATAAAGAATTTCCCTAATAACAATTATTTGAAACCTTCTAGCACCCCTTACTGGAAAGATGTTTTTTATACCTATTATGTAAATGAAGTCAGAAGAAATAAATAAGCCTTTTAAATGAGAGCTCTGCCTGAGGGAAGGCTACATAAACAGATTCTAAATAAGCATGGCAGAGGCTCTCAGCTGATATAACCCAGCATGGTTTTACTGATTCAGCAGAGCTACTCCAATTAACTGCTGCTGAGGTTCTGGCAGAGGGATTTTGTTTTACAGAATATGGTCTCAGCTTTGCATTTTGGAAGTCAAACATGCTCTTTTGCTAGATATGTTTCGAACAAGACTTGAATAAGGATCCTTCTAGGGTGGTTTATTTTGTTAGCACCAAGAATGCCAAATGACCCCGGTTCTAGGGTAAGTAATAATCTATGAGCTCATAGATTAAGAGGAATGTATAGGGCCATTATGAATCATGCTGCTTGACCCCTTGTTTAGCACATGGCAGAGAATTATGCCAATTGAAGCACAGTGATGAGCAACCTCCGTCGCTCTCTAAATGCTTACGATGCTTGTGTTGGTGAGGACTGCGGATGCTGAGCCATAAGAGGAGATAGACTGAGGATGCAAAACAGTTACTCAGGATCTTCTCCCTCTCCCACTGTAGCGCAACAGAATTGCAAACATTCTGCTGTAAGCCTGCCTCTCTTGGGCAAAAGAAAAGGCAGAATTTCTTTTGTTTACCTCCCCAGGGTCTTTATTAACACACGTACTTGGAAGACATTATGTTATTAGCTGATTAGTTATGCAGAAATAGTTTCAAACATGAACTTGAATTTCACATATGCCAACGATGAGCTTTCATTATTCACTCCTTATGGTCTTGTTTTGTCTTTTTCGACAGTTACTTGACAACAGTAATGCTTTCCTTTTGAGAAATTCTGACAATTTATTTTGAAGAACTTTCCCGTAAGAAGATACCGTGCAGGGAATCGGCACAACGGTGCGTTACGGAAACTGAAATCATCCCACTGACTCGGGAGGCTGCGCACGGGTTGTGCATGTACTGTTGCCTTCCTGACGACAACCCGATTGGGCAGCCAGTATAACTAAATTCTCTAATGATTGAGCTAATCTTCATATTACACTTCTTGCTGCCAAGCTAAAAGGGGTGACCAATGCAGAGGGAATACAGACAAGCATTGCCCAACACAAAGCTGGTTGCCAGCTGCTGTTTCAGCCCTGGAGGACATACGTAGCTTGAGTAATTTAGAGCAGCTTTTTTTAAACAGGCCTGAACAACTCAGACACATTTTTGAGAGTAGAACACTTGCAAAGGTGAGCTTTCCTCATTCGCTCTACCTGTGACTATGTCTAAATATTCCTTAACCATAACCAAGGACTCAGCTGTTTATTTACAAATCATTTCTGCCTGATAGAGCAAACAATCAAAGTCAAACCATACAAGAAACCAGCTCCTGCTTCTGAAGCAGTTACCTTCAGAAGCAGGGAAAAAAAGGAATATTTTGAAAAATATATACTCAGTCAAACAATATCACGTCATTAAATCCCAGACTGAGGAACCCCCAGCGTCCTCTTCCTTTAACAAAACCCTTATTCTACAGTGTATTAATTTGTATCAGGCTGGTTTTTTCTTGTCTAGATTTAATGAAATAGTTCCTAGCTGATCCCTACAGAGAAAGTACTCCATCTATGGCACAGATTTTCACCAAAGGTTCCTTGTACAACACCCTCATTCCTAGAGCAACGTTCAACTATTCTGAGTCATTTCGGCTTATTCTATTTATTATCTATCATTGTTCTATGAATTATTAACTGAATTTTTCAATTATTTGCAAAGATTTCTTTCAGTACATTCATTCCATTTCAGTCTATTAATTCTTTGTAAAAATAATGAGATATTTACCTGTCCTTAAAACATATATTAGTATATAAAAAAGCATTTTGAGACAAGTGCAAACATATACTATGTAAATGAACTTGCCCTTTAAATGATGGGCAGCACTACTGAAATGAGTGTAGTAGTTCTTCAGTCTCCTCTTGCAGTCCAACAGCCCTCACTTTAGTGGGGGGTTCGGTTGGAGCCTAGACCAGTGATGAATGTAGGACTATCCATGCTGAGGAGCCAATGGAGAGCTAATTCTATATCTCTTTTTCAAACATGTGGACATACACACATAGAAGCATAGATACCTGCTCCTAATACATACATAGTCACCTGCACTAATTGCACATGTGGAATAAAAATGCCTCAGATATTCTTCTTGACTGAAGAAAGAAGGGAATTTATTTTTATTTTATTTTTTAACTTCTATATTTGAAGAAAAATACAGTAACAACAACTGCAAAACCTCAAAGTCTGAGCATAAAGAATTTTTTTAAAAAACCTTGTTCCTGGAAAGATATTTCCCTCATTCATAAAAATAAAATGAATAAATACAAAAGAAGCTACAGATAATAGTTGCAACAACTGATGTCCACTGAAGTCATGCCAGGTTTCATATAATAGCTTTGATCTCCGTCAGCATGGATAGCTCCATTAATGCTAAAAAATTAATCTGACATAAAGTAACTGTGAAACCTATGATGTCTCTCCCATGGGAAAATATATGCTTTAATTTTGTTCATGCTTTAGATTTACTATTTGCAGTACCTTCACTTCTGTGGGGTAATATAACCTGATATGCGTTGTTGTAAAAGTGTTTTAAGCTCTGTGGTTTCAGACATTAGTTAGGTTTCCTTCTTTTTCGGTAGACTTTTACAAGTATATAATTAATATACACTAAGCATTTAGCAGTTTTTCTTGTGGTATACAAAACTGCATTTATGAATAAGGCTTCAGTGGCCAGCCTGTGTGAGCAGGAGATATGATAGGATGTGTTTCTTAGACACATAACTTAAATGCATAAACTGTTCCATTTGTCTCTTACCATTTAAAATTTTCCTTTCTATGCTTTATTCATCACTTAGCATATGATCATTTGATCACAGATTAGTGAGGTCTCTAGGAAACGGCTCGTTAATTCAGAATTTTGAAAAGTGAATTATGAGTTTGGATTTCTCAGTTTTCAGGTGTTCCAAGTCCAGAGAGAGGTCCAGATAGTCAGAATGCGTCTTCCAAGAAATGGTCCTTCTTAAGAGTCCCTAAGCTCCTGAAACTCCCAAGAGGACCACTACTGTCCAGAAATATTGCATAAGTTGCATTTCTTCACCGTTTGTAAAATATAAACTTCAAAGACAGAGAAGCAACTGTTAATTATTTAAAATCATAGCCAAGAGTCATATAAACTCATTATTATGACACATGTTATCACCCAAACCAACTTTATCAAGATATTCCAATCATTTTACTTACTACACTTTTTCCTTTTTTAGCTTTTGTTTTTGCAGTTTCACGTACCTGAATCAACACAAATAGAATACGTCTATCTTCTTAATGGGACTATCCAAATTCATAAATCTAGATCTGCATTTTCAGGTACCAGTAAGCCAGATGTCAGTACTTCCTTCATCAAAATTGTACTATATACATTGTGGGCACACACAAAAAGGTACTTAATACCTGTTCTCACTGCTTTCATGTCTATTTTTGTTTGCAGATAGAATTATTAATCCTATGTGCCTCATAGCCATTCATGTATGTTTGTTGGAGGTATCTGATTAAACTGAAATGCTATCAAATTCCAGATGAAGGTGGTAATGATTTGCTTCCTACAGAATTTATTCTTAAGTTTGTCAAAAGCTAGGCTGTTTTCCTTACTACTAGCTGTTATTCATCTGCTCACATTTTTATTAAAGCTGTGACTTGTGGAATTGTTTTTCATGAGAAGGGTAAAAAAACCATCAGGCAAAATTAACAGTTTTTAAAGTAACTTTTCCATATTTCCTTTATTCTACAAATCAAACTTTCCATACAACTATTGACTCCTTGAATAGTTATGTGGAATGTTGCTTGCAGTGCAGCATTCCTCTAAGCTGGTACCACACTACTTCATCATAGCCCCATTTTGTGCATAACACCTAGGGACAGCATGGAATATTCTGACTCAGAAAAGAAATGTCATTTGAGCCCCAGAGCTTCTGATCCTTAGAAGAGGAGCATAAAATCATGGAAAGAATGCTGGAATGGACTTCAAGAGATCATTCTTCTTTTCCTCTCTCAACCAATTATGGCTAGGGCTAGCTTGAAAGATATTTGTCTAAGATTAAAATTTCCAGTGTGTACTGCAAATCTCTCCTGCTGCAGTTTAAGCTCTTTAATTTTTTTCTGTTGACCATGAACATGAGAAAGGGATTATTCGCTTCCTCTCTGAAGCAGTTTTTATGTACTTGAATTCCATTAGCATGTTTCTCTTCTGCTTTGTTTATAGACTCCAAACAATCCAATTAATCCAGTCTTTTCTAATAATTCATGGTTCTTAAACCTTCATACTTGGGCATCTTTTTTTTTCCACTTTTTCCACTTGGTTCACATTATGCCTGAAATGCAAAGATTGCAGCTCGGAGATTACAAATTACATATTATATATGACAGAGCAAATACATTATTTAGATACCTTAAGTAGAATTCCCTTTTTTACCACAGCATGAAACTGGTCATTCACAAGTAGCATGTAAATTTAAACCACAAATCTGTTTTGATGGGCTAGTAGCATCATCCCCATACTGTACTTCTGCTCTGAGTTACCACCTAAACGTAGGTGCTTGCACTTGTCTTTACTAAGTGTAGCTTGGCCTCCATGTGTTTATATGTAAATTTGCTCCCAATTTCATGCATAAAAAATAAAAGTAGTTCTCATTAATTAAAATATTAGCCAGTATATCTCCAGGACTGATGTCTGTTGAAGGTTGATTCACTTCGGGTATTACTCTGTCTTGAACCACTGATAATACTTCTGGTTGTGATCGTCCAGCTAATTATGAACCCACCTCTAAGCAGTTTCATTTAGACTATTCTTATCATTAGAATTCTTGCCAGGTGTCCATTGGTTTTTTTGAATATGTCAATGACTTGGTAAGAATTTAGATATATTTCTGCTACTGTTTCTCCACTACCTACTGAAGATGTCATGCAACAGTTGCTCAGCAACAAGTTGGGCCAAACCAGTGCTAGCTCTTATTTAGTTTATATTTGTCTAGGAGCTTACAAACAGTTTGATTATTTTCCAGTATTTTTTCATGCTCAGCTTACAGTTTTCTGCTCCTACCTTTTCCCGCTTTTTAAAGAGACGGAATGCATTTCACTTTTCCATCCTCCAAGAAATGTTGCTCATCACTTTGTTCCTCAAAAATAATTACTATTATCTCTGAGATTGTTTCAGACAGATTTCTGTGATCTTGAGATGAATTTTGTCTAGGTTCTGGTCTGTAAAGTATTCCGTAGCCCTTTCTTTGCCTGTTCTGAGTGGAAATTTATCCTTTTGATTTGTCCTTAATTGCATTAGTCACTTCTCTGTAATCAAACTAGTTTTACTGAAGTCTGATTTAAAAGAGGCATAAAGCTCTTTGACCTTCTCAGCATTATCTACTCCCCATTATGTCCTTCCTGGTTTTTTCCTTCAGTTTGTATTATTCTTTTATGTTTGTCCTCATGTTTGAGACTGCAATCAATGAAAAGCTTGTGACTCAGCTTTTCATTAGTAAATTGATCTATTAAACTCTCATCTTTTCCTTGTATTTAAATATCAGTTGTCAAGTAGAAACTTTTACAAAGATTTTATGAAGCTTGATTGGACTTAATTCAGTTCTGTTTTGAAAATCAAGTATTCTGAGTTAGACAATAAAAAATCTTTTGAAATTTTGTGTTCTTAGCTGAAAACTGAAGATAGCAAACATATTTGTAACCTGAATGCAGATTCATCCCAAATAACAAATCTCTTTTGATGAGCTTTTTTGAAGTTAATCTCTTTTTTTAAAGAAAAAATGCTCTAGCAAATTGAGACCATGCAAATCAAAATTCACTCCTTATCTTAAATTTGATATAGTTAATTGTAATTTATTGTATCATTTATGTGATTTAAGTGCTTCACAAAGCTCTATATGGTCTAATTAATTTCACAGAGCAAAGAAAACAAAAATCTGTGTGTTTAATATGTCATCTGAAGCTCAAGGATGCCTTGATAATCCTCAGAAGCAGGTGGGTAATTTTAAGGGCACTTTATAATTGAAAAAGTCAGAGAAACACACATTATTGTATTCGGTATGCTATGTACATCCACTTTTCTTCAGTTTCAGCTTATGAATTTTCATGAGTATTTAATTTTCTCTTCTATCCTGTATCAGTCATTTCAAGTATTGCAGTCAATTAATTGTATGATAAAGCTGATATTACCTTTTAGTTTCTAATCTTAACAGCAATGAAGCATCAAGAAAGGTATCGAAGACTGCATTAACAGGGGAATAGCTCTATAAAACAAACAACAGTACTATCACAGTTCTAAAATGCTGATAACGTCCCATCAGGAACAGCATGCACAGTGCTGATAACTATCCCGCAGGAAGGAAGTTACCTCAGAGAAGGCGAGGCGTAAGGAAACACAGTACTATATCCCAGAAACCTGATTTGACTTTCCTAGAGTTGGGGCTGAGTTTTCAGAAAGCAGAATTATTCTTCAGAATGATATAAACGAAAAGAAATTTGAGAATGGCTTGTACATTTTTGCTTATTCATTCATTCTAGTAAGAACAAAAGTACATGCTGTATTAGTAAAGCGCAAGATGGGAGTGAGGTCCCCAGTGATCCTATTAGTAAAATTCAGAATTTGCCATATGAGCCAGGAAGAAAAACAGAAGCTAGAGAACTCTCTGAAAAGATGACTAACAAACTTAAAGAGCACACTGTAGCTTAGTAGGGATAATTACCCTAAAGTATATATGCTAATTTAAAATCCTTTTTGTTCACAAATAAGGTTTAATGCATTATGTGGGTAAACTCTTCTTGTGAGGTTTCAATTCAGTATTGTCAGCCACAGGCACTCAAAAGTTGTTTTAGTACCACACCTTGTGCCCACCCCACCCAAGCGATGAGATTTGGAAGAGAGCACGTGTAGGGGTTAGGGAGTTTGTTTGGTTTTGTACATCACTGGGAATGTTTAACCTCCAACTAAAAGGCAGTCTGGAAGGCTAGAAATTTTTTTGGTTTTAAATGAAGGCTGAGGTTTCTAAGGTAATAATCTGTTTTCAGCAGCTCAAGTGTCAAGCAACAAGACAAATAAAGAAGACAAACCCAACAAAGAAAACCCCACCTATCATATTATTGATAAGAAAAAAACTCTTATTTCACAAAATTTGCAAATGCTACTAATGCTTCCCATATAGGCAATAGACAGTGAAAACATAAGGATCTTGCAGACTTCAGTAAATCCATGCAGCAAAGATAGTGCTTGCCCTTTTCCCTAAAAACATGGGGCATGGCACAATAAGCAAGCCACACGGTTCTTTGAAAAACCAGACAGAAAATGGGTATCTGTGTAAGGACTTTTGTACCAGTTTTGCCTCCTTGAAACGGACGTTCTGTTTGCTATGTACTTCTGACAATCCAGGAGGGCTCCACTACATACTGAACATCAAAGAAAAGAGGCTTGAATGGTATTTAATAGTGTTCTGCCTGTTGACTTTTGAGAATCCTATTCTGAAGCTCAACTTATGTATAAAGTGGCTACCCACCCGCAAGTTATAATTTTTATTAAGTGTACTGGTTTGGGCTGGAATAGAGTTAATTTTCTCCACAGTAGCCGGTACGGGGCTGTGTTTGGCTTCGTGCTGGAAGCAGTGCTGATAACCCAGGGATGTTTTCGTTCCTGCTGAGCCGTGCTCACACAGCGTCGAGGGCTTTTCTGCTTCTCCCCCCACCGGCGAGGGGGGCACGAGGAGTCGGGAGGGGACAGAGCCGGGACAGCTGACCCCAGCTGACCCCAGGGATATTCCAGCCCATGGGACGTCCCGGGGGAAGACGAAGGAAGGGGGGACGTTGGGAGTGATGGCGTTTGTCTGCCCAAGTGACCGCTTTGCGTGCTGGAGCCCCGCTGTCCTGGAGATGGCCGAACGCCGGCCTGCCCGTGGGAAGGGGAGGGTGGATTCCTTGTCCTTAACCAGCACGGAGGCATCCAACTTCCTACACACAAGTACTCAGCGCCATCTTATAGGCTGTAGGATACCTGAGAAGTCCAGAGGGGGATTGACAGATATAACATGGGACCCGTGGCACATCATACGTAACCCGACGGATAGGAGGCAGGGTATCTAAAATGTCACTAAATGTCTATATTTAAGCAGTGTGAATTCTGAATCCTGTGCATTTTAAGTAAACAAATATTTTTAGTAGGATGAAAACCTAAGAAAGCAATGTGAAGGTAGCTGAAAAAACAATCCCATCGCCAACACCATCCACATTGCACGTACATAAATACCAACGTTAGAAGCAATATAATCAGTACCATTAGTTTTGTTGTATTTTATAGTACACCCACTTGCTGTTAGCAGACTCTGCTTCTAAAGCAAGGGTAATTCATAAGCAGAAAAATCCTTTAAACAGAAGATTATATAACGTTTATTTGGGTTTTGCTCCATGTCATAACACTGAGATGGCAAAGCTGATCGGATTAAGGTAGACAATGCCTGGAGCAACCTGGTCTAATTGTGGTTGGACTATATGACATCCAGAGATCCCTTCCAACCTCAACAGTTCTGTGATTCTAATATTACAGCTTCATTCAGAACAACACTAAATGCTGTTGTCCTACTGGTTAGTAAGCTTATGTTCGAGATAAAATCAAAATAAGAGTGAAGACAACTATTCTGGCAACTAAAACATAAGTATGTGCTCAGGTACAGGTACATCCAGGTCCATATTTTACTTGTTTTTCTCCCTTGCTGAGATAATTGGACATACTAATTTGATGTAGGGCCATGTTTTAACCTGCTGTCCTGATCTCTGGGTACACAGGAGCCGTTTCCAGGGCGCTGAGCTTTTGACACCACTGCAGCAGAAGCAGCACAACATAGAAACCCTTCTCTTGCCAAAAGAAGGGTCAGAGGGACAGAAGGTCACAGTCCCCACCCGTGCGTTAGGAGATCCACCAGAGCCCTGTGGGTTCCAGCATCGCCTCGCTCCAGAGGAGAAAAAGCGGTCCTTCGTCTGCTGGCCTGCACGGCCCTGCCCTTCCCTAAGCACGGAGCAAACAACAACTGCTGAGGTGGAGTTGAATCAACCCGTTTTTTCTTCAGCCCTCACCTATTTTTTAGCGCAAAGTTGTAAATGAAAAGAGCCCTTTGAGTGAGTTGTGGCATGCATTAGTTTTAATTTACTTTACCTGTAGGGGCATATATGTTAACATCTAATAGATAGCTTGATGATTCACCTTTGCTGCTGAGGGCAAAAAGATCTTTCACTCAACTGAAGTGCAAACAGTTTGTTCTATAAATCCTTTTCTGCCCTAAAAGAGCTGCGCTCTTACAGAAATTCTGACAGTGTAAGAAACGCTCATGCCTGAGTTCAGAAAAAGCTGATGCATTAAAGATGAGTGAGGGCTAAACAATACCTGTTCTGTTACCTCTCCCAATTCACGTAATGAGAAGCATTCTGCAAAAACTATCAGCAAAAGCAGTTAACAGAATTTGCAACTTTCTCATCTGATGAAGGGTCAAACTAGCCCATTCTTGAGTCCAGGCCCTTCGTGGTTAGTCGAGAAGAAAGATGTACCAAGGTAGAAGCAGCCTGATAACTGACTGCTTCAGAAACGACAGCTCATCTGAACTGCTTTTCCAGTAAAGCATTTCTTTAACTTCAATCTATATCGATTTGGATGCTCTGAAGATCGCACAAGATGAGTAGTCAACATTTTCTGTCCCTAAATTACAAGTGTACAAGGAGGAAACTGAAGATGGTTGCTACTTGGTTTGGGGGGGGGAGGGGAGAGGGGAGTTGTGTGTGGTCTTCTGTTTGTTTGGGGTTTTGTTGTTGTTCTTCTTCTTCAAAACACTTGCTGCTTTTTAAATTTTTCTTCGGCATTATTCAAGGAGTGAAAGTCTGGATGTTCAGGCATTAACATGTTTGTATCCATATTCTAATCCAATTTTTCTTAGCTTTAAAATATTGTCCAACTTTACCCGCATTTGTGCATAAGCCTGAAATACTTTGGAAGGTATTGCACTATATCAAAACAGAGAAGCTAGTGGGGAGTAATATCACTCTTGTGTCACTCTCGATGGTTATTTAAAAGGAATCTGAATGCAGTGGAGACTGAGAGAAGTTAAGCCTCTGCAAAATTACAAATTTATGCTGAAATTTATAGTTGAGCATAACAGCATGTATTATATTGACTCATTCTCTTAACTAATTCAGTATTCTTGTGATAAATGCCAGTTGCAAAGTTCAGGCTTTGTTTTATTCTAAATAAGAAGTCTCTTTTATTATTTGTTGTTTATTAACTTCAATATGACTTGGAAAAAGCAGAACTGTCTTGGCCTCTCAGGATTGCTCCAAAAGTAAAAGACAATTTTGCAACATATTTTAGTCTACCCTGTCTCCTTCCAAACAAACCCTGTGTATATCACTTACAAAGTACATTTAGCTTTCTTGGATTCAGAAAATATTCTTCCAATTTAAATTTGAAGAGCAAATTTCTCCCTTCAAATATGTAATACTCTCAATGTCCAAAGCCTATTTTAGTTATACCAGGATAATGTTATTATATTAACAACATGGAACTGTATAATTGATTAAATGTGTTTTCATGCAACAAAGTTTGTCTTTTTGTAAATTAATATAAAGTTTGGCTTAGATAATATAAAATTTGGGATGCAACCAAAGAATTCCACCCAAACTCAAATCATATGGACAATAGCAAAGAGTGCAAGAGAAATAAATCACTCTGCACAATGTAAATATCAGGGCTTGTTATGGTAAACAGATATTTAAAAGAAAAAATAAAGCACATTAGGCCCAATAAACTGCAAGTCACGTTCCATGTTTTCTCAAGACCAGGCAGCAAATGACAGTGGTAAACCACTTTTGGTTTTATTTCTAGCCTCAACGTAACAAAACAGCCCCAAGTATATTCTGAATTCAGCAAACTTCCAATAACTGTCCGTGTGTTTCTATGCCAACCATATTTCTGGCATATTCTTTATTATGACTGGGTCTCTTACAATGGATAGGAGACAAAGTAGACAGAGCGTATCACACACACATTAAATTCACAACAGCTAAAATAACTCTTCACCCTCTTGGGCCAGAGATCCTAAGAGGCCACTTTCATTCTCTCTATCTTCTCTACACTGCTTAAACATCACAAAGAGACAGTAACCAACATTCACCTCCGTTTTCACTAAGTATGCTTACGTAAATATGAACAAGGGAGGACTAGAGTTTCATATTTCTTGTCGCATTGTGAAGAAAAATATAGCTATTTTGATTAATTCTGTTCTTATGAACAGTTTGTTTATACTTTGTTACTGGCAAAATTCTGTAGATAGAATAAAGTAAGCATTTTTGTAAGTTCTTTGAAGAAAGTTGTATTTACCTTAAAATTACTAGGTGGTAAGGATACTTGGGTTTCTGAAAATATACAGGGGTATGTATGCACATGTGTATGTGGTGTGAAGCTGAAGACAGGTATCTTGCTATGGAACGATTTAATGCATTTCAGAAGAGAATTTCAGAGCTCTTCTCTAGGGCAATGCTGTGAAGTTCTGAAGATCGGCATTTTTAGCACAATCATATAAAAAAAAGTTTATTCTTCCGCTCTTCCTTTTAAACAAATTTTGGAAGTGTTTCATAAAGTTCTCTTTTATAAGCAGTGTCAGAATAACTGAGAATAATGGTATGAAACCAAGAAAAAGTAAATTTAGGCTGAGCATCAGAACAAATGAATGGTGAAGAAATAACCAGAACTCCCAGTCAGAGAGGATAAAGCACTTTCATTTGAGTGATTTAGAACCTGGAAATTCACTTCAGAGAAAAATCCAGCACTTGGAAAGAATGACCCAGATCAGTATTGGTTGCTTCGACTGCTTTTTAAGCTGATTGTGTGATTCCTGTGATAGCCTATCATTCTATCTATTTACTTCTTATTGCTCCTTTATGATAATGTCGTTGGTACCATATAACGTTACAGATTCATCTCTGCAGCAGTTTTACAGAGCTGTTCAGGCAGATGGTTTTTAATAGGGCCATAATCCCAGCTGAAGAGAGACCTGATGTGATCATTGCTCAAAGGGTAAAAGGAATCTGTGAATTACTTATACAGGTTTCAGTAATCTCATGAAGTTTTTCAGGATCATGTAACTGAGAATAGTTATACTAAACTATATCACCATAATAATTAAGAATATGGCTAAAATTAAAGTTGTATTATGCTTTTCTATACTTTTCATTTTAATATGGTGATATTGTATATGGTTGATTATTATTAAAATAATCCGTAATGAAAATTAACATCCCACGTATCTATACACATATCAAGAGAGTGTTCAGAATTTTTTTTTTATTATTCAGACGTTCCCAATTCACACTGAGCATCAAATACTTTGAAATTGATCAGAGCTTCTAAGATTTTGCTTTGACTATATATTTTGTAGGATAACAGAGACACACACACATACTTCTTCTGAAGACTTTGTAAATAGTCTTTTATCTGTCAAAAGATGGTACACAGATCAAAAGATAAACTGGAAGTTCATGATGAGCTAAATTCTTTTCCCAAGTAGTTGGGATGTGACTACAAAAAGGTGGTGTTCAGCAGACAGAGTTTTCTGCATCGCAGGTTCATTTGTTGTCTTGGGAATTCCAGTTTCCCAAGCAGGGTCTTGATGCTCACAACCATTCCAAATTCCTAAATAAGAGCTCCATCTTGCCCTCGCTCCTTGCATACCAAGAGTCAACTATCTAGCCAACTGAAACTGCCAGGTAAATTCAGGCAAGTAAGAAATGAGCCACAGTATGATACAGCTGCCTTTCCAAATTAAAACCAAAACAAACAAACAAATAAATCAAAGATGAAGATTTTCAAACAGAAGATGGAAAGCATGTGAGCTGGCTTGTAGATTTGTTGTAATATTCAAGTATTATTTCCTTGTTCCAAGAAGCTATGTCAGATTGATAACCACAGCCATAATGTCTAATGCTAATTTTTCTCACATTTTTTCAGCATTTTGCCCTTAGATAAGTCAGTCTGTATACCACAGCTTTCAAAAAAAAAAAAAAAAAAAAAAAAATCTAAAAGCAGAGAAGCAGAATATCTTCAAAACCTGAACAACAAGAGTTTAGGCATCTGACGATCTTTCCAAATTTATAGATTTGGCTTGGTGTATCTAGAACTTTGAAAGAAAGAAGATGTGACAGAAACAAAAAAGCAATTTTCAGAAGTCATTCTCTTCACAGGACAAGAACAAGAATAAAAGAAACATGATTGTGACTTTGAAAGCTTTTGGACCCACTGACAATCAGAAATACCAAATGTTCTCTCAGTTAAAATAGATTTGATAAGTCATTTCTTCAAGCACCAGTAACAGATGCTTAAGTGTATGTTGGGAGTGAAATAAATTACATTCTCATTTCCATACTTCTGTGGAATTTAAAATTCAGAATCAATAGATTTTTCTCATGATTTCTGGATGCTCTCTGATATGTTTTTCCACACCCTTTCATGCTATGGCTTGATAACAGTACTTAACACTGATGAAGAAATAGTTGCTTTAAAGGCTAAGTCTTGTTCACATTAATTTTAAAGCTCTTGACTCATCTTTCTCAGAACATCTCCTGAATTAGAGGATTACTAATGCAAAGCCATGGTTTAGCCACAGTTTTTCATCTCTTGCCGATCTCTTTCATACTACTTTAATTTCACAGATATTATTCTCTAATTAATTCAGCTTTACTGATTAATCCTTATGATATGGATATTGATAACATGTATACCAATTTTCCAGGATCACATTACAGCTGGATTTAGCAAAGTATGACCGTGGCAAAAATACCTGAAATGTACATAGCTATATTCATCTTTACTTTAAATTCAACTGAATAATAGCAGCAATAAATGCTGTTTAGAGTGACAGAGTATTAGTTTTTTCACTAAACTGTGCTTTCATAAGATATCAATAACAGAAATGTGTACAAATGGAAATGGATTAGTAATGAAATGTGGTAGTAGAACTCAAACTATCTTTTTATTAATTCTATTTCAGTAATGCAATCTTTGAGTAAACAATGTTAAAAAGCTAACAGCCTTTCTAATCTCATTCATCTTTTGACTGTATTTGGAAATTAAAAGGAAAAGTTTGTCCCTTTGAACGATTCATCAGGTAAATAATGAAATACTGAACAGGAAGCAAAGAATTAGAATCAGTGGGGTGTAACCATATCTGTATCTATTTAGTAATGTAGTTCTTTAGTATTCTTATTTACTGGAAAATGTGTACTAGCTACATTTGCAATGTTTTAGAGCACCAGCTAACTTTCTATACCCTGACGAAATATATTTTGCGTGGTGGCAACCTATTTCCTTGTTGAGTCTTTTGCATTGAAGGGTGAGAACATCAAGACAAGAATAGATGACATATTTCAGATTTACCACAATCTCTCAGCTTTTTTTATAAGCTTATTCCAGGAGAAAAATGTCTGACTGCCATGTGGATGTTTTCACAGTGAAATTCTCTAAAAAGCCCTCAAACTGATCAGGCAAAGACTAATGACATTTCTCTCAGAACATTTCTCCAAGGTGGATAAAGCATTCATGGAGCTAAGAAGACCAGCAAGAAGGAAAGAAAAACCCAGCAGGGATCACTTCAGGTAGCTTTTCATAAGTTTTCATATTTGCCCTTCAGACTGCATGGGTTGCTCTGTACTTTCCAGAACTTTATTGCTGCTTTCTGAAAGCTGCAAATTATGAGAGGGTAAGATGTCCTTCTTAGGGCATGAACTTAGATTCTGGGGCTTGTTTGACCTGTTGCTGTTGATTTTTGGAGATGAGCGCAATATGAGGATGTGCCTACCAGCAAACCGTCAGAAAGTGTCAGCTCCAGAGCCAGCCATTGATTTGAGATGAAGTTTTCTTTTCGTCCGTTTCCATGAAGTGACAAGCCAAACAATGTCAAAAGGTTTCTCACCTGTATGATTATTTTTCTGTAGAAAACACACGCACAAACTTAGCTACATCATATAAATAGGAAAAAAAAATCAGATCTGCTGAGTGGGACAAGACTGAAGACCTGAAAGAATTCACCCCCTCCTTCCTTCCATCTCTCTGTCCCTCCCTCTGCAGCTACTGTGCCTTTGTCCTTTTTGCAGTTAATCTTCTTTTAATTACTTCTAGCTGTAGCTCCTTTTTGAAGACTCCTCTGGTGTTAGAGGATCCTTCCTTGCTACGTCTCTTAGTTTTGGTCTGCACTGCAGAAATTTGTCCCGGCTGAGCGTACTCACTTGTTCTCAGAGACAAAATAATTTTTTCCCTGTCTCCGGGAGCCTCTGCATTGTCCACCCACAACCAGAACGCATAACCTGGCAGCCCTCCGTCCTGCTGCCCGGCCGCACCTTCTTAAACAAAGCACGGAGGAAATGACACACATACACTGGACCAAGACCAAACAGATTTAAAATTTCTGCCATCTCTCACTTAGTTCACACCCTCCTTCTACCTTAATTGTTGGATCTGGGGTTGTGCCAATGGCTAACTGCTGAACAGTCTCCTAGGCTCTGGGGTGGATTTTAAACAACATGAAATAAATAACGCGAAATTAGAAGATTCCGTGTTTACTTGTTTCCTATCCACTCTGGGGATTTAAGCAACGGATTTAAAAAATCTGGCAGATTATAGTGTGACAGGTTGGATTACTAGAGTAAAATGAATAGTTTAAAAGTTATGGCCACTGCGTCCTTTGCTTGTTGTTTCCAAGTTTACGCCAATGAAAGTAGATCAACGTTTAGCCCTTTAAAAAAAAGTTTAAAGGTTATATTTGTTTCTGTTTAATCTTATCACTTCATTCCAACTGAAATGTAAATAAAATTATACTCAGGAATACTTGATTGCTCTCCAGAACTTTTGAAGATAGTCTGTGATGCTGTTTGTTTTGCTTCAAACTTTGCTTCAGAGGCTTTTAAGATCATATTTCAGACGTTCTGAATATTTAAATAAAAAATGGGCACTTTCCCAAATATAAGAGCTACCTGCTTGCTTCTGATTAGGATAGATTTTTGGCAACTGCTAATCCTTGTTACACTTGTCACCTACAGGTGATATCATCTATTGTATTGTTGAGCTGACATTTTCAGGTCAATTAATATTACCCCACAGAAAAAAAAATGTGATTGCCTACAGGAAGCCAAATTTAATACCTGAATAAAGCCATTTGGAACATTTCGTGGAAGAAAACTTTGGTGAAATACAGGATTTTATCAAAGCAGAAAAAAATTTACAGGCATCTGTACATCTGTTCCAATCAAGTTTTTAATGAGAAAATTTTAGGTTTGAAACACATCCAGAAAGTGAAGAAGTGATGCTTGCTTTTGCAGTATGTCTGCATATAAGCCAAATCCCCACCCACCAATATACAGAATGTGACTGACACACATATTCACTGACTGATATCCAGTTTTACATAGACAAGAAAAATAAATAAGGAAGCAAAATTTTTTATCATTATAGCATGACAGTGAAAAAGAAAAGTAAACTTTGAAAGCTGTTCACAAATGAAACCATTAGTTATTGCAGAACATTTTTGTATGGATGGGCTAATCTTCCTATGCTGCACATCAGTAACTGAAATTACACAGTGGAAAGCAATTACAATTTTAGAAATATTTTTATTACCTCAATATTTAGATTTCAATTATATATAAAGAATTTTCCATCAGAAAAAAACATTTAGCCCACTTTAGTTTCAGTTTGTCCCCCCAAGTAACCTGGGACCTTCCATAAATATGTAGTCAATAACTGAAAGTAAATGGGTAAATTTGCATGATCTAAAGTTGAAAGGCTTTTTTGTTATAAATGCAATTCTCATTTTCAGTTTAGTTTAAGTCACATTAGCAGGTATTTTTTAATTATGCTGGAAGAAGGAGTTTATTCCAAAACCAGTGCTCTCATTGAAAACTATGTTCTTATAGCTTGACCAGCTGAACAGTGTGGAATAATTTTACTTCTCTAACTTTCTTGGAAACACTGGAGATTCTGGAGATTAAGTATGGTTTCTGTTACATTCCATTCCTTTCACTGTGGACAAGTAATTTAATTTCTCTTTGCAGTTTGCCCCATCTAAAGCATCTAAAAGTATGTTAGACTTGTCTAGTTGTCTTGGAAACTATCAAAGGAGGGAACTGGCTCTGATTTTCTACATCTATTTTGCTTTTCAGAAGTCTCGAGTTTAGATAGGAAGTGAATTACTGACCATTACTACAATATTAAAACAAAGTGCTTACTGGCAGGCAAAAACTGAGGGTCTTTTGCAAGTTCGTTGTTAATGAAAAGAACCTCGAGTCCAAAGGAAGAAATAAAGAATCAAAAGAAAACTTGGAAGCATTAAGTTAAAAAGTGAGTACTCTGTTTTGTCAATGGGTATGAATTCAAATGTCTGATTTTGATATTTTAAGGCAGATTTAATTAGTAATGTTAATTAGTTAAATTCATTGAGATTCTCATAGATCAAAATAGGGAAGCTTCACAATCTAATTTTCTTTAAAGTGTAAGCTTCTGAAAAGTTTGGTCGCAGTCTGATTTTTTTGTTTAGCGTATGTGTTTTCTAATTTAAAAAGCACAAATGTTCGCTTTCTTAAACAAAGTCTCAAATATGGTCAAAATCCAGATCAACTACTAAATTGTTTATTACCATGTTCTATGTTTATGATTGCCAAATGGGGTAGCACAAATTGCAAAATTTGGCATTTTGCTATCCATTCTAGTGTCTCCCTCTCTCTACCATCACCACCCAGTTTGGCAAGTTTATTAGCACAGAAGAATAAATAATTACCAACAATAGGTGTCTCTCATTTGATTATGCTAGATGCTATAGTTAAAAGTAACTTGTGACTAACATCACCAAAATAAATGTTTCTCCAGAAAATATTGCAAGGAAAAAAAAATCATTGTTCATCCCATTTTTAAGTGTCAAACTAGCAAGGACAAAAAAGAAAATGAGGGCTGCAATGGAGCTGAATGGCACCAGTAAATGTGTTTGCAGTCTCTGTCCAGCCTGGACATTTTGGGAAAGGTGACAGATGTATATTACGGTGGCTCTATGAAGAGACAGCGTTATGCATAGGTCCTGAATACTGTCATTGTTGCTGTCGGTAGAGGACTTCAAACCCTTATCACAGGGACACTGCACTTATTTTAAGTGGTCACAGCTTCTGGCCTTTTTCTAACTGGTTTTGGACCTGTTAAATTCCACTCCCAGTGGGTCACCTCAGTTAAACACTCCAGCTTTTCATTCTGTAATGAATTCTGGCAGGTAACAAGCTAGTAGAGTTACCGATGCATATATACGGGGTTCAAAAGGTGACTGCAGTTTTTAATTTATGAATCAGAAAGCTCAGCAAGTTTCCATGAATATGATCGTATTTCACACATGTACGTTCATGAAAATGAATGCAATTACTAGCACATGAACACATTCCATGTCTGGCTGACTCTTCCTTTATATGAAAGATAGTATTACCAATTCCAATATTGCCCATATTCATAGGGAACAGTTAAGCAAAGATGATCTAAGCACTTCTAGACAAGCACATTTGTATTTCCCCTTCTCAGATGAGGAAGCGTGCTCTCTTGGAATGCACAGGTGTTCTTTTGGAAAGAACACATGGTCAAACCTCTGCAGAATCCCCTTCCTGATGGCTGGGGTATGGGTAACCTGGTTCACGACACAGAAGAGAGGAGCATGGAGGTCAGAGCTATGAGTGCAGGTCTTTCAGAGTACTGGAGGTGGAACAAAGAACAAAAAAGAGATCAAAAGCATCCGTCTTAATATTGCGGGAGAGAACGTCTAGATACATAGAAATACATGTGCAAGTACCAAACTAGTCTAGTAGAAGGTAACATTTGAAGTCTGTTAATTAATAAAATCCATTAGGTTATTCAGGATAAAAGACTTCGTTTTAACTTATGGTAAATGCTTGAATTTTCTTGTAAAGGTAGTAGACGCATAACATCAGCAACCATTTCCCTTTGTACATTTTAATCAAGACAATCTAATGTCATACTTGTTTATATACTTTGTCCTTCTGTATATTTACACTGAGCTAACATGAGCAGGCACGTGTTGAAAGAGAGCAGAATTCAAACACACTTAAGTATGGAGCATCAGTGAGATGTGACCTGATAGTATTGGTAATTGGCTTTAAGAGAATTGTGAGGTTTTGTTCACATAAGAGCAGAAAATAAGACAAGGGGAAAGCTGTGCAACTCTGTTGAAAAATAAGGAGATTTTAAGTGTCCTATCTATTTTTGTGTAGTATATTTACAAATTAACTCTCCATGAAAGACACTCGGTAGCCCTACTCAGTGCCAAGTATTACATCAACAGGCAGTTAGCAGTTTTCCCATCTCACAGTTTTATTACACTTTGATTATTAGAGTGAGTTACTATTTCCATTTGTCTCACTTTTCTTGTAAGGAAAATAATTCACAGGTTGACCATTTCTGGGGCACAAAGAACTGTGAGGCAGGACAGCCAATCATATTCTGCCTACTCAGATTTCCACACTGGCTTTTAGTCACTAGTTTTTTGTAACCATGTTACTTGTAATAGCTAGTAAAAACATTGATTAGGCATTAACCTGGACAGTCCACAAACAGACAGTCTTGGCTTGAAAACCTCATATAGAACAGAAGTGAGAAAAGAATCCTGGTTATTCTAGTTGCCTTCTTGAGACTGATACAGTAGGCTAGTTGAAGATCTAACAGTAAAAGGTGGTACTGTTGAACGCCAGTTCAAAACCCTCTAGCTATCAGACCAGA
Source organism: Astur gentilis (assembly GCF_929443795.1). Lineage (NCBI taxonomy): Eukaryota > Metazoa > Chordata > Aves > Accipitriformes > Accipitridae > Astur > Astur gentilis. The sequence continues at coordinate 9,738,009 of NC_064913.1, forward strand.
ATCACAGAACGGTTGGGGTTGGAAGGGACCTCTGGAGGTCACCTGGTCCAACCTCCCTGCTCAAGCAGGGCCACTTGAAGCTGGTTGCTCAGGACCATGTCCAGATGGCTTTTGAGTATCTCCAGGGAAGGAGATTTCACAACCTTCCTGAGCAGCCTGTGCCAGTGCTCTGTCACCCTCACAGTAAAAAAGTGTTTCCTGACGTTCAGACGGAACCTCCTGTGTTTCAGTTTGTGCCCATTACTCCTTGCCCTGTCACTAGGCACCACTGAAAAGATCTTGGCTCTGTCTCCTTTACACCCTCCCCTCAATTTGTACACACTGATCAGATCCCTCTGAGCCTTCTCTTCTCCAGGCTGGATGTCCCATCTCTCAGCCTTTCCTCACGGGAGGGGTGCTCCGCTCCCCTAATCCTCTTAGTGGTTCTTCACAGGACTCTTTTTAGTGTGTCCATGTCTCTCTTGTACTGGGGAGCCCAGATCTGGACACAGTGCTCCAGGTGTGGCCTCATCAGTACTGAATAAAGGAGAAAGACCACCTCCTTGGACCTGCTGACCATGCTTTGCCTAATGCAGCCTGGAATACCACTAACCTTTTTTTCTGCAAGGGTACATTCTTGGCTCACTCTCTGCTCATCCAGCTCCTACTTCATCAGCTCTTCTATGAGGATGTTATGGAAGACAGTGTAGAAAGCCTTACTGAAGTCAAGGTAGACAATATCCATTGCTGTCCCCTCGCCTATCAAGCCAGTCATTTCGTTATAAGAGGTCATCAAGTTGGTCAAGCATGATATAAGAATATTTCTTAATAGTCCACCAAAATTTTCTTTTAATTTATAGTGCTTAATTCAAGTCTCAGAAGCTAAAAAAGTTAAAATAATAATCAAAGAGAATATACCATATAAGTTTTAAGGATAACAATTAAGCACCACAGCAATATAAAAACAAGAAAAAACTATCCTTTTTTTCTCATTAATTACTGAAATTGGGAGAAAAGGATTTCTTAGGAAAACATCATGACTGGAACCTGATTCTGATGTACATAAACAGAGTTTTCAGATTTGTGAGTTCCATCAATATATCAGTAACCTCAAGCCATAATATTTCAAGTATTCCAAGTATGGGATTTCTTTTATTGCTTTCTTAATTCCCCTCAAATGATTCACCAATTGGTCCCCAGTGTTCAACAACGAATATACTCTTAACCTTGGATGATACTGCTTGATAAGAATGTGCATTGTTCTCCTCTGCTTTCATGTCTACACTTAAAGCAAACCTCTGTTTTTTTTCTAGATACCATTTCAGGCTTGAGCAATCCTTTGATCAATAGTACTGCCATCTGCAGCACTATAAGTTCAAAGTATAAATTCAGTAATGGAGAAATGAAGTACAGTTGTCCTGGTAAGATTACAGACAATGAGATGGAAATGGAGAAAGGGACACAGGTGCAACACAAAACAAAAACCTCACCGCTGTTCTTAATGGTAGTGTGCTACACTGTTATTTTCTCTTAGTTACTTATAAAGTATGGCAGAACAGCAGCCTTGTAATTAATTGTTGGATTTAACTCATAATGGGGCAATATACATGAAAATCTGATTTCTGTTTTCTGAAAAGTTTTATATATAAGCAGTGAAAGATAGCAGAGTTTTGCTTACAGACATTCTAGATGGTGATTTAACTATTGGGTTTTATCACATATCATGCACATATTTCTGGAAAATGAGTCAGTCTTTGCAATTGCCCAAAATTCACTCTGTTGTTCATTCAGTTCCTTCTTGTGCACTCTATGTAATTGTAACCATCGCTTTTTAGGTGTACTCTATGTTCCCTTCGTCATAATCGAATCAGGAAAGTGATGATCAAGATGACTCCTACTTAGGAGACTTGCTTTCATTTCTCAAAACCTTATAAAAGTAGTAGCTATAGATCTCAGGCTACAGGTATTAGCACTTTTTCTATATTTTTATATATTTTAAGTAGCGATAGGATTTTTTTCCGTAATTTCCAGACACGTATTCTGCTTGTCTTCGATCCTGTACTTGACTTTGCAGCTGTTTTATATACAGGGAAGAAGCATGGGGAAAACAGTTTTACTGCGAGTTTTCAAGAAAGCAGAAAATTAAGCCTGTGTCTCCCAGGTCTTAGGCCAAGATCCTAGCAACTTGGGGCACTTTCCCTGCATACTTGTCATTCCCATTTATTTAAAAAAAAAAATACATTTCTCAAGATTTTGTCTTTATGGGGAGCTTGTTATGTTATCCATTCCCAAATAGTGTTACAACAAACGCATAGTTAGTGTTACTGTGTATTTGTGTTCACGTTAGATTGTCAGAGCAGTACTACCCAAGCGACTTTAAAAGAGGTGAAGTACACATGGCACAGCCCTCCCCACACTGAGATACCGTCTCGGCCATTTTCTCCAGTAAAAACTAAGCATTCTTTGCTCGAGAATTCTTTCTACATCCATAAGTAAATCTTCCTGGAGTGGAACATGTTGCATTTCCTGGGACAGTGAACCAATGTTAGTCTTTTCTACCATATTTCAGGTCACCTTGTAATTTAGAGGGTTCATTTCATCTCCTCTGGCCACCATTGAAACCTTTCATTACATGTCTGAGGTTTTGAGGTCAACAGTATTCCTTTAATTTGCACAGCAGCATTGCTATTAATGGTGATCAATAAAATCATCAGCAGTAAAAATGTTTTGCACCATTCCATCTCTTAATTTAATATCTTCAATATCTTTTTTTTTCTTTTTCCATTTGCAAAGTTTTTAAAATAGCCACCGCTTGTAGCAGACATCTGTTTCTTTTTATCTGCAAATAATGAAAACTTCCTCTAGCCACATCCTGAAAGGGACTTTATAGTGTATTAGGGATTTTGTATTTTGACCAATTAAGTCACCTCAAGTTGCCTTCTTTACCTGAAGCAAGTGCTTCAGGTATTCCCACTAGGTATTTTTAGGGATAATTCCCTTTAAAGAAAGTCTGAAAAAAAAATCAAAACTGGATCAGCAGCAAGTGCACAGGAGGATAAAATCAGCTCCAAATGCTATTGAAAAGTTCAGAGTGATAAGGGCTGGAGGCAACAAAATGGGAAATTCTGTACTAACAAGCTAAGTCCTACATATGAGGAAGGGATATAAAAAAACCCCTACAAACCTAAGGCATAAACAACTAGCTGCATCTATTAGATCATAAATTAAAGTGCTTTTTTTGCATCATTTCACCTCTTTCACACTGAACTCAGCATTATGATTTTTTTCCTAAAATAAGAGCTCACTTTTCTTATCTGTTAGAACTATAATGACAGCCTTTCTCTTGAGTTTAAATTGGTAGAGCTGCAGTTCACCAACTTCCATGGACTCAGATTTGCAATCAAGTTATGGCTGACTCGCTCTATCTGTCTGCGTAGAAGTTCTTAAGACATAAAATAAGAGAAAGTTCAAACAAATTGTATTACCCTGTGTTTGCCACAGGCTAAAAGGATACCCATAGTCAGATACCATGACTTAGTTGGTGTGTGATAACTTGTGCATTTTTCCCACTGAGTTAACAAAAAGAAAGTTTCACTTGATGGGTCTGCAAACTCCTTTAGGGACTTTTAGGTACTCAGACTCCATTAAAAAAAATGTTTAAAATACCAGCTGAGCCCTTTGCTTCTGTCACTCTTAACATTCAAAAGCTGAAGGAAAAGTGTGAATTTTCAAATTTTCCTACAGTATGTGGAAAATCCCGTGGTTTAGAATGAAATATGAAATACTCAGAGCACAAAGCCTCGGAATACAAGCTAGCACCTTTCAACTGAGATCACTAAAACCCCTTGTGTGCCTTAAATCTGGAACTGTCTACAAGAGTGGTGGAGGTGTTTGAGATGTCTCTTTGTTCTCAGGAACCTCAGGCTGAAAGTTTGTCTTTCAGAACATAGTCCTTTATTCTTCTCTTTCAAAAATGACACTGGTCATTCCTGCTTTTTTTCAAGGCACCTCAGCACAGTGTTTCAAGGCAGGGTGTGCGGAGGTAGCGGGAGATGTGGATTCAGCAGGTATTTTTCTTATGAATTTTTCCACCAGAAAGAAAATAATGTTACACAGAATAGTCACGGCCTTCCCAGTTGAATGTCCCCAGCAGAAAAACGTACAGCCTGGTGGTTAAAGTATTCTTGAAAAAGGGAGAGGTGTAGATTTAAAATACCCCAGGCCAAGAAAGACGCTGAATTTAGCTGGTGGATACCTTCAGTGCCAGTCTTTATCCTCCAGTCCTCTACAGATACTAATGTTACCACATATAACCTAATATCCTCTGGCTAATGTGGATAATCTAACTAGGCCAGGTTTTACCCTTGTGCGGTTTAAACCCATGCTGAGTAAGGTCCAACGGAATCCGTGGGTAGGTAAGATCCAGGCACCCTGAGGCCAGTAACTGGACACTCAGATGGTGGAGCACAAAGCTCCTTGTGCTTTGCATAGTTCTCTCTTCTAGTTTCCACCAAACACTGACCTATTTAAATAAGGAGAACAGAACATTAGTGCAATACAGTATTTAATATGTTAATTGTAAAATATATTACAGAGGCCTTTCATTAATATATAAGAGTCACCACCCAGCACTACCCACCTCGTGACTCGTTTACAGGCATCTTGTTCCAGAAACACAAGCAACTCTTCCTGTTTTAAATGTCAATCAAGCAATGTTAGCATATGGTCTTCCTTCATACTTAGATAATTCTGCCAACATTATCGTGGGCATTAGAAACCATTATTTGGGAGAAAATTCCCCTTTGGTTCTCCTACTCAATTCAGATATCTTCCACAGTATATACATCTCTCCCAGTTTCTGGCATTATTTTGAATGCATACATAGCATCCATACAGAACTGTACCAGTTTTTCAGCATGACTAATTATCTCAAGCGGGCAGAGAGAGACAGCCACACCAACAACACGCCCACTATCTTTTTGCATAATGTGTACTTTACACTCACCAATCTGTTCGCATACAAGGATTTTTTTTTTCAGCCATTGTAACCAAGAATTTTAAAGAGATAACATGTAGAGAAAAAGACTGGCAGTAAAAAAAAAAAAAAAAAAAAAAAAGCTGGACAAACCTTACTTCAGCAAATGTAGTGAGTCTAAATTACGTTTGTTCAGAGCTATTAAAACATTAATCCAGAAAGGGTGTAGACACTTTTCATGTTCACACAGTTGTGCATTTCCTGACTGCATCCGTTTTAAAAGACGTCAACCCACATACCACAAAACAATATATGCCACTCCATCTAGCTTAGGATAAACTGGAATTTTCACGGGTCATTTTTATAATTTATGATATATAATACATAATATACAATATATAATATACACTATATACAGACATATATGTATAATATGCATTTGTATATAAAAAATATATTTTTTTGTTAGAGTGAATGATCACTCAGACTTCATGAAGCTCATCAGAACACATTCTCTGCCATGTTCCTGTAATTCAGCACCAAGCTACAGAAACTGCATTCACCAGTTATACACATCCTTCTCTGGAGCAGAAGCTGTGCTAAGACCTGGGGAGATCCATCTCACAGAGGAGTTGCTCTGTACAGTGTGCCAAGCGGGATGTGGCATGCACTGATTGCAGCTCCTTGTGACCCCAAAAGGACGGTTCTTCTGCGCTGAGTTACAGCGCAGGGCTCTGCAAAGAGAAGTCAGAGTCACAAATGGTTTCTGAGAAACTCAGAACTTCTTTGAACTTTCCTCTTTAGCTCCAACTACTTTTATTTCCTCATTAAAGGAGAGGATCAGAGGGAACTTGTTCAGTGGTATAATTAAATGTATATGGAGTTAATCCGTGTTTAATTTGGGCAGCATTTACTTGCCTTCTCATTATTTTTCCTGGAATAGCAGGAAGATAATTTTACCCACTCATCTTATTTACCACACTGCCATTGTGCCCCTTGCTTCATGTTCAGCAAATTCAATCACTGAATAACAAAATGTTTTTTGATTTCTCTCAAGCTGAGGAATTTGAAATTTCATTTGAAACATTTCCTTACTTCAGCCAGCCAAGATTGCAGTAGATACATAAGAAGTCCGTGAAGAAAGCATAAAAAAAAATATAAAACACTGCAGTCATCAAATACCTACCGTAGCTGTCCGCCTGTGGTCTGATTCTTAGAGAGGAGGGAGCGAGCTGCGCCCAGGGTGCTAGTGGCAGTCATTATAACTCAAGGCCAAGGCAGAGCCACTTGTGGGAGTGCAAAAATCTGTGCTTCAGCCAGGTGAGGTCAACTTTCATTTACTGCCCGGTCGGCGCTGAAGGCAACTGAGGTTACCTTGCTGGATGTGCAGATTGCATGGGGCTGGAAAACTGTAAGAGACATATTGTTTGGAAGTCAGAACAGGAAACTTACTGAGAGGGGTGACTGAGGTCTCTTTATTTTAGTGCTTATTCCCTTCTGAGCTTTTGTGCTGAACAGAGATAACCATCTGTGCTCAATTGCTAGTTACGGTTTTGTAACATCAGCATCTGCTGATAAAGAAAATAAGGGAATGTGTGCCCGCAATAGCTGAAGCCTCATTTACCACATCAGAATTCACTTTCTAATTGTTCAGTTTTATTTTAGTCAGTGTACAGATGTTGTCACTCTTTCTGCCAGTGGAAATTATTTAGAGTAAGGTTCATCCTTAGAATGCTCTAAATGTTAGGGGTTTGTGCTTGGTTTTTTTTTTAAATTTACTCTGGATTTTTATACACAAATAAAAAGTACAAATTTTGTCCTGCATGTCTCAAATAAATGAAAAGAAATAAAAATGCTTTCTAAAGGTTGTTTTTCTGTGTAACCACATGCTCTCAATCTAACATGATACTTTCTAGATGACAGAGAGATGAAAGTGAAATCTCCTGGAATATCACAGAACATATGTCTCTTTTATGCCAGCTGTAAAATATTAGCCCAGAATGTCTGCCTGTCTGCTACTGAGAATTCTTGACAAATTTTAATGTTGCAGCACATGAGATATTAAGTCATAAAAAAATCAGTCTCACTCAAGATTGGCACATAGCCACACACCTGCACTAAACACGGTGTGCACGCATACCATTTTGGTATGACGTACCAATGTGATACGAGGTGGTATATATCAGACTGTCAAAATCCCTGTTAGGTTTGCAGACAGCAGCGTGAACGCAGTGGGTGATTTAACGGAGGGTGGTGGGATATAGTCTTAGTGCCTGAAGTACTGGGAGCATCCGTGTCTTCTATCGAGGGATCTTCTGTGCCGCTGGAACTGCAATCAGAGCGCTGGCATGGCTGGGGAGAGTCAGCTTGGGTCTTGGGGGCTTGCTAGCTGGGGCTCATATCCAGCTGTGCCAGACCAGAGGTGGTTGCACGAAGAGCGAGTCAGTTGTCTCTGTCTTGTGCTTCCAGGAGCCGTAGTCATTGAAACACTATGTGAAAAGACCCAAACTGGCTTCCATCAGACTTGCTAGCTAGAGCTCCACATGGCAGGAGAGCATCTGCATTTCTTCAGGGTCCAGTCGTCAAAAGGTGGTACCCACACTTGTGCAATGCTGTCTATAAGCACCTGTACCCCGGCGGGCAGTGTACACAGCGCAGAGAATCTGAAACTGAATAAACTGTCAATGGGTAATTAGGTTTATTTAATGAACGTTCTAAAAGGAAATAGAGATAAATTTTACATCAACAAGAAGCTGAAATTCAAGAATCTGTCTCTACAGCAAAGTTACTTCCCATCATTTGAATTTGACAAAATAACCACAACCTAATGAAAAAAAAAAAAGAATAATTTTGTGCATGGAGATGCAGTTTCAGTAAAAAGACTAG